>NC_136462.1:86838200-88088200 GCF_902686455.1 Sciurus vulgaris
CACCAACTGTATAAAGGGAGATCCCAAATTTCTTGCAACTAAAAAGATTTTACTTACCGGAGTTGCATGTTGTTTATGAAATTATTAGTTTAAAATAGCAACCCTGTGTAGTGGATTACCTAGGACATAAAGTTGAAGTTGTTTCAGCATATCGGCTCAAGATCAATCTGATGATTTTCAAAGGACTGTTATAATCAGCAACTTGAGGCTATTTTATTAATAGAGCTGAAAAGTTTCATCTAAGATTTAAGAATTTCCTTGGTTCTCCAACCTCAATTTTCCAATCCAACAGAAGCCATTTCACAGCAGTGGGGTAATCATGCTTTCTGATGTCTAACCTGGTGGTGCTTTACTGATGCCCCATTCTCAGCTCTGGCACTCCCACCCAGGCTGCAGGAGGCTCATCTGCTCTACCACATTTGGGGTGAAGGGAAAGTAGGTGGGGCTGGCCCAGGAGACAGGCAAGAGATGGGGGTCACAGAAGGAGGCACACACCTCCGTCAACAGTCAGTTCCTTCTGACCAGGCTGGAAATGGTTTTAACAGGCGGTAAAATTTCATCTTGCAGTGTCAAATTGGGGTCATTTTGGGGTTAGAGTTCTCAGTGTCCGAGAGGAGCTGTCCAGCTGCGTGGGGACTCATTAACTGCAAAAGATCTGTTTCAGTAAAAACAATTCAAAGACAATCAGAAGGCTAAAGACCCTCTACCAATCGCATTTTACAAGTGCCCCAGAACAAATGTGGACGGTGAAACCTATTTCTTCAGAATCCCAAATCAGCTACTTAGCTCTGGAGTGGGGGTGGGGGCGTTGCATTAAAAAAAAAAAAAAAAAAAAAAAAGGTGAAAGGGAGGGGACCCAGGGAGTGGGAGTGAACAGAGGGGGAATGGAGCCTCTCAAATTTAAGAGTCTGTTTTTAATCACCCCTTTCTTACTGAAGCATCCCTAAGACTTCTGAAAACCTTCTTTTCTATTTTTCCTTCTTTTAAAACCCAACACTGAATGTTGTTATAGGTAACATTTAGAATTTGAAAAGGATAATTTAATCCCCCTGTAGTTTCTTAAAGGGCTTTTAGAAGAACAGTTATTTGAAAGAAGGGTTTATAAACTCGGACTTTATTTTAGGTGGATCTGCCCTTGCTCCTTAAGGAGCCCCGTGTGGCCATTTCTTTTTGTTTCCCTTCTTGTTCTTTTTCTTCTTCCTCCTCTTCCACCTCCTCCTCATCTTCTTTCTAGAAAGTTGTAGATCTTCTGCACAGATAACTCCAGAGTCCTCAGAAATGTGAGGTCTGAAGTGTTTAATCTGTGTATTAAAATCAGTTGGTTTAAAACCTTTTTGTCTTCTTACAGCAGTTAGAACAATTGATGCTTTGCTAGAGGAGCAAAGAAATCCAAACTTGTTTGTCACTTTAGTTAATGTTTTGCTTTGGAATAATTTATATTAAACAGATTTTTAAAAAAGTAATGTTTTTGTTTTGGGAGATTGTGTTTACTGGTTTGGAAGAAAAATATGAGTTATTACTTGGATTTTTAAAAGATTCCTTCAGGAAAAAGGAAAATATAGTGTTAAAATGAGAAGCTAGGTGTGTGAAATGTCTGGGATTTTAGGATAAAACCAAAGCAATACTTAAAAGTAAAGGCATATGAAAGGAGGTTTGTTTTTTCCTTGCATCACTGAACTGAGCAAATAAAAGGGAGTAAAAATATATTTTGGTCATCTCTTTCTCTCTCTGAATTTCACCCCTGCCCCCAGGTCTTCTTTCTGCATCTGCAGCATTTTGGGGGGGGGTTCTAAACAAGACAGTGGTTTTTTGTAGTCTAGCTCTTTCTTCCAAGCTTTCCAGAGTATTTCTAAATTGTTCTTCAAGGAGTTTGATTCCAATCCTGTAGAAATAGCCCCAAGCCCTGAATTACTATGACAAAGGCTAAGGGGCCGTCTAGTGCCCCAGACCTGCTGGCTGACAGTTGGAATTTTTGATATATATTTTATTTGGCGGTACCAATAACGTGTTTGTCTCCCCTCCCACCCCCCACCCCTTGGAGCCATCTATTACTTTTAAAACATCTCGGTAAACCTCCGCTCATCCTTGTGAACTGTTTTTGACCTTCCCAGTAGTGTAACCAGCAGCTCTGAAAGTTAAGAGTAGAAAGAATTCTACTCACTTCCTTACCTGTTAACTTTGTTCACTCTCTTCCTAGCTGGGATCAGCAGGGGAACAGGGATCTTTTTTGTTTGTTAGGATTTTGTTGTTTGCTGGCTTTTTTTTTTTCTACATAGGCTTTCTATAGATTTTTCTCCCCTCGATTAATAACAATAAATAACCCTACAATTGTTTTTTTTTTTAATGGGATGGAATGGGATCATTAAATTTGCTTTCCTTTTGCCCTGTCTTATTCCTTATTTCTCCCAATTTTAGCAGCTTCATGATCTCGCGAAGGGAAGGGTTTCAATAAATAGCCCTCTAGCGCTATCTGGCGGGGCTCCAAACGCGAATTGCGCTCGCTCTCTATCTTCCTCCTTCCCGCGCTCTCATTCTTCCTCTCCCTCTCTCTTCTCTTCCACTATCTCTTTCGTATTGCCACACCCCACCCCCTCGTCCTTCAGTCTCTTTTTAAATTCTTTACCCCATTTCCAGTGCAGACAGCTTGGAACGTCCTGGCCAGGGGCTGATAAACCCTCATAATTAGGTGATGGTCTGGCGACGGAACTCTTCCAGGTCTCCCATTTCCTACCCAGCGTGGGTCACACACGTTCTTTGCTTTTGAATAGCACCTTATTGTTACCAAACTTATTGCTTAAGTCTCAAAGTTTCGTTTGGCGGTGGTTTGGAGGGGCTTAAAACTACGTTTATGAAGTTTGCAAGGAAGAAATTGGAAACTGAAATCCTGGACTGGTGGAGCCTAGCTAAGTTTTAGGTCAGAAGGCCGAGTCTCACTGCGTGTTTGAGGAACGGTCGGGACTTCACAGCGGTGGGAACAGTTCGGCGCCTGGCCATCCAGAGTCGGAGTGGGGTGCAAGCGGCCCCCCACCGCCTCTCCGGATCCGTACTTCGCAATAGACCGCTTGAGTCTGTGTTCCGGACCTGTCGGGTTTTTTTCCCCTTTCCTTAACCAGCTTTATCCCTGCAACCCCTCACTCCCAGCAACAAATTTAGGAAGTGGTGGCAAAGAATAGTAGGGAGTGGGGAAAACTCCCTGAAAAACCCGCAGGGCAAAAGGAGGGCAAAGGAAGAGCCAAGGAGACTGCGGGAAAACCGGAGGGGGATGAAGTATTCGCCAGCATCCTCCCTCCTTTCTCGGTTGCCTTTTTTATTTGTGGGTTTTTTGTTTGTTTGTTTTGTTTTTAAGTAACCTGTAAACACTCAGCAGTGTGTGAGGAGGTCAGAGGGGATAGGGACCGATAGGGACCAAAGGAGAGATTTAATTCGGATTAGGTGCTTTAGAATGAGCACCGGGCTTTATCTACACTCATATCCCCCCTCCACGCACACACGCTGCACACTCAGCCTGAGAGAAATCTCCATTCCTTCCCTTTGAGCAAACCTCTTCCATCTAGTCCTTGAAAGGCAGGGAAGGACATGTGGCCTGAGGGAGAGTTATGATTGCATTTTCTAAGATTTAGCTCTGACTTTGAAAATTAAGTGAGAGCCATATCCCCAATACAGACCCAATAGGTGGCTACTTGAGGTGTGAGGCCTGTTATATCTGTGATTAGTCAAACACCCATTCCCAACTCTGAAATTGGACCCACAGACACAAAAATGGAAAGGAGGGTGGCACCATCTTAGGCTCTGTTCCCCAAGAATTGCCCTCACCCCCACTGCTGTAAGAAGAAATCACAGTTGGGTGCAATTAATTGAGACTGTTATTAGGTCATCATTAGCCAAGGTGCAAACAATTGCAGCCCATTTTTACTTAAAATTGACCAGCTCCAGAGTGATAGATCGATTCAGAGTATAAAAATGATGTATCAAAACATCAATGTCGATTATTTGAAATATTGTAGTCGAATTTTTTTATTGCTTCATCGGTTAAGTGTCTGAAAGTGCAGTGTTCAAACATATATTTATGTTGTCAATACTGTCAGAACTGTCAGTTTTACTATACTGGATTTGTACTACATTTTGAATTTGCTCATTTACATAAAATGCCCACCCTAGGATTCCCCCACCCCCACCCCATCTCTGGAAAATCCGTGTCAGTCTCTTCAAAGGATTCGGCAATCTTTGCTTAAGCTAAAATGTGCGCTGCCTCTTTTAGTCAATTTTCCACAATGAATTTCATGTCCTTTTCACTATTCCTAACTTTCAAAGAGGCACTGACTCCTTTCCATCCAACTCTACCTATCCTGATCTCTTCTCCAAAATGGTATTGACACACTTGTAAAGTGTCAGGCTTAAGTACTCACATCTTGCTCTCAAATTATGCCATTTGAGTAGGAAAAAAACAGGAGGAAAAAACACAAATTTTACTGCACCTCCTTTCACCCTCCAGTACACTCGGAACTCTACCAGACAGATGTTCTCACAGGCATCAGGGTCTATCATCAAATTATCTGGAAGTCTGAAGTCTTCCAAGGAAAATGAATTTGGAAATATATATTTTTTCTTTCTTTTTACTTAAAAGCCGTGATGGTAGAAAAAGAAATAATACATATAAATGATCAGCACATATTACCTTTAAAAGCTTTTGAACTCAATCGAAAGACACAAGTTGGAAGCAGAATTGACAGTTTTAATTTTACCCATTTTCACCTGGCACATCAGATCAGAGGCAGTCGTTTATTTTATGGGGCGTAGATTGGAAAAGTGGATAAAAAACTCAAATCCACTGAAATTTCTATCCTAAAATTCGGGAAGAAATTAAAAGACATTGAAATGCAAACATTCTATCACTTAGTGCTCTCAGTCTAGATTAAAACTTACAAATCCACATTTTACCTAATTTTATGCTTTTTCCCCCCAGGATTCCCTCCAAGTCCGATAGGAAAGACAGAAACCACTTCTGGACTAGCTGTACGGATGTGTTTTTGTTTCCATTACCCTGAAGCACTTTTCATAAACCTTTTAATTTATTTAAATAAGTCTATTTGGACATGAGAAGAAGCTAACACACAAAGATAGCTTGGCTTTATACCATCAATCCCAGCATTAAAATGCCAAATTCCGAAGCTAACAGAGTTTTCCTAAACCCGTCCTTGCCTCGGAAATATAAAGTGCAAAGCAAAAGAAAGTTTGCAACTTGCATCTGTACGTCTTCCTGTACGCGTTTATAAACATCTTCCAGTCGGTGTTTGCGCGTTACCTCCCTCCTGCCACACACTAGAAGGCAGAGGCATCGAGGGATCGCCCCCTGAGAGCTGTGTTTACTTAGGTTTTTTTTAATCTCTCCGCCATGTATGACAAGTGTTACTTCAAGAAATTCATCAGCCTTCTACAGATACTTCCAGTTTTGCTGTAATGATCTGCAGAAGAGAACTGCCATCGCTTTCTCACATCCCAAGGTGTTGCAGGAACTCAGAGAGAGGGGAGAGTGGCTGAAACGCTTAATTACCGTGGGGGAGGGAGGGGCGTCTACGGAGAACCGAAGGCGGGGGAGTGGGGAAGAAAGGCCCCTAATCAGGCTGGTACCTGGAGGAAGATCCAGTCGGCTCTCTGCGAATATTTGGAAAAGGTATGGTTGCTTTTTTGTTTTTTTTTTTTAAATGCCTTTGGGGAGAAGTGATACCCTTGTGTAACAATTAGCTCAGACAATAAAAATAATTGGAAAATCAGTTGGAATTTCTGAGTTTTTAATTACGTTTAATTTTGTACTAAGCCGTAAAATTACGAATGCCCCTCAATTAAACACTTTCCTCTTGTAAAGCGTTTAACAACAATTATTCCTTAATCAGTCTGAATGTGAGTCACAAATGGTGCTTTTCCACATCAAAAGGACGTCCTTCGACGTTACCTTTTAGTCATAAGTAAGAGGATTAATTCCTATAATTAGAGGGATAAATATGTGCATAAATATCTCTCACTCTCTCCTTAAAACACACACGCACACGCACACACACACTTTCGCTCTGTGTGAGACGTGGTCGGCTCTGGTAGGGTAAGTGTTTTTAATTGTCCGCTCTTGCTCGTCATCCCTTTGCCGGCGGGCGATTGGAACCCAGCAGACGCCGGCGCGAAGCACAGAGCCGGGTGGGAACACGCGTGTACACACACCTACCCAAGGACGCACACACAGGTTGGGCAGAAAGCACAAAGCTCCGGGTCTCAGGACCCTCCCCAACCCCAGGGCTAACCTCCCAAGACAATAACCAACCTCCCACCCTTGCCCCTGCCCCGCGCAGCAAGAGTTCTTTCTTGTCGCTCCTCTGGTCCCGAAGAGCGTAGGTCCCTGCCCTAAGTCACAGCTCCAGGTTGACTCTTCAGGCTACAAATAAAAATTGAGCATGACCTTTTAAAACTCCTGTGTGAATATCTCATTTACCTAATGACTTTATGTCACCTAGGAAGAAGGTCAATTTCCTCTTAACCTTTTTCCCGCTGCTGCAGTAAGCATTCTTCCCTAATCAATGGTGGCTGGAATAATCAATTCCCATTTTATGATCGCTGACAAACTCAATCTCTGGGCGGGGAGTTAGCACGGCGGGGCTCGCTCGGGCCGGGACAGAGGTCTCTCTGGGTACGCCCAGCTCCGCCCGGCGCCGGGAGAAAGCGGCTCTCTCTTCTGTCGAGTTCAGAGACCTTGGCAAACTTCCCTCCCCCAATCGCCGGCGTGACTTCTGAGTTGTCACTAATCCGAACCTGATATTCAACAGAGCTCCTTCGGTCACCGACAACGCTCCCCGCTGCTGCTGGGGCCTCCCACTCGCCCCTCCTCATGGTGTTTTCATTTCAAAGTCTGCGGGCAGGAATTGCCCCCATCCAAAGGAGTGTGTGTGTGTGTGTGTGTGTGTGTGTGTGTGTGTGTGTGTGTGTGTGTGTGTGTGTGCTGCTTTCATTTAAATTTTTAAAATTTTTTTGCCTTCTTCAGAGTGAATTTCTCAGCAATTTTCTTCTGTCTCAGCCGGTTTAACTTTGCATAAACAAAGCAACAACCGAAGTCCGAGAGTGTGGATTACTGAGGGAAATGAAGGCAACTGTGGACCCATATTCTCTCCGCCCCCATCCTCTTCCTCCTCCTCCTCTCTTTCTTTCTGGTCCCCCACTTTCCTTTTTTCTACTTCTTATCTGGTTTTTCTCCTCTTACCTTCCTCTTCCACCTTCTCCCACAATACCTGAGCCATCCTAAAAGGTATATCAGGTACCACCCTGTGCCTATTTAAGTTCCTCACCTACCCCTGTCTGGGAAAGTTCCTGGGCCAATTCCTCCTCCAGGCTAATTTGAAAGCTAATCTGGGCTCACATCATTGTTCTTTATTTTTGTAGGGTATAAATATGAACCCTTCACAGTTTCAATCTCTCTTAAAGAAGTTGACTTTTACCTGCCCAGGGTCTGTTCCAAGGTGGAATCTCAACACTGTCACCACCTGTAACTAGAAATTCTTTCTTCTTACTCCACCCTATCCCCATTTTCACTGACTACTAAGACATGATGAAGCTGCTGACTATTATCAAACAATCTAAAACGCTCCTCTCAGCTAGGATTCCATGGCAGAAAATTCACTTTTCTTGAAAAAAGCTGTCCTGTACACAGCTTATTTGAAGATTTCTTTTGAGGATTCAATCTCTCAGAATTGTATTGACCAACGAGCTAAAATTGAACCCAGACTGAGCTCTCTCCCTTGAGGATGTTCTCTTGGGCCTGCCTTGCCTATGGTGATAATCTTTGAAAAAATAATTAAATCACCACCCCCTTTTTTTAAAAAAAAAAAATCACCCTCTTTCTTACCTATTACTGGTGGGCAGATATTGCTAAAATTTTGAAGTTTCTCAAACAATCAAATGAAAATGTAACTCTTGTACCTTTTATCCCCCAACTCTGTTTGAAAAACAAATAAACATGTGAATTCAGGTGAGTCACTATTCATTCACAGTCTCCTGGTCCTGCAGTAGCAGAGATGGCTAGCCAGTCCATGACTCCAGCCTGCCTGAAACTCTAGGGTTCATGCTTGCCTTGGGTCTGAAAGTAGGAGAGCAGCAGACACTGAGAGGCAGAGAACCAGACAAGTTCAGGACCTGACCAGGGACAGGGAGGGCCCTCTTCCCAGCCTTCTCACTTCTATCATACTTCATACCAGGAAGTACTTTTGCAACTTGTTGTTGAGTTAAATTCTAGATTTAAATGGCTGTTGAGGTTGATGAAGCCTGGAGCCACAGTTTCTAACACTCAGGCTTTTAGAAGGTTTGTTTCATATTTCCAATTAGTTGTTGGACTACAACCTATTTGTAGGTCAGGAAGTGCTTGTATGGGAAATTTCCCATTACTAAGAGTCCTGAGTGGGAATTTTATCTCTATTTGACAGAGGAGCAGACAGATTGGGGATGGGCCCTTGACCTCAGATAATTACTATAGTCTTCCCTCTTAAGCAAATTTAATTCTCACATGAAGAGTAATTAACAACCTCTGACAACTCACATGAGAATTTCCTTATCTTAAGGGCCCTCACAGGGATATTGAAGGATATGTTTCATACTAGTTTTTAGCTTCACTCCATTTCAACATCTTGCATTCTTTCTGCTTCTTTCCCAGTCTGTGGAACGCATTTAGCACAGTCTTGATCTGTTTTCTAAACCAGCAAGTGAAATCAGAAAATGCAGTCATGGTTTTACTCTCCTTTCTACTCCCTAACCCTGACCTCAAGCAAAACTATGCTCCTATCCACAGGAGATAGATTCCAAGACCCCAGTGGGGAGGCCTTAAGCCATGGTTAATTCTGAACCCCATATATACTATATTTTTTCCTATGCATACATACCTATGATAAAGTTTAATTTATAAATTTAGGCACAGTAAGAGAATAACAATGATAATAAAATGGAATAATTATAGAAATATGCTGCAATAAAAATTACAAAACTTATGAATTGTTTAGTTCTGAAATTTTTCATTTAATCTTCAGTCTATGATTGACCATAGGTAACTGAAATTGCATGAAGCAAAACCTCTAATATAAAGGTACTACTGTCCACTAGACTACTCTTTGTAAAGGAAAATTCTTTAATTTTGCTTAATTTGAGAGCATGTCAGAAGAGTTTTTTTAAATAGTGAAAAATGTTATACTCTCCCTTTATGTAACCACTTTGATCCTACCAGCATCACATTCAGGGTAACATATCAAAATTACTTATCAGAATACAGGTCATAGTATTAGAATAAGAACAATGACTACACGGACTACTAGTTTTCCAAAGGATGATTGAAGTCTCGGCAAGTCTGATATTCTGAGTGGAGAGACACCTCATTCACGAATCTTGAGGGTAGAGGGTTAAATTAAATCAGATCACTTCTAAGGTTTTTTTCCTGATAGTGGGAACAAGAAGAAACTCCAGGGGCTAAGTAGCACTCAGGAGCCCAAGCTCAGAGTCTGCTATAAAGAGGCTGTATCCTGTATCTGTTCTGTAATAATTGTAACTTAGTAAGTTACCTAACCTCTTTTTCTTTTAATTGAGACATAATATTTTTACATCTTTATGGGGTTCAGTATGATAATTTGACACATGTCTACAATGTGTAATGATCAAATCAGGTCAATAAGCACTTCCATCTCCTCAGACATTAATCATTTCTACATGGGGGGAACTTTCATACTCTCCACTTTTTCATAGATTGTTATAATCAACAGTTACCCTACTGTGCTATAGAAAACCAGAATGAATTCCTCCTAACTTTGTTTTGGTGCCACTTATCTAATTTCTTTCCACCCTCCTTTCTAGTCTGTAGTGACTATTCTATGTTCTTCTGTGAGATCGACTTTTTAGTTTCACAAATGAGTGAGGACACGTGGACATGAGATATTTGTCTTTATGTGTCTGGCTTATTTCATTTAACACAAATGACCTTTAGTTTCCATCCATGTTGCTACAAATGACAGTATTTCATTCTATTTTTATGGCGGAATAATATTTCATTGTATATATATATTTTTTTTTCTTATACCCTCATCCATTAATGCACACCTTGGTTGATTCCATTTCTTGATTATTGTGAACAGAAGTGCAACAAATATAGGAGTGCAGGTATCTTTTTGATATAATGATTTCATTTCCTTTGGATGCATACCCAGTAGTGGAATTGCTAGATCATATATGGTAGTTCTATTTTTAGTTTTTTGAGGATTCTTGAAAACTACTGTTTTCTATAGTGGCTGTACTCATTTACATTCTCATCAACAGTTTCTAAGAGTTACTCTTTCTCTGCATCCTCACCAGCATTTTTTTTTTTTTTTTTTGTCTTTTTGAATTAACCATTCTAATTGGGGTGAAATGATGTCTCATTATGGTTTTGATTTGCCCCGATGATTAATGACATTCAGGGTTGCTTGTTTTCTTTTGAGAAATGTCTATTTAGATATCTAAATCAGTTTTTAAAAATACTTTTTAGTTGTCAATGAAACTTTATTTTATTTATTTATATGTGGTGCTAAGGATTGAACCCAGTGCCTCACACATGCTGGGCAAATTCTCTACCACTAAGCCACAACCCCAGCCCTCTAAATCATTTTTAAAGGAGTTATTATTATGGGTTTTATTGTTCAGTTTTTTAAATTCCCTATATCCTGAAGATTAATCTCTTATTGTATGAATAGAAAATATATTTTTTTTCTTCTATAGGATGTCTCTCAACTCTGTTTTCCTTGTTCTTATTGATGTTTCACACTGTTGAGGATTGAACCCAGGGCCTTGCTTATGCTAGCTAAATGCTCTATCTCTGAGCTATGTCCCCAGTCAATTCTGTTGATTGTTTCCTTTGCTGTGCAGAAGCTTCTTAGTTTGATGTAATCCTATTTGTCTATTTTTACTTTTGTTGCCTGTGAGTTACTTAACCTCTTCCCACCTCAGTAACCTCATGCATAAAAGCAGTGTAACAACATTTACTCTTACTGGACAACTTCTGTTGGCTCCTTCACATGCAACCTTTTTTTCTCTATCCTCTTCTGTATCTGTGGAGGTTGGCATGGATGGTTTTAGTATGCTGCCTTAGACCAGGCTTCCTGTTGGTTTTATGCAGAGTGGGTCAAGTGAGGTTTGGGTGTTGATTCTCCTGGGTCTATGTGGGCTGGCTGCATGGCAGCCATTGCCCAGGCAGACCTCTGCACAGAGTTGTCTTTCTGGGTTCAGATGACCATGTTTCTCTCCATTACTCTCCTTGGGGCACTGCATTGCCCCTTGTGGTTTCTTAACATCTTGCTCACACCTTTTTAATATAGTTTCTTTATTAAGCTTTTCTCAAATTACCCACTTTGATATGTACCATCTGTTTACTGCTGAATTTCAACTGATAGACCTTATAAGTATTTGGGGGATTAAAATTAAAAGAAATAATGAACATAAAGCACATACTGCTGTTCTTCACATGTAGTAAAATCTTAATAAATAGGACTTAACAGTTGTTTTTACAATGATCATCTGGTGCAACTCCCTCATTTTATGTGGGAGGAAATGAAGACCCAAAGCAGTTAAGGGTGCATTCAAAGACTAATTAACTCAAAGTAGTATCAACCCTGGGATCAAATCCCTGGACTGTGGCTCAAAGTTCACTTCTCTTTGCAAAGCACCTTGCTGAGTAAAACAGATGGGGGAGGAGGGAGATCCTTTTTTCATAGGTGTTGGAAAAAGGATTAGATGAACTGGAACAGAGGTGCAGGAAGTGTAAATGCTTTTCTATGTATCATTGGATTTGTCTCTGTTAGATTACTGCTGAAATAATGCATGTTGTGCCAAATAAAGCATGTTGTGCCAATTCCAGTGATTTCACTAAGAATAGAATGTGTATGTAACAGGAGAACAATATATGCTTGTCAGGTTAGAAACAAATTTATGAACACAAATTGAGAGTTTTGCCAGGAGGCATAATAATGTTTCTAAGACATATAGAGTATAATAGAACTAATCTTCAAGTAAAGGCTGATTTTGGATTAGCAGCATAGATTACATATGCATTTTATAATTCTGTAGAGTATGCTACAGTGCTATGAACTCATAGAAACAGAACACCAAGTCCTCTCCCACTGATATTCTGCAATTTGATAGCACAAACCATATGATAGAAGTTGTGTAATCATTAATTCCTCCTTTCAATCAGTCATTCAAAGATATATTTGTTATGTTGCAACATTTTTTAGGGACTCTTATAGATGCTGGCATATGAATAGTAATTAAATATAATACTGGACTCAATAGGTTTGCAAAGGGAAATAGAGGTGGGTATAAAAATAAATTTTGGTATGAACAAAGGTAGAAATATACTGAGGCTACTATGGGCACCTCAAAGTGCTTGGGTCGGGTAGGAAGTATTTAAGAGTGGAGGAAGCTTTCTGGGAGAGAATTAACTCTTAGCAAGTGCATCTCAATCCAACTACGTTAACCTTCTATATCCTTCCAAAATATGGATGATGTCACTTTATTAATATTTAGCTTTTACTAATATAAATATTAGTAACATAAATAAAAAATCATATGTGATATTGTACTTCACTGTACTATAAGAGGTTGACTGAGGTATATGTGGAACTGAGAAAAATTTAAATAAGTTTCTCTTGGTGACTAGAGTGTATAATAAATAGTAAAGATGGGATAAATTAAAAGGTGATATTATATACAGAATCCTTAGATAATGTCATCATAGAAGATTACATTAATGTAATTTACCAATTAGGCCTTATTTATATAATGAGCTGAGCCAGGCTTATTTGAGATCTAAACATATAGTTTGAAAAATGAGTTAGAACCAATGCCTGGGGAGAAAACATAAAATAGGGCCATTTATCTCAGAACCCAGATGCATTCACATAAAATTGGACACGTGAATAAATACAGCACAACTTAAACAGGTTATTTCTATATATTCATTCATCATAAAATTGGTCATTTCTATCTCACTTGTAATTTATGCCTAAGTATGATTTTCTTTACCAGGTAATGCTGCCAAATATTTATCTCCTTGTTGAAGTTCAAACTACACAGTTCTATAACCCTGGCAAAATACTCAAATTGCTTTTGTTCACTGACTCTTATCATCACTCCTTGATTCTCATCTCTCTCTCTCTTTCTCTCTCTCTGCCCCTCCCTTTTTTTTTCTTCCCTACATCTCAATCCATCCCCACTCACATTGATTTTGCTCATGTGTACACAGGTGCATATGTATATACGTAAGTGTGTATGTATTTTCATTTTAGCAATCTACCATTATGGATATAACTTGGAACTTTAAATTTCTTTCAGTATATCAAATGTATAGATTCAATTTTGCTTTCCTAATCTATCATACATGTTCTTAGTCTCTTTTAAAACAAACTATTCTTTACTCATTGTGGTTCAGTGTGTTTTGGATTCTTTATTATTTTCTTTTAGCCAATTAATCATATCTTGATTTATTTGAACTTCTACTCAATAAAACATTAAGAAAAGTATCTTTTAATATTTTTCTGTTTTAAAAGTAATGTATGCTTACTTAAGACAATATGACAATGCAGAAGAGTACATAAAAGGAAAAAAATCATCCATAGACAAAATTAGCAAACACAAATGCTACCAAAGTTTTATGTATTTCTTTGCATTCTTTTCTCATGAATAGTTTCTTTTATGTATTTGTAATTGAATAAAATTTGTATCCTACTAATTATTAGATTACTTATGACCATCCATTTAAATAGGTATCATTAAATAAGTTATCAGAATTCACTTTTCTATCCCACTGTTATTGGGCACTGCTATGGTTTGAATCTGGAATGTCCTTCACAATCTCATATGTTAAAGGTATTTTTCTCAGGATAGTGCTGTTGGGAAACAGTGGGAACTTTAAGAGGTGGGACCAAATCACTGGGGCACCCTGAAGGGGGATTGTGGGGCCCTGATCCCTTGTTTTCTTTCTTTGTTCTGTGGCTCCTGGGGTGAGTGGCTTTGCTGTACCTCATGCTCCCACCTTGGTATACTGACTTGCCACAGGCTCAAAAGTAATGGGTCTGCCCAATTGTGGACTGAAAGCTCCAAAGTGATAAGCCAAAATAAGTTTTTTTTTTTTTTTTTTAATAAATCGATTATCAGAGGAATTTTGTTGTAGTGATGGAAAGCTAACACACTAAGTTTATTCGTATATTTACATTTTTATTTTTGTATAAACTTCTGTAATAAGCATCTTTGGCCATGATTTTTTTTCAAAACTCAGGATAATTTTCTTAGACTGGATTCTTTGGAATAGTCTAAAGACCGTGAACATCGCTAAGTCAATACCTGAAAGCCTCTTGCACATGTTGAACTTTTTGACATGACCTCTATGACAATCTCCATCTTAATCTTCAGCCATTTTTAGTTTCTTTAACTCAGGGAAGAGATTCTGAGTATATTCAGTTCACATTTATTTTCTGAATAACAATTATCCTCGTCAATACTACCTATTTTTTTGTGGAGACATTGTTTTTCGTCACCCCCACCATCCCTTTCTCTTTTTTTCCTCACTCACTCCTTTCTTCCCTTTATCCTTTTTCTACAAGCCATTCAAAAGCCCCTAACTATTCTCATCTCTCTCATTCCCAGTTGACTTAATGTCCTGGTTCATCAAAGCCAAGGATTTCTGGTATAAGCTTACTAATGTTCTCTTCTCCATCCTGTTTGTTATTTTTTATCCTCTTAGTTATAATATTATTCTGTTTTTAATGACTACTTATTATCCTTTTATTTTTACTTTAAGTAAAATGCTATTACATAGAAAAGTGTATATAGGCTTAATAATAAAAGGAATATTTGTGAACCAGCTACCCAACTTAAGAAGGGGAACATGTATTTTTTATATATTTTTTCCTTTTATCCTTTTGCTTTTTACTTCTGGGGTAATCACCATCCTGAAAGTTTTGTTAATAGTTTTCCAGTGGGAGTATTCCTGAACTATTTATTACATATTATTAATATAGATTAGCCTCTTTATATATACATGACCATCCATGATCAACCTCAGATGGGAAATCTACTTTTGAAAATTATGACATATGGAACATGTATAGCCTCCCCCCTTGTCATTAATCCATAAACAATATGACAACTATTTATATAGTATTAGGTTTATAAGTAATTTAGAGATAATTTAAAGTATATGAAGGTTGTGCATAGCTGATATGCAATCAGTTCACCAATTTATATAAGGGACTTAAGCATTCATCTGTTTTAGTATCTGCATTTTTTTTTTTTTCTCGCAGTGCTGGGGATCAAACCCAGGGCCCTGTGCTTACCAACCGAGCTATCTCCCTAGCCCCCATATCTGCAGTTTTCTGTAGACACTAAGGAGCAATTGTATTTGCATTGTATTCTTGTAGATTCCTAAACAATATATTATTACATTTTACTTCCAATGGCATCATACTCAAAGTAATCATTTTGGATTCACTTTTTTCATTCAACATTGCATTTTTAATACTCTTTTTGGTGGAGATTGACATTCCTTTGTATAAATACAGCAACATTTATTTATTCTTCTCTGCATTGTTGCCATTTTATTGTTATTGCAATTATAAAGAGTTCTGCTATAAGCACTCCGGTATGTGTCTCTTGAAGTTTATGTGTAAAGAGTTTTCTAGATTTAGAATATAAACCTAGAGTTTCATTATCTTAGATTTTGTTATTCAAGTATTCAACTTTCCAAGATAACGTGAATTATTTTCCAGAGTGATTTTACTTCCCTACGAGTAATATAAAAGACACCTCATTGGTTGACATCCTCCTTTCCTAACATCTGATAATCTTTGCCATTTTCTCTTCTCCTTCTCCTCCTCTTCCTCTTTTCCTTCTCTTCCTCCTCTTTATTTTTCTCCTCTTTTTCCAACATAATGAGTGTGGAAAGTTATCTCACTGTAGTTTTTAATGTACATTTTCTAAGCCACTGAGGGGGAAGAGCACCTTAAATACTTTCCTCTTCAGTAAGATACTTGTTTATCTATTTCCCTTATTTTTATTTTTAAACATTTTAATTTGTTCTTATTAGTTATACATAATAGGAAGTTTTGACATATTATACATATATGGAGTATAACTTCTCATTCTTCTGGTTGTACATATATAGAATCACATTGGTCATGTAATCAGATATGCACATAGGAAAGTAATATCTGATTCATTCTACTATTTTTCCTATTCCCACTTCCCCTCTTTCCCTTCATTCCCCTTCGTCTAATCCAAAGTACTTCTATCTCCCCCCGCCACATTGAGTTAGCATCCACATATCAGAGAGAACATTTTGCCATTGGTTTTTTTGGAATTGGTTTATTTTACTTAGCCTGAGTCTTCAGTGCCATTCATTTATTGGCAAATGCCATGATTTCACTTCTCTTTATGGCTGAGTAGTATTCCATTGTGTCTGTGTATCTGTGTGTGTGCATATACCAGAGTTTTTTATCCATTCATCTGTTGAAAGGCACCTAGGCTGGTTTCATAGTTTAGCTATTGTGAATTGAGTTGCTATAAACATTGATGTGGTTGTGTCACTGTAGTATACTGATTTTAAATCCTTTGGATATATACCAAGGAGTGAGAAAACTGGGTAAATGGAGGTTCCATTTCAAGTTTTCTGAGGACTCCATACTGCTTTCCATAGTGGTTGCACCGATTTGCAGTTCCACCAGCAATGTATGAGTATACCTTTTCCCTCACATCCTTGCCAATATTTATTATTGTTCATATTCTTGATAATTGTCATTATGATGGGAATGAGATGAAATCTCATTGTAGTTTTAATTTGCCTTTCTCTAACTACTAGAGATGTTGAACTTTTTTTCATATATTTGTTGACTAATCGTTATTTCTTCTTCTGTGAAGTACCTGTTTATTTCCCTTGTTTTTCCATTGAAGTATCTCTTTATTAATAATTTTACAAATTCCACATCACAAATATCTTTTCCCAATTTATGAATTATTTGTTTCATTTTATTTGAAATGTATTTTGTTGAACAGGTGTTTCAAATTTTACTACAGAATAATTCATCAGCATTTTCTTTATGACTTATGTTTTTGTCTTTTGTACAAAAGATTCTTTTGTATTTTAAAGTTATTAAGATATTCTTATTAAAATTCAAAATCTTATTTTTTTTCTTTTTATAGTTAGTGATTTTCTAACAGGGAATAGGTTTTGTGTGCAGGAATGAGGTAAGAATCTACCTTCATTTTCTTTGTGTAGACACCAACATACCTCCATTGCTTCTCCAGTCATCTTTAGCCTGCCTCTCTCATTTATCAATTTGTCTATAAATTCTTTGAGCTTTCAATGTAGATGATAATATTGTCTGCAGAAAATGACAAGTTTTATTTCTTCCTCTTCACCTGTGATTTTATTGACTTCTTTCCCTCCCTCTCTCTCTCTCTCTCTCTCTCTCTCTCTACTTCTTTTTCTTTCTTTTATTTCTTCCTCCTTTTCTCTAGTTCATCTTTTTGCTCTTATTGCCTTATCTAGGACCATATCTCCAGGACAAGTTTGAAGAGAAGCATTTTTTAATCGTAGACATCATCTCACTTTTAACTTGAAATGAGTGTTTCTCTCACTTTTTTCCACTACAAATGCTGTTTACTGCAGTTAATTGATAACAATCTGCATCAGATTGAGAAAGTTGTATCCCTCATACTTAGTTTACTAAAAACTTTTTAATTTTTAAAAATGAGTGTTAAACTTGATGTTTTTTCCATATGTAATAAAATGACTATTTGTCCTTTACTGTTATTGTATTTATAGTTTTTCTAATATTAAACAACTCTTTGTTTCTGTGCTATATTCATGTTGTCATTATATTATATTTATTGAATACAATTAGATTTAGGTTAATATCTTGCTTAGGATTTTTGAATTCCTATCGATGTGAGAGAATAACTAGTAATTTCTCTCTCTCTTTTAAAAAAATTGTTCATCATCTTGCCTTATTTTGGTAACAGAGTTTTTATTGACCTCATATAATGAGCAGAGTTCTTCTCCATTTTTATTCTCTAGGTAAATTACTATATGATTTAAATTATCAGTTTCCTGAAACATTGATAGAGTTTTCTTCTAAAATAATAGTCTTTCTTTTAAAGAAAAATTCTTAATTACTGATGCAATTTCCTTAATAATTATTATCCAATAATTTACATCTACTATTTCTTTTGGAGTAATTTTCTATAGGTTATTTTACATGAATTTACCCATTTCAAGTTTTTAAACTTCTTGTATAATGATGCATATTAATCTTATAATACCATATTTTAAGTGTCTGTTACATCTATATACACGTTCCCTTTTTACTCCTAATATTTTGTGGCTAATAGAATTCAATTTGTAAGGTAGGTCAGTGAGTTTACCTTCTATATCTTAAAATACATAATTAATAAAACTGTAAAACAGATATGATATAGCTAACTTCTCATGGAGATAAATTAAGCACCAAAAGGTCACTCAACAGATTAAATTTAGTAATATATTTATTCATACAAATTTTAAGAACCCCTACACCTGAGAGGTGTGGTGGTATAATGAAAAGATGCTGGCCTGGCCTGGGAGTCACATGACTTGTTTCCCTTGGTATGACTCTAGGCATGTCTCTGGCATTATTTGCAGCTGGCCCTTTAGATAACTATCTAAGAATGTCTCCAGACCTATGATACTATATATTTTAGGGCAGTAGAGAATTACCTGGTCTCCTCTCTCATTGCCTATTCAAAGTAGTACCAGAGCTATAATCCCGAGAGCTCCTGATAAGATTAAACCATGGATAGCTTGGGGCAGATGGGGTGGGAAGGGGGGTGGAGAAAAACTGAGCTGATTCAGTACTCTGAAGGGTGCATTGTTTGATTTTTATTTTGATATTGCCTATTTTGATCATATAATAGATTATTCAGATTCCTAAGAGCTTAAGCAAACTGGATTTATTCTTATATAAATGAAAAATGAAGCTTGAGGACATGAATTTATTTTTAAATTACATATATCAGATTAAATTATTCAGCTAGAAATAGGAACATAAAATCATAAAACAAACAAAACAATTTTCACTTGACCTCATGCCATTGGATTATATATAGTGGTTACATTCTGCTTTAGGTTGTGATTTTGTGGAAGGTAAAAAATGTAAAATTCAGAATATATTGTGATTACTAAAATTCTTCAACCTATGAACCTGAGATGATGTTACAGAAGCAAGACAGAATAGGCACATTTTCCTTGAATTCCATTCTTAACAAAAGCAAAAAGAGCACTAGTGTTCTGCTGGTTATTTAGGAGTTTGGAGAAATCTTGAAGTTTGTGCTCTGAATCTTTCTATTTCCAGAGACATAATGTAGAGATGTGGCTGGGTCACATTGTAGAAGAGATTGAAGGACTTATAACACGTTTACATGCCTGTGTAAACCCAGGCATGGGATGACTCTTTAGGCTATCTCTGTGAATTACTTAAAACATTCTTGGCTGTAAGAAATAGAAAATTTTATTTTGACTTGCTTAAGCAATAAAAAAATAAAATAAGGTTTTCCATTGGCAAGAGGTGGGACAGCTTCCTTCTATCTTTCTCTTTGATTCTCTTGGCTTTGCCCTCTTAGATGTATCAGTTTTACCCTCAGGCTGGTGGCAGGTGGCCACAGCAATTCCGAGTCTTCTGTTCTGCAACCACACTGAGGGGAAGAGCGACTTTTTCTTTTTCTGGATGCTGTTGTGGGAATATGTGTGGGAAAAAAAAATCAGGAAGGTTCCAGCAAACTTCCTGTCACATCTCATTTCCATGACCTCATGGAAGTCTCCACCAGGGATCCTGAACTGATTAGAGGGAGGTCCCAGCCCTGCAGTTGGGAGCAAATGTTTTAACCAAATTACTGATACACAGTGGAGGGGGCATGGAATTGATAGTGAGAAAATGAAAGTGGCTCATTCTAAGAAGCAATCATCAGCTAGAGACTAGGTCCAATTTCTTGCAAAAATTGAGCTATAGTTCATATTAGCATCAAATACCAGCCAGTATGCTAAATCTTGCATAATAACATAAATCTTGAATAATAACAGTATTTAATTCTCAAAACAATCTAAGGTAGGTACTGTTGCCACCTGTTTTCCAGTTGAGGAGATCAAGGCTTTTAATGATTAGGCAATTTGCTCAAGTTTACACAAAAGTCAGTAGAAGAATCAAGGAACATGGGTAGTACCCTGTCTTTAGGGTTTTCTATTTCCCAGGGAGGCATCTTCCAATTCATAGAAGTGATAAACCATTTAGTTATTGTATAACAATAGCATCCTCTGGAGGTGCGTCTTCCATAGATAGCTTTGGGTAGTGTATTATAGGGCCCAGTGAATCTATTTTGTTTGTTTTTCAAAATGGAGTGGAAAATAATACAAACCACCATAAAGATGACAAGTTTGAAGAAACAATATGAACTCTTTCAGACAAAGGGCATTTCTTTAAACACACAGAAAATATCCCAGCAGCAAAATCTTTTCCTTGTAATAAAAAATCAGAGTTTCTAAATTAAAAAAAAAAAAAAAAAGACTTCAAAATGGGTAGTTAGCAATTTAGTAGCTTTTGGAAGGAGATCATATTACCTGAGGGAATATGTATAATTGAGGAACCATGAAAAATTTGTAAAAAGATAAATGTATTATCGAGAGTCTGTGAACTAAGAGATCCTATTCATTTTTTGTGCAGAATCATTTTGGAAACAACTTTTTCGTGAAATGGGAAAGAAGAGATGACCATTTATTTGTTTGTTTGTTTGTTTATTACAGCTTAAAAGGCAGTTTATAAATTGAGTATGATGTAAATTAAGGAAAGCCACAGCTATTGCATTGTAAATGCTATTATTTTTCTATTTAGCTACTGGTATAAAAGCCTACAGATTTAAATTTTTGCTTTTTGGCAGAGTAGGACATTTAATTATTTGGATATTCTTAGAAAACACAGTTGAGTCCAGAAATCAATTACAAAAGAGATGTTCTTTCTTTATTTAATTTTTCATACAACACTTTCTATTTGTCCCTGAACAGGTTTTGCAAGAAAAACTCTGCTTATTCCGTAGGCAGGTGGCTCCCTGCTCTGCTGTTTTGGAGCTTCAATCACTAGTGACATACCTGCAATCCACAAAGTCCTGGGTGTCTCCTTTAGCTATCATCATCTGAAAGACATCTAAAAGGGCTTTTTAGTGCTTGAGAGCATTAGGTTTCATTTCTTGCATTCCACAATGTAAGTGGAAAAGTTGATCCACACTGACATGAAGGGCTCAGTTCTGCATGAACTTTTTGTTTTTCCACCAGAAATAATCCTTTCTTTCTTTATTTTTT
This sequence comes from Sciurus vulgaris, assembly GCF_902686455.1. Taxonomy (NCBI): domain Eukaryota; kingdom Metazoa; phylum Chordata; class Mammalia; order Rodentia; family Sciuridae; genus Sciurus; species Sciurus vulgaris. The sequence continues at coordinate 86,859,619 of NC_136462.1, forward strand.
GTATAAGGCTCAAGTTCATCTAAAAATTGTTGACTCTTTCCTAGAGACATGTAGTCTAGCAAAAGTAAACCCATCCCACTGAAATTGACATCAACTAGCAAAGGCATGGCTATTTTTAATAATAGAGACATGTTTGCAGAATGACTAAACTTGCTAAGCAGCAAAATATAGACAGTGTGCTGAGATCAAGAAGAGTCAATCAGCAGCCACTCCTGTTGTTTTTAAATAGACTTACTATGCTTTTAAAAGAGAATTATTTCAATAAAACAATCCACAAATAAATACAAAACAAAAGGGCAAATGTAGAGACATATTGCAAGTAAGCATGCATACCAAAAAGGTAAGTGCAAATTAGATTTGAATATTCATGAGTCACAAATCATTGACAGTTTGAAATAATGCAAAACAGCTTTATAAATGAGGTTAAGGCAAGGGACATCAAAGAAATGCATCGCTAAATCAATAGCTGTTTGATTGTGCATATACTTGTAAATTGTGGTTACCGTATTTGTGACATGGGAGAAAAAATACTGTGTATCTGATGAAGGAGGAAGAAACATAAATATTCCCTTTGTATGTTGTATTTTTGCAATTCGTCATGCACTTGGAGACCAGCCAGGTATAAAGTGGTTGGACATCATATTTCCCTCCCAAGACAGAGTTTCCTTTTCAGAGACCTCTTTTCAGGCCTATGCCTGAAGAGCCCTTGCTTGCTCTCCTAAATAGAATTCAACACATAAGGATTCTCATACAGCTCATTTCTAAACTAGCATCTAGCATATGTAACTAGAGAATGGCCCAACTTTAAATCTCTTCATGAAAAAATAAACTTCCCTTGGACAGCATATAGTTTTGATGAATGTTGTTCCATTTAAAAGGGACAGATGAAGCAAGAGTGTTAAGAACAATTTATAAGAACACTTTAATAACAGTAAGAATATTTTGATAACAATGTACCTGAATACTTTAAAATGATTGGAGATGTAAAATGTAGACAACTTTGCAACTTAAATAAAAACTTTTCATTTTACTCAGCAAGTAACTAATCATTAATTTGATACTGATAGTGGCTTTTTGGGATATGTGTCTATTTACATATAGCAGGTGTGCAGAGCAATATTTGAAATAGACTTATAAATTAATGACTTATTTAGGGCTTGCCTTAAAGTAGAATCACTTACAATTAATTTCTCTTGGAAGTTTATGCTTGGGTTATTATCTGTAAGTTATGGAGTATTTCTCTAATGCACTACTCTGCAAGTCTCTTTATTGTGTTCTGTCTGCTTTCTTGGATGATTGATGAAGTTACTGATATCATATGAAAATCATGGCACACAATAGCACTCATTTGGAAGAGGCTGGGGGATTGTGGTCTGTTTAGAAAATCAATCTCTATCTTTTTGCTGGGCCATGCTTTAAGGCAGGCATTTAAATTGGAGAGGTATAATCCAGGTGAGGCATAACTGGAAAGAGAGACTTTTGCATTTTCTACAATTTCCTCCTAGCAAAGAAACTAAGATGACTTCTATGTTATTAATAATCAAGAATCTCCAAAAGTTCCAAAAGCAATGGCATTGATAAAGTTAAAGCCTTTATTGAAGTCTTAAATTACAATTTGTCAGTATTGTCATATTTAGCATTATATTTTTAAATCATACCTTGTTATTTTTATGCTATAGCAAAAGTTTGACACTCCAAAGTTATTAATTCATTTAATCTTAATAAGCAAGTATTGCTAATACTTATTTCAGTAAATGTTTTGTCATAATATTAGTATAAAACCATTTAAAGTCTCCAAACTTCTTCATAATTATTTATCTATAATATTTCACTTAATGTAATGTCAGTAGCAGGGGTCTGTGAAGGAAAACAATATTTTTCTCCCCTAACGAAATTGATTTTCCATTAAGTTATAGGTACTAGACTTTCAATACCTATATATTTGATGATTTTCAGTAAGTCCTTTGTGTGTGTGTGTGTGTGTGTGTGTGTGTTTTAAATACTTTCTCTAAATTTAAACAACATTTTGGGCTATCCAATGAATCTAAACATTATTGTTCTCCTTCCTCACAATCTCTGAGATAGGAAAGTCATTTTAGTTTTTTTCTGCCTTTTCAAACTGAGAAAAATACCACACTAAACCTTCATTTCTATAGCAGAAAAGTGCCTGACTGGCCAATGCCACCACAGAGATGAATTTCTTTAACCTTCCTTCTTGTCTAAGATTAAGAAGTTAGAGGATGTGGGAGCTGTCATTTCTGGTAATTCAATATCAAAATGAAGGAAAGGTAGAATAAAATAAAAGACAGCATTGATTCTGAATTACTTAACAATAAATTGCTGAATTCCAATAATGTCTTATCATGAAAGAAGAAACAGTCTCTCTCCATCCTAAATGTCACCTTGGGAGACCCTTGGACCTTGTGCTCATTTTGCTAGGTAAATAGAATTAATTTTATCTTGAAAGAACAGTGGAGTGGCAGTTAAGGGACTTCCATTTCCTTTTCTGCCACTAACCACGGTGATGAACTTGTATGAGGTACTTCAAATTCTTTGGCTGTCTATTTCCTCAATTATAAAAGAGGAGGTGGGTCTAGAGGCAGCACTTTTCAAACCATGCCTCTGAGTCCCTCGGGCTGCAAAGAACCAGTAGGGTCTTGGTGGAGAAGGGAAGAAGAGCTGGTAGAACTTAGGACAGATTATTATCCTCTTTTTTTCTTGTTTGCATATTGATATTAGCAAAATTTAATTTGAGAAAAGGGAAAGGATTTTAAAAGTTTGAAAACGGTGTAGGAGTGTATCTTGTCAGTACTTGGCTGGAATTGGTGAGACCCTGGATTCAATCCCCAGCACTCACCCCCCCGCCACACACACACATACACACAGTTTGAAAATTATTGAATTTAAAAAACACTTTCTAAGATTTCCTGCAGTTTGATAATTCTAAACTGCAACCTATTTTGTTCCATAATTATTTTAATAATTATTGGAATGATAAGAATTGCCATATTCTTGGCTGTTCCTTCTAAGTAGAGACTATAAAAAGACTAGAAAAGACAAATAGGTAGTGAAATATTACAAAATTATAACTGAACTTCTACATGATGTTGAGACAACCCCTAAACATGGTCTTCACCCCTATGGACCAAGTCTGCTCCTTCCCTGGACCACAATGATGCACAGTTCCGGGGTGCCATAATGTTGTAGTGTAACTGAAGGATGCCTTTGAATGCTATCAAGCAAGTCTTCACCTACAAAGCTGTACCTGCCTTGGCTTCATAATTCTTTGACCCATAGCTACTTGTCTTTTAAGGTTTACTTTAGAGATTCTATAGTGGTCCATTCTCTGTTACTATCTCCTTTCTTCAAGAATTGCTCTCTCCTCTGTGATTTCAGGGCATTTTGCTTTGACCTTTTCTGACTACTTATGGCTTTGTGTTATAGAAAATTGTATTTGGGTATAGGTTTTCCTTTTAGAAGGCTTGTGTTTGATTTTTTGACCTAGCATATTTCTGGGGACATTGAAATTCTCAAAAGGTACTTTGAAAAAAAGTTAGCAAATTTATAATAAAGTATCCATAGAAATGATAAACTCAGTGATTTTTTCAAAACCTTGACAAAAGATAATAATCTTCTCTTTGCTATATTCCTTGACCATTTGATTTGATGCTACAAATACTATGCTGATTTTGTGCTATTCTACATGTCAAAGGATTGTCAGGTACAAACCCCATCCAGGGATCAGGGGTGTTCACAGACCTATACCTTTCATAATTAAAATATGAGGCAGTACATGATTAATGCTGTATTATAAGCATGACTAAAGTGCTTTGGGAGCTCTAAGGGTTTGAGATGAATTCAAGGACTGCACATAGAATCAGTACTTCTGTTTGGGGGACCAATAGGATTTCAGCCTGCAAAACTATAGAATAGGGCAAGGGCAGGACAGAGCATTGTAGGTGAAGGGGATTTTGCGATATATGAAAATGATTACGTATTAGATCCAGAAATAATATAGTTTTGCAGAAGTTGGGGAGAAGCCTGGAAAATTAGATAGAAGACTTGCTTAAATGCCATACTGAGCATGTTAGAATGATTTCCATGGAAAATTGGAACTTCAAAAGAGAAGCAAAAGACAGAAACTGGTTTGCAACACCGCCTGGTAGTACCGTGTAAAGAAATTGAAGGGCGAACTTTGAAGATGGGGAAACCAGTCCAAGCAAAAGATAATCTGAGGACTTAACTTGGAATGCAGCTGTGAAAAAAAGGAGAATGAACCTGACAGTAAGATAAACTACAGGATAAGAAGTTGAAAATATTTCCCAAGTATATTGAAAAGAAGATATGTAGGTGGCATTGTGACCAAGATTATTACACAACCCTTCAATCTGCTATTATTAATTTATAGTACCTTAAATGCTTTCAAAATTATTTAAAATATTAAAGAAATTAATCATTAGTAATATTCATGTTTATTTTTTACTGAGGTGGTAATGTTATTCCTAAATCTGTTGTCACACTTGTCACACTTGCCATTAGGTAATCAATCTATCAAGGGTCTTATTCACAATTCTAACAACCGATGCCTTAAATGTCTCATTTTCCTATTTTAGGGTTCGGGCCTGGAATATTTCTTAGTAACTTTAAACAGAATTCAATAACACCCATGCTGATAACATATGTGAATTTAGGACACTCTAACTTTAGTACAAAACTGAGTTTTCACTTAACATTTTATTTAAAATAATCATAAGCTATACTTTGTTGGTAAATTTTGACTTAGATACTCCTACATGCTAAAAAAAATGTCCCCGACTTAAATTGTGGAAAGTTAACTCCAGGGTGGATAGTGCTGATACAAGATACAAAGGTTGGATGTGCCTGTGTGCCAAGGGGAGCAATTCTGGTGTTTTTTCTTCTTTTTTGGAGCCGATTCACACTTGGGGCGATTTTTCCCTGAGTAACTACAGACTTGGATTCTGCTGCTTATTGGTGGAGGCTGGGTTTGCAGTCCACTTTGGAATGCAGAAGAGGAGGAGATGGAAGTCCAAAGGAGCAGGATGCCCCACCCCTCCTCTGCTTTTATTCCCTCTCTTGTTTTCCGGTCCCTTCTCACCCAGGACGTCAGAACACACCCTCCACTCCCTGCAGGACTTGCTCATCTTCACATCTGTGAGTCAGGGCTGGTGGAGCAGCTTGGTAATTTGAGAACTCTTTCCCTTAATAATATGCTCAGAAGTTTAATGATCAGTTATCTGGATCTTGATCCTATCTTTGGGTAAGGGGTCATATAAACCTTATAGGCTAAAAAAAAATTTTTTTTTTTCCTTTTTAAATAAAGCCTTCAGAAAATGAGCTGAAACATATTTTCTTAGAAATCCATTCTGGAGTCCAAAATCTTATACTACATGATTTCTGAAAACATCATTTATTAAAAGTGCAGTTTACATGCAGAGTACTATATAGAATTTTACTGATAGATGCAGGTGAATGTATTCTTATTCTCCATATGATTTTGATATTTTGGTAATTGAATTCTAATAATTCATATAGTATTGGCCAAATAAACATTTTAACTGATCAAAAAATGCTTATAATGTCAATTTTCTCTGAGTTTTATTGTATTTTTCTAAACAAATGATCAGTACTCAAAATTCCTAGGAAGCATTTTCGTCATTAAAAAGGATAAAGAGTGAGCAAGCTAGAGAGAAAGTAGGAACTGATTAACACAAAATTCAGGATGATGTTATCTATGAAGAGAAGGAAGATGGGATAGGGAGGGGTTTAAGGTTCAAAAGATGGTGGTAATGTTCCATTCCTTAAGTCAGTTATACACAGATGTCCACCTTATTTATGTGCTTGAATTTTTACATTTATGCCACAAATTTTATTTTGTGTTCAGTATTTAATAAAATCGCCTATAGAAATCACTTGGAAGACGTGGTACAAGTAATGATAATGGAATCACATTTTTTTTTTTTTTTGGTGGTGCAGGTGGTGGTGAAGCCAGGGCCTTGTGCATGCTAGGCAAGCATTCTACCAACTGAGCTATATCCCCAGCTCCTAGAATCAGTATTAAAAATAATAATAATAATAATGTGATCTATGGGATTAAGCAACTGGCTTTTCTCAAAGTGTCCTGAGTTTTCTGTTGTAATCTATTCAATAGGATTTCAGGTATCATAGGGGAAAGGAATATATAAAAACAGAAAAAAGACCTAAGAACAGGGCTTTGGAGTTCCAGGTCTTCCACTGACTCCTTGTCTGACCAGGGCAGCTACACAAACAGGAGTACTGGCTCCTATTTCACGTGGAGTACTGACAGGAATACCAGACCGTATGCTTTCTATGGCTCTTCTTAGACCTCTAATCAAAGCACACATGATGTCAATCAGTTAGCCTCAATTTCAAGTCAATCTTCATGGCATCATTTTCTTTCAAATTTACAGGTTAATATTTATTTGTTGATAAGACTGCACAAGATCTAGAGTGGTGGAGAGCTGAGACTCTTCTCAGAAGTGTTCAGCGGAGGCTCCAGTAAAGTCCTTTTCCTCAGGAATTCAGCTTAGTGTGCATTACTGTGAATTCGTTTCTATTCTTCCAGTTCAATCTTTGTTTTTCTTTTGGCAAACCTATTTGCTCTGAATAGTTGAAAAAAAACACTCTAGGCTTTATTATGAAGTGGGATCCTAATTCAGACTGAATTAAAAGTAAACTACTTGCCCTGGGTACATTCATGACTTTAGGTCTCTTCAAGCTGAAATGAAGTTGAATCAGTAGCCTGAGGTGAAGCCTCTAAATCCGTTTATTACCCAAACCCATAGAATTTCTTTGTTTTAACCCAGTATACACAAGAATGGTGGCAGAACTTCCCAGTTAACAAGTCAAGAAAGCTCTACCTCAGATAACAATCTAGCTCTTTGGGTTTACTCTTTGTGCAGCAAAAAATTTAAAACCTAAAGAGACCATTTAGATGTTTATGTTGATGACCAGATAGATTCCTTTGTTTTGTAAAAGCCACATGCCCATTTCGCCTTCCTAGGGAATTTTTGTTCTGGTACCCTATCATTATTTGCTACCAAACTTCATATCTTTTGTTTGAAGCATCTAAAAATAAAAGTAGTTGTTTAATTTTCTCATGAGCTTAATTTGGCAATTATCAAATCACATTTGTCAATACAATGACTGAATCAGATGTGACCCAGACATCAACATTTAAAAAGCCTCTGTAACCTTTCTTACTATTTCAGGTTATAGTAGCTACAAGCAAAATCTTGATTGGATCAATAAGAAACAAAAATGCACTCTCCTCTGTCATTTCAAAGTCATCTATTAAAACAACTCAAATATAAAATTTGACTGCGTTGGAATACAAATAGAACAGCATAATGAGGCTTATGTTTAGAAACACATAGAGCATTTTGGAAAGTATTTTAGGAAGAATTAATCTAATTCTAACTATTAATATTTTTCTATCCTTTGGTTTTCATTCTTGGACATGTGGGTACCATAAAAACATTATTTAATATTTATAATGTTTTTTCTTTCTTTTTTCTCTCCCTTCATTCTCTTTCTCTTATTCTAGTGCTGACACTTCTTTCTGTACAGTGAAATGCTTCAGAGAAACAATTTTTTTCTTGAGACATATGAAGCTGATGTGGAAATTGAAATGATATAGAAAATCCAGAAGGAATGACCCTTGAAATAATAATAGGAAAACTCATATTTAATTAGGATCTTGGTAAGTATGCAGAGCTTTATTAATGACTGCTTATTTACTCAGAAACCATATTTTTTTGGCAAATTAATTTAATGCTGAGATTTAGAATAATACTTAGTTCCTGTAACTGTTGAAAAGGCACTAACAATATTGTATCATGTTAAGTCTAATGGCCATTGGTAAGTCTACATAGAAATGTACAAGTTGGTTAATTAATAGCATTCATTTTGCTTTAACTATTCCTGGAGGTTCCAAACACCAGAAAATACCATTGAAGGCTTAAAAAATTGTTAAATATGGCGGAAACCCAAAGTTATTTTTTGCCGGGGCTGTGAGGAATACTTCTTATATATCTTGATATCCTATGTACAGAAAGTGACATCTACTGGAGAAAGCAGAACTGAATATTTATTTTCAAACTTTTTCTGCTAAACTTCTAGACAAGCTCTAGTATTCTCAAGGTTATTCAAATCTTGCCAAACAAAGAAATATTTTATTTAGTTCAGCATGGTATAAAGCCTGGCTTGTTTCAGTTATCATTTTCTCAAAGATGTCCTTTGGGAAAGAGTGGTTATGGGACTGGCACAAATTATCTGGTAAGGAACACTATTTAAGACTTCTGGAAAACACTGTAACACTTTCCCTTAAGGGCAAATTTGAAGTTCTAAATAATCCTGAGCCATCCTGAGCCATCCCGAGCCATTCAGCAGATTCAAACAGGACTCCTTTGTAACAATTAGTCGGAAAACATGTTTGGAAAATGTATCACTTCTTTCAGTGTCTGAAAATAGGAATTGTGAAACAAAGTATGGAATTAGAATATGCAATTTCTCTGTGATGAAAACCATCTCCATGCTTTTTTGTAGCTTAATTATTTTTATTTATTTATGTTAATAAGATATGTGTCTCACTCCATGGTCTGATTGAACCTCTGTGCTTAAGGCATCAGGGGATACTACCCAAGTGTTTTGTACTTGTGGTCAAATCTAAGAAGTGACCTAGACCCCCAAGAGAGTAATGACATCAGTTTTCATTCCTGAAATAATAATTCTCATTGTTCAAGTAATCACCTTCTCTTATAGAGGACAGAAGCCTTTTCTATCTTAATGGAAGTTACCGTAAGAGTCCATGCAAGACATTAAAAATGAGGCACAGTAACAACAGGCTGGTTAGTGACCTGCAGAAGACTTTGGCAGTGGCTAGAATTCCTGTTTTTTCTGTTGTAACCTGCTGCCTAAATGATATCCCCAAGGCTGCTTCCATATTTAGATTAGGCGTTGTAATCCTCTGTAGTGTAATGTCAGATTTCCTACTTCTAATTGTTGCTATTTTTTAAAAATTTGATTTCATTTTTTTGTAACAGTGCTCTTGCACTCCCTCTGCTGGCCTTGCTAATTAACAAAACTAGGGCCTAAGGAGTCCTGATGGGAATCAGTGACAGAGTGGGTGGCTGATTGGATGGTCTCTGTTTCATGTTGGAAATCAAATGGAAAATCATGTTGATTGGCCTCTATGTGAAGCAAATAGACCAAAAGAAAATTTTTTTGTAGGTGTCAAAAGAAATAAGCAAAAGGCATATTTTTATACCTTGAAGAAAGAATTTAATGAAACAGATGATTCACAAACCTTAAAAATATGTAGGTCTTTTCAAAACAATGAAACCAGTTATCCATATTCTATTCAAATGTGTATATATATGTAGGTACGCATATATGTATATATACATACATATATATGTTTAGTAAAAGGCATGAAAATGAGGTGGATCAATTTCGTATCTCAGTATTTACACACTGGGGGATTAAATGAAAGTTTTTCTGGCTTTGTTGGTAGGATTCTAAACCTGGATTAGAGATATAGCTGTCCAGTGGATCAGCCTCCCACATCCTAGAGTTCCATTATGGAGTTACAAAGAGAATGACAGCACTTGGCAAATCCCAGGCCTAATCACAGCACAGAGAAATGACTTTTGGAAGGTACATTACTGAGCAATTAGGACCCATTTAATAAATTACCCCTTATGGAACACTTTGAACCCTAGTGGTCTGAAGAGGTTAATGCACCTCTCACAACTGAGTGTTACTCACTTTCCAGGGGTAACTTCAAGGCCACAGTTAATCCAAACCTTCTTCTCATCAATGGCCTCTTACTCTTGAGCCACTTCTGTAGTCTGGCATCGGTAAGCCCACACACTTGCACTTCCCCCCTGCATGTCACATGCTTCACTTTCTTACAGCAGCATCCATTGGGCACAGTGCTCAGGAGGCCAAAAGACTTTATGCTGCAAATTATCTCCCTCCTTTGGCTCTCAGGCTGCTTATTTGGAAGTGTTTCTGTTTTTCTTGTTTATAGAGAGTGTTGACTTCAGAGTTCCATGTAAATGTTAGGTCTGATGTACTATACTTTCCTCTGAAATTGCTGAGTAGCAATCACATTTAAATAAAGCATGTACACAAAATTAGGTTTTAGAATATTATTAAATTTGAAAAAAAAAACTACAGTGGCTATATATTATGTGTAAGTTGTAATCTTGACTATGATTAGACACTAAAAAGCATTTAAAATATAATGATAAGAAGAAAAAAAGCTTTGTTTGATGTTAGACCTTAGTAGACTTTTTAGGTTTTTATTGTAATTCAAATTCAACTGGAGTCTTTGGAATGAAAATGTTGATGAAACACTATGTACTTTTGTTTAAAAAGGTAGTCAAGGAATGGAATTGGAAGAGATAGAAATATCCAAATATTACTGTGCATTTGTAAAGACTGCATTGCCCCCACATGCTATTAGTCTGCTGAATGGTGCTTCAAAATGGTGATCAAAATCATGACTTCTAGCACATTTATTGAATGGCTATTATATCTAAGGCTCTGGATGGATAAGACATGGCCTATGGCTCCAAGAAGCTTATGATTGTATTGTAGAGCTAGGATTTAGGAGCATGAAAAAATAACCACAGTAAGTGGCAGGGTATCATTAATATGAGCTTTGTATCCACACAGAAATCACCAACAGAATTAAGGGATGGAAGAGGAGTCTTCTTTTAGGAAGGCTTGCTGGAAAAGTGGAATTTCCTTAAGTGCTTTGTTAAGTTTTTTTATAGGGAAGCTGAAATATTGGGAAATAAAGTGAATGTCTTAACACTGAGAAATAATTAATGTTATCTTTGGTGTGTCTACAAACTTTTTTTGTGAGATGTTTGGGAGGCAACTTTTCAACATGAGAATGTAAATCAGTGACATTTTTTTTAGAATGTTTTACTTTGTTTTACCTTTGGCACACACAGGAAAGGAAATAAAACAAAATACATTTTCAGTCGAATAATGTGATATAATGTGGAAAATATTGCCTGTTGTCAACCTGATAATCAGGATACATTTTAAAGTTATTTAAAGCTAATATAACTATAAAATGCCAAGATACCTTTTCCCAGAATACTTAGTGATTCACTGGATGAGTCATACCTCTTTAAAATTTCTGCTCCTTTCATTGCACCTTGGAGATTTTCCATATTATAAACCACACTTTCTTACACGCCCATAAGAAATAAAGACCATATTTGGAAATTCAGCTTCTCCCTGAATCTATATTGCTATTGCAACGTGGATTTTTAAAGTCTGAAAATATTTTACATTTGTGCTGTTTGACTTCATTCTTATCTGAATATCAAAAAATGTTCAGGTTAGAAATATGACAGATTCTCCCCATGTCATTGTTTTGAAGGTTTGTGAGAAGACCTTAGTATTTTGTAGCACACTGCATACCCTGTGTCATTGGGTGTGACTTCTCTGTACCTTGAAAGTAACTTCTACTTTCACAGCAGAGCTGTAAGTCAAAAGTGATTCTGTATTTTTTGATTGCTGGTAAATAAATACTTAAAAAACTAGAGCCCCACTTTTAGGTAAGGTGGTGGGATGATGTTGTTCTTCATTCATACCAGAAGTTTGTGTTTACTACACAAGCAAGTCTTCACCATGTGCAACTAAACACCCTCTCTCTCTCTCTCTCTCTCTCTTTTTTTTTTTTTTTGCCACTTTCATTATTCATGCTAATGCCAGAGCAGATTTATTAATACTAGTCTGCAACTGGCATTATTCCACATACTGTGAAAATTTACATTCTGGGATAAACAACACTCACAGAAGGATAAAAGTAGCACACGTGAAAGGAAATCACATTGTCTATTGCATTTTTCCTTCCAGGATTACTAAATTCATCCAAATCATCCATCTGCAAACCTTTACTGAGTGTTTTCTGTGCTTGGGTGCAGCATCTCAGAGATATAGAACTTCAAGAGGAGTTCCTTTCTTCAAAGAACCTAGATTCTGACTGGGCAAGACTGACTTACAAGAAAAACTAGCAAACATAATTGCACTGTGTAATTACATATTAAATAATATGTTGTAAATTATTCATGCTATAGACATGTGCTGTGCAGTATGGCAGCCACTAGATGCATGTGGCTACTGAACATTTGAAATGTAGTTATTGTTAATAAAAGTGCTATATGTGTAAAATATATTCTGGAGTTTGAAGACTTAGTATGACGAAGATAATGTAAAATATCTAATTAATAATTTTAAAATACTGGGCTGAGGGTGTAGCTCAGTGATAGAGTTCATGCTTAGCATGCATGAGGTCCTGGGTTCAATCCTCATCATGTACATATGCATGTGCGTGCATGCACACACACACACAAACACACAATGATTACATGTTGGAATACTGTTTTGGATATAGTGGATTAAATAAAATACTGAAATAAATTTCACCTGATTTAAAGTTTTTTTTTTGTTTTTAAACTTACTTTTATAAAATGAAAAATTACAAACGTGGCCCACATTTTATTTCTATCAGAGAATACAGCTGTAGATCCTCACATAATGGGCCTGGCAAAATGTACTAAAGAATGTGAAACATGAGAAAGAACAGGTGGGGAGAGAAGGACATACAGGTTTCAAATTGGAAAATGAGGGGAAGAGGAGTGTGTTCTTGGATAGATTAAGGCAAATGAATAGGTATAGGATGTTAAGTACTGAAAACCAAAGTTTAAAAAAAAAATTTTGGATAATAGTGTAGATTATTTGATTATCTTACAGAGAGCAACGAATGTTGAACATTTAATCTCCTAAGAAACATAGTAACTAATTATCCAGTACTCAGAATATGAATTACATGTGCATAGAATTTTATTTAAACTCCACAACAATCAAATAAGGCAAATTTTGTCATACCTGTTTTACAGCTGAAGCTTAGATTGGCTCAGTGTTGTAGTCAGCCTTTTCAACACTGTGACTAAATGATCTGACCAGCACAATTATAGAGGAGGAAAGGTTTATTTGAGGGCTCACAGTTTCAGAGGTCTTAGTCCATAGAAGGCAGGCTCCATTCCTTGGGACTCAAGGTGAGGCAGAATATCATGGTGAAAGAGAGTGGCAGAGGGAAGCAGCTGACATCATCAGAAAGCAAAGAGAGAGAGAGAGAGAGAGAGAGAGAGAGAGAATCTCCACTCTCCAGATACAAAATATATACATCAAAACCACGCCCCAATTCCAATATCCTCAACTACATCCTACTACTTCAATTAATCCCATCAGGGATTAATCACTGATTGGGTTAAGACTCTTGCAAACCAATCATTTCTCCTCTGAACCCTCCTGCATGGTCTCACGTGAGCTTTTGGAGCACACCTCACAGCCAAACCATAACACTCAGTGAATTAGTGAACATAATATAACTAGGAAGCAATTGAAACCTTGGTGTGTCTGTCCCCAAACTTTGTGTTCTTAAACATAGTACCAGAGGCAGATTTACCATGAAGCTATGAGTTTCAAGTTCTCAGGTCCCACAATTGTGTGGGTGGAGCCTATGTGATATGTCCCCATTCTCATATGCTTCTGTAAAATTTGCCAAAATAAGCCATTTTAACCATAATCAGTTTTGATTGTTTTCTGTTTCCACTTTGAATCCCTCTTCCCTAGTCCCATCTGCCTTCATGACAGACAGAGCTGGGCTGAGATTTTTGGGATCTGGGTAGAGGGAAAGTTCAGTTGGTTATGAACTTGGTTAGCATTTAGGGAGTTTGTTCTGTATTTCATTTTTAGTTCTGTTTTTGTTTTCTTCTAGCCCCACTAGGGTAGGAATGGCCAATGGGAGTACTCTTCCTATCCATTCCACCAGTTCACTGGGGCCCTTGACCAAAGGCACACAGCCAACAGTGCAGTTACAATATTAACTTGCCCTGAATGTGTATTTTGACTACATACCATATCTTCTGGATACCAGCAGGCTGTAGATCCTGGAACGAGAGCAACAACAACAACAACAAAGTTTCAATTATACAGAGCCAGAGCTAGTTTGTGAAATATCCTCCTAATTCCCAGGTGTACAAAATTTTAAATGATAATTTGATTCTCATTGAAACCTAGTCAAAATGGAATATACTTGATTAAGCAGCTTATAACAGTAATAAAACAAAGAACATTTTTCTTTTTTGATGTGATTTATGCAAATGAAAGGTTAAGAATTTCTATACTTTTAAATATAAGTCTCAAACGGTGCTATAAACAACGTGTCTGACCATGTGAAGTCACCCTTTGGCATCCTGATGTATGGGATTCTGTTTTAGCCCAACCAATGCATCTTGTTCTGGTGGAGTCTAGTGATTCCAGACAAAGCAACACATCACAATTGCCATCTGCTGAGAAAAATGACATGAAGCTTTTCTAAACTATGAATAATAAAAATAATTTTATTAAGCATGTTAGATGAAGGAATGAATTATCTCTCTTTTATTATAAAATTATTATCATGTGAAGAAGTATGTATTCAAAATGTACAATTTTAAAGGAGGTGTCAGCTAATTAAACTTCTTCTGGACATTGTGAAGTTTATGGTGCTAATTAACCTTTAATCTTTGCAATTTGTTGTGAATTCTATCTTATTCTAAAGAAATATTTTGTAAGTTAATACTCAAAGTTTTTATTTTTTGCTGTTGCTGTTGTTTTTTAAAGACAGTCTCACAAATTGTATATGCTTTAGGCATCACAAGACCTGGACTCATTCTTGGATTGTACTACATAGCCTCACAGGAACTATTGTGGATACTGGAGAAGCAAAAACGAAATATTTAGAGGTCACAAAACCCTAAAGAAAATGTGGAGAAAAGTCTTTCTGTTATGTTACTGTTCTTGCAACTTCCCTTTGCAAAACGGTAGATTAGACAATGAGCTCTCCATTTGGCAACTAGAGAAAGTAGAATGAAGACAGACAATATAAGATGTGTCTTAAATTTCACAGCTGAGACTGAAGATCATGTTCATTGACATCACTGAGATGGGTGCAGATGCAGGAAAACGTTAATGACCAAGGGGGTGGGGGGAGAGAGAGAGAGAGAGAGAGAGAGACACTCTGAGGGAAGGAGGGTGAGGAGAGGTGAAGGAAATAAATTACCATTTATTGAGGGTCTTACTCTTTACCAGGCCCTGTGTTACTCACTCTCATATGATTATCTTAGTTAATGAATCTTCAAATGTCTGTAATATGGAAAGAAGTATCTGTGATGCATTACATTCTTGCTGCCTGATTTTTATGACTTCGTCAGACCTGTCTGGCCTGCTCATAATCCGACAAGGAATAAGGGCTCTAGAGTCACACTCAGAAAGTTCAGATAGATGGAATCATGAAAAAATTCACACATCACATTGAATGACACTGTAGAGATATTCTTCTTGAAAGTACAAATACCTTCTGCTTTGAGGAAACGTCACCTACCAGGCTGAAGACCTGTAGTCAGTCAATATATTGTATGATACATGATCCTGGTTTGCAAAATTTCAATTCTTTTTTCACTTGTTGAAAAAAAGCAGCTTAACAGATTTAGAAATATTCATCTTGTTAATCATCATGGTGTGAAGCAGGAGTTCTGATTCATATTTCTTGAAATTTTTTTTCACATGTGTTCCTAAATTTTACAGAAAACCCTGGGAACTACAAATGATTCTTTTAAAACTGCCAATCATATTTTTTAGGATTCAGAAATCTGTGCCTTATGGGGAGGATCCATATTACATTTACGTGCTGGATCAGTACTTTTTTTTTGGTGACCTTTACATTCAGAGAGCAACTGGACAGCTCTGTTTATCTGCTTGATGTCATCCTGAGAGGAACGGAGTGGCAACAAACTTTGAGGAGATATACCTAACCCTAGAAGGATATCTCTTTTGTGGTCTTATTTTGTATCAACACACAAGTAGATATGAATTATATGAGCATCTGTCCACACTCCCTGACATGATGTCCTAAAGTGTCTTTGGAACAGAGCTTGAAATTGCAATTTCTATGTTGTGGGCAAGTTGCTCTCAAATACTATTTGAAGATCTTGTCAACATTCTCCTTCCTTTTGGAAATTAGCTTCAAGTATCATCAAAGCTCCCATGTCATACTTTTCTTAAAAAAAAAATAACTAGAGGGCACTTTATGTAAGTGACACACAGACTCATAGGCAAGCATTACAGAACAAATCATCCTGAATGACTGAATTTGCATACAGGTGCAAATATGAGGATTAAATATGAGGAGTTTGCAATCCATGGATGCTTGCATCTGGTCATTTTGGTTTCTTTGGATACCACTGTGGTTTTCAACAGTGGGAATCTACATGAGACGAAAATGTGATGCAGGCAGGATGATTATGAACCTGCAACAACTGAAAGCATCCTCTCAGATAGCACCTTAGACAGAATTGGCAACTGATGGTTCTACTTGAGAGGTGCAGTAGGGTGCACTAAGTGTCCTCAAAGGCACATCGGAAATAAGTAGCTGTGCTAAGCTGTTTACATTAAAATAAATGTTCTATGCGTTCACAGCAGAGTATATTTCTAACATTGTGATGGAGTTAGAAGAAAATAATATTTTAACAGATTCTTTTATATGTTCTAATTAGTTATACATTATAATAGAATGCATTTTGACACATCATACATAAATCTCATTCTTCTGGTTGTACATGATATAGAACTACACTGGTCATGTAATCATGTATACACATAGGGTACCTTCCTACCCCCATACCCTCCCCTCCCTTCACTCTACTTTGTCTAATCCAGAGTACTTCTATTCTTCCCTAGCCCCTCCTGCTTATTATGAATTAGCATCTGAGTATCAGAGAAAACATTCTGCCTTTGGTTCTCTGGGATTGGCTTATTTTGCTTAGCATGATATTCCCCAGCTCCATCCATTTACCAGCAAATGTCATGATTTTATTCTTCTTTAGGGCTGAGTGAAATTCCATTGTGTATATATACCACATTTTCTTTATCCATTCATCTGTTGAAGGGCTTCTAGGCTGTTTCCTAGTTTAGCTATTGTGAATTGAGCTGCTATAAACATTAATGTGGTTGTGTCACTGTAGTATGGGTATAAACTGAGGAGTGGGATAGCTGGGGCAAATGGTGGCTCCATTCCAAGTTTTCTGAGGAATTCTTGTACTGCTTTCCGTAATGGTGCACAGATTTCAGTCCCACTGGCAGTGTATGAGTGTGACTTTTCTCCACATCTTCACCAACATTTATTGTTGCTTGTATTCTTGATAATTGCCATTCTGACTGAAGTGAGGTGAAATGTTAGTGTAATTTTGATTTGCATTTCTCTAATTCCTAGAGAAGTTGAACAAGAAGAAAATAATTTTAACAACATATTTTATAAGCACATTTTCTGCAAGATGTCCTTTTTACTAATTTAGGGCTACCTACACAAAATTGAAATGGATTTAATTTACAATTTTCTGGATGGAAAAGTTTAATCCAAACATTTGAATAGTTTGATATCCAGGAGCATTATCCAGAAATAGTTATCAATGGAATTTGAGGTATCAAGAGCTTGGGTTGAACTTGATGAATGAAAACTGTCCAATAGCTGTTTCAGCACAGTGTGTTGAAGTCATTCAAAATTATGCCAATCCTGCACCATATTCAAAATTAAAGTCATTTATTGCCAAGGAATTAAATGACAACTATTTTTTTTTCACTAACATCAGAAAGAGAGCTGACATTGGAAAGTGCTATGGACATTTACTAAATTAAATATCAGCATACAGTTTTTCATAAAAATTTCAAATGATATGTTTCAACACTGATCCTTTTGGGAACTTTAAACACTGGAGGAAAATAATTATTTATTATTAACTTACATATAAGTAAATTATTTAGGAATGCAAATATTTTGAATTTTTCATTACCTCAATTTTATACCAAGAAAGAAAGCTTTAAATGAATGCAGCCTGAGATGATGGCAAGCCTTGTTCCTTGACAGCTCAGTTTGTGGATTATTCACCACAGTAAAAGCTTTCTGCCTGGCAGTGCCCAGCCCTCCTTTGCATGTTTCAGAATGACTCTTTGCAGCCTGGCTCAGTGATGTGGTTTTTCCTTGTTCTTGGAGCTTCATACTTAACCATGTAATTGTAGTACCTAATACATTTTTATTCTATTCCATAGAAAGCAGAAAAAGTCTAAAAAGCCCAAAACAAACACACGAGATTCTATTTTGGATAATAAGCATTCCAGAACAATTGTATAATAAAGTAACATGAAATTGGGCAAATGGGTCACTCTTAAGAATATGCTAACTTAATTTTTAAGTTTATAACAGGAGATTTTCACTTCTGTTCAGTGTTAATGTTTGCGTCTCCACTGTGGGCAGAAGCAAAGTCATGCTGACAGAATAACCAGTAAATGGTTCTACAAGGAAGAAGGAAATGGGTTTGTTGGCAAATGACTTCATGACATGCTACTAAATTTTCATTTTTATATTTAACAATTGCTAAACAATCAGATAAAGTTTTCTAAACTCTGATTTAACTGTGTGACAGTTATTCAGTATCTCATGTGAACCGGATGTATTGGGTATAAAGAGAAAAAACACCACAAAGCAATACCAACTGCTTTTAAGTTTACAATCTTGCATCTGCCATTTATTTAAGATTGGCACTACCAGAGATGAAACCAGAATCCTCTCCCTGGGAACCAGTTTAGTGCTCTTTGTTTTCTTGTTTGAAGTGGAAGGAATTAAGTGCAATGGGTTTGTTTGGACTTTGCAAAGAGCTGATCTTATCAACCTTTGGGACCTCTTGTTTCTGAACCCCAGGCACCAAATAAAGGTGGAATTATTGATTAGGTGACTTGAAGTCATAGATGGGAACGCTCATGCAGCCATTTGTTTTATCAAACTCATGAACATAAGACAACAATAGTTTGGAATTAAAATTTATAGCATTATTTAAAATGATGGTAGAGTGGGTTTAACTTACATTTTCCCAATGATTTGTTCATCATCAATGCTCAGAAAATATTATGTTCTATTCTTGCTCCTTTTTCTACTTTACTGTTCTTTCAGGAGAATTTTGCTTGTTGTTACTCAATAGGAATTACTTCTCCATAAGCAAGTCATTATAGATTTATCTAAATTAAATCTCATTCTATTAAAATTTTCCTACCTGAGATCTACTATTGTACTTGCTGTTCTTTCTGTTTTGCTATGCTAACAGCTATTTATTTTTTCCATCAGGACATTAATTTGGACATTTCATTTAGCACTAATCCCAATCCTATCCCTTCAGAACCCTACTGTCTCCAATTTAATGATGCATTACTAATAGTTGCTTATTATTTATAGTCTATCAGTCAATTTGAGAATAATCATAATGTGACAGAATCTTACCAATGTCTCTATTTATTTTTATTTGTTTCCAATATCCCAAGAACTTAAGGAAACTGCTTCTAGCAATCTTTATTATATAGTCATCATAGAATGTTTTGAAAAAAAAAAGAATGGCATATTTGTGCCATTTTGTTTGTTTAGTGTAAAATTATGATACTTAGAATGAAGTCCTCAACATAAAGTATAAGCCAGTAAAAAGAAGAGGCAGGATTTGGCATCCTGTTTTGGAGAACCTGCTGTGATATTTGTTATCATTTTTGTTTTAATTTAAATTTTAATTTAGATTTATCGTACACAAATCGGGTACAACTTTCGTTTCTTGGTTGTACATGAATTAGTCACACCATTTGTGTAATCATACATGTGCATAGAGTAATGATGTTTGTCTCATTCTATTATCTTTCCTTCTCCCTGCCCCCTCCCCACCCCTCATTTTCCTCTATAAAATCCATCCTTCCTCCATTCTTGCCTCCCCTCCCCATACAATGGAGAAAAGACAGCCTCTTCAACAAATGGTGTTGGGAAAACTGGAAATCCATCTGCAGCAAAATGAAACAGAATCTCTATCTCTCACCTTACACAAAACTCAACTCAAAATGGATCAAGGACCTTGGAATTAAACCAGAGACCCTGCACCTAATAGAAGAAAAACTAGGTCCAAATCTTCATGATATTTGCTATCTTGTGAGAGTCACTTAAACTTTCCTTTGCCTTAGTCATCTCCAGAATGCTTTCCTTGCTGCCCAACTTCATAGCAACCAGGGTAAAATACTAACCCAACTCTACGACACAGTGGAAATAACATGAAATAATAGACATAACTGAGTTTGGAAAATCAAAACCATATGCATTTAATTTCGTTTTATGCTATGCTGGGGATAGAACTCAGGGCCTCTCACATGCTAGGCAAATGCTCTACCACTAAGCTGCATCCACAGTCCATGTTTAAGTTAGTTTGTCTGCTACTTACAATATTAATGGCATATATGTACATGGGATATGTGACATATGCCTGTATGTTTCATTGGTGAAATATCAATTTGATATAAAACTCAGTGTTAACTGATGTTATATGTTGAGCTTCAGTTTAGAATTCCAAGAACCCTTAGAGGTGAGTTTTGGAGGGAAAAGTAGACTCTTCAAGACAGAAGCCTCAGATGTCCCTTGCATTCCGCAAGAACTTGCTCTCTCAGCTATGCTCTGGTTCTCTAATACCTTTAATCTTAGTTCTTGCCACATTCCAATAAATGAAAGCTTCCTCTCTCTCCCTCAAGAAGCATTGGTTTAACCCTTCTATCTGCAATGTTAAAATTTTTTTGAATATTCTTTTTTTTTTTTTTTTTACAATCATTATTTGGTTTCTAGTTTATAACATTCATGTAAAAAGGCTCTTATACAAATCCCTCACAGCTTTTATGGTTGGAGTTTGGGGGGGTAAATACAATGGGAACTGAGCTTTTTTAAAAAACACCTAGAATAGTGTGCTCTTTCTTTAGGACTAGGCAGATAGTCCTGAGGGGCGCTACCTTTGTGTTTCTAGCTGAAGTGAAGCAAAGGTGGTCTTTCTGCAAGATAGTCAATGGGTGCAGCTGCTCAAAAAGAACCCAGAATGCCTCAAAACCTCTGGAAACTGGAATTCCTTAGAGCAGGTCTGGTTTGTGGATTCATACCTTCATATATAGAAAACTGTTAAGACCTGAATTGAGATAAGTTTCCTGATCCAATAGCCAAAAAAATCTACAAATTTCTGGTATCAATTGGAGCAGCAATAAAAGTGCTGTTTTCCCTCTAAGTTCTAAGATCTAGGTCAAGAGTAGGAGGTTCATGAGAAATCCAGAGGAAATTACAATGACCTCTGGGCTATGAGAATTTACACTGCCACTGTCTTTCTATTCTTAGTATAATAGAGGTCATTCCCTGTCCCCCACTTTGAGTGAATGAGAAAATGCCAAGAAAAAGCTTTAAATTACTCAACAACATGAAAACTATTCACTATACAACCTCTACAACACACAAGTCATTTCTCTTAGAATTTGTGAGAAAATGAAAAAGGGGTTGAGGAATGTAAACCTTTATTAAATTAAAAGAATGAAATAAATTTCTATGCATTATTAATAGATACATAACATGAATCTCAGAAAAGGGTAACAAGGATGGTTACAGACACAGGGAATTTTACATGTTTTGGAAGGTGGCCAGATAGGGCCAGGAAATAGAAAGTAGTTTGATGGAAATCTTTGGCTTTTTGAAGACTACAGTGAAATCTGCCAACTAATAAGAGAATAGGAGGTCACACTGTGAAATTAATAGCCAGTAAATTTAGAACAAATAAAACAGAAATGCTTTTGCACAGCATTTAAGCAGCCTTTGGTGCTGACAACTGCAGGAGGTCAGGGAGTTAAATGCTGTCAAGCTAGAATTGAGCAGGGTAACGTTTTCATTCTTACCATCATCATTTGCAGTTAGTTGGACGATGATGCGGGTGACTTCATTCTTTGCTTTAGAATTTAATTATGATTGTGCTTTGTGGAAAGCTAATAAGGATGTAAGATAAACAGCAAGAGTGCAAGTAGATCAGGGCCCCTCTCTGTGAAACTACGCTTCATATGGAACACAAGAAAAGTGTTCGAAAATACTGACAGTTGTGGAATTTTGAAACCTCCAGATAGGAGTGTAGTCTGAACTGGAGAAAGTTTGTTCATTCAAATATCCCATCTTTGGGCAGAGCAACATACAATATTCTTGTTTGTCAGTCATCTTTCTGTTAGTTTAACAACTATCTGAGGTAGATTATAAAGAGGAAAGGTCTGTTTTGGCTCAGAGTTTTGAAAATTTCAATCCATGAGTGGTAGGCTGAGTTGCTCTTGGGCCCTGGTGAGGTGGCACCAGGCACATCATGGCACATCAGTGTGTGGCAAAACTGCTCACCTCATGTCTGGGAAGTGAAAGAGGAAGGGTGCTGGGGTCCCACTGTCCCTTCAAGGATATGTCCTCCATGACCATAATACCTACTAGACTCTTCTTCTTAAGGGTTCCTCCACCTCCTAAGAGCACCATCCTTGAACAGATAGGCTCTGGGAGACAGTCCAGATCCAAACTGCAGGACTGTTAAGTGAGAATTTCTTTTAATTTATGAGGTGCATTTGCCGAGAGATTTTTATTATTCTCTCTCTGCAATCCAATAGTAAGTCATTGTTTTCTTCTGATCATTGTTTTCCTCTGATCCATTAATCCTGTCTAGGACCCCCAAGTTGGCAAATACAGGGTTTGATAATAATGCTATTGGTCATCCATGGTCCCTTGTCATTTTTCATGGCATAGCATTGTCCATTTGGGTGGATGAAAGGTGTTTCACCTGAAGTCACTACCAGAATTGTGGTAATCAAAACTTAGTTCTGGTTTGAAAAATGAGTGATTTCATAAATGAATCTTGAATGTGACTTTTTCTTTTGTAGTCAATGCCTCGTCTTTTATTGTCACTATTCTTTTTATGCATAAGTGAAGAAGAGAAAGATCTGTGGGTCTCTCTTCTTAATTCCATACACACATCATATTATTGTCAAGTTAAGTTAATGTTCTACTAAGAATTACGTGGTGTGATGGAGAGGTAAAAAGATAGGAACATTTAAAACTTCATTAATCTCTTCCTTGCCATAATTAGCAAAGGTGTAAATATTAGTACCTCTGTTTTTAAACACAAGTTGAAACAATCATGCATAAACCCACTGCCATGAAGGTCACAGCCCTCAAAAACAACGACACCTGACCATTTCACCCAGCATCTTAATTTGTTCATATTTTGGCTGCTAAGTATTCTGCTTTTCTGCTACTGTAATATAAACAATTGAGCTCTGTTAATCTGTATTTTTTAATTACCACTAGAATTGGTAATAAATGGAACTATATATGTATATTTATATATATTTTGTGTTTGCATTGCTTTTAACTATAGTTGTCCTCCACCCTCCAATAAATATATATTTTATTTCAGTATTTTCATTGTAATCATGGTTATAATTGACAGCTTTATAATACCAGGGGGCACAGTTGAGGTCTCTTTCTCCTTTCAAACACTCTTTCGAGCCACAGCAATGGCTGTTTTTCTTTGTTTCTTTGCTGTCTAAGAAGAGGCAGAAGATCAGAGAGAGTTCTTGGCTGGGTAGAATATTACATTCCATTGTAGCTGGTAGTTTACATAGACTGTGCAACTAAGTATTCTGTGAAAACAATTGAAAATGACTTTTCCTTTTCCTGTGCTAATCCACTGTTTTCATAAATCTGGGGAAACCTTATGGCGTGAAAGCCTGAAATATTTGTATCTACTTTTTAATTGTTGATGTGCTGATGTCAAACCACCACGCTGAATATTTTTAGTACCTATCCCCATGACTGATGGTGTGTGTAGAAATCAGAAGTAAGGGTATCACTTCTGGCAGAACTGGAGTGAATTAGAAATTCTGTTTTCAAGACATTTTAAAATATTCACTTTTTAACCTCTTTAAAAGCTACCTTTTGCTGTATTTTGCAAGGGTGGGGATTTAATGCATGATGCTTACACATGTGTACATAATATTCTCTACCTTTTGTCTTTAATATTCCTTGGCTTTTAATTATTAAAGATAAGTATTTGAATTATAAATATTCTAGTTATACAGGAATAGGCAAAGCAGGCATATACCCTCAGGCAAAATTCTTCCATTATCCATAATCCTTCTGCCTCCTGCCTCCATTTCTCTGCTTCCTATCTTTATGTCACCTCAAAAAAACACACAGAGGCATTCTTTTAAACCAAGCTCTCCTCCCCACTTAAACCACAGAAATCCCTTCTCAATATGTATACGGGCCTCTTCCTTGAAGTGGGATGTCATACTTGTCCTAAATATAATAAAGTGCTATCTTCAAGGCATTTCTGCATCCAAAACACTCCCCAGAAACCTGCCGAGCCCTCCCATCTAACCAGTCTGAATGTCACAAATCATAGCCCAGAAACTGCTTTATAGTGAATCATTAACACTGTCAGGAATGACTTGGCAGAGAAAAAAAGCTTTCCATTAGAGAACTGAGGGAGAATATACAAATGACAGCATTGTCATTCCACTCCTATTGTTTTAGAAAGCTCACAACTGATTAGTAAGAGTTTATTACAGAGGGATGGGACTGTGTATTTCAATATAGGGTATGCATTGTGTTAGGTATTTTCACCTTACATTTTTGAGCTTTGTGGTTTATTTTAAAAGTTTTATTTTCAAAATTATGCTTACAGTGCTGAGGGAAGTTTTATAGGACAAATGAAGGGTCACAGAATGGACACATAGATGTATGCCATATAGGGTAAATGAAAAGTCGTACTTGTGGCTACTTCTCTGAGATTTTGGTCTTCCTGATTCCTTTGCTCAGGACAGATGGCTAAAAAGAAGTTGCTTCATTAAGGACGGGCAAGAATGAGTTTGGATGAATGTTCTCAGTCATTGATTTCCAAAGTTGTAGGCAAGTAGAATTTAGAGTCATTTGCTGCTTGTATTCATCCGAGCTTACATTATCCAACATTAGAAGAACTAACAAAGAGTTTATTACCTAATGTTCTTTTATATTGTGGGAACATGTGTAGTAGATCTATGGTGGTGTGTTGCCCTGATTCCCACTGGGATGGAGGCACTTTTCCCAGGGGCCAGAGTATTTCTTTGCCAATGGCTTACTGTTAAGTACTTCCCCAGGATTTTCCTGTGCCCAACAGCAGCTGTCTTACCCAAAGTTAAAATCCTTCCCAAGCACTGCATGAATCCAATGAGTAAACTATGCCTCAACTTGAGATGTTTCTGAGGGAGTACGCCAGCTTCAGAGTTCCACCTGGGGTTGGCTGAAGCCTCTGTTGTGACTACACTGTAGTTGGGCATCTCTCTGACAAATCCTGATTCTCTTCCTCCCCTACACATGTCATATGAGTGTATCCCCTTATAAACCACCTACTCACAAATATTAGACTCAGAATTTATTTCACAGGAAGTCAACTTATGACAGTTGATAACAGGGATGGTGCTAGGAGAAATTTGGGAGTCAAATTTCTGCTGACTAGTTGGTAATTAGGATTCTATCACTGGTGGAATCTTTAATGAATAGCCCTAGTCTTGGGATTGGGTAGTGATGCAATCATTAGAATTTTCACTGTTGAATTGTGATAGGCTACCTGCAGAAAGGAATGCATTACAAGATGCAATATCTCAGGGATTTGAGAGTTAGGGACACATGGTAATTATAGGACTATAGAATAAGACAGTTGTTGTTGCAAAATATCCTTGCATTGGATAGGACCCAAATGGCTGAGGGTAATTAATAATCAAATTAAGACATTGCATAAAAGTCAGAGGGCCTCATTGATAGCATACAAAGAGACTCCCATCTCTTGCAATTGGAGAGTGAAAAAACTGAGAATCTGATTCAGGACTTAAAATTATGAGTACATTTTCTCCAAAGAAATTTTAATTTTTAGCCACCAACTTGACTCTGCCAAGATTGGAGCCCTATTTGGGAAGGAATGAGACTCTAGGTCAACATGCTTCAAGATCTTTAATCCCTTGATCTCCCGGTCTGTAAAAATAACTCACTCCTCTCTGCTAAAGGTTGATATTCCCCTCTTACTTGAAGGAATTTAGAAGCCTCTGAGCACTTAAGATAGCATGTACCCCTTACCTCAGAATATACTTCAGACCAGTAACTAGGATTATGTCCCATCATATTCCTGCCGGGAAAGCTTTTTAGGAGCTGCAAGACCTAGTCAATATGTATCTGTGAGGCCTAGGAATGTGTATATGGAAACTGGACCCTGAATTAAGGGGGCAGAACATAAAAGGAAAGAATTTATAGATACAAGAACTCTGTTCTGTGCTAAGGATGAAATACTCTATTAAAGACCCCAATAGAAGCATATAACATGCTAATACAATGGCTTTTTAAAGTTTAAAGGAAGTGATGGTCCATACCAAGTGCAATACAATGTGACAGAGGTAGAAGATGGGATCGAAAGACCAAGAGAAGTAGGAATAGTACAGAGGATATAAAGCCAGAAAATCAATTGCCAGATGTGTCCCTTGGGAGAGTGTAGAGGCAACTCTGTTTACCAAAATGACAAAGGATGAGCTGATAAGGACATAAGTATCACTGAACTGCTCAGCAACTATCTACTGTAGGCCACATGGTAGAAGATGTTGTTACAGAAATAGGTTTCTTGATAGTAAAACAGATGACAAGATACAGAAATAACAGAGACCAGTGTGGCACTTTAGCAGCAACAGCAACAACAATAAGAACAAGAAAAAGGAGGGTGAGGTGATCATGAGCGACAAGGTTGGAGTAGCACCCTGGAATCTCACCTGCAGAAATCTATGGAGACAGTTAATAGAATCCTGGTCACTAGGAACAAGATACGTAGGCAGTTGGCAATGACATTTCTCAATCTATAAAACAAAGGAATTCAGAGATAGATGATGATAATGCTGAGAGAAACACCCTCAATGAAAGGTCTTGATCTCTTGCCCGGTTTCTGGATGTGAGTCAGTTTCCAGAATTCCCAAGGGAAGAACTGGCCATGCCAAACAAACAAACAAACAAACAAACAAACAAACAAAAATGTGGATTACCGCCGCTCCCAGCGGGTTGCTCCAAGAGGCTTGCTGCCGCTTCTTGCTCTTACAGCCCGACCAGCGGGACAAATGACACGTCCTCTTCAGAAGTTCATGAAGCAGCTTTCCATTTATTCAGAAAACACACCCTCAATATATAAGCAGTCTCATGCATAAGCAATTGTAACCAGATATGTCCATCCAATTATGTTAAAGGTCAAGCGATCACTCGCTCAAGCATACATGTAAAGTATATCTGTCCACGCGCTAGGTGGCTGAACTGATTATCATACAGCCAATTGTAAACGCTTCCTGCCTCTCTCCAGGCATAATCAGGATGCCGTTTGCTCTCTGCCAGTCGCCATCTTTAGATGCACATGGCGTAGCCCTGGGCCCTGGGTTTCACCCGCCACACAAAAATCTGGTGATGATTCTCTTACTCCTTTCCCAAAGGGTCCTCTGGCCCATTTACTTAGGTAACTGGTCACTAGGGAAGGGATATGACTAGATATTTTGAGGATTGTTGATGTAGAGACCCAAAGTATCATTATGACACTCTTAGCACAAGGGTATCTAGGGCCTTGAAATAAACTTCTGGCTTAGATCCCAGCCAAGAATGGTCCACTGGGTCCATGAACCAACTAAGGAGTCATTTTTCCAGTCTCAAAACATACTTAGAATGCACAGTCCTTGGAATTTGGTAGAACCCCCACATTTGTTCTTTGGTCTATGAGTCTAGACCCAAGATAGTGAGGAAGGTCAAGTGGAAGCCTTTGAACCTATCTTTCCTTTCAGATAATATGGAAAATAAGAAGCAGTATGATAAATCAGGGTGAATAGCTAAAATTTGTGTCATCTATAAAGACCTAAAGGATCCAGGGGTGGTAGCCTGCAACATATTCTTGTTGGATTCAGCATTCTGGTTTTTAGAAATATCAGACTGATTTGGGAGAATGACACTGGACTTCTGAAAACACAACCAAATAAAGTAATCACAGTGCTATACTAAATGTGATGTTTTGTTTGATTAGATTTACATGGTATCAAGTATGACATTCAGTGAGGATGTGTTGAATGTGTTTTTTTCTGTCCTTATCAGGAGATGAAACAGAAGCAGTTTGCATTTATATGGGATGGACAACAATATGCATTTTTATCTTTCCATAGGTCCATGTTAACGTTCATGTCCTCTTTCATAATGGAGCCCAAAGGGACTTAGGCTTGCCTGGACATGACACAGCATCATGGTGGCCCACTAAACCAATGACACCAGTTAATCAAACTAGATAAACAAAAATTGGCAATTATGTTATAAACTTTGATAAGTCCTATGTGCTCCTGAAGATAATAGGCAAAGACTCTGTAAAGGTTTAGGTTCTACCATATCAGAATATATTTTAGGGACCTAGTGGTCTGGGGCATATCGGAGCATTTCCTTCCAGAGTAAATGGAAAATTATTATCTTTTGCCTATCTCAGAATGTTTGGTGGTTCCCTTTGGGTTCTGGAGGTAGCATATTCTACACTTGGGAATATTGCCCCAATCAATTTACCAAGTTATACAGAAAGTGTCTATGATCTGGGTGGGTCCCTAAACAGAAAAGGGACCACTTGGCATATCCCGAATGTCAAGTAATCATTTTTTCTTGGGCCATATGATCTGGTGGATTTTATGGAATCAGAATTATGAATGGTGGAAAAAGATGCTATGTGGAGTTTATGACAAACCTCCCTGGGAATATCACAATGTTGAACCTATGAGTTCTGAAACAAGGCCATGTGATGATCAGCCAAAAAAAAAAAAAAAAAAAAAAAAAAAAAAAAAAAATCACATACCATTTGAAAACTTGTTCCTGGCATTCTACTGGATCTACTACTGACCATGGAATGCCATGTGACCAAATTGCAAGAAGTACCATGACGGGAACATCATGATCTGAGAACTGTCAGAGTTACCAAATCCTAGAAGCAATTCATTATAAGATGGAAGTGCCTCATTTGTGGTGAGGAACTGGCAAAACCAGAGGGCATGATGAAGCTCTGTTAGCAGGTGGACCCTACTGCTGTAAATCCATCACTGTTGCATCAGTGGCTCCCTCTCAGCTCCTGCCTGAGGTTACATGGGGCTGACATTTTTGATTAGCTGGTTGAGACAGAAGATGCCATATTTGGCTCATATCTCCATATGTGAGTGCAAGTTAAATGTTGCACTAGACACACTCTCAAGGGTTTTCCTGTAAGCTAGTGGTAAGGGGAAATCCTTCCATTGGGCAGAACATTAGATGATCATTCACTGTAGGTGGTAAAAAAGAAAAAAAGAATCTCAAAGTTAGAATATACATATGGCCTCATACACAGCGAAGAAAAGTTTAAATATTTGGTCAATGTCATGGAAGGAAGATGATTTGAAGGTTGAGCTCAATAAGGTTGGGGGAAGGTTATGGACATAAATATGGTCATAGAGTATAAAGACTTTTGTATCACAGATTGATACTCACTAGAGAGCATTTCAGCATGGGAAATATACTAAATGACCAAACAGTTGCAATAACCAGATGGTGGGCGCGAGACAGCCTCTTTCATTGGCTATCCAAGTACTGGCAGGATGGGCATATGAACAGAATAGCCATGGTGTGCCTTTGCCCAGTAGTATGGGAACCCATTTACCAAGACTGATATAGCAACTGCAAACTTCCAATTGTTGGATCTGTAAGTAACAGAGACCAATACTAAGCCTTCATTATGCCACCATCCCCAGCAATGACCAACCAGTCACTTGTCAGCAAGTTGATTTCAATGAACCCCTTCTACCTTAAAAGGGCAACTGTTTGTTTTGATTAGAATGGGCAGTATTCCAGATTTGGATTTGCATTTTCTGTCCACAAGACCGGTGTGGGTTTTCCATGCTGCATTATAAATTGCTACAAATTTTGCAGCTGAAACTATAACACAATTGTTCTCTTATAGTTTCTGTAGGTCAGAAGTCTGGGCATGGGTTTTATGATTCAGTGTCTTACCAGGTTGCACTGCAAATATCAGTAAGGACTGTGGTCTCATCAGAAGTTTGACTGGGGAAAGATATATTTATAAACCAGCTTTACCATCTGAAGGTCTATACAGTATTTAATTCTCTGACACAGGCTCCCATGCCACATTGTATCAGACCACAGTATGTGCAATAGACACAAAGCCATGGGATTCCTTGTACAATCCCATACCATATATTCTAGAAGATGCTGGCTTGATGGAGCAATGAAACAGATTTTGAAGATATGTTTAAGGCACCAGTGTGGAGAGAGAATCTGAGAAGGGCTCCTATTCTCCAGGATGTAGCATATCATCTAATCAATAATCATTTTATGATGCTTATGTACCCTCAAAGTAGAATACATAGGTCTGAAAACCAAGAGTGGAAATAGAAGCAAGCCTTGTTTTGCCTTTATCAGTTCCAGCAATTAATTCACATGTATATGTGATTCTTGTCCCCAAAACCCTTCTAGTTTCAAGGGCTTGGTTTACAGAGAGGAGACACTGTCATCAGAGTATGTGGCAAGAGTCTCATTAAATTTTAAGTTATGGTTGCCACCTGTTCACTTCACACTTCGGAGGCCAGGAGAATAGCAGGCATTGAGAAACCATGAACTTATTATCTGAAGCAAGTGACTGAATGGTCAAAGAATAGATGCTGTGGTCTGCTCTTTCTATGCCCTTAGGTCAAAGATACCCATTCCCCAGTTACCAGGAGTGTTGTCTGCTGATGAGTTCAATCCAGAGATTGTGCTCTGTGACAGCAACTTCTTTGCCCTTTACCTGGAAGCAGCTCTCATCCAAGGACTGGTCAATGCAGGACCACAAAGTCAAGGTTCTTTTACATCAGTATAAACACCTATGAAGGGCCATCCCAGATTCAGAACCACAGTAGGATCCCCTGAGGCTTTGGAACTAATCTCAATGCAAATCTCTCTGTTTCCCTGACAGCTATTTTACTGGGGAATAATCCCCAGTAACTCACCTGCATGAAACTTCTGTTTCTGAGGGATCTGACCTAAAGCAAAGTTGGAATCCTGGAGTGAACAATTTCAATAGAATAAACTGGTTTGTTCAATAAAAATGAATTACCCAACCATTTGCTTCTCTTCATTGATTTGACAGGTTACTTTTCTGATTCTGAAACTTAAGTATACATTCTGGGCATAAACTCCTCTAGGAATATTGTCACAAATTACTGAAGATATTTAAGGAAATATTTTAAAACTCAGAATATTATTAAATTTTTCTCTCATTTTGTTTGACTGAGACAACATATGTTAATGCTAAGAAATATTGCATTCTCTCTGCATATTAAGTGTAGTAAAGGAAGCTGGTTCGATCAATATGTTTTCCACAAACATGCATATTATATATATGCTGTAAATTAAATTTATCACCTCCATAAAAGGCAATTGCACCACATTTTGCATATCTAGCTGTCCAGGAAGATAGAAATATATTGAACCACAAGTGGTTAAACACAGCAAGAGTGCCATCCAGAGTACCATCAGCTAAGCAGAGGCCGACAAAACTAATCCAATTTGACACCACTGAGCCCTGCTTTCCCAACTTGCTCTTGGCAGAATTTACACTGAAGTTCATATGTGCTTTGCTAGATCAGGACCATAGGATGGAGTTCACAGCTTTCCTCCAGTGGAAATGTGTGTTAGTCAGACTTTATTCCTTGGGTTTCCCTCATATTTGAGTCTAAGATTTTCATGTGAAAGTTTAGTTAGCTGGAGGCAAAGCCTGGAAGAATATAGGAAGGTGGAAAACATTGCTGGTGCTTCGTTCTCTGCAGGTAATCAGTTGGGGTGTTCCACATTTCTGATGAGGCTCTCGAAGGTGACACGGGGTACACAAAAGACTTTGCATGTGCAGAAAATGATCCCTGCAATTCAGTCAACCTAGAAACTAGTCAGAGAACTGGCTCTGCAACATACTGATTTCATAGAAAAGAAGGAAATGAAGTGACTCACCTGATATTTCTAAAAATATTTGAATGGTTCTTATACTTGGAACCAAAACACCCTTGAATAACTAAAAAAAAAAAAAAAAGAAAGAAAGAAAAAGAAGCAAGTGTTCATCAATTTTACATCTTAGAGCAAGGCCATATTCTTATTTGAATAAAAAACCATATGCAGGATATTTAATCTTCTTTGAAGGTTTTATGTCCAATTATAAAAATTATATAGGTCTATGATATACACAACTCAGGCACTAAATGCATTATATGATCTTTGAATTATGTGAAAAGGTGCTTGTGTTGTATTATCTGAAACCAGAACAGAGAGATGTATATGTGTTGTTATATCTAACAGTATACACTGATTTTCTTGACCACTTTCTTACTGCAAAACAATATATGTGCTTCTAATTATTAATGAATAAAATACCACTGTGATGAACGTTTTTGTGTGTAACATTTCCTCACTTTGTGAATTATGTGTGAAGCATATAGTAAACAAATGAATCAGAGGTAAGGGGACCTGATGTTTTAGCATTTTTCATAATTGATTCATACATTGTACCCAGCATTCACGAAAGCATTCGTTTTATCTTATATGGTGGAAAGGAGAGTCTGAAGGATAAAATGTATATATGAATCTTATCTCTATTGCTTGTTATTGATCAAATGGTTTTCTGAAATAAATAGTACATTTATATTCAAGAGAGGTCTTAGACAAAAAATTATACAGGATAAAGTTAAAAGCAAACATTCCCCAAATTTTACCTTTCTTGATCAGTAGAAAACTGTTTTAATTTTGTATGATGAACCACATGTATTTTATACCAATCGGAGAAGACAATACCTTGTCTTGTAGATTGTGGAATATAATCCATTGAAAAGAATAAAATGAATAATAAACAGGCTCTCAAAAAACATGATTTGGTTACACGATTCTTGATGATTTCTACCAGCCACCTTTCCTCACTCTACTTACTCAAAAATTACTTTATTTCTAATGGAGGTGGTATAAAGGAGTAGGGGAAAGAAGATAAGAGTGGATAGGAAATTGTGACTTTGAGTTTGCTCTTTGACGTGATAGGAAGAAATGAAGGGAGGCAGAGAACATAAGAAGTTCTTTCGGTGCTGAGCAAGAAGACACAATTTGCTGTGCTTTTTTAAGTTTATCACATGTAAGCTTCAATTCCTTTCTCCTTTGTACCTGCCCCATCCCACCTCCAAGATGCTGGTAATTTCTAGATTTAAAAAGCCTTTCCCTGACAGACTACTTATCCCAAGAATAGATCTGTATCCAGACACCAAAGCAAACTTCCAACAAGCACTTGCATTTTCACACTAACAGAAAGACACTTACAAGGTATTCTTCAATTATAAACTCATTTTGAACCACCAATCCTAATTCAATTCAGTTCTTTTTCTTAGGTGTGTTTTCAGTGGACTCTTGTGTTTATGTGCATTTGGCTCACATTTTGTATTTATCTAATAATTTGGCTCACATTTTGTATTTATCTGATAATTTAAACATTTAAATATTAAAATATTACAATGAAGTGCATGTGGACATTTCAAATCTCTATAGTTATAATGCTAGTGCATCGTACGTGGTCTCTTACGGTACAGACGTTCTACAACTTTTCTTCCCCCTATTCTGTCTCCCTTTTCATCCCCTCTGCCCTCCTCCTATTCTTCCTCCTCTATTCCACTGATCTTCCTTTCATTCACTCACTCGCTTATTTATTCATTTATTTTCCACTGGTACTTTCTACATCTACGAATGTTTTTAAAAGAAATAAAGTTGTTAAGGTTCTAGGTTAAACTGAACAATTGGTTAACTACTTTTTGGAACTCATTTATCCTTGAACTTCTTTTTTTCCACATTTTTTGTTGGTGTATTATCATTGTATATATTGGTAGGATTTGTTGTTTTATATGCATATATGCACATACCAATATAATTTGGCCAGTATCATTCCCCAAAATTCCCCTTTCCTTCTCCTACTCCCTCCACCTGGTTCCTTTTCTCTATTCTACTGATATCCCTTTGATTTTCAGGAGACTCCCTCCCTTTCTTTTCATTTTTCCTTTTTAGCTTTCACATTTGAGAGAAAACATAAAACCCTTGATTTTATGAGTTTGGTTTATTTTGCTTAACATATATGCTCTCAAGTTCTATCCATTTTCCTGCTAATAATATAAATTCATTCTTATGGCTGAATAAGACTCCACTGTGTATATACACCACATTTCCTTTTTCCATTGATGGACATCTAGGCCGGTTTCACAGTTTGACTATGGTGAATTATGTTGCTGCAAACATGGGTATGCATGTCGCACTGTAGTAAGATGACTTTAATTCTTTAGGGTAAATACCAAGGAGTGATATAGCTGTATTCTCTTGAACTGCTCATGACAGCTGGTTTTTCATTTGTTAATTTTAGTTGATGACCCAACATTTTAATCAATCAAACTTCTAGGAATGAAGAAGGGATGCCATGAAGTAACTACCACAGACAAAGGGATAAGCCATCATTGTCCAGAGCAAACAGGATGCCTTGTTATCCTAACGACAGGATACAAGGAGAATTATCACCAGGACTGACTACGTGATTGTGGAGCCTGATGCAAAAGGAAAATTCAGAGCTCAAACTTATCTAGAATTTCAAGATGGTGATAACAGGACATAAACTGATAGTGGGATCCCTTGAATGTGGGTCTGTGGGACTGCATGGGTCACATCCGAATGTGTTGAGCTCTGATTAGCACCATAATTATTTGGTTTCCAGACCTCTTCTCTCCTCACAAAAGAAGTGTCAATGAATGTTTTTGTCTTGTTTTATTAACTTTTTTTTTTTTTGGCAGTGCTGGGGATTGAACCCAGGGCCTTGTGCATGCAAGGCAAGCACTCTACCGACTGAGCTACCTCCCCAGCCCCTTAACTTTTTAATTTTAAAGACACACATGACTCTTTTGTAAATTCAAAGGCAATGATATGTAAAGTAAAATTTAGCATACTCATTCTCTCTACCTATAATTTCTATCACTCTGATAAAAACCTTAGACTGGAGAGTTGAAGGAAAATGAATTTCAGGAATGAATTCTCATTTAAGGAATTTTTCTCAGATCTCATTAAGGTTTTTTCTTTGCTGCTGGGGTTCAAACCCAGGGACATGTGCATGCTATATATAAACAACCACTGAGATACACCCCCAGCTCCACTAGTCTTATTGTTGATATGATATTCTCTTCTAAGAATATAAGGGTATATTCATAGGCAAATGGTATCATTTTAAGAAACATAAACTTATGATCTCATTACCTACTAGGAAAATGTACAGTAAAGAAGGTTCTATGAGCATCTGTAAAACACATAGAAAATCACGATTATGGCAGAGAGAAAAGTGAGACACTGGAGGAAATAATAAATCCAGGATCTATTCTAGAGTCAGCTACATGCCTGGCATTGTGCTGAAGAAAGCGAGTGACAAGTGGCCATCAGGTGCTACTGCCCAACTGTGAGGAGTTTGGAATGGCCACAGAAATCAGAAGCCAATGGCATTTGAAACCCTGTGAAACCCTGCTTACAAAAAGACTTGCTCCAAAAGGGGCCCATTAATTAAAGAATGAGGATCTGTCTCCTGAAAGGAAACTATATTCACAAACGATCTCTAAAATAAACAAGCACAAAGACTAGAGAGCATTGGGGAGGGGAAACGGCATCTTGCTAATGCCTACAGATCATACCTCTTGAACTAGTACTGATTTTTACGCCAGTATTTTCACAGCACCCCACGATGAAAGAAAGTCTCACTCAAGGATCCACAGATTACCACCCTCATGCAGTCTGGCTTCCATGACACTCAGAGGCTCACTGACCTCATAGATTTCACCTGGAATTCCCCAACAGAACTGATTTCCTTAGAGTTATATAGTTATGTTCAAGGGTTGGAGACCCTGCTGTATTAACATCCCTTGAGGAAAGGGATGTCTTTGGCTCATTTAATCTTTCTATTAGTCTGGTTGAAATCTATTTTTTTTTTTTTTTTTTTTTTTTTTTTTAGTTCTTAAGTGGAGTTAACAGTAGATTCGATCTCTCTCTGTCTCTCTGTCTCTCTGTCTCTCTGTCTCTCTCTCTCTCTCTTTCTCTCTCTTCTCTTTCTCTTTCTTTCTTCCAGATACAAAGACACAGGGAATGGGTAAAGTTTATGTGTTTGTAAGGATCAGTAAGAAGAAAGGTGAGGATCCTGAGCAAGGAGGATAACATTTCTCCATCAGCGTAGGCTGGCTTTGGAGAAGGCCCTCAGAAAAATGAATGCTTTTGTATCTAGTCAGAGGAGGAAGGGCACTACCTTCTGGGGGCCAAAAGCAATGGAGGCGGTGAGCCTGTTTTGGTGGAGCCCTTTTCCGATGAAGTGTCTCCAAGGGCAAAGGCCAGCTACTTTGTTCACAGCAGCACACTATTATGAATTGAAAATAGCTAGAAATTGAAAAGCAGGGCAAAAATACAACTACTTCTATTAAAAAAAATAAACTGTTACCCACCAGGTAAACCCAAGATTTAGATATTATATTGGTACCTACATTCAAATTGCTATGTTTAATCAAGTTGTACTGACCACCTTTGTGTCTATGGCCAGCAGACTCCAACCTCCTTATGAAACAGTCTGGTGTCAAAGAAACTATAATAAAATTGTTGCCCTGGGTTCCAGGAAGGGAGGCTTCTGCAGATTGAAATGCGATTGAACTAGTGCAAATCCTTCATGCTGCTTCATTTCTGAGGAATCAGAGGAGCTCTTGGAGGAGGCAGGACTGCACAGAGAGAAGCACAGGTTGTGACCAGTTGCTTTGGGAGTCCTGAACGGTACGGCCTGTGAACATTTCCATGCTATCCAGGTTGGGAATTGGGCCGTTTTGTTTAACATGCAGAAAATACAGTTTAAAATAGTTTTTTTTTTTTTTTTTTTTGGTTAAAGAATATACATATATATATTTTATTGTAAACAAATGGGATACATGTTGTTTCTCTGTACATGGCATAAAGGCATACCATTTGTGTAATCATAAATTTACACAGGGTAATGTTGTTTGATTCATTCTGTTATTTTTTTCCCTTCCCCCCACCCCTCCCACCCCTCTTTTTCCTCTATATAGTCCTTCCTTCCTCCATTCTTGCCCCCCTCCCTAACCCTAACTCTAAACCTAACACTAACCCTCCCTCCCCCGATTATGTGTCATCATCCACTTATTAGCGATATCATTCGTCCTCTGGTTTTTTGAGATTGGCTTATCTCACTTAGCATGATATTCTCCAACTTCATCCATTTGCCTGCAAATGCCATAATTTTATCATTCTTTATGGCTGAGTAATATTTCATTGTGTGTGTGTGTGTGTGTGTATATATATATATATATATATATATATATATATATATATATATATATATACCACAGTTTCTTTATCCGCAATCTGGCTATTGTGAATTGAGCAGCTATGAACATTGATGTGGCTGTATCTCTGTAGTATGCTGATTTTAAGTCCTTTGGGTATAGGCCAAGGAGTGGGATAGCTGGGTCAAATGGAGGGTCCATTCCAAGTTTTCTAAGGAATCTCCACACTGCTTTCTAGAGTGGCTGCACTAATTTGCAGCCCCACCAGCAATGTATGAGTGTACCTTTTTCCCCACATCCTCGCCAACACCTATTGTTGTTGCTTGTATTCTTGATAATCGCCATTCTAATTGGGGTGAGATGGAATCTTAGGGTGGTTTTGATTTGCATTTCTCTTATTACTAGAGATGTTGAACATTTTTCCTTATGTTTGTTGATTGCTTATAGATCTTATTCTGTGAAGTGTCTATTCATTTCCTTAGCCCATTTGTCAATTGGATTATTTGTATTCTTGGTGTAGAGTTTTTTGAGTTCTTTATAGATTCTGGAGATTAGTGCTCTATTTGAAGTATGAGTGGCAAAGATTTTCTCTCACTCTGTAGGCTCTTTTTTGCTTTGCTGATAGTTTCCTTTGCTGAGAGAAAGCTAGTTTGAATCTATCCCAGTTATTGATTCTTGCTTTTATTTCTTTTGCTATGTGTTGAGGAAGTCTGATCCTAAGCTGACATGTTGAAGATCTGGACCTACTTTTTCTTCTATAAGATGAAGGGTCTCTGGTCTGATTCTGAGGTCCTTAATCCATTTTGAGTTTAGTTTCGTGCATGGTGAGAGATATGGGTTTAATTTCATTCTGTTGCATATGGATTTCCAATTCTCCCAGCACCATTTGTTGAAGAGGCTATCTTTTCTCCATTGCATATTTTTGGCCCCTTTGTCTAGTATGAGAAAATTGTATTTATTTGTGTCCATGTCCTCTATTCTGTACCATTGATCTACCTGTCTATTTTGGTACCAATACCATGCCGTTTTTTGTTACTATTGCTTTGTAGTAGAGTTGAAGATCTGGTATTGCAATACCCCCTGCTTCACTCTTTCTGCTAAGGATTGCTTTAGCTATTCTGGGTTTCTTATTTTTCCAGATGAATTTCATAATTGCTTGCTCTATTTCTGTAAGGTTCGTCATTGTGATTTTAATTGGAATTGCATTGAATCTGTATAGCACTTTAGGTAGTATGGCCATTTTGACAATATTAATTCTTCCTATCCAAGAACATGGGAGATCTTTCCATCTTCTAAGGTTTTCTTTAATTTCTTTCTTTAGTGTTCTGTAGTTCTCACTGTAGAGGTCTTTCACCTCTTTTGTGAGATTGATTCCAAAGTATTTTATTTTTTTCGAGGCTATTGTGAATGGGGTAGTTTTCCTAATTATTCTTTCCAAAGATTCATCACTTATGTATAAAAATGCATTAGATTTATGTGCATTGATCTTATATCCCGCTACTTTAGTGAATTCACTTATGAGTTCTAAAAGTTTTCTGGTGGAATTTCCTCGTTCCTCTAAGAATATAATCATATCATCAGCAAATAGGGATAGTTTGAGTTCTTCTTTTCCTATTCGTATCCCTTTAATTTCTTTGCTTTGTCTAATTGCTCTGGGTAGAGTTTCAAGGACGATATTGAATAGAAGTGGTGAAAGAGGGCATCCCTGCCTTGTTCCAATTTTTAGGGGGGATGCTTTCAGTTTTTCACCATTTAGAATGATTTTAGCCATGGGCTTAGCACAGATGGCCTTTACAATGTTAAGGAATGTTTCCACTATCCCTATTTTTTCTAGTGTTTTGAGCATGAAGGGGTGCTGTATTTTATCAAATGCTTTTTCTGCATCTATTGAAATAATCACGTGATTATTGACTTTAAGTCTATTGATATGGTGAATTACATTTATTGATTTCCTGATGTTGAACCAACCTTGCATCCCTGGGATGAAACCCACTTGATCATGGTGCACTATCTTTTTAATATATTTTTGTATACAATTTGCTAAAATTTTGTTGAGAATTTTTGTGTCAATGTTCATTAGGGATATTGATCTGAAACTTTCTTTCCTCGATTTGTCTCTGTCTGGTTTAGGTATCAGTGTGATATTGGCTTCATAGAATGAGTTTGGGAGGGTTCCCTCCCCTTCTATTTTATGGAATACTTTGAGAAGTATGGGAATGAGCTCTTCTTTAAAGGTTTTGTAGAACTCGGCTGAGAACCCATCTGGTCCTGGACTTTTCTTTGTTGGTAGGCTTTTGATGACTTCTTCTATTTCAGTACTTGAAATTGGTCTATTTAAATTGTGTATGTCCTCCTCATTCAGTTTAGGCAATTCGTATGTCTCTAGAAACCTGTTGATGTCTTCAAAATTTTCTATTTTGTTGGAGTATAGATTTTCAAAATAGCTTCTAATTATGTTTTGTATTTCAGTCGTGTCTGTTGTGATATTTCCTTGTTCATTCCGAATTTTAGTGATTTGGGTTTTCTCTTGTCTTCTCTTTGTTAGTGTGGCTAAAGGTTTATCAATTTCGTTTATTTTTTCGAAGAACTAACTATTTATTTTGTCAATTTTTTGTATTGTTTCTTTTGTTTCAATTTCGTTGATTTCAGCTCTGAGTTTAAGTATTTCCTGTCTTCTACTACTTTTGGTACTGGTCTGTTCTTCTTTTTCTAGGGCTTTGAGCTGTAGTTTTAGGTCATTTATTTGTTGAGTTTTACTTCTCTTATTAAATGCGCTCCATGAAATAAATTTCCCTCTAAGTACTGCTTTCATAGTGTCCCAGAGATTTTGATATGATGTTTCTTTGTTCTCATATACCTCTAAGAATTTTTTAATTTCCTTCCTAATATCTTCTGTTATCCATTCATCATATAATAACATATTGTTTAATCTCCAGATGTTGGAATAGTTTCTGTTTATTACTCTTTCATTTATTTCTAACTTCAATCCATTACGATCTGATAGAATACAAGGTAGTGTCTCTATCTTCTTGTATTTGCTAACATTAGCTTTGTGGCATAATATATGGTCTATTTTAGAGAAGGATCCATGTGCTGCTGAGAAGAAAGTGTATTTGTTCTTTGTTGGATGGTATATTCTATATAAGTCAGTTAAATCTAAATTATTGATTGTGTTATTGAGATCTATGGTTTCTTTGTTCAATTTTTGTTTGGAAGATCTGTCCAGTGGTGAGAGAGGCGTGTTAAAATCACCTAGTATTATTGTGTTATGGTCTATTTGGTTTCTGAAATTGAGAAGGATTTGTTTGACATACATGGATGAGCCACTGTTTGGGGCATAGATGTTTATGATTGTTATCTTGCTGATTTATGCTTCCCTTAAGCAGTATGAAATGTCCTTCTTTATCCCTTCTGACTAACTTTGGCTTGAAGTCCACATTATCTGAAATGAGGATGGATACTCCAGCTTTTTTGCTGAGTCCATGTGCATGGTATGTTTTTCCCCATCCTTTCACCTTTAGTCTATGGGTATCTTTTTCTATGAGGTGAGTCTCTTGCAGGCAACGTATTGTTGGATCTTTCTTTTTAATCCAATCTGCCAGTCTATGTCTTTTGATTGATGAATTGAGGCCATTAACATTCAGGGTTATGATTGAGATATGATTTGGTTTCCCGGTCATTTGGTTCATTTTTTAAATTTTATTTATTTATTTATCTATTTGACATGACTTGGTTCCTCCTTTATTTGACAATTCCTTTAGGATAATTCCTCCCTTTGCTGATTTGCTTCTTTGTTTTTCATCTCTTCCTCATGGAATATTTTGCTGAGAATGTTCTGTAGTGCTGGCTTTCTTTTTGTAAATTCTTTTAGGTTTGTTGATCATGGAAGGATTTTATTTCATCGTCAAATTTGAAGGTAAGTTTTGCTTGGTATAAGATTCTTGGTTGGCATCCATTTTCTTTCAGGGCTTGAAAAATGTTGTTCCAGGCCCTTCTACCTCTTTGGGTCTGGATTGAAAAATCTGCTGATATCCGTATTGGTTTCCCCCTGAATGTAATTTGGTTCTTTTCTCTCACAGCCTTTAAAATTCTGTCTTTATTTTGTATGTTTGGTATTTTCATTATAATGTGCCTTGGTGGGGGTCTGTTGCAATTTTGTGTATTTGGAGTCCTATAAGCCTCTTGAACTTGATTTTCCATTTCATTCTTCAGATTTGGGAAATTTTCTGATATTATTTCATTGAGTAGATTGTTCATTCCTTTGGTTTGTTTCTCTAAGCCTTCCTCAATCCCAATAATTCTTAAA
The DNA here is from genome assembly GCF_902686455.1 of Sciurus vulgaris. Taxonomy (NCBI): domain Eukaryota; kingdom Metazoa; phylum Chordata; class Mammalia; order Rodentia; family Sciuridae; genus Sciurus; species Sciurus vulgaris. The sequence continues at coordinate 86,901,359 of NC_136462.1, forward strand.
TTTGGCCTTTTCATGATATCCCATAGTTCTTGTAGATTGTGTTCATGATTTCTTACCATCTTCTCTGTTTGTTCAACTTTGTTTTCAAGGTTAAATATTTTGTCTTCAATGTCTGAGGTTCTGTCTTCCAGGTGTTCTATCCTACTGGATATGCTTTCTATGGAGTTCTTAATTTGGTTTATTGTTTCCTTTGTTTCAAGGATTTCTGTTTGGTTTTTTTTCAGTATCTCTAACTCTTTATTGAAATGATCTTTTGCTCCCTGTATTTGCTCTTTTAACTGTCGATTGGTGCAATCATTCAATGCCTGCATTTGCTCTTTCATCTCATCATTCAGTGCCTGCATTTGCTCTTTCATCTCATCATTTGCTTCCCTGATCATTTTAATTATGTACATTCTGAACTCCTTTTCTGTCATTTCTTCTGCCATGCTGTCATTGGGTTTTATTGATGTAACATCTAGATTTGTTTGGGGCATTTTCTTCCCTTATTTTCTCATATTGTTCAGGTACCAGTGGACCGCTGAGATATTGCAGATTTCTTCTATTGACTTATAATGTCCCTGAAGATTTCTAGTATATCCCCTTAGCCTTCAGTAGGCTGACGTCTTGGAGGAAGTTGATAGCGCAGTGCTCCACAAGGAAGCTGCCTCTCTAGGAGTGGTGGCCTTCAGGTGGGGTATATTCCCTGTTAGTGGGCAGAGGTGCCTCCACTGTTGACCAATGGTCATCCAAAGGGGAGCTAGGCTGCGGGCTGATGCAAGGCCTGTTTGGGCCTGTGTCTCTGGTTTTACCGTCCTTGTGGGAAAACCTCACCCGGCAGGGAAAACTTACCCGGTGGGGAGGTCTCGCTGGTCAGTTCCCCTCCTAGAGGTTCCCCTCAATCTACAACTACTGCCTGGGCTGGGATGCCTTCCTCTGCAATGTTCCCAGGGGCCTGGACCTACCTCCTGGGCCTGGGAGCCTCACCCTTCACAGACGAGTCTCCTTAGGCTGCCTCTCCTCAGAGAATCTGCCTGCAGTCCTGGAACCTTCACTCTGCCCCTAAGCGTGTCTCTGTGCGGCTCTTCCACCAAGAAGACTCCTAGGTCCTGGGACCCTGCTCTGCACCTAATCGCCTGGCTATGGGGCCCCTCCTCTGAGCAGCCACCTGGAGCCCTGTACAGTCGCTCCGAGTCCCAGTGACCCACTGCACACCTCTTCCTCCGGACAGCCGCCCAGTGTTCCAGAGCGGTCACTAGGAGTCCAAGCAACTCACTGCATGCCTCCTCCTCCCGCCAACCACCCATAGCCCTGGGCAGTCACTGCAAGTCCAAGCGACCCACCGCGCTCCTCCTCTTCCAGGTAGCCCTCCAGTGTTCAGAAGCGGTCTCTCTGAGTCCAAACAGCTCTCTGCGCAGCTCCTCCTCTGGCAACCGCCTGTAGCTCTGGTACAGTCACTCTGAGTCCAAGTGGCCGAGCTCCTCCTCCTCCTCCTCTGGGCAGGCCCCAGTGTTCAGGAGTGGTTGCTCTGAGTCCAAACAGCTCTCCTCGCAGCTCCTCCTCTGGGCAGCCGCCCGGAGCCCCAGTGGTAGCTCCGAGTCCAAGCGCTGTGCTGAGCGGCCTCCTCTACGATGCTCCTAGTTGTCTGAGTTCACTGCTCCAGCGGGGGAGGGGTGTCTCCCCGGGCAGCTCTACTTCACAAAGTTCCCTGTGTTTCGGGACTCCCGCCCCAATGGGTGAGACTCACCCAGCTGCTTTGAGTTGGTCCCAAGTCTCTCAATATTTCCTCTTTTGAATCCTGAGTCCTGAAGCAACATGAAATGCAGCCACCCTCTAGTCTGCCATCTTGAAAACCCCCCTAAAATAGTTTTAATCCCAATGATGAAGATCTGTTTTGCTTATCTCACAGGACATTATAGAGACTAAGTAAAATAATATAGGTAAAAGAACTCTAGAAATGCTACTCATGTATAAATATTTATGTCAATAAGGAGAAAATGGTTCACTAAATAAGGGGAATAGTGATACCTTGCACTATAGTTGTTATACCCTGCTTAGCCCAATTCTTTTCAAAAGTAAGATATTTTAACTTCAATCCTAGGATTTATTTTTTGTTTTAATATACTGGCAAAATGATTTTTGCAGGGAAGCAAATTAGCATGCTCATCATCTCACATAGTTATCCAATCCTGGGACTTCTATTTTATTTTTTGTTATACCAGGGGTTGAAGCAGAGGTATTCTACCACTGAACTACATCCTCAGTCTTTTTTATTCTGAAACAGGGTCATGCTAACTTGTCCAGATGTCCTGAAACTTGTGATCCTCCTGCCTCAGCCTCCTAAATTACGGGTTGCCATCATGCCCCACCAATCCTGGGTCTTCTAAATACAAAATGAAATATAAAGTAAAGGGTGTTAAGTATTTTTTTAAAAAGAGAATTCATCATGGTCAACCTCAAGGACCTTACCTTAGTACTCATTTCTTTCCCTTCAGTGCCTAGACCTATTGGGCACAAGTTTACTCCACAAATGTTTAGTGTTTAAGTACTGGATCTTCACTTTCAAACATATCCAGTTTATAGATCTAAACCTAAACTCAAATCCAATTTTAAACTGGAATTAGTTTTACATTAAAATATTGGCACAACAATCCCCAAAATCCAAAGGTCAAATGTTTTCTCTGATAAGTGGATGCTGATCCATAGTGGGGAATGGGTAGGGAAGAATGAGGGAATTTGGGATTATGCAGAAGGGAGTGAGGGGAGGGGTGAGGCTATGGGAAGGATGGTAGAATGTGACAGACATTAATATCCTACATACATGTATGAAAAAGATTTTTTTTTAAATAAAAGTGAAATATTGGCACAAGAAAATAAGGTGACTTGCTGGAAGAAGGACTTTTTTCACAGATGTTTCCATATGAAAAGTTCTTTTTTATCACAAATACTTAAATAATTTTCATTCATTCTTTTAGAATGAAAGCAGAAAGCAAGCAATATTCTTTGGAAGGCTACTACAGTTTATACAACATACTAGGTGTTTTTTGTCTACTTTGACGAAGGTATTTGGATTTGTTAAGAATCACATTACCCTACATCTAAGTAAACACACATTCCAGTCATGTTGGGGCAAGCCACAACGACCCATTTAAAATGTGTCTTCTCATTTGATTTTCAGAGCAAAAATGGAAACTGTCTGTTATGATTTAAATCTGTCCCAGAGCAGTTTCCATGAGTTAACACAGCTAAATTATAAACCTAGGAACAAATAAACAAATGAATACCCAAGTGGCTTTGAACAATTGAACCACTGCATCGTTTCCAGTGCGTGCATCCTTCTCTAGAAGCCTGCCTTATAATTAAGAGGTTACAATGGAAAGAAACCTGGGACAATGGCATGGGAGGGAATGGTAACATACTAATGAGAGGAGAAACCCAGGACAATCTGTTTAATAACCTCACAGCCATTGTTCACATCGGAGTGACAAACAGTATAATATGGTAGAGCTCTCGTGTCCTCTGGCTGTTCAGCACTGCCTCCACACTTCTTTACTGTGCCAGAACTACTTAGCTTCTTTTTACACCCCTCACACACATTAAGTCGACAAGGGACGGAGAAAGCCTGCCATCGCAGCACAGGCAAATCGGAGAGTGACGAGGAATTGGGTCAGACTGGCCAAGGGATAACGATAAGCCTTGACTAGACATATAAGAGCAAGACAGATAAGTGATACCAAACTCTGATATTCTCTTTTATTTGTAAGCAATAATCAATGTTATTTTTTCTGATTTATTTTTTTCCTTTTCAGGCTTTTACAGTGTTGTTGCTGCTGCTGCTGTTGTTTTAATCTCTTTATTGGACTCAAGGTTCATTACAATAATCAGGGCATTTGAATTAATAGAAATAAATAAAATAAATAAAGCTAGAAAAGATGACTAAAATCTGTCAACGAACAGATTGTAAAATTGCCTTTTGTTAGGTGTGCAAAGTTATAAGGAATGTTGAAGGGCCTGAGGGTAGGGTGCTTGGCAACTTCTTATGCAAAGATGTATAATTCCAACTCCTCCACTCACTCACTGCATCGCTCAAAAAGACCAGGGACCAGCAAACTAAATGCCTATGGGATACAAGAATAAGACATAAATGCACACATTTGGCCAGGTATAAAATGAAAGAACATGAGGTAGGGAAATGATTTTTTTCAAGTAAGGACACTGAATCAGTTGGATATACATATTGGGAAAAAAATGATAGTTCCTTACCAAATACAAAAAATCAACTCCAGATAGATTTTGAATGTGTTTGTGAAAGACTAAAGAGCATTTTCTGCATTCTGTGTTTCTAATCCAAAAATAGGCAAATTGATTTTGGAGGATTGAAATTAAATTAGCGATTAACTCTGGGTGCTAGAAGCACCATGAGGGAGCATAAGAAGTGTTATGGGGTGCTGGTAAAATTTTATGTTTTTTTTTTCCTAGATGTTTATATGTGTTCACTTTTTAAAAATTCTTTGAGATGGTCATTTAAGATTTGTTACTTTATGCTCTACTTTGATGAAATATATACAGAAAAGGAGCAAATGGGCCTGTTAACTGTGAGTATTTGGGGAGTGGTTGGGTACACACACACATACACACACCCACCCACACCCACACACAGGCATATGTCCCTTGAAGAAATTCAAATTAAACAAAAACAACAAAAATATTTTGAGAGATAAAATCAGCTTATACATCTCCTGTTGAAGGAATTTTAGTTCATTCTGCATCAACTAAAAATTGAAAATAATTTTTTTCATTCATGTAAAAATTACATTAGGCATGAAAGTAGATAATATATAAATAATTTATAAAGCTTTCTATTTTATATTCAAGTCTTATATTATAAAAAAATGTTCAATGGTAATAGGTCCCTAGTGATACTAACAATTGAATGTGAACAATACTTTATTTTAGAACTGTATTTCCATTAAATATAGAGTCTGATATAAGATCTACTTTAAAATATAGAAGGCAAGAATATAAGATTCACAGCTGGTATTTTGTTGTTTTATTCACTGTTATATATAAAATTCCTAGAGATTTGCTTTATTTGTGGTAATACTTAACAAATATTTATTGACTTAACATAAAATTAGATAATTCCTTTGTTCAGCATGAATAATTGAAATATCATAGGGCAATTTTATCTTTATATCCCTATGCTTCTTAAATTTCCAGTTATAAGAATGACTTGTAAGATACTAATTTCTACTATTAGCAAGATACTGATTTCTGCTATTAGAAAAAAAAATTATAATGTTCTAAACATACTGTCATTGTTCCAGATCTTACATTTTGATTATTGTTTGATTTTTGGGAAAATAAGCTCAAATCAATCTGACAAAATCTCGTTTAAACACTGAAGGTGAGTGTAATTCTGAAGAGAGGCTGCATGATGTGGTTCCTATAGTCTTTTTGCAGGAACACAACTTTTACATGAAACTAGAAAATTTAAGATAAAGCAAGACAACTGCCTGAAATAATATAGTAGATTGGATAAAATTACCTGCTGGTAGCCAGGTGTGGTGGTGCACACCTGTAATTTCAGTGGCTCACGAGGCTGAGACAGGAAGATTCCAAGTTCAAAGTCAGTCTCAGCAACTGAGCAAAGCTCTAAGCAGCTTAGCAGTTCAGCTGTTAAGTGTCCTGGGTTCAGTCCCCAGTACCAAAGAAGAAAAAACAAAGATAAAAAAGTACATATATATTTTGCTGGTGCTGGTGTTCAAGACTGAGTGCTGAGGTCAGGCCAAAGAATTATGTCAGTGAAATTCTTCATTCAAAAAAATGTTGACCTGGAGATGGCTTTGAAGAACTAGTAAAATTTGGACAGCTGTAGAAAAGGGGAAAGCATAGAGTCACCTTATCAGGCAATGCCAGAAGATAAGTGAGGAAAGCACAGACTGGGAGGGCCTCTCAAGATTAGTGTGCTTGCATTAGAAGGCACACGAGGGGAAGAGAAGACTGGAACAAGCAAAGAGAAGTCAACTACCCATGACTGAGCTCAGTGCTTTTCTAGGACAGCATGCCTACAAATCACCTTGTTAAAATGTAGATTGATTCTACAGAATCATTGGGTCTGAGGTACTACATATTTTTTTCATTTTTTTATATACCTTTTATTTATTTATTTATTTATTTATTTATTTATTTATTTATTTATATGTGGTGCTGAGGATCAAACCCAGTGCCTCACACGTGCTAGACAAGAGCTCCGCCACTGAGCTATAGCCCCAGCCCTCAGGGTTTTTTTTAATTAAAAATTTTTTTTTTTTTTATTTTTACAAACTGCATTTTGATTCATTGTACAGAAATGGGTTTCTATGGTTGTACACAATGTAGATACACACCATTCATGTAGTCATTCATATACATAGGGTAATACTGTTTGTTTCATTCTACTCTCTTTCCATCCCCCACCCCCTTCCACACCATTTTCCTCTCCACCATCCAAAGTTCCTCCATTCTTCTCTTCCTTCCCCCACACCCCCTCGTTATACATCGTCAAGCACTTAATAGAAAACATTCGACCTTTGGTTTTTTGGGCTTGGCCTATTTCACTTATTATTGCTTGCGTTCTTGATAATAACCGTTCTAAATGGAGTTAGATGAAATCTTAGGGTGGTTTTAATTTGCATTTCTCTAATTACTAGGGATGATGAACACTTTTTCATATATTTGTTGATCACCTGTATATCTTCTTCTGTAAAATATCTGCCCAGTTCCTTAGCCCATTTGTTGACTGGGGAGATACTGCATTTTTAACAAGCTTCCAGGTGACACCAATGCTGCTAGTCTGTAGATGTATTTTGCGTAGCAGGAGTCTAGAATTCACAAGTGGTTTGGAATTTGATATAGAAAATAGAAAATTTATAGGGCTTGATAGGAAAGAGTAAAAGGAGGTTTGCTGAAGAAAGTAAAAAATAATAAAAATACCATGTGTTGAATTTTTACATAAATTATCTCTAATTTCTAACCCAGGTTGGTTATAGAAGAAACCACGAAGGAGCCAAGAATATAATGTAGAAACTCGGCATGAAGAGGGAGACCAGGACTTTATTAAGACTCAATAAGTCAGAGAACACTAAGGAAGATACAGTGTGCAGTGGTGTGATTGAGGGTTTGCTGTGGAACTCCATATTAATGTTAAAGTGCTGGTGGCGTGAGATTGCTTTGGTGGTCTGGACTTGCTCTGAAGCAATCAGGCAGACCTCCTGAACTTGCAGCATCTTCCCAATGTGCACAAATATCCAGGTTTCATTAAAAGAAAATTTAAGGCTACTTTCTCTCTTTTGGTTGTTTACCAGCTTTATCCTCTTAGTAAGGGTTTGAAGTTAACCAGTTTAATGGTCTGATTTTCCATTAGGGACTGTGAAAATATCACAAGATGTACATCTGTCACCTGCAAACTGAACACTTGAATAAATGGACTCTTTCTCACAAGGCAAAGAAAACACCTCCCCTAGGTTTAGTTGTGATGATGAGTAACTTGGTAGCAACTGAGAAGGTTAAGAATGCTGCTCTGGTCACTCTATTCTTTTGTGAGTTCAAGTGAAATGCTGGTAGCAGTGTTGTCTGAGGATAGAAGACCTTCCCTGTCAATGCTATTCAGAGGTCAGTGCCCTTGGGGAAGAGGATCTAAGGCCACATCATGTAGGATATGATCTTTGCCTCCTCTTAATTCTCCATTGCCAGTATGTGGATTTTCAGTATGTGTTTACACAGCTGCCCAAGGTCAGGGGCACTTTGTGTTGGAAAATAGGAACAGGAGGCAGAAAAACTCTTTCCATATCAGGCAAGAAAAAAAGAATAAAATCTCATTAGTTTGCTTTAAGAAAACAACACTTTAAGGTTAGTTAAAACATGTTTTGCTCATCTTAAAACATTGTTAGTGTCAGATGCATGAAACTTCTAAATGCAGGGCAATGAGAAATCTATTCACCTTTTCATTTGTTCTTAAACAATTAGAAATAATTTTTATTCATTTTTATCACAAAGCTGTACATTATCATTATGGAAACTTTATAATATACCAATATGGAGAAAAGAAAGTAATCCACCAGATTCCCTTGTGCTTACCCCATTTGTCTGCTGTGATGACCTGCAGTCTGCCAGCATATCGATGCCTTTTTTGAGTGCAGATTGCTCACTGTCAGGTGCCTACCATCCGCCATTTGCCTGCCTCTCGCCTGTCCATCGCCTTACACCTATCCATCACCCAACGCACAATCGTCCAACAGTCAGCAAACTGATCACCTACTGCCAGTGGAGCACCAGCTGCCTGCTGTTGGCTGGAAGTTCTCTGTCACAGAACCTGCAGGTTTGATTACACCTTACAGAACACCAAATGCACAAAATCACAACAGATCCACACCAAGGCACATTATAATGAAAATGCCTAATATTCAAAATAAAGATAGGATTTTGAAGGCCGTGAGAGAAAAGCACCAGATTACATATGGGGGAGACCAATACGAATAGCAGCTGACTTCTCAACCCAGACTCTAAAAGCTAGAAGGGCCTGGACCAACATATTTCAAGCTCTGAAAGAACATGGTTGCCAACCAAGAATCCTATACCCAGCAAAACTAACCTTCAGATTTGAAGATGAAATAAAATCCTTCCATGATAAACAAAAGTTAAAAGAATTTACAAATAGAAAGCCTGCACTACAGATGTTCTCAACAAAATATTCCATGAGGAGGAAATGAAAAACAACAATGGAGGTTAGCAAAGGAAGGGACTACCTTAAAGAAAAACCACTCAAAAGAGAAACCAAGCCAACTTAAAAACCAAAAATGAGCCAAATGACTGGGAATACAAATCATATCTCAATAATAAACCTGAACGTTAATGGCCTAAACTCATCAACCAAAAGACATAGACTGGCAGAATGGATTAAAAAGAAATACCCAACATATGCTGCCTACAAGAGACTCATCTCATAGAAAAAGACATTCACAGACTAAAGGTGAAAGGATGGGAAAGAACCTACCACACACATGGACTCAGTAAAAAAGCGGGGATTTCCATCCTTATATCAGATAAAGTGGACTTCAAGCCAAAGTTAGTCAGAAGGGAAAAAGAAGGACATTTCATACTGTTTAAGGGAACCATAAATCAGGAAGACATAATGATAGTAAATATTTATGTCCCAAACAATGGTGCATCCCTGTACATCAAACAAATCCTTCTCAATTTCAGGAATCAAATAGACCACAACACAATAATTCTGGGTGAGTTTAATGTACCGCTGTCAGCACTAGATAGATCTTCCAAATAAAAACCAACCAAAGAAACCATAGAACTCAATAACACAATCAATAACCTAGACTTAATAGACATATATAGAATATTCCATCCATCAATGAGCGGATTCACTTTCTTCTCAGCAGCACATGGAACCTTCTCGAAAATAGACCATATGTTATGCCACAAAGCAGCCCTTAGGACATGCAAAAAAATAGAGATACTGCCTTGTGTTCTATCAGATCATAATGGACTGAGAGTAGAAATCAATGACAAAAGAAAAAGGAGAAATTACTCCAACACCTGGAGACTAAATAATATGCTATTGAATGAAACATGGATAACAGAAAACACCAGGGAGGAAATAAAAAAATTCTTAGAGGTCAATGAGAAGGATGATACAACATATCAAAATCGCTGGGACACTATGAAAGCGGTAGTAAGAGGAAAATTCATTGCATGGAATGCATTCCAGAAAAGAATGAAAAGTCAACAACTAAATGACCTAATATTACAGCTCAAAGCCCTAGAAAAGAAAACTGAATAACAGCAAAAGTAGTAGAAGACAGGAAATAATTAAAATCAGAGCTGAAATCAATGAAATTGAAACAAAAGAAAGAATTCAAAAAATTGACAAAAGAAAAAGTAGGTTCTTTGAGAAAGTAAACAAAATAGACAAACCCTTAGCCACACTAACAAAGAGAAGGAGAGAGAAAACTCAAATTACTAAAATTCATGATGAAAAAGGAAATATCACGACAGACACCATTGAGATACATAACATAATTAGAAGCTACTTTGAAAATCTGTATTCCAACAAAATAGACTCTATCAAAGACATTGACAAATTTCTAGAGACATATGCTCCTCCCAAACTGAACCAGGAGGACATACACAATTTAAACAGATCAATATCAAGCAATGAAATAGAAGAAGCCATTAAAAACCTACCATCCAAGAAAAGCCCAGGACCAGACAGATTCTCAGTCAAGTTCTACAAGACCTTCAAAGAAGATCTCATTCCAATACTTCTCAAAGTATTTCAGGAAATAGAAAAAGAGGGTACCCTACCAAACTCATTCTATGAAGCTAATATCACTCTCATACCCAAACCAGGAAAAGACACATCAAGGAAAGAATATTTTAGACCAATATCCTTGATGAATACAGATGCAAAGATCCTTAACAAAATATTGGCAAACCGTATCCAAAAGCATATTAAGAAAATCATGCACCATGATCAAGTGGGGTTCATCCCTGGAATGCAAGGATGGTTTAACATCCATAAATCAATAAACGTAATCCATCATGTCAATAGACTTAAGGATAGGATAGGAGTCATATGGTTATTTCAATTGATGCAGAAAAAGCGTTTGACAAAATACAACACCCTTTCATGCTCAAAACACTGAAAAAATAGGGATAGTAGGAACATACCTGAACATTGTAAAGGCTATTTATGCTAAGCCCATGGCCAACATCATTCTTAATGGAGAAAAACTGAAATCATTCCCTCTAATGATTTACAGAAACCAGACAGGGATGTTCTCTTTCTCCACTTCTATTCAACATTGTCCTCGAAACTCTAGCCAGAGCAATTAGGCAGACTAAAGAAATTAAAGGGATATGAATAGGAAAAGAGGAACTTAAGCTGTCACTGTTTGCTGATGACATGATTCTACATTTAGAGGATCCAAAAACCTCCTCCAGAAAGCTTCTAGACCTCATCAATGAATTCAGCAAAATAGCAGGCTATAAAGTCATGACTGCACCCCCAGCTCTGTGTGCATATAACTGGGAGGAACCTGAGGTCTTTCTCCCTGTCAGGGATGCCCAAAGTGGCAGCAGCAAAGAACATGATGACTATTGCTGCTACTACACTTATGTGGGTCTCACCATCAGTTATCCCAAACCTTGTCTGAACATTAGAGGTGTTGCTGTGATTCCTGTCCCTACCACATCCTGTGAAATACCTTGGCCTGCAACACTGTCTCACTGGAGGACAAGTGCTTCAGGTCTGTCACTACTACTGGTGCAGCTAGTAGTAAAGACCCTTATGAGTAAGAGAGCCAACTTCAACTGTGCCTGGGGAAACTCCCATCATCTGACTGGGCCACAAGTCCCACTGTAGGCATCAACACACAATGCACACACCACCTAGTCTGCTGTCTATATTACACCCGCCTGAATTATCAGTGTCCCCAGTTTTGCATGGCCTGCAGAAATGAAATTGATATGATTCTGTTATGGTACACACTGTACAAAAACTCACTAATTACAGACAAAGAAGCTACAGGGTGATTATACTACAGTACCCAGATGAAAACAAAATCAATAGTGCATAATAAACTGATAGTACAAGACACATCTTTAAGATAAAGCCACTTATGAAGATTATGTGGAAGGAAATGTGAGGGAGGGGGAACAATGGTGGAATGAGACAGATATCATTACTCTATGTACACATATGATTACATGAATGGTTATGACTCTACATTGTCTACAACCATAGAAATGAAATGACATTCCCCCTTTGTGTACAATGAATCAAAATGTGGCCTGTAAAAAATAAATAAATAAATTAAAAAATAATTTAAAAAAATAAGAGCTTAACATCAAAAAAGAAAAAAAAAAAAAAAAAAAAAAAAAAAAAAAGGCCACCTCATAAAGGTGAAATATCAGGCCCTTTGGGTGTATACATCTCAACACAGGAAAACAGAAAAGACGAAAAAATAAAGTATTATGATACCTCTAAAAAATCACAGCTTTGTAATAATAGATTCCAAATAAACTGAAATGGATGAAATGCCTGATAAAGAATTCAAAAGAATGATCCCCTTTAAAAAAGCTCAGTGAGATGCAAGAGAATGCAGATAAACAGCTAAGTGAAGTTAGCAAGACAAGGGAGGATATAATCAAAAAATGTGGTAAAAAGAGAAATTTCAGAAAAGAACTGAACAGAAATATTGGAAATGAAGAGCTCAATAAGTCAAATAAAACATTCAGCTGGAAGCCTAAACAATAGATTAGATAAAGCAGGAGAAAGAATATAGATTCTTGAAGATAAGTCTTTCAAAATATCACATTCAGACAGAAAAAGAAAAGAATGAAAAGAACATTCAAGATCTTTGGGATACCACTAAATGACCAAATATCTGCATTGTTGGCATATGTAAAAGTGAGGAAATAAATAAAGGCTAAAGGTATAGAAAAACTATTCAAAGACATAATAATGGAAAATTTCCCTAATCTTGGAAAAGTCATAGACATCCATATCAGGAGGTTTATAGAATCCCAAACAGAAATGACCAGAAAAGATCTTCACAACTGCATATTATAGCCAAACTCTCAGAAGAATAGGACAAATAACAAATTTTAAAATCCACAAGAGAAAACCGCTAAGTCACATTTAAGGACAACCTCATTAGATTAACAGAAGAAGATTATTCATCAGAAACCTTACAGGCCAGGAGGAATGAACTGATATATTTCAAGTTCTGAAAGAAAATAACTGCCAACCAATATTACAGCACCCAGGAAGACTACCTTAAGAAATAAATAAGACAGGGTGCCAGGGACTTCCCCAAGCAGCCCAGCCCCCTATGGCGGGAAGCGCCTCTCTAGGCTAGCTTCTCGGGGCAGACCGCCCAGTGAGAGCTTCTCGACGCAGAGCCAGCCACAAATCCCCAAGCCAGCGGAGACCTCCGACCCGCAAGCAGCTTCTGGGACCAGGGCTGGGCAGCCAGAGACCTCTCCAGGCAGCCTTGCCCCCCTCCAGCTGTAGGCTTTTTCCACAGGGTGATCCAAGATGGCGGACTAGAGGGTGACTGCATCTCCAGTCACTCCAGAACCCAGGATTCAAGAAGGGGAGGCATTGAGAGACTCAGACTAAAATAGAACCACGGGGTGAGACTCCCCCACCCAGTGAAGCTCAGCTGGGCAGCAGGCCCAGATTCGAGGAGTTTATTAGAGTAGGACAGGGCAGATAGAGTCTCCCCCAGGCAGCTCTGTGCACTCTGGCGGTGGGCTCCTCCCACAAGGACAGATTCTCTAGCCTCGCGGAGCAGGCCCCCCAGTGAGAGCCTTTCTGCACAGAAGCAGTGCGGCCAGATCCGGCCCGCCCTTAGGTTGCTTCAGAGACCAGCACAGGGCGCCAGGGACTTCCCCAAGCAGCCCAGCCCCATCCGGCGGGAAGCGCCTCTCTAGGCTAGCTTCTCTGGGCAGATCGCTCAGTGAGAGCTGTCTACACAGAGCCAGCTACAAGTCCCCAAGCCAGTGGAGAACTCTGACCTGCAAGCAGCCTCTGGGACCAGGGCTGGGCAGTAAGAGACCTCTCCAGGTCTCTCTCCTTGGAACCAGTAGCGGGCTAGGGGCAGTGTTCTTCGGAAGCACTACATTATCAAGTTAATCCAAGACTTCATGCTACTGAAGGCTGGTAGGTGATACACTGGAAGTCTACAGGAACACTATAAGCCAATAGAGGAAATCTACAATATCACAGAGTCCCACTGACATCTGACCAATATGAAAAAACAAGGGAAGAAAATGTCCGAAATGAACCTATATCAGATAGGTATATCTGATAGTATAGTATAGTATAGATAGTATAGTATAGTATAGTATATTAGATACTATATCAATAAAACGCAATGACAGCACAGCAGAAGAAATGTCAGAAAAGAAGTTCAGAATGTACATAATTAAAACAATCAGGGAAGCAAATGAGGAGATGAAAGAACAAATGCAGGCATTAAATGAACGCACCAATCAACAGTTAAAAGAGCAAATACGGGAAGCAAAAGAGCATTTCAATAAAGAGTTAGATTTAATGAAAAAAACAAACAAACAGAAATCCTTGAAATGAAGGAAACAATAAACCAAGTTAAAAACTCCATAGAAAGCATAACCAATAGGATAGATCACCTGGAAGACAGAACCTCAGATACTGAAGACAAAATATTTAATCTTGAAAACAAGGTTGACCAAACAGAAAAGATGGTAAGAAATCATGAACAGAATCTACAAGAATTATGGGATATCATGAAGAGGCCAAATTTAAGAACTATTGGGATTGAGGAAGGCTTAGAGAAACAAACCAAAGGAATGAACAAACTATTCAATGAAATAATATCAGAAAATTTCCCAAATCTGAAGAATGAAATGGAAATCCAAGTACAAGAGGCTTATAGGACTCCAAATATACAAAATTACAACAGACCCACACCAAGGCACATTATTATGAAAATACCTAACATACAAAATAAAGAGAGAATTTTAAAGGCCACGAGAGAAAAGAATCAGATTACATTCAGGGGGAAAACAATAAGAATATCAGCAGATTTTTCAATTCAGACCCTAAAAGCTAGAAGGGCCTGGAACGACATTTACCAAGCCCTGAAAGAAAATGGATGCCAACCAAGAATTTTATACCCAGCAAAACTTACTTTCAGATTTGATGATGAGATAAGATCCTTCCATGATAAACAAAAGCTAAAGGAATTTACAAAAAGAAAAGCCAGCTTTACAGAACGTTCTCAGCAAAATATTCCATGAGGAAGAGATGAAAAACAATGATGTAAATCAGCAACGGGAGGAACTAGCTTAAAGGAATAGCCAAATAAAGTAGAAACCAAATCATGTCAAAAAACAAAAATGAGTCCAATGACTAGGAATACAAATCATATCACAATAATAACTGTGAATGTTAATGGCCTGAACTCATCAATCAAAAGACATAGACTGGCAGATTGGATTAAAAAGAAAAATCCAACAATATGCTGCCTGCAAGAGACTCATCTCATAGAAAGAGATACCCACAGACTAAAGGTGAAAGGATGGGAAAAAACATACCATGCACACAGACACAGCAAAAAAGCTAGAGTATCCATCCTCATTTCAGATAATGTGGGCTTCAAGCCAAAACTAGTCAGAAGGGATAAAGAAGGACAGTACATACTGCTTAAGGGAAGCATAAATCAGCAAGACATAACAATCATAAATATCTATGCCCCGAACATTGGCTCATTCATGTATGTCAAACAAATCCTTCTCAATGCCAGAAATCAAATAAACCACAACACAATAATACTAGGCGATTTTAACACACCGCTCTCACTGCAGGATAGATTGACCAAACAAAAATTGAATAAAGAAACCATAGATCTCAATAACACAATCAACAATTTAGACCTAACCGACTAATACAGAATGTACCATCCAACAAAGAACGAATACACTTTCTTCTCAGCAGCACATGGATCCTTCTCTAAAATAGACCATGTTTTATGTCACAAAGCTACTGTTAGCAAATACAAGAAGATAGAGATACTACCTTGTATTCTATCAGATCATAATGGACTGAAACTAGAAATAAATGACAGAATAAAAAACAGAAACTTCTCCAATACTTGGAGTTTAAATAATACACTATTATACGATGAATGGATAACAGAAGACATCAGGAGGGAAATTAAAAAATTCTTAGAACTAAATGAGAACAAAGAAACATCATATCAAAATCTCTGGGACAGTATGAAAGCAGTACTTAGAGGAAGATTTATTTCATGGGGCGAATTCAACAAAAGAAGTAGAAATCAACAAATAAACGACTTAACATTACAGCTCAGAGCCCTAGAAAAAGAAGAGCAGACCAACACAAAAAGTAGTAGAAGACAGGAAATAGTTAAAATCAGAGCCGAAATCAACGAAATTGAAACAAAAGAAACAATCGGAAAAATTAACAAAATAAATAGTTGGTTCATTGAAAAAATAAACAAAATTGATAAACCCTTAGCCACACTAACAAAGAGAAAGAGGGAGAAACCTCAAATTACTAAAATTCGGAATGAACAAGGAAATATCACAACAGACATGAGTGAAATACAAAACATAATTAGAAGCTATTTTGAAAATCTATACTCCAACAAAACAGAAAACCTCGAAGACATCAACAAGTTTCTAGAGACATATGAATTACCTAAACTGAACGAGGAGGACATACACAACTTAAATAAATCAATTTCAAGCAATGAAATAGAAGAAGTCATCAAAAGCCTACCAACAAAGAAAAGTCCGGGACCAGATGTGTTCTCAGCCGAGTTCTACAAAACCTTTAAAGAAGAGCTCATTCCAATACTTCTCAAAGTATTCCATAAAATAGAAGAGGAGGGAACCCTCCCAAACTCATTCTATGAAGCCAATATCACCCTGATACCTAAACCAGACAGAGACACATCGAGGAAAGAAAATTTCAGACCAATATCCTTAATGAACATCGATGCAAAAATTCTCAACAAAATTTTAGCAAATCGCATACAAAAATATATTAAAAAGATAGTGTATCACGATCAAGTGGGTTTTATCCCAGGGACGCAAGGTTGGTTCAACATCTGGAAATCAATAAATGTTATTCACCATATCAACAGACTAAAAGTTAAGAATCACATGATTATTTCAATAGATGCAGAAAAAGCATTCGATAAAATACAGCATTGCTTCATGCTCAAAACACTAGAGAAAATTGGGGTAGTGGGATCGTTCCTTAACATTGTGAAGGCCATCTATGCTAAGCCCATGGCCAATATCATTCTAAATGGTATTGAAAAACTGAAAGCATTCCCCCTAAAAACTGGAATGAGGCAGTGATGCCCTCTTGAACCACTTCTATTCAACATTGTTCTTGAGACTTTAACCAGAGCAATTAGACAAAGCAAAGAAATTAAAGGGATACGAATTGGAAAAGAGGAACTCAAACTATCCCTGTTCGCTGATGACATGATTATATATTTAGAGGAACCTGGAAATTCCACCAGAAAACTCTTAGAACTCATAAGTGAATTCAGTAAAGTAGCAGGTTACAAGATCAATGCTCATAAATCCAATGCATTTTTATACGTAAGTGATGAATCTTCAGAAAGAGAAATTAGGAAAACTACCCCATTCACAATAGCATCAAAAAAAAAAAATACTTGGGAATCAATCTCACAAAAGAGGTAAAAGACCTCTACAATGAGAACTACAGAACACTAAAGAAAGAAATTAAAGAAAACCTTAGAAGATGGAAAGATCTCCCATGTTCATGGATAGGCAGAATTAATATTGTCAAAATGGCCATACTACCAAAAGTGCTATATAGATTCAATGCAATTCCAATTAAAATCCCAATGATGTACCTTACAGAAATAGAGCAAGCAATTATGAAATTCATCTGGAAGAATAAGAAACCCAGAATAGCTAAAGCAATCCTCAGTAGAAAGAGCGAAGCAGGGGGTATCACAATACCAGATCTTCAACTCTACTACAAAGCAATAGTAACAAAAACGGCATGGTATTGGTACCAAATTAGACAGGTAGATCAATGGTACAGAATAGAGGACATGGACACAAACCCAAATAAATACAATTTTCTCACACTAGACAAAGGGGTCAAAAATATGCAATGGAGAAAAGATAGCCTCTTCAACAAATGGTGCTGGGAAAACTAGAAAACCATATGCAACAGAATGAAATTAAATCCCTATCTCTCACCCTGCACAAAACTCAACTCAAAACGGATCAAAGACCTTGGAATCAGACCAGAGACCCTGCATCTTATAGAAGAAAATGTAGGTCCAAACCTTCAACTTGTTGGCTTAGGAGCAGACTTCCTTAACATACTCCCATAGCACAAGAAATAAAAGCAAGAATCAACAACTGGGATAGATTCAAATTAAAAAGCTTTCTCTCAGCAAAGGAAACTATCAGTAATGTGAAGAGATAGCCTACAGAGTGGGAGAATATCTTTGCCACTCATACTTCAGATAGAGCGCTAATATCCCGAATCTATAAAGAACTCAAAAAACTCTACACCAAGAATACAAATAATCCAATCAACAAATGGGCTAAGGAAATGAACAGACACTTCACAGAAGAAGATGTACAAGCAATCAACAGATATATGAAAAAATGTTCAACATCTCTAGTAATAAGAGAAATGCAAATCAAAACTACCCTAAGATTTCATCTCACCCCAATTAAAATAGCAATTATCAAGAACACAAGCAACAATAGGTGTTGGCAAGCATGTGGGGAAAAAGGTACACTCATACATTGCTGGTGAGGTTGCAAATTAGTGCAGCCACTCTGGAAAGCAGTATGGAGATTCCTCAGAAAGCTTGGAATGGAACTACCATTTGACCCAGCTATCCCACTCCTTGGCCTATACCCAAAGGACTGAAAATCAGCATACTACAGAGATACAGCCACATCAATGTTCATAGCTGCTCAGTTCACTATAGCCAGATTGTGGAACCAACCTAGATGCCCTTCATTTGATGAATGGATAAAGAAACTGTGGCATATATATATACAATGAAATATTACTCTGCCAAGAAGAATGATAAAATTATGGCATTTGCAGGCAAATGGATGAAATTGGAGGATATCATGCTAAGTGAGAGAAGCCAATCTCAAAAAACTAAAGGACAAATGCTCTCGCTGATAAGCAGATGAGGACATATAAGGGGGGGGTAGGAGGGGGTTAGCGTTAGGGTTAGGGTTAGGTTTAGGGTTAGGGATAAGAAGGGTGGTATGAATGGAGGAAGGAAGGACTGTATAGAGGGAAAAGAGGGGTGGGAGGGGTGGGGGGGAAGGAAAAAAATAACAGAATGAATCAAACAACATTGCCCTATGTAAATTTATGATTTTAATTAAAATAAAATAAAAAAAATAAAAAAAAGAAATGTAATAAGAAATGAATCAGAGTTTAAAATTTGAAAAAAAAGAAATGAATAAGAAATAATGATTTTCCAAGATAAAAACCAAAATTTTATCAATACAAAAAACTATCAGACCACAGAGAAGAAATGAACAAAAATTATTTGAAACAGCTAGAAAAAAATCAATAAAATGACAGGCATGAGTCCCTACATTTCTATTAATAAATCCAAGTGTAAATGGTCTAAATTCTCCAATGAAAAGACAGATGACTGAATGGGTAAAAAAAAGTCAACAATATGCTACTTATAAGAAGCTCATTTGACCAGTAAAGATACAAACAGATTGAAAGTGAAAGGATGAAAAATGATATTCCAAGCAAATTGAATTCTAAAGTGAGCAAGAGTAGCTATAGTTACTGACAAAATAGACTGTAAGACAAGAAGTGTAAGAAGAGTCAAAGAAGGCCATCATATAATGATGAAAGTATCAATACATCAATAAGATATAATGATTATAAATTTACATGCAACTAATGTTGGTACACACAATTTTGTAAAATGAGTACTATTACATCTTAAGGGAGAGATAGGTTTCAAAGAATAATAGTGGAAGATTTCAGTACCACACTCTTACCAATGACAGATCATAGAGACAAAAAAATTTTAACAAATAAACATCAGAGCTAAACTATACTACAAATCCAATGGATTTAACAGATGTTTATAGAACATTCCATTGAATAGCTGCAGAATATACCTTCTTTTCATCAGCACATAAAACTTTCTCTAGAGAAGACCATATATTAGGTCACAAAACAAGACTTAACAAATCAAAACAATTGAAATCATATTCTGTATATTTTTTTATCACAATAGAATGAAACTAGAGGTCAAAAACAAGAGAGAACTTGAAATTATATAACCATGGAGGTTGAACAACATACTTTTGATCCAACACTTGGTCATTAAAGAATCCTGTAGGAAAATTTAAAAATTTCTTAAACCAAATGAAAATTTAAATAGCATACTAAAATCTGTGGGATGTACTGGGTTGGTGGCACATGCCTGAGGCTTCAGAGGCTTCAGAGGCTGAGGCAGGATGATTACAAGTTTGAGGACAGCCTCAACAACTTAGCAATGTGCTAAGTGACTTAGCAAGACTCTGTTTTAAAATAAAAAATTAAAAAGACTGAGGGTGTGGCTCTGGGTTTAAACCCTCATACCAATAAATAAATAAATAAATACACACATACATATTTGTGGGATGCAACAAAACAGTACTTTGAGTGTCTATCTCAGAAACAGAGAGAAAGAGAGAGAAAGATTTAGAGCAGAGAATAAATAAAATAGAATTTAAAAAATATCAAGTATCAATGCAACAAAGAGTTTGCTCTTTGAAAAGATGAACTGACAAATTTTAACTAGACTAACAACAATGGCAAAAGACCCAACAAATAAAATTACAGATAAAAAAAGAAACAGTACAACGGATATCATAGATATAAAAAGTATTATTAGGGATTATTTTGAAAAACTATATGCTAACAAATTGGAAAACCCAGAAGAAATAGACAAATTTCTCGATATATGTGACCTGTCAAAATTGAACCAAGATGATAAAAAACAAATCTGAATTGACCAACAAGAAGTAATGAGATTGAATCAGTTGTAAAATCTCCCAAGAAAGCACAGGACTGGTTGGTTTCACTGCTGAATTTTACCCAAAATTTAGAAACTAACACCAATTTTTCACGGAGCTGCTCATAGAATTGAAAGGAAAGAAACTCTACCACACTAGCATTAGGATTTTAGGATAGCATTAGAATAGGGTAGCATTATCCTATTACAAAACCTAACAAAGTCACAACACAAAAGAAAGTTTAAGATCAATATCCCTGATGATCACAGATGCAAAGATTCTCAACAAAATGTTAGCAAATTGAATTCCACAACATGTCAAAAATTAACTCACCATGATCAAGTTGGTATCAATGTAGAAGGGATACAAGGATGGCTCAACATATGCAAATCAATAAGTATACTACATCACATAAGCAAAGTGAAGGATAAAAATCACATGATCAGTTCAATATATATGGCAAAGCAATTAACATCTCTTAATAATAAAAACCTCTGAACAAACTAGGTGTAGAAGGATAATAATTCAACATAATGAAGGCTATATATGGCAAACTCATAGCCAACATGGTACTGAATGGGGAAAAAATTGAAAGCATTTCCTCCAAGAGCAAGAACAAGACAAGGGTATTCACCCCTACCACTCTTAATTACTATAGTTTAGATATCTGAGCCAGAGCATTTATGCAAGAAAAAGAAATAAAAGGGATATACATAGGAAAGAAAGAAGTCAAATTATTCCTGTTTGTGGATAATATTTTTATATATAGAAACTCCTCAAGACTCCATGAAGTATTAGAACTGATTAATGAATACATCAGCAGGATACAAAATCAACACAAAACAAGTAACTTTTCTCTACACCAATAATAAATTTACTGAGAAAGAAATTATGAAATGAATCTCACATTAGCCACAAGAAGAAAAAAAACTTAGGTTCAATTAAGGAAGTGAAAAACCTCTATAATAAAAATTACAAAATACTGATGAAAGAAGTTGAAGAAGACACTAAAAGGTGAAAAGGCTTCCCATGTTCATGGACTGGAAGAATTATATTGTCAAAATACTCATGTCCAAAGTGATACACAGATTCTATGTAATCCCCATAGACTTCCCAGATCTAGAAGAAAAATCCTAAAATTTGTATGCAAGCACAGATTCTCTAAACAACCAAAGCAATCTTGAGCAAAAAGAATGAAGTTGAAGCATCATAGTATTTGATTTCAAGAGATACTACAGGGCCATAATAACCAAACAGCATGGATTGGCATAAAAACTCATGCACATACCAATAAAACAGAATAGAGAACTTACAAGTAAACCTATACACCTACAACCAACTGATTTTTGACTGAAGTTGCCAAACATACACTGGAGAAAGAATGGCCTTTTCAACAAATGGTACTGGAAAAACCGAATGTAGAAGATTGAACCTTGACCTTTCTCACTATGTACAAAAGTAAATTCCACAAGGATCAGAGACTTTAAGACCTGAAACTCACAAACTATTAGAGGACTACAATGGGAGAATCACTTGGTGATATTGGTACAGGGTTGGGGATGTAGCTTGATGGCAGAGTGCTTTTCCAGTGTGTGTGAGGCCCTAGATTCAATCTCCAGTGCCACACACACATACAAAAGTGAACTTGATTAAAAAATAGCATTATTAAAAATATTCTGCACATAAAAGGAGACGATTAGCAGAGTGAATAGATAATCTACATAATGGGAGAAAATATTTGCCAACAATTTATCTGGCAGAGGGTTAATATCCAGAATAAATTAAGAACTCAAAAAACTTAACATAAAAATGCAATTAATTCAAATAACAGGTGGGCAAATGATCTGAACAGACACTTCTGAGAAGAAAAATACAAATGGCTGATAAATATATGAAAAAGTTCCTCAATGTCATTAGTGATCATGAAAATGCAAATCAAAATGAGATACCATTTCACCTCGAATGGTTATGATCAGAAAAACAAAAAATAAAAAAATGCTAGTGAGGATGTGCAAAGAAGGTGGGAATGTAAATTAGGATAGCCATTATGGAGGTTCCTCAATAAATGAAAATGGAGCTCTCATGTGATCCAACTCTCCCACTCCTGGGTATACGAAGTCAGTTTCCAAAGAGATACCTACTTTCCCATGTTTACTGCAGCTCTATTTACAACAGCTAAGATATGGAATCAGTGTAGGTGCTCACCAACAGATGAATGAATACAGAAAATATGGTATACATACATAGAATATTATTCAATTATAAAGAAGAATTTAATCCTGTCATTGGCAGCAAAAGGAATGGAACTGGAGGGCATCATGTTAAGCAAAATTAGCCAGATACAGAAACACAAGTATAGCATATTTTCTCTCAATAGTGAAAAAAAAAAAAAAAAAAAGGAAGAAAAAGGCAAAAAAAGTCAATGTGAGAGTAATGTGAGAGTAGAATGGTGATTAATTATTAGAGACTGGGAAAGATGCTATAGTGTGGAGGGGAGGGCAAGGGTGGATGAATATGAGCAATGCACACTGTGGGTATGTATGGAAATATCACAGTAAATCCCATTAATATGTGTAATCAATATGTGTTAATAAAGGATAACCATAAAAAGAATCTTATCTTTATAACTCTCTAAATAATGCCTTTTTTCCCTTTAGATTACCTTTAAGATTTTATCTTCCATTTTTACCAGTTTAAATATGGTGATGATTTAATTTAACATTTAAAATTTTTTTTAGTATTATCATTTTCCTTGGTGTTTTCTGAGCTTCTTGAATTTTTGTCAACTGTATTTTATAATTCTTGGAAAATTCTTGGTCATCGTGGGTAAAATAAATCTTCTGCCCATTTCCTCTTTCTTCTCTTATGGGATTATGATTACACAAATTTTAGACTATTTATTAGCTCTTGGACATTCTTTTGTTTTGATTTCACTCTTTTTTGTTTTTATGTTTTGGCTTATGAAATTGCTATTGTCCTGTCTTCAGAATTATTAATTTTCTCCTTAGTTGAGTTTTATTATGAGCACATCAAAGGCATTCTTCTTTGTGTCACAATGTTTTTTAAATTTCTATTATAGTTTTCCATCCATGAGCTGCAATGTCCCATCTCTTAATACTTTGGTTCACCCTCTAAACTACAGTCATTAAAATAGTAAGAATATTTGTTTTTAATTCCCTATCTGATAGTTTCAACAGCTGGTTTAAGTTTGATTCTATGATTGCTTAGTCTCTTAATAGGAGAATTATTTTGAATGCTGATATTATATGTAGAATAGCAGAGACTGAGATAAATAGTATTTATGTCTAGAATGGGCAAGCCTCTTCTGCTAGGCCATTAATGTTGTCATTTGCATCAACAAACAGGATTTGAGCTGTGTTTGTATTTTTCTGTTGTTGCTATAATTACCTTCTGTGTACAACCAATTGCAGATTCCTCCAGCATTTCCTATGATTACGCTCTAGGTTGGTTTGCCACAGGGTTTTTATAATGCTCCTTCTCCAACTCCTGCTTTCTTTCCTTCTGTGCCTGTGCCTAAGAGGTGGTTTTGTCTCTATGCTCCTGGCCTTCAAGCAGCAGAAGACTGCTGCTGCTGGTTATTCAGTTCTTCCTAGCAGGGAGGTGGGGACAGGAGTGATTCTCTGTGACCTAGCTCAGCCTTGGTTTTGGACATGCCGTTTGTCCTTGGGTCTCAATGTTGGGCTTTCTCAGGGATCCTATTTCTCTTCCATGTGATAGCTGAATTCTACTTTGGTGGGTTTTGTATGGAAAAGAGTATCCTGATCCTCCCCAAGCACTAAGTGTGAGCTTAGGATGGGTTTATATCCCTTCTCCAGGGGACAGGATCTTTTCCTTTCACTCTTTCTCTCAAACCAGTGGGCATTCACCTGTGTTCTAGAAATCCTTTGCTCATTGGCTTAGAGATTTATTCCACAGAGAGAAAGGCATGGGATCTTTTGGACTGTTCCATTGCAGTGCTTCCTTTCCCAGGTATATACTACTGAGAGAGGATTTCTCTGGTCTTCTGCCTTCACAAACTCTTTTCTCCTTAGTGTCCAGAGGATGTCAGTGGAAAAAGCCTGCCAGTGGCTATGGACTCCCAAGTCGAAAGTTCTCAGGGATTTCATACTCCCATGCTAGTCCACACTGAGCCCTTCCTTAGAAATTAAAAAAAATTTAGGAGAAATTATATTTATTTCTACAGTACTCAGCATCTCTTTCTCACATGGTCTGGTATGACTGTACCAGTGAACACTTTCTGTCATCTTGAAGCAATCTGTCTTTCCTTACATTTCAGACTACTTGCTCACTTTGTAATGAATATTGCGTAGTTTTAACTTTTTATAACTGCTAAGGTTGGGCTCTTTCAAAACCTGTATTTTTTTTCAAAACTGGTGATTGAACCCAGTAGCATTCTATCACTGAGCTACATCCCTACCTCCCAGCCCCTGTCTTTTAATTTTTAATACAGGGTGTAAGTTGTTGAGGCTGGCCTAAAACTTGTGATCCTCCTGCCTTAGCCTCCCAAGTTACTGGGATTATAGGCATATACCGTTATGTTTGGCAAAACTTGCATTTTTAATACACACCCATAGATAGATATGTCTTTAAAGATTTAATAATATATTTCTGTGCTTGGGTCACACTAGACATATTTTTTCACTTTCTTTAGAGATAAAGTATTTGATGTGCATAGCCCCTTGACCTTATTCCCTGTGCTGCTCTGATGCTCCAGTTTGGGGCAGTCTGTGACATTCTACAACATTGTATGGGTGATTTGGGGTGGTGGGAATTGGGACACTTTTACTGGCCTCTGTTCTACCAGCTATAGCAAGTTGTTGCATGTAGAAATTATCAGAATAGTAACTTATAGGCACAGATTGACTTTTGGGTACATTATTTTTTTTTTTTTTTTTTTTGCCCACAGTCTGAGCATAGAAATCCTGATTCAAAACATAACATGAATTGTGTAATTAGGAATGAAGTAGTAATGTCACTTATATATATAATTAATTAATCTAGAAAACAAATGAAGACATGAAGACACTTACCAGTGACTTCAAAGAGGTAGATCCTATGCAAATAACTGGAGACATGAAATGATGGTAATCAACAATTTACTCCCAGGAGGTAGCGACAGTATACATGCCATAATGTTAACTCTTTAGTGAATTGAATTGAAATGAGTAGTTTAACTATGTTATTCCATTGATGATACATATTTGGAAAAATAAATTTCTCTAAAATATTAGCAATTTCTTCCCTTTTTTTCTTGCTACTGTGGATTAAACCCTAAGGGTGTTATAGTGCTGAATTACATTCTTAGCCCTAATTATTTTTATTCTTTTTATTTTGATCAGGGTCTCACTAAATTGCCTAGGGTCTCTTTAAATTGTTGAGACTGACCTCAAACCTGTGATCCTCCTGCTTCAGCCTCCCAAGATATGGAAATTATAGATGTGTACCACCATACTTAGCTCTTAGCAATGTCTTCTAAGATTTATATATATATATATGTACATATGTATATGTATATATAATATATATTATATATAATATATATAGATATTATATATATGAGGTATTTCTTTTTGATAACTATAATAGACCAACAAGATATTATATGCATCATTTAATAAGACTTTCTGGCAGACTTTTAGTATAATATGATAAATGTACATTTACCTCATCTTCATAGGAAAATAATGTATTAATTAGTTTTGACAGTGTTTCTGATTCCTATGTGAAATTTTGAAGATGAAGTAATTGTGACATTATTTTAATCATTTTCTAAAAGTGAATCACTGATTCAGAATAGTACAATACAATACAAATTATAGGTGAAATAAGATGTGCATTAACTTAAATAAATGTTAGAAAAATATTAATTTCCACATATTGAAAGAGAATTCTTATTGGTATCAGAATACTCATTTCTCCATTTTGTGGCTTTAAACTTGCTGAAGAAGGCATATTTAGGAAATTATACTTCTAAGAGTACATCAGATCCCTTCAAGGAATAAACATGGAACTCTCATAGCATTTTTATTTCAATATTTTTTTTTTTAAAGCAGGAGTGGTGGTTCATGCCTGTAATCCCAATGGCTCAGAAACCTGAGGCAGGAGGATTACAAGTTTGAGGCCAGCCTCAGCAACTTAGCAAAGCCCTAAGCAACTTAGCAAGACCCTGTCTGAAAAACAAATAAATAAATAAATAAATAAAAATTTTAAAAGGGCTAAGAATGTAACTCATTGGTAAAGTGCTCCTGGGTTCAGTTCCCAGTACCAAAAAAAGAAGAAAAAAAACAAAAACAAAAAAAAACAAAACAAAACTGAAAAAAGAGGCTTTTCCTGACTGTCCTCCATTTGCTGTTCTTGAGAGTGAGGAAAGACTTACACACTTTAGGGTTGGTCAAGAAAAATGAGACAATAAATTGAAGTTTGTTTAACTGTTTTGTAGATTTAATTAATCTTGCTCTTTTAGAGGCTGTCATTAATTATTTTAAAATATTTGCATTAATTGTATTTATCATAAATTAGACCCAAGGCTTAATTATGCATTCTCCTGGAGGACCCAATTAAAAATGTGAAATGCAACAAAAACAACAGCTAGCACTTCTGCAAACTCAGCTTGCTTAATTTTTCAAAGTACTGTTAATAAAATCAACATAACCAATTTGCATTTTTTAGTAGATAAATAAACACTGGAAAAAGAAAAATTTTCTTTGAGATCAGAGCTAAATGAAATAAGAAAACAAAATTCCCTTTACAAATGTAAAACTTTTTTTTTTCTACTAAGATATCTTTGAAGAGTTCAGTGAATATATATCTCAGAAACATATTTGATGTCATGATTCTTTGTTTGGGACTGGACTGTAATGTGATCCAATGTTTATTGAATCAGTGAAGTTGTCCCCTCATCATTATGATAAAACCAACGAACCAAATAAACAACAGCAACAAAAACAAAAAAAACACCTCAGTGCTAGAAATTTCCAATATACTTCTGGGAGCAGAACTGTTTCATTGATACATGCAGGTGTAAGCTCTCAAGACTAAAGAATTTTCAGGGCCAAGAGCAACACAGTCTGCATGCAGCTTGGAGGGCAGTTGTACTAGTGGTGACTAACTAACTTAGCAGATCTTAGAAAGCTGACCTTAAGCCAGCAGTCAGGAAAACAAACAAATAACCTGGGTCACATCTCCATAAGGCTCAATAATTTGTAACCATATGTCTCTCTGAAACTGGAGGTGAGGATAGGGATAGAAGCAAGGGAATATGGAAGTCAGGTTCATGTTGAGTCTTGAACATGCTGACTGAAAAACCATAAGTGAATATTTGCTCCTAAAATACCTCCACAACTAACTCTTGATTTCTACTCGGTTTCCAGAACCTTTACAGCCGCACTTGTACTTGCTGGTCAGGAGTGCGCTGAATTATTTCCAGGGACTCCCAACAGCCCAGGAGGAAAGTACTGAATGAATATACTGAGATATATATATATATATATATACACATATATATATATATGTGTGTGTGTGTGTATAAACAAAAATATATGTATGTGAAATAATATATAAAAATAATACATAAATATATAAAATATTTGTATATTTATATTATTAATTATATATAAATATATAAAGTAACCCTCTACTTTGCTTTTGCAAAGCCCAGTTCTTTTTTTTTTAGATGTGATAATTACTTTTCTTTATTAAAATTATATTTCTTTTAGGCATTCACTCTTGTTTGAATTCCTATATTACTTATTTTTTTTAAATGTAAACAAATGGGATACATGTTGTTTCTCTGTTTGTACATGGAGTAAAGGCATACCATTTGTGTAATCATAAATTTACATAGGGTAATGTTGTTTGATTCATTCTTTTATTTTTCCCTTCCCCCCCACTCCTCCCACCCCTCTTTTCCCTCTATACAGTCCTTCCTTCTTCCATTCTTGCCCCCCTCCCTAACCCTAACCCTAAACCTAACCCTAAATAACACTAACCCCTCCCACCCCCCATTATGTGTCATCATCTGCTTATCAGTGAGATCATTCGTCCTTTGGTTTTTTGAGATTGGCTTATCTCACTTAGCATGATATTCTCCAATTTCATCCATTTGTCTGCAAATGTCATAATTTTATCATTCTTTAAGGAGGAGTAATATTCATATATATATATCACAGTTTCTTTATCCATTCATCCATTGAAGGACATGTAGGTTGGTTCCATAATCTGGCTATTGTGAATCGAGTAGCTACGAACATTGATGTGGATGTATCTCTGTAGTATGCTGATTTTAAGTCCTTTGGGTATAGGCCAAGGAGTGGGATAGCTGGGTCAAATGGTGGTTCCATTCCAAGCTTTCTGAGGAATCTCCACACTGTTTTCCAGAGTGGCTGCACTAATATGCACAACCCCACCAGCAATGTATGAGTGTACCTTTTTCCCCACATACTCAACAACACCTATTGTTGCTTGTGTTCTTGATAATCGCCATTCTAATTGGGGTGAGATGGAATCTTAGGGTGGTTTTGATTTGCATTTCTCTTATTACTAGAGATGTTGAACATTTTTTCATATATCTGTTGATTGCTTGTACATCTTCTTCTGTGAAGTGTCTGTTCATTTCCTTAGCCCATTTGTTGATTGGATTATTTGTATTCTTGGTGTAGAGTTTTTTGAGTTCTTTATAGGTTCTGGAAATTAGTGCTCTATCTGAAGTATGAATGGCAAAGATATTCTCCCACTCTGTAGGCTATCTCTTCACATTACTGATAGTTTCCTTTGCTGAGAGAAAGCTTTTTAATTTGAATCTATCCCAGTTGTTGATTCTTGCTTTTATTTCTTGTCCTATGGGAGTCCTGTTAAGGAAGTCTGATCCTAAGCCAACAAGTTGAAGATTTGGACCTACTTTTTCTTCTATAAGATGAAGGATCTCTGGTCTGATTCTGAGGTCCTCGATCCATTTTGAGTTGATTTTTGTGCAGGGTGAGAGATAGGGGTTTAATTTCATTCTGTTGCATATGGATTTCCAGTTTTCCCAGCACCATTTGTTGAAGAGGCTATCTTTTCTCCATTGCATATTTTTGGCATCTTTGTCTAGTATGATAAAATTGTATTTTTTTTGGGTTTGTGTCCATGTCCTCTATTCTGTACCATTGATCTACCTGTCTATTTTGGTACCAATACCATGCCGTTTTTGTTACTATAGCTTTGTAGTAGAGTTGAAGATCTGGTATTGTGATATCCCCTGCTTCACTCTTTCTGCTAAGGATTGCTTTAGCTATTCTGGGTTTCTTATTCTTCCAGATGAATTTCATAATTGCTTGCTCTATTTCTGTAAGGTTCGTCATTGGGATTTTAATTGGAATTGCATTGAATCTGTATAGCAGTTTAGGTAGTATGGCCATTTTGACAATATTAATTCTTCCTATCCAAGAACATGGGAGATCTTTCCATCTTCTAAGGTTTTCTTTAATTTCTTTCTTTAGTGTTCTGTAGTTCTCATTGTAGAGGTCCTTCACCTCTTTTGTGAGATTGATGCCCAAGTATTTTATTTTTTTCAAGGCTATTGTGAATGGGGTAGTTTTCCTAACTTCTCTTTCTGAAGATTCATCACTTATGTGTAAAAATGCATTGGATTTATGAGCATTGAATTTGTAACCTGCTACTTTACTGAATTCACTTATGAGTTCTAAAAATTTTCTGGTGGAATTTCAGGGTTCCTCTAAATATATAATCATGTCATCTGCGAACAGGGATAGTTTGAGTTCTTCTTTTCCAATTCGTATCCCTTTAATTTCTTTGGTTTGTCTAATTGCTCTGGCAAGAGTTTCAAGGACGATGTTGAATAGAAGTGGTGAAAGAGGGCATCCCTGCCTTGTTCTAGTTTTTAGGGGGAATGCTTTCAGTTTTTCAATACCATTTAGAATGATATTGGCCATGGGCTTAGCGTAGATAAAGCCTAGTTCTTGAGCTCAGAGCTTCAAATCAATTTATAGAGCTCTATTCTCAAATGTGAGTGGGGAAGTTGAGGCTCATGGACCTGTGAGGAAGGCACTCAATGTAAAAGCTGGAGACACAAATGAATGAACTAAGAAATGCAACGTAGGAGAAGCAGAGCCTAGCTGAGGTGAGAACATTAAAAAAGGAAAAAGGAAAAAAAAAAAAAGCATTAGAATCCTTAAAGACAAGAGCGCATCCTTGAAGTAAATAACAGGATTATTATAAAATGGAACACCAAAGGCTAAAGATTCGTTGAAAAGTAGAAAAGGTAGACTAGGAGCGAAAACAAAACTAAACTAAAAAGGCGAGATGAAGATTTAGGTGACAGACCTGAAACGCAAAGAGAACAACGTGACTGAAAAGGTGAGAGCATTGGAGGACTTCTTCCAGAGTTTCAGAAAGTGAGCACAGAATGAGAGGAGGAAGCCATTCACAAGGATTTCCCGCAGCTGAAAGCCTTTCTTGGTTTATGTTGGCTCAGTTTGCTGCTGGTATTCTGCCTCGCCGCCACACCATTTTACAACCCAGATTGTCAGTCAGTGAACATCCTAGCCAACCACTGGTGCACTCATCAGCCTGCGAACATTCTTGTCATTGGTCCGTTATTATTAACCTTCAAAATTCTACTACTTAAGAATAGCTCCACCACCATTCTCAGACATTCTCATTCTCTCTCTCTCTCTCTCCCCCCCTCCCCCTCCCCCTCTCCCTCTCCCTCTCCCTCTCCCTCTCCCTCCCCCTCTCCCTCTCCCTCCCCCTCTCCCTCCCCCTCTCCCTCCCCCTCTCCCTCTCCCTCTCCTTCTCCCTTTCCCTCCCTCCCCCTTCTCCCTCTTCCTCTCCTTCTCCCTTTCCCTCCCTCCCTCCTTCTCCCTCTCCCTCTCCCTTTCCCTCTCTTCCTGCCTCTCTCTCTCACTCACTCTCAGTCTTTCTCTCATTTTCTCTCTCTCTTTCACCCTGGGGGCAGACTGCCTGTTGCTTAATGAAATCTCTTGCCCGTTCACGCATCTGGAGTGGTTCCTTGGTGCTTTCAGTTTACCTCTGGTGCCATGCAGGGTAGCCTATGAGTGGTGTATCTTCATGGGTTCCTTAGGGAAACCATTCCAGAAAAACCTCCAGTGAGAAGTCAGCAGCTCTCATTCATTGGAGAGTTTGATGCACAAAGGTGGCCTGTGGAGGCCTGGAGGCCCAGAAGTGCGAGGACCAACCTCAAAGACTTTGAGGCACCCTGGTCCCTGAGCATAGTCCCGGGAAACAGAAAACTGTGGTTGCAGTGTGCCATGTCTTGCTCATCCCAAGCTCTGCTGACCCAGAGTCTGTTTCAGGGAACTGCTGGCTCCTGAACCTGACTTTGCTGAAAGAGGTTTTTTTTAGGGGGAGGCTTGTTTGTTTCTTATTTTGCATGTTTTTATGAGTGCATTTTACATAATACTGGGGTTCATTTTGACATAATGTTTCAAGTGTTTAATTTCTCCACTTGTCTGTAGTACTGCCCCTATCCCTTCCCTCCTCCCTACCCCTGCTCCCCTTCCTCTTCTGGTCTTCCTTCTACTTATTGTTTTCTACAATTAGTACATTATAGTATACATAAAGGTGAAATTCATTCCAAAGAATTTGGTAGTGGGATTTTTCTAAATAAAAAAAGAATTGGGAACTCTTCCTCAGATAATTTTTTTCTGAATTACAAATTTATTGTAGAAAAAGTTTTACAAAGGTATACAAGTTGAGTGGTAGTTAATTTGTTAAAAGGAATTCAATTATACTGTGCATGTCTTGAAAATTTCAGGCTATCTGCATTTGCCTTAGGTTATAATACAAGCATAGCTCCTTATACTTGTGTTCTAGAATCAGTACAGTATGCACAAATTGAGTAAAGCTAGACAGTGATAAACATAAGCTTCAATCAATGCAGTTGAATTTCTGTTATTCTGGAATTCACCTATGAAGATTTATATCATAAGTTTACATTGCCAAGACATTGAATAAGGTCAGGCCACAATGTTTTAGACACATTGAGAAATGACCTTTGATAATAATAAATAATAGGGAAAATGATTTCTTCTGGAGAATATGAAAATTAGATATTTATTTGAGTAGTTGGAATAAAAAAAGTTTTATTTTTTAATCAAATCATAAAAATGTGAACAGACTAGTATGAGACCACAGTGTGGCAATTCAGACTATTTTGATAGGACTATGTCCTAGTGTGTTTTCTGTTTCCCCTTTTTCTAATTAAATTCATATATCACTGTTTATCATTCTGTATCTTTTCCCATGCTTATGCTATGTGGTAATAATTACTGTCTTCCTGGATGTAAACTGGACTTGGAATATTGAGTCCAATCAGGCAGAGAGACTTCTAGCTTTATCTACTTTTACACATTGAGATTGTAGTCATTTCCATTTCAGGTAATTATTTAGCTCAGAGCACTTGGGAAATGACTCAACACTGCAGTTTGTAGGTCTGTTAGTGTTTTTCCTTTTTCCTTTGGAACAGCATTTATTCTATTTTTCCTGTCTTACTTGCAGGCATAACTGCTGTTGGCCAGCCAGACAAATGCTGTCATGAATGCAGAATTAGTTACCAGTTTGGGGAAGAATTGAAATAAGGAGTGTTTTATTGCAGTTCAATAGATGAAAGCACCTTATCCTTCAGAATCATCCAGACCTCTGGCCTGTTGTCTCCTTCAAATCGTTCTACTTGTTGCTTCCCTGCTTGCCCTTTCATTTAGATTCATTCTGTATTTCTTGGTGCCCAGAAAGTCCTACTACAATGTTTGCACCAATTGCTGAAGAATGAAACATAGTCTAAGAATTGGAATTTTGTTCCCTTCAGTACCAAATTGTCTGTCAGATCTTCTGTGGTGAATGAAATGTCCTCAAGTGAGAGAAACTACTCCTATCTATCCTGATAAACATAATGTACATATCTAAGTTCTGTCTAAAATACTTGTCCTTCTGGAATCTTGTACAGAGTGGGATTCCCTGTGTGGGAGGAATGTAATCAGCCAACCTCATATAGTATCTTTCCCTGATGTCTGTGTTAAGTGAACAACTTTTATTTGAAATACTCCTAGATGTTTCTTGTCCACTTAAATTGTCCTTCTTTCTTCTTTTCTTCCTATTCTATTTTTAAGACCTTACTTTACACAAAGAATAAATACAGCATACCATTTTTCCTTGAGGAATTCACACAGGAGTGTGGGAAACAAAGATGTGTGAAAGTAGAATTATATAAAATGCTAACATTTAATGAAATCTTACTTTGTGCTGGTCACCGCATTAAGATCACAGGGAACCTCAGCTAATCCTCAGAGTAATGCTGTAGGGTAGGCTAACACTGCTGTGTTATAACCGGTCAGGAAATAGGTATAGAGACTTTGGGTCCTTGGTCTAGATTTAAGAAACTAGGTTTTCTGGCTCTTTAAGCATAGGGACTTTTGCACAATAACTCATCATCTCCCTAAAGGCAGAAATAATAGGTCTAAGATAATAGGTATCCTAAAGGTGGTAAGATAAAATCCCCATGGGAGTGAAGAGAAAGGATCTGGGTGGGTGGGAAATGTGGGATCAGAGGTAATTTTGTCGAGTGGGTAGAGTTTAAATTGGAGAGAGATGGGGAGAGCGGGAGGGAGGTGTGCACCAGCAAACCACATGTCAGACCTCAAGTAAGGTGACTCTTATTCTTTCTGAGTATGTTCATAGCAACTTTATCTGAGTCTTGTAGCTCTACCCTGACAAGATCGAAGTCCAGAGGATAAATAATTTGTTGGAGATTACACAGTTTAGTCGAAGCAGAAATATTACTAGGATTACTGTCATGTTTATACCAAGATAATTTTAATTTGGCATTTATGTTGTACTTTTTGGGATCCTAATCAATCATAGCTCAAAATCAGTTCAAAAATTGATCCTGAGATTTATTCCCAATTATTGGGGGCTACTACTTGTTATTGATTTCTTGTTCCTCAAGTAAATTCATATTCAAGAAATCAACGAACCTAGAATTAACTTTCCTTAAAATGGTAGTATATAATCATTGATGAACTTTGTTAAAGAAACTATTAGCTACCACATATTTTAATATGGAAAGATTCAGGAAGTTATAGAAGAGTAAAAAAAAAGACTTGGGAAAGAGGTCCTTTCAAATATTAATAAAAGAAACTGAAGAGAGTGGGAGTCTTTACCTTGGTGAATAATAGTTTAAGATATTATCAATGTGTCAAGTGTAGATTGCCATTGTAATGGGAAAAGACTGTCTACCTGCACTTTTAGCTCTCTATATGTTCAATAATAACTTTAAAAATGCACAGCAGAGTTTAGAAGTTGGTGTTAGCAAAAATCAATTTTATTCACTTTATGCATTTGAAATGTCAAAAGAATTTTTGGAACAAAAGGTCCACTTATAAGACTTATAGAGATTGGGTTTATTATTTTGGTTTTGGTGGAAGATAAGGGTGATTATGAATATATGTACACACATATACACAAATTTAAATGCATGTGCATATAAATACATATGTAATATTAATAGGTGTGCTATATATATATGTATTCATTTAATTATGTGCTATAAACAGGAATAAGAGATGTTGCTTTTATTATATTTGCTTTAATTAGCTTTTTATTTAATGACTTAAAAAGATCAATGCAACATAAAAATTTAAAAGCAATAAATGACTTATGCATAATTTGGAAGCTAATGAAAACAAGTGTTTGCGTAATAGCCTTCAATATATTTCAGTGGAGACAGGAGGGACCAGATTTTCATATACAATAATTCATTAAAATTTTTTATTATTGTACATTTCTGACATACTATAAAATAATTAAGTTAAATGAATCCATATGTTCCCACCATGAAGCTTCAATAGTTTTCAAATTTTACCAACCCTGTTTTCTTTATCTCCTTCTACTTTTTTGTTTTTGCCAGAATCTTTTAAAGGAAATCTTACATGATCATGGTAACTCTTAACTATTTGTTGCTACCAGATGAGATATATATTTTAAACATAGCCATAGTATCTATCATATTATCACATCTAAAAAAGTTAATAACCTTATTTTTGTCAAATACCTAGTTTATGCTCAAATTTCTTCAGTAATTTTAAAAACATCTTTTGCTTAATAGTTGGTATGTTCAAAAAGAGATCAAAACAAAGCCCAAATTAATTGGTTGATATGCCACTTAAGCCTGTCTCAATGTATAACAGAACCCTTCCCTTTTAAAAAATAAAAATGCAATTTATTTGGAAGAAGTAAGATTTCATATTTTGGATTTAGCTGATTCTTTTCCTGTCATGTCAAATATTGTGGGTTTTTCTCTTCTCTTTTCCATAAGTGGGAGTAATATGTAGAGGTTTGATTATGTTCAGGTTGAAATTAAAATTTCTTAGAAAGGCTTGCAAAAGACAATTATCACTATTTTGTAGAATTATTTAGTACCTCAGGTAAGTGATTCCATAACTTTCATATTCAATACACATAAAGTATGTTTGACATAAAATGGACAGATCTCAAGTACTGAAATATATGAGTTTGGAAAATTTTATACTCCAACTTACCCTACTCAAAATAAGATACAGAATATTTCCAGCATCCTAGGATGCTCCTTTTTACCTCTTTCTGGTCAATTAGTGCAACCATTATGGAGAACAGCATGGAGATTCCTGAACCAACTAAAAATAAACCCACCATGTGATCCAGTTATCCATTTTTGGGTGTAGATCCAAAGGAAGTGAAGTCAGCTGAACAAAGATACCTGCATGCCCAAACTTATTGCAGCACTACTCACAATAGCTGAGATACAGAAACAACTTAGGTGCTTATCAACCCATGAATGCATATAGAGGCAACTACTTTCTGATTTCTTTCACCACTGGTAAATTTTACTTGTTCATGGATTTTACATAAACAACTCCTTTTTCTCAACATATTGCTGCATGAATCAGTAGTTCCTAACATTTTTATTGCTGAGTAGTGTTCCATTGTGTAACTATGACTCCATTTGTTTGTCAGTTCTGTTGATGAACATCTGGGTATTTTCCATTTTTTGGTTGCTGTGAATATAGACCTCTCTAAACATTTTTTCTCCCCTGTGGGCATGTATTTTCAATTCTTCTTGGGTGAAATCCAAGATATGTGTGCTCTAAGATATTCTTCTGGAAAATGTCTTAGAAATTTTTGCCTATCCTAAGTTATTCTCCTGGAAGGTTTATGGTTTTACCTTTTCTGTTTAGGACTATGATTTGTTCTAATTCAGTCCTCAGTATTTCCCTTTCTCCATTTCTTCCACCCTGTTCCCTTCCCTATACTCTATTAATCTTTTTGCTATTAAGGTTTTTTTGTTTGTTTTTAAATCAATGTCTTGTGAATATACCCATTTGAATTGATTTCAGGGTAAGATGTAATGTGGTGTAGAGTACAGGTCAACTGCTTTTCTTTTTTTTCCCTCCATCCAGTTTTCAGAATTTCCATCATCTTTTGTTAAAAGAACTTTCTGGAGGAAAGTTTACTTGTTTACTTGTAGACCTATTAACCTAAACTTATTCCAATAACAAACTGTCTCAATTACTTAGTTTTAGGCCATGTCTTGAATTCAGAGGGTAAAAATTCTTCAACTTTTGTTTGCAAGATGGTTTTGGTTATCATTTGTGTTTCTTAATAAGTTTTAGAATTACTTAGTCAATTTCTTCAGAATTTTTGTTGGCACTTTAATTGTTACATGCGTGGGATCTGTAGATCAATTTGGGGGACAATGAATATTTAATAATGTACAATCCTTCAATCAAGAAAAGGCCATCTCCATTTGTTTAGATCTTTTAAGTTTTTTAGCAAAAAACTTGAAGTGTTTTACAAAACACTTTTTTAAAGGCATAGTACATTTTCTTTGCAGATTTGTTTCTTGGTTTTTCACTTTTTGATGCTTTTATAAATGGTGTTTTTCTTAATTTATTTTAAGATTTCACTTCACATTTTTGAGCTTCTATAGCAAATGTATCTCAACATTGTATCTTGCAACTGTGCTAAAAATTTATTTATCAGTTCTGGTAGATCTGCTCCATTCCTATCCCTACTGTGGATTTCTTGGTGTTTTTGAAGTTTAAAATCATATCATTTGGGAAAAAGAATTTTTCTGCTTAGCATCTTTCCAATTTCTATACTTTTTTTTGTTTTTCTTGCTTCCATAAATTACAGTGTTAAGATAGAAAGTACAAAACAGATAACTTAAAAGCTTTACGGGAGAAACGGTCAAAGTTTGGTCATTGATTTCAATGTTATTTGTAAGTTTTAATAGATGTCCTTTATCTCAGAAAATTCTCTTTTCTTTTCAAGTTACTGGAGATTTTATGATGAAGAAGCACTGAATTTTATCAAATGATTTTCTGCATTTATTATTATACAATTTCCTCCTTTATTCTCTTATGATGATGAAATACATTGATGTTAGATTGTTAAACCAGGTTTATATCCCTGGTGCACATACCATTGCTTGTGGTATATGTTATCCATTTTGTATATTGCTGAATTAGATTTTTTGTTAGAATTTTTTGATATGTTCAGGAATAATTTTATCTTCCCCTAGGTTTTTTGTTTTTGTAATATCTTTGTCAAGTTTTTAATTAAGGTTATTGTCCCATAAAATTAATTGGAAAATATTTCCACATCCTGTATTTTTAAAGTAGATTTTGTAAATTTGGTGAAAATGTTTGATAGAATTCACTAGTTAAGCTATCTGGGCCTCAAATTTTTCTTTTTCTTCTGGGGAGGGAGATAAATTTTACTTCAAATTATTTACCTTCTTAGATTTATTTTTAGATTTTGATAGACCTTTATTTTATTCATTTATTTATTTGTGGTGCTGAGGATGGAACCCAGTGCCTCACATGTGCTAGGCAAGTGCTCTACCACTCAGCCACAACCCCAGTCCTGAGCTATTGATCAACTTGGTAATTTTTATTTCTCAAGAATTTCCGTTTTGTCCTTCTTGTTCATTTTATTGGCATAAAATTGCTTAAAATATCCCCCTATTTTTCTTTTACTATTTCTGAGCTCTATAGTACTATCCTTCTTTCATTCTGGACACTGACAATTTGGTTTAGTTTCTTTATTCTTCTTGGCCAGTCTTGCTAAGATTATATAAAATGATTGTTCTGTTCAAGAAGTAATCGTTTCAAATATATTTTTAGTTGTAGTTGGACATAATCACTTTATTTTATTCATTCATTTATTTTTTTATGTGGTGCTGAGGATTGAATACAGTACCTCACACGTGCTAGGCAAGTGCTGTACCACTGAGCTACAGGCCCCAGCTCCAATCTTTAAGTTGTTTAGTTTCTATATATTTTTAAATTTTCTGGTTCATTGATTTTTTGCTGTTATCTTTATTACTTTCTTCCCTCCCTTTTTTTTTCAGATTAATTTGTTCTGCTATTCCTAACTTCTAAAATAAAGGTTGGGGTCATTTATTTTAAACATTCCTTCTCTAATCAGGAGTTTAATTAAACAAAATTTTCCCAAGGATTGTTCTGATATACTTGTCATTTATTTCTGGTGAGAACACTTAAAATCTTCTCTTAGGAATTTTCAAGTATGCAGTACATTATTACTAACTGTAATCTTTAGGTTGTATAAAATGTCTCTGAATTCCTCCCAGTTAAATGAAGTTTTTATCCTTTGAACAATTTCTTTTCAACCCCACCCTTAATCACTAGTCTATTCTCTACTTCTGTTAGTTCAACTTTTTTAGATTTCACATATAAATGAGATCATGTGATGTTTGTCTTTCTGTGCTTGGCTTATTTCATTTAGCATAATGTTTGATGAGTTTACGTTGCTGCAAATGCTAGAATTTCCTTCTTTTTTTATAGCTGAATAGTATTCCTTTGTATAGATATACCTCATTTTCTTTATCCATTAATCTATGATGTATTTTGAAACCCTGTTATAAAGTGCACAACTATTTAGAATTCTTATGATTTTTTAATGAGATGACCATTTTATTATTTGAGAATGTCTTTATCTCTTCTTGCCAACATCTATTTTGTCTACCAGTCACAATAGCTTTCTCTACTCTTTTTTCTTTCAACCTATATTTGCACATTATTATTATAGTATGCATCCTAAAGACAACACACAATTGAGTATTACTCTTTAATCAAGTCTGAATCCTCTTTTTCATGAATGCATTTTTAGCTAACATAATTATCTACATAATTGTATTTAGTATTACCATCATGATATTTATTTTCTATTTGTATCATCATATCTCCCTGTTTCTCTTTTTCTACTTTTAAATTAGTGAAATAGTTCTTAGAGTCCCATTTTATTTCCTTCCTTGACTATTTTTATTACTTTTTAATTTGTATTCTAGAGTGCAATAATCATCTTTAACTTAGAGGTCTACCTTCAAATATACTTTGTAGATGATATAAAAGGCTTAACCTAGCATTAGTCTACTTTATCCTTCCTCTTGCCTGTTGTGCTGTTGTCATACATTTTATATTTTCTTATTACTTCTTGTTATTTTTATTTTTGAAACTAGGGGTGCTCTATCACTGAGCCACATCCTCAGCACCCCCTTGTTCCCTTTAATTTCTATTTTTTCTTTTTAAAAACTTGTTCTTTTTAGTTATACATGACAGTAGAGTGTCTTTTGGCATATCATACAAACTTGGAGTATAACTTCTCATTCTTGTGTTGTATATGATGTGGAGTTACACTGGTTGTGTAGTCATACCTGAACATAGGATAGGTATGTGTGATTCCCTTCCCCCGCTCTCTCATTCCCCATCCTCTCATCCAGTGAACTCCTACCCTGCTCCTTATTTCGAGTTAGCACCAGCATATCAGAGAGAACATTTGGCCTTTGGTTTTCTGGGATTGGCTTATTTCACTTAGCATGATAGTCTCCAGTTCTATCCCCAGCCCTTTTTATTTTTTATTTTGAGACAGTCTCAGTCTCCCTAAATTGGTGAGGTTGGTCTCAAACTTGTGATCCTCTTGCCTCAGCCTAGCAAGTTGCTGGAATTATAGGTGTGTACCACCATTTGGATGCCTTGTTATGATTCTTGCTTTTAATTATCAGTGTTCCTCAAAATAATTAAATATATATACATGTGTATGTATACACATATGATATGTACACCATATGTATGGTATATAAAATGTTATTTATTTGAAAAAGTCTTTCATGTTTGTCCACATAGTTACCCTGTCTGGTGGTCTTTATTTTTTCCTTGTAGAGCTGGGCTTCTATTTTATTGTTTTCTTTCATACTGAAGTTTTTCTATTAGCATTTCTTGTAGATATTGATGCATATTTTCCTCACTTTTATTGAAATATCTTTATTTTGTTTCTACCTCTGAGGGACATACTTGCTATCTACAGCATTCTGTATTTGCTTTCAGCACTTTACAGATGTTATTCCATTATCTTTGGCCTGCTTTTTAATTTTTTTTTTTTTTTTTTTTGATGAGAAGGGAGCCATCGGTCATACTGTTAGTTTCTCTTATATGTAATGTGTCTTTTTTCATGTGTCTGTGACTGTTCTTAAGATACTCTCTTTACCTTTTTATTCCTCTTGCCTCAGCTTCCCAAGTTGCTGGAGTTATAGGTATGTACCACCATTTGGATCTGTGGGTAGAGATATTTCATTAATTTTGGAAAATTCTCAGCCATTATCTCTTCAAAATCATTATTCTTCCCTATTCTGTTTCTTTATCCTCTTTCTGTAACTCCAATTGTAAGACCTTAGGTGATTCAGGAAGACTTGGGTTCTCTGTCCATTTTAAAATTTGTTTTCTCTTTGTATCTCATTCTGATGATTTCTACTGTCCTCCTGTCCAGTTCACTGATCTTTTCTTTTGCTGTGTTCAATATGCCCTTATGCCTATTGAATATATTTCACACTTCTTGAATAGTTCTAGAACTTTTGATTGGCTCTTTTTTAGTAGTTTTTTAAAATTTCCTCTGAAACTTTCTATCTTTTCCTGTATTGTTTCACTAGATTCTGCAACACATTTACTATAGCTATTTTAATGTCCTTGCTGGCTAAATTCAATATCTGAGTCTTCTGTCAGCTTGTTTCTATTGAATAACTTTTCTCCTGTTTGTCACATTTTTCAACATTTTCACTTGTCTTACAATTTTTATTCTATTGTAATCACATTATGTCAGGAATATTAGAAACTACCAGTAAAGGGCATTCCCTTACCTCTGCAGGACTGCTGGACGGATGCTGAGTAAATTTGATCTGTAGCTGAACTGAACATAGACTTTGTGGTAGATTTAGTTAGATTCAATTCACCACTGGCTTCACTTGTCTCTCAGTTCTGCTCCCAGCCTTGAAATCAGTCAAAGGCTCAATGAATATCCTGTGCAACTCAGAGACAATCTCTCCTTCTTGCCTCACACAAGAAGTCTTCAATCTTCTCTGATTCGTTCTTGCTTAAGGCCCTGTGTGCTGGAGCCATGTTCTCTCTCAAGTCTCTGCTTGCTCAGAGATGTGGATGTATTGTCCCCATGAGCTTAGCTATGGCTTTGTGGGAAAGAGTTGGTGGGTGGGTAGTGATCTACTTCGTGACTCAGTTTCCTTGAGCTTGTTATCTGAATGCCAACTCATTCTTAGTTTGCTTGAAATTGAGCTGGTTTCACTTCACTTCCATCTGTGGAGATCAATTTCCTCTTCTACCATTGCTCCTCCAGCAATAAGGGCAGCTGTGCAAATCTCTGTTAGGAAGTTCTTATAAAATTTAACTCCTTTAAGATGTTTTTAGTCATTAGTTCTCTGATATGTTTTAAAATTGTAATTTTGTATTTTCATCTGTTTTGTTTTCATATTTGGGTGGAGATAATGGTTGTATTCATTTCATATTGTTGTTATAAAAATTACCACAAACTTAGTGTCTTTAAACAATACAAACTTGTTATTTTACAATTCTGGAGGAGATCTGAAATGAGTTTTATAGTGCTGAAATCAAGATGTCAGTAGAGGTTCCATTTTTATCTGGAGACTCTAAAGGAGAATTCATTATCTCAGCTTCTCCAGCTCCTAAAGATTTTCAGCATTCCTGGACACATGACTCTTAGCTTTATCTTCAAAGAACCTAATTACAGCTTCTGCTGTCCCAACTCCCACTCTGACTGTGACCCTTTTTCCTCTCCCTTATAAGAACCTGTGATTGCATTGAGTCCAAAGGGATAATGCAGGTTATTTTTCTGTTTCAAGATCTTTAATGGAATTGAGTGTGCAATGCCCCTTTGCCATGTAAGATTACATATTCATAAGTTCTGGGTATTAGAACATGGACATCTTTGGGGTAAGGGCAATGTTGTTCAGCCTACCACCATGGTCTATATACAGCTTCCTAGTTCCTAAAAGAAACGAGATCAGAACATTATTTTAAAATGTTTTATGTATATTTCACAAAGACTTTTTATAGGCACTACAATAAAACAAATATGTCATCATGGTTTACAGCTAAGCCTTTCTCATTTTTCCATAGTAAAGTGAAGATGGAAACCCAGTTTAGTGGAAAAAGCACAGATCCTAGATTCAGACATGCTGGAAAACTAAGTCTGAGCTACATTGGTTTTCATACCTCTTCTTATTTTTTGATCCTCTGTTGACTCAGAGGGAGAACGTTATCCTTGTAAGATTTGCTGTGAGTGCTACATTTATGGCCATAGGCAAAACACTGATTCTTAATAACTTGGAATTTAATTAACAAACGTTAATTCCCTTTAATTTTCTTTTTATTTCTTTAGTGTGTCAGATTAGAAGAATAAGAAAAGAAAATTAGAACTCCAGCATGCAATGGCAACAGTGTGAATGTTGTGCCACCTTTTGGAGTACTTAATGATTGTGAACTTCACTTTTTGGAACTGACCCAATAATCTAACATGGTGAAAATATGTCTAATGTTTCATTCTGTTGATTTTACTTATTTCCATACCTTTTGGCTCTAGAAGAAATAATCCAAATAAAATGTTGCATCACTGTCATCAGAGTAACTTGGCAGTGGCTGACAAAGTACTATCAGAACTCTCTATATGGATCTTCCCTTTGTGGGCAGTTCACTCCTAATGAGTACCTACCCAGCACAATTAGTCATTTCACTATCCTATATTTTAGAACTATTCATATGTGGTTTATAAATAACTGGCACAGAAAAGTAGTTTTGGTTTAATAATGCCCTCTATTTTAGATGACACTAAGTGCTCTGCTATTGCTAAGAAAATAAATAATAATGTACCTCATATAAAATGCTAATCACAACCCATTATTATTAGTTCGTCCTATGGGAGACTTGAGACTATGTAACTCTTAAGTAAAAGCATGAGTGGTAATTCTATTTTAAGTTATCCTATAATTAAAACAAAACTTTTATTCAAAAGAACATTTTCCTATCGTTAGTTTATAACATCTCTGGCAAGTTTTTGCTATGTCCATTTTTGCATTTTGAGTATAAAAGCTACAGGAAAATGTTATGTATCATCAATTTCCTAGGTAAATTGAAATTGCATGTTGCTCTCACTTCCCTTCTTTCCAAAACAAAGTCCAGTCACAGGAGTATGCACTTCCAGCCACTCATTTATTGTGATGGGCAGGTTGTCGAACATAGATATAGTCATCTGCTTGGCTGAATCCTGCTACCCGTTGGGAGTCATGGACTAGGTGTCAGCAGGTTGAAAGCTGTGCACCCACGCACTGCAGAATGCTGTGATTACAGCAGGTAGGTGGCTCTGGGAACCAAGAACTTAGTGAGGTGGGAGTCCAGCATAATGGGATGTATTATTTATTGAAGTTTGTGGGGACACACACTGTAATTGTATGCTTGGTGTAATGTCTGATTGTTGTGTCTTTCATTCCCTCCAGAAGTCAGCCCCCTATGTAAGTGATAACCCACTGGAGCTTTTGTTGGAAGTGCAATTGAAACATATGAAATGAATAGCAACTGATTAATTGAAGCAGGCTACATTTTTGGAAAACAAATCAAAGTGATTTGCATG
This sequence comes from Sciurus vulgaris, assembly GCF_902686455.1. Taxonomy (NCBI): domain Eukaryota; kingdom Metazoa; phylum Chordata; class Mammalia; order Rodentia; family Sciuridae; genus Sciurus; species Sciurus vulgaris. Next base: position 86,945,981 of record NC_136462.1, read on the forward strand.
AATCACAATTTGTTACATAATACATTTTGAGGGCACAAATTACCTTTTTAAAGCCTAAGACACATATATTCACAGTGGAACAAACAGAAATATAATAAACTGGGCTATAACTACATAATTCACATTGAATACTGGATGCCAAAACTGATGTGAAACAAATGATTTTCCAATAAACTACTCAGGCAGAGCCATATCTGTTCTAAAATTTCAATTGAATATTATTTATAATACCAATAATTCTTCATGATTGTTAACCATGAGATGATGGAACAATTTGTTTTTCATATTAGTTTGGAGGGTTTGTGTATTCCCAAGTTGGCAACCGATTTGTAGTCATGTCCCAGAAGATGTGGTAAATAAACAGTAAGTCTGACAGAAGTACTTGGATGGAGGAAAACTTTTGAGGCTGAATCATTTTTGCCTTTTACTAGTTTTGAATAAAACTGAACAAGTGAAAAAAGTAGTGTTGTCAATACCAAAGGCAAATATCCTCATTATCATCACTGTATCTTTTTCTAGGTTTAATACCTACAACAGATTTTAAGAATAGTTCTTTTTGATTTTTATTAAAAATTCTTTTGGGTGCTGAGAATTGAATGAAGGGCATTAAGCATGCTAAGCATGTGCTGTATCACTAAGCTATACCTCCATCACCTATTATTTTTCTTATACTTATTATCTGTATTATTATTAAAAATGGGACTGTGAAAATATTAAAATGAACAACTGCATTTCAAACCTTATTGATAAATACTTCTAGTTCTTTTTAGTTTTTCTTTTTGATTTGGTCAGTTGTATATCACATACATATCCAGAGAAAATACTCTTAAGAAATATGTAAAATACACAGATGCAGAAAATATTTTCAGGAAAATATACAAAATACACAGATGAATATAATATGGATTTTTACTATATACCTTGCTTTTTCATAGCAAAAGATACCAAACATTTTTTCATGACAATAAATATGTATCTATTCCTCATCATAATTTTGCTTTCACTATAATAAATAAAATATCAGATAGCATTACATGCATAAATCTAAACACACTTGTTTAATAATATTGTTGAAATGCATTTATAGAAGAATTATTGCATTAAAGCATGTGCAGATTTTGAAAGCTTTGGTTCATGTAACAAAATCATCTCCAGGAAAGCTTGTATCAGAAAACAACTGTCAATTTTCTTAAGTCTCTGAACTTTAAACTACAAATGCAAATATATTTCTATATAATTTTGGATCTTCTTCCAGTTTTTCTCTCCTTTTTTCCTTTTCCTATGTATTCCTCTCTTTCTTTAGGTAAATGAAGAGCAAGGCATCCTTTTACTTAAGTGTGAAAGATTCCCTTATTTAACACAAATTTACTTAATTGAATGATGAATTTAAATAACTTCTCACCTGGGTCTTAATTCTTTCTAGGAAAGAGGATGCCTCCACTTTAGAAGATGAGGGCTCTGTGTTGTCATTTGTGCCCTCCATCTTGCCCCTGTCAGTGTGCCCATTAAGGACATCTTCCTAAAAAAATCTATGTATAGACTTTAAATAATTATTTCCTTTATTTGAGAAGAAAATGAATGTACTATAAAGCTCTTAAACCAACTTTTTTTTTATTACTAAATACCTAAAAAGTCTACAATTAGCAAGCTGAGAACAGAATGGCCCACAGTCTCTCAGGCCATCGGTTCTTGTCATGTAGAGGGCCACCCCCAGAAGAGCAGCATGTGTCCCAGAAGTCATTGGTTTAAGCCTTCAGTGAAACTTTTATTTTCTAATTTTTTTGGATGTGCTCTACCCCTTCTTAAAAAGTATATAGTTAAAAAAATTAAAAACTACCTATATATGTATATATACATATATATATATGTACACATACACATATATGTGATTTGAAAGGGATATATTTCTTTAAATGGAAAGTTAGAATTTGGGGGAATTTTTATGGCTAATAAAAAGTAAGAGATTCTTGGATATTTTTTCTCCTCAAAGGTGACTACATTGTATGAACTATAAAAATCATGTTGATGAGCTTCTAGTTCTTTTTCTTATCTGTTTTAAGAATTTGTTTTAAGACTATCATGACATTTCAAGATCAACACAGGAGTATTGATAGTTGTTCGGCTCTTATTGATTTTTTCCTAAAATGTTAATTTTTTCCTTAGTGTGGATTTTAGTTTTTATGCATGCACTTATAACATATGGTTATATTGATTTTCCACATTTTCTCTAGTCAAATATGTTTGCAACTTGTTGGTGCAGATCTTTTGGGGAAATAAATTTCCTTTAATTTGGCAGAAGGGGGGCCTAGGCAAAATGGTAACTTAAGTGGGATTTATTTTTGGTATATTTCTAATTTTAATTTGAAAAATTGTTGAGCAGACATAATAATCTAGTCTCAGTGATGGGAATAATAGAAGGTGATTTTCCAGATCTTAAAACATTCTCAGTCAGGAAAAATGAGGGAACACTGACCCAAGTTAAAGAGATGTCCATGAAGAGAGAAAAACTTGTGCAAAGATTGTATGCAAGAAAGAGCATAGTGCTTCTGAGGAATTCTCAGGACTTAGCAGGAGTTCTTTAATTTCCTTCCTTGAACCTGTTAGCCCCATGCTATGGCTATCCAGGAATAGAATCATTGTGGTTTGTCTTTGGTCAGTGGAGCAGGATCAGAACCTTCCTGCTTTCTCCTACCTCTTCATAAAAAGTTTCTGTATTTGCAGCTATTTGCTGGGAGAAGATTAATGCCTTTGTTTAAATATTTATCATTGACTCATAGGATATTGCAGTACTATATTGTGTATAACTATTTCCCAAGAGAGTCAGTGCCTCATGGAGCAAATCTTTAATGATGAAGACAACAGCAACAACCCTGTTCTGGATATATTTTAGGGCCTGTCAAATTGATCCTCATTGACAGCTATCTATTCTGGCCATAAATAAACATAACTCTGTATGTAAAAGAAATCTTAATAGAAATCTTATATGAAAAGAGTATATCTAGTTGTGATAACTGTGCAGTGTGTGAGAATTTTCTGTAGAATTGTTCATAATCTATTAAAAACATTTCTTTCTTCTGATTATCTCACTAAGTGCAGGTAACCACCTCAGATTTGGTCACTCTGCACAGTTCATATCCTGAAATACACTTGTGCCAGTTCAAGAGTAATGGTTGCACTGGTTTTAAGCTGAGGCTCTTGTCCCATGAAACACCTTGGGCTGGCTGGCATGTGTCTCTCTGGTAACACACCTATGAGTTAAGATGCTTCCTATTGTAGGTCATAGGGTCTGGCGCCTACAGATTTCTTGGTTTTGGCTCAGGCTTGTTTTATGCATTATTGGGGATTAAACTTGTTGGTACCAGTTCCATCTTTTCCATTAGATGCTCATTAATAAAACTCCAGATGCTCATTATTCATCACATCATAACATACTAGATGGCAGTTAATTCACCTAAAGTTTTCGCATTTGATAACTTCCTCATTCATGTTAATTGGGTTACTTGGAATTTTCCATCAATCATAGCATCTCAGGTTTTGGCTCTTGTGAAAGAATCCATTTGTAAGACATATATTATACACTACAGGTACACAAACAAAATTAAATGTAGGATCCAGTTTCAACTATGACTCATGTCTGCTTTGACTGAAGTGAAGGGCACGATTTGGCTACTCAATGACTTCTTCCTCAAAAGAGGAAAATAAAGAGTTCTTGCCTTTACCTCAGCTCACCTTAGTCAAAACTCCACTGATTCAAAATGCCATGAGAAAAGATTTATGCTTAAGGAGACTTTGAAAGAACAGTTACTGTAGGGAGTGGAGTGGGGCCAAAACATGGAAAAGTCTCAAGGTTTGGAGAATTGAGTTCTGGTCTGGCATTTTGAGTAGCATTGAGATTTTGTTCTTCATTGGTAAGTTCCAACAGTTAAAACCGACATTCTCTTTGCATCATGCCAGCTCTTTCATGTGATCAAAATACATAGGTGAGAAATCTTGTGGTTTTGGGGAAATGTAATGCTTATTTTCTCAATTCTGCTAAGAATATACCTGTTTCTGTCACCTTCACTTTCCCTTTTAAAGAAATGCATTGTTCTTTTTTTTCAAAGCAACTGGTTCCTCATTCTCATTGCAATCTTAAACCCAGTACTGGTTCTCTTCTCATTGAGATATAACTAAAAAAAAAAAAAAAAAAAAAAAAAAAAAAAAAAAGGTAGAGACAAAAAAACGTGAGAACATGGGTGGTATACATTTTTCCTCTTTGCTATTGCTCTTGTCAGGAATGGTTACAACTTAGATACAGTATATTCCAAGGAGAGAGGAATTCTGCAGAGGACCTTGGCTCTGGTAGTCTTTGTCCAGGTTGCAGGATAGCCGTCTTAATGCACTGGGATCAGCCTGAAACTAGAGCGGTGTCTGTTCATGTGACTGAGTCAGCAGTCACCCTCCTGGTTTGTGTATCTTCAAGGTCAAGTAAATAAGTGATTCCTACAGCCCCAAATTTCTTCTTATGCCAACATGCTCCTGGAATACTAAGTAGGTCAGTATAGGACCCAGATCATAACTCATTTCAGGTTTCCAGATTGCTAGAAGAGACCCAGTGTTTTGCTGTGTATGGTCCACATTCTCTTCAATCTTGCTTTGCTATTTCCCTTCTGAGGTCTTGCTCTCAGATCTGCATATATTTACATGTTTTAGGCTGTAAGCTTTTTAGCTACAAATTATATAAAATAGAGGTCAGCCCTCTGCCAATATGATGTTACCTTTTTTCCCCATTTACTTACTTTAAAAAATAAATAAAAACATAAATAGGAAGAATTTAAAAAAAAAACAGGCACTCTATAGAGGTCTTTTAACTATGATGGTCAAGACAACTGTTATTTTTAATGTTATCACTCAGGGAGCAGCATTTTATCTCCAACTTCTAGGGTGCTTGGCTCCTAAGTGGTGGTATTCCCACAAGACACAGAGGAAAATCATTAAAACTCTAAGAAGAATTGCCTTATGATCTGTCTCTGTCAGGGTAGACCTCAACATGGCATAAAGACTCAGACATTTTCTGGATACTCTTAAATAAATCAATAATAGTACAATCTGGGTTTTTGACCATTCTTAGCTTGGTTTTGTTAGTAGCATGCTCAGTGAAAGTCAGTAGATAGGGCCTTTTGATCTTCAAGGCCATTGTGCATCTTAATGCTCTAATAATATTTATAGAGTGATTTTTTTTTCTTTTGAACAACTTGCATTTAGTTTCATGTTTCCATCTATCTATTCTAGCTTTTAAGTGTGCATGGGATAGGAATGAAGAAGTAATATTACTAAGTTGCAAATAGAGCAAATTTCACTTGTTTTACTTGAACTGGTAGTCTGCATGGCACATTTAGATAAATGAGAAGAGACTTCTTTTTTCCCCCAAGACATTTTTCTGTTAGATCAGAAGTTCTAATAAATAAATCTGTGACAACTATGAATGTTCCCCCTAAAACTGGTCAGTGCCCAGCCTGCACCACTGTATACAGGAGACAGGAAAAGCATTCCACTGTATACACTGTTGTACCTGAGGAATACCATTTCCATAGATTGTGGCTGCTGAAAATTTTTGAAACTCAATATGACATCTTATAGGAGATAGTGCTTCACTAGATTGAAATGATTGCTCAAAAAATGGCTTCTTCTCTATAGGATTGTAAAGCTTCTTTAGCCACTGAGAGACAGCAGAGAAATGAGGCCTGTCTTTTCTGAAGAGATTGTCTCTAGAAAAATAGAAAAACCTGAAGTTAAGTAGAGAAGTCTATAATATAAATCATGTGCTACCATACATGATTATTGGGTACATTATTATCTGCATATGTGTAGTATTTTAAAATACATCTGATAATTAATAAATCATCCATGTGCAGTGACATATGTATATCAGAAAAATGGTTCTCTACATGCTGCTAAAATCTGCAGAATAGAATTTAAGTGTGTTCTCAAGGCTTGCTTCACATACTATTTCCCAAATTGAAGCAATAATGGATCAAATGTTTACCTAGATTAATGGCTTAAGTTAATCATTCCATTAATTCTCTGAAGACCATAATGGGAATCAAAGGTTATGATCTTCGTTTAATGCCACTCTATTTATATCCTATTAAACATTCATCTTTTTGTTAGGGCTTTCTGGACAAAGTATAAAAATGTTCCCCATTCCCTGGGGCATGGGGTAAAGTCCGACCTTGTTATTCAAGCATACAAAACTTCCCTGGTCAGGTTTACTGTGTATGTCTTTGTAGGTGTCAATAGAGAAGTAAAGGGCTTGGGCTCTTTTCTGAGCAGGGGTCTTAGAACCTAGCCCATGGCTGTAGGTAAAGAACACAGGGAGTTAATGAAAGTGTGCCCAGGAATAGATGGAATGTTTCAGAACTGAAGCATGGAGATAAGGCAAAATGAAGAGGGTGGTTTCTAAAGGCAGCATCTGGAGGTATTTATGAAAATTTCACTGAGTAGAATATATTTAAATTTTTGGACACTTACTGCTTCTATTGTATCTCCCATAACTCACATTTACTATATTTCAGCTATACCAATTCTTGCTTTTCCCTTTGCCTTGAAAATTCTTCCCACCATATTCTACCTTTTGACCATATTTTTAAAGAACCAAATCAAGGACTGGAATATAGTTCAGTGGTAGAGTACTTTCCTAGCATGCTTGAGGCCCTGGATTTGATTCCAGCACTACAAAAAACAAAAACAAAAACAAACAAAAAAATCAAATCAGGTCAAGCTCTATTTCTATGCATTAATTCTTTGAAACTTATTTGAACTTTGATGCTGGCCTGTGTATGAATCATAAGACATTATAATTCTTTATTTGCAGTTTATCTTCTTTTATAGACTGTTAACTTGCTAAGAGTATGACCATCCCTTCTTTAATTGATATATCCCTGTGGATAGGATATAAGGCACTCCTTGTAGTTTGTGGAATAAGTAAACAAATAATAAAAACTCTCATTACTGAGATATATATTCTGCCCTTATGTATGCAAAAGAATTCTAATTTTATCACTGAGTCACAGGTATTTATGGGTATTTTCCAGGTGCCAAAGATTCATAATTGCAGGTGTTTGGGGGATGCAGTGATTTATGTGTGATACAAAGACTTTATCATTGATGAACTTATGAATTAGGTAAATAAGATAGATATTCTTGAAATCAGTAGAAAACATGCAAAATAATGTTGACTTGTTCAGTACAGACCAAGTTAGTAATGAGTAAAAACATCAAGTGAGGAATAACATGATTTGAAATAACTCCTTCCAGGAACTCCTTCACTATGTAAGTCTTCTCATAGAATAGACAAAGAAATAGAAGATCAAAAACATGAAATAAGTACTTTTCATATGAACACTGGAATGAGAGTTTGGGTACTTACCTAGGTGGCAGTTAAAGTCACTTACGACCTTGATGTTTCTTATAACTGAGACAGTCAACCACATCAGAATGGATGTTGAGTATTAGCCCAGGAAGAGGATGAACATGATAATTCCTTTTCTGAGAATGTCTCCACCATCAGGACCTGGATCTCCTGGAGAGCAAGCTAATGGACCATAATACAAGTTTCTGATTTCTTTTTCACTTTGAGAGAATACTGTTAGATAATTTTAAAGTGAAGATCAAGTTTTCTAAAGATAATTTTTTTTTTTTCAAAATAGCCTTGGTACTCATATTGTTCTTCCTATTCAATCAGATTTGATAGGCATTCCATTAGTACTTACCATTAAGGGTAAAGCGCTCTTCAGAATTAGCCTCACTAGGATGGGCCACCACAGTCATTATTTTGGACCTGCTGCAAAGTCATCTGAAAATGAATTTGTTTCTATAACCACTTATGTATTTTCTAAATTTACCAAATATTTCTTTTTTCTCATAGTCAGGAAATGATTATTTTTCTATAAGGCTACTTTTTAAAATAAAAAGTTCAGTGGGTGGGGAGATTACTGCAGTATTGGCATTGGGAATTCTATTAATTTTTTTGACTCTTCACAGAAATAAGGGCTGAGAAAGCCAGTGTATGACTGAGGAGCACCTTTGAAGGCAAGCGTTTTAGTTCTTCATGTGGCATCACTCAGGTCCAATGCCATTTGCTGAAATGGTGTGTGTGCTTACAGTTCTGCCTGAATGTGCAATTAATGGGGGGAAGAACCATTTATTTATTTCCTATGGTATTTAAAGTTGGGTTTATTTTTGTGTGAATAAAAAAAAAGAGAAAATGTGTTAGCAGATTTTTTCTTCTTTTCATTTGTACTCTCCTATTTATCTAACCATTTACTTCATTTTCAGATTATCTGTATATATAAATCCATTAAGGAAATGTGGCCTGGAGCAAGTAGATACCATACAGACTTACACAAAGATGCAAATGCAGTGTAGAGATTTTATCAGCTAATCAATTATAAACTGTTTTGACAAAGAAATTTATGGTTTTGTTAAAATACCCATATATGTATCCTTATATACACTCTGACTCTTATTGCAGGATAATTCTGTAGAATGTCATATTCTTTCAAAGCTCTCTTTAGCCAGTAATTATTGCTGACAACAATCTAGGCCCTGCCACTGTTTGCAGTCACCCCTGCCTGCTAAGAGGAGCAATCTAGACCATAGCAGACTGCAGTTAAATTAAATTATCATAGAGATGCAATATATGCTGCTACACCATTCTAGCCATGAACCCAGGATTGAAAAAAGATTGATAGACCTCAGGGATGGATCAACAAATAACTATGTGGGTGGTACTGTAAGATAGTTACTTCTACAAATATTGATGTAGATATACAGAATGTGACTTAAAAATTCTATTTTCCCAAAAAGGGGAGGGTTGTTTGTTTCACCCATAAATATCAGATATGGAGTGACAATGACAACCTGTTCACATCTCTTCTGGGTGAGCCCACAGGATATCTGGGTAAAAACTGCCTTCATATAACCTACATAAAGTTATCACAGGATGAGTCAGGCTCTTTGTGCTTGAGAGAGATTACTCGTCATCCTGGGAAAATGTCACAGAAACAATCCATTGGAAGGTGACCAAAAGAACATGAGCCCTTTGCTTAGCCCTAGAATATGGGCCCGCATCTCTAAAAAGAAAAAGAAGTAGTCATAAAATACACTGGGGTGTGTCTATAATTATAGTTACCATTTAATGGATTATAAAAATCAATTACATAATGACACTGATACTTTTGTATTTATAGATAAAATATAAAGCTAACTTTAGTTTGAAAGATAAAATGAAAGTGTGTGTTAATAAAACCAAATTAAATGTCAGTTAGGCTTTCAACATTTAACTCTTTGTATGTATATTGAAGCTCCATGCAAGTCTCTAAGCAGCAAAGAAGTATATAAGACACAGTCATTTTCTCTAAGAAGATCTAAAAGGTTTAAGAAGAAACATGCAACATGGAAAATTTTAGTCAATCAAATCTCATAGCTGAAATTACTACCAAGTTCTCAATTGATTTGGGGATTTCGAGATCCAGTAGAATACAAGATACACACAAACCTTCATTAGTTTTCAAAAAATTTATTCAGATTGTAAAAGATGATAGGTAAAAATAATCACAGAAAGGAACAAAAAAGTTCTTAAGGACACAGAAGTTCTAAATAGGTAAGTGTTATATAAAGGCAGAAAATAAGTATGTATGTGAAGAGAATAAAGTGAGATGCAAATACATTTTTATTCATTCTTAATACATTTTATTAGTCTTACTTTAGAAATGTTTTTGTCTTTATGTTAAAAATAGAGTACAGGACCTCATGTAATAATAAATTATAAAATGCCATGTATTCCTCTCTCATCCCTATTTATATTGGTATGTAAATTTTTGCTATGACCAAGTAAACCAAATGCTGACAGCAGATGTGTGTTAATATAGCTCTGAAAAAAGCTATATGAATCATTGTAATTAATACTTTATCATGAACTTACAGCATTGTCATGCTTGAGATGATCAATGATTAGCAGTTTTCTGCATTAGAAAAGAAGATCTTGTCAAATTGAAAAATAGATTGAAATAGAGTATTTTCAATATGACTGCCCAAATTATTGGTGACCAACTCATTTATTTAGTAGGATTGAACTAGAAAGGGACTTACATTATTTAATTCAATTCCTTCATCTTAAAGTTAAAAAAATTATAGCTCATGTATACATTCATTGAACTAGTAAATATGGAGTGCCACATGATAGTCATGTTTTAGGAGTGGGGAGAGCTAAGAACAGAGCTAAGATAGATGCTTGTCTTTCTTCATGGAGATTGTGTGGTTGATTCAGAAAGAACTCTTTGAGAAATTTGCACTTAAGCTGACCAATGACAGGAAGGGGCTGGTTTACGAAGTTTGAGAGAAGAACATTCTAGAAAGAGGTACTAACAAATGAAAGGTTGTAAGGCAGAAATAAGCCATGGATGTTTGTGAAACAGGAGAGCAAATTCATTGTGACCTAAGTATAGCGAAAAGGGGATCATGAAAGATGAGGTAAGAGAGACCGGTAGAGGTAAACATGGTAGCTTCATAATCCAGGGCAGGACATTTGGATTGTGTTCAGATAGGAAACCATTGGAAGGCTTTCAGCAGAACTGACATAATATGATTATATTCTGAAAGATACAGGACTGATGTATGGAGAAATGGGTCAAAGAAGGGAAGAATGGATAGTTAACTGGTTCTGATGTCACTGTGTTAGTCCAAGGCAGAGATGGTGGTTTGGATTATGATGATAAAAGAAGATATTTTTTTGGCATGGGATATGCATTTTGGAGCAAAATCATTAAGACTAGGTGAAAAATTGGATGCTCAGGGTGAATCAAATGTAGAAATCAAGGATGACTTCTAGGATCTTAGCTCGAGTTGCTGGGGTTGGGGGTGGCAGTTATTGAGTTCAGAAGATCAAAAGAAGAGTAGGATTGGGAGAATCTTTGTTTAATTTTGGGGATATGTATTTCACAAGACTTTAAGATGTCCATGGAGGATGTGAGGGTGATCTGGCTGTGACATCTGTCACCCCATTGATTGCCAGGATTGATTCAGCTGATCTGGCTGGCTAGGTGGGTGTCCTCTTCCTTCCTCACCGCTCCATGTGCGTCCCTCCAAAGCTCCGTGCTCAGGAGAAGAGGACGACCTTCCCCGATAGAGGAGGACTGTTCTTCTGTCAAGGGCATATGAATAACTGCTCTCCCCTGCTACTCCAAACAAGTTCTCAAGATGTCCATGGAGAAATGTCAAATAGGCTGATAGTAAATAGGCTGTTGAAAGTCTGGTTTAATAGCTCTTGCTTAAGAGTGTTTGCAACCATGAACTGGGTGAATGCAAAGAGGCTAAAACGTGTATACAGAGAAGAAATGAGTGTTTAGGCACAGTAGAGGAGGAAGAACTAGCAAAAGAGCCTTACTGTGCAGATTAGACATGCTGAGAAAACCAGGAGATCCTGGTGATATGGGAGCCAAGAAAGAGATTCAGGAAGATGGAAACTGTTAACTATGACAAAATGCTCCTGCAATCTCAGGTAACATAAAATTGAGGAAGTTAGAATGAAGAAAATCATTGTTGTTTTGTCTAAGGGTACCCAGATATAAAGTGCTTATGTTATTTATTATATTCTTTTCCCATCTCTGAAAAAGAGAAGTTTGCATCCTGACAGTTGAAGATTTCTACTACATATTAGCTGCAATTGATATTTTCCTCATGTTACTGGAAATTTGAATGAATAAAATTTCAAATTAACCTGACTTTGATATCTTTTACTAATTGAAATTTTATCTGCACAGTCTCATAATTCAATGTGGTTTTTCAAGGTAGGAAAAGAACCAAAATTACCACTTTCTCTTTAAAAGGGAGAAACTGAGGCAAAAGTAATGGTGGTAGGAGACTTCTATGGGTAGTTGTTATGAATTAGGTAATTAATGAAGTTGAAAAATGAGTATTTGATTCAGAGGTTCTATTGCCCTTTTTTAATTTTTTGGACGCAGACAGAACATTTCCTTCAAAAGTCTCAGAGATCTCAGAAGTTGCAGAGATCTCAGAAATAAATTGATATCTTTCAGGGAATGAAGAAAAACACATGGGGCTGTTGCTTCCTGAAAGTCTGTAAGAGTCACTGTAGACTTAAGAGAGGATGTGTTAGTCAGCTTTCTGTAGCCATAACAAATACCTAAGATAAATCACCCTAAAATGAGCAAAGGTTTATTTTGGTTCATGGTTTCAGAGGTTTAAGTCCATGGTCACTCGGCCTTATTGCTCTGGACTCATGGCAGAACAATACATCATGGAGGGAGCATGTGGTAGAGGAGGCTGTTTACATGATAGCAGCCAGGAAGTGAAAAAGAGAGTGAGAGGTCTGCACCCCAATATCTCCTTCAAGAGCATGTCCCCAATGATCTAACTTCCTTCCACTAGGTCCTACCTCTTAAAGGTTTTACCACCTCCCAATAGCACCATGAGCTGGGCCAAAGCCTTTAACACATGAGCATTTGGGGACATTTCATATACTAACCATAGCAGGGGATCTTATCTATAATTTTCTCTTTGTCATGTGAGTCCATTCTCTTCTCAAAAATGGTGAAACATGTCAGTACTACATACATCCAAAATGCTTCAGAAAATCTCCATGTTAATCCTTATACTCAGGACTGAGTAAAATGAAGAGTTTGGAGATACTCATTTATCAAAAATTCCACTTCATTTAGAGATCTGAAAACATCTGATTCTGGTAATATCTGGAAGAACTATTGCAGTTGATTTAGGTTCAAAGACCTTGACCTTAATTAATTTGATTTATGATGAATTCAGTTTATTGGAAGAACTGTTTTAAGGATTATTACTCCTTCTGTTGAATCTGGGAACGTGCCAAAGTTTCCCTGACAAAAAGTCCCCAAGTCTTAGAAGCTTAAACGCTAAAAGGTTTACACTCTTCACATTGTACATAAAATATGACCTAAATGTAAGTAAATCTCTTCTTAAAGCAAGTTTTTGCTTTTTCCTTACTTTAATTTTCTCCATTTGGCCAGCCTTATACACCTTCTCCACCTTCTCCCTACCCCATTGTCAATTCGGTATGCCTGTGTGAAAGAATTTAAGGCACAAACATAGAATTTAAAGCACATACAGTTAATATTTTAGTGGGAATAGGTCTTGGAGAGAAACCAATAAACCAGCTCCTTTTACAAATGGGGATACTGAGTCCTAGTGTGGGTTCCAATGATGATGATAGCAGATGGAAATCTAGGAAGAGATATATCATGTGGCATGCAGTTAGAATTTTTTTTGATTACAATGCTCATGTGTCAAGTGAGTAATGCAGCTTAGTGCTTTCAACATATGACCTAAGACCAAAGCTAATTTCATCTTAGTCTACATAAATAGAAACATCGTTTCCAGAAAAAGCATTCAGTCCTCAGAGTATTATTCTATTTTGTTCTGGGTGCCATATTTTAAGTGAATACTCAGGGGAAAGAGAAGGGTAAAGAAGGGAACCAAAGACAAATCATATGAGAAACAGACCAGATAGCTACAAATAATAAAATGGGTCAAACATCCTCCTGGTAGAGAGCGATTAGAACACACAGTGCAGAAATAATAGTGATGCTTGTGTGGAATCAGCTTATTCTGCAAGACTAGAACAAAATGTGTATACATTTTAAGGAGGTGGTATTCCACAATTCTTATGAGCACTCTTAAGAATCAGATGGAACTAACTAGCTTTGTGTATTTGTGAAAGTTGACTGAACTCTGTCTTGATTACTTTATCCTTAAAATGGTTCTATAGTACTTTGAATTGGATTTAAATAAAAGCATGCATGTCAGAGTCTTATCCCAGTGCCTGGTATGTAATAAATGCTAAATAAAGGGTAACTATTATGATCAAGATTTTTATAGTTCTATGGGAAGAAGGTCTTAGGGTAAAATTCACATCAGGATATTAAGGGCAAACACAGATGGCTTTACATACGGATGTTGCAAAAGAATTCATGCGTGGGATACACAGTTTTTAAATCTCTTCAGTTCAAACATGCCAGTGATATGACTTTGACCTTCCAGCCTGTGTTTTTCAACCATTTTATAAAATTCAGGAGAACACAGAAAATCCAAAGTATGATTTTAAGCAATTCCTGACTCAGGAAAAAATAGGAAAAAGTCACAGTTCCTGTGTGCTGTGTCATCATTTCCTGCTTGTCAAATCCCAGCAGTTATTTATTTTTTTTTTCTACCTATCTTCATCGCCTACTCAGGCAACTCTGCTGTGATTATGATCTGATACCAGAGGTTTGAATCAGTGTCTGTCCACTTCATATATGAGAAGCAGTGTTTGATAAGTCCTTTGGCTGGCATGGAGAAAGAGGGGGACGAGGAGGGTAGTGGAGGGATGAAAATGAGAGCTCCAAGAGAATACTTAGAGGTGAGGTCAAGCTTCCGGTGTAAACTGTTTCCAGAATTAGAATCAGTAGGTGTGTAGCTCTAGTTCCTTAGTTCCATGCGGAACTGGCTGCCTTCTAAATTTTAAATGCCTATGTATTTTTCTCAAATTTAATTTACTCTTTTGTGACATTTAATTGATGATTGGTATCAAATGTTCATTTGACTGTACAGGTTCTTATCTCTCATTGCTATTTTTATTGAGGTAAAATTTCAGTTGTGAACAACACAAAGGGTTTTCTATGCAGAGGTGGGAATAATGTAAACACAGCTGGCTGAGTCCTGTCGTGGAAGCATTTCTAACCCAGTCAGCAACTGAGGATGGTTGCGACCTATTGGAGGAGACTTGTTTCACACTTTGTTCTCCTCGCCCTTATTAATGCATACAGAGACCGAGCCCCAGTGATGTATTTTCCAAAGGATCAAATGAAAGCCCCCCAAATGAGGGATTTGAGATTGCTGAACATGAACATTATTTGTTATCCTGAGATTAGACAGATATTTAAATGTTAATTTCCGTAGGCGGTATACCCAGATCCTTGAGCTGGAAGCCCTGGCTATGTTTAGAGTAGAAAGGGTAATTTCTCAATAGCCTTTACTGAAGTGTTTGAAAAGAAACAGAATGAGCCCCTCTTTTTTCCAGTAGAGGACTAGTTACATGGAATTGTAAACTGACAAAACAAACTCATGAGATTTATTGATCTTCAGCAGTCATCAGAAAAAGGAGTACTTCTTTGGATTATATAACAGTCAAGTTCTTTCTAGAAAGAATTTGGAGCAAATATAATAAAACAGTCATGATTTGGGATCAAAAGTCTCTGGGTTTTCCTCCCCCTTCTATCTTTGGGAAAAGAATGACATAAAGACAGTACGAAACGTACAAAGCAGGTGCTGTGATTGAAAAGACCAACTACAGTGCGCTATTTGCAGCAATGCATTATGCAATATAGAAAATAATTCAAACTAAGCGGTTGGTCAAAGATTGCATTGCTAGATAAAAACAGACTTTTCCCTTAACTAATGAGTCTAGAGGATATGTTTACAGGGCTATCAAAACAATTGGAAACATCATAAGGCATAACATTTGTTTGCCTTCTCATGAAAGTGACTGTGTAGGATTATGGATCATTTAAATTAGACTTTACTATTTTGATGTCTTTGCCATTTGTTCTTTTAAATTTCCTGCCTAAGGGGTATATTCGCCTATCAATGTGCATGTGTAAGTCCCATTAAGTCTAATAGGAATTTGGTGCCTGAATCCAAAGAAAAATATACCTCTAAGATGGCATTTTGCACATGTTAACGCAGAAGAAAAATAACTAAAAAATTCACTTCTCTTCAACCAAAGCACATAAAACAATTATATTAATTATGAGTACAAGATAAAGTACTTGCTTGTGGAATTTTAAATCCATTTAATAAATTTACAATTATGAACCTCTTTGGTTCAAAATCGCCTTTCCCAAATATGCTTTAGGTAGTCTCAGGCTTTGAAGAACCAAGTGATGAATGGAAATCAAGAGAAATAGGAGTGGTGGGAGTCCATTTGTCAACACGGTCTTCATTTATTTATATTCTGCAACACACTCGCTCATGATGTTTCAAACTTATTTCCACCAGATTCAAAATAAAACCTGGAACACAAAACTGCTCGCCTGATTTTCTTGTTTAAGACTCCATCTCCTGAGCTTTCCTTTGTATTTCAATTCCTAACCACAGAAGAATTTGCAGGCAAGAGTCGGTATTCAAATGAGATGTTAATTTGAAAAATTGTTACATCTTTCTGTTTATTTTGGTAGGAGGGAAATATTGGTTCTTTGAGTTGCATTAAAACCCAGATAAAAACCAGTTTTTATCTTTATACATCTTTCGGGGAAAAAAAATTCTACCTCAAGAAATTTCTTTAACAAAGAGAACATTATTTCAGACTCTAACATTTCTGTCTGCCGATTATCATTAGTCATAAGCTAAGCCCTGCACTAAATGTCTAGTGAGCACAGATAATGTTCATTTTGTCTGGAAGACAGGTTGCCGCCTGTCAAGGAGAGATGGAATAAATGACAGGTTTTGACTCTGTGCCTTGCAGGCATATTAGGCTAAGAAATCGCCAACATGATGAAAAATTATTTTGTCAAAAATTTGTAGGTCACCCATCATTGTCTAATGTATTCTGTGATTAATTGCTAGCATAGATCAGCATTATGTCTTTCCAGTGAATCGCTTAATTGTTGCCTGCTCCATGCTCTTAATGTAATGATGAGGCATCTGCTCCTTTCACATGTGCTTTTAAATGCCAGCTTTTGCATCCAGGTTACAGGGTTGGTAATATTCAACTTAAAGAACTAGTTCAAATTAAAACTTTGGGACCGCCATCTCTTCCTGCTTTTTATGGGAGTGTGCGTGGAAGGCTGAGAGTTAGTGTTAATGTATGTAGATTTTATTTCTGATGAGTGATTATTTGACTGCTCATTTTACGAAGATTTATGGTGTGCTTTCTATCTCCTGACTGCAGTGCTACTCTTATCTTTAATAAAGGAGATGAGGACATTAATCAGGCATTGTCAGGGCTCCTGACTAAGACATTAAATGTACTGTATGGGATAGGTAAACACGCTCCAGATCCTTCTCTACTCCACTAGATCAGGCAAAAAAACACTCATTATATTTATCATAATTTCACATCTGCTGTTTTTGAAGCAATGTACCATGAGGCCATAAACTGTATTACAACTGTGCATAAATTCAACTGATTTGTGGCTGGAGTAACTAATTCCTAAAGTACATTTTAGAAAAACAAGCAGTGAGCCCTGAAATTGCAATTCCATAAAGGCACTAAATTACTGACTGCAGAATCAAAAATTTGCTTGATGTGATTCTGCAGTGACCATTTTATAAAAAGTGACAGTGCGCCTGTGATTGAGTCAATAAAATAAGGACGAGTGAGCTGTACACTCAAACAAGATTAAAGAGAAAGGGAGTGACAGAAGACAGACTCATGGTATACAAATAGTGGAAAGCATGATGTTCCCCCAAAATGGCTTGTGGGTGTAACTATTAATAGCAACACAACATTGATTTGTAATCTTTTCATGATTTTGGAGGTGAAAGAGAAAATTTTAATCTCTCTCATTCCTTTCACAGCATAATTCGGAACCTGCTTAATATTTAACTAAAAGGATTTAGAAATAATTTTTAATTGGGCCATTAGCTTTTGATTTAAGCTTGCCGTAATATTTTCCAAAATTATAAAGGATCATTCTTCATGGGTTGTTTACTTGTATTATGATTGTGGTTTCTTAAGGTTCTATGTCCAAGGAATCTCTTTGTTAAGACATCTAGCCATATTTGGAAGAGAATCGTGCGTGTGTGTGTGTGTGTGTGAGAGTGTGTGTGCATGTGTGTATGTGTGTGTGTGTGTGTGTGTGTGTGTGTGTGTGTGTGTGTGTATGTGGGGGGGGTGAGGGAGGACTGTTTATTTCTTTGTGCACACTGACCCTAAATAGTGTGTTCTACTTCAATTTTTACAAATTTGATCTGAACCTGAACCTGCTAAAATGTCTTCTCCAAAAGAGAAAGGAGAGAAGGGAGTGATTTTTTTTTTTTTTTTTTTGAGCAGGACAAGTAAAACCAGAAATGAGTGTTTTTGAAGACAAAAATGCACTTGACATTTTTTAAGATGAAAATCCAAGGCAGAGCTGACATGTGGGCTCCTGAAGAGAGCTGTGAGCTCACACGTGCAACCTGCTAAGGGTGGCAACCATGTATGTTCTCCTGGAAGCAGGATGTGATTACATGATTATTTATTGACTGGAAAAAGCAATTTAAGAGAAAAATAAATGGAACTAGGCTTTCATTGCTTGAGTTTCTCAAGATATCCATCGTCTTTGACCAATTATTTCATGCATCTCTGCTGGTGAGGCTAGTAGTGCTACCAAGGCACTCTTGTTTTGTTTGACTATGATACATATGCATTCTTTGTTTGACATTCTGTGTGACATTGAATGTGGACGATTACTTGCTACCCAGGGCAAATCGTGGAGGGCATTTGCATAGAACATATTTTAGAGTAATACAATCCTATTTGATTTTATTTATTGAAGAATATATTTTGCCATATTTTATCTCTCTCTCTGACCACTATCCTGGTCAACTTTTATAACTGCAAATCTGGAGCTGGCACATGGAATATTGCTCTATTCTTTACACATAATATCAAGTCAAAAATGGTTGTGTTCATAAGGCATTGCATAGTTTCTATCTAATGGTATCAATCTGTGTATCACAGAGCGTTTCTTTTCCTGACATTATTACTTTACTGAAATTAAGCTTGAAACAATCTGATGTCAGATACTGTATATCTACTTTTATTGCCAGTCTTTCTGAGCCCACCATATTGTCAGGACTGCATCTCATTTTAGATGGGTTTAACCAGATATATATTCTCAAGTTTATTGAGAGTTGGATAGATTACATTTCCCATTCTCAAAGAGCAGGCTGGTCCTTTCAGTGCATTTTATAGAACAAATGTAAATTCCCATGCTGCAGTTGACAAAAATTCATGGTTCTTTTCTTAGTGTCAAAAATAAATCCAGCATAGCATTGGAGATGAGTAAGTGCAGTACAGTGGAGCAGGCTGCAGTTCACCCTTTCTGATTTAGCAGCAGTTTCGATGTACTTGAGAAATCCGTAAAAGTTCAATTATTATGGTCTAGGCGAAGAGATTTGCTCACACAACAGAGCTACTGTACTTGAGAATGAATTGTAAGGACTCAATGAAATGCAAAGCACTTTCTGAGCATGGCAGCTCCTTTACCTTGGTCTCCATTTGCCCCTTCTTTCCCCACGTGCTTTTAGCTCTTCCACGAAGCCTTTTCTGAAGGCTTTCGCTGTAGTTAAATAAAACACAGGCATTAGAAAAAATGCTGAATTACTCCCTTAAAATGCATAAAAATTAGTTTTTTATTACATTTTGGAATTCATGTATTTAGGAGATGCAGGATATGCAAAGAATAGCTATCAAATTTATTAGCAGTTTGGCTTGATCAGTTTGTCAAGATTGCTTACATATGTATGTCTTAGAAGGAAAGGCAGACTTGCATGAAAAAGGGGTTTATAGCTAAAAGTAAACCAAACATACTGAATCATGGAAAAAAATGCTCTCTCAAATATCATGCACTTTATCAACACAGCACACAGCTCAGGCTGTGGACTGTTTTTTGCTTAAATGTCAAGCGTTTGTCCTTATAAACAAACTATCTATTTCTATATTTATATTCATTGATTTTGATTTTTTTTCCTGGTCAAAGCTAGGATCTCCTCTAAACTGGTTTTGCTTTTAGAAAAACCTGAAAGAAAAAAAAAAAAAATCAGGAGAATTCTGAGAAAAGCATGCAATTTCTTGACTACTCCAAGAGACAGCCCAGGTGTGTCTGCTCTTACCATTTTTCTTTTGTCATGTCGCTTTGCTGCTTGAAGGTTTGAGCAATTAGGGGATTGGTGCTACTGGGAAGAGTTAAGACCTACATAATTTCCAGCAGGGGAATGTGATCAGTCTTTTTTAAGGAGAAAGGTCTAGTTCCTTATAGTCACATTTAATCTCCTATGTATTTCCTTAGTGAGTGTCATAAAGAAGGTGGGATCCTGTGAAATCTCAGATTAAGTTCCTTCTCTAGGGATTAGTCAGGTAAGGATAGCAGGATAGCCTTTGGTTGCAAGGGAAGGCACATCTGGACACCCCAACACCCACCACATATGTAAAACTTGTGATATAGATAGGGTGCATTTTTATTACTTTATAATCATTCATCTCCTGTATTTTTGATGTGAGAGTAAAATAAATAAAAATATAAAAATAAAACAATTATTTCAACTTTGTGAATTTGAATGAATAGCAGCCTTCATGTTAGCCCCAAATAATAAAATTGGTGTTTATTTCCTAGGCATTGTGTCTATGAAAATTAATCATTAATAAATATAGACTTGCCCCACTGAGGATTGTATCTTACATTCCAAGGAAACTCATGTGATAAATATTTTTGGTTTATTCACTATATGTCAGGTGCAATCTAAAGCACTGTGAATCTATTAAGTTCTATGGTGATTACATTATCCAAGGTGAAAATAATTAACATCTAATATAAAATGTTCTGATATAAAGATATATAGAGAGAAGTCATCAAAGAGCACAATCAATGAAACTCTGAAACTGATGAGTGTAGCAGGAACTATGAAATTGGCAATGATATTTACATGTCACTAGCCATATCCATTTGTTTATTCATTTATTCATTGAACATCTATGTGTGAAATACCTTTTATGTGCCTGGTGCTGGGCGGGAGGTACTACAGTGGTTCAGGACAGTCTGTGCCTTCCCAAAGCTCACAGGGAAGCTAGAATAAATGTGGGCTGGGATGATTATCAATAAGGGCAACTAAATGTGGCTTGGTGGGTCAGAGACAGCCTCCTAGAGGATGTGATGTCTGAAATGATCCACCACAAGAAAGGTCAGGAGCAGTTAACCAGATGAAAAGTGGGGAAGCCTCTAAGAGTGAGGGTGATCCCTGAAAGAGTTTCCCATCTGAGGGAATGAGCACATGAAGGCCAGGAAAAAGTGAGCCTGGTCTTCTCCAGAAACCAGCAGAATTTCAGTCTTATTGAAATGAGGGTGAGGTGGAGAAGAGAGAACAGCTAGGCCCCCCAGAATCTCCAGAGTCAAGAAGGATCAGGAGATGTTCTTTAGAGCAATCAGAAACTGTATCAGTGTTTTGAATAAGCAAGAGGGTGATCAAATTGTTGTTTTAGAAAAAAATCACATTGGTTGTTGTCGAGAGGAGTTCTCTCCATAATATTTCATCATATACTCCTATCAGTAGACATTTTTGGATTACTCATCTCTAACACATGAATATTTATTTATTTATAAATATTATACTGATTCTACTAGGCCACTATATTATGTTTATTTTAAAACATAAACAAAGTTAAGAATTTAAAAGAATGAACTGATTTTGTCATGTGTCTTTAAAACTTTTAAAGCAAAGTTTCATTTTGCAAACACACCGATACCTTCACTTTGGAATTGTAAATGCTCATTTACACATAGTGGCTATTTGATTTTAAAAAGGTCTTGCTGATCACATATGTTTTCAGTGAGGCCTTCCTGACCACCTGATTGAAAATTATAAACACTTCCTGGTATTCACCATTTTCCTTCCCTGCTTTGCTTTTCTCCTATTACCTTTTAAAAATGCATCTAATTTATTTACCTAATTTATTATGCATCTTTTCCCTCTATCCCATGAGTGCAGAAAGTGGTCTGCTACCTCACTTTCATTCTTGTAGGCCCAGAGTGCTCAAGTAATATTTGTTGCATGAATATGGCAAATGTCATTATTAGTAGTTGGGGATGTTAATCCATATTTCTGACAATCATCCAGATAATTTAAAACTTCTTTGCCTGAATTTTTGTTAGACCAATTTGTTTTTTAACTGTAGTATGAATGATGAAACATTTATTAGGAAAAGAGAAGTGTTTGCATCAATAATAAATCTACATACCACAGTTCTTTAAAAAACCTATGTTCAACTTGTGAGGGTAAAATTTGGTAACATTATCTGGAAACCTAATTGGAGGGATTTCAATGATTATGTGCCAGGAGAGGCTGAAAGCAAATGAATGCAGGAGGGCCTTCCTTGCCCTGTGGCATTCACACTTTGCTCAGTTTACCTCGTACCAATGACATCTGTAAGCAGTTGTCAGTGTAAACCTGTGTATTTAATATGTAGATCAAGTTTTCTCATTATTTTTAGATAATAATGTAAGTTGAATTCTATTGTGTTCCCCCATTTCAGTGGCTCACCTCGAGCGTTTTGAAGATGCTGGGGAGAGAGAATGAATCCTAGAGGACCAGGTGGGGTAGTTAGCAGGTGCATCCTGGCTTCCTTCCACTTGGTCAGTTTCACCTGACCAAGTTCAGGTGTGCAGACTCCCAGGTTTTCAACTTGGAAGGTTTCAACCTTTCTTGGGAAATATGTTTTCTACTTGCCTACTTTGAAAACACTAAGTCCAAACAGAGGTCACATCTCTCATATCTGACCACCACTACTTTGCCAATGTGTAAAACACGGGGTCACTTACATGTGACAGTAAGCATTTTCAGGATGGTCTGTTGTAACTGATTATGTTTGACTGAATAGTAAAGCAGAAACCAAATAAGTAGACCAAGGCTGTAATTAAGGTTTTGGTTATATATATGGAGACTTGCCAATAGCAAGAATTATTTTAATTTAGAATGTGCTTCCAGTTGTTCCTCTTCCTACATTTGTGGTCCATGAGGAATTAATATAGGTGAAATCATACCTGACATACATTTTTTGGTGTCCTTTCAAAATGTGAGAGCAGGAGAAACTGATTTTTGCTTCTAATAAAAATCATATAGGGATCATGTCTTGTTAGTTACTTTCACTGCTCAAAGTACATTTGATACTCTGAAATAGAAGCAACATTTCCTACTTTTTAAATGGCTTGTATTAACTTTTTACTTTCAAACCACATATTTTTATTGGGAAGAAGATTATCTAAAACTAATTTGAGTAAATAATTGACTTATCTGCCTAATTTCAGTTCATGCAGATCAGAACAGTGCAAGAAAAACAGAGCTCTTGAAATTGTGACTTGGAAATACTGTCCACTTTAGCAGTTAGTAGTGAACCCACTCTGTGGGCTTTGCATGGAAGCCAGAGTCAGCTGGCTAATATTTACTGAAATGATACTCTATGAAAAATATTCCTTGTAGATTGATTCCATGCCATGAACAGCTTTGCTGTTGGTCTCTAAATCCAGTTCCACACAGGATGGTTTTAATGACTTGTTAAAGTCCCTGTAGCTCTGAGACTCAATTACTCAAACCCAGGAACTATAATCTAATTGAATCATTTCAATAAGAAATCATGATTTTCATCTAAATTCTAATTTAATACACTCCAATGAATTATACTGAGGTCATTACAGTATCCTTTCAACTTCAGCTATAAAGGCATCTCTGTATTCACAAAGCAGGGCAAAATCTTGCATGGGGCTAGAATCTTTTAAAGTAGAAGCCATTCTCTTCCCCAGGCTTCTTTCTGAATGTGCTTCTACACCATGAAGTATACATGTGGACAGTATATTGAGCTTTGTGCAAAGTGAGCCTTAATATGGTGTGTTGAGTCTGTGATGAGTGATGTGGTAAGCCCAGAGCTGAAGTATTTTGTCCACCTTTGCAATGAATACTGACCACCTCAGCTGTATGCTCTAGTCTGAAGTGTGCATTACTTCTAAGAGTGGCCAAAGTGAGGAACAACTTGCGTGAGAATTCTATCCACATCACATAGATGTCTGCAATCTTGGTTAGGATATAACATGGACTCTGTCATGAAGAATGTAAATAAAGTATTATAAATCACAAATTCAAAGGGGAAGGGAGGCAAAACAAGTAAAACATAAAGATTCCAATTTACATCATAAAGTATATGTAATATTGTATACATGTTAGCTTTTTGATTTCTAACATTTTCCTATTTAATACAAGGTAATTCTAGAACTTAGACCTAAATTTTAAAAAGAAAAAATTGATCAGATGCTAACTAGCATGTATCATTAAATGTTATAGAGTGAGACAGGAAGCCCTTCTCCTTATAAATGGCTCATTCTGTTTCTCCTATATTGTCAGATATTTGGCCATTTCTTTCTCTTGCTCTGATTCAGTTCTTTGCTGTGCAGACTGCAAAATATAATAACTTCTAAGCAGTGTGTAAAACAAAGTGCTCAATTCACTTTATTAAAATATCCAATAATAATTGATTTAAAGGCAATAAAGTGTGTTCATTAGAGGGTTTATATTCAAGAAATATTGAAAGTATACCTAAAACTGTCACTTTTATTGTGAATGAACAGGATAATATAATTTGAAAAGAGTGTGATCATACTAAAGATTTGTCCTGCAGCATTATCTGATAGCTCGTAAAGTGCTGAAATTTAATATGATGCTTTCAGTCAGTTTAATTGAAATTTAATTGCCACTTTGGGCAGAAGGTTTAGATCTGATCAATAAAATATTAAAGATTTTGTGCTTTCGCTTGGAACAGCTTCTTTAGTGATGCATCAAGAGGACCCTATATTTTCGGAAATATTTGTTTGTTATAGTTCACACAGTGCTCAATATCACTTTCTCATCTGAAAGTTTTAATGTGCTGTGCAGACAAATAGTGGAAATAATAAAGCAATAGTTGATCCATTTAATTACAACACCATGAAAGAAATAACGGTCACCTTCAGATTCATGAGAAAGGCATTAATGTAAAAGAGCAATAAATATTTTGAAATGTCAAACCTCAGAAAGACAGAGTCCAACTTGAGCTGGGTTGTAAATCAGGCTAAGGGAAGGACCTTGGAAAAAAAGATGGTTCTTTGGTATTTTAGAAATAATTACTAATACAAAAAGGGTAATGATGAAACGATAAATTACATTAAAAAGGGCCATTAGAGGTGGATTAGTTTATAAAGCTGAGAGATGGTTCTTAAAATTGTCCTGCTGGTTATTTCTACTTTTAATTTTATTCAGGAACCCCCTGCTCAATTATCTGATTATTAATAAACTAATTGATCACTACTCTACAGTTCTAATACGAGAGTTAACTTTCTATGGACTCCAATGGGATCTCCTCATTATTTATATTTTAGAAAGAGCAAAAGTTGGAGATTTCTTAAAGTTTGTGGCTTCAAGCTGAATCATATCCTTGCTACTATGTCCTAAAATTATGATTTCTGGCAGTTCATTATATTCCACTGTTGCCTTTGATAATTCTGTGACTATAGTCTTTTCGTAAAGACCTCTGGTATAATTCTTTTCCTAATTATCCCTAATTTTACCAGTAGCACTTTTCCAGAGCTCCATATTAAAAAACACATTTCTTCCTTTTGTTATTTTTGTTTCTTTGTTTTTCAGTACTCAGAGTCTCACTAAGTTACTCTGGTTGCTCTGGAACTTGGGTCCTCCTGTCTCAGCCTACTGAGTCAGTGGGATTATAGGCATTTGCCATTGCACCCAGCAAGAACATACATTTTTTTTTAAATACACATGTCTTCTGTGAGGTTCTAAGTTCAATAACTTGGTATGTTGTTTTGTTTGGCTCTGTACATTGCTGAAGTATATTTTCTGTTTGGAGCCACATTCAAACAATAGTGATTTCCAATAACTGTAATCACTCTTCTTTTTCTTTGCTATTCACCTGTGTCCTGGATTTCTCTGTTAACCATGTGATATCATCATATCTTTTAATGTTACAATCTTATCAAAATAGACTTGCTATTTTCTTTTTAAGTAGGTACAATTTTTTTCCTTGTGGGAAGTAAAAAAAATTTTATTTTGTGCTAGGCTCTGGAAATACAGCAGTACCTGAGAAAAATATTTTTGACTGCAGGGAACTAATGTTCTAGCCAGGGAGAAAGACAGTAAGCATAGACAAAATAATTTCATATCTTGAGGGTAAGAAAGAATTGAAGACTGACTTCTAGTTTTGAACCTGAGCAACTGGGTAGATGACGGGGTTATTTACTGATGTGAAAAAGACATGGATAAGAGTTCCAAGCATATTTTTGGGAAAAGTCAGTAGTTCTGTTAAGCCCTTGCCAAGTTTATGCTTAGATTGAGATATCTGTTGGAGCCTAGTGAGACATCAAGTAAGCATTTAGATCTAGGAGTTCAGAGCTCAAGGGGAGTTTTGAACTTGGGATATAAACTGAGTTTTATATGCATATAGATGGTATTTGAAACTGGATGAGATTGTTATGGGGTGCAACTTAAGAACAGACTGATTACCACCAAGAAGTCCAAATTTGAGAGTCTTTATTAAGACGGCCGACTGACTGTCTCACACAATGCCCCCCAAAATGGCTATTGGGAGAACAGCCCCAACCATAGGTTTGTAGGGGTTCTTATACCAAAAATAACATCAATCATAAGTGTCTGTTGCTATGATTTGAAATTACAAACTAACATCATGAGATCATCAACAGAGGGGGAAGTGGGTCAAAATGACTCTTACCTAGGTACAAACTGAAGAATGGTTACTAACATCCACACAATCACCGTTCACATGGTACATTGTTTAGAAGCAATAGGAATCAAAAGAGAGCAATTTTTCATTACATAAGAATTGTCATTTTGTATTGCTAAACATGTCATGCTAAGCAACCAATGATGGGCACAGAGGTGGGGTGCTCCCATGGGAGAAGCTAAGCAATTGTTGATGGGTACAGAGGCGGGGTGTTCCCATGGGAGAAGGTTATTTCCTACATAACATGGAGTCTCAGAGCAAAATGGAGTCTGTTTAGTCATTTCTCTTAGAGTCTGGCCTATAACATTCTCATGGAGCCAGATGTGTCAGCCCATCACAAGATCATCTGAAAGACTGTAGGTAAAGAAGAGAGAATTGAAATCAGCACCTCGGTGAACTGTACCACTAGAGCTCTGATGGAATAGGAAAACCAGCAGAAGAGACTGAGAAGCCATGGCCAAGCAAAGGCAGTGGAGAGTGAGTGTGGTGTCACTGAATCCCAGAGAAGACCGATTAAAGTAGATTGTGAATTTAGACAATTTAAAACAGCTGTTTGCTGCAACAGAGAGCAGAAAAACATTGCAAGGCTGTAGAAATACGTGGGTTTAAGTAAGATTTTCATACCTTTATTAAAAAATGGTTGATAAGGAGTATGTTTATATATTGGTAGAAATTAGAGCTGGAGAGGAAAAATTGATAATACAGTAGAGAAAAGTCATAGCTATGAATGAAACTTTTAATAGATAAGGAATGCTTGGATTCAGAGTACAAGTAGAAGATTGATCCTAATATACATGGAAGCATTGCTCCCATTTTTTTATAGGAACAGATGCGGCCAAGCTGTTTGAATTGGTAGTACTTCTGATTGCATTTACCTTTTCCATGAGGCCTGTAGCAAAAGCATCATCCAAAAGTAAGGGAAAAGGAGATTATCAATTGAAGAATAGAGTTAATTTGGGTTCTGAAATGAAAGAGAACCAATAAATTGTTTTATATATAGCAAGTCTCTGTATTTGTGGTTTCTGCATGCAAGGATTCAACCAACTGTGGACCAAAAATACTTGAAAAAATTGCATATGCACTCAACGTATATAGACATTTTTCATCATTGTTCCCTAAACAATATAGTCTAACAATTTTTTACATAGTATCTATACTGTACTAGGTATTATAAGTAATCTAGATATAATTTGAAGTGTACAGGAAAAGTGCATAGGTTATATGCAAATATAAACACACACAAATAATTGACTAATATGGGCTATGAAGGCTAAGATATTTCATGATGTTTATTTGGTAAGCTGGAGACCCAGAAGAATCAATAGTGTAAGTTCCAGTAGGATTCTGAAGGGAGAAGATTGATGCCCCAGCTTAAAGAAAGTCAAACAGAGAGAACAAGTTTTCCCTTATTGAGCCCTTTATTTTGTTTAAGTCTTCAGTGAATTGGATGAGGCCCACCCACACTGGGGTGGATAATCCACTTTACCCAACTTACCAATTGAAATGGTAATCGATATGGAAGCACCCTCACAGAATATTATTTAACCAAATATTTGGGTATCCTGTGAACTGTCAAGATTACACACAAAACTAAGTGTCACAGACAAAAAATGAAACAGACATATTCAAAGAGGAAAATTTAGTTTAAGAGGCAAACTAAAATTATTAGTGTTTTTGAATTTATTTGTGGTCATAAATGAAGAAAGTCCACTGATTGCGGATGCATTTTTTTTCATAGCAATGTTTATTGGTGTGTTTGCTGACGTTTAGACAACTAGGTTGGAGGGCGAGTGGGACAATGCAGGATATGCACAAGGGATGAGTATAGTGACTATATAATCTGGATGGGGTTGGGGCCAATTTTCAATAAAGTCATCATTATTAGAACATTAGCATACATGAGTTGAAGGGCTAGGCAAAGACAGAATATGCTTTTTAGACTGAATGTTAAAGATTCAAACTCTGCAGGTGATGCCCTTGGTAGTGATGAGGTCTCTGGCACGACTGTATAGAAGGTTGAATGTGGGAAGAAGTTGTTGCAGTACAGAAGACTGAGGAACTGAGAGAATGCATGATTTGATCTCTCATCTTTGTACAAGTTGAAGTTATCAAACGGTGATGGGAGGAAGAAAATAGATGCACATGTCACAGCTGTCAGTGAATGAGGGGACAGGACCAGAAGCTCAACAGAGAGGAAGAGGAAGAGTTGGAAGTCTGATACATGAGCTCTAGGACAGGAGTGGTTTTGAAGGAAAGAAAGTTGTTAATAGCAAAAAGACAAGGCAGGTGCATTCCAAGAGACATATAGAGTAGAAAATAGCCCATTATCTATTAGAGATATAAAAAAAGAAATCATGAATGTAGGGAAGTTTGGTGTTAATGGACAGTGGTTTTTGAAATGCTAAGTGGGGAAGTTTGGTTATATAGAAAGGGGTTAGAGATGAAGTCAGTTTAGGGGAAAATACAAATTTACAATTTTGATCATCCTTGTTTTGATGCCTGGTGTGGGGTGCTTAGTCTCTACTGGTGACTAAGGTGAGAGGGATAGGAGAAGTGGTTTGGTTGCCAAAGTCATAATGACAGACATTCAAAAACTGGTTGGGTCTGGTGGTGTACAGGAAATAACAGCTCAAAGTAATGGAAGAGTCCAAAGAACCTGACCACATTCCACATGCAGTGGGTATGAGCAGGTGCATTTGGACTACCAGAAATTGATGTTCTTAGAAACTAGTGTGAACAATTTATTGAAGCATAGTTTAAAAGGTCTCATCACACTTGCTTTAAGTAACTCAGATAGTGTAGCAGGAAGAATACACACCTTGGATTCAGAGGTCTAGTTTAACGTTCTGGACAAATTTTAAAAAATATTATATTATTTCACTGTTCTTTGTGTGTGTGTGTGTGTGTGTGTATGTGTATGTTGCTAGGATTTGAACTCAGGGCCTTGTGCATTCTTGGGCAAACACTCTACCAACTGAATCATATGCCTAGTCCTATTTCACTATTCTTTATGCTATGATTATCACCTATAACATGGGGATAAATTTATTATGTATGAATATTAAAAGAAATGATTATTCACGGAACATAAAAGAAAATGAAAAGTATTAGTACCCCCTTTCTATCTGTATATAATGTGCTTTTAACCTTACAGCATGATTTTTCACAAATAGTGTAAAATATGCAGGGGTGGGGTGAATCAGGGACAAGAGTTATGAACTTAGAGCTGCTTGTCTGATACGTGTCCAGAGCTCTGTAGGCCTCATGTTTTATTCCTGCAACACACTTTTGATGACACTCAGATGTCATCTGTTGAGAAGGCTGTTTATGCATTTTCTTCCATCCCTATGTGGTTGTTGACTACAAATACCCCAGGGACTTTCAGCATAGTGCTTTGTGGGTGGGCCATGCTAGAGAACTTTGAAATTCCAGTTCCAGCTGTTAACACTGTGAACACACTGGTAGCAGCTGGTAGCTCAGAAAGTCTGTCTAATACAAGCAATTTCAGACAAAAGTTAAGATGAAATTAGGAAGTGAATCTTACACATATGGGTGGACAAAGGCTCATGTTTAAAATTATTCCCAGGAGTATATAATAGAGTGTTTCTTCCCTGAGCACTGGTTTGAATTCACTAGGTTACTTCTCCATTTTTTTATTACCTACTTCTTAAGTTCAGCTACCTTGGAAAAATATATGATAAAGCACAAATCAATTCAGTTTTAACAACGGGTTGACCACCTGATTCATAGCTTTGTACTAAGCATTAAGATACAGACCAATAAAAGTTAGTAAGAGATATGATCCCAACTTGAAGAAGTTTACAGTCTAGTGACCTGACAACTGAATAATTTCCACCCTGGTCACAGTCAATAAATATTGAAAACCCACAGCAACAAGTGTGTACTAGAAAAGGGACGGTTCCTGGTTGCTCCAGGGACTTAACTCATTGTGCAAATTCAGAAACCAGAGAGGGAGGACAATGGAACAGAAATATTGTTAAACATTTTCTGAGATTGAACTAGACTTGCAAAGGGCTTGTGGAGTGAAAAGCAGCCTGTCATATTGCCTATCATTCCTAATCCTGTGTGTGACTGTATGTGTGTGAGATTTAAATTTTGACTTCACAGAATTGATCCATTAAATGTGTCACTATTACTATATTATTATGATAAGGATACTATTCATTACACTATATTGAACCCTATTTGTGTGAACTCTTCTAATAAATTTCTCCTTGGTTCTTGTATCCAAACTAGTTGAAACTGCTCATGAAAATTGACTCGTTTTATCTTATGGATTCTAAAAATTGTAGGGTTGATTGAGTTTATGTTTTTTTTGTGCAGTGTTGTTGTTTTTTAGTAAGCTGTCAGAAAAATGCATTACCCACATTTTTTGGTGAATTCTTCCAAAAACAGATTATGTTAATCAATCCTTCGTTCATTCAATCTCTCATTCATTCATCAATCATCTTCATAAATAGGAACCTGATGGTTGACGGAGATTTGGAGCACCATCGAAGTGAAGATCTTCTGTATACAAAACTTTTAGATCTTTCTAGATGCTTGTTAGCACTCTGCTAGCTTAATTTAGAGCTTAGATACCTACCTGAATCCCTGAATTTAGGGATGTTTTCTTCTGTAATAATTTGAGGATCGCCCAACAAATACTGAAGCTATTTGTTCTTTCCTTCTTAGTAGCAGGTCTGATTTAGGGTTTGAATTTATTAAGTCCCTGCTGTACCTGCTCACTTTCTTTTTTCCCCACACTTTTTATTGATGCATTATAGTTGAACATAATGGTGGAATTCATTGTTACAAATTAACACATGCACACAATAAAACAATATAATTTGGCTAATTTTGTTCTCCAGTATTTCCTCTCTTCCCTTCCCCTGGTCTCTTTCCTCTACTTTACTGATCTCCCTTTGATTTTCATGAGCTCACTCCCTACCTTTATTTTCCTTTTTTCTCTCTAGTTTCCATGTAGGAGAAAAAACATAATGATCCTTGACTTTCTGAGTTTGGTTTATTTTGCTTAGCATAATGCACTCAAGTTCCATTTTCATTCTTCTTTGTGGTTGAATAAAACTCCATTGTGTATACTTACCACATTTTCTTTATCCATTCATCTCATTCATCTGTTGATGGCACCTAGGCTCGTTCCATAGTTTGGCTATTGTGAATTATGCTGCTATAAACATAGGTGTGTATGTATCATTATAGTATATTCACTTTAATTCCTTAGGTTAAATAATGAGTTATATGTGCTTACTTTCTAAAGGGCATTCTGGACTTCAGGAATTTGAGTTTACAGTTCTTCATTAATTGTCTCCTTTTTATATCTACTTGAGAGTATTTTCTTGGGCCTTTCTGCATTATAGTTTTTGACTATCGATTACTTTTATTTTTTGAACAACTAAAAGTTATAAAAGATAAGGTGTCAAATAAACACTAGAAAAACATTGAAAAATACCTGGAAATAAGAAGAAACTATTTCTCATCCTATCATAGAAAAACAATCACTGCTAACATTTGGATATCCTTTTCCATTGCTTTTCCATTTGTGAATTTTTCTGGTAATTATTTTTCATAATTTTAGATATACTCCAAGTATTGATTGCTATGCCTCTCAACAAGTGTACACTATGTGATAAAATGGTGCAATGGTTAAGAATGCTATCTGGAAGAGACTATTTTTTTCAATGCTGGCTTCTCAATTTATTGTGGTCTTAGACAAGATATTCTACCATTGTATAGATCTGTCTTTTTCATTTGTAAAATGGGGATAATACTCTCTGCTTCACTGAATTATTTTGAGCATTAAATAAGTTACTGCATATGAAACAGAACAATGGCTGGCACAAAGAATATAAACCACAATTTTTAAGTTAATATTTATTTGTAGTATTTCTATATATTAGAAATATTTTTTCTGAAAACTTACATATTTAAAATTTTATTACAAAAGTCAAATAGCTCTACTCGTTGCTGAAATGTAGAATACAGAGGAAATGAAAAACAATAATTATAACTAGCCAATGAAATACCTAGGCATAGCTACTATTAATATTTTCATGTTTATCCCTCTGAACGTATAGTTGACTCCAGTGGTTTGGATATTTCATAGAACCTTGGGCATGGTTCTGCTAATAAGGATAATTATCATAGGTCTATAGTTAATATGTTTTATTCCATCAGTGATGGAAGTAAATCAGAGAGGCAACTAGTCACTTTTACATGCTCAATTTTAGTTAATGATTTTGGCCTGTTAATGAAAATTTGGGAGTGAATGAGTTTTCTAATAATTATCAGTAACTGTTTTACCTAGATTATTTTAGTAGATTGAGGACGTCTTCATAACACTTTCTCTGTATTTCTTAAAGAAAACTCTATACTCAATGTAGTATTCATTTAGTACACATTCTATGCTGGGAATTCCACTATGGTCTGGGAAACTGGTTCTCTGATCTCATGGAGGTGATATAATTGTGTACTTCCTAATTTTGCCATTCAACAAATACCAGTTTTAATGTACCATGCTGTGGCATAAATCATATTTTGGAAATGTTTTCATGAAAATATAAATTTGGCTCATTTTGGAGAACTCTGGCCTGTGTTTGGGCAACAGCCACCCTAGGAACCATTATAAGAAGCTTTCTTACTTTTTAAAGAGCAAAGTGAAATGGAATTAAGTCCTGGGACATGACTTCAACTTCTCACCAGAGGAGGTCACAAAGCTTAGTAAAGTACACACACACACCGTTCTACAAAAAGAGTTATAGACAGATGTGTTTTGGAATCTTATAGGTCCAAGTTTAAAACCAGGCTCTTCCACTCACTCACTGTGTGACCATGGGGACCTGTTATTTAGTTCTTTGTATTTCAGCTTTTTGTCTTTAAGACAGTAATAATACCGACCCTGTAGGATTTTTCATGATAATCAGATGAGATAATGTGTGTTATGAATCTTGCGGGTATTTTGTGGTTGTTGTTGCTACTGTTTTCATGGAGCAGGCCTCTGACAACTTCCTCTAAGTTTGGAGTGAAAGGGACCACAGTGTGACCAGGGATTGGGGAGGGATGAGTGGGAATCGTGCTCCCTTAATGTGAAGAACAATGGGAAGTTTAGATAAAAACCTAAAACTGGATTGGTCCTAATATCTTCAGGATGTTGGCCAGAACAGTTACTGTGGATAACTCCTGGCAAAGAACAAAATTCTTTAAATCGTTCCAAACCTTCCTGCCTCCTGAGACTTAATAACTCACTCTTCCTCACTTACCACTTTGTGCACTGAATCGGTCTACATAGAGCTGTAGGCCTGACTATCACTGGAGGCCCCAAGGCAGCTGCTCCTTTATTCAAGCTCCAACTTGATGTGAATTTAGGAAAGGAACAACAAGAACTGGAGAAGTAGGCTAGGAAGTACAAAATCCTTTTCTTTCTTTTCGTTTTCCTCATGCTGATTTGATTCAGGACTCAACCTTAGTTTTCCCATCTCTACATAAGAATATTTCCCCACCTTGTTATCTCTGAGGAATGTGGAAAATTTGAATGGTGAATGGTTTGATCTTAGTAGCAAGAAAAGAATAAATTGCTCACTTAATAAATTGCCGGGCCACTTGGGTACTATTTAGTAGATTACCTTTTCCAGAGCGCTAAATGATAGGAAATGGCAAATGGCAGTAACTGGAAGAGTTAATGCAGCTTTGATCTCTTGAACTGAGACTCTGCAGTTTCCTTAGAATGAGAAGGAATTATTTCTTCCCTTTTATCTGAGGCCCAGTAAACCCTCAAAAAGAAGACAAAATTGCCTTTTCCCATCTTGCATGACCATTAGAATAAAAGGGACTTCATAACCCTGCACATACATACATACACACTAAAAGTGGTCATTATGAACTCCATAAAAAATTCTCTAAGAAGTGCCATTTATCATTCAATTAATTAAAAATACTTACTGAACACTGACTGTGTACAGGCAGGAGACAGGTGGATGGGGCAGACCCTGCCCTTTAGTTGCTCACAATGTGAAGGAAATACTTTCTCAGGCTCTTACTCTGGGAGTCCTTTCAAGAGGTCTGACGATGTACCAGTTTGCACTCTAAGACCGTTTGCTGGTAACTGATGATGAAATTCATGGGCTACAGGAGAGAATTGCAAAGTAGGATAGATAAATCTTAAATTCAGATTATTTTCCGGTAAGGAGCTAGTTGTTACCAGAAACAATAAAAAAGATATCCGTTAACAAGTGGAAGCTTTTCCAGCATACTCGTGTGTGGTGGGCTCTTCCTAGAAGTGTACAGGCCCAGAGCAAGCCCTCCTCTGTGCACTACTGCAGTGTGTATCAGCTGTCAGCCTTCACAGTTAGGTTTTCAGTGCTACGCCAGACACTCTAGCTGTTGCCAATTTTCAGAATTGGTCTTGAAGAGAATATGCATTTCCTAGAGCAAGGTGGGGTTCTTTACCACTGTTCCTAACACAGATTTTCCATGAACTCTGAGAGAATCTTGAGTCAGAAGGGACAAGTAACAATCAGGGGCTGGCAAAGCAGACAGAGAAGGGACTGCTTAAAGCCAAATGAATTGTGGTAGATGATCTAACTGACTCTGAGCTGCATCCAGATGGTATGGGTACTCTGGTAAGCACTCTCTTCTTAATTTGAAAAGTAATACATGCACATGGTAGAAAAAAGGGAAACTTTCAATGTATACATGCAAAGACACAGTTAAAAAAATCTAAAATCCAGTTCTGCTTCCCAGAGATAACTGCTCTTAACATGTGGTATATTTTTCCCCTTTGTTTTCTAAATTGGAATCACATTGTATATTAAATTTTGAAGCCTGTTTTTATTCACTTAGCAGCATATTGAATGCATTTTCCCATGTAATTAAATATTCTTTGAAAACATTATTTTATATTACTGCCCAATTCCCCTCTCATTGGGTATTAAGGCTTTTTCCTACTTTCCCTCTACATAAATAAGTCTTCCATGAATATTTTTATTTGTAAGAAAATTTGCCTATTGTTTCTTTAGATTCCCAGAAACGATGCAACTGGTTCAAAGAGTACAATTTTTCAGGGGATATGATATATTTTGCCAAATGGTTTTTTGGAAAGATTTTAGCATTGTGCACTCCCACCGACCATAGGCCTTTAAGGGGACTGTTAATGACTGACACTGAGCTAAAGCCACCAAGGCTCAGAAGCACAATCACACAATTCACTACCCCTTCTCTTTGATTTTTAGTGGAAATGTTTTTTTCCCCTCTTCTGAATGCGCTGGACTTCACAATCTCATATAGAAAAAAGCTTAACTAAGCATTGTCCAAAATTATACATTTTTTGCTTCAGCTAATGGTTGGTTAAAAGAGATGGAAACTTAAAACTTTATACACACATACATGCATATATATAGGCAGAAAAAATTTATATCTGGAAATATTTAATCTTTTACTTAATCCAAGAGAAAGATAAAAAACACATTCTGTAGAACTACACTCATTTTTTTATTTATACATTTGATGATATATATGAAAAATTGTAAAGTATTGGTATGACAATAGACATCACACTAATGTCATATGCCAGTATATCCACTGTTATATACCAGTATTATCAGAACAGACTAATATTTTTACCTGGTCCTTCAAGTCAATATGTTGAGAATACTTTTCCAATTTCGATACATTTTCATTTAAATAATTTTTAATGTCTTCATAATGTGCTGTTTGAGGTTATGTCAAAGTTTATTAAAATAACCCTTACTTAAGCTACTATCAGTTTTAAGCTATTATAAACACTCCTGTAGATGATCATCTCACATACCTTTAATTATTTTATTAAGTTTCCATATGTGCAATTTCTAGGTTCAAGTGCATGCATGATTTTAATGTATTTGAAATTATGAAAAGACAACTAGAAAGAGTCAGAAAGCTTGTTCCAAAATATAATTCCACAAGCAATAAGGGCATTCCACCAGCAATGATAATATGGGAAATTTGTAATATATAATTTTAAAATGTATCTATTGATCCATCTTTTTATATCTTCATTCTATTGTTTTTTTAAAAATTTCTTCTCTAAGAAATTACCACAAACTTTTGGGTTTAACACACTGTAGGATATCTTACAGTTTTATAGATCAGATATTTCACATGGCACGTACTGGGCTAAAATCAAGGTGTCAGAAGGGCTGTGTTGCCTTCTTTAGGATCTAGTAGCATCTATTTTCTTGCCGTCTCCAGCATCTACAGACCATCTGCATTCCTGGGTGCATTCCTCCTTTTCTCTAGTCTCAAAGCTTGCAAAGGTAAGCTGAGCTCTTCTCACATTTCATTACTCTGACCCCTTCCATTTCCCTCTTCCACTTTAAGAACCTTTATAATTACACTGGACCCTCCTGGACAATCCAGGATACTCTCTGCATCTCCAAGTACATCTGATAATTCCCGTTTACCATGTAAAGCAACATTTGCAGTTTGATGGGCTTAGTGTGTGGATGTGTTCAGGAACCAAGAATCTGCCTACCACATTATCCTCATTCCTCTCATTGCTCATATCTCTGTCCTTTGTAACAATCAGACTTCAATTTCTTTTTCTCATTGCTTCTGATGTGAGTCCAATCTGGACCTCTTACCTCAGACATTAGTATTTATTAATTCAGGTCTTGACACTTAACGTGGTTCTCTTTTGATCATTTGCTAAGCAGCATGGTATTTTAGGATGACAAAGACCATTATTTTATTTGTTCCTTAACGTTAAAGCTTGTTCCTTCCAAGGGTACATTTTTCATTTCTAAGCCGTAGGAATTGGTGTCGCTTTCTCTCTGTACTGATAACACAGGATTAAAATTGTTGCACCAAATAGTCTTCTATTTTCCCCTCTCCTTCTAATTTATCACAAGCAGATATTCTACCAGAAGTTGGGAAAAAAGATTTCCAGCTGATGGGCAGCACCTCTACCTTGTGGAAGATTCATTGCCCTGCACATTTTGAATCTGCTGACAAGAAACTTGCAGCAGAAGTAATCAGAGCCCTCGCAAGATTGATTTTTGTCCCCTGCTGGCATATGGCATAGAGGGTGGAAAGGCTCTCATCTCTCAAACTAATCTTAACTATTTAGAAGCCATTATTGCAGGATTACAAATCATCAGAATACCCCCCTTTTTTTCTAACAACATTATTTATTAGCAAGACCTTCAAATTAGTCTTGTGTCTTTGCTTTACACTTTTCTTAAAAATCAACCCTGAAATAAGTTTCATCTAAAAACACTATAGTTAGCATCATTACTTTAATTGCACAACCTTAAGCCAAATTCCATTTTCAACTCACATTTTAAAAATAATTCAAACCCAAATGCAAATTGATTCTTCTCTTCAGTTTGTAAGAAATGCTTAAAGTCAACTTGTCATGAAGAAGAAATTGAATCTATTACCTGTACTCTTCCAGGAAGGAAGATGTATGGAGAGGAGAATAGCAAGATTTATCTGATGTTTGGCTGATATATGGGTACATAAAATCTTAAGTAATACTGATAATGTCACACAATATTGCAACATATATTTTCAATTGAACATTATAAGACAATAAGGCATAAATGGAAATTAAAGGGAAAAATCTGAATGGTTGTCAGGGAACACTTTTTCATTCAGAGAATCATAAACATATGGAATGGTGTGTCAGAAAAGTTTCTGAGATGAGACTATTGGAGTAATTACAAAATGGATTTATATTCTGAGGATTGAGGTGCACACAATGGGAAAGAGCTTTGAATCAGATGATTTTCAACCATCACCCCCAAAACGTACCTCATGAAAATACATTTCCCAAGTATTATCTAAAAATGTGAAGCATCAGAAAGACAGACTGCTTAAGGGTTTAAAAAATAACTATGTCCAAAAAAGGAAAGGAAATAAGGAGACATGAGACAAAGACTGAAGGGGAAGCAGCAAGCAGGTGAGAGGAAGACTTAATGAAAAACTAGGTAAATGAAATGGATTTATTAATTCAATTTCACAAGTCCTGAGTAAAGGCTGAAAACTTGGTCAAAGTCACCTTAGGGACTTTTTGAGATGTGGTGGATATTTTTAGCATAGTTACCTTAAGCTCCACAGTCTTGTGCTAAAGATTCTTTACATCTAAATCCAGCCTGCCTGTGACTACCATCTTCTGCCTCCTTCTTACTCAGCCTAAGTATTTCTATGATCACATCTAAACACTAGTTATTAGTAAAAAGCATGTACTGCTCTCCCTGACTGAAATATTTCCCCTTGTCTCTAGCTGCTACATTTTTTTCAAAGATGACACCCTCTTAAAACCTTTCCAGCCAGTCCTCTTGCCATTGAATGAAGTTAGCTACTTGTGTCTCTGTTTCTTTTCAGAACATTGTAGTTTCTTCTATTAAACATGTTTCTTATTTGTATGATAATATAAATATCATATATATATGTACACATACATATATGTATTTTAGCTTTTTTGAGGGCTCACAGTTTCAGAGGTCTTAGAAGCCCCGCTCCATTCCTCAGGGTTCGAGGTGAGGCAGTTCACATGATGATCAGAAAGCAAAGAGAGAGAGAGAGAGAGAGAGAGAGAGAGAGAGAGAGAGAGAGAGAGAGAGACTCCACTTTCCAGATACAAAATACATACCCCATAGACACACCCGCAAAGAACAATTTCCTCCAGCTGAGCTCCACCTACCTCCAGTTACTATTCAGTTAATCCTGTCATGGATTAATTTGCTGATTAGATTAAGCCTGTGACCCAATCACTTCTTCAAACCTTCTTGCATCGTCTCACACATGAGCTTGTGGGGGATATCTCACATCCAAACCATAAAAATATGATATATATTTATCCTTCACCGGTCTAGACCAGAATGTAGTGGAATTATATTGTACTAAATATTAGTTAGAATAATTGATTCATTATCTAGAATCTGAAACATTTTCACTATTATGACTTTAAAATCATAAAGTTTATTGAATTAATAGAGAAAAAAACTTCTAGAAATCATTGCTAAACCAATTTTCAAACATCAAAAAGATTAGGATAAGTATGGTATAGATAATAATGACTCCTACTATGTAAGTCTCATATCTTGTGAAGAATGATAGGACTGGAAAAAGGAAAAAGATCTAATTAATTGTAACTTAAGTTTTAAAATTCTCTTTGACATAATGTGTTCATTAGTAAGTACAGATTAATGAGATTTACTAAACTGGGCAGAAAATTTGGTAAGGACTAGAATAAGAGCCTGTAGGGCTGCCTGTCTCCAGTCTCAGGGATGGTGCTATCTCAGAAATGTGCCCAGAATTCTACATGATCTGCACCAAATGAAAATGTTATAAGCAACAAATGGAAATAAATTTAGCTAGGATAAAATAATTTCAGTACCCTTTACTCTTAGGGTGAGAAAAGGCACAACGTACTTTTTAAATGAGTAGGAGGAAGAGCAGAATATTCTCCTTGAAAGCATCTTTCTTGAAAGATTCTTCTCAGAAGTTGCCCGAAAGAATTCCTCTTATATCACAGTGACCAGAACTTAGTCTCATTAAAGTCAATCTATCAGATGAAAGATAATTTTTAGAAAAGGCTGAAAGATTTGATATGTATTTTGAGTAGTGATATGCCTAATAAATTAATTAGCCTCCTACATTTGAATACAGACAACTGACACTCAAAAAACAGGCAGTAGCAAACAAATACACACAGCCTAAAATGAAAAAGACCATAATGCCATGAATAGATAAAAATGAGGAAATATATGCACAAATGATAGAATATTAGCCATAAACAGGAATGAAGTGTTGATAACATACAAGAACACGGATGATTTTTGATTATGGTAACTGAAAGAAACCAGACACAAAAGGCCACATAGGTAAATACATAGAGACTGAAAGCAGATTGTTGGTTGTCAGGAGCTGGAGAAGGGGGTGTTGGGTAACAACTGCTTAATGGTTGTGGGTTTGATCTTAGACTGATGATAATATTTTGTTAACTAGATAGTGACTAACTGCCATGTATTAACTACCACTGAATTATTCACATTAAAATGATTCATATTATATTACAGAAATTTCTCTTCAAAAAAAGAAAGCAAAACCAGAAATGAATCAGAAAATAGGCTTCATTAAACAGGATTGGTTCATAGTGTCGAATACTGCAGGAATGTGAAGAAGGTTAGGAAGACTGAAATATGTTAACTGAGCTTTTTAAGGGGAAAACTTCCTCCTATTCCAGGGAAACTGATGACTTCTTCAATGTTTGTTGCAGACCTCTCCTTTTCTATTTCTGTGTTTCTTGAAAGGACAGTCTAACCAATGATTCCTACTTTCTCCATTTTCCCCTGTGTGGTTTTTCAAACGCTTCAACTTCGTTAACTGAATTGCATTTTCTAGAATGACCTTTGCTGTATGTTTTAGTTTAGGGTAAAAGGCCACAGGAGAGTAGCTGATGTGAGACTTGGAGGGTGGAGGTAAAGCAGCAGTCATATTTGCCACTTGTCACTTACCTGCTGGTCCCTTCCTGGGATTGTCCTTTAGTTTCTCTGATTGCTCAGCTAGGCGTGTGTGTGTGTGTGTGTGTGTGTGTGTGTGCGCGCGGGCGCGCGTGCGCTCGCGCGCCTGTCAAACCCCCTGTGAGGGGCTCAGTATCTGCAGGGATCCCAGGTCATCAAGTTCAGAGGCCATCAAATCTGATTTGGGTTTCAGTCTGTCCTTGAAGCTCCAACATGTGCTTGTGGGTGCTAGCTCCTTTTTGCTTTCCCCACTTTAAATCCATTTCCCTTCCCCAAGTCCTGCTTTGCAGACTTCAAGCTCCATCATCAGACATGAGGACAACAGCTTTTAGAGACTACTGAGTCAGTCACAGAATTGGACAAGGACCAATCCCTGAAATAAATTTACCTATAATCAACCTTTTTTTTTTTTTTGATTGAAGCTTGATAACAATATGATGGAATCTTTTAAAAAAACCAGAGTACAAGAAACTAATAACCTATGGGATTAGAATTTAAATCACATGTGGACATCACATTTTTCTTATGACAAGTGAGTAAAACAGCAGGGAGGATGTGCAAAGCTATCCCATAAAATAAAGACAATGAACTTTACCTTTTCATAAAGTGAAGATGTTAAAATAAATATTGACTACTCAATACTTTCAAATCATATGAAGATATTTTCTCATATGAAGTATGTTTTCTTGTCCTAGAATTTTGTAATCAATTCTCATAAATCTTGATACAGGAATGAATGATACTTGTATATCATTCAAACCCCTCAGTAGTTAGGTTAGGAGACAGAGTAGCACTGTATGAGGAGTCTCATCTTTAGGGACCAATATATGAACCTCATTACTCTCACACTCAGTTTTGTAAAATGTAGCTTTTATTTTTTCCCTCTGCTTTTACCATAGCAGTGCTATAAGGATCAAGAAAAGTTGTATATCCAAACCACTATAAAACTGTAACACACTAAGAAAATATAATGGATTTTATGTGTTTTTTTAGTACTGCTGATGGGTTTGGTAGAATTATAAATGCCTTTGTATTGGGATTTTTTTTTTCTTTTTTCTTTTTTGTTTTTTTAGTTGCAAGTGGAGGAGTGGGATGGCTGGAGATTTAACCCAGGACCTTCACATGCAAGACAAGCACTCTACCACTGAGAAACACCCCCAGCCACTTTAAAAATTTTATATTGATGGAGGATCTTACTAAGTTGCCCAGGATGGCCTCCCACTCAACTTGGAAGATAAGAACTAATAATATCTCCCAGATTAAAGCACAGAAATATAGAGGTGGGAAAAGCACACAGTTATAAGACACAAAGGCCAGAATGAGATGCTCCAACATACATCTAATAGGAGTTCCAGAACAAAAAATCTCATTGAACAGGAAATAGAACAAAAAATCAGATAACTTTCCAGATATTAAAATAAAATTATAAATCTTCAAAACTTCATTCAATGTAGAAAATGGTAAGGCTTTTAAAAGTCATGGCCACACTCATTTGTTGGTAAACTACAGACCTGAATAATACCAAGAAAATAAAAAGCAACCACAGGACACTAATTTACCAACAGAAATGACAATTAAATTAATATCAAATCCTTTATCAGGATAAATAGATACTGGAACACAATTGAGTGATACATATAGACTGTGGATGGGAAACGCTTGGGATTTAGAACTTTATGAGAAAAACCATCACTTGATAGTAAAGTTAAAATATTTTCAGAAATCCAAAGACTTAGAACTCTTCTTAGTCACAGATTTGTGTTTAAAACACAAATAAAAGGTTTACTTTGACCAAAAGAAAAGTGAAATCAGAAAAAAAGAATGAGATGTAAGGAACAATAGTGAGTTGAAAATTAATACCATAGTTACACAGAATCTATGTTCAAAAACAAGCTGAGACTAAACTGTGAAATATGAATAGTGTAGGAGTTTGAAGGAAGGAGTTAGAAGTCGAGCAATGCTAAAAGCGTATTTATAAAAAAGAAATATATATAGATTAATTATTGATAACTATTAGAAACAAATTTAATCATATATTAAACTTTGATGGTAACTAATAAAAGACACAAAATGTGTAGTTTCCAAATAAGTTGGGAAAACAAAATTGAAAATACTATTAAAAGAAAACAAAGAAATCTTAGGGAATAGGATACAAATAATTCAGTAAAAGTAATTCTAATTAATGTAAATAGGCTAAACTCACCAATTAAAAGATAGAAACTAGCTTATTAAATAATATAAAAAACTCAACAAATCAAACATATCCAGTTATAATTTTGAAAATTATAACACTATAGATGTTATAAAATAAATTGAAAAGCCAAATAAAATGTATACTTTTCTAATACTATGTGACAATAATAGTTCAGAAAGAAAGAAAAAATAGGCTGGACTTGATAGTCATTATGTATTTCTCCTCATGGATGCTAGGTCTAAATGATTTTATTGTGATTTTAGTTTGAATGAATCATTTGTCTGAGACACTTCTGGTTGGACACCTCAGTCCTTATTTTGTTCCAGAATTATCTATTAAGGGAACTCACTTTTGTTTTCAAAATGTCTTAGCTAGGATGATAAATTATATGATTATGCTAGTTATATTAAATTTTCATGGGGACAGATATTCCTTATATCACTCAATCTGTTTCAGATAATATAAAGATACAACTCATTTTATGTATTATCTAGT
The DNA here is from genome assembly GCF_902686455.1 of Sciurus vulgaris. Lineage (NCBI taxonomy): Eukaryota > Metazoa > Chordata > Mammalia > Rodentia > Sciuridae > Sciurus > Sciurus vulgaris. The sequence goes on from NC_136462.1 coordinate 86,989,734, forward strand.
GTTACCCTGATTTCAAAATGGATTAAGGAGTGACTTACCCAAATTTGAAAATTAATGATAGGGCTACATAGTTCTAGTTAAAAACAAACAAACCATGTATTATTGGTGAAATTATTGATTAAAAGATCTATGAAAAATTTCCCCTATTTTTTTCTAGGAGTTTCATATTTTCAGGTTCTACTTTTAAACCTAATCTACTTTGAGTTGAATTTTATAACTAGTGAGAGATAGGTCTACTTTTACTTTTTAGTGTGTGGCTATTCAATGTTCCCAGAATCATTTATTGAAAAGACTGTCCTTTCTCCAATGCATATTCTGAGCATCTTCATTGAAAATCAGTTTGCTACAGATGCATGAATTTACCTCTATGCTCTCTATTCTAGTCCATTGAACTATGTGTCTGTGTTTATGTTAGCACCATGCTGCTTTGATTACTACACCCATGCAGTATATTTTAAAGTCAGCTAGAGAAATGTCTCACACTTTGTTCTTTTTGCTTACCATGGGTTTGACTGTTCAAGGTTTTTTTATAGTTTAATATAAATTTTAGGATTTTTTTTTCTGGTTCCTTGAAAAAAAATATCAGTATCTAGATGGGGATAGCATTGAGTCTGTAGATAGTTTTGGGTAATAATTTAACATTTTAACAATCTTGAATCTTCCATTCCATGAACATGGGATATCTTTTCATTTTTTTGTGTAACATTCTTTCATCAATGTTATAATTTTGATTATATAAATCTTTCACCTCTTTGGTTAAAGTTTTTCCTTGGTATTAATATATTTATGTTTTGTAGCTATTGTATGGGATTGCTTTCTTGTTTTATTTCAGATTATTTGCTATTGGCATACTGCAGTGCTACTGATTTTTCTATGTTGACTTTGTATCCTTCAACATTGCAAAATTCATTTATTAGTTCTAATAGTTTTTTTGGTGTGATCTTTGGGATTTTCTATATGCAAGATCATGTAATCTGCAAACAGTACAATTTGACTTCTTGTTTCCAATTTCGATGTCCTTTATTTCTTTCTTTTGATGGATTGCTCCAGCTAGGACTTTTAGCACTATACTAAATAAAAATAATGAAAGTGGATATCCTTGTCTTGTTCCAAATCCTATGTAGAAATGGTGGTTGTAAAGTTTCACAGAAAGTGTTTTACTTTTCTATCAATAGTAAAGGTATGTTGTGAGTCTAGGAGTCAAGGAATAGTATGGAAAATTAATCTCTCCACTAATCTTGAAGATCTGTTTTTTTGAAATCTAAAATGTATTTTAAGCCAAATGATATGAAGGCAAAAAATGGACTTTTTCCAAATATTTTAGTTTATTTTTAGGTTTGGGTACTTAGGAAGGAAACAGTTTCATACATTTTTGTTTTTGTTTTGTGCTTATTATTAAAAAAATGAGATGAAAATACTTTAAAAAGTCCCATAGAATTAAGACATTATCTTTCCAAAAATTATTTCACTTTGTAAATGATGACATGAAGCTGCTTACATGTTTTAAAAACCTCTAGGATGAAGAATTTCTATTAGAAGTTCACTTTTTTTCACTTTGAAAGGAAATGATCTATGAAGATAAATGAAAACCAATCAGCAGACTTATAGGACAGAAAGGGTTTGATGAATGGGGAGAACAGTTGCTTACCTTTCTATGGTGAGTCCTCTAGGTTCCTGTTATTTGGTATCGTGTTAGTCAGATTTCACAAGAGCATTTGGAATGCTAGAGTAGTTTCTTGCTTTATGTGTGAATTTAGCATATTTTCCAACAGGGGCTGCTAACCTTGAAGAAGTAGAGAACTTGACATGTTGTATTTTTGTCCTGGTAGCATCAGAAATAGTGGTATAATAATGCAGCACAGATTAATAACATATTTAACCTCTTGGGAACACCTAATCAATTCAGATCTAGACAGAATAGTTTCCTTTATGGATAATCATATTTCTAATTTTTTTCTGATTTTTAATTTGTGTATATCACTATCACAGGTTGAACATCAAAACAAAGATCTGTATTTATTGAAAGACCATTATCTTAGTGTAACAAAGTTTTAAGTTAATTCCAGACAAGGAGTTTACAAAATCAAACTTTGGCTAGAAGTTTTACTTTGTAAACATTATAGAGTAAGACAAGTCATTAAATCAGTAACCTTTATTTTGCTAAAATAGAAGTTTGGTATTTATATGTGAAAAATTTGGAATAGAAGATCTCACAATATTATGGAGTTTATCTCCCTGTCAAAGTTGATTTTAAAAATGTCTTTTGGAATAAAAGGTTCTTAGACACTGAAATTAAATTTATATACAAAATAACTTCTCTCATTAAGTTAGATATTATTGGGGAACTCCTAAATAATTTTTTGGATAAATTATAATTCCTTTCCACAAGTGCATCTGAGTAGAAACATAAGCTATTGTCAATTATATTTATGTTTAAAACAAACTCACTTGTATTTTATGCATAAAAAATACTTTATACAATTTGAATACCTCTCATTCAATAAAGCCTATATTTTTCAAGTATGAATTCTCACAGAAGAATATTCACAGAAGAATAGTTAAAAAACAGCCTTAATAATGTAAAATAAGTAAATGGCTATAGATTTCTGCTCCTAATAATTGTTTAATAAAACACTTGGTGACTTGAAAAAAAAATAATGCAGCACAGGATTAACTGTGGAGTATAATACATGAATACAGTCAATGCTCAATACCTAACTCTACTTGTGGTTTGACTATTGACCACTTTAACTCAACTTTCCAGGTCACTCAATCACCTGACTGAACAGAATCACATGAAGCAAGATTAGGAATCAAATTATTAAGAAGGAATTATTGCTAGAGATAATAGATGTTAATGACATAATTATGAATTATATTCATTTTCTGTTTCTTGCTCTAACAAATCATCACATACTTAGTGGTTTGAAATAACACAAGTTATCTTATTGTTCCTGACTATAGGTCAGGAATCTGAAAATGGGTCTTATGAGGCTAAAATCCTTCTGGAGTCTCCAGGCTACGTGCATTCCTGGGCTGGCGAGCTCCTTCCAGCAATGTCATAATTTCAAATTAGACCCATTCTCTCAACTTCTCTGACTTGACCCTATTGCCTTCCTCTGATAAGGATTCTTGTGATTACATTAGGCTCATCCAAATCATTAGGAATACTCTTCCTGTTTCGGAGACCTGTAAGTTAATCATGTATGAAAAGTCCCTTTTGTCATGCAACGTAATACATTCACATATTTGGAGATTAGAACATGGACATCTTTGGGGACCATTATTCTGCCTACCATTTAAGTCATAATATATTAAGAATATGGCATTTCTTAATAATAGGAAATGCAAAGTGTATGTCTTTTAATTTTGCCAAGTAAACTTAAAGAAATGTGAATTAAGTATGTGTGGAGGATCCCACAATGAAATGTGTTTTGATGTTTCAACAGCAGATGTATCACCCAGGGATACTCTCTTTGGAAACAGCAGGAGCCTCCTGCCTACTCTCTCTTCTGGCTTAGAATTCATCTTCTCACCAGCTGCCAGCTCTAAACTACAGTGAGCCTCTCAGTTTATAGTCCTTTCAAGCTAAAATCTGTTACACTGGAAGAGAAATTGCAATACTTATGTAAATCAATAATTGCAATGTATATGACACCATAAATTCATAGCATGCCCAGAGTGTTGTTCATATGAGCTTAGTGTGCTTAGTCTACCAGGCGACATATACAATGTAACTCATTTGCATATCTACCTAAGTACATCAATTTTCTAATTCATCTTTTATAAAGACACAAAACCTGTGGATGCAAGAATCTAAAAATGCTATTAAGAGACCTCTATGTTTGAATGATCTAAATTATGTTGTAAATGTACTGGGAAACTCTTGGGTTTTCAACAGGGTAACATTTTTGAGCAAGACTGAAAGACTCTTTTAGAGTCTTTTCTCCCAAACTGTGTCAGATATAAATAAAATGTCTTATTAGAAACTGGAAATGGACTCTTGGTGATGATTCTAGGTGACTCTAGGCTATAGGTTTAGAAATTTTAGAACCTATTAATTTTAGAGTCTCTTTCAATGTCAATTTATAAAGTAAACCATACTACTATTTTCTCTCTACACCATTTAGGGTTTGCATAGGTTATTTATTCATTTATTCATCAACTACCTTTTGACCACCTTTCATTTCAGGTCATTGTAAAAAACTGGAGATACAATGATGAACAAGACAGACATGACATCTGCTTCTTAAAAACTTAAAATCTATAGGGGAAAACAATCATTGACAATTGTACAACTAGCACATTTTTTAAATGTAATATTGTAAGTGTAACTGAGAGAAAGTGAGAATGAGAGCATACAGCAGAAAATTTAACCTATGAGAGGATAAGAGAAGATTGCTCCAAGAAGTACTTTTAGGCTGAAGTGTATATTTTCTTTGACTAGCCATTTTCTCTTCTACTACATCTATATGACTCAACTTTTGACTTGGATTTTTCTTCTGTTATGTTTTTGCACAAATACTATTGTCTGTGACTTCAATGAGCAAAGACCTGCTGTTGTTTACTGGCTTCAAGAAATTTCTGCAGTGCTCATTTTACTCCAGGGAGTTTGTTCATCTTGGCTTTGGAAGCAGAGTTAAAGTTTGATCAGATATTGTATTTTGACAATTGAAAGGTCTGCCTTTATCAGTTGAATTTGTTCTTGAATAAATTTAAGCTCTGCTTGTAGATTTGATTTTCAAGTAAGTTTGACTGCAGCTTTCTAGTCAAATAATGGAGTTTATGGCATGCCTTCTGCCATGGCACAACCTGTGCTGTTCTTTCAGAAGGCCCATTTCTAGCAAGCAGGGACCCTCTTGGTATGTAAAGGTATAGGTGTGTGGCAAGAGCTGGCTGGGTTATGAGAGAGGTAGGTGTTTAAATGCCTTGACAGATCAACAGACTTTTGAGAAAGTGCTTGAAAAACAAGAAGTATTTTGCACGTTGAACAGAAGAAGAGATTTAGAGGTAGATAAATATGGAGAAATCATGGAAAGCATCTGGGCAAACAGAATAATAAGAAGCACTTTGGTTTTTTTGCATTGAGGATGTGATGCAGAAGATGCTGCAAAGGTAAGTTGGGGACAAGTTATATAGACAGTGAAACCCTGGTTTAGCACTCAAATCCAACCAAATGAAATATTGCTGAGAGGTGATTTCAGTGACAGCATATATCTTAAGGCCTAAGTCTATATATTAACATTTGTCAGCACTATCAAGCTCTCAAAATATTCTTAGCTATGGTAGTTTAATACATTATTCAATGTGCCGAGATGCAGTTTTTACATGTTTTCTGAGGGTCTTTGACCATGTATATTCTCCAAAATGTGCAACCTTCAAACTGAAATTAATCTCAATATACAGTACCAAAATCAGGTGCAATGCAATCCCATTTTGCCAACTCTAACAAAATCGTGAAGAAGGACAAGTCTTTTATTTTCTCATTCCTTTTCAATTTACCTTAATCTATAGACATAACTTTAAAACACATCTTGAATCTGATCACTTCTCATCACTCCTACAGTTATCACTCTAGTCAAGATCATGGTCCTCCCTTATTGGGACAAATGGTCTTCAAAATGGCCTCCCAGTTTTTTACTCTTGTTTCTCAGCTCTTTCCATGAGCATCCAGAGTGATTAGAAAGAATACCAGTATGATCATACTACTTCTCTGATTTTTCCTCCCCAGTGTCTTCTCATCCCACTTAAAATTGAATCTGAAGTGTTAACTCTGGCTTGACCCATTGTTACCTCTGCAGCTTCATTCACTGTCCTTTGGCTACACTGGACTGTGCTTTTATTTGAATCTGTAAAAAAAAAAAAAAATTGTACCACCTGTCAATGCCAAACAATAATCTTGAATTTGTTGTTGTATTGCCCTTGGATGGTCTTCTCCCAGCTACCAGTAAAGCTGGCACTTCATTGAGGTCTGTCATCAGAGAGACTTTTTCTAACAGACTATTTAAAAGTCGCATTTGTCCCATTTCTTTCCCCCACAAACTTCACATTTACCATGACACTTGAAACTACTCGAAATATTAAATAATGTTTATTTGCCCAGTTTGCCTCAAAGAATGAATTCTTTGCTCCTTCCCACCCCTATGAAGGCATGGACTTTGTTTTTTACTCACTTAACTCTATGCATAAATGACTATGTCCTACAACATAGTGAATGTTCTTTAAATTCTAGTTGAATGAATTTTGGTGAACTTTACTTGTTCCTTTAATTTAACCATCCATTCATATATCACCTATCCAACCATCTAGACTTTTATACAGACCACAGATATCCTGGGACTGCCTCTTCCTTTTCTTCCCCAAATTTCTATATGTATGAGAGCTAACTGTGTTTTCTGGCAAGTCTCTTTGTTTCAGAAACTCTTTCCACTCTATGATTAAAATATACAAATATTCTAAAGTAAGATATTTACACTTTCTGTGTTGAAAGTTACATGATAAATGTATTGTTCATCATAAAATAATTACTGATAAATAACAATGCATTATTATTCCAAGGAATGTTTGCATTTTAACAGCAAGTGTCTATTTCTTACTTTTTAAGTATATTATGGTTGTACATAATAGTGGGGCTCATTTTGATTTATTTATAAATGCATATATTTTTCTCCATTTTAATCCCTAGTACTACCTTCTTCCCTTCCATCATCTCCCCGATGCCCTTCCTTTATTCTATTGATCTTCATTCTATTTATTTATACATATGGAATTACATATATATGGAATTCATGATGATATATTCATACATGCACTTAACATGATTTGGTCAACTTCACTTTCTAGTTTTTCACCTTTCCCTCCCCTCCCCTCAATCCTACCCCTTTTTGGTCTCTTGCTTCCACTTTACTGATCTCCCATTTTCACAAGATTCCCTTTTGTATTCCATTTTTTTTTTCTCTCTAACTTCTACATATGAGAGTAATTTGAGGAATATTGGCATTAGTTCTTTAAAGGTCTAGTAGAAATCAGTTGAGAATCCATCTAGTTTTTGGCTATTTATTGTTGGAAGACTTTTTATTGCTGCTTCAATCTCCATGGCTGATATTAGTCTGTTTAGTTTCTTTGTGCCCTCTTGGTTCAATTTGGGAAGGTCATATATATATCTAGAAATGTGTCAATATCTTCTAGATTTTCTGATTTATTGGAATATAAGTCTTCAAAATAGTCTGTAAGTAGTTATGTCTTCTTTTCCATCTCTAATTTTGTTGATTTGGGTCTTTTCTCTCATTCTTTTGGTTAGTCTGGTAGGAGTTTATGAATCTTGTTCATCTTTTCAAAAAACTGACTCTGTTGCATTATCTTTTGTATTCTGTATTTCATGAATTTCAACTCTGATTTTAATTATTTCCTTTCTTCTACTAGTTTTGGAATTAATTTGTTCATTCTAGGGCCTTTAGGTGTAGCATTTAGATTGTTCATTTGGGACCTTTCTGTTTTTCGGTGTGAGCACTGAAAATGTTTCTCATAAAACTGCCTTTGTAGTGTCCCAGAGACTTGGATATGTTGTATCACTTTTATCTTTTGATTCTAAAAAAATTTAAAAAGTTTGCTTTCATTTCTTCAAAGGTCTAATCCTTATTTAAAAGATTATTGATAAACATCCATGTGTAAATTTTCTTGCTGTTGAATTCTAATTTTAATTCATTATGATCTGATAAGATGCACAGTATAATATTGACTGCTTTGTATTTCCTAAGACTGGCTTTGTGTCATTAAAAAAGGCCTGTTTTGGAAAAGGTTTCATGAGCTTCTGAGAAGAGAATGTAGTCAACTGTTGTTGGATGAAATATTCTGCAGATGTCTGTTAGGTCCATTTGATGTACAGTATCACTTAGGTCAGAAATGTCTTTATTGATTTTATGTCCAGATGATCTGTCTCTTGTTGAGAGGAGGGGTGTGTTGAAATCACCAAATATTATTGTATTGGAGTCTATCCAGGACTGAAAGTTAAGAGTGTTTATTTTATGTAAATAGGAGCACTGACATTTGAGGCATAAATATTTATTATCATCATATCTTCTTATTGGATTTTTCCTTTTAACAATTCCCTTTATGGTGACCTTCTTTGTTTTTTCTGATTACTTTTTACTTGAAATTTACTTTGTCCAAGATGAGAATAGCTATTCCTACATGTTTTCAAACTCCATTTGCATGGGATATATTTTATCTTTCTTTTACTTTAAGTCTTGGATATCTATGCTGATGAGTCTCCTGCAAACAACATATGATTGAGTCTTGCTTTTTCATTCATTTTTCCAGCCTGTGTCTTTTAGTGGGGTAATTGAGACCATTTACACTCAGAGCTATTATGGAGTGATATTTATTATTTCTAGTCATTCTAGTTTGTTTCACAGATTTAATTTGTTCTTAATTTTCTTTAGTTTAGGGACTTTTCTGGAATACATCAACTTCATTCATTGGAGAGCTCTGAGGTTTGGTTTTGAGTAGTAGTAGTAGTAGTAGTAGTAGTAGTATGGTAGTAGTAGTAGCAATTTCTCTTTCTTCTCCTTTTTGTACTAGGGATCAAAATCAGGGGTGTTTTACCACTGAGCCCCATCCCCAGTTCTTTTTTTTTTTTTTCTTTTTTTTTTTTGAGACAGGGTCTCTTTATATTGTGAGGGCCTTGCTAAATTGCTGGGCTTGGTCTCAAACTTGCAATCCTCCTGCCTTAGGCTCCTGGGTCAATGGAATTACAGGTGTTAACCACTGCACCTGGATTTTGGTTCTTCTTTGTATAGTATTTCTTTAAATATTTTAGGTAATGTGGGTTTAGTGGTCATTAATTTTTGTTTGTTTATCCTTCTCATGGAAAGTTTTTCTTATTCAATTAAGAATGATAGCTTTGGTGATAGCAACTTTAGCTGGTAACTTTTCTTTCAGAGCTTGGATTATCTTTTAGACTCTGAATCGGGAAGTCCAAAATGAGTCTTATTGATCTACTTCTAAATGTGATATAATGTTTTTCTCTTGAGGCTTTTAATATTCTAGCCTTATTCTCTATGTTAGTTATTTCAATTAATAACTAGAGGATTTTTAAAAATAGAGGATTTTTTTCATTATCATGTCTATTTAGGGTTCTATGTGAATGCTGTATGTGGATATCCATCTTGTGCCTAAAGCTTGGAAAAATTTCTGCTATTATTTTACTGAAAAGTTTCTTTATGTCATTAGACTGAATTTCTATATTCTCTTCTATCCCCATGACTCTTAATTTGTCTCTTAATGTTTCAGAATTCTTGTATATTCTGATTATGGTCTCCACCCCCTTGCCCTACATTACTATTTACTGAGTATTCCATCCCTAATACTCTGTCTTTGAGGCCCGAGGTTCTTCTTTCAATGTATTCTATTCTGTTGGTGATACTTTGAAGTGAACTTTTAATTTTATTGTGTCTTCAATGTCCAGGAGTTCTGACTGGTTTCTTTTCAGAATCTCTATTTCTTCACTGAAGTGATCTTTTATCTCTTGTAATTGCTCTCCTAGTTATTTCCTTAGATCTTCCTTTAGTTCATTAATCATTTTAATAATCAATGTTTGAAGTCTTTCTCTGAGATTTGTGTGTCTGAGTGTTCATTTGTTGGGGGACTGTAACTTTTGGGAAGAAACTTGTTTTCCTGATTACTTATGTTTTCATTGGTCTTGGATTGCATATCTGTTGAGATGGATTCCTCTTCCTCCTTTGTGAGGATGTCCTTTTCATGGAGTTGTTTATTTTATGGTAAGTCTTGTGCTACTGATACCTCTTAGCTTCAACATATATGCGTAGTATAACGCAAGAGTAGTCTCAACTGCCAATGTCTCTCAGTTTGCTGCTGCAGAACTGCTAAATTAATTCACTCTTGTAGAGTTGCTGCAACACTGAAGGTTTTTATGAGCATTTATTTTGGAATCTTTATCTGATTTTGATGTAGGAGTAGATGTTCAAGAGTGGGACCTGATGTTCCTCTCTAGTCATTCCTACTTGGGGCATAGTCATTGGTTTGGGATTTTTCTCTCCTCTAGTCTGTGTTAAAGTATTGTTGAAGGTTGATGGGGATTGGTTTGTGTGGGGAGGAAGGTGCACTGGCACTTTGATAAGTTGGTGTAGTTTAGTCACAGAGTCTGTACCACGTGAACTTGAAGTGTTACAGTCACTTCCTAGCCCCTGTCAGACAAAGGGGAAACAAACAACTGTAGTGACCAATACACAGCAGTAGAATAAATATTTGATGCCTACTATGACCTGTACACCATTATTTGCCACAGAAAGAGGAATGGAAGGGTAGGCATTTAACAACAGCAATAAAAATAAACAGTCATGAACTAGATCTAGCATTAAAGTAAACAGTAGGTGTCAACTAAGTCCTCCTTTGTACTAACAAGCACACCAACATGAATGGTGGTGGAAGTAATTATACAAACTAAATTGTTCTTAAAGATAGTAAAATTATAGGTCATTAAGAGGAAATAAAATGGGGTAGAAATGTAGTATAAAGTTTAAAATACAAAAGGTGAATGGAGGGAGAGGGAGCAAGTGACAGGTATAAGGAAAGAGTAAAATATAACTGAAAGAAATAAATAAACAAGTAAATTTGGTAATTAAAGAGAGAAGAAAGGAGTGAAGGAGTAATAAGAGAAACAGAACAAGAACTAAAATAAACAAGAAGTCAAACCAAAACAATAAAACAAAAACCCATATCTCTCTAACATCAAAACAAAGTAAAATAAATGGTTGAGGAGAGAAAAATAACATAAGGAAAAAAAGAAGAAGAAAAGAGATAAAAATGAGAAGAAAAATACACATTTGTATACCATGACAGATGATCTCTACAGCTAGAGCACACACACTCTCATATACAAACATTTACACTCATGCTGGAAAAAGGATAAAAGAAGAAAAAAAAATCTTGATAAAAAATGAAGGGATTTTTGTCTGCTGAGGTGGTCGAAGCTATTGACAAGGGCGGATATTTACTCGTACTGTCCTTTCTGTTTCTTCCTGGGTTTGCACCCTTTAGAGAGAAAATATACTGGTGGTTGTTAAACCCATCTTCTTTGAGTTGCTTACTAAGCTGTCAGCTGGAGTGTCTGGAACTAAAGCTAGTTGCATTTGTCCTGAGTTTCCCTCTTTGCCAGTTTAAGTTAGGACAGAACAGGAAGTAGTAGGTAGATACCCTCTGAGGGTGGAGTGATGCAGAGTTCTAAAGGTGAAATTCACATAGCTAGCATTTAGTTCTGACCAAACTTTTGAACTTTTTTTTAATTGGAGGTATCTGCTCTAGAGAGAAGAAATCCAACCTCCTTATTGTTGGGCAAATGCCAATCTCTGCTGGGCATCTGGAGTGGGGGTATGGTTCCTGAGAGCTCCATCCACTCTTGGGGCAAAGCACCAACTTTCTGCTCTCCTGGTATCCTCTACTGCCCATAAATGTGATCTTCCTAGGGTCACACCCCTAGTACAAATGTACCTGCCAGTCCAGCTTCTGGGAGCTTTCAGACAAATCCCACAAGTCACCAAACCCAAAAGGAAAGCTAAAAGCACCCCACTTCATTTTTCTGGTCAAAGTCTACCTGGGTTCAATGCCCTCTGTGTCTGCCTCAGTCATGCCCTGTCTGGAGGACTCTACATCTCACAGCAGACACATGTAGGGACAAGTGGGCAAATGCTTGTTATGAACTCCTTGGCTCCCACTGCAGCAGAAAACCTCTGCAGGACTGCCTCATATGGCATTCTGCATCAGCTCTCCATTCTCCAATCCAGGAGCATGGAACACCCTTCACACACTGGCTTGTTGTGCTATCTCTGGGTCGCTCATTTTCAAACTGTCCCCTGTTCCATGGTATATTAGTCATTGTTCTCTAGAGGAGCAAAATCAACAGGAGGTACAATTATAAAAAGGGGATTATTAGATTGGCTTATACAACGAGAAGCTAGGTAGTCCACAATGGCCACGTGTGGACTGGAGAGCTGGAGGAACCAGTATCTGCACAGTCCAAGATGCTGAAGCCTCAGAACAAGAGGGATCAATGATGCTATCCCCCATCTGAGACGGAAGGCTTCTGGAAACTCCCTGGAGAATCAGTGGCAGAGTTTGCTTTGGAAGAATAAAGAGTCTAATGTCATCAGGCAATCACAGTAGCAATCAAGAACCCATTCAAGAAAAATCAAGCTTGCATCAGCTGCTTCCTTGTTCTTCCAAATTTTATTCCATCCAAGTCTCCAAACTATTGGATGGTGCTGTCCATACTTAGGGAGGGTCTCCACTTCAGTTTATTATCTCTTATGCCAATCATTCCTAGACATATCCTTACTGACACATCCCAAAGGCTCTTAATCTTCAGCATCTCTTAATCCAGTCAATATGACAATTCAAGTAAATCATTTACACATGGGTTCCCCTGTGCTAAATTTTCTTTGCAAAATTAGGCCTTTTTTTCTACTAGGTCCACTTCTCCTCTCTCTGGTGGCCCAGTACTGTGATATTATTGACTGGATTCCTGAGGTATTCTTTTCTATGTTTAAAGAACTTGAATTTCTGTCTCTATGATTTTGATAGTGAGAAAATCTTGATGATATTGATGAATTCCTAGAAACATATGACCTACACAAATTAAACCAGGAGGATTTAGAAAACTTAAAACTGGTCAATTTCAAGTAATAAAATTGATGAACATGCAATTGAAGCAACCATCCAAAGTCTATCAACAAAGAAAAGCCCAGAACTGGATGGATTCTCAGCTGAGTTTTAGCAGACCTTTAAATAAGAACTAACATCAATTCTCCTCAGATTATTCCATGAAATATAAAAGGAGACAAAGCATAGCACTCATTCATGTTTAAAACACTAGAAAAACTGGGGGTAGAAGGAGATTACATAAACATAGTAAAGGTCATACATGACAAACTAAAAGCCAACATTATTCTGAATGTAAAAAACAGTTCTGAAAACATTTAAAAACAGAAAGAAGAAAAGGATGATGCCTACTTTCACCACTTCTTTTCAACATAGTTCTTAAAACTCTAGCCAGAGCAATCAGGTAAGAGAAGGGAATTAAAGGAATATGAATAGGGAAAGAAGAGCTCAGATTATCTCTGTTTGCTGATGACACAATCCAATATTTACAAGATCAAAAAAACTCAACCAGTAAACTTCTAGAGTTCATAAATAAATTCCACCAGTAGACTTCTAGAGCTCATAAATGAATTCAGTAAAGTAATAGGATACAAGCTCAACACCCAGAAATCAACCCTGCTCCTATACTCCAATGATGAATCGGTCAAAAAGAATTATGAAAATTATCCCATTCATAATGGCCTCAAAAAAACCCACAAAAACTTGGGAATCAACCTAACAAAAGAGGTGAACAATCTGTACAATGAAAACTATAGGACACAAAAGAAAAAAATTAAAGAAAATCTTAGAAGTTGGAAGAGCCTCTTATGTTCTTGGATAGACAGAATTAATATTGTCAAAATGGCCATACTACCAAAAGCATTACACATATTTAATGCAATTCCTGTTAAAATTCCAATGAAGTTCTTCACAGAACTAGAAAAAGCAGTTTTGAAATTCATGTGGAAAATCAAGAGGCTCAAAAGAGCCAAAGCAGTCATTATTGAGAAAAGTGAAGCAGGAGACATCACAATACTGGATCTCAAATTATACTATAGAGCTACAGTAACAAAAATGTATGGTACCAAAACAGGCAAGAAGACCAATGGTATATAATAGAAGACACAGAGACAAACCCACATAAATGCAGTTATCCGATATTAGACAAAGGTGCCAAAAACATACATCAGAGGAAAAATAAACTTTTTAACAAATGGTGCTGGGGAAAATGGAAATTCATATGTAATAGAATAAAATTTAATCTCTATCTCTCACCCTGCACAAAACTCAACTCAAGGTGATTCAAAGACCTAGGAATTAGATCAGAAACCTTGCAACTGCTACAAGAAAACTAGGCTCAACACTCCAACATATTGGTTCAGGAACTGACTTCCTTAACAGTGCTCCTAAAGTGCAAGAAGTAAAATCAAAAACTAGTAAGTAGAAGGCATCAAATTACAAAACTTCTTCACAGCAAAGGAAACAATTAAGAATGTGAGGAAAGAACCAATAAAATGGGAGAAAATCTTTGCCACCTGTTCCTCAGGGCATTAACATCCAGGATATACAAAAACTAAAATATTTAACACCAAAACCCATATAACCCAGTCAATAAGTGGGCAAAGGAACTAAACAAACCCTTTTCAAAGAAGAAATACAAATTGTCAACAAATATATGAAAAAAATGTTTAACATCTCTAGCAGTGACAGAAATGCAAATTAAAACTACTTTGAGATTTACCTCCCTCCAGTCAGAATGGCAAATGATCAAGAATACAAGTAAGACTAAATATTGATGAAGATGTGAGGAAAAAGGTACATTCATACATTGTTGGTGAAACTGCAAATTAGTGCAACCACTCTGGAAAGCAGTATGAAGATTTCTCAAAAAACTAGGAATGAAACCATCATATGATCCAGTTATCCCACTTCTTGGTATATAACCAAAGAATTTAAAGTCAGCATACTACAGTAAAATAACCACATCGATATTTATAGCAGCAATAATAATCAAGTAATGGAATCAACCTAGGTGCCCTTCAACAAATGAATAATAAAGAAAATTTTATATATATATATACACACAATGAAGTATTACTCAGCCATAAAGAAGAATGACTTCATGGCATTTGCCAGTAAATGAATGGAACTAGAGACTATCATGCCAAGTGAAAGAAGCCAGTCCCAAAACACCAAAGTTCAAATCTTCTCTGATATATAGAAACTAATCCAAAATAAAGTGGGGTGGAGTAAAAAAAAAAAAAAAATAGAAGAAAGATCAGCAGAACAAACAAAGAGGAATGAAGGGAAGGGGTAGGGGAAGACAGTGGAATGAATCGGACATAACTTTCCTATGTACATATATGAGCACACCACAGGGAATATCACCATCATGTACATCCATCCACAAGACACTAAATGAAAAAAAAAATGAATAAATAACAGAAAAATCAGTAGAGAAGAAGGAAAGGAACACGGGGAGAGTGGAGGAGAGGAAAAGGAGAAGTACTGGGAATTTAAGTAGAACAAATTATATTCCATGCTTTTATAATTATGTCAAAATGAATCCTATTGCCATATAAAAGAAAAAATACCAATAAAAATATCTGCATTAAAATATAAATAAAACTGGGAGCAGAGGAAGCATATCTATTCTCATCACTTTTATTTGATATTTTGCCAGAATTCTTTGATATGCATTAAGGAAATAAAAAGAAACAAAATGCTTAAAGGTTAGAAGGAGAAAAAATAAAGTGATCTTTATTTGCAGGCTATTTTTTAGATCATGTGTATAGAAATTGCAAAGACTTTACAAAATAATCTATAAAAACCTGAATTGAACAGAGTGGGATATGTAAGGTAAATGCACAATAATCAATTTTATTTCTATAAATAACAAAAACAACTGAAAATGAAAGTAAAGGAACAATAACACTTATAATACTAGTTTAAAATAGAAATAACTGAGGATACATTTAAAAATGTTTGCAAGTCACGTGCACTGAAAACTCTAAAATATTTCTTAGAGAAATTAAAAGAAGACTCAAATCCCATAATTGTGGATCAGAAGATGTAATATTATTAAGATTCCAATTATCCCCAATTTGGTCAACAAATTTATCTTGATTCTAATCAAATCCTAGTAGACATTTGTTAGATATTAAATTCTAATTCTAATTCTAAAAATTTCTTGTATACGCAAAGAACTTAGAATGGCCAAGTTTTTTTTTTTTTTTTTTTTAAGTAGAACAAAATTCAAAAACTTACACTACTTTATTTCAAGATCTAATACTAGGCCCTCCAGTCCATCCAGGTGATTTGCCAAAAAGACAAAATATAGATCAAGGGAACATAAGTTCGAAAGTAGATTTTTAAAGACGAGAGTCAACAATAATACAATGGGGAAATTCTAATCTTGATAACTATTGGGTATCTACATAAAAAAACACCAGAGAGACCCAATTCTTACTTCAGATGATATTCACAATTTATGCTGAAGTAGACTGTAGAGTTAACTAAGTATGAGCAAAACTGATTCTATATGTAGAAGAACATAGAAAAGCTGGAGTTCTCATACAAGACTTGAGGGAATGCACAGTGTTAGCCACTTTTGAAAATAATTTTGTAGTTTCTCAGAAAGTTAAACATAGACTTATCATATGACCCAGGAATTCCATTTCCAGGAATTAACCCAAGAGAAATGAAAACCTAGGTGTATAAAAATATTTGTACTTGAATTTTCATAGTAACTGTATATATGATAGCCCCAAACAGGAAACAATTTAATGTCCATCAACTGGTACATGAACACACAATTTGGGGGCTATTCATAAAACACTATCCACCATAAGAAGAAATAAGCCACTATATACATCATAATATGAATGAATTCCAAAAGTTTTATACTAAATAAAAGAAAAAAAAGAAAGTAAAGCTCCGAGAAAGCAGTTCAATGTTCGCCAGAGCACAGGAGTAGAGGTTGCCAGGGGTACAGGACAACTTTGGAAACAGGGTATTATTCTAGATTATGATTCCCATAGTAGTCACATAACTATATGTATGTGTAACTCATTGAATTAAAACTGATCGCTTAAAAATTACATGTAAGTCTTACCTCAATAAAACTGACAAAAAAAAATATAAAAGAAAAAGTCAATACAAGTCAACACACATGCAAGAGAGCCACTCAGACTTGAGTAAAGAAACTATATTTGGCTTAGGGAGAGAGAACTGGGGATAAAAGGTTGGATCTCTAGGTTACCATAGCATGTTTGAAAATACATATTATTGTTTTCTTTCCTCATTATCTAACTACTTATTAACCTGGCACCTAGGATACCATAGTGCATCAGTGACATTTGTTCAGGAAATGTTAGATGACAGGTAGGAAAGTAAAAGAAAGAACCACAGAACTATTAGAGAAGTTATCTTTACCCTTGAATGAAAATTTAAAAGTGGAAGGGAGATTGTTGACATTTTGATCTGCTCACTTTTAGCTCTCATCCTGGGGATCTAGCTTTTTGTGTAAGCAAATAAACGAGTCAAAATGATTGGTTCCTGCTACCAGTTTACTTTGCATGAAAAAATATTTAAATTAATCACTGTGGACCAGCAAGACAAATGGGTGGGCTTCACCCTGATTCTGTCACAAGTTTTGTTGTTGAATGCTCAATCTTATCAGGTTTCCCCAGAGCCATAAACTTAAGCATAGCTGACTCAATTGTTTTTGACAGCATAAAATGTGTATAAATTGAGAGTTCATGAAGAAATATGGACTCTGAGAACTGGTTGTTACTGAGGGATTTTTTTTTTTTTTTTTTTTTACTATTTAACCTTTTGGTAAATATATATCTCTTTTTCCTATGTGATACAAATCAAGTAAAAACATCAAAAAATGGTGTCTTAAGAGATTTTTAAAACTTTTTTCCTTCTCTGTTTACAAAATTGCATTCTTACTTTTTCCTGAGAATTTCTTTCCTCTAATAAGCCTTGCATTCTCAGAATATCACATTATAATTTTAGGTTTAAGATTTCTTCATCAATTTAGATGAAAGAATAAGAGAAAGTTAAGGAGTTTACTCATTATTATATGGTAATTTTTTACACAGATGAATATTTATAATATGAAGTTAGAATAAAATGCAAGCACTCAACCAATAAGCATCTGTAGTGGACATCTGCTACTTCTGTCTGCCCAGCAATGCTTCCCTCTTCTTCCAGTAATAACACCCTCATTTACGTGGGGCAACAACTTCCCCCCTATTGTGTACATGCTTATGTCAATCAAGGATCTCTGTCCTTCATAGCCAAGGAACATATGACCAAAGTGAGGCTAATTTGTTTGTGTTTGTGTTTGTGTTTTGTAATTTTGAGTTTTAGGTGCAATTTTCCAAGAAAGAAAAGTTGAGCTGAGTCCTCTCTGAAATGTTCTGAAAAGACAAGTTCAGTTCCCCCTGAACCTGGAGCCATTCTGGTTTCTATTCTTTCAGAAGAAAATGTCTTCAGTTTTTCCTTTGGATCTATAAACTATTCCATATAACCTTTTCTAAATTCCCACTTTTGCTTAAGTTACTAGTGTCCATTAAGTTAGCTGATTAACCAGATTGTGTGTGTGTGTGTGTGTGTGTGTGTGTGTGTGTGTGTGTGTGTGTGTTTAGGCAGGGTCTTGCTAAGTTGCTTAGGAACTCACTATGTTGCTGAGTCTGGCTTTGAACTTGTGATCCTCCTGCCTCAGCCTCCCAAGCCCCTGGAATTATAGGCATGCAGCACCATGCCTGGCTACCAGATTGAAGTTTTCAACTAAAGAACCCCATGTATTAAAATCCCATGATACTTTGAGTAACATTTGGTACACGTAGAAGTGGTATCTAAAACCCCTGCCTGGTGGACCCATGACCTCCACACCTCCCAGGACTTTTGTCTCCACTGTACCTCAGCCATGGGCTCCCACAGGCATACCTGGATCAAGATTGTTAGTTCAATTGTGCCACTTTCCCTAACAGTCTTCTCTCCTTCCAGTTTACTTATTTACTTCTGTATTCTCCCCTTTCAGGGTGTGGAATTTCTGATAGTTCCCTGATTTAAGGATGAGACTCCACTCATATTTTGGACTCTCCTACAATCACAGAGTCTAGTTCTAGACTGTAGGCTTCCTGTCTTCTGCTGGGGTTAGCAGAAGGTCTGGAGGACATGGCTGCCTTCTACTCACTCTTCTATAGAAACTTGTGTTTTCAGTCTCATCATCCATCATTTTCAGAGCTATCTGGAGTATCATATCCTTCTGCCTTTTCAAAGGTCTAGAGTAGAAATTGCCTTCTTTTGTGCTCACCTCCTTTCCCCAGGCCCTCCCAGGTTTTGCAACTTTAGGTTTCTAAACCGGTTGGGGCAGTTACTGCTATCTATAGTTTCCAACATTTTACCATGTCTATAATTTTTCCCTTTCTCTTCATCTTTGAATTCACACTTTAAAAACATTTTATTGCCACATATATGAGGTTACAGGAGAGGGCAGAAGTAGATAAGCGTATAACTTTCTGTGTTACCAACCCTGATATTCTTTTAAAGACTATTCAAATTAGAAAATATCTTAATGCTGTCTAGTTAACTCTCATATTTCCCTCCTCTAGTACTTCCATCTATGTAATGAATGGTTTTTCTGTCTTTTTTTTTACCATACAGGGTTATTTTAATGTCAAGGAAGTCAATGTATTTGAAGTATTGCACAAATGATAAAGTTTAATGAAAATATGAAATGTTATTTAATAATCATATCATTTTATCTTCAAATCTTATTGATCATCTATTTATAACAATAATGCAACAGTTTATAACTGTTTTGCAACTATCATCTGCTATTTATTTTGACAAAGGCAGGATTTTTAAGACAAAAATAAAAGATGGCCCTACTCTCAAAGTAAGTAAGCACATAACAAAGATATGTATTTTATTTATTTTAACAGCTATTAAATATATTTTAATAGGTTGCAATATATGACATAATAGTGCTATTCTCTATCTTACATATATTTATTGGAATATATATATATATAAAACTATTGGGTTACAATAACTACAATAATTACAATAACTTTATTGGAATATATATAACGTATAGAACTGTATGTAACTCCATACACTTTTTTCTTTTTGTTTCAGAAAAGGAAAAAAACTATCTGAAGTCAGAGAAAATTTCTGGAAGTTGATCATAGGTGATGGACATCTTGAAAGATTAACAGAATTGTAAAAGGGGAGAAATGAGCCACTGGGCAAACGTTTGTGCAAAAGCTCAGTGATGTAAACATGCATAGCTGGAGGATTTACATGGTTACCCCGTAGAGGCCATGCAGAAAAGTGGCAGGGCATGGGGATCCAAAAAATGGCTGAGGTGGCTCACTCAGTGAAGAGTCTGTTTGATCACATCTTATAAATGAGAAGCTCAGATTTCTTTTGCATTTAGCAACATGATAGAAATTTGTTTCTTGCGTGGAACATGAGTGCTTTAGTCAGCTTTTTCGTTGCTGCAACCAGAAGACCTGAAAAGAAAAGTTTTAGAGGAGGAAAAGTTTATTTGGCATTCATGGTTTCAGAGGTCTCAGTCCATAGATGGCTGACTCCATTGCTCTGAATCTGAGAAGAGGAAGAACATCACGATGAAAGGGAGTGGTGGAGAAAAGCAGCTCAGGACATGACAATCAGTAAGCAGAGAGAGACTAAGCTCGACTTGCAAGGGACAAAATACATTCCCCAAAGGCATGCCCTGAGCAACCCGCCTCCTCTAGGCACACTGCCTGCCTACAGTT
Source organism: Sciurus vulgaris (assembly GCF_902686455.1). Lineage (NCBI taxonomy): Eukaryota > Metazoa > Chordata > Mammalia > Rodentia > Sciuridae > Sciurus > Sciurus vulgaris. Next base: position 87,010,187 of record NC_136462.1, read on the forward strand.
ATCACAATCCATTCAAGTGGATGGATGCACTGATTAGGTTAAGGCTTTCATAACCCAGTCATTTCTCCTCTAAACTTTCTTGCATTGTCTCACACATGAATCTTTGGGGGACACCTCATATCTAAACAATAACAATGAGAATTATATAACGTAATTTAAGTTCAACACTTAATCTGTCATTAATGGATGGTTAGTCACTGGCCCGTATATACTACAAAGAGCAAGAAAAGAAGCCTTCATAATACCACGACACAGCTTTTTGATGATTACATCATCAAAAATGTCCACATTCATCTTAATGTCTTTGTTGAAGACTCCATAAACCCTCATGTGAATTAATCTGCTAACCTCAATGTGAATTATGATGCTACTTTTCTCTAAAGCCTCCAAACACCTACCTTTCCTTTGGTGGAGGGAATCTGGAACCTGACAAAAGCCTTAGGAAGGGTCTGATCCTCATATATCATAAATTCATTTGCAGTTTCTTTCCTTCCTTCCTCCCTACATTTCCTCCTTCCTTCCTTCCTCCCTTCCTTCTTTCCCTCCCTCCCTCCCCTTTCTTTCTCCCTCTCTCTCTTCCTTCCTTCCTTCCTTCCTTCCTTCCTTCCTTCCTTTCTTTCTCTCTCTCTCTCTCTCTCTCTCTCTCTCTCTCTCTCTCTCTCTCTCCCTTTCTCTCTCTCTCTCTCTCTCTCTCTCTCTCTCTCTCTCTCTCTCTCTCTCTCTCTCTTCCCAGAGATACTGTATCACTGAGCTGTATCCCCAGCTCTTTTGAGACAAAGTCTCACTAAGTTGCCCATACTGACCTCAAACTTGTGATCCTTCTGTTTCAGCCTCCCTAGTCACTGGGATTACACATGTCTATGACCATGCTTGCCCTGCGAATTTGTTAAAATGACAAATTTGGAATTGAACAGATATTCCCTAGTCATAAACGGAATAATATGGAGAGTGCTATGAAATGCACTAGTAGGTCTTTGAGTTGCAGTTTCTTTAAGATAAACTAAATGAATTCTTAGGTGTCTATCAGCTATAATGTGCTGGAACATAATATGTACAATGCTATTTAAAATCTTCAGATGACTAATAGATGAATAATTCCATTCCACCAAAATTTAATTATGATATCTAGAGACCAATGTTTGCAACATATTAAAACCTTCATATATTCATAAGGAAATATCTGACTAAAGGATGAAAGACTTCACTAGCACATCCTGAGAAGACGAAGAGCATCAGAGTTAGCAATAAATGTTTACCTACTGTAGGTTTCAGGGATTTCCCTGGAGACCATTTGAATTAGGTATAGTAGTAGTTCATAGTGTGTTATTTCTTTTAAAATGCATTAGGACCTCGTGATTATAATGCATTCCATCATATCAGGCCACTTCCTCTGAGGCCTTGTAAACAGCCAGATGTTCTCCTCTTCACCTGTGCTTTTGTAGTTGAATCCTGTATGACTTTTCTGGTATATAAGTTCCCTGGAATGAATACAGAACCATCAACATAAATTGTTATTATCTATGTTTCTTCACTGACCCATGACAAATGCAAGCTATTTGATTTGGGAATACTACTTATAATGTCACGTGTTAGGAACATATTACTTGCCAAATTAAAAGGAAAACCTTTGTTTTACCATATAGACAGATCACACATGATTGCTCTTGAATTTTACAGTCATTTTTAAGATGGTAAATTATTCTAAGCCTTTTCATGTATATATAATTTTATCCCCAAGTGTTTTTCCTGCTAGACAAGACATGGTGATGATGAGAAATACTACTTAGTATTTGGTAAGTACTACAAAGTTAGTACTAAATTTAGTAGTTTATTTTGTAATGCCAAAACAGATCCATTTTGGGGGGGGAGGGTACAGTAAGCTTTATTGATGGTATGTGACAGTAGGGTTCCTTAAGCTTCTCCCCTTCTTCAGGGGGTCTGGGATGGAAATTGGAAGGAGAGGAGATTCTCAGTGTGTTGAGGGACTGAGTTAGGGGCAGGGATTCCCCAGCCGAGGACCTCTCTCTTCCTCTGTGTTTTTGCTAGGGCAGCCCCTGGACCAGGGGCTCTTACTCCTTGGAGGCCATGTGGACCATAAGGTCCACCACCCTGTTGCTATAGCCAAATTCATTGTCATGCCAGGAAATGAGATTGACAAAGTGGTCGTTGAGGGCGATGCTGGCCCCAGCATCAAAGGTGGAAGAGTGGGTATCACTGTTGAAGTCGCAGGAGATGAACTGGTCCTCTGTGTAGCCCAGGATGCCCTTGAGGGGGGCCTCTGATGCCTGCTTCACCACCTTCTTGATGTCATCATATTTGGTGACTTTCTCCAGGCGACAGGTCAGATCCACAGCTGACACATTGGGGGTGGGCACATGGAAAGCCATGCCAGTGAGCTCCCATTCAGTTCACGGTTGACCTTGCCTACAGCCTTGGCAGATGCAGGGATGATATTCCGGGCAGTCCCACAACCATCATGCCACAGTTTCCCAGAGGAGCCATCCACAGTCTTCTGAGCAGCAGTGAAGGCGTGGACTGTGGTCATGAGTCCTTCCAGGATGCCAAAGTTGTCATGGAGGACTTTGGCCAGGGGAGCTTAGCAGTTGGTGGTACAGGAGGCATTGCTGACGATCTTGAGAGAGTTGTCATACTTCTCAAGGTTCACGCCCATCACAAACATGGGGGCATCAGCAGAAGGGGCAGAGATGATGACCCTTTTGGCACTGCCCTTCAAATGAGCCCCCAGCTTTCTCCATGGTAGTGAAGACTCCACAACATATTCAGCACCAGCATCACCCCATTTGATGTTGGCAGGATCTTGCTCCTGGAAGATGGAGATGGACTTTCCATTGATGACAGGTTTCCCATTCTCAGCCTTGACTGTGCCATGGAATTTACCATGGGTAGAATCATACTGGAACATGTAAACCACGTAGTCGAGGTCAATGAAGGGGTCATTGATGGCAACAATATCTACTTTGTCAGAACTGAAAGCAGACCTGGTGACCAGGCGCCCAATATGGCCAAATCCATTCACTCCGACTTTCACCATCCTGTCTCAGGGACACGGCTGGCACTGCACGAGGTGAGAAGCGGCTGTCTGTCGAACAGGGAGGAGCAGAGAACCCAAAACATACATTTTTAAAGGTATTCATGGGGTGGTTATGGTTTTATAATCAATCTTCAATAAACAAAACAATGATTACAATGTCTCTCTACATGCCCATTGTATATAGTTGATATTATGTAGGACTTGATGATTTCATATCAAAATTAAATTTCAGTACTATTCTTAAGAAAAACACATTTATATAAATTCCTCCTTCCACTGTATCTAAATTCTCATAAGAAAATATTCTGTTCTGGCTATTTCTACTAGTGAAACTGTAAGGATACTGAGGTATGGGTGAACGGCCATTCTTGTAGTGAATGATGATTAATCTTGTGACATTTGTAATGCAAATATAAACATTATAAACAAATATATAAAGGACTTCGTTTTAAAAACTTTTGGAGATTGAAATGATGCCATAAATTGTATTCCTGAGGGAAATTAATTGACAGTGCATGACTTAGGTATCCAGATTATGGAAGAAACTCAACAGTTGTTGAGAAGGAAGACACATAGCTAAAAATCTGGAAGAGCAGTGAGTTGGATTTGACATCAAAAGTTTATAAGACTAAGCTTTATTAACATTTAATGTTAGAAATATCTGGTTTAATAATGGTTTTACAACAAAATCTTGATGAATTTATTCCCAGAAATTTTGAACAGTAAAATTTTCTTGATGCACATATTTTACCAAATGTTCAAATTTTAAAGTATAGATCAAAAGACAATTTATAAATAATTGAATCCGATCTTGCCTTCCTTTCATGGCATTTATCCACACATATACCTAAATATAACTTACACTTCAGCAAACTAAAGTGTGAAATTAATAGTTCAGTCTACAAAGAAACTAAGTGGTTTGCTTAAGAATAAGAGAATAGTTTGTGGCTAAGAGCATAGCTGACTGGATTCAGACTGCAGCTCTATTACTTACTAGCTATCATTTGACTATTTTTGTTCCTGAGATGGCTCATCTGGAAAATGGGAATAGTAGAACATAACTCAGAATTATTTTGTGGTTTACATAAGCTAGTCTGTGTAATGCACAGTTCCTGGCATCTAAATACTCAATAAATGTTAGTGATTTTAATTCTCTCTTCAACGAATTAGTTCTGTGTTCTTAGGAAACTTACTTTAAGCACTTGTGACATTTATCATAACTTGAATTGCACAGTTTTTTATTGTTTACAGTCTGTCTTCTTCATTGGACCCCAAATTTCACATATCAGGGACTATACCTGTTTTAATGACTAACATATTGTGTGGTAGTTGTCACTATTAGGTGCTTGAGAATGTTTTATTTTTATTATAAACATGATGTTATTTCAATCATAATACCTGATAGGAATGTTAAAAAGATTAGAAAAGCGAATACAAGTGAAGAACTTAATACCATGTTGGGAACTCTAAACAGTCAGTATCTAATGCTTGTTACTGTTGCTATTACCATAAGCCTCAAAACTAGACAATGGTAGAAAAGCAACTATGACTGAGGTTTCTCAGTGGCCCCATTCACAGTCAGTGGTATCAGCTAAATGTATGTAAAGCAGAAAAACGAATTTCTAATGTTTAAAAATCTATTTTGCTAGGGAATTCTGTAGTTGATATTGCTTGGCAACAAAATCTAAGCAAGAGATTGTGAATTGAGACATTGAGAGCTGATCTCGAATTCTTTCTATACGCCTTTTGCATGGCCTGGCTAATATTATAACAGCAGCGATGACAATGACAACAACAGACTAAGCAACCAACTTTTTAAATTAAGGAGATATTACAAAAGCTACCTGAATCTTGTTTTTTCTTGAACAAAATCAGGAGTAGGAGAGAAAAGGCTGGAAACACACCTGTGGGAATTGGGGTTGGTTCCCCTTTCTCTGGGGCACTTGCCCTTCAATCTATGCATGACTTCTGGAGATATTTGTCTTTGGAACCCCTGATTTGGGTTGAAGCCTATCTGAGATTAATGTGATTTAAGGAATTCTGGATGTCTTTGTAGTAACCACTTTGATCCACATACGCAACACCTTTTTCTCTTTCTTTCTTTTTTTTTTTTTTTTAATTTTTTTGCAACAGAAACAGACTTATTCCTGCTGACTTTTTCATCACTCCTCACCTTGTTCATGTCTTATACAGCATCTGATAGAGAGTGTCAAGAGAATTTTGAAATTATAGTTCATTTACTCTGGTTAAACATAAGGAAGGAAAAGCAATTACCAGAGCAAAATGATGGAATTAAAGATTCTTCTTACAAACTAGTTAGGTATTTAGTGTTTGATGAGTGCTGGAAAAGATAAATATGCTTTTGAAGGAGGACTGTATCAATCTGCAATCATGAATGAAAGACTCTGAACATGATTTAGATATCAAACATATGGTTTGCAAACAAAATCAATCTTTTTCTAGGCAGTAAGAGTTAGTTGACAATATACTGTATCTCTTTTTTTAATTTTTGTTTCTAAGTTGAGAAAAATGTTTTTTTTTTTTTTAGTGGTGAATAAATTTCCTGCACCAACAACAGTTTTTTATTTTATTTTATTTTTTTTTTCTGCTAAGGAAATATGCTACAAGATAGAGTTTTAAAAGAGACATGCAGATGGTCTGTAGAAAATCTTATAACTATGATCCCATATAAAAAGTATAAATGCATTCTTCATGTGAGGAATGTTAAAATGTTAATAAGCTAGTTTAGTTTCAGATTTGCTATATGCTAGAAGTTTAAATTTAAAGGATGATGATTCAATTTAAAAGATTATAAAAAGGGACTATGGGCATGTTACTGATCATTTTGCTGACTAACCTGACACAGATGCTTCAGGAATCTGGTCCATTCAACTCTGGTTCAAAAGTACCTCTTTCATCAAGCAGCCCATCAAATGACCACACATATTGAACTCATGCTGACATGGGTTCCATACACTGAACTTTCTTAAAAAAAAAATCATCCGGTCATTTTATCACTTTTTAATATTATGCCATAATTGATAATCAAAAAGAAGCAGAAGTGTCTTTAACAAAATAAAATTCAGGAATGTTGTAAGTTTGTCCTCAAAAATTTGAAGGTGTATGCTTTTCAGAGTGGATTGTAGTTATTCTACATTTCTCATTCAGGCAGAGAAACAAGGAAAAAGGCACAAAAAGCATTGAGAAGAGACTGAGGAGGAAAACTTTATCAAGGACATCTTAACATATTGGAATGAGTTATTTAAGGATGATGTCAAAAAATCTAAGATTATGAAAGATATTAGTGTGGGATGATTCAGTGTCATGTGTTGTAGGGCTGGAGATTAGACCAGACCACTTTTAGGAATAGAGTTAAAAAAATGATCATACTCTAAAACTTCTTCCTAGTCTAATGAACTTCCATCATTGGTATTCTCACTAATTAATGCCATCAACTTCCTGCTAACCTACCCATCTCTCTTTTATCCCAGTAAACCTGGCTAATAATTCCACATCAATAAAGGTTATTGACAACAAAAATAAAAACAAATAATAAAATGAATATATTCAGTACTGATATAAATCATTTGTGTTACCTTATTGGTCAATCTCATTTTAATAGCTAGATTAGGATGTTAGTCACTGATAATTTTCTGAAGCTTTGCAATTAAATTATTTTATGAGGGAAAATGAGAGACTTATATCCTGCTTTCCCATAAAAAATGTAGCATTACCTCAGATAGAAACAAGCATGGTATTTAACTGAGAAACACAAAAGAAACACAGAGCAAAACCATTCCAAAGCACTTCCTTCCGTGTTATCAAAGCTCCTGCCATTGTGTCCTTTCACCATAAAAAGATTTGCTTATTAGTGACTGTGAATTGAAAGCATTTGCAATTCAGTGAGATCTAAACCATTTGGTCTGCAAGTATTTTACACTTGGTAAGACTGAAAGGAAAACCCAACTCTGCTTTTCCTTATTCTTTTGTAGGTCATTTTTATAAGATCACTTATTTTACTAGTCTATTGATAAGCAATAATTGCTCCCACATCATTTGTGGAACCACATTCATATTCTCTATCCTAATGCATTATCATCTTTTTCTAAGTCTCATTGATGTGTTTATTTGTGTGGTTTATTTTGAAGGACTTGGGCTTTATTTTTTTTTTTTTTTTTTTTTTTTTTGTCGGTACTAGGGATTGAACCCACAGGCCCATGCTAGGTTGAAAAGACTTATAAACAACTGTTCATTATATAATAATTTGAAAAATTTGCTATTAATATGCAAATCTAAGGAGGTTCTGTCTACACATTTTTATTATTTTTAAAAATTTAGCTTCTAAATGTTTTACAAACTGCAGTTTGATTCATTGTACACAAATGGGGCACATCATTTCATTTCTATGGTTGTACACAATGTAGATTCATACCATTCGTGTAATCATACATGTCCATAGGGTAATTATGTCTGTCTCATTCCACCATTTTTCATACCCTCCTCTCTCTCATTTCCTTCTACATATTCTAAAGTTCCCCCATTCTTCTCTCATTCCCCACTCCCCGACTCCCATTACATATCGTTCTCCACTTATCAGGGAAAACATTCAGCCTTTGTTTTTTTGGGTTTGGCTTATTTCACTTAGCATGATATTCTCCAATTCCATCCATTTATTTGCAAATTCCATAATATTATTCTTCTTTATGGCTGAATAGTATTCCATTGTGTATATATACCAGAGTTTCTTTATCCATTCATCTGGTGAAGGGCATCTAGGTTGGTTCCACAATCTAGCTATTGTGAACTCAGCTGCTATAAACATTGATGTGGCTGTGTTACTGTAGTATGCTGATTTTAGGTCCTTTGGGTATAAACCGAGGAGTGGAATAACTGGGTCAAAAGGTGGGTCCATTCCAAGTTTTCTGTGGATTCTCCATACTGCTTTCCAGAGTGGCTGCACCAATTTGCAACTCCACCAGCAATGTAAAAGTGTGCCTTTTTCCCCACATCCACACCAACATCTATTATTGTTTGTGTACTTGATAATAGCCATTCTAAAAAGCTTTACACCAAAAATACAAAAAACCCAATCAATACATGGGCCAAGGAACTGGACAGACACTTTACAGAAGAAGACACACAGGCAATTAATAAATATATGAAAAAGTGTTCAACATCTCTAGTAATTAGAGAAATGCAAATATATTTTTCTTTTATGAGGGAAAATATCTGATATTTCCAATTATTAAAAAGCTAATAATGATCAAAAACCAAGTAAAAAAAATCACAAAACCCATCCTTCTTGCATTTAACAGAAGTCTTTAGCAAATGTAGTCCAGTTAGAATAATTTATTTATAATAATATCTCATAAGTAATATTCTGACATTTTATCATAAATATAGTGAGCTAGAAAAACATGAATATATTACAGTTCTGAAGTCAGGAGTTTGACCTGGGTTTCTCTGGGCTAAAATCAGGTGAGCTGTTTGGTGTTCCTTTTGGAGATTCGAGGACCAATTCCATTTCCTTACTCATCCAGTTTGGAGACAGAATTCAGTTCCTTGCATTTCTAGGACTGGGGCCCACTTTCTAGCTGGCTGCCACCTAAGGGTTGTTCCCAATCTCTAAATGTACCAATATTCCTTGGCTCACGGCCTCCTTCCATTATCCCAGAAGTTTCAATTGTGGATTGAGTCTGTCTCATGTTTTAAATATCTCTTAACTTTCTTTCCATTGTATCTCTCTGATTGGCTTTTCTGTGTTTCTTTTCAGCTTTTTTGACTTCACTAAATTTCTCTTCTACTCTTAAAGACCCATGTTATTACCTGAGATCCATATGGATAAAATAATTTCATTTTTCTGTTTTAAGGTCTGTAATTTGAATTCCATTTGCAAAGATCTTTCTCTCACATAACCAAATATTTGTTTCAGGGATTAGGGAATGGACATCGTAAAATGTCATTATTCTGCCCACCAATAAGGCATTTTACCTTACAATTGTTTAAATTGTTGAACAGAATTATGGTTGTTATAGTACTTTAAATCTATTTTATTCCTTAGTTTGGGAGAAGGGTGCTCATGAGGAAGATTAATTAGCTATGTAAAAGATGAAGTAATGAAACCCATTTTCTCTATGCATCTGTCTGTGCATCTGAATGCACATCTGAATTGTGGTTCCATTATTTGGAAGAGAGAAAGAATTTTAGAAAGATTTATGCTGTAGAATATGGACCTTTTAACCTATCTACTTAATTTGGTACTTCTGAAAAGCAATTACAATTTGAAAAGGGTATATTAACTTAAAAATAAATATCCACAAGTAAGCATAAGTGCGGGATAGGATATGGGGGAAAGAGAATACTTATACCCTGTTGGTGGGATTGTAAATTAGTACCATCACTATGGAGGTCAGTATGGAGATTCCTCAAAGACTAGGAAAGGAACTACCACATGACTCAGCTATACCATTTCTTAACATTTATTCACAAGAATTAAAGTCATCATACTATAAATATATCCATGTTTATAGCAGTGCCACTCACAATCCCCAAACTATGGAACCAGCCTAGGTGTCTGTCAATGACTAAATGGATAAAGAAAATGAAGTATATACAATGGAGTATACTCACAATGGACTTTTATTCAGCCATTAAGAAGAATGAAAGTATCTTATTTGCAGGTAAATTAAACTGGATGGAACTTGAGAGCATTCTGGTAATTCCCAGTTGTGATGTGGTTCAGTCATTTCAGTGGCAAAAGCATCACAGGCTTAGGAACTGACCTTTGTCCAAGCATCCCCCCAAACTGAAGCTTATTAGAGAGGTAGGATTGGTAGGAACCAGGGAGTTATAGGAGCAGAGAATTTTGGATCTGGGCATCTGCCAGATCTGTGCCTCTGTTTTTAATGATTTTGCTCTTTACTTTTTCTGTTTCACTTTTCTTATCATTGTTTTATAATTATACACTCCCTAGGAAATGGGTTAGAATGTATAAGTCTTATTGAACATTTTATACTCTTTATTGTATCAGAACTGTACTTAAAATTTCTAGTGTAAAGAGAATAGGTTTAACTCAGTTACAGGAGGAAAGTAGGGCAGGGGAAGGTTTCGGGGGAAAGAGTGCAAAATAACAAACTCTGAAAACTCTAATCACAAATGTTCTGAACATAGAGGAACTGAAATTATGAAACTGAGCCCACAGGATAAGTATGTGTTGCATAAATGAAGGGCATGACCCAGAGACTATGAGTGAAGGGGAGACGGGGGAGAGGTGGCCGAGAGCCAGGGGAAATCGTCCCACTCCATCACACAGCTCAGAGTTCAGAGATTTTCTTCACCCTGATGATACCAAGTCTCAAGTGGGGGAACACTGCCTTAATTCATAATTTCAGTAACAAAGGAAGTCATTATTCAAATTTTCCTGTGGGGTCAAGAATTCAGAGGTTGCTTTGAAACTATAAAGCATTTTAAACTCCTCTTGCAGTCTTAAAGTGCTCATATCCACAAATGTTATGCCATATATACCTGACTACACAGATAAAATTTGTATATAATTTCATTCCCAAAAGGCATGGAGGAGGCAATGCATCTTGTACTCAATGGCCACCAAAGAGCACAAGGATGAACATTTAAGACCAGACACAGACACATTCCCCTAAATTTTCAAAGCATGGCTTGTGGTTTCAGCCCTCTGACTCCCATTCCATATAATGGAAGTCAGGTGGCAAAACCCTAATGCAAACTCCTTGGAAATCTAGAAGACAGCATAATGATGTTCTTTGTTTTTGCTATGGAAACATTTATATGGGACACAGGTTCAACTGTCCATGAAATGATGCACTAATCTCCAGAGTTCACAATGTAATTTGGAGTATATTTTCTTCTCCATGTGCATGCAATTGTGAAGGTAATTGCCACCCTGAAGGTAAAGAATGCCGGGTGTCCCCCCCACACAACGCACAGCTACATTCTTCCAGTCAGATATTCCCTTTGTGTATCCAGAGAAGAAATTCAGGGAACTAGTTCACTTCTTCATTTTTTTGCATGTACTTTCCAGGGACACCTAATTTCTCCTTGACAAGCTTTGTTAATTTTTAAAATAGTTGCTTCTATGTGTGTGTGTATGCATGTGAATAGTCCAATTTCTGGCCTGAATGGTATGGATAATCCATGAAACTGTTCTCTTGCCTCTCAAATTTATAAATTCTATTTGTATGCCATAGATGTTTAAAATCTGAAAATTAAGCCAGCTTAACAATATAAAGGGTTGATTTTAGATATACTGAGGATTTATCAAATTCAATGTTAGCTTTAAGATTGTTCTTAGATTTGACTGGGACCACAAGTCACAGAGACCTCCATTATTTTAAGAAAGTAAAATCACTGTACTTATTTGTGAAAACTATTTTTAGAAATTGAAATCGAAAGGGTTGAAACAGGACCATCTTCCTTTTTCGGTAACTCTAAGATAGGATTTCATTACTTAACTTTTAAAAAAAGCCCTAATAATATTTTTTTTAACAATTGTTTCTAATTACCATATGAGAAATCAACTGTAGTGACACAGCAGAGTACTTAAGAACACACAGTTTCATATTTATTTTGTGTTTAAAAGTATCACTATTTCTTCTGAACTTGACTAGGCACTCAAGGGATATAAAAGAAGTATGAATCAAACTTTTCTTCCTTCACAGCATGTAACACAGATTAGAGTTCATTATCAGACTACTGAAAATGCTTGTCCATGTATTGATTGCCACCATTCTGCTTTGTGATTCCTTTTAATACTTCAGATACTGTAAAGTCATTGTAAAGTCATTCTTATAATCATTGTAAACCTCATTTATCTGTTCATGACTATTCTGGGTACCACATAAGACTGAGCAGTGAGATCTCAAAACTATAAGAATAACTGAATGGACATTGACTGACACCCCAATCAGGAAAGATGGCACAGGGGGTTGCACCTAGACATTTTTAATCACATTCATTGAATTTATATATGACTCACTACTTTTTTCCAAAAATACTCTTGGAAGCATTTTACAGAAAAAAAGGCTAAAATTATAATACAGAAACAAGGTATCTGGACTAACAGAAGAAATCAGTGGAATTGATGACAGAATAGAAGCCAAAGGAGAGCATGTGCAATTTTATGCAGCTATGGCAAGGAGGGAGATATCCCAGGCCAGAGTTTCCAACCTCAGGACTATTGACGTTTTGGGCTGGATATTTCCTTGCTTTGGGAAGCTGCCCTTGTGCATTCTGGGATGCTCAGAAGCATCCCTTAATAGAGTATCCTCTAACCACTAGATACCAGCAGCACCTCCCTCCTCAATGTGACGACCAAAAATTCCTTCAGATATTGCTACACCACCTTTTGAGAATTATTCCCTGTCTCATCTCATTCAGGCTACTGTAACAAAATACCTTAGAACGAGCAATTTATAAACAAGAGAATTTTGTTGCTAATAGTTCTGGAAGCTGGGAAGTGTAAGATCAATGTGCCAGCAGATTTGGTGGCACTGAGGGCCTATTCCTTAGCTATGGCACCTTATGTGTACTCATATGATGGAAGAGGCAGAAGGGGCAAGGTGGCACCCTTCCACCTGTTTTGCAGAAGCACACAATCCCATTAATGAGGGCGAAACCATCAAGACTTACTTCTTCCAAAGCCCTACCTCTTAATACCTTCACCTTGGGGTTAGGTTTTAACATATGACCTAGCTTGCTTTCTAAGAATGGAGAAAAAGCATCACCTAGTTCTATGATGTTTTGATAAATAGAGAGAAGCATAGATTATTTCCTGACACTTATTTCTAAAACAAATTTTAGTAAAACATGAGTGATTTTAGTTGAAAGCTTACTATGAGCCTGCTATTGAAACACACAGTGTCCATATATGAGCTCTGCTATTTCTGTGAGATAGGTAGTATTGTGTTCCTCACTTTATAGCCCGATCGACTGAGACTTAGATAACAGTGAATGGTAAAATTAGGATGAGCGTGAGTTTAGAGCCACAACTCTGTTATCAATGAAAACCTCATGAAAAGGTAAGCAGATGTCAGAATGTTGATTTTTACTTTTATTGTTTATTCATTAAAAAAAATTTAGTTGTTAATGGGTCTTTATTTTATTTCTTTATTTATATGCAGTGCTGAGAATCAAAGGCAGTGCCTCACACATGGTAGGCAAGGACTCTACCACTGAGCTACAAACCCATCCTTACCATGTTGATGTTTACATGGCTCTTCCATGAAAAGTAGAGGATATGAAATTAAAACAGAAACTAAAAAAGACAATTAAAACCTTTTCAAGCAGCTATCTGAAGGAGTTCACAATGTGCAGAAGCAGATTAGTGACAGCTGTCCCTGCTATATATTGATCATAATTGCTGACCATATTCAACCAGAGTAACAGGGAGGAGGCTGTCCCAAATTTCATTTCTGGTTTCAAAGTTTGAGTAGTGATATTTGAAATATCTGGACACTAAACTTTCTTTTTTTTCATAGATATCAATAATAAGATTTTTCACCATATTATGGAGTGAGAGGGAATCTGGAAAAGAGCTTGGAATTAAACAGATCCAAATGAGATCCTAACACTGAACCTTAAACTGTGTAACTACGAACAACTATTTGACCTCTATGATCCTTACCTGAAAATGGGATAAGTATTAAATAGATCATAGATAATATAGATGTGGGTTATATGCATTTACAGTAATGTTCTAAGAATTGTACACTTACAGCTGGAAGTGGTGGTGCATACCAATAATCCCCATGACTCTGGAGGCTGAGGCAGAAGGATCTCAGGTTAGAAGGCAACCTGGACAACTTAACGAGATGCTCTCTTCAAATATTACTACTACTACTACTAAAGGATGTGGATGTATCTCAGTGGTAAAATACCACTGGATTCAATCTCCAGTATCACACACACAAAAAACTATACACTTATAAAATTATATAATAGTAATGAAAACGCTAGACTTTGAAAGTGTTTAAAATAGTATTTAACATTTAAAAATAAATGTTATTTGCTACATTTGTTCTAGAAATGTGTAGAACTTAATATAATAAGAGGAGCAGTGGTAAAATCAACCCCACTGTCTGGTGCCATTCTCAACGTCCCCTCCCACTTCCAGGAAAACACATTTACCAAATACTCTCTCTCCTCAGGTGAAATAAACCTTGGACCTTTGTTGACATATTAAGGCCTTCCCTGGTAGCATGTTTCCTTTGGTACTGCTTTACTGGGCCAAGGACCCTTCACCCCTCCACACCCACTGACCCTCAAGAAACTCTCTCTCTTGTTTTCAATTATTAGGTTCTTACACCTGTAATCCCAGTGGCTTAGGAAGTTGAGGCAGAAGGATCCAGAGTTGACAGTCAGTCTCAGCAACTTAGGGAGGAACTAAGGAACTCGTGATACCTTGTCTAATAAAATATAAAAAAGGGCTGGAGGTGTGGCTCAGTGATAAAAGCACCCTCTGGGTTCAATTCCTGGTACAAGGAAAAAAAAAAGTTTTATGCTGACTTGCAGAATACCAAATATATGGTCTAATTTTTGACAGCTTGATAACTGATTCTCCTCAGCTACTAATTTTCTGTAGATCAATGGGTTATTAAATGCATCCAAGGGAACTTATAAAGCACTCAGGTCTAAACTGAGTAAAACATACACACATATATTTTGTAACATTTCAAAAGTGTGTACTCCTATTTTCACAGAGGTTAAGTACTGCAGCAACTATTTTTGAAAACCTACAAAAGACTATAGGAAATGTAAGACGTAAAATTCGCTTGAGTTATTCTCAATGGACTCGAAGTTGCTGGAGTAGATGAGCCTCAGACAGACTTGGAACATGCCATAGGAATGCAGATCAGGAGACGTAAGAATAACCAGAGACATTGTGGGAGGTAGAATTCGTAATATAGTGTCTTTTTTTTTTTTTTTTTTTTTTTTTTTTTTGTAATTTAAGTATTCTGTCTCCCTTCTTGTCAATGTGTCTCTTTTTCTCTTCCTATACAAATAATATATAGCTTACATATGATGCACGTAGAGAAAATTACACTATATATTTATATTATACACACTAAAATTTGTATATATTTCATATTTTCTTAATTTTACAAAAATTAGATTATTCCATAATGTATTGAGTGTAACCATGGTCCACTTTATGCTTTGAATATAGTCTTTGTTGCTCTGCCACTGTGACTTATTTTTAAGAGGACATGTTTCTTTCTCTTCCAGTCTCCCTCCTCTCTGATCTTTTTCCCTCTCTAATCTCAGGGGAAACAGGATTACCTTTCTTCCCCATCCTACGTAGAGTTTTCTGTCCTGAAGCACACACCCACCAAAGAAGTGAAGTAATTCAGGCTTTGGGGATGGCACCAGAAAATCTCAGAAATAATTATCCACCAAATTAACAAGCAAATTACAACTGTGATAGAGAACATGTGGAATGTGGCCTTTGAATCACCTCTGTGATGGGCAGAATCACACAGCCTCTAGGACAGGAGCCCCTTGTGCTTCCCCTTTGCTAGCAAAACTTCTTTTTCCTTTTTCTCAAAACTGTGTTCCCTCATTATTGGATTGGCATTGGGACCATGTTTTTGGTAATGTGAGCATAATTCTTTGCCAGTGTATGCAGATAGTTTTCATTATTTGTAAAAAAGTTGAATCATACAGACATGCCATAATTTACATATTCTCCTATTCTTGCCCACTTAAGTGGGTTTCCAGATTTCCCCCACTTTGCAAAATGTTATAGTGAATATTCTTTCTTTCCTGTGTAAGCAATTCTGTGTATTATGTAGTTCTAAAGTGGAATCCCTGCATCAAATGGCATCTATTTTTAAAGGGCATTATTGGATTTGCCAAATTAGC
This sequence comes from Sciurus vulgaris, assembly GCF_902686455.1. Classification (NCBI taxonomy): domain Eukaryota; kingdom Metazoa; phylum Chordata; class Mammalia; order Rodentia; family Sciuridae; genus Sciurus; species Sciurus vulgaris. Next base: position 87,026,133 of record NC_136462.1, read on the forward strand.
CTTCAATAAATTGTCCCTGTTGATAGTCCTGTGGAGATAGAACTCTTTCTTCCACACCTGTGTAGTATCCATCTTCTTTATTTTTGCTAATCCAGGAGGTGAAAAATGTTATCTCTGCTTGAAAGAATGAGAGTTTTAAACTTTGAATGACAGGTAAGAAAGTGAAGACAGGAAAATTTCTTTAGGAAACTATTGTTCTAATATGACAAAGTTAATCAAGATAGTGAGGAGGAGATAGGCTGTTTTGAAGCCAAGCTTTCACACCACGAAATAGAGTAGTACTGGCTAGGAAGAGGTGTGAGTGAATGACATGCTCATGAAAATAAAGCGCAAAAGCTGCCAATATCTGAACAGGAAAGCACTCCAAAAATTAATCTCTTTGAAAAGGTTCTTTCCCTTAATTTCACCCTTCTCCTTAGGGCTTTTCTTATTTGGATTCCTCCTTTCACCATCAAAGGTTGTCTCCAGGGATATTCTTTATATCTTTGGCACAAATGTGCCAAACGAGGATTCTTATTCTGTTGTTTCAGTTAGGAGGTGATTAAAAACAGTCCAGCAGAGAGGCAATGTGGGTCTGAGTTGGAGAAGCTGTGGGGAGGAGGTAGATACTAGAAGGCCTGAGGATGCACCTGCTCTGGGGTGAGAGTCAAGGATGCCTTAGCAAATGGGTTGCCATGATCATGAGTGCAGTAGGAAGATGTCTATGGAGGAAGCTAATCTGATTTGAGACATGTTCTGTTTGAGGTGCTGCTGGTGCTAGGACATCCACAGGTTGTATTTTGGAAATCCTAGACTACATTTCAGGAAATCAGTTTTTGCTGAGGTAATAATTGAAGTTATTTGCCTGGATATGGACACCAAAAGAAGGAGAAGAGGGCAAAGATGCAAGCATCTGTAAGTGTCTACCATTAGTTGGTAGGCAGAGGTGAACATCATGAGAAAGACTGTTAGTGGTGGGAGCCCCAGTAGAACTGAGAGGAGGAATTATTTCTGAACTCATGATATAAAAAAAATTTGTGGAGGAGCCATATAAAAAATTAGATCTTCCAAAATGTCAAAATAAGGATGTCATTCTCAAAGAGTGGTGTTTGAGGAGTAGGTTGCCAAATTCAAATGTCAAGAGATCCAGGGTAAAGTAGTGAAAAACTCTTCTTTTTAAAAGTTTAGCAGTAAAGGAAAGAAAAAAATTGCTACTGCTTCTTTAAATACTGCAAAATGATTATATCTAGTTTGATAATTTAAAGGACATAAATGCAAATAATATTTTTTCTGTTCATGATGATGTAAAGAATTACTTTATGTTTGTGGTTTTGTTTTCCTTTTGAACTTCAGGTGAAGAATGTGGAGTAATAGTACTTAGAGCACTTCTCTGGTCTAATATTATTTTAATTGAATTTTATTCTGTATCCCTGACCCTAAGACTTATACCTTTGAGCACTCCCTTAACTTATCTCAATGACTCCCACACAAGTGCTTTAGAAATGTCTTTGAATATGTATTAACTTTAGATATGATTTATCTCTATGTATCTTTGATTGATAATAATGTTATGTTATCCATATTGCTTTTTCTTATTCTGCATCATCTTTTTCACATGATTTAGAATCTGTCCTCAATCAAAATAAAAGCCTTCTTAATTTCTAACTACTTCAAAATATTTTATATTTTGCATATACTATATGCATATATTTCCATTACATCTTCTTACTATCATGAAGACTGTGGCAATGAGCTTCTTAATAACTTTCCACCAATGGACCGAGACATGTGTTTTTTTGGATTATATGACTGGGAATGGGGTTGCTGAGTCTTTGAGAATTTATGTGCTTAATTTAGTAGATGATCACCATATTGTTCTTCAGAATGGCTGCACCAGTCTACATCGAAAGAGTTCTTTTTTTTTTTTTTTTTTTTTTTTTGGATTTTATTTAGAGACAGGGTCTCACTGAGTTGCTTAGGTCCTCACGAAGTTTCTGAAACTGGCTTTGAACTCTGAATCTTCCTGCTTTAGTCCCCTGAGTGGCTGGGATGACAGGTGTGGGCCACCATGCACAGCCCAGCATAAGAGTTCTTTTTTGCTCATAGATGTAATAAAACTTATTATTATTGGTCTTTGTGATTTTTGTCATCTGATAGGTTTGAAGAGGTATGTCGTTGTTTTATTACATTGTTCATTTAGCTAGTGAAACGTTCCTTTTAAGTTTGTATAATATTTATCATATGTAATATAAATGTGTGTTACATATATTTGCTGGAATATTAGAAGAATCGTAGTTATAGCTGGGAGTCGTGGTGCAGTGCCTTTAATCCCAGTAGCTCTGGAGACTTAGAAGTACCACAATAAACTGTATGGAGATGGAAGATGGAGAACCACGGGAACTGATGATATGACTTTCAGTCTAATATAAATCCAGGGACAACTAGTGCAAATCTGAGTCCAAAGACTGGAGAACCTGGAGAAGATGTGTCAGTTTGAAAAGAAAGAGGACAAATTTTCCTTTTTGTTCTATGCAGACCCTACTCTGAGTGTATGTTGCCTGCATTGAGACATATCTTCTTTACTCCCGCCACTAATTCAAATGTCAATCTCTCTGAAAAACACAGACATAAAGCTTTGCCAGCTGAGTATCCTATAATCTAGTCAAGTGGACATTTAATCTTAACCTTCACAAAGTTTCTTATCAGATAAATGATTTGTAAATATTTTCCTCCCATACTGTTGTCTTTTCACTTTATGGTATTCTTTGATGAACGAAAGTTTTAAATTTAGTGGCATCCATTTCAACTATTTTTTCTTCTTTTTGGTTTTGCAGTTAATAAGCCATTACCTAACCCAAAGTCACAAATATTGACTCCAATATTTTCTTCCAAGTGTTGTGTGGGTATCCACTTGTCCAGCACCGTTTGTTGAAAAGACGCTTCTTCCGTTGAATTGTCTTGGCTCCTACTTAGGTTTTGACATTATAAGTATTTTCTTCCATGATATATATTTTTTTCATCAAAAATAATTTATTTGCTTTTGATCACAAAACAGAGGGAAGAGCAGGGGCAATGCTGTACCCCTTGATCACATCTTAAAGTCTTTGCACCTCTAAACCTTGGCCCACTGCAGCAGCTGTGTTCTCCCATTCTGTCAACTACAGAGTACAGGATGGCCACATGGGAAGGATGGATGATCCTTAGTGTTCCAGCTCATTATTTTGTTTTTTGAATACTGCAAGTAACTGGTGGTTCTATCAATTACCTAAAATTCATGAATGAGCAGGTCATAAGTTCTGACCATACAACTCTTAGAAATCTCACAAAAAGACCTTCCGAAACAGGAGCAGAGACTAAGGCTGGGCCCTTCTCTGCCTCAGCTTTCCGGGTCCCAGGCTGCCTGTGGTACCTGGAGAGCTGTCCTGGGTCCCCCATATCCCAGGTGGTGATGGAGGAAGGGCAGGCCAGGCCAAACATGAGGCATAAACAGTCTTTATTGGGCTCAGACCAGAAGTCCATGTGTCCTGAGGACCTCTGTGAACTTGTTAATTTTCTTCTCCACGTTCTTTTCTGCCTGTTTCCATAGCCTCATAAGCTGTTTTTTCTTCTGGTAATGGATCTTGGCCTTCTCCTTCCTTTTCTCCTCCAGGGTGGTTGTCACTGCCTGGTACTTCCAGCCAACCTCAAGAGCCAGGCGCCCCAGGTAGGCAAACTTTCTTGTAGGCTTCAGCCGCACAACCTTGAGGGCAGCAGGAGCTACCATCCTCTTTTTCTTGTCATAGGGTGGAGGAATCCCATCAAACACCTTGAGGTGGTCCAGGGCAGCCTGGCCTCGCTTGTCTTGTGGAGCAGCATGCCTCGCACAGTTTGCCAGAAGATGCGACTAGGGGCCTGGAAGTGGTAAGGACCCTGGGATGGGTTGGTGTTCATTCGCTTGCGGAGGAAGGCCAGGTACTTCAACATGTTTCTGTAGAAATTTCCAGAAATGTTGATGCCCTCACAGCGCACAACCACCACCTTATGGCCCAGCAATATCTGGCCACAATGGCTGCCAGTCGGCCCAGGAGACGGCCTCGGCCATCCAGCACCAGGGCCTGCCCCTCTGCCATCTTCAGCAGCTGCCGGGGAAAGAAGCCTTCCATATTTTTCTGTGAATTTTTAGGTGTCACATTTAATATAAAGATATTTAACATTTATGTAATCAAAATTTTCAGTATTTCATCATATCATATTGGTTTGCTTAAGAAGTTCTTAAGTAAGAACTAATCTAAGTTTAGAAAAATCTAAGATTACACTTTTAAAAGTAATTGTATCTGTTAGCTTTATAGTTTTACCTCACAAATTTAGGTCTTTAATCAATTTGTAGTGTGACTCTATGTGGGGGTAAACTGTATTCGACATTATTTTTCCCATATGGCAAGGCAGTTAAGAAGTAGTAAGATATGACTTTTCCATTCATGTTTATAATTAAAGGCTAGAGAAATTTATGAAGTTTTATCAAGTTAGAATACTACATACAGCATAAACAGTTTTCAAGAGAAAGTAGATGAACAAACTTTCAATGATGCCCCATTGAGAAAAATTTCTTATAAAGAGTGCTCGACTGAAAGAAACAGTTTAGATTAATTATAGTTTGGATATTGGTATTTCTTTTCTTGACTTGCCAAGCAATAACATAGTGACTAAAAAAATAAATCACCTAATATTACTAGGAGTATCCCTTAAAGTTCATATTTCCTGACCCATAAGGGAGTGTGGGATAGACCCACACTTATTATGGTTTCTTTTGCACAGACTTTTCCTGGTACACACTTGAAAAGACACAATGATGTCATGGCACCCAAACCAAAGTAATTATAATCACAGAGGGAATTTAAAAGAGCATCCACTTTAATATATTCTTTGGAATAACTTAACCTATCTTTTTTAAAAAAAATTTATTATTTGTTCTAAATAGTTATACATGACAGCAGACTGCATTTCAATTCTTTGTACACAAATGGAGCAAAACTTTTCATTTCCCTGGTTGTATGCTATGTAGAGTCACACCATTTGTGCAGTTAAATATGTACCTAGAGTAATGATGTCTCATTCCATCATCTTTCCCATTCCCCTGACCCCTCCGCTTCCCTCACTCACCTCTGCCCAATCCAAAGTTCCTTCATTCTTCCCTTGCTCCCTGACCCCATTATGGATCAGCAGCATTCACATATCAGAGAAAACATTTGGCCTTTGGGTTTTGGGATTGGCTTATTTTTTTAGCATGATATTCCCCAATTCCATCCATTTACTGCAAATGCCATAATTTTATTCTCCTTTAAGGCTGAGTAATATTCTATTATGTATATGTACCATGATTTCTTTCTTTCTTTTCTTAATTTTGATTCATTGTGCACATTCATTTTTTTAATTTGATTCAGTGGGGTACAACTTTTTCCCTCTGGTTGTACATGAAGTAGAGTCATATCATTTGCATAATCATACATGTACATAGGGTAATGATGTTTGTCTCATTATATTATTTTTCCTTCCCCTACTCCCTCCCCACCCCTCATTTTCCTTTATACTATCCATCCTTCCTCCATTCTTGGCTCCCCCCCCACTTCCCATTATGTATAATCATCCACTTATCAGAAAAATCATTTGGCTTTTGGTTTTTTGGGATTGGCTTACTTCACTTAGCATGGTATTCTCCAACTCCATCCATTTACTTGCAAATGCTATAATTTTATTTTTCTTTATGGCTGAATAATATTTCATTGTGTATATATATCGCAGTTTCTTTATCCAACCATCTACTGAAGGGCATCTAGGTTGGTTCCCACAATCTAGCTATTGTGAATTGAGCTGCTATAAACATTGATGTAACTGTGTCCCTGTAGTATGATGATTTTAAGCACTTTGGGTATAGGCCAAGGAATGGGATTACTGGCTCAAATGGTGGTTCCATTCCATGTTTTTTAAGGAATCTCCATACTTCTTTCCAGAGTGGCTGAACCAATTTGCAACCCCACCAGCAATGTATGAGTGTACCTTTTCCTCCACATCCTTGCCAACATCTATAGCTACTTGTATTCTTGATAATAGTTATTCTAATTGGGGTGATATGAAATCTTAAGGTAGCTTTGATTTGCATTTCTCTTATTACTAGAGATGTTGAACATTTTTTCATATATCTGTTGGTTGCTTGTAGATCTTCTGTGAAGTGTCTGTTCATTGATTGGGTTATTTGTATTCTTGGTGTAAAGGATTTTGAGTTCTTTATAGATTCTGGAGAGTAGTACTCTATCTGAAGTGTATGTGGCAAAAATTTTCTCCCACTCTGCAGGCTCTCTCTTCACATTGTTGATTGTTTCCTTCGCTGAGAAAAAGCTTTTTAGTTTGAATCTATCCTAATTATTGATTTATTATTTTTTATTTCTTGTGCTTTGGGAGTCATGTTAAGGAAGTCTGGTCCTAAGCCAACATGATGAAGATTTGAACCTACTTTTTCTTCTACTAGGTGCAGGGTCTCTGATCTAATTTCTAGGTCCTTGATCCATTTTGAGTTGAGTTTTGTGCAGAGTGAGAGACAGGGGTTCACGGGTTCACTTTCATTTTGCTGCATATGGATTTTCAGTTTTCCCAGCACCATTTGTTGAGGAGGTTGTCTTTTCTCGATTGTATGTTTTGGCACCTTTGTCTAGTATGAGATAACTGTATTTATGTGGGTTTGTCTGTGTCCTCTATTCTGTACCATTGGTCTATTTTGGTGCCAATACCATGCCATTTTTGTTACTATTGCTCTGTAGTATAGTTGAAGTTCTGGAATTCTGATACCACCTGCTTTGCTCTTCTTGCTAAGGATTATTTTAGCTATTCTGGGTCTCTTACTCTTCCAAATGAATTTCATGATTGCTTTCTCTATTTCTAAGAGGTACGTCATTGGGATTTTAATTGGAATTGCATTGAATTTGTATAGTGCTTTTGGTAGTATGGTCATTTTGACAATATTAATTCTGCCTATCCAAGAACCAGGAGGATCTTTCCATCTTCTAAGGTTTTCTTTAATTTCCTTTTTTAGTATTCTGTAGTTCTCATTGTAGAGGTCTTTCACCTCTTTTGTGAGATTGATTCCCAAGTATTTTTTTTTTTTTTTTTTGAGGCTATTGTGAATTGGGTAGTTTTCCTAATTTCTCTTTCAGAGGATTCATCACTTATGAACAAAAATGCATTAGATTTATGATTGTTGATTTTATATTGTACTAGTTTACAGAATTCATTTATGAGTTCTAGAAGTTTTCTGGTGGAATTTTTTGGCTCCTCTAAATATAGAATCATGTCATCAGCAAATAGTGATAGTTTGTGTTCTTCTTTTCTTATTCCTATCCCTTTAATTTCTTTGGTCTGTCTAATTGCTCTGACTAGAGTTTCAAGGACAATGTCGAATAGAAGTGGTGAGAGAGGGCATCCCTGCCTTGTACCAGTTTTTATGGGGAATCCTTTCAGTTTTCCCCCATTTAGAATGATGTTGGCCATGGTCTTAGCATAGATGGCCTTTACAATATTGAGGTATGTTCCTACTATTTCTGTTTTTTTCTAGTGTTTTGAGCATGAAGGGGTGCTGTATTTTATCACATGCTTTTTTTTGCATCTATTGAAATAATCATATAATTTTTAACTTTAAGTCTGTTGATGTGGTGAGGTACATTTATTGATTTCTGGATGTTGAACCAACCTTGCATCCCTGGGATGAAACTCACTTGATCATAGTACACTATCTTTTTAATATGTTTTTGTACGTGATTTGCTAAAATTTTGTTAAGAATTTTTGCATCTATGTTCATTAGGGATATTGGTCTGAAGTTTTCTTTCTTTGACATGTCTTTGGTTTTGGTACTGGGGTGATGTTAGCTTCATAGAATGAGTTTGGAAGGGTCCCCTCCTTTTCTATTTCATGGAATACTTTGAGGAGTATTGGAATGAGTTCTTCTTTGAACTTAGTCTATCTTATTAGGTCCTTTGAAATTTTAGACCATATAAAATGGTTTAGTATAGCTTTCTTTAGATCTGTTATAATCTTTTAGAAACTGTTGATAATTCCTCAAAATGAAAACTATAACCAAATGTAACCTTGAAATCCTTAAAATTTAGTAATGAGAACTATATTCCAGTGACAACTCATTTTGATAGCAAAATGTTTCTTATATCTGCTTATAATTATTCACGTATAGATAAAATAACAAAATTAAACAAGCAAGTTAAAAGGAGAAAGAATTCAATTGCTTAAGTTACTAAATTTATAAGACAGGAAATGCTTTTGAGAATTATGAAAAACTACAGACATAAATTGTGCTTAAGATAAAATGTACTAATTTTGTAGCTCTAATATATGCTCTAATATGAACTTTCTATTATGAAACCATTCTAATGAATACTTTTATTAGAACAGAGAATAACAGAACAGCCAGCAAGTTTCAATTCCTTAGGGAGTTTTTCATATGAATCATTCACTTTAAAGGAAACAATTGCTTTATGCGGTGGTACACACCTGTAATCCTAGTTGCTTGGGAAGTTAAAGCAGGAGGATCACAAGTTCAAAGTCATCCTCAGCAACTAATCAAGGTCTTTCTTTCTTTCTCTTTCTTTTTAATGAATGTTCCTTGCAAAAGGATTTGTTAGAAAAGGGTGTTCATTGTGGGAGTCTTCTATTTTCAGTAGCTTTGAAACCCTGTCTCAAAATAAAAAATAAAAAGGACTGGGGATGTAACTCTGGAAAATTTCCCCTGCGTTTAATCCCTAGTACCAAAAATAAAAAAATAAAAGAAAAATATACAATTGTAAGACTTTCCATTATATGGCACATGACTTATTTTTTTTTTCTTTGTAATTTTTAGATAATTACAGTGGAATAAATTCTATGAGTTATTTCATTCATTATTTCTAAATAATACCATTTTTAAGTTTTGAAGAGTTAGGCCAATGGGAATTCACTCTAGGAGGCCTCAGTGATTTATGGTGTATATATGGATAAATCCTATAAATAGACAGAAGGATGGAGGATGAATGACGTTAGAGCTTTAAGAAAACAAACTATTTGTATAAAATCACAAGATATTGGTAATAAACTATCATGAACAGTTCCCAAGTTATGTGTCTTACTGTGATGAAAATACTTTGCATTTTCTATTAAAAATCTCATTGAAGACAAAGTAGGAATTTTTAATTTATGCACATATTGTGTATCACCTTGAATTTAGCATGAGTTTGAGTTAAATCAATAAATAAATAGTATTAGGAAAAAAGTATAAAATTTAAAAATGAGGAAATGTGAGCACAGAGAGTATTAGGGATTTTCAACCTTAAAAAGCATTTACTGACCTAAATGAAATCTATAAGGTGTGACTATAATCACTAAAGTTCAAGGGTATATTTACTAAATTTCATATTATTAGAATTAAGGACACCTCCTGGAATTCGAGTTAGATATATTTAAGACAATATATGAAAGAACCATTTATACAGCAGTAATAAAGACATGACAATATTAAAAGAGTCACATGGCTAATAGACATGGCTAAAGATTTGAGCAGAAATCATTGCTGGTGTTAGCAAAGTAATCCAGGCATTTTGGCAGCAGGATTCTCTTGGCCCCTCCTCTCCCCTGCACAAAGTTGGCATTTACGTGTGAGGTAACAGAAAGAAAGTCTGATACATGATGGACTTGGCAAGCAAACCATTCATGTACCCTTCCTAAAATACTACTCCAAGAGACATTTTCAAGTAAATGAGGGTTGTACCAAGATAAAACACTCAGTAATGGAAAAACTGTACTAGTTTTTTTTTTTAAATGCTAATATATTAAAACTATGACACAATAGAATTTGGACTATCTCATGAAGATTATTATAAAACAGAATGGAAGTCCTAAATATTTATTTAAGAAAAAGAAGTATAATGTAAAATGAAATGAGTGAGATAAAATAGATCCCAGATAATGCTAAAAATGATTGTAGAATGAGTAGGCAAGAGGAATACAAAATATGCCAATATTCTTAATGTCCTGAGTGGTCAAAAAGGAGATATGGCTAATAGATATGGCTTAACTTTTTAAAATAATGATTATAACAAAATGCTTAAACATATAGCTTAGAAAATAAGGAGATTATGAGGATAAAATCAACAAAACACAATTTATATAATATTCATGAAAACTAAAAGAGCATTATTTACAATATCAGAAAAGATTATGACTTAAAATGAAAATATGGAATGCAGTAAAAAATAAGTTAAAATTACCTAAAAAATTGTGTACTTTGAGATATAGTCTTCAAACAAAATGACTAAACGAAAACAAACAGATACTGTAATATCAAAATAGTGAGATTCAAGGCAGAAATTAATGGGAAAGTCTATTTTTAATGATAAAGGGTGAAATGCACAATAAGAAATCATAAGTAATTAGGTGAGCAATGAATATACAAAGTCCAAATTTGTAAAAAACTGAGAGAATGACAGGAACATATTTGTTTTAGAGAGTTTTCAATAATTAATTGTGAATAATCATAAGAAAAGCTTAAATAAATTTACTGTTACAGAAAATGTAGAATGTGCTCTACACACATTCCTGCAGCAAAGTATTATAACTTGCAATTTTAGTAATTTTACATCAAATTTAAGTAAATTGGAAATTTTGAAACAAAACACTTTATTATTCTACTGCTAAAGAGGAAAACAGAACTACAATTATTAAACACTGGAAAAGTGTAATGAGGTACAAATTATAAAAACTTGTGATATACAAATAAAACTAATTCAGAGTCAAATTCATAGCTTCCAATGCCTTCTTTAGTAAATTAAAACAGGTAAAAATCAAATTATTTCAATTAAACATGCTTGAAAAATAAAAATCAAATTATTGCAATTAAACATGTTTAAAATATAAAAATAAAAGTGAAGAAATTGAGGTAAGAAACAAAGATAAAAACAAATATAACATTAGAAACAAGAAAATTACTGAATTGAGCGCTGATTTTTTAAAATGAAATAATATAACTAAACAAACCCACAGATTAGCACTTTTTTGAAATGGTAATTAATAAAACATAAAATGAGTTCCTGGTCCATCCAGTTGTGGAAATGCATCCAGGAATTTCTTCTGAAAGATTCACAATGTTAATCAACATGTGAAAACTGGTAGTGCTTACTTAACTCTGTTTTTTTCCACCTATGAATCATAAATCTTTAATTTTTATTAAAACCTACCTATCAACATTTCATGGAAGCTACTTTGGGAAATAATTCTTTGCATTGTCTAATCAAGTAAGAGAAAAAAATGTAAAGGAAGATTATAAATAAAAGAATATTTGTGGCTCTTTTAGTATTAAAAACTTAAAAGTTATCATATAAAATAATATACATGAGTGTCTTAAAACTTGATGCACATACATTGAATATCATTATAGGATATTTTATTAAAGAGAGCACATTGAACTCAACAAATGAAAAGATCAATCTCGAATGTAAAATATTCCCTACAACAGAAAAATACAATCAAAAGAAAAAGAATAAGCACAGTTTCAATTTATTTTTTCAAAAGTAATCTAACCCTGATAATAAACTTTGACCAAAAAGAAGAGGAGGAGGAGGAGGAGGAGGAGGATGAAAGAAAGAAGGAAGAAGGAAGCAGGAAGCAGGAAGCAGGAAGAAGGACGAGAGAAGAAAGAAGAAGATGATTAAGATTCTAGACCAAGGAGCCAATCTTACATGAATTTGGATTCAGAAATTTAAACAACAGAACCACTAGTGCTGGGAGGTTAACAGAGGTTCATGAATGAATCCCTGGTGTGAAAGTTTTAGAAACACTAGATTAAAGAATATTCTACTGTAATGTAAAACTACTCATTATTTAAAAATGCTAAAATGTACCATGAACCTTGAAGTGTAGAATATATTTTTCATTGTATACAAATCCACTCAACAGTGCAACTTTTTTTGAATGGAAATCTTGTGGGACCCATAATCCATGAATTTTCAGTTTTGAAAGTGCTTTACTGGAGACATTAACATTAATGACAAGACAGAGACAAGAATATTGCTTCCAAAATATATGTTACTGATAAATGCAAGAAACAAGGAAAAAAGTTATACAATTGCAGGACTCAAATCTTCCTGATTCTCAAGTCTATGTGCATAAACTTTGTGCCTAGCTACTGACATTGTGAGGAATCGACACCTTCTACAATCATTGTTATTATCATGATCAAAATACAATATATAATTCTATGCCTAGAAAACAAGAGTATAAACTGAGTAACTACTAGAAGTCATAAGAAAGTTCACTAAACTGTACAATTATAAAAGGATTATAAGAAATCAGTTTTACCATACCATAAATACCTAAATAAAATAAAATGGGAAAAAATATCATTCACAATAGTATTAACACAACCCAATCTTAAATAGAGTTAATAAATATTCAGGAACTATACGAATAAAACATATGAAACATAAAAAAGAATTGAATATATGCATGGTGCAATTCGAAATTTTATAGATGTCAATTTTCCCTGAATTATTAGATATAATTAATGCTTCCCCAATCAATATTACTTTGGGAATTAATTTTCAAAGTTACCAAGAGTTGTGGAAAAATAACTTTTACAAAAGTGAAAAAGGGCAGAATAGGTTTCAGCTGATAAAGAATTTGAAAGTTAACACTTTCGATTCTTACCACAAAAAATTGCCAAACAAAATGACACTTAATAACCTTTCTTGAACTCATGAAAGATCTGAGGTCTTTGGGTAATCCTTCACCCTAAAATCCAGGGACATGGATGCATCAGGAAAGGTATAGTAATTAAAATCTGCTTGCCGGGAGAGTTGCCAGAGCCATGAGCTGGTAGAAACAGTTAAATAGTAATTTTGACTAATTTCTGGAAGCTGTAGGTAACTAATATAACAATGAGATACTTCTGGGGGCTCTAGTCTTAGGAGGTCACCAGACTTCCATAGCATTTTTTTTTTTCTTTCCAAGTTCCCACCAAGTTCTCATGTTGAGGATCTTAGATCCATCCACTCCTGACTCAGGTAGGGAAAGGGAAGAGTAAATATTGTGAAACACACTCAGGTTTTTCTCCATGACAAATGCCTAATGCTAAGGCAAAGGACTAACTGAGCTGAATTTTAAAACCTATCACAACTGGGAGAAAGAACTTGGGGCTTCCTCCCCATTCCATAACCCTCTAGGCTTCTGGTCTCACCTAATGGGAGGGATCAACAGAGTACTAGGATACAAGGAAATAAATTGGAGATTGGAAATGCTGAAAACAGAAAAGAGAGTACAGGGCAGGTGGAAAATTAATACCACTGGAGAAGGAACAGAAATACCTGGGAAGACCTCAGTCTAAACAAGAGAGTTTACAAAAAGACTGAGTTAATCATAGGATTATAGGAAGCTCTACCTCTCGGACATCTTACCATCACATCAGTAGGCCTCCGGTGTGGCTCCAGCCACAGTTGACTATGGCTGAAAGAGCTGCACAACACACAGTATACCCAGATCAAGAAGGGAGAAACAAATGAGAACATCAGGAGAATGTGAAGACTCTTGTATATATGGTTAAAATAAATGTTACACACAACCCAACTCCAAGACAGACTAACATTCAACCCCACACTTAATGGTCTATTTTCTTCAATTCCTATTATCTGATGGAACATGTCCAGCTATCAACAAAAATTTACAAGGCATATTAATGTGTATATAACATACAATGGAGTGTGTGTATGTACAATGGAGTTTTATTTAGCCATAAAGAAAAGTGAAATTGTCATTTGCAGAAGAATGAGTGGAATTAGAGAGAATCATGTTAAGCAAAATAAGTCAAATTCAGAAGGTCAAGGGTTGCATATTTTCTCTCGTATGCAGAAGTTAGAGAGGAAAAAGGAAAAGAAAGGCAGGGATGAATCTCCTAAAAATCAAAGGGAGATCAGTAGAGGGATGGGCAGGTGGGGGAAAGGGCTGCGGAGTGATATTGGCCAAATGATATTGTTATATTGTGTACATGTATGAATATGCAACAACAAATGCTATCATTACATACAACTATAAAGCACTAATAAAAAAATGTGGATATAAAGCATAGTAACAAATGAAAGATGACAGACTGGCTCATGAAGAATCTCAAAGTGCCCAAGGACAACACCAGTGCACTTTAATAGGTCAATGGTAATTTTCTGAATTGAAAAACAGAAAAGGAATGGGAACAACACAACAGAGCACCCAAGAACTATGAAGCAATAACAAAAGATACAGATGTCATTTGGATATTGGAAGGAGAAGAATAAAAGAATGGAAGAGACTAAATATTTCAAATAAAAATGGTCCCAAACTTTCAAAACTAATGTCAGATACTAACCCGCAGAGGAAGAAACTCAGGAAATCCCAAACAGGATAAATACCACCCTCCACAATGAGATTTATTATTTTCAAGTTACACAAAATCAACAATAAAGAGAAAATCTTGAAAAGAACCAAAGAAAAAGAAAACCTCCTTTTTTGCAGAGGATGAAAGATAAGAGCAGACTTCTTGTTGGAAACTATGTAACCAAGACAAGAGCATAGCAAAATATTTAAAATACTGAAAATATCCACCTACATACAGTTCCACATACAGCAAATCTTCAAAAGTGAAGGAGAAATGGAATCTTTCTCAGACAAATATAAAATGAAGGAATTCATTAGCAGCAGATATTCCCTGCAAGAAATGTTCAAAGAAACTTTTGAGGGAGAGGAAAAGAGACAGAAATCATAACCTTGGATCAACATGAAGAAAAGAAGATAGAGAAAGAATAAATATTTCTTCTTATTCTGGAAAAGATAATTTTTCATTAAAGTAATGATAGGTAATCTCAGCTACTTGGTAAGCTAAGGCAGGAGGCAATTAAGCCAGACCCTCACTCAAAATAAAATTAAAAAAAAAAAAGGGCTGGGGATACAGCTCAGTGATAGGACTCAGGGTTGTTTGAGCCTCTGGGATCAATCCCTTGTACCGCACACACACAAAACAGTAAAAAATAGTAACAATATATTGGGTTGTGTTATGTGAAAAATGAAATAAATAATAAAAGATAGGAGAGAGAGAGCAGAATTGGGAATACTCCACAACAAAGAATATGTACTAGAGTGAAGTGCTGTAGCACTATAGAAGGTAGGCACAGGTTTGTTAAAATGCATAAAACTCTAGAACAGGTGCTAAAATTGTTTTTAAAGAGGTATAATTGATATAGTAAGTGAGGAGAAAAACTGGAATCATGTAACATGCCCAATAACACTAGACAAGGCAGGAAGGGGAGAAACAAGCAAGTCCAATAAACAGAAAATAGTAAGATAGATATCATTATATATCAATAACATAACATATGTATTATTAATTATATATTGATTACATACATGATTGATATATATCAATATATCATAATGTATCAATAATCACTTTAAATGCAAGTAGTATAAATATACTATTGAAATTACAGATTTTCAAAGTAGATTAAATAATAAGAGCCAATTATATTGACCTATAAGGAACCCACTTTAAATACAAAGAATCAGAGAATTTCAAATTAAAGGAATGGAAAAAAATTGCCATATTGACATTAGTGAAAAGTAAACTGAAGTAGCTATTTTAATTTTAAACAAAATCATCTTTAGGAAGAAGGAAGATTATTAATGATAAATATAGGTGGTACATAATAATAAAAATGTCATTTCTCCAAGAAAATATGTCAATGCTAAACATTTACATATCTTAACAAGAGAATATCAAAATACATGACGCTAAATCTGATAGAACTGAAAGTAATTCACTTTTATAGTTAAGATTTTACTACCTCACTATCAGGAATTGATAGATCTAGCAGACAGAAAATCAGTAAGGACATAGTACGACTTGGAACAATCCTATCAATTGACTTGATCTAATTGACATCACAGAACACTTCTTCCTAAAAACTCTGCTTTTCTGTAGCTTATATAGAAACTTCATAAAGATGTAACCTGTTCTTGTCCACAAACTATACTATAACAGATTTAAAGGGATAGAAATCAAAGTAAGATTTCAATTTACTAGAAATCAATTATAGAATGACAACAGGAAACTCTCCAAATATTTGGAAATTCAGCAACATACTGTTAAATAATCTGAGTCCAAGGAGTCTTAAGAGAAATTAAAAATTATTTTGACAAAGATTTATGGGATACAACAGAAACATTGCTGAAACAAAACTTATCATTAAATGTATATATTAGAAACAAAGAAAGATAAAAAATCAGTAATCTAATCTACTTTACGGAGTTAGTAAAAGATGAGCAGTTTAAGCCTAAAGCAAGTAGGAGGAAAAAGAAATTGGAACAAGAATCAGTGAAATTAAGAAAAACAGGAAAGAATTAGAGAAAAGCTACAAATAAAATCACAAGATATTTCTTTAAAAAAGATAAACATCAAACATCTTCTAGATAGTTTAATGAAGAAAAAGAGGGACAACACAAATTATCAATGTTCAATACAAATATTGGGGAAAAGGTCAGGGCAACCTCTTTGTCAGTTCAGCTTTGTTCTTAAAGCCTTAGTGTACTAAGAGAAGCAAAAATAATATTATTATATGGTCTGGAAAAGAACAAAACTATTATAATCACAGATAAAGGAATTTTTCTATGTGGAAAACCAACAAAACAACAAAATGAGACAAAAACCTACAAAAATTTCCCTGTAACTAAAAATCAAATACTGCAAGTCACAGTATTGAGGGTCAAATACACAAATTGTTGACTTTCCCATATGCTGACCATGAATAATGAGACTTTGAAATTTAAAAAATCTTTTAATTACAATAGCACAAAAAAAGAAGCACTTAAAATATAACAAATATGTGTAGGATTTATATGAGGAAATCTAGAAAACACTGATGAAAGAAATAAAATGGAAATAAATGGAGAGATACTATGAGTTCATTTCATCTCTTTCTGAGATTGGAAGACTTACTATGATGGCAGTTCTTTCCAGATTGAGCTATAGATTTAAGGCAATCCCAAGCAAAATCCTAGGAAGCTATTAAAATGTATGTGGAGGGGCTGGGGTGTTTCTCAATGGTAGAATCCTTGTGTGGGAGGTCCTGGGTTTGATTTCCAGAACTGATAAATAAATAAAATGTATATGGAAAGACAAAGAGCCTTGGACAGTCAACACCATAACAAAGACAATATTGGAGGATTCCCATGCAATAGTAATCAACACAAGTACAGCACTAGCAAAAACAGGCACATAAGTGGACTAGACTAGAAATGACAGCAATAGGTTCATGTATATGTAAGTCAGCTGATTTTAGACAAAGGCAATTCCATGGAGCAAAAATGGTCTTTAAAAAAATATGTACACTTTTGCTTTTGTTTTGGAAGAGCAAAACTGCATAGTAGTTGCCAGGGGTTTGAGGAAGAGGAAGGATTGAGTAGATGAAGGATAGACTACTTTGAGTGCAGAGAAACTATTTTATATATTATTATAGGGGTGGGCATAGAACATTTTGTCAAAGCCCAAAGGACTTTACAGCGCAAAAAGTGAACCATGATGTAGGCAAAGTTTTAAAAAAATTCACTTAAGAGGTCACAAGATCCCATATGACATGACCAGTGCGGCCAAAGAATCCAACCGTATTACAAATGTATGAAATAACCTCACTTAAGGGGAGTGAAGAAAAATGTGCCAATAGATTTTTTGTCAAAGGATAAAATTATAATTTAGTTTAAAGAATTTATTGGATTTAGTTTTGATTCTAGAATTGAGCAACACTTCATTCCAATACAGAGAGTAAGTGTTTTAATGAGATCAGCTGATGAGATTTGTTTCATTGAAAAGGGATGAAAAAATGTGTAAAGAAAAAAATTAAAAAATCTTATCAATCATTTCAAAGTTACCTTTCTCATAGTGTGAGGAGTGGAAAACAGAACACAAAGAAAATAACTGATGGGCTAACTTCAGGTTACTTTACATTAACTTTTTTTTTGTATAAGGATTAATATACAGAGAACTACATTGTCCTGCCAACTGAAACCAGCCTGGTTGGGAAATTTGGCTGTATCTCTCTCATTCTGACATTTTTGGAAGGTGAGATAGACACCTTAGTTTCAGCTTGATTTTCAGCTTGTTGATGTGGAACTTTAGCTTAAGTGACTCCATTTTGATCTTCAGCCTGGTCTGCTAGGGCCTAGTACAGGGACTTAGTCAAAAGCAATGGCTTCCTGTATACTTCCTAAATATATACTTATATCAGACACACACACACACACACACATACACACACACACACACACACACACACACACTTATAACAGGTCTTGAATGTCCTTTTACAGTGCATAAGCTTTTGTTAATTAAAAACTATAGAACACAAATGCTCAAATATAAGGAAAATATACAAACATCTATTTAAGAAGGAAGAAAAGCAATTGCTAATTAACTTGCTTAAAGAAATTCAAAATTACATTCTGAAAAAGAAGTGAAAATTATAACCACAAAATACCATTGCCTTCCCTTTTCAAACTGACAGCATAAGAGTGGGAGAATGTCTAATGCTCAAGAAATACAAATGCCTACCTTGATACAGATTTCTAACCGTTTTGCTCTCTATCTGTACTTGAAGCAGGACTACATAATTCAGTAGAGGGAAATTAACAGGGAGAGGGAGAAAGGAAGGGAAAAGGGAAATAAATACTGAGAACTGAATATGAGCAAACTACATTCCATGCTTCTTTAATTATGTCAAACTGAATCCTACTGTTTTGTACAACCAGAGAGAGAGAGAGAGAGAGAGAGAGAGGAAGAGAGAGAGAGAGAGAGAATCTTAAATTGTTGCTTGGTGTCAGTCACAAAGTCACGATATCTACAGCATTCAGGAAGGAGTAGGAAAGCAGAAGAAAAGTTAACTCCTTTCCTGTCTCTATTGAATTAGGTCCATTCTAGAATCATTGCTTTCTTTAAGCAGTTCTGAATGTTCCAAAAATCAATGTCACCCATAATTACATATAAATTCTAAATCTCATCCCTCAAGCAAATAGAATAAAGTTAACAATTTGTTGTTCATTTTTCTCCCCATTGCAAATCTTCATCAAAACAAATAATCACAAACAGAACTAATACTTCATTTTTAGCTATGTTGTAACTTGGTAAAATGACTGTTTTAAATGTACTTGTTGTTGTTGTTGTTACTACGGGGGATCAAACCCAAGGATGCTCGAATGCTACATCCCCAAGTCTTCTTTCCTTTATTTATTTATGTTTTGAGACAGGTCATTGCTAAGTTGCTGAGGCTGGTCTCAAACTTGCAATCCTCCTGCCTCAGCCTCCCCAGTTACTGGGATTACAAATGCACCACCATGCCTAGCTTATTTCCTTCATTCCTTCCTTCCTTTCTTTTTCTTTTTCTTTCTTTCTTTTCTTTTTTTTTTTTATGAAGCAAAATATGACTTTTTTTTCACTCAAAGCTATGAAAGTTCAACGATCTGAGAGAAAACTAAGATTCTTCTAATTAATATTAACAGGGAAAAACTATCAATAGAATAGCACATTATACTCCGAGTCTGGGTTTCTCAGGGTTATGGTGATTTGTCCATCCGGGCAATAACAATAAGACCAAAGAAAACTCAAACAGGAGGCGTGTTTGGAAATAAAACAAAACATAAGGAAAACACAGTGCAGATTTATCTACACTGGCCAAGTAGAAAGAGAATCTGGAAAAAGTTTTAAAATAATTGTCATTATTTGACCACCTGAGTCAAGAAACAGTAGTTTTTACAAATTCCATATTTTTGTCACCAACACATTTTTTTTTTTCATTTGTGTGTAGGACCAGCTCTTAGGAATAAAATGTTCTTTATATTTTTCTAAATTTCTATCCTGTTTACTACTTAATTCTATTGCAATCTATAATACTAACCTCTATTATTATCTTACCCCACTTGGGTCAATGGTAAAATTACACCTTGGGTAATATTGAAATTCCTGGGAATTTCTGGAGAAACAACTTGCAAAGTTTCGTGAAAGCAAGAGAGGCATTTGGGAATCCAACTGCCTTTTAAGTCATTAAACACATTTTTATTGGATTGCTGCTTATTATAGTTCAGAAAATTGTTTTTATAAGTACTCTCAGACTATACAGAAAGTCACGTAAGAGCATTTAGCGTGGAAAGTCATATAAGAACATTTATAGTAGCAGGTTATAAAGATATTATCAACTCACAATGTTAAAATGGAAAAGCCCAGAGTTTAATTTTTCACAGTTTTAATATTATAATTAGGTTACAAAAGAAGTAGAATAAATTATCTCTCTAAATATGCAGGAACAACCTTGAACCCCTCAAATCATGATCATTAAAGCCACACATTGCTCACTTGAGTGTTACCATATAGCAGAGGCACATAATTTGGGACTGTAGGAATGCAGCACTATCTGAGTAGATTCTTGGAGATATATATGTCCACAATGTCACAACAATTCCTGCCTTCATAGAGCATTCATCTGAGGATGGGAGACCGGCAATCAATCAGTAACTTAAAAATGCATAGCACATCAGGGGGTTATAATGCTTGCAGAAAATGAAGCAAGGAGGTGGGATAATTGTTATTTCCAATCACTACTGACACTAAGCAATTTCCTCCTATGACTCAGTCCAGAATGTAAAAATCTTTTATATTTTTTATAAACTTGACAGCTTTGCCCAAACATTATTTTTAGTAATGAATGTGTAATACCATATATCAAGTACAGACTCCTTGTATAACATCAACGAACATAAGTGTGTAACTTATAAAGTATATTTTTGCGGCTAATGGAAAGAGAGATCAAGTTAGTCACTGTGAGTCCTTTTCTAGGCTTTGTTTTATAGCCACTGGAGGTGAAATGGCTGGGGAGATGACTTAGTGAACCAGGGGTTGGCGAAAGGTCTTGCCTACTTGGTTTATCCTTCCAGGAGAAATAGAAAAAAGAAGGTATTTGCTTTCTCATTTAGCAATTAGTGCTCTGAGGTCATTGAATGATATGAACTATAATTTCTACTTTATTTCTAGTCTGCACTAATGACGTCCCTCAAATGAACATCTTTCTGTGTACAGTGGGAGTGGTGTGAAAGTTAGAGGCTTCATTATTCACTTGATCGATGATTCCTATAGACCCCATTTAAACTTTTGCAGTCATTTTTACAAAAATTCCCACTACTCTACCATATACACAAACTATCAGAAAAACTATCATCTATGTAAATACATGCTTCTTTTTCTAGCCTATCTGATAAAGGATATTATGATTTCTCCCTTCCTTTCTTAAATTTCTTAAATAATTGATAGATTAACCTTACTACAGTACCACTTTTAGTTTCTACTGCTCTACCCTTTCATATTCTTTTCTCATTTAGTGAAATGATTAAGTGGAATTGATTCTTCCTTGAACAAACAATTTGTACTTTTTTTTTTTTTTTACAAATTGAGTTCTTCATTATATTTGAATCACAGTTAAATCTACTTGGTTGAAACTTCCCTTTTAAAAGTTTTTCCATTTTATTCCAACCCTTACAAATGAACCAGCATTGGAAAAATACCACTTCTGTCTTGGGGCTCTTTTGTCCAATACCTAGAAAGGCTTCTAATGCTCACAATAGCAAACCTACTTACAATGTCTGTCATTGAAGATTCTTATCCTACCTGTCCAAATTTTCCTGCCATGATCATGTAATATGAATGTGTATTCCAGACTGGCCAGCTCTGTGTGTGCTAATTGTGCCACTCTTCAACTTGTTCAAGATCCTCCTGTTACTTGGAATATCCTTTCCTTTTCATTCTATCAACTTCTTACCCATATTTCAAGATCTTTGATTTCATTCATCACTTCATTTGAACATAATGAAGTAACACCTGAGTCCACTGTAGACAACCAGAAGCATGTCATCTCAACCTGGAAAAACAACCCTGAGTGAATCAGGAAAGAGGTATTTTCTATGAAAAAAAAAATGACTTTTCCAAGTCCTTGATGAAGAGGAAGTAGAAATTTCTAGGAGAATCCCATTGTGTGCCATTTGTAAGAATTATCTTCAAGTTTGTCTAAGTTAATTATCTAGCAATAAGTATGCAGTTCTTATTCCAAAGTATAGATTCATCTTGTCACTTTTAGGTAATTCTTCAGTTTCCTTCATAAAGTCATAAATTAAAGAACTCTTCCAGGTATTTTTATTGCTATGTATCTGGATTGTATGGATTTCACCTGATTACTACAATCAAGATTCAGATGTCCATTTGTTTGAGTAATAATAATGCTGCATTAAAAATACTGATTTAGTGTTTTGAGCATGAAAGAGTGCTGTATTTTGCCAAATGCTTTTTCTGCATCTATTGGATGATCATGATTCTTGTTTTTCAGTCCATTGATGTGATAAATAATGTTTATTGATTTCTGTATGTTGAACTGAACTTGCTTCCCTGGCATGAACCCCTCTTGATCGTGGTGCACTATCTTTTTAATGTTTTTGTATGTAATTTTGCAGTATTTGAGATTTTTTTGCATCTATGTTCATCTATGTTCATCTATATTGGTCTGAAGTTTTCTTTCCTTGATGTGTCTTTATCTGGTTTTGGATTGAGGGCGATACTAGCTTCACAGAATGAGTTTGAAGGGTTCCCTCTTTTTTGTATTTCACGGAGTATTTGAGGAGTATTGGTGTTAATTATTCTTTGAAGGTCTTGGAGAACTTAACTGAGAATCTGTTTGGTCCTGGGCTGGGCTTGGCTTTTCTTTCTTTCTTTCTTTCTTTCTTTCTTTCTTTCTTTCTTTCTTTCTTTCTTTCTTTCTTTCTTTCTTTCTTTCTTTCTTTCTTTCTTTCTTTCTTTTAAACAAGGAGTATAGTTTTATTTTCTCTGGGCATCTGCAAAACACTTAGGACCAATGTAAAAAAATAAAAAGAAAGCCTCCTGTGAAAAAAATTATATTGGGGGCAAGAGGACTGAGAGGGATTCATGCCCTAGTCCCAAGAAGCTACAGCAACTCTGATTGGTCCAAGGGATGGAAAAGATATTGGAAGGCTATAACAGGAGGAAAGAGAATGAGAATTTACTGAGGGAGAGGGACCCAAAGTGGGCCATGAGGTGGGACTGGAGGTCAGGATGTGGGTCTGGGTGGGGAGAGGGGCCCCCATTGGTAGCCATAGGGTGGCAGTCATGGAGAACCAGTGTATTCATGAGGTGGCATCAGTGAAGGAGGCTCACACATACCATGTGGAGGCATAGGACCTGGGTAACCCATGGGAGAACAAAATGGAGGTCCTGGTGGGGGACATGCCCATTGGAGGAGGTCCAGGGTGAGGCATTCCAGGTGGTTGTTGGGGTGGTGGTTGCCCCCCAGAGCATGAAGGCCCAGCATGTCCTAAGCCATGAGGGCCATGGTGGGCCAGTTGCATCTGAGACATTCCTGGATGGGACATTCAACCTGGTGGGAACCTGTGAGGTTGTGAATGTCCATTACCAGGTTGTTTAGCCCTGGGGTTCCTGCTGATGAAGGGCCATGTCCTCCAGCCCCAGGAGGCATAGGTGGAGGGGCATGTCTGGTGGTATCCCAGGTGGGAAGGCTCCAGGAGGTGGCACTGGAGGTGGGAAGGAGCCAGGAGGAGGCATGCCTGGTGCAGGAAGCCTAGATTCCAATGATGACACCACAGGATTGGGGGCAGAAGGTGGAAGGGGTGTATCTGCAAATAGCTGATGAGGACAGTCAGCCTGGAAGAGTGGGTTCTGGGCTGTTAGAAGTCGTTCAGCTGCTGAGCCATGGTGCTCACCCTTAGACTCCTTCTTGAACGCATAAGATACAGTGACAGGGCCATTACAGAGGTACAGTCCATTCATGGCCTAAATTGCTGCATCCAAAGCACCAAACGAAGCAAAATAAATAAAGGCATAACCTTTGGAATTGCCTGTATCAGGGTCCCGCATAATATTGGATGTTTGTAAGATGACACCAAAGGTGCTGAAAGTATGGTAAAGCAACTTCTCATCAATCTCTGGGTCCAGGTTCCCAATGGAAATGTTGGCCCTTACATCCAGGTTTTTGTTGTGAGCAGATGCCTTGTTTACATGTATTGGCTTTCCATAGAGTTTGATCACGTTCATGATCTTAATGGCATAGTCAACATCTTCCTTGTTCAAGAATTCAACAAAGCCATAGCCTTGGTGCAGGCCAGTGACTCTATCCTTTGGTCTGTGGGTGTAGACCATAGGCCCCGCCTGGAGAAAGAGTTCCCACAGCAGTGGTTCACTAACCTTCTCATCGAGGCCCCCCACGTACACAGTGGCATCCTGGTTCCATCCTGGTTATCTGCTCAGCAACCATGGCGAAAGAGCTCCTGGGACTTTTTCTTAATTGGCGTCTTCTATCTTTTTTGAAATTGATCCATTTAAATCATGAATGTCTTCCTGATTCAGTTTGGGTAGGTCATATGTCCCTAGAAATTTGTCAATGTGTTCAAGATTTTCTATTCATTGGAGTATAAATTTTCAAAATAGTTTCTGATTGTCTTCTGTATTTCAGTGGTGTCCATCATGGTATTTCCTTTTTCATCATGAATTTTAGTAATTTGAGTTTTCCGTCCTCATAGTTTTCTCTCTTTTTCTTCAGTAGCATGGCTAAGGGTTTATCAATTTTGTTTATTTTTTCAATGAACCAACTTTTTATTTTGCCAATTTTTTGAATTGTTTCTTTCATTTCAATTTCATTGATTTCAGCTCTGATTTTAATTATTTCCTGTCTTCTTCTGCTTTTCGTATTGGTTTTTCTTCTTTTTCCAGAACTTTGAGATGTAGTTTTAGGTGGTTTATTTGTTGACTTTCTATTCCTTTAATGAAAGAGCTCAATGCAAGGAATTTTCCTCTTAGTACTGCCTTCATAGTGTCCCAGAGATTTCGATATGCTGTATCACTATTCTCATTTACCTCTAAGTATTTTTAAAATTTCATCCCTGATTTCTTCTGCTATCTGTTGGTCATTCAATAGCGTATTATTTAATCTCCAGGCATCATAGTAGCTTCTGTTTTTTATTTTATAATTGATTTCTAATTTCATTCCATTATGAACTGATAGAATTCAGGGTATTATCTCTATCTTTTTGTATTTGTTAAGAGTTGCTTTGTGGCATGAGATATGGTCTATTTTAGAGAAGGATCTGTGTGCTGCTGAGAAGAAAGTATATTTGCTTATTGATGGACGAAATATTTTATGTATGTCTGCTAAGTTTAAATTATTGATTGTATTATTTAGTTCTCTAGTTTGTTGGTTTAGTTTTTGTTTGGAGGATCTATCTAGTAGTTAGACAGGTGTATTAAAGTCACCCAGCATTATTGTGTTGTGGTCTATTTGACTCTTGAAATGGAGAAGGGTTTGTCTGATGTATATATATTCTCCATTATATCTCCATTGTTATATCTTTTTGTTGTATAATTCCCTCAAGAAGTATGAAATGTCCTTCTTTGCCCCTTCTGATTAACTTTGGTTTGAAGTCCAGTTTATCTGATATGAGGATAGAAAACTCTGCAACTCTGCTTGTTTATAGAGTCCATGCAAGTGATATGTTTTTGCCCATTCTTTTGCCTTCCATCTGTGGATGCCTTTGCTTATGAGGTGAGTCTCTTGGAGACAGCATATTGTTGGGTCTTGTTTTTTAATCCAATTTGCCAGTCTATGTCTTCTTATTGATGAGCTAAGGCCATTAAAGTTCAAGGTTATTATTGAGATATGATTAGCATTCCCAGTCATTTTGGTTTATTTTTGGTTTATAATTTGAATTAGTTTTTCCTTTGACTGATTATTCCTTTAGTACAGTTCTCCCACAGTGGGCAAATTCAGAGTCCTCCAACTTGGTCTACACTCACCTCAGTCTCCTGGCAGCTGGTGACTATGGCTAAGTTTAAAAAAAAGTCCCTGTAGATCTGTTTTCTCACCAAAAATACAGATAATGTTTCTTCTCAAAAAAATTTTAAAAAGCCCTGATTTATTAGTGGATATACCAGAGATTAAAATTGAAAATAACAATTATGTCCAATAAGCAAAGAAATATTGATAAAAAGTGTGCTATTAACCAAGAAAGGAATTTAAGTATCTAAGAACTTGAACTAATGGGAGAGAATTGGTCTTTCTCTCTCTCTCCCTCTTTCTGTTTCTCTTCCTCTCTTTCTCCCTTTCCCTCCCCCTTTGATGCTCATTCCCACTACATGTTTTATAAGCATTACTTTATATCAGTGGAAGACAACTCATAATATCATATTATTTCATTAGAGTTATATTGTGGCAGTACACATACATCACACTAATAAAATGAATACTAATAACATGAAATTTGACTTAAAATTCATGACACAATGGAAGAGCTCAGGAACAATTCAAAATAATGACAATAACTTCTTCATTCTTCTTTTCCTATATGCTATTATTTTTGGTAAGTAGAATCCATATTCCTTCCAAACTAGAATTGCTAAACTCTTAATAGCATCCCCATGGTTTTGCTTCTTACTACAATGCCTTCACTGATTTCATCATAGTTCAAGCATAATAACAAATCATTTGTCCTCGGGAGCATGAACTGTCTGTGGCTATTTCTATATTCACAGCAGCCTCACTCTTAAATACCTGTTTTTAAAAAAGTCTGTCAATCTACCCACTAGCTTTCTGCCAGCAGCAGGACTGTTATCTATAAACTCTGTGTGCTAGGTAATAGCCAAGAAGCATTCAATTCTTTTCTAACAAACTTAAATATCATAGTTTATTAATTTGTTGCCCCCAAATCATTCTTTCTACTTCTACAAGACACAGCTTCAGGCAATGTTCTGTAGATTATCTGGAATGGTGCTCATCTATAATTTGTAATGTTTTCCTCACTTGATAAAGTAATATACATCTGTATTAATTGGGACTATTTTAGTTGCATATAACAAAAACTTCCCAATAATAACTGAAACCCAAGGACTTATTCTCCATATAAAAGAAGATGAGAAATAGGCCAGAATTGCTATATGATTCTGTATTTTCATCCATTATTCTTAGCACATGGTTTATGTACACAAGTCCACCTTGTGGACCAACATGACTTGGTTACTGGAGCATTTCAGGCAGTGAAAAGGAAGGGAAGGGAGCTTAAGAGGTATATCTCCTCACTGAGGCAGCCCTCCAGCTCTTCCTATACATTATTCTCCTTGCTTTCTAGGGGGAAGAAGAACAGTAATGCAGTTTTTTAGTTGTTTGCATTACCAATCTCTGTTACCAAATGTTTTAGTCAGCTTTTTCGCTGCTGTGACTAAAGGACCCAACCAGCAAAATTGTAAAGTTTATTTGAGGGCTCCTGGTTTCAGAAATCTTAGTCTGTAGTAGGCTGGTTCCATTCCTCAGAGCTCTAGGTGAGGCTGGAGAGGTTGGTGAAGGGAAACAGCTCATAACAAGGTGATCAGGAAGCAGAGAGACTCCACTCACCAGATACAAAATATATACCCAAAGACACACCCCAATTCCCCCCTCCTCCAGCCATACCCTACCATTTCAGTTACCACTCAGTTAATCCCTATCAGTGAATTAAATTACTGATAGGGTTCAGACTCTTATAACCCAGTCATTTCTCCCCTGAACCTTCTTGTACTGTCTCACATGTGAGCTTTTGGGGGACACCTCACATCCAAACCATAACACCAAAGAAAATGAGAACAGATACTGAATACACAAGTAATAATTTATCCCATAACACTTTTCCCTTTTCAAGTTCCTGTTGGCGGAGTCCCTTCACTACATATTGTTATGGAAAGATCATAACCTTTGGAAATAGCAAATTTTGCTTCAAGTGTTGGACCTGACCCTTACTAAGTATATCACCTTTGGTATGCCATTACCTCTAAATATCTTTTTTTTTTTTAAATTCTAATTAGTTATAAATGACAGTAGAATGTATTTTGGCACTTCATATATAAATGGAGTATAACTTCTCATCCTTCTGGTTGTACATAATGTGGAATCACACTGGTAGTGTAATCATATATGTACATAGTGTAATAATGTTATCCTTCCTACCACGTACCTCCTTCCCTTTGTTCACATCCCTCTGCTTAATCCAAAGTACCTCTATTTTCCTTACCCACCCCCTTATCTGCATATTAAAGAAAATATTTGGCCTTTGGTTTTTGGGATGGGTTTATTTTGCTTAGCATGATATTCTCCAGTTCTATCAATTTACCTACAAATGTCATAATTTTATTCTTTGTGAAGACTATTATTCCATTATATATACACATATATATACACATATCACTTTATTTTTAATCAATTCATCTGTTGAAGGGACCTGAGGTTGATTCCATAGTTTGGCTATAGTGACTACATCACTGTAACACACTAAGAAAATATAATGGATTTTATGTGTTTTTTAGTAGAATTATAAATGCCTTTGTATTGGGATTTTTTTTTTTTCTCTTTTTTTTGCTTTTTTAGTTGCAAGTGGAGGAGTGGGATGGCTGGAGATTTAACCCAGGACCTTCACATGCAAGACAAGCACTCTACCACTGAGAAACACCCCCAGCCACTTTAAAAATTTTATATTGAGGGAGGATCTTACTAAGTTGCCCGGGATGGCCTCCCACTCAACTTGGAATACAAGAACTAATAATAGCTCCCAGATTAAAGACAGAAATATAGAGGTGGGAAAAGCACATAGCAAGTTATAAGACACACAGGCCAGAATGAGATGCTCCAACATACGTCTAATAGGAGTTCCAGAAAAAAAATCTCATTGAACAGGAAATAGAACAAAAAATCCATCTTTTCTACAGTGAATGTTTTTGGCACCTTTGTCTAGTATGAAATAACTGTATCTACATGGGTTTGTCTCTGTGTCTTCTATTGTGTACCATTGGACTATGTATCTGTTTTGGTGCCAATGCCATGCCATTTTTGTTACTGTGGTTCTGCGGTCTAAATATCTTATCTTTATTATTTAAATTCTATTATTTTAATTCTATTATTTAAAGATGTGTATATTATGTTATATTTGTGTGTGTACACACACACACACACACACACACATACCTGATATATACCTAATGGTGCTTTATAAACATTTCATTTTTTATACTAGTTATAATTATGTTATGGACTTTGATGTGTGAATTTGAAAATATTTCCTTCAATTGGGAGGACTGTGAAAGAATATCAAAATTATTCTGTAATCCTGTGGTCTTCAAATTTGTTTATATTTATTCCAGAGAATGCATGATGACAATATTAACGCTTTTATTTTATTTTTTTTTTGCCTTCATCTTTATTTTTTTATTTTTATTTTTATTTTTATTGTAAACAAATGGGATACATGTTGTTTCTCTGTTTGTACATGGCGTAAAGTCATACCATTTGTGTAATCATAAATTTACATAGGGTAATGTTGTTTGATTCATTCTGTTATTTTTTCCATTCCCCCCACCCCTCCCACCCCTCTTTTCCCTCTATACAGTCCTTCCTTCCTCCATACCTGCCCCCCTCCCTAACCCTAACTCTGCCCCTAACACTAACACTTCCCTCCCCCCATTATGTGTCATCATCCACTTATTAGCGATATCATTCGTCCTTTGGCTTTTTGAGATTGGCTTATCTCACTTAGCATGATATCCTCCAATTTCATCCATTTGCCTGCAAATGTCATAATTTTATCATTCTATATGGCTGAATAATATTCCAATGTATATAGATACCACAGTTTCTTTATCCATTCATCAATTGAAGGACATCTAGGTTGGTTCCACAATCTGGCTATTGTGAATTGAGCAGCTATGAACATTGATGTGGCTGTATCTCTGTAGTAGCTGATTTTAAGTCCTTTGGGTATAGGCCAAGGAGTGGGATAGCTGGGTCAAATGGTGGTTCCATTCCAAGTTTTCTAAGGAATCTCCACACTGCTTTCCAGAGTGGCTGCACTAATTTGCAGCCCCACCAGCAATGTATGAGTGTACCTTTCTCCCCACATCCTCTCCAACACCTGTTGTTGTTCGTATTCTTGATAATCGCCATTCTAATTGGGGTGAGATGGAATCTTAGGGTGGTTTTGATTTACATTTCTCTTATTACTAGAGATGTTGAACATTTTTCCATATGTTTGTTGATTGCTTGTACATCTTCTTCTGTGAAGTGTCTATTCATTTCCTTAGCCCATTTGTCGATTGGATTATTTGTATTCTTGGAGTAGAGTTTTTTGAGTTCTTTATAGATTCTGGAGACTAGTGCTCTATCTGAAGTATGATTGGCAAAGATATTCTCCCACTCTGTAGGCTCTTTCTTCGCATTGCTGATAGTTTCCTTTGCTGAGAGAAAGCTTTTTAATTTGAATCTATCCCAGTTATTGATTCTTGCTTTTATTTCTTGTGCTATGGGAGTCCTGTTAAGGAAGTCTGGTCCTAAGCTGACATGTTGAAGATCTGGACCTACTTTTTCTTCTATAATCTGCAGGGTCTCTGGTCTGATTCCGAGGTCCTTAATCCATTTTGAGTTTAGTTTCGTGCATGGTGAGAGATATGGGTTTAGTTTCATTTTGTTGCATATGGATTTCCAATTCTCGCAGCACCATTTGTTGAAGAGGCTATCTTTTCTCCATTGCATATTTTTGGCCCCTTTGTCTAGTATGAGAAAATTGTATTTATTTGGGTTTGTGTGCGTGTCCTCTATTCTGTACCATTGATCTATCTTTCTATTTTGGTACCAATATCATGCCGTTTTTGTTACTATTGCTTTGTAGTAGAGTTGAAGATCTGGTATTGCAATACCCCCTGTTTCACTCTTCCTGCTAAGGATTGCTTTAGCTATTCTGGGTTTCTTATTCTTCCAGATGAATTTCATAATTGGTTGCTCTATTTCTGTAAGGTTCGTCATTGGGATTTTAATTGGAATTGCATTGAATCTGTATAGCACTTTAGGTAGTATGGCCATTTTGACAATATTAATTCTTCCTATTCAAGAACATGGAAGATCTTTTCATCTTCTAAGGTGTTCTTTAATTTCTTTCTTTAGTGTTCTGTAGTTCTCATTGTAGAGGTCTTTCACCTCTTTTGTAAGATTGATACCCAAGTATTTTATCTTTTTCGATGCTATTGTGAATGGGGTAGTTTTCCTAATTTCTCTTTCTGAAGATTCATCACTTATGTATAAAAATGCGTTGGATTTATGAGCATTGATCTTGTAACCTGCTACTTTACTGAATTGACTTATGAGTTCTAAGAGTTTTCTGGTGGAATTTCCAGGTTCCTCTAAATATATAATCATGTCATCAGCGAACAGGGATAGTTCGAGTTCTTCTTTTCCAATTCGTATCCCTTTAATTTCTTTGATTTGTCTAATTTCTCTGGCTAGAGTCTCAAGAACAATGTTGAATAGAAGTGGTGAAAGAGGGCATCCCTGCCTTGTTCCAGTTTTTAGGGGGAATGCTTTCAGTTTTTCACCATTTAGAATGATATTAGCCATGGGCTTAGCATAAATGGCCTTTACAATGTTAAGGAATGTTCCCACTATCCCTATTTTTTCTAGTGTTTTGAGCATGAAGGGGTGCTGTATTTTATCAAATGCTTTTTCTGCATCTATTGAAATAATCATGTGATTCTTAACTTTTAGTCTGTTGATATGGTGAATAACATTTATTGATTTCCGGATGTTGAACCAACCTTGCGTCCCTGGGATGAAACCCCCTTGATCATGGTGCACTATCTTTTTAATATGTTTTTGTATGCGATTTGCTAAAATTTTGTTGAGAATTTTTGCATCCATGTTCATTAAGGATATTGGTCTGAAATTTTCTTTCCTTGATGAGTCTCTGTCTGGTTTAGGTGTCAGTGTGATATTGGCTTCATAGAATGAGTTTGGGAGGGTTCCCTCCTCTTCTATTTTATGGAATACTTTGAGAAGTATTGGAATGAGCTCTTCTTTAAAGGTTTTGTAGAACTCAGCTGAGAACCCATCTGGCCCCGGACTTTTCTTTGTTGGTAGGCTTTTGATGACTTCTTCTATTTCAGTACTTGAAATTGGTCTACTTAAATTGTTTATGTCCTCCTCGTTCAGTTTAGGTAATTCATATTTCTGTAGAAACCTGTTGATGTCTTTGAAATTTTCTATTTTGTTGGAGTATAGATTTTCAAAATAGCTTCTAATTATGTTTTGTATTTCAATCCTGTCTGTTGTGATATTTCCTTGTTCATTCCGAATTATAGTGATTTGGGTTTTCTCTCGTCTTCTCTGTTAGTGTGGCTAAAGGTTTATCAATTTTGTTTATTTTTTTGAAGAACCAACTATTTATTTTGTCAATATTTTGTATTGTTTCTTTTGTTTCAATTTCATTGATTTCAGCTCTGAGTTTAACTATTTCCTGTCTTCTACTACTTTTTGTTCTGGTCTGTTCTTTTTCTAGGGCTTTGAGCTGTAGTGTTAGGTCGTTTATTTGTTGAGTTTTACTTCTTTTATTAAATGCACTCCATGAAATAAATTTCCCTCTAAGTACTGCTTTCATAGTGTCCCAGAGATTTTGATATGATGTTTCTTTGTTCTCATTTACCTCTAAGAATTATTTAATTTCCTTCCTAATATCTTCTGTTATCCATTCATCATATAATAGCATATTGTTTAAACTCCAGATGTTGGAATAGTTTCTGTGTTTTACTCTTTCATTTATTTCTAATTTCAATCCATTATGATCTGATAGAACACAAGGTAGTGTCTCTATCTTCTTGTATTTGCTAACATTAGCTTTGTGGCATAATATATGGTCTATTTTAGAGAGGGATCCATGTGCTGCTGAGAAGAAAGTGTATTCACTCTTGGTTGGATGGTATATTCTATAAATGTCTGTTAAGTCTAAATTATTGATTGTGTTATTGAGATCTATGGTTTCTTTGTTCAATTTTTGTCTGGAAGATCTGTCTAGTGGTGAGAGAGGTGTGTTAAAATCACCTAGTATTATTGTGTTATGGTCTATTTGGTTTCTGAAATTGAGAAGGATTTGTTTGACATACATGGATGAGCCACTGTTTGTGGCATAGATGTTTATGATTGTTATATCTAGCTGATTTATGCTTCCCTTAAGCAGTATGAGATGACCTTCTTTATCCCTTCTCACTAACTTTGGCTTGAAGTCCACATTATCTGAAACGAGGATGGATACTCCAGCTTTCTTGCTGAGTCCATGTGCATGGTATGTTTTTCCCCATCCTTTCACCTTTAGTCTATGGGTATCTTTTTTTATGAGGTGAGTCTCTTGTAGGCAACATATTGTTGGATCTTTCTTTTTAATCCAATCTGCCAGTCTATGTCTTTTGATTGATGAATTGAGGCCATTAACATTCAGGGTTATTATTAAGACATGATTTGGTTTACTGGTCATTTGGTTCATTTTTAAAATTTTATTTATTTATTTATTTGACACGACTTGGTTCCTCCTTTATTTGACAATTCCTTTAGGATAATTCCTCCCTTTGCTGATTTGCTTCTTTGTTTTTCATCTCTTCCTCATGGAATATTTTGCTGAGAATGTTCTGTAATGCTGGCTTTCTTTTTGTAAATTCTTTTAGCTTTTGTTTATCATGGAAGGATTTTATTTCATCGTCAAATTTGAAGGTAAGTTTTGCTGGGTATAAGATTCTTGGTTGGCATCCATTTTCTTTCAGGGCTTGAAAAATGTTATTCCAGGCCCTTCTAGCTTTTAGGGTCTGGATTGAAAAATCTGCTGATATCCCTATTGGTTTCCCCCTGAATGTAATTTGGTTCTTTTCTCTCACAGGCTTTAAAATTCTGTCTTTATTTTGTATGTTAGGTATTTTCATTATAATGTGCCTTGGTGTGGGTCTGTTGTAATTTTGTGTATTTGGAGTCCTATAAGCCTCTTGAACTTGATTTTCCATTTCATTCTTCAGATTTGGGAAATTTTCTGATATTATTTCATTGAATAGATTGTTCATTCCTTTGGTTTGTTTCTCTAGGCCTTCCTCAATCCCAATAATTCTTAAATTTGGCCTTTTCATGATATCCCATAGTTCTTGTAGATTCTGTTCATGATTTCTTACCATCTTCTCTGTTTGTTCAACTTTGTTTTCAAGGTTAAATATTTTGTCTTCAATGTCTGAGGTTCTGTCTTCCAGGTGTTCTATCCTACTGGATATGCTTTCTATGGAGTTCTTAATTTGGTTTATTGTTTCCTTCATGTCAAGTATTTCTGCTTGTTTTTTTTTCAATATCTCTAACTCTTTATTGAAATGATCTTTTCCTTCCTTTTTTTTGCTCTTTTAACTGTCGATTGGTGCGATCATTCAATGCCTACATTTGCTCTTTCATCTCATCATTCAGTGCCTGCATTTGCTCTTTCATCTCATCGTTTACTTCCCTGATCATTTTAATTATGTACATTCTGAACTCCGTTTCTGTCATTTCTTCTGCCATGCTGTCATTGGGTTTTATTGATGTAACATCTAGATTTGTTTGCGGCATTTTCTTCCCTTGTTTTCTCATATTGTTCAGGTATCAGTGGACCACTGATATATTGGAGATTTCCTCTATCGACTTACAATGTCCCTGAAGATTTCTATATATATCCCCTCTTAGTCTTCAGTAGGCTGAAGTCTTGGAGGAAGTTGATAGCGCAGTGCTTCACAAGGAAGCTGCCTCTCTAGGAGTGGTGGCATTCAGGTGGGGTATATTCCCTGCTAATGAGCAGAGGTGCCTCCACTTGTTGACCAATGGTCATCCAAAGGGGACCTAGGCTGCAGGCTGAGGCAAGGCCTGTTTGGGTTTGTGTCTCTGGTTTTACCATCCTTGTGGGAAAACCTTACCCGGCAGGAAAACTCACCCAGTGGGGAGGTCTCGCTGGTCAGTTCCCTTCCTAGAGGTTCCCCTCAATTTACAGCTACCACCTGGGCTGGGCTGCCTTCCTCTGCAAAGTTTCCAGGGGCCTGGCCCTACCTCCTAGGCCTGGGAGCCTCACCCTTCGCAGATGAATCTCCTTAGGCTGCCCCTCCTCATATTCTGCCCGCAGTCCTGGAACCTTCGCTCGGCCCCTAAGCGTGTCTCTGTGCGGCTCTTCCACCAAGAAGCCTCCTAGATCCTGGGATCCTGCTCTGCACCTAATCGCCTGGCTATGCGGCCTCTCCTCTGAGCAGCCACCTGGGGCCCTGTACAATCGCTCTGAGTCCCAGAGACCCGCAGCAGGCCTCTTCCTCCAGACAGCCACCCAGTATTCCGGTGTGATCACTAGGAGTCCAAGCAACTTACTGCGTGCCTCCTCCTCCCACCAACCGCCCGTAGCCCTGGGCAATCACTCTGAGTCAAAGTGACCTGCCCCGTTCCTCCTCCTCCTCCAGGTAACCCCCCGGGTGTTCAGGAGCGGTCACTCTGTGTGGCTGTGAATCCATGTGACCCACTGCACGCCTCCTCTGGGCAGCTGCCCGGAGCTCTGGTGCGGCCACTCGAGACCAAGCGACCCACCATGCTTCTCCTCCAGGCAGCCCTCCGGTGTTCAGGAGCAGTCGCTTTAAGTCCAAACAACTCACCAATCGCCTCCTCCTCTGAGCAGCCACCTGGAGCTCTAATGCAGTCACTGCAAGACCAAACGACCTGCCGCGCTCCTCCTCCTCCTCCTCCTACTCCTCAGGGCAGGCCCCGGTGTTCAGAAGCAGTTGCTCTGAGTCCAAACAGCTCGCCGCGCAGCCCCTCCTTTGGCAACCGCCTGTAGCTCTGGTGCAGTCACCCGAATCCAAGCGGCCACGCTCCTCCTCTTCCTGCTCCTCCTCCTCAGGGCAGGCCCTGGTGTTCTGAGTCCACACAGCTCTCCTCGCCGCTCCTCCCTTGGGCAGCCACTGGAGCCCCAGTGGTTGCTCCGAGTCCCAGCGCTGTGCTAACGCTTTTCTATTAAGTTAAAAAAATTTAATTTAAAAGTAGAGAGCAGAGTCTTGTATGTCACATAAAAGAATTCAAGGACCCAAACACAAACTTCTTCCCTTTTCAACCTTCTGTGAGACTAGTCCTAATGAATAAGCAGTTGTCAAGTGTAGCTCTTATAGGAGAGACTGTTAACTCTCCCAAACATTAATCTCCTATTTATTCTTTCTAGGAACTTTGATTTGTATTACAGTATTGACCATTTTCCATACAACTGAATAATAATATTTATTATGATAATATGGAAATTTATTGATACTTCCCATTAATTGATTACATTTGCTAAATATTTTCTCCATCTAATTTTCTTTAAATAAGGGAATTGGTTAAGTGAGAGGTTTTCTGGAATAATAAGTGTATTAGAATGATAAGTTACTAAATAATTTATTTTCCCAAGTATAAATATTGAAAATTAATGTCTGTGCATTAACTTATTTGATATAATTCATAGAACCATGAAGGTCAACAGAAATATGTATTTTTGAAATGGAAAAATGTAATTTTCTTAAAAAATCTCCTTTAGTATTTCCTTTCTGCATTTGTCATGTAGGTACTCATATTTACAATGACTTAAGTGATTTGCTATATTTCTTTCCTAAAATGACTCCTGTCACAGACAAAATGCTAATATCTTTCACATGTAAAGCATATAGAAATCAATAATGTTAATACCAAGGACCTAAATAGATAAGAGGATGAAGAATATGGGCAGAAATTCCCTGGCTGTGCTAAAAAGTGTTTCAAGAAGGAGGGAGCAGTCAATCATATTTCAAATTCTGCTGAGAAGTCGAGAGGGATGAGGAGTGGGAAATAGTCATTAGAATTGGAAGCAGGGAGTTCTTTGCTCTCTCCAGTGATAGCAATTTTGGTGAAGTGGTGGGACAGAAGCCAGTCTGAGACAGATAAGAATCAAGTGGCGGAGTGGAAAGAGAGGTGATGCTTTAGGAAAGACTGTGAAAGCAGCAGCATAGGCTCATCAGCATGAGAGGGATGTTGGTTCTGAGTTGGGGACTTGCACAGTAGAAGAGAGCTTACTCAGTTGAGCAAGTTTCTAAAAGTTGGGAGGAAAGAGAATGTGAAATGGAGGTGGTGAGTTTCACTTTGCAGAGGGTGGACACTTCATCGAATTAATAGTAGTAGTATAGAAAGAATGGATATAGATGCAGGCATCGTTTCATATTTGGTAGTGGGAAATTGAAGTAGTTTCAAACCTATTGATGGAAAATTTCAGCTTAGAAACTATGAGAGGAATAGTAAACAAGAGAAATAATTAAAGACTTTAACAATGTTTATTTTCAGGAAACCAAAGAAAATATTTAAACTTATTTGACACCCTTGATATAATTAAGAAATACTCAACCCCTACTAAACAGAAAGAGAGGGTCATAAGGTGAAGAGTGTGATTTAAAAACACAAAATAAAATAAGAAGTGAGATGAGAAAAAAGACTTAAAGAGAAGGAATGTTATAGCAAAATTAAATCCTGTTCTGTGGTTAAAAGAAGAATATAAGGAGCATGGGAAAGAAACAAATTACAAAACCTTAGATGCTGTTTCAAGATGTAGAAGAAAAAAATAAAGAGACAAAAATGGTAAATAAGGAAATAATGCATGTGGGAGATGGGAAACAGGAATCCAGGGCTCAGTTGTTCTGACAGAAGAGCAATGGTCAGAATAGAAACATCATCACAGAATTGAAGAAAAATTTATTGTGATTAAATATATTTCAGTATATTTCTTATATATTCATGATATATTTCTTATATATTCACTTAGATATCTCAGAAAAAATAAATGTAGTAAGACCCACCTCTAAATATATTTCTGGAAAAATATTTGAAAAAAAAAGTGGTGAAGAAAAAAACTTCAAGTATACTAGCAGAATAAATAAATTACTAGAATTAGTCTTCCATTCTGCAAAATAGAGCCAAAGTTTGAGTGAAAATTGTCATATTGGGTCTCAGAGGTTTTCAGAAAGTTTTCTTTTAATGTATTGTGGTAACAAAGAAAATATAGTATCTGATATGGCTGGAATATGTCCCTCAAAATTAATATGCTGGAGACTTAATTCCCAATGCAACAGCATTGGGATGTAGGGCTTGAAGAGAGGCGTTATGTCATGGGAACAAAGCCCCTATGGGCTAATACTGCTATAAAAAGTGCGTGTTGAACATCTTTTCATATATCTGTTGGCTATTTTTATTTCATAGCAAACCAGACCTCCCGCAGTATTAAATACTAAAGGAGGAGCCAGTCTTTTGAAATTAGAAAAGCTGACCTGATCTGCGTGGTAGTTTTGTTCATGCATTCAAAATACAGAGGGATCTGCATATACATAGAGCTAGAGGTCAGCTCTCCTATTTAGGACAAAAGGACTTTGACGGTAACAATGAAACTCATTATAGCTCTCAATATTATTAAACTTTTTCTTTACTCACACACATACACAAATACGTTATAATAGACACACACATATATATCAGATGTGTGTATATATGTGTGTATATATGTATATATATATTAAGAAAGTTCAGTTCAAAAGATGAAGATAAGATGGGAAAAATAACTGACTTCACTGAAAACAGAAAATTCATGATGTATGAAGAAGTTTTGAAAACTGAAAAAATGTTACCTTATTTTTTCTAAGAAATTCAGGGGAGTATTGCATCTATGAAACAAAAGCAGATTGCACAATTATTAACCAAGAAAAAAATTTTGAAAAAAATCCTAAATTAAGCAAACAAACTTTGAAGGTGTTTCCTAGGACACAGAACAAAAGAATAAAGAGATGGGGAAATGGAAGGAAAATATTAAAACATAGCCAGAAAGGAACCAGATGCATCTTACAAGAGTGTGGAATAGCAAGAACAGCAAACAACACTAAACTAAACTAAACTAAAATAAAACAACAAAACCTGAAGCAGAAGTAAATTTTTTTAAATGCAAAATGAAGTATTTTAGCTCCAAAGAATGATTCAAGTTTTCAGATTGAATGAATTGAGGCAGATGAATGACATCTATGGTAATGAGATACCAAAATTGTCCTTATGGAAAAAGCAGTTACTTATAAAGGAATAAGAATCAAATTATCATCAGAGTTCACATTAGCAACATTGGATTGCAGAAGATAATTCAACATTACATTCAAAGTTCTGAAAGAAGATTATCCATACCTAAAATTCCAAACCCTGCTATTAATCAAATACAAGAGCAAGAACTCAGAAAATTTGCATCAATACATGAAAAAAGACAAGAAATGTAAGAAAAAGACCAACCAGTGTAGGAAACCCAGAAGAAAACATATTCCAATTCAATAAAACAGGAAGTCAAAATGAGAATTACCTAAGGTTTAGATTAGATCATTATGGTTAATGGATATAGTTAAACACTAAGGAAAAGAAAATTTCCCCCAAACCAAAAAGAACAACAACAGATGACTCAGGGAGTCCCATTAGAATGTGGAATTAAAAAACAATGCCCTTTGGATTTTTCATTTAGGAATTAGGTGGTTTATTTTACATCTTGGTGGCCTGAACAAATACATGTCAGAGGTAGGTGAACAAGGGCATAGATTACAAATATATCTTATACCTAAATTCACCAATTAGTTCATCAATCTCTATGACTCCTTCCAGCACTGAACAAAAGTTAATATAGAATTCACTTATTATTGATGAACTTGTTTGCTCTGAATTAATTAAACTAACATCTTAGGATAAACAGTAACTCTAAATTCTGATTCTGTGAAATTTCAATTTCAGAGGCCTTGAAATTATACTCCCTGAATGTAGTAAGCACATTTATAAAATTTCCATTCCTAATATAAAGATGTTTAGTTTCAATTTTGTGAGAGGTTAAATTTAGTAACTTGTCTGTATACCTAAACGAATTAGAGGCACAGAAAGGCCAGCAGAGAGCTAGAAGGTTCATTACAACTTTAAGACCATTAATATTTCACCTTCTGACTTGTGGTTGCAATATCTATAGCAAGTATTTCCCAAAGCAATATTTATGAGTCAGTGTCCTGTGGCATCTATTAGTTGCAGAGTGAAAACATTGCAATAAAGGAATACAGTATTTGACCTTGAGAAAGAATATCACTTGAAACTTGAGCATGTGTCACAGGCACGTGAGTGTTAACATACTCACGTGTACACAGTAACCCTTGTAGTGTATTATATCCCATTCGGCCTTTCCTTAAGAATATTAGAACTTGCCAATCAGATTAAAAAATCATTAACTTAATGCTGTATCCTTCTTTTCAGCAACAAATTGAGTGGCATGTTTTCATAAGGACTTTCCTGTCTGATTTGTTGGGATACACATCTTATCTGAGACTAGTATAGTTTTTAAATAATAATTTTAACTCCACATGATTGAATTGCATTTGGAATTTTGTATGGCTGAAATGGAAATGATTCATGTAGGCCATGTGGAGAAGATAAATCGAATGTTGAGCAGATAACATGTATGATAATTACTTATCTCCCAAATTTTTAGGCTGTTGTATCATGTGGTTCACATAAAAGCAGTTTATACAAAGAAAGCTGATTCCCTGATATCAGTTCTCCTGATATTGGCTGTTGGCTGTCCTGTGAATAGGGTTCATAATGTAGACCCATTAGTAAAGCTTCCTTTCTCCACCCACTACCCTTCACTCTTTTGTTGTCCTTCACCAGATCACCTACTTCATATTAAACACACGCACACACACACACACATACACATGGAAATCGAAAGCAGTACACCACCAATGCTCCTCCATCCATCCCAACTGGGTCAGGTTTTAACTTCATTAAATTGCTGTCATATGGTGGCTGCTGACATGCATCAGGCATGGAGAGCTTCACTCATCAGGTATTCTCTAGGATTGTTAACAAGAACAGCAACTCTCATTAGGGGTTCCCCAAAAGCAGCTAATTAAGGGACAAAGGTTGCTCAGATTGTGACAATTACACCTGTAAGGTCCCTGTAGAAACACCCAAATCTCTAACAAACCTATGTTTGGTTGCTTAGTACAAGAAATAAAGAGCTCGTCCATTAAAAAAAAAATGAGAGGCAGAAACTGTCAACCATTTGAAAAGCTTTACGAAAATGATCATCCAATTAGTGGCTATGATCAAATCAGGCATGAACTCTCTCTGGATGGCTCCATAATTTTCCTTCTTGCATGGTGTAATTTCATATAGCTCAAATGAACTCGTGAGAGGTAATTCAGTTCCAAACAGTTTTCTCATCACTGCTAATTATACTAATACATTGAAATGCCTCCTACAAAATGCATGAGCCCTTTAAGCCACCTCATTAATGTGATATAATTTTTGCCAGAATATATATCAAACCTATTATCACCACAGGTTTTCTTTAGCATTTTTTCAAAATGTCTATCAAAAGCTTAAAAAGTAGATTTCTTTGGGCTGGTCGTCTCATAATTAACTGTTTCTTTGAACTACTGTTGTCTATTGTCGTATTTTTCAACAGCACTAACAATCTTCAGTATGATATCCCCCAGACCCACCAGTTTCTTTTTCCTCTCTGAGTATTTGATTCCTTAAATCTTTTCCTCGTTGTCGCTGATTCTTTAAATGGCAAATGGTGCATGCAATAATGTGCAAAAATGAGTTATACAAACTGAAAGCAGGGGTGTAAAAAGAAGCATCATCTGAAACTAAAATAAAGACAGATTTTATGGTATTTATGTCAGTTAATTTAACTGCTGGTAGGGGCTTTTGTTGAAACATGAGTTAGTTCCAGTGTTTAACCTTGCAGTATTAATTTATGCTTTATGGCCTGAGTACTTTATCATTCCCTCCTTGGGAAGACAGTTATCTCATTAGCCAGAATTTAATGAAATGCAAGGATACACTTCTTAATTTCAAAGATTACTATAACACAAATCAGGTGTAAATCTCAGACTGACTGCCCCTTCCCTTGCCTGTTTAAAAAAAAAAGAGAGAGAGAGAGAGAGGGGAAGGGGGAGAGAGAGGTTCATTTTGCAATCATATCACAGAAATTCATCTGGTGGAATACATTTCATCACAGCCATTCTAAAGGCATCTCTCATCTGTAAAAGTTGGTTTAACTTTGCATTCGGCAATATTGATGGCCCTTTAGCTACTATAAAGTTTCTAGGGTTGACAATTCATTATTCATCATCACAATTAAAAAAATAAAATGTTGATAAAATTACCAATTCCTTAGATTTATTCAAGCATGGGCATGAACTCCTAACTGCGTTTTGACTAAACTCAGTTTCGTAGATAGTACCTTTAAATGTTGTAACAACTGGTGTTTTCATATTTTCAATATGCTGTGAGATATAGAAATGTTAAGTAAACAAATGCATGTAAGTTTAAAATATAAGATGTCTTATTTGCCTTCGGGCAGCAGAGATATTTAGATTATAAAGCTGTCCAGGATGATGACCTTTGATAACAGTTCAAAGACATCCATGCATTCAAATACCCTACCAACTGGTTACTGATCCTGGTGCATATTCTCCACCTTTGTGTTTCTGGGTTTTTGCTCAGACTGTGTCTTTTATTGTAGTGCTTCTTCTGACTTGTTACATCAACTGTATAATCTTGGGCTGGGAACACCATTTGAATGACCGTGATGAGAGTATTGTGTTCAAATTTACTTGAGATTCTTGCATGGAGCTGAGATTCTTCAGGAAATGAATGAATGGTTGGGGTGCCTATCAGGTTACTTTTCATTAATTTGAACATCTTCATTAAACAATGAGAGGAGGTTATATATTATTTGACTATATAAACAGTATGAAGCAAGGAGAACCTGGTGAGTGCGTAGGACTCTCTCTTTGATCATGTTAATTGGGGAAAGAATGCTTTCCAGGAACTAAGAACAACTAAGAATCATTCATTCAGCCGGCTTTTTCTTGTGTGAGGGAAAGAGTGTGTGCATTCTGTGTAGGAATGTGTACCTACAAATCATGGCTTACTGGTGATACGATACTAGAGAAGTTACTTAAATTTTTCTTATCTATAAAATGAGATCATTAAAACCTAATTTTTTTAAAAAAAGATAAACTTTATTTTTTAGGACTACTTCAGATTTACATAAAAACTGAGAGAATAGTACAGAGTTTTAATACACGTGAAGCTAGTTTCCCTTATTAACTTTAGTATTTTTTCTCACTTTAGTATGGTAGATTAATTATAATAAGAGAAAAATATTGATACATTATTATCAAATGAATTTCTTACTTTTTTCAGATTCCCTTAGTTTTTGCCTAATGCCTTTGTCTGTTTCAGGACACTGCATTACATTTGCTTGTCATGTCTCCTTGGGCCCATTTTGACCATGACAGTTTCTCAGACTTTCATTGTTTTTGATGACCTTGACAGTTTTAAGGTGTATTGGTTAAGTATTTGAATCCCCACTACTGAAATTTATCTGGTGTATTTCTCATGATGATGGGTTTGGGGAGAAGAACCAACGAGGTGAAGTGCCATTTTCATCATATCAT
The DNA here is from genome assembly GCF_902686455.1 of Sciurus vulgaris. Lineage (NCBI taxonomy): Eukaryota > Metazoa > Chordata > Mammalia > Rodentia > Sciuridae > Sciurus > Sciurus vulgaris. Next base: position 87,069,590 of record NC_136462.1, read on the forward strand.
ATCAAGGTGCATGCTATTCACATGACATATCACTGTTGATGCTGACCTGGATCACCTGCCTGGGATACTCATAAGTTTTGATAAGGGATTAAGCCATGTGACATATGTGAAAACATACCCAGAACAGTGCCTGGAGCACAAGAGGGGTTCCGTTGTCCTGTATTCCCCTTTATTTCTCTTTTTCATTCATCTCAATACTTGTATTAAACTTCTATATTGTTCAATTAATATAATTTGACTTTTCTGCAAGACAGTGAAGTTTTCAGGGTCAATTAGGCACCCATGTAAAGGACAGTGCTTACTGAAATGCTAAGTAGGATCTGTTAGAAAATAGGTTTATTTTTTTTTCAAAAAAGCAGTTCAAAACACAGATCCTGAGCATTATAACAGTGTTCCAGTATAATGTGATTAGTCATCTATTTTGGAAATAGATGCCACCTTATCACTCCACATGTGCTGAGATGGCTATTATTAAAAAACAAAAGCAAACTAAAACCAAATAATAAATGTTGGCAAAGATGTGAAGAGACTGGAACCCTTTCCACTATTGGTGGGAAGGCAGAATAGTACAGATACTATGGAAAACAGTATGAAGTTTTCTCAAAATATTAAAAATAGAATTATATAAGTGAATGATCATACTTTGGGGTACATAGCCAATAGAGTTGAAAGCAGAATCCCAAAGAGACATTTGTACTCCTGTGTTCATTGCAATGTTAGTTACAATAGCAACATGCTACACGCACACACACACACACACACACACACACACACAGAGTATACATATAATGGAATTTTATATATGCAGAATACAAAATATATATTATATATACTGGAATATATATATATGTCATTTAATATTATATATATTAGAATATTATTCTAATTATACACAATGAAATATTATTCAGTCTTGAAAAATAAGGAAATTCTACCATCTGTGACAGCGTGGATGAATCTTGAGGACATTATGCTAAGTGAAATAAGCCAGTAACAGAGGTACAAATATTGCATGACCCCACTTACATATGCAATATCTAACATTACCAAACTTATAGAAGCAGAGAATAGAATGGTGTTTGCTAGGGGCTAGGAAGAGAAGAAAATGGGGAATTTTTTCCATGGGATAAAGTTTTAGTTGTATAACATGAATAAGCTCTAGAGATCTGCTGTACAACATAGTACCTATAGTTAACAATATATGTTGTGAAATTTCAAATATGTTAACAGTTTAACTGTTCTTAACACAACACACACACACACATACACACAGACATGATACAAGGAAATTCCCAGTGGTGATGTTTATATTTAGTACCTTGATTGTGGTTTCACTGGCTTATGCACATCACCAAATGCACCTAAATGAATTTGGGAAGGAGGACCACCGAGGTAAAATTCCATTTTCATCACATCATATCTGGGGTTCATAATATTAACATGCCATATTGCTGCAATAGATACATAATGTTTTGTATATCTATTATATCAATAAAGTCTTATAAAAAAGATGTTGTTCATTACTTATATTATGAATAGCTTCCTCCTCCTTTAAGTCCATCTACCAACTGACCAAATGTCCAAGAGCTACTACCTACTGGACAAAAATACCAAAGAACTTAAATTCCTAGATTCTTTTTCTTAGTTCTTTTAATACATTTCTGCTTTGCCTTAGGAAATGTAAATTATCTTTATCTTGACCTCTACCTTATAATTTATTTCTTCACATGTAAGTGAATAGCTTCCCTCAGCCGACCTTTACCTTTGTCAATCCTGCTCTCCAACCCCACAAAGGGCCACGCACCTGCTGTCTGGAGTTTTCTTTCATGGCCATCATCATGCATGCTATTCATTGTGCATGTCTGTTCAGGTGGACCATGAGTTCCATAGAGAGACTTGTTCATGAAGTATCCTCACACCTAGCACATGACTGGCATGTATGAATACTGAAATACTGTTTGAATAGATGAATTACTTTTGTGAAGGAAAAAAATTCATATTTATTTTGCATTTAATCTCTCAGATCTATATAGTGGGCAAGGAGGCTCATGGGGGTTTAAATTATTTGCACAACGTCCCACCAGTATGGCTTAGGGTCAGAGCTTGATATCACCTTTTTTGATTTTGTGTCTAGTGTCCTTTTGATTAGAAAGAAAGATGTTTCTAATCAGGGCACTCTGCTAGATAATGTGGGTCATATAAAACTATATAATATATCTACTCCCTAGGTATCAAAGGATGAGTGAAAGGTGCTAGAGAAGTGTAATCATATACTCTGTGTTGGAAAGGCATTATTGCTTTTATAAGAACTAGATACATTTAAAGAAAAGAGTTCCCAACTAGTCTGTTCTCAAAGGGTATTATACCTAATGAATGCAAAATGCTTGGAGATTTACAGTTAGAACCGAGACCTGGTTATTAAGCCAGAGCCCATTAACAGTCTACGTAGCTCCATGGGTCCGTTGCTCTGATGAATCTCCAGCTCCAGACTAGCTGACTTTGAAAGAATTTCAACCATTTGGTAGCAAACAATAGAAAATTTTAGATTTCCCTGTGATTTATTTCATTTGGAGAATGTTAATGATATTTTCAAATTTAAGCAAGTATTTGGAATAATACATCTCATGCCAAAGCTCATAGATTACTGAACAAACATGAGTTACTCATCAGAAAAAGAATAGTCATCCTTGATTCTACACTGTCCCCTTTTTAACTCTGAAGGGTCCCAAGGCTTCTTTCAAGGTCATTACGCTGTGGATTTCCAATGAAAGCAGGCTAGTGGTTCATTTTCCTCCTTAACTTAAGTTGAGTCTATGCTGGGCTCAAGCTGTAAGCAGGGTCTAGTTTTTAGACTAAATTAAGTGTAACATTGCCAAAGAAGCCTGTTTTGTTGTTTCCATCTCAGTTATCTTCAATTTATTCTATTTCTTCTACATTTTGATCCAGTCATGTATATAGCAAGGGTATTTGTTTCTACATGGTAGTAAGCACTTTAGCAGTTCATACCTGACTGGGGTACAGTTTGCAGTCTATTACATTAATTGGTCAGAAAGTCCCAGTATTTCATTTTTGAGATGTTTCTTTCAAATTGGTAGTGTGCTGTCTGCTGTTTGCAACTCCTTCTTTAAAAAAAAAATGTGAATTAAGGATATGTGTTTTAACCAAAATGAGAATGGAAAAGTGAGAAGAATTTTGTCATTCTGTCTGAATGAAAAATTAGTCAGGCTTGGGTTATCTATAAATCATTAATCTGTTGGAAGATAAAATAAGAATGATGTAAGGTTATGAGAATTATTTTGCCAACAGAGAAAAGTATGTTTGATTTTGATCCTAACTCCAATAACTTATTTGGAAAAGCTATTTTTGTGGATTCAATCTATTATTTATCATAGAAAACAATACTTATGATACAATTACCTACCTGGAACTCTGTACTGCATTGTTATCTATATGCACTGCACTTTAGGAAGTAAACCATCATTTATTATACTAGATAAAATTCCAACAGGTAAATAATTTAAGTGTTTGTATCTACCAAATGGTTTTAATTCAATTAATGGGTTATGTGAGCATACCAAGTAATAAGAAAACCCCTTGATTTTCTTTATATGCTTTGGAAAGTATTTCAATAGATGATGAATTTACTTACTTTTTCCAACTGCAATTTGTCCTAGGTATTTCTAATTATAAGTATTTTATTCCACTGATAGACCATAACTTCCAATGGGTCATTTTTGAAGTGGAGATATTGAAGTTCAAACACAGGATAAATGTTGGAGTAAGATGATACTTTTTAATGGGAGCAAAAATACTGTCAATAAAGTTCTGAACTTGGCACTAATTCTGCATCACACAATATGACCATTAATTCTAAAAGATCCCCCCTCTATAAACAAAATTGAATTTATTTCATATCATCTCATCCCAAGTTGCATTAAGTTTAAAATGTTGATTTATTTGGTTGAGCTACTGACAATTGTGGACTGAACTGGCCATAAAACTATATTTAGACCTAATTCTTTGAAGGGCCAAAGGGTAACAATTTATCCACTTAGTCTTGTAGGAATTAATTTTTCGATTTGACTATTCATAGCATCATTAATGAAGAAAAGCTGCAAGAGAAAACAGACCATTTTCAGGAATATGATTCAGAACATTAACACCTTAATTTACATAAAATTAGTTACATACTGCTGCAATAATTTAATTTGTTTGACCAGTACTTTGCAACTGTGAAAAATAGATTCAGAAAGGCCAGACAAGGAGTTCTATATATTTTCTCCAAATGACTAGTCTCAGAATAATATAAAATAGAGAGAATTAATTACAAGACAATTCAGAATACTGTAATGGCAGCTTGGAAATGCATGAATTAGAAATACCTTCTTCTTTTATTTTTTCTTATTCTTCAAAAGTCTTCATAAAATGCATGCTTCATGCCTGAAATAGCTTCATATTTTTTCCAGGTTTCATTAAAGTGGTAAGTAAAAATAATAAAACTAAAATTGCATGATACACATTGCCATCAGATTAAAAACCTGAATCAATCTAGGTTTACCAACAGTAAGGCTACTTAGTATAATCCACAGTCATAAATGAGGCACAGAATGGATACATGTTGTTAACCTGTTAACATCTAAAACTTAACCATGCCAACTCTCCCAGAAATGAAGTGCAAATAGTTTGGACTTTAAATAATTAGCAGATCACTGTTAAAAAAATTGTCATATGTGAATATGAACAGTAAAACCTTCCATGTTTCCTTTCTTCGTATTTTTCCTGTTTTAAAAATTTTCTTACATGTCAAATATATTCTTCATTTAAAATGTGTAATTATAATTCAAAATTTCTTTTCTACCAGTATTACAGCTGTACTCTTTCCTTCAAACTAATGTAACTTAAATATGACCTACTTAAGTTTCTGTATATAGGATTCTCCCAAATTAGCTTAATATTAAGTACCTCTACCCACATTTATCTGATAAGAGTAGCCATTCTTTCATTTTCTCCTTACCAGCTATAGGTTTGAAGACAATTTATTTGGTTTCAGTTCTGCTTGATATTAGTGATATAATTAGAGAATAATTTGTTTCTTTTGTTTCAAATTTGCAGTGATAATATTGTGCAGTGATAATACTGATGTGGTCAAAAATACCCCCTGAAGTTTTGTAATACCAAAAGAACTTTATTTAAAAGAATTTCTTGAGTGAAATAATTACATTGACTTTTAAATTTCTAGAAAAATTGTTAGGTTATTGTTGATACCATTCCTGCCAGAAAACTCATAAGTCGTTTTCAATGCAGAAAAGAATTTTTCATTGTCTTTTGCTTATTTCCGTGAATGGTGGGAATTAACAAAAAAGTTACTTGTAAAACTTTGGAAATGCTTCTTCTTTTCCATTATAAACATTCCTGAGTAGTTGAGGGGAATTGGTTCCACTGTAGATACCAAATTCAAGGGATGCTTAAAGACCATCATATGAAATGCCACAGTGTTTGCATATAACCTATGAACATCCTCACTCTGAAGAGAAAGTATTTCAACTCATCTCTAGGTTATTTATAATATCTAAACAATAAGTGATAATAATAAGTAATTGTTACACTATATTGTTTAGGAAATCTTGACAAGAAAAATATGTGTACGTGTTTAATATAGATGTGATATTTTTCCCCTGAATATTTTCTATCCATAGTTGGTCAAATCCATCGACACAGAATCAGCAGATATGAAGGACAAACATCTGTTTTTTCAAACTGTAAGTGGATCTACAATCTACATTGTAAATCAAACAATGTCTTTAAAGTAACCTGTTCTCATTGCTATGAGGCTACCTCTTCCTAATGGCCTTCTAAAATGGGATGTGACATGACGGAGAGTTTGGAAATTCAGTGGACTTTTCGATTGATCTTGGTTTTACTATTAGCCAGCTTAGTGACCTTGAGTGAGTTCACTGACCACGTTTGAGCCTTGATTTCTTCATGGGTAAAATGAGGATTTTAGGTTAGATGCTCTAAGGAGCTCTTTGCTAAAATTGGCAATGATATAGCGCTTTTGTTTGTTTCTTTGGGTAGTACATGTAATTTTTCATAAAGGATGACAGAAATAAATATAGACAAGACTATGGGCAAAACTGAGGGGAAGAGTAGATTCATTTGAAAAGGTGAATTCCAGAGGACCACCTACTTATGTGATAAAGGAGAAGGGGCAGAGAAGCAGATGGACCTAGAGACAAACTGCTAGTTGCTTTCGGCTCCATTTTCCTGTTAGTTCTTCATGTTGGTCTTCTTTCCAATGACACCAAGACAAGAAGTGAGCTGTTGGAAAGCAGCCTGTTCAATACCAAGACCCACTTTATCTAGACTATGTTTTACTATAAAATTGCCCAAGAATATATTATAGTGCTAGACAAATCATACACATTATTTTGAATGCCGTCTCATAATGCCCTATACCAAAAAAAAAAAAAAAAAAAAAAGTCACTATAACCATGAAACTTTGGATTCCTAAAATATAGACACAATGTCTGCTTCTGTCAATGTATTTATATTATATCCACCACTTTGTTTTTATTATTTAAAAGGCTGTTTTTCAGAAATAGTGTATACTCCCACAATTAAGTTTGTTTCAAAACCAAATTTGGGAAGAGTTAAAAATCAATGAAGATAATTGAAAATGTAGAAAATAGTTTCCACAAATCAGCTCTCTGGTCTGCTATGCAATATTCCACAAGCCCTGGAAAGCTTCCTCATCTAGTCATTTGTCAAAGTGTAGGTCAAGTGATTTGCTGAATCTAACTTTTATCGATCAGGAACTGTTTTAAGAGAGCATGCGCTGAACATTACTGGTAAATGATAGACCTTCTTTGAATAATGTATGGTTTGTACCCTGAATTGACCTGTGCTATGTGCACATGCATGTGCATGCACAAGCATGCGCACACACACACACACACACATACACACCCCTTGTCAAACCTATAATGGAGTAGACAACTAAATAAAAAAGCAAAGTTCCATCGCAGCACAAGTTAGTAACAAGGAGAAACTGAACTGTTAAATCAAGTCTGTGAAACTCATTTTCTTTGTACAACATTAAAATATATTCCATAAAATAGCAGAGCAATCCAATAAAAGAACAGGCTCTGAAAAGAGTAATTTGTGTGCAACAAGGTTATACATTTAATAGAGTTCTCCTATAGTTTTGATCACATTTAGAATTCTATTGCTTTTTGTTAAATTTTCTCGGATTTTTTTTTTCAAAACTTTTCATTGTTTCTCTGAAATATATGAACCTTTTAATGTATGGATAATTTATTCAGCACCTACATTTAAAGGCTCTGTAGGCGTAATTTTTCTATTAAGTTTTATTCCCTAGCTGCTTTTACTTTGTCTCAAATAGATTACTCATTGTCAACAAATTATATCAGTTTTTAGGTTCATTTCAATACTTTAACTATTTGCATATAATTTTGCAGGAAATGTAGCTTCTGTGACTTGTTTCAGGAAAATTGTTGGAATTTTTTAGCATTATTAATTTTATCAGTAATAAAGCAGGAAAAAATTTCTTGTAATATGACCTCATGAATATGAACATAAACCTGTTAGTACTCCTGTATTGTTATTTTTCCCAGAAAATATTTAGGTAAATAAAGGTTATTTTGTATGAATAAAGATAGTTATGTTATTTTTCCAAGTGAAACTGAGTTTCATACAGTTCTAAAGGCTCAAGCAACTTCATTTTATCAATTTTTTTTATCTTTACTAGCATTACCAGTTGTGAATATTTATTTGCCCTAGAGAATAAAATTTTGTTTATAAAAATCCATAATTGTGTTAATGTTGTGTTAGAAAATATATTTTTAACTCAATCTGAATTACATTAAAAGTTGTTCCTGTTTAAGTCATAAATTACAGTTGTTTGGTAAAATTATTTATCTATGTAAGAATATATTGCTTGTAACAGGAAGAAGTGCTTTTTTTATAAGCATGCTAATTTGGCTGAAAAGTACAAAGAGAAAGAGAGACTATTTTCCTCATGTACATTTTCGGCATTCTCTTTCCTTTTACAAGAGGGATTATTGGGCTGTTTCCAATTAAATTGAAATGTGGCATGAAAGTTATCAATCAAATGTAATTATTTTGTGCAAAACAATATCACACACAAAATTAACATGTGCAACAGGGGAAAAGTGTCAGAACATATCAGTTATTACTGGGACAGCTCATCTCTTACAGAAGAATGGAATTCTGGAAGTATTGCTCTGGGGCTCCGGCAACATCACTTTGGCCTGTTTTCCCCCCATGCACTTTGCCGTGATGGGTGCTTTTGGGTGCCTTCTAATACAGGATGCAGAGATGGAATCAGGACACTTCATAGAACTACCAGGAATCCTTACCATAATTTCATTTAGACAGAACAAGCTGATAATATTCCATGTGTACAACCTTGGCAGATGGTGTTGCCGAAGGCAAAGTGTGATTTTGCAGTTTCCTACATACGATTTCCTCATCCTTCTCAACCTCACGCATCCCATGTGCAGCAGGATTCTGGCTGACTGAGGCCCACACCATGACATCCTTGGGAAATCTGGGTTTCTTCCTGGCATCCTAATAGCACAAATCTGCTTTGCACTGCATTCCTTCAAGGCCTTTCATCTTGCAGAATTTATCTATATGGAGAAAAGCCTGGAGTGTGTGGGTTCACGCATCATGGCATAACAACACTACACAGCAAACTAAATGTGAGTTAAAGCAGAGGTGGCAAATATATGGTGCTCCCCACCCCCACCCATGACAAACATGAGAATGGATCTTGGCATGCCTTCTACTGAGCTTGCAAGAGGTCTCAAATGCCTTTATGTCAACTTTCTCAGAAGCTACTTCCAAATGATTTGAATTGATTCACAAATTAAAACCACTTTTTCATCCCTGAGTTAATGTTTACTGCATCTATGTTTATGTTTGCACTTTAACAAGAGACTTCTGATGGTAAAGATTAACCAAAATCAATGTACAGCAGTGCTAAGTATCAAAACAAACCGAGATTTCCCCAGAAAAAGTTGATGTATAGGTTCTTATTCAAGCTAGACTGGTTGTATAAAATCCTAAAATGGAATTTTTCCATGGAAAGTCTTACAAGTAAATGACAGGAGTCCTCCTGTTGTGCTCTTAAGCATTATGGATTCCTCTGGGATATCATTTTAACATTACATTCTAACTACCCCTTCTCTTCTCCTTTTCCCTCACTGGACTCCAGTACCTTAGAGACAGACTCCATGAGTTATCACCTTGGGGTTTATGTCTTTGTGCCCCAGAACAGGACTCAGCACATTAAAGTTGCTCACACAGAGTTGAACTTGGTTGAATGATGCAGTCCTGTGAGATATAGTGCCAAGAGGGACCTCACATACCTTCCAACCTTACTTGGTCATGCACTGGTGAAAGGAATAGAAAGGCCTTACTCCAGGCTTTATATCTGTGCCAGCCAGTTGCCAACATTGTCAAGCAGGCCTTCATGACTTGGCCTGTCCAGCTCTGCTGTGTCACTTGCCTTCCACCCCATTCCCGATCCCACTTATCTTGATTCTGGACACCCTGGCCTTATGATGTTTCTGATACATTTCAGTAATTTCTAAATCTTGGGCCATTGGCTTCCTTGTTTCTTCCTACAGGACTTTTCCTGTCACTCTTAACCTGTGCCAGTGCCCCTAGTCCTTACGAACTCAGTTTAACTCACTTCCTTCAAGTGGCCTTCCTCTGAAGGCTCCATCTAAATTTACATTCTCCAGTGACTCCCTCAGGTAAATCTTCATCTGCAACACCCTGTTTTTATTCTTCACAGTTCTAATTTTTCAACCATTTGTATAAGGTCTATTTCTCTGATCAGAGACTGCATGCTATGTAATTTTAGGGCTATTTCTTTGCCATTACCATATCATCAGCACTTATTTCAGTGTCTGATATTTAATAGGTGCTTACTAAAAATAGTTGAAAAATATCTAGTTAATGTCAGAGACATAGCTTGAAATAAAGCCATCATAACAGGCTTCTATGAAAATCTATAAAAGTAAGTGTACTGATGGAAAATATCATGCCAAGTGAAATAGGCCAAGCCCAAAAAACCAAAGGCCGAATATTTTCTCTGATAAGTGCATGACAATATAAAATGAGGGAGGGTGATGGGAGGAAGGGAAGAATGAAGGAACTTTGGATGGTGTAGAGGAAAATGGGGTGGGGGATGGAAAGATAGTAGAATGAAACAGACAGTATTACCTTCTGTATATGTATGATTACATGAATAGTGTGAATCTACACTGTGTACAACCATAGAAATGAAAAGTTGTACCTCATTTGTGTACAACGAATCAAAGAGCAGTCTGTAAAAATAAAAAAGATTTTAATAAAATTAAAAAAAAAAAAAAGAATTCCATCATAAGCCAGGCGTGGTGGCACATGCCTGTAATCCCAGTGGCTTGGGAGGCTGAGGCAGTGGGATCTTGAATTCAAAGCCAGCCTCAGCAAAAGCAAGGCACTAAGCAAGTAAGTGAGACCCTGTCTCTAAATAAAATACAAAATGGGGCTGAAGATGTGGCTTGGTGGTTGAGTTCTCCTGAGTTCAATCCCGGCTATCCCTGCCCCCCAAAAAGATTTCCATCATAATGAAAAGTGGTTTAAATTTCACCACCCACAAGTGTATTTTTTTTTTCAGATTTTAAATCTTGAATTTAATGACTAAATTAAGAGTTTTTGATAAAACTGCTCATATTTTATTTTTTAAAGTATTTGTATCAGGAGTTAAGTTTGGACAAACACTAATCCTAAATTTCTCTTACTCAGAGTTTAAAGAGTCCTCAGTGACTATGATATTAACAAACCTAAATTGTGGAAGCATGTTGTAGGGATAAGAACAAGATTTCTAGAGTTAATAGAAGTTCAATCTCAGCTTCATTACTTCTTTGCCTCCAAATGCTGAGCAAATTTCATAAATGCTTCTGAGGCTCATTTTTTTAAATCTGTGAAACAGAGCCTAAATCTAGTACTTATCCTTTATTTAGCCCCTGTCCGTTCTGTTTATTGCTCTATCCTACTGAAACCTAGAACCAGGCTTATCTCAATAAATGTGCATTAATGAATAAATAACTTATCACAGTGCATGTTAACTAGGAAATGCTTAGACCTTCCAGCTACTATCTATGATCATTATTATGAATCTATATCTCTATCTACCTATCTATCATACACATTACAGTGTCTGATGCAAAGCAGGTCCCCACTAAATGGCAGTATGATACAGTAGAAAGCTTTTGCTAATACAAATGCCCCATAAAAATCTAATTTTTTTATAAACACAACTAGATGTTCTTACTTTACATGCCTGCTCTGATGTGGTGTATTTGGAGAGATGGCTAGTAATTATTCTCTTTAATTTTCTTAATTTTACTCTAAAATCAGAGTTAAAAATTGCTTTTGATTTGAATATTCATTTGAAAATAACCTGGTATTAAAAATATAAAATTTATTATGCTAAAAGCAATAGAATATAGTCAATAAATCTACATATTATTTTTTAAAATATGAAAAAATAGATGTACAAGTTAACATAAAAACTGTATGATGTGTTCTAGGCCATATTCATCAAGAGTGGGAATTTTTATACATTATGCATATAATTGACAAAAGGAGACCACTTCATAATTTCCAAAGGAACTCCCATTTCTCACATTTTTATTGCTATAGATGTGTCTTGCTTGTAGATTCTTACCTTACTAATTCAAAATTTATTACAGCATCTTGGTAGCAGATTTGTTAGGATTTTATCAAGATATCAATACAGCTTCCCCAGTGTTTTTATCGTGTTATTCCAAAGATATGTAAAAATTATGAAAATGTGATGCTTTGTAAATTAGGCATTATGTATTGCGATTGTCATTAGCAGCATGCCATCACGGCGTTTCCTTTGGTGGATGCTATATGAAGTTCATCCTTGTTAGGCTAGACATAATGAATCTGATGAATGTGACATAAACTCATACATTTCATAGAGGTTAGGTAGCACTGCTAAGCAGTTAAAAGCACAGGCATTGTCACCAAAACTCAGTTTTCTCATCTGTAAAATGGTGACAATAGTAACTGACAGAATTGATGTGAAGAATCATGAAAATAATACATGTAAAATATTTAACATATTGCTCGGCTTACTTTAAAACAAAGTAAATGTTAACTTCACAGTCCTGCATGGGGAAAACAGGGGGTGTGAAACACATTTTGTGGTGTAAAGTGTAATGCATATTGTAAAATCGAAGAGCAGAGAAACAAGGAGGGGGCGATCACTTCTTTCCAAATCCATTTGTGAAAAAAATATTTGGGGAAGAGGTAGGATTCTGAGATCATGGAGGGGGTTTGGCCAACCAGAGAGGTAAGTGGGTCAGGAGGCTCAAAACCTGGTAGAAAACTTGGCATAGGGGATGGGAGGAAAGAAAGCATATTATTCAAATGTGCCACAGGATTTGATGCTTGGGAAATGAAGACTCCCTTGTTATAAGTTATCGGTGGCTGCTGTTGATTTGAAATTTAGTGACAAAAAAGATGTTACTACAGTCAGATGTTGATCTACAGAGGCAATGGGTCCAACTTCTGGAGAATATATATATTTTTTCTATCTGGCAGTAATTTAAGCAGTGTGAAAACCTGTGCAAATGCTCTTTTGGGTCATTATACTTCTGCGCATCATTGATAATATATTTGGAGCTAGTAACACATTAGCCTTGTTAAATTTATTTGTTTTTCACAAATCATTTTTGAAAACATCCACACTTTATCAAAGCTGCTCCTTATATCTAACATATCTATCATATGGAATTTTATTTATTAAATTTTATTTGCTGTCAAGAGAGACAGACATGAATACGATGTTTAAAAAGATGTCTATTGATGTGAGAAAAAAAAAAAAAAAAAGCAAGTCCTGAGGTGGAAGCTCAGTGGGTTGGAGAAATGTAAACGTCCTCCACATTTTATCTTCACATGACAAAATGCATTATGGTCAAAATAGGATCGTCTCTAAATCGCAGCTTTCTAACATGCTAACGCCCGCACAATATAAGCCTCTGCTTTTAGTTAGGCTTTATTTTTAAATTCCTGGAGCAACCATTTTGTCATAAATGCTACCAGGTCATTGTAAGCCTCTTCTTTCGCACAACACTCTTTTATACATAGTTATTTCAGATACATTAAAGCCAATTATAATTACCTTGGCTATATAAAACAACACCTCCTTATGCAGGGAAGATGTGATATACAGGGTGCAACATATACTGGTGTCAAAAGCAAGTTATTTTCATCAGACAATTATAGTTGTCTTTGACATCAGGCCTACATTTCCCACCAATTAGTACAAACTGCAGGGTGCAATTCTAGAATTCTGCAGTGCTAGCAGCTAGTGGTACTAAGTGGAATTTAGGGCATTTAAATACTGTAAGGCCAATAAATATTCTGCTTTCATGTTCATTGGTTCAAATCAATAGTCTATGTTGTCGGCACATCATTTTTCCTCAGCAAGAAAGTACATATGGATTTTATTTTTTGTTGGGATATTAATTCCTCTTGTCAATAAAGTGCTTAATTTTCATTTTTACTCTGTGTCTCTCCTGCATGCCATGGAACTGTTTATCAGGCCAAACTTATATCCATGGGTGAGGATAGAGGAGATCAGTGGAGGACTTTTGTAGACAGGAAGTATTCAGGAGTGAAAAGTAAAACTGACTGTTATTATGTTCATTACTTTTTGCATCCTGCATAGTTGTATGGCTATTTGAGATTCTTTAAAAATTATTCAGTTGAAGAAATAAGAATAGTGTAAACAAGCTAAAAGAGTCTTGCTCAACTTAGGGATTTTTATTTTTGTTCTGAGAATATGTAAATAAAATATGACTATATGGGTCAGGACTAAGGGATGAAAAGTAGGCACACAGATCAATCAGTTACTTGACCCTTGGAAACTTGGCTGGTTCATTTTTATTTATGAAATTGACTAAAGTGATCAGCTATTTTGATGATCATTAGAAAAATATTTGAGCCTGCAACAGTTTTCAGCATGAAATCAGACTTTGTAAGAAAAAACAATAGACAGCCAGGGCTTTGTCTTGCAGTGGCTCACCTCAAATGTTCTTATCTTGATTTATGTCACTGAGACTAAGAACTTCCCTTGAATATCAAGATTTCAAGTATTTTATAGCCAACTATAATATTTTAGACATCAGGGTTCAAGTATTGTCCTTTCAGCCAAGTCACCTGGGACTTTTATGAAGAAGTATGCAAAAGGAAGGCCTGAGACCACTTGCCTATTTTAACTGAGACCTAATTCCCCTCCACAAACACCATAAGTATGTGACTATCTAAAAGTATTCTTAAATAATAAATGCAATTTTTAAAAAGTCCAATGGGAGAGTACTCTGTTACATAGCACTGTCATGTATGGGCAGCATGAAAGACTGTAGCCAGGAATGATGCTAGGTTGAACCCAAACCCCTGTGGAGAGGAAAGGAGTCAGGATCTTCAGAGCTGTCCACTCAGTAAGAGTCCAATACAGATTCCACAAGTTCATCTCTCCTTAAAGGATCAGACTCACATCCTTCCCAGATACCTTCTGTTCTTTTTCCTTGAGGAAGGAAAGTTTATAGGTATTCTGGAGAGAATCCCATAGGCATAGAGCATTGGATGTGCACTATAAATGAGAAACGGAAAGATAAAGTTGGCCACAGATGGGTTTAAGATGTTTGTTCATTTATTCTTTGAGTGTTTGTTGAGAAACTACTGGTAGGGCAACAATGTGGAAGTAAATAGGAAATGGATCCAACCTCAAGAACTTGTGGTTTAGGGAATCTGAGACAAGCACATAAATAATTACAGTACAATAATTACAGTACAATACAACATATGATTGGTGCCACAAGAAACCATAAGAGGAAACACGACAGGCATGTTCAGGAGAGAAGGCAAATACGTAAATGGAGCATCAGACAATTAGCCATTCTACTTGTTCTCTGAGTGACTTTTGATCTAGTCCCTTGATGCTTCAGTTTCTTCCACTGCCAATATTAAGGGAAAGATAGCTCTTTCAAATAGGAAATATTATATGTGAGTAACAGCAAGGTTTTCCACACTGAAGTGTTAATTTAAGACATTGAATTTCTAGTAAATGGACCTCTTTCAGTGGCTTCGAAATATGCCTATCAAAAGGGAAAGTAGCTACAACTGCTGGAGAATCATTCTTGCTTTGGTTGAAGTCAACCCAGACAAGAGGACTCCAAACTGGTCACATCATGCATGATAAAAACCAGGAAGAGACTAGTTTCAGAAATAAATCTCTAAAGGTATTTTAGTTGAGCAAGTCATAGGAACTGTCTATTTTTCCTAAAGGTTGGGGCAGGAAGTAGATCTATATAGATAACTTTCTCTCTTCTAGGATAAGAGATAGCAAACACCATCACATGAATCAGATTTTACTTGTTTTAATTATTTTTCAGTACCTCTCAATTGCCCAAACCTACCTCAGCAACTAACTAAGCATTGCACCTAACAGTAAAAGGATCAGCAAATACAGTTCACAAGTCTGAATATTGGTACCACACTGTACCGTGGTTTATGGTCAAAAAAGTCCTCCTAGTAATAGTTATCCTGGACTCAGTCCTCTGAAGGAGGAGAAAGCAATGTTTTTCTGAAACAAACTGTGGCTGCAGCTTTACTGCCATTTTATCTCTTCCTCAAAATTTCCTTCCCCTGGAATTCTCTCAAGGAATCTCATCAGTACAACAGCCTCCTTTCGAGTGGCACTGAGTGTATCTTTCCAATGGTGCATGGAGGATATAAGCTCATAACACCCATTAGCATTAATGGGAGTTATCCGTGTAAATCCCCTCACATCGATTAGAGAATAGGCCCCTTTTGATTTTAGAAATCTTTCCTGTGAGGATTTCCCTTGTGTCTAGTATGGGCATATAAATGGCCATTTTATTGTATTAAATATGTATCACATCCATCATTTTTAATGCTGCGCTGTGATGAAGGCTTCTCAGTTCTGGGATCAGTTGGAAAATATTTAAACTTGGCAAGCTAAACAAGCTCAGCTGAGAAAGCCTAAGGGCCCCATTCAGAGGAACATTATCTACCATTTATGCATGATTTAAAAAAAAACACACAACTGAAATTACTCAGAAAAAAAGTGTGGACAACATTGTTTTTGACTAAATTACAGGCTTTTAATATTCATTAGCAGTGACTTTTCCATTATTCAGCCCAGAAAATCTGTATACAAACCAAGAGAGAGGAAGATATGACTGCCTGAAATTCACAAACAAGTGCTGATATTTGTTAACAACAAAATAAGAGCAACTGTGTAAGGCTGACTTAGGTTTTGACTTGAGGTGGCGAATGTGGAGTGACTTCTGCACAACTCTCTTTCCCTGATCAAGTCATTCATGTAGAAATGCAGGGTAAAATAAAATTGAAATCCACATTGGTCCCTGTGGTTAGATTTTGAGTAGTAACTTTGCAACCAGGAAGTGGCTGAGAGTCTAGGGGTGCAGAGTGAAGGCCCAACTAGACCGATTTTATATGGTCTTTAGATGGCCTTGCTCTCTCCCTGTAATCATAGTCCCAATTATATTACAGTATCCTTCTCTTCACACATTTCCATATTTGTATAGTAAGTGGTTTTGGAATATGATCATGAGGGTTTGATGCTCACACTTTCTGTTACTAGATGGAACAGAACTATTTAGACTCCCTGATCCTCAATTTCATTCTCTGTAAAATGGGAAAACAATGTTTGCTGCAAGATTCCCTTCAGGATAGAAAGAGACGATGTTCATGAAGCCCTAGCTCAGGAGGGTGCAGAAGGTATTCAGCATATGGTAGACAATATTATTATATAACTATGAGATTGTTATAAAAATGATGTGGAAGCAGGTTTGAGATATGTGCAGCTACTGGGGCTGTCAGCACTGTGGATGGAATTTCTAACCCTATTGCCTAGGATATGGAGGATGTCAGGATGTGTCAGTCCACACGAAGTCTCACAGGTGTAAGAGGAAGAGGCCCATTTCCCAGTTCTAACTTTGAGTTCATTTACATTTTGTACTGTTCAGAGATGAATGGAGATATCACCTCACTAGCATGTATCTCTGGCCACAGACATTTTAAAGGGAATAAATATGTCCTTATCTATCATCTGTATTCTTTTCAATGTGCCAATTGGGGAAAACCCACCTTGATTTGGCAAGAACCAGGAAGCGCTTTGGAGTGCAGATATGAACATTCATACTGCTTCCTCTGTTGGGGTGACATCCTGTGACACCCCACTCTTGCTGCCTATGTTGACTGGATAACATCTCATATAATAAATAACAGTTTGGCTTGAATCATTAAAGGAGTTTGCGTGTGATTGTATACATAGTGTTTCTTAAATAAATCTTGTCTTTTTTGTCTTTTTTTCTTTATATTTTCTTCATCGACAGAGTTCCATTGGGTCTCTAAGAGAATGCTGACTTACTGGTTCTTCCTGACCCATCTAAATATTGTATTAGAGCTTGCAGATTTAATTGACTCCTTTTTAATCAGCTGACCTAGAGGGTGCCTGCCCTTCCTTCCTTCCTTCCTTCCTTCCTTCCTTCCTTCCTTCCTTCCTTCCTTCCTTCCTTCCTTCCTTCCTTCCTTCCTTCCTTCCCTTCTTTCTTTCTCTCACTTATGTTTTTTATTTTTATTTTTTTCCTTTTCTTGAGGAGAAATACATTTAATTCACACTTAAACATAGCTCACAGCTCTGGCGTCATCATGTACTTTAAAAATTTCCCTTGGCTTTTCAGACCTTTATTCCCTTCAAGGCTTTTACAAAGAAAGGAAGCTTCCAACCATGTCCAGCAAGTCACACCAGACAGCATTACGTAGTGGAAACTGGTGACATTTACAGAAGAGGAATATTAGGAGGACATTCGTGAGCTTATTTGTTAAGATTAATGGGGTAGGATTATTAAAGATCTGGCTTTTCATATATATACACGTGGGCACGTAAAGATGGGGGGTGTGGGCGGAGGAGAGATGCGGGATTTAAGAAGACAAAGGCCTAAGGCAATTTACATTAGGGTTTACAATGGTTTTGCTGCAAGCATGCAGAACTAACTGGGTTTAGATTAAGGCAGTCTAATTAGTGTCATGTCAAACTGGCAGTGATCATAAGACAAGAGAGAGGTCATTCTTGTCATCTTCTTGGTCTTTTGCCCTTAAATATAGAGCTGCATAAAGTACAATCCCCTTCTTGTTAATGGAAGCAGAATATGTATAATCTGCACATGAAATGAAAAGAAAATGTGTAAGGAAATTTCTTTTTCCCATTTCCTCGTCAGGAGCTGTGAATTTTAGTGCGAATTAAAGTAAGGCTAATTCTGCAGTCATCTTCTGACCTGTCAGGGTAGCTGTCACCCTCACGTCTCTCAATGCAGGTCTTTAGCTTCTTCTTGCTGAGTGCAGCCTTTGCCGACTGACAGAAAAATACCGACCATGACAAGAAAAAAGAACATAATGTCCTTTTCACCCATCACTACTCAAAATTGCTCAATCTTTACTGACATATTATTATACATTGTTTCTCTGAAAAAGCACTTGCTTTCTTTTCTATATAAGAAGTACAAAACTTTCAAGAGACAAGAAACTGTTCTTTAGAAAAGATTAAAGCCTGTAATTATTTTAAATTGTCTATTAATATGCAATATGTTGCCCTTTAATATGAATAAGGTGTAGTGAGGCGCCTGAGTCATTAATAGGGCGCCCACTCGTGCCTCTGTAGTTAAGGATCTGTCGCTTCTTTTATTATGGACCAAAAGGCGCCATGGTGGGATCAGCTGCTGTGTTTTGAGACTACTGTCCCAAGCTTGGAAAAAATCTTTAAAAATTTATTGAAGACTAGGTGGAAAACCACCCAGTTTCTGATAACTCAAGTCAGTAAAGAGGGTGGGAAGTAATATTTGAAGATTTGCCTGTATCTTTCATTTCCCCTTTTATAGAGAAAAGGGAGCACTCCCTTCTAAAATTTGTTATTGGAATCTGCAAAAAGCACAATAAAAATATTGCTTATAGTAGGAAAGGAAATTAAAGCATCAAGGGGTATGTGGACATAGAAGAGACTGTCAACATACATGGTAGCAATGAGTCCCCCAAATGCAGATTAAAAACATACCAGTGAGCAGGCTCATGCTCCATTAATGATGACGCCTCTCCATGCCTTCTGTGTGTGAGTGCCTCAAACAGCGGGTGAGTGTGGATTTACTGTACCTGGGTGCAGTGGAGCTGCGTTTAGGTTGAGGCTTCTATTGCGGTTGTCAATTCCCTGTCCTTGATGAGTTCTAGAGTCTCAATAATTCTGGACAATTATGTTAGGTCCTAGTGGGCTCTTGCTTTGAGAACAATATAGAGATTAAGTACTCCCCATAAATAATGAACCAATAGAAACAGGAAACACTTAGAAACTGTGGTGTTTATTTCAAGAGGCATAATCTGAGGTACATAAATACACTTTGCAGTGGGTACTCATTTTCCTAATTCACAATATTTTTTGGATTATTGCATCTATTATTTTTATTTTTATACTGAGGGAAGTGTGTGTTATTTCATCACATGACATTTCTTTGAAAAATCTTTCTTGTCTGGATGTGGACCTTAATGCATTATGCAAAACCCAGGGATTTAGATTTTTGACATTGCATACACTCACAATATATTCTAAGGGGAGACATTATATGCTAACTTCTTGTGAAATCCTGTAGCAGCTGCTTGGTTAATATAATATGTTGAAAAATATTTATGTAGTTTGTTTTCTTTTCTGTCAACCCTGGTATCTTATGAAATTTTTTTTCAAATGGCCAGTAGCTAAAGTAGTGACTTTAGTTTGACTTAATATTATGCCACATTGACAGATGAAAACTCCTTCTAAAAATGTCATTTGAGTGCTTGACTAATTTGCATTTAGCTCGAAAGCTTTTAGTGCTTTGCACATTCACATTATAAACATTTGGGTGAACATTAATACCCCAGCTAAACAAAAATGCTATTCACTCCAACCATTTCTTCCACTACATAAAAACTATAAACGATTCTCCTACCAAAAAAAAAATGAATGCCACCCGAAAATCAATTATAGTAACTATTTAGAAATGTAAAGGAAAGGCAGTAAAAAAGTGACAAAAAATCTTTAATTGTAGGGAAAATGTGCATCTTTTTTTCCCCCAACATGTGAATAAAATGCATTTCCTTCTTTAACAATCACAGTTACAATAGATCCATGCATCTCACAGGAAAAAATTGACAATTTGATTATGACTTGTACTTTTTGCCGGGGCCATGAAAGTGGTTTATGTTTGAAATGTATCAGCTGGAAAGTACTTATTACTCATAAACGCTCTGCTATTTCACTTTCTGCAAAGTGAGCTGTTAACAGATACAATTTGAGCAGAATAGCCAGAGGAGGCCTTTTGATATGCAGAAGAGCTGACCCGCGTGCTGAGCCTTTAATTGGGTTTTTAATTTTCCAGGCCATCTGACAATATCAAACATGATCCCAGTGCTTGAAATGTTGATTGGAGGCTAAGAAGGATGTACTACAACATGGCATTATGGAGAGAAAGAGGGAAGAACGCAGGTAGAGAGGAAGACACTGAGAGCCAAATCGTCTGCCTTGTGATTTTTGCTGGTTTTAGAGAATATTTCCAAACAGTTTAGCATTTCATTTTAAATGATGAACATCTGATTATTTTGTAGTTATGGGGAAGATGTTTGAAAATATTTCTAAATCATACGTCTGAAACTACTTAGCTAAACGGATCTGCTCAAGTGAGTCGGAATTGGAAAAAAGCATTTTGCAATTTAGCATGCTTTCTTAGGCAAACCTTCCAAAAGTAAGAAAGTGGTTGTTGAAAAAATATTTAATTAATTTGTTATCATTTGAATGTTTTCATTGAAAAACTCCTGAACCACAATGCTTCTTTTCTAATTATGAAATTCTCATTTTTATAAAACATTATAATGTTATAATGGTCATCTTACTCAATGTCAAGTAGGTGCTCATTTATAGCTATCAAAATGCTTGAAAAATAGAAGCAGAAGATTTATTTTGGCTTTGGATAGCTTATTCAGTAAACACTTTTTTTTATTTGCTCATTTGTAAGGATAAGGCGAAGAATAAAATCTAATTTATTATTTTATTAGAAGTCAGTATCAGAGTGATGCAGGAGTGTGGATTTAAGAAATCTGTAAATCTCTTTAATAAAGGCCTGGGGAATTATTAGCAAGAACAAATGTAAAATGCTTGACAGTTACATTTCTTAAAGAAAAACACAATAATCTCATTAAAGAAATTACTGACAGCAGCTCACAGATGTTAATGGTTGAAGTAACAAAGGACACACAATATCAGAAAGCAGATTATCTTTTTCCTCTTTTAGAATTTTACTATTGATCTAACTTATTGAGCTTATCAAAATAACAAGTTTCAGTTTTTCACTCAACAATCCTCTTTGTCAGTAATACTAGGCAATTTAGGATAAAAATATTTTTATGCAATGGCCACTACAATTTAAACACAAAGCACTGTTAAACCCACTAAGGGAAGAGGTTTATATGAAGATGATACTGAATTCTGTAATTCAACGACCATAAGGAAGACTGCCCTGAAACCAAGTAATGTTTGCATTCTGGGAGACATATAGATAGAATTACATATACTTATTTATATAATTTTTTTTCTCGAGGGCTATAGAGGAATTTTTTTAGATATATATGGTAAATTCATAGATTGAAGAATTAGAATGTTATTTATTCTTTCTTTTTTACACTCGCTTCCTCTTATTCTCTTTAACACGGAATGAGGGAACTATTTACTTAAATGAAGGTCAAGAATGATCCAGTAAACAAAGAGATTTTGCTTTAAAGGAAAAAATAGCAATTGTAAAATATCACCTATATTATTTCCCTAATAGTCTCACATGCTAACAGAGTAGGTGATTTGACTGCATTTAGGTCCGTCTAGTGCTTTTTGAGATATTTTGTGCAATATGCCAAATCATGCTATGTACTATGTAATATTCATTGTACTGAATATCACTCATTTGGATCAAAATTAAGAAAGACGGTTTGAACATTTTTAATTCTTTAATCTTTCACCTGAGCCTCTTCAATGTTTCGGTGTTCTGAAAGCTGCACACTTCTCTAAGATGTAGTAAATATTCAATTATGATCACTTTGTACTTGAGGAAATGAAAGCACTTAGAGACTACTGATCAGAATAATGTTTTCAAATGTGTTAATGCAGCTAAGCAATCTTAAACCTGGGCAGAGGCTTACTGGGCACACTGCCTGACAAAGACCTCAGTGTAAGCATCTGAATCCCAGATTCCCACAGAGTGGGAAACCAGACAAGCCACTGACCAACACTTTTGCTGCATTTCAATATATCTAAATTTAAGATAAGATGTTTTAAGTTTTAGCAACTTCTTTGATGGAGGAGAATATGCAGAAAATCAGGAATGCTTCTCCTGGCTTAGGAAGCGCTATCTTATGCCTTGATATTATATCAAGTTAAAAAATAGCATGCCTATAAAAATTGAGTGGCATTTAAGACAGTGGTCAAACTATACAGTCTTGTTTGTCTAGGATCCCTAGTTTATCAAAGTAAAATTTTACTTGAAAGTCTATATGATTTATAAACTAAAATCCTTCATGTAACTTGAAAAAGAACAGGACTTTAATTTTTCATATTTTCATTTATATTCTAAAAATTCAAGTCTCTTAATCATTTCATCTTTAGATTGTAAGTTATTGACACAGTAAAGGAGAGGTCATGTAGTGAAGTAAGAAACAGTGTTCTAATGAACTAGGCTAGGAAGTAAGAGAGAGAAAGAGAGACGGGGGGGGGGTGATTCTTTTAGGCATGTGAGGCTATCTCAATAGCTTGTACACTTTTATTTGTGAAAATTTATTTTCTTAGAAATAGTTTTACATCTGTTTTGTTCCTAATTTTAAATACTTTTAGTGAACCAAAGTTTCTTGCAAGGAATCAGAAAAAAATTTACAAAGGTAGTAGGTAGGAAGTGACTGAAGTATTGACCTAGAATAGGGGTACCTAAGTTTATTTTCCAGGGACCTGAATCAGAACTCTAATAGGGTCTGAAAAAATCATTTTTCATATAGCAGAAACTATCTCATAGATGTTAGTCTTCATCTCTAAAAGAACTAAAATGAAGTAAATTTATTCTTACTATTCCAACTAGTCGCACCCCTGGCAACCTGCAAATGAGAATGCTGGAAAAACTGCTCCTTCAGTCCTTCTGAGTGGTTTAAGAAAGGGCAAATGATACAGGAGAACATGGACACCAGTTTGCTTTCCCATGCCCAGAAAAGAAGATGCTGCATTATGGGGCACTGACTACATACCTTTATTGAGGCGGCTTCACTTGATTTAAAAATATATACTTAATTTTTTTACTTTTAGATTCACAGAAAAACGACAAATTTTTGTCAATTTTTTTGACAGATTTGAATATGGAGAGTTCCCATTACCCTAAACCCAGTTTCCTCTAAAATTTACATCTTGCATGAATATGTTATATTTGTTATGCTTATTGAGCCAATACTGATGCATTGCTATTAACTAAAGTCCCTACTTTATTCAGATTTTTTTAAGTTTTCACCCAATGACCATTTTCTGTTCCAGGATCATATCCTAGATACTACATTACATTTAGTTGTCATTTTTCCTTATGCTTCTCTGAGCTGTGACAGTTTCTCAGTCTCTCCTTGTTGATGACCTTGACAGTTTCGAGGAATACATTGGTCAGGTATTTTTTAGAATACCCCTCCACAGGAATTTTCCTGCTGTTTTCCTCACATTGAACTGGGGTGCCTCATTTGACTTTGACCACAATTCTATTGGATTGATATATTGCAAGTGCAGAAACTGAAGTGAACAGAGTTGAAGTAAATGACTCCAACTGCACAGCTGCCAGAAGAGACCTGTGATGTCTGAGCCTGTGTGGGTTCAATAGTACTGTAATATTTCTGTAGCTCTACTCTTATGTTTAAAGATGCTGTTTATTTACTTTATTCTATGGGGCTAAATTTGCTTTTCCATCTGAAAGGGATCTAATTCCCTATTTTGCCAAAGGAAACATGAAGAAACAGATAAATAAAATTGAACAGGAAAGCAAAATTAATTTGGATGCTTAAAGAAAAATAGCTGGGTTCATGGTCCTTTGGATATTAAAATAATTAGCATCCTTCAGCCAACTCCACTGCAATGCTTTTTGAGGGGTCAAGTTAATAGTCAAACTTACCATTGCTCCCTCTTCTCCATGAATTCTAGGGTAGACAAAACCCTGTTTTTTTCAGGAACCAGGCTGCTCCCTTAGGCATTAGAATTGGCTTAGAGCCCTTCAGTGGTCAAAGGGACATGTTCTGGGAGGTTAAACAAACTGACCTGATTGTATGGGGGTGGGAAGATTTGCTTCATCTTGGGTACTACCCTTACCCTCTAATATTCTCCAAGAGACCTTTTTCAGGTCATTGCTTTTGTGTAGGTACAGTTTGGGGGACAGGATTAACCATGGAAAGACAATTGGTAGCTCCCTGTGACAATGGAGCTGATTGAAGGACTTGGCTTGGGAGCTTTTAAAGTTCACAGAGATGTAGTCTCTACTCTAGGCAGTGTACCCAGTGTCTGTGTGTGTGGTCCTGACCTCAGTCTTCCTGAATTGATATCCATTCCCTTATACCTTACAGAAAATATCCAAATAATAAGTTTTTCCAAAAAAAAAAAAAAAAATCTTTTATCAAGGGACATTTAACTAATTGAGAACATGCCAGTTTCTATGTATCAAGAAGTGAATAACACAAAAGTGCCTGCTGTCGGAAAGAGCAGAGTCTGTAGGGGATGGAACTACAACACTATAGAGGCAATAATCAATACATTAAGGAATGCTCTTGAGTATTCTGCAAAACATCAGAGAAGCAAACCTCTAGTTGAGCTGGTGATCCCATCTGGCATAAAATATGGAAAAAATTACTTGACCTTTTTGTTTTTCATTTTAAAAAAGGTTAGACTACATTATACTTAAAGTTCATTAAATATGCATTGGAAGGAAAATGCTCCTATTTGCTAATTGTTTAACATTGTTTTTTGGAACACTATTGGACACAGGGTTAAGTTTTCAAGTTGGGCACAGTTTGGTGCCTATGTAATTAATCAGCCTTACTGAAAAAACATTTCATGCATACAGATACTCACAAATTGCTCTCTTTTGCCAATACCTATTGCAGTACAACAAACGACCCAAAAAATTAGTGAATTAAACCAACATTTATTTATCTGCAATTTGGGTTAGTAATGGTGGCACCAGCTTGTCTCTGCTCCACTCATTATCCGCTGGGAGCTGAGATCATCTAAGGCCCATTCATTCATATGTTGATGCAGGGGCACAATTATTTAGGAGGCTAGAAAATCCTGGGGCTCCTTGGACATCTCCCACTCTCCGTGGCCTTTCCACTTGGCTTCAGCACGGAGAGCCAGAGTTAAGTTGTGTGTGTGTCCTAAGAGTGGGGGTGGCTGTACCACTTTTCTTGCTGGCACTTGGTAGTCATATTGTGTTATTTCCACTGTGTACCATTGTTAAAATTGAGTCACTAAGTCCAGCTTCCACTCAGGAGGAAAGGAATTAGAATCTACTTCATTACAGAAGGAGTCAAGATATCTTCACATCACAGTGTAGCAGATATTATCACTAGATAGCAGAACTTGCTACATGATAATATTTAGCTTGAACACAGGGTTTCTTTCGACCCTTTAGTTTTATATAATTAACCCTTTATAGAAGGTGCCAAAGTCAGCTAATATATAATTAATCTTAAGGCCTGCTGAGTGTGGTGGTGCAGGCTTGTGAGCCCAGTGACTCAGGAGGCTGAGGCAGAAGGGTCAAAAGTTTGAGGCCAGCCTCAGCAACTTAGAGAGAACCTGTCTCAAAACAAAATAATAAAAAGGGGGCTGGAAATGTAGCTCAGTGTTAAAAGCACCCCTAGGTAATATCCTCAGAATATATCTAT
The DNA here is from genome assembly GCF_902686455.1 of Sciurus vulgaris. NCBI lineage: Eukaryota > Metazoa > Chordata > Mammalia > Rodentia > Sciuridae > Sciurus > Sciurus vulgaris. The sequence goes on from NC_136462.1 coordinate 87,095,726, forward strand.
ATCTATATTTATATCATCTATCTATGTCTATCTATATCTTCTATTTAAGAGAAATAATTTTTTTCTGATGGAAATTCCTGAATAAGTTAAAACTCAGTGAATTATAACTAGTAATGGCATTTACATATATATATATATATATATATGTATTACCTTTGTCATACAACCACTAACACATTGCATGCTTTATCTTATTCAGTTCTCCTAATAAGTCTAGAAGGTAGGTACTTGTATTATCCCCATATTAGGAGATCATAAAGGTAAAGAAATTTTCCCAAGATCAAAAAGTTGTTTTTGCCAATTGGTTCTCACTCATATAACAAGATGTTAGTAGCCATACTAACCTGTGAAGCATGACAGTTACCTAGGTATTGTAGACAATAAACTTGTCCACATTATAAGGCTCCTTTCTTCCAAATGGTATGCAGATTAACAGTGATGTTACCTCTTGTTTTCCCCTCTCAAACTTAGTTCACATTTTTTATGATGACCTGTAACACTGTTCATTTGCAAGTTTAGGAGCATGGCATAAACTGAACCAAGTGAAATTTATATTCAACTAGGACTTCCCAGGTTAAAAATCATTAAAATATTCCTACCCATCTCTCTAAAAGGCCCAGCTAAGTTAGTTAGATCTTTGCAGATTCCTGTGTCTCTGACAGTGGGAAAAGAGAGTGCCTTGTCCCCCACAGTGGTGTTCACACTCACACTTAGAACGGACACAGGGAAATCTGTAAAAAATATATAAAACTTGGTTTGAAATGAATGCATTCCCCTTTAAATATATTCTTTTGTCTACTCTGCATGAAGCTTTCTCAGAAATGTCTGAATCATTTCACATCTCATTTTTGCATAACCCTATTTTGTCTGATGAAAGTAGATGTGATGTAAGCAATGAAGAGGGAAAAACTTTCCGGGAAATGCACTCCCCCACTCTCCCCCACCCTCGACGTATTATTAATCATGTTAGCAATAAATGCCTTTCCATTCAGGGCCATGGCAGTCTCCATCCAGGGGAGGAAATTGGGTGCTTCCAAAGATTCTCACTGTGAGCAGAGCCAGCCACAGTGCTGCGTGCTCAGCTGCCCAATTAGGTCACGGACAGCCTAGGGAATGAAGAAAGGGTGTCGGGTGACCTGGAGATCAGGTAAGCCTTCCCAAGTAAGGAACAAGGGGGACCAGGGATGGTTGCAAATGCGGCAACTGGCTAGGGAGAAAGAAACACTTTTATAAATGAGAATCTTTGGATGATCTTTCTTATGGGAACCTGGGTCTTCTCTCTCTCTCTACACAGGTAGATGCCTTTCTAGGTTCAAAATTTTAATGCAGAAATGTATCATGACCCAAATGATCCCCTTGCCATGCCGTTTTAAGAGACTGTGAAACCAATGGGTTAATGAACTTCTTGACTTACCATGTTCTCTTTGTATCATAGAATCAAATATTCTATGATTATTAATGATCAAAGTGTGTAATATATTCATTCACCCAGCAAACTACGGGAGTCCTTATGACATGCAATGTTCTGGGGACATGAAGATGACGATAACTGAGTAAAACAGTCCAATATCTAAACTTAGTGTAATGTGATGGATGCTGAAACAGAAGCATACACCATCACAAGTGGGAAAGCTGCATACTGGAGCTGCTGGAAAAGGCTCTTCAGAGGCGACGTGAACTTCAGAGGCTAGGAGAAAGAGATTCCGTGATGGAGAAATCAATGTGTGCAGTGACCCAAAGGATGTAGTGCTCTAGGTTGTGAGGAGTTCTTGGGGTTTCTGGAGCTAAAGATGTGTGGTATGGAAGTTAGGTTGGTGGGAGTATCCACACTGAGGGGAGTCTTGCACCCCACATTTTGGAGCATCAGCTAATACAGGCACCAACTCCCTTTATTTATCGTAATCTACCAGAACAGAGTTATAATCTAAAATTGATCTTTACAATGCCTCGCTCTTCTGATCTGTAAAATGGGATTAATTATTTCAATTTTCACTCCAATTGCCAATTTCTAATTTATAACTTCATTATTGCTTTCTATACTATTGCAAAAATCTCCAGACTCACTCCCCCAACTTCAGTCTCTCCCGCTTCTTAAAGCCATTGAAAATGAAACAAAAATAAAGTATATATGCAAATTAAAGAGATTTTTAAAAATCACACGCACAAACATATAAAAAGTACATTATCATTCATCTTCAGTAGCTCCTCATTTCCCGAAGAATAAAGTCGAAACTTTGTTAAAAGAAAGTTGAGACTTTCCAACGACTGATTTCAGTTTAATTTTATTTTATACCCTAGGAAATCCCATACCCTTGCTTTGTTGGACTGAGTGAACTTCTATATTCTTTGGTTGATGTGGTCCCGCCATCTTGGTTTCTTATCTTCTCTGCTCTGATATCCTTACCTAGTTTTCAAGACTTGGGACAATATCACTTCATAGAGCCAGAAATCGTATCTCCAGTTTCTGAATTCTTAATTGGCCGACATACAATCTGAAGACCTTGGAGCCCTTATTCTGTGAGACTTCAGCAAGTTATTAACTTCTCTAATTCACAGTTTTTTCATCTATAAAGTAGGTAAAATAGTGGCAATAGTAATAATACTGCACAAGTGATTACATAATTTGAGAGAAAAGAGGAAAATCATTTATGTAAAATCTGCAAGTATATATTATTGTGAACTACAGTGTGGAACTTTCAAAAGTAGAATGAAAACTAAAAACAATTACAAGCAAGTCCTCATGTCAGGCTGTCTATCCACTGTATGATTATAAACAAGTTCCCAAATCAGACTTTTATGAGTCTATACACTATATATATGCATATATAGATACACTATATATACACACACTATATATATTACATACACACACACACACACACTATGTATATATCACATGAATAAACTGTACACCATGGCATTTCAAGATGATTCCATGAGATGATATACATGGAAGCAATTTGGAAAGTATAATATTCTGTAGCTATGCAAAGGTCAGTTACTTATTTTTTAATTCACCATTCTGTATCACCTTAGAATTACTCATGTATGTGTCTTATATATGAAATGGTAAGAAATTTGCAGATGAAATTTTAATCGTATTTATTTTCCCACTGCATAAATTAGTGAAGCTCATACGATCAGTGTCTTTCTTATCAAAGCAGCACTACTCATGTGCTGTGGCTGAGCATCTGTGCTCAGGCAAGACTATGTTCCACAGTCACAGCACGCCTTCTCTGCTTGGGCATTGTTACTTACATGGCATTGTGGGCGAAAGACTAGCTTATCTCATATTATAATTTTGTCTCAAACATCTGAATCATTAGAGGGAAATTCCTTTGGCCTTGCTCATCCTTATCAGTAGAGTTCTTCCTCAGATTTTATAATCACAATTTCCCATGTTGCTATAGTTGCAGCCCTCATTTTCATGCAGTGTTCCCCTCTGGTATCTAACCCTGCAATGTACCAGTATTTCCTTTTACATTATAACTTACTGGAAAAATTCAATTTTCACATCTGTCTGGTGGATTTTGACTGATACTTTGCTCTCTCTATGTCGATATTACTGGGAATTCCATGCATGTAAAACTGAATAGTGCAGAATGAAAACCAAATGTTAAACTTTAGCTTTAACACACAGAGCTTCTTCTTCTATTACACAATTATTTTAGAAGCTATTTTTATCACTCAGCACTTTTTTATTTTCTCATGGACCAAGTGAGCAATTATTACCGATATGGCTGTGCTTCTAATACATCCTCAACTGATTAATTTTATGTTTTCAATGGACAATTCATTTTATTTTTTTCCCTATTAAATATTGTCACTTTCTATCCAAGACTTACAAATTGATGACAAACCTGACTTTGAAGTCTAATATGAATATTCTTTTTTTAATATGAAAAATAAGAAATATTTAAGTGCCAAGAAAAACTGAAATGTGGTCTTTGCAAAAACTTGGTATCATTACAATTAACAGTCTTAAAAAGTCTGTTGGTGATTTTGTTGTGAAATTATAATAAATATTGAGAAAAATAATTTCGCTTTCTAGTTCCAGCAGAGATAAAGCAGGCTTTTATGAGCTGATAAACTGCAGGTATTTTTTTTTTTTTAAACAGGGCAAACTGATTGTTTTTCAACCTTTTGATTGTGGTTATTATTATTTAACATGAAGATTATCTGCACAATACTAAACCAAAGCTCTTCCTGGCTATATCCACAAAGCAATGTGAATGCTGAATCTTTGAGTGTAGTTAGAATGTGACAAAGTCCTGCAGGAGGATTGTAGGGACAAATGAGCACTGACTACATCATGCTGGGCATGTGCCAAGGGATTCTTTCTCATTACTTCATTTCTCTTCTGAACAACCCTGTGAGACAGATTGCTTTACTGCCACTTTACAGATGAGCACATCAAGCCTTGGGTTTTAGATTCCAAAGCCCAAGCTTCTTCTATTTCACCAAATAAATGATGCCATGAATTTTTTTTCCCCACACACATTTAAGAGACTCTTCCCATTAAAGATGCTTTGTGCAGTCTTGACAACATTTCCAGTGTTACCTGTACATATTAATAATATCCTGAACTCTCTGAAACTAAAATCTCCTTAACAACATTGCCATATTCAGACACAGTATGTTGGATGGAAACATTAACCCCTTCCCCTGATCTTTAATAATCATTGGATTAATAATATCATTATTTCCAAGAAAAATTGGATTATACCAAACATAGTCAGACAAATGATGCTCATGAGTGAATGCCTGTGGCAGAGGGATAGCAGAGGACAACAGTAGGAATAGGAGATGGGCATGGGGCAGGGTAAAGGGTGCAAGAAGTACTAACTGAAGTGCAGAGTTGGGCTTGGAGCTCACACCCTCTCCTGGTAGAAGATCTGGATAACATTGGTGGGCTTCAATGATCCCAGTGTTGTGTTAGGAGAGAATTCCCATCATACAGTTGTCTGTGGGCATAAGACCTAAATTGGATCTTGGGTTTTGAGGTTATTGTGAGTACGAGAACCTTATCTAAGTCAAAAGGATCCTGCATGGAGAGCCAGATTTCTGCAGGCACCATGCCCAATGCTACACTGCTTCTGCTTCCACTGCTTCCATTGCTTGTGGGACATGTAAAGTTCTTTGTAGTTTACACAGTATTTATTTTATATTTATGCTTCATGATGGCCCTGTACAGGATCATAGGAAAAGAGAACATCCATGAAATGATGTTTTAGTATTATTAAAATTCCAAGTTGAGATCTTTGCTCCTTAACTTTCCAATATCTTTTTCAGCACTTTAAAATGAAGCCACAGTTGTTGCATCTATAGAATAAAGATGCTAATAACTTCCCTGTCTTCAGCATCATTGAAGAAATAAAACACTATAGCAAAAATGCTCAAGAAGCTGTAAATCTCTTTCTTCACCATTGTTGGGAGTCTCTTAGTTCACAAAAGCTCCCTGAAGGAAGATATGATGTACATCTTGTCTGTCTTGAGAAGGAATATCATAAAGTGATCAGAACAAAGAATGTGGAGTTAGATTGCATCAGGTTAGTTTCTGGCTCTGCCAACTACTAGCAGTGTGGCATTGGTCAATTTACTTAACTTCTCTGTGTTTTAGTTCCCTCATCTGCAAATTAAAGGTTAAAAAATTGATGTGAGATTAAAAGTTTTACACATATGAAATTCTTTCAATAACCTCTGACACGTACTGAGTGCTGTTTAAATGTTAGGTTTTCCTATTAGCTGTTATTGTCACCACTATGGACTCCATTATAAATGATCAATACATTTTGTTAAATGCATGAATAAAATAATCAACATAAAGCACACAAGATAATTGACAGTTGAAAGTTATGGAAGAGAGACAGAAATTGTTGAAACTCTTTGCCTTACTGTCTAGTAAAATGATTGATGTTTATAATGATGACTAAGTCATTCAGAAAAGTTAAAAAGAAGTTCAGAAACTGTGAGCAGGAAAAGAAATTGTAAATTTTCCTCTGTGACATGTATATCAGTTACAAAGTACTCCTGTATGTACCTTTTCATGCTTTACAATAACCCAGTGACATACAACATATATTACTCTAACATTCAGGGAAGAAAACTTACCGCTCAGGGAAGTTTACTGGCCCAGGACACAGGACAACGTGTGGATGGATGAATCCAGACTATGTGAATGAGGTGCATTTTCTACTAATCTTGATTACCTCAAATCTGGATATGTCAGATATAATACTGAGGTATCGCCTCCTTGAAATCATGTTTCTCTTTCTGTTAGGGTTTCAGGTTTCTCCTATCTTCCTAACCTAAGAAAGAGGAGGAGTGGAAATGGGGTCAGAGCAAGCCCTCAGTGGCACCCTTGAGGATCAGGCTGTGTGTGTGATCCCTCTTCCCTGGAGTGCTGCATGTTGGGTAAATGGACCAGGGCTGAACAAGTTAGCCAACATGACATAGCCTGTACAGAGAAGTGTGACTTCAAAGCTGGGCTCCTCTCACTTAGTAGGGAAACTGTTCCCTGCAGCCTGACTCTAAGTGAGAGCCGCCCTAGCTCTGGCCCAAGCAGCTTTGCACTCAGAGAAAGGGATGGAGAAGCCTCCTGATTCCTCAGTGATCACTGATCTCTTAGCAAAGTGGAAAGTCTTTGTTAGGATGAGACCAGGCCTGGCACTTTATCCTCTAGTTTATTTAGCTTTTCTCAAAATGTAAAATGTGAGCTACAGGTTTTTCTTATTAAGATTTTAATAGTTGCATATATATTTTAATGTTTTAAAAATATAATTAGTTAGCAATAGAAGACAGATGAGTTTCTCACTGTAAACATTATTAAATAAAACATAGATTGGTTTTATTTTCAAAACATTATGTAAATAAAATACAAGTGGTATATGACCCTGGCAAAAATCACAAAAGGAAATCGTAGAAGGAAACCAGTTACAATGAAGTACCGTTAAAGTAACCAAAATATCAGAGAAACTAAATTATAATAACATGTGCTTCTTCAAAACATTAGATAACTAGTCTAGAGGGAGGTATAATAATGGCAGCTATTTTGAAATAGCAATAAGCATAAATATTATTTTAAGATATCTGCAGCAACTATCATGCGATATGAAAATATCTGTGCTTTCTCTTGATTCAGAAGTCTCAGTCATGCTCATACCATGATACTTTATTGTCTCTATTTATGATCTAAGGGCAGGATACATCTTGGAAGTATGTCCTTTGAAATAAAAACCACTTCAGGTGTCCAAATGAACTTAGTTCAAACCCTGCTGCTAGTGTGCAATAGCTGTGCCACCTTAATAAGCCACCAACTCATGTTCTCAAGCTCTGAGAAGGGACATTGAAAAGGGAATTCACAGACTTCATGGGTGTGTAGTGCTGAACTTGTGCATATAGGTACTTGATACAGTGTTTAGCCCAGTGTCAGAACCCACTAAATGTTATGAGCTCCCTCCCTGTGTTCCAATGATGGAAAGTGGGTGACATTCAGCCAGCAGAGTCCTCACCTTCTCCAACTATCAGAGACATATTTATTTATTCACCTTTCCTGGAAGTCCTCAACTGAAGAAATACCATTTTTTTCTGGAGAAAACTCATGATCCTACTATATGGGCTTGCTTTTGTTTATGTTTGCACTTCAGAACTAAGAAAGATGATTCAGTTGAGGCATGTAAAAGAGGGGAGGAATGTGGATACTATACACATTTAGTATTTTTAAAGTCTGCAAGACTGAGGAAAGATATTAGCAGAAATATTTGTCTGAAGCAGTAATCATTAGAAGAGATGACATTAAAAAGAGGAACAGCATTTACCAACCTATCTGGTGAGTAGACAATTGTGAGGATTTTCTCTTTCTAATGCAGACTAGCTATCGTACTAGGTTGGAACAACTCTAAGAAACAGTTTCCTATTATGGGTTAGAGAGATGCAAATTCCCTCATGATCTGCTCCACTTTAATGCTTTTAAGTGAGTGAGTTTAATATTAAAAATGAAAAATGTGCAGGTAGATTTTACCTAATGGGAATTTGTCCACTTTGCTTCTTGGTAAAAACCCTGCATCAAGAATGAGATTTGGGAAGAGTTGAGATAAGAGTTTGAAAATAGTTATTGATGAGATGTGATACTCATTGTTAAGTAGAAACCATGAAAGATCATTCCCAGTTCCCTGGAATGGGACGTTCACAGTGTGCATTGCTCTTGTAATGGGGCTGATATGCAAGTCTTTGGAGACGGTGATATATGTGAAGAGAAGTCCACGGAGAGGACATTATAATATCAAGACAATGACAAAACAAATTTCAATGCAAATCTATAGAGACCACATTACAATGTCAAGGCGATGGCAAAATGTAAGTCTAGAGAGACCATTTTACAATGTCGAGACAATGGTAAAACAATGTCGCTGAAAGATTATTGAGACCACATTGCCACGTTAAATTACAGTGTCAAAACATTATCATTGCAAGTCTTTCGAGATCATGTACCTCTTTTAAGATAATAGCAAAACAATGGAATTTGAAGTAGCAAACAATGGAACAAAGGAATTGTATGTAAGTCCCTGTTACTATCAAGAGATGATGGTAAAAATGTAAAGGCAAGTCAAAAGGTTGCAAAAAGAAACAAACAATTGAGATTGTGCATTACCTCCAGCTAGCATTCAACTAAATTCTTGCTTTCAAGAGAGGAAAAGCTCTCAAGGAGGGATGCAGAATTAAATTGAGAAAGCAAGTTTAGCTAAAGGCAGATAGAAAGTCAGGGGTGAAAGACTGGAAGGTACTAGGCTGCCTAAGCAGTTAGTTTATAAAATTAGAATCTTACACCTCTCTTCCTTATTGCTTTAATTAGGTGAATTGTCTTCATGGAAAGGAGTTCACAAAGCCTTGTTTTCTAATTTCTGCTTAATCTGTGACCTCCAATTGTGATGTAGCGTCCATCATTCACTGAACTTAGATTCAGCTCTCAGTCATTACCAAGTATCAATCATTGTACTAGGTACTTGGTATCATGGGGCAAAATGTACTTTCCTATCAAGTGGGGAGTAGTAAAGAAACTATTGATATAAAGATGCCATTATCCAATGGGGTGTGGACAGGGGACTTTCTCAATGCAGGCCTGCTTCTCTTTTTCATTGTGAATTTGAGTACACTCTCTGACCAAGCTATCTTCAAGTTTCTCCGTGTACAAAAACAGTGAGGATACCCAATATGGTTGCTATCACTTACATTCTAGAAAGCTGAACTGGAAGTCCAAGGCCCAGTGTCCTGTAGAAGTGACTGAGATTCTTTGGTTTATTCATCTGTATAATGAAAGCAATGATTGTGATCGCTCCCTCTCTAGCTCTAAATTTAGAGTTTGGAATTAACTAAAATGTTTATGGTACATGTGAACAATTAACTGTCAAAACTATTGTCATAACCCATCTCACTACACACTGAAAATATATGCCACTCTGATAGGATGTCATCTCTATTAAGATTTTTACAAAAAGATTTCCCAGACTTCAAGTTAAAATAATAACTATGAATATATACCTACCACATTGTGAGTATATATGTATGTATATATTCATAATAAATGTGTGTGTTTGTGTGTGCATAAGCAAGTACAGTTATGTATAGTCAGTCCTATACATCTAGTTAAACCAGTGCTTTAGGATCAGAGACAATGAGAATAGGGGAAATGTTATAAAACATCTCAGAAGCTTGAAGCTTTGGTGAACTTCTAGAGGGCTGGCAGAATTAGAGAAGCAGACTGTATTTGTAATCCTCCCTGCCCCTGCTTTTTAATCTGGGGAGTAATAAACATGGACTTATTGGAGACTCAGACTTAACCAAGGAAAGGTTTTATTTTAGCATTTCTCCAGGTGATAAAAGTAGAAGAACACAATCACTTCTGCTAACTGAGCACCTATGATGTGCTGATTTTTCAGTACTTGGCCCACATTTCTCAAATCTTTGTCTAGTTCTCACATCATTTTTCAAAAACAGAAACTGAGGTTAAGAAAAGTTAAGTCCCTGGTACAAAGTCGCATTGCTAAGAGTCACATGGCTGAGTCAGGAGTGGGGTCTGATTTATCTTTGAGAAAACCTTTCAGTAGCACCATCTTCCCTCTGCCCTCCCTCCTTATGACCAAGCCTCTCAGAAGACTCCTTCCTCATCTCCCATTCACACTTAGGTCTTGTGCCTCCTGAATCTCAGCACTTAACGTCTTTCCTCAGTGCTGGGAAATTCTCAGCCATCATTTATTCAAATAATCTTCCCCCACATCCCTTTCCCTCCTAGAGCTCTTGAATGGCAGTGGCAGGCCCCCATTCTAGCTTGCACTTGTCTAAGCTCCCTTCCTGCTTCATTTTTTATTCCTCTATGCGGCATTCAGGGTAATTTTGTCAGAATTCTCTTGTAGTTCACTGTCCCGCTCTTACAAGTTTATTAGTTCTATTGTCTACCTGCCTGCTTTCTAAACTTTGCTTTTCATTTTAGTGACTGTGCATTAATTTTTATTTAAGAAACAGTATTTTTGCAAATTTCTTGGTATTTATTGATAGCATTTTTCTTGTTTTCCTATGTTTATTATTTTCACAAATCATTTAAAAATATCTGATAATTCTAATCATTCTGAATTCTGGAGTTCTATTATCTCTCATAAGATCAGCCCACTCTGACTCATGCCAGATTATGTGTGTACATGTGTACATTATGGACTGTGAACTCACACTCATCTGCAGCCAGGTAATTCTGTGGTCTTTGGCTTCTGAGTTTGAGGACATATCTTTCCTGAGAATACTTTTGCTTTGGGCATCTATTAATGCCAATAGCCTTATCAATGGCTAAAGCCCACTTTTATGTTGACTCTAACTTTAGTAGTTGTTGGTTCAGTATTTTTGACAGAACATAGAACACCAAGAGTGGATCCTAATGTAGGCTATGGACTTTGGGGGTAACAGTGTCCAGTAGCTTCATCCATTGTAACTCTGCTTGAGAATGGCAGGCTGTGGGGATGGGGCAGGGAATACATTGGAAGTTTCTGTAGCTTCTGTGCAATTTTGTTGTGACCCTAAGCTAGCTCCAAAAAATAAATAAATAAATAAAATCTATTAGAAATCCTCAAATTTGTATGGGGGTAGCTCCAAGACAGGATTTTTCAGACACTATTTTGTCAGTGGAAACAAGGTGAAGAGACCCTAGGAATTTGTCATTTCCCTGCACTGATATGAGAGATTTTCTTTCCCTTATCTACCTTTTCATTAAGGATATAGCCTTTTCAGATCCCAAATCCTGTGGGCTCCCAGCTGTATTTCCCTATGTAAGGTGACCTAAGCCCTCATCAACTGTTCCTGCAGTAACATGAACATCTGAACCATTTGCTTGATTGTTTCTCTGTTGTCCTCCTGCCATTTTGACATTTTCTTTCCCTTTCCCAGGCTCATTCATCCTCAGTCTGCCATATGATTATTGTTTTCCTCCCAAAGTTTACCATGTCCAATATGCATCTAATTATGTAAGTCCCTGTTCATCTCAGTGCCTTGGAAATATCCCATCATTTCTTATTAGTGTGAACTCTACCCAGCTCCAGGTCTCAATCCCTTTAATCTGTTCTTTATGCTGAAATCACGACAAGGAGCACTTTCTTTTAAAATCTCAAATGGCTCCTCCTTGCTTTCAACACACACACACACACACACACACACACACACACACACACACACACGTATACATATAAATAATTAGACTCTTGTGGCACATTAACCCTCAGGCTCAGTTTCCTGCAGAGGTCGTTCAGTCTCATCTAGCTCTCCTACATCCAGTTCTAGTTTCCTAGCCATTGTGACTTGCTCATTGGTCTTACTCTTTTACCTCCTGTGTTTCTGTATTCACAATTCCTTCTCTCTAGTTTCTACGATAACACATTGGTTTCCTCCATTAATATGAAATTTACTGGAAATTATAATTTTTACATTTTTCTGTTTCTTTTTCTTTCTTTTTTGTATTGTAATAGAGATGATGCACTCAAAAACTTAAAAATAAATACATAGTAAATCAGTATATATAAGAAATTAGATTTCATTACACATAGGAGCACAGACCCCCAGAAAGTTTAGTAGTCGTAATAATGCATAGCTCTGACCCATCCTGTGCATCTTTTTGCCCTTCCCTCCAGTAGTATTTCCTTCTGTATCAAGTTAATTTGTAGTTTAGGAAGTAAAAGAATTACACTGTGATTATAGTACCAGTGACATGAGTTCCTCAATAATGACTGACTTACTAACACATCTTAGAGAATTTAATGTACTTCTACAATAAGCACATACATTTGGAAATATGCCATATCAAAACTCAAAACCTACCCCAATTACCCCACTGGCAATAGCCCCACTTTCTGGAATAAAGGCATTATTTTTACTTTTTCAATGCAGCAAGTACCTATTTTTGCAATCCAGCTTTCTTATTTCTTCTTCTTCTTCTTTTTTAAATTTATTCATCTGCAAAATGGGAATAATAAAAATATCAATCTCTTTTTGAGGGGTGCAAATTACTTATAAAGGTTGTGATTTCATTGTGGAATATTTATATATGCATTTAACATAATATGATTTATTTCATTCCCCAATACCTCTCATTTCCCTCCCTTCTCCACTTCCCCTGATATTCTTGTTTTTCCTACTCTGGCTTATTTCACTTAACTTGATGTTCTCTAGTTCCATCCAATTTTCCTGCTAGTGACATAATTTTTTCTTTTTTTATGGTCAAATAATAACTCCATTGTGTGTGTGTGTGTGTGTGTGTGTGGGTGTACATGTTACATTTTATTCTTTCATTCATTGATTGACACTTAGGCTGATACCATAAGCTTGGCTATTGTGAATTCTACTGCTGTAACATGGGTACACATGTATCCCTAAAGTATGCTGGTTTTATTTCTTCTGGATAAATACCAAGAAGTAGAAAAATATCTGTTTCTTAAGTTACTTGGTTACTCAGTGAACTAATGCTTCAATGTACTTAGAATAATGCATCACATTTAGAAAAAAATCAGTGAAGAAAAACTCACTATTGTTATTTTTCCTTCACATATTCGGATAAGAAACCAGACAAATTTTAAAGTAAAAAAAAAAAAAAAAAACAAAAAAAACTCCAATACTTTAAGAAAATGATATTATTTCTCTTCTCTTTTGGGTTTCTTTTACCTATCATGGTCAACTTTGAAAATAGGATCTGCTATTGTTTTTTCTTTAGTATGCTTTAATGACATCATCTTGGGCCTGGGGATGTACCTCAGTAGCAGAGCACTTGCCTAGAATGTGTAAGGCCCTGGGTTCCATCCCCAGCACTGGAAAGAAAAAAAAAAAAAAAAAAAAAAAAAAAAAGACAGTGCTTTATCTCTTTATGATTTTATGATAATTATGAAATGAAAACCTTGTTTTTTAGAATCTTTTTAACCATCAGAAATTATGGCAGGGAGATTTTGGAAAGTAGAAGGCCATTTAGAGAACAAGGAAACACTTGTACCGCTACAGGTGGCTACCTCAGGCCAGCCTGTTTCTTGCCCTGCTCACAGGCTGGAAGACTGTTATAAGCTACTTCCTATAACTACATTTCTCACATCATGGCTAAAGATATGAGGTAACTCATGTGGGATTTTGTTGTCTCTTTTCATAGTCATTATATAGCCTTCCTTAATATCTTGGGAATATGAAATATAAAGTATAAAATTCACTTATATTATGGAGTTTTCTCAGAACCTACTGATTAATAAAGGGTCATTGGATGAACATTTTCCTCACTACAGGGCTGACCAAGTCCTCTTGTAAGAACATAACGTAACATGAATCTACTGAATACTGTGCATTAAATGTTTGCTCCTACTTTCAATATGTCTCCTGAAACCCCAAAGTCCCTTGGAGAGGAACAATGGTGCATGAGGTAAAAGCTCTAACTTGCTTCTTTTTCTCCAGGTGTTTACTTGAGTTCAAGACTCCTCATTGGCTTATTAAAATGATAAATGAGGCATGTAACAGAGGTTTATCCCTCGAAGGAGCCCTTAGATACTTATTCTATTGTCATAATCCAGTACTATTAATTTTTTGGTCAAATTGCTTCAACTGTGGCAATCAGGAGTTCCTTCAGGTGCATCTCTGTGTTCCTTCCACATAGCTACATCCATTTTTGGGTACTTATTTACTTTCTATCACCAAGAAATGTTCCAGGATAATTTTGTACTTTTTCTGTTCAGCTCAGGAGTCATTCACTTCTTGAGGAGACCAGATTCTCTTTATTGAAAAATGGTATTTAGAAGCCAAGATCTGGTTGCTAGGTGTGCTCATTTGCAAAAAGGTACCATTGTTTCTAGGCCTTCTCAGGGAACAGAACTTAAAGATGCCCTTATGCGCACGTGCACACAGTGGTCTATGCAGGTACACAAACATCTCTACTTATTTTCATATTTATCTGTGTGAATAAAATAAAAATTATGAGATCATATTAATATTTCTAATCTACATCCAGTACCATAGGGTTTGTTCTTATTTTCCACTTTCCTTATTTGTAACTACTCTCTCTACCTGTAAGAAATCTAGTTTTCTACAAAATGTGTGCATAATTGTTTATTCCTAGTATACATGTAAGGTATTTTTAGAATCACTAATAGATATTCCTGTAAGAAACATCTCAACTCCAGTGCAGCATTGTGCACAGGGATTTTTGTCTTTAGTTGACAGACTAGACATGATAATGTTTTCCTTAGTTACTTGGGTTAATTCTTACCTTCCTTCCCCCATAAATGTTATTTTTAAAATTTGAAATGCAACAATATAATTACATTGATTTGCTATAGTTTGCTCTTCCTTTTGGGTTTACTCACTTTCTGATTAATTTTAATCATTTTTTTTTTTTGGAAGGTGAGGTAATATGCTTTTGAAAGTCAGAACTGTATAAGATGGTACCAAAGGACGTGTTGCTCCCTTTCTAGCCTCCTCACTCTCATTTCCCCTTTTTCCAGCACTTTCCCATCTACTCCCTGTAGAGAACCTATCTCTTAAGTTCTGGTTCATCCTACCTGTGTTTCTTTTATAAAAACGAGCAGTTCTCTGTACATTTTCCTATATCCCTTCAATCTCACTGACCCTGATATTTTTCATGTATGTTTGATATAGGTTCTCTTCCTAAAAGATTGGAAAATTCCCTAAATATTTTGTGTATTTTCTTACAGATTCTTATGAGGACTTTAAGAGGCCAATGACTGTCAGACATTTTACGCCATTATTTCAGATTAGATAGATTCTCATCAGCCCTATGTTTGCTAAAGTTTGTTTATTATTTATTCTTATTTTATTATTTTTTATTCTTTATTATTATTTATTCTTATTTTATGATAGCTTTGTACCCACTGTCTGCATTAGATTTAATGTTCATGATTCATTTATGACTCCAGACATAGGTCACAAAACGTTGTTCTTATTGAAAACAAGTAGAAAATTAGAATTTATCAGGCTTCACTAACTTTGGGATTCATGTGCTTGGAAGGTGTGGGTAGAAATGTGTTCTCTGACCCTCACCAGGTCTACTCTGGTCCATAACTTCCATGGCATTCAGTCTTTCTAGTTTTATATGACTGTGGGAACAGATTCCCAACTAAGGGAGCAGCAGGCACATCATCACATGGCATTTCATTCTTTCTTTAATGATCTGTTTCTTTGCTCTTGGAACAAGTCTGTAAAGATTACACGTGTGTCTCAGGGGAAAAAAAATAAAAGTATAGTAAAGCCAAAACTTGAACAAGTTCACAAAGAATCATAAGGGGGTGGACGAGTTATTAGAATATAAATAGAAAGTACAGTATTAGCGCCAAACAAATGCTTTCAAAGTCTTTGTGTGCACTGACAGCTTCAGATATTTGATGTAAATGAATTTTTCTCTAGAAACAATAGAATCTGTAGCTTGTGGTGGCAGTGTTCCTTTTCTAAACCTCGCCTTTCTTTTTCCTCTTCTTCTTCTTCTTTTTTGTTCCTGAGGTGAAAGCAGAGCTAACTTAGGTATATATTTGCATCAGAAAGACACCCGAGCCCCTTCTATACTAGTCAGTGATCATTTTTCATTATTTTATGTACCTACTTGTTTGCAGTTTTCCTTTTTAAGTCCTTGCCTTCCCTTCCATAAAGTACAGTCACAGCCACATGCAACAAACACATAGACACACTGAAATCATGATGGCGACTGGCAATGAAATTTTCACTGAATATTAGAAAATGAAGCCTATATCCATCCACACTGTCTGAGTTTTATGTTTGTTGAAATGCCATCATTTCATGAGAGCCTACTCACCTCCATTAAATGTAGCTGTCTTATCCTGTTTTCTGCAGGCAGCTGTAAGAAAATACCTGAGACTGTGCAATTTATAATGTATAGAAATTTATTTGATTCACAGTTCTGGAAGAAGGGAAGTCCATCACATTGGTACTGTCATCTGGTGAGGGCCTTTGTGCTGCATGATCACATGGCAGAAGGTGGAAGGGCAGAAGAGCACAAGAATGAGAGAGCAAGAGGTGGTCAAACTCACTTTTATAACAACTCACTCTGATGATAACCAACCTACTCCTATGATAATGGTATTAATCTCGGCATAAGGGCAGAAGCCTCATGACCTAATCACCTCTTATTAGGTTCTCCTTCCCATCACTGTTGCATTGGGAAGTTTCTCATGGGAATGAGCTTTGGGAGATACATTCAAACATGGCTTAAGCTCCACTTGCCTGGATAATTTTGTCAGAAATATGAGCATGATTCCTGACAACTTTCTGTCCCACAGAAACTTGGCCCTCATCAACCCCACATTAATTTTTTCAGAATTCCCTTGTAAAATATATCCCAAATCTCCTCTTTATTTTTTTTCCACCATTCTAGTCCAAGATCCCTCTCTTGCCTGCCTATCTGAATTCCCCTACTCCTGCTGACTTCATCTCTACAAGAATCAGAATGGTTTTATGCAATATAACTACATGTAATTACCTAATAAGTCTCACTATCCCCCACTGTTCAGGGTTTTTTTGTTGTAATTATATGGACACCAAAATTCTTTATTTACCCACTAGAAGCTGCATGAAATACCCACTGCTTATCTCACCAGGCCTTCTCACTCTGCTTTTCCCCTGGTTATCTGGGTTTTTGCCACACAGATCTTGTTAGCTTCTAGGCAAAACCAGGCTTTTCTGTATTTCAGCACCAGAAAAGTTCTTACCTCCACCCACTCTTTTAAAATCGAATTCCTATTTATCATTCAGGACACAACCTTAGAGTCCCTTCTGTCCAAATTGCATGTCCCTGGTTTCTCTTTTAATATCCTGTGTCTTTCTTTAGAATAACCATCATAATTTAAAATTACTTTTTTTGGATACTTAGATTTGTGTCTTCTTATTCACTGAATATTTCAGACCTAGCACTGTGCTCAGCATATGGTAAATGATCAATAATTATTGTAAAATAAATTAGCATCATGGCAATTGTATGGATCAACTCAGATCATTAGTAGCCTTGTTTAGGACAATTATAAATACTGACAAACTATTTATCATTTTTTGCCAAAGTGCTTTGCATATATCTTGGTTTTCAAAGAATGACTACTGCCATTGTCCTTATCACCCATTCTTCCTGTTTGATACTTTGGGAGCAGTTAGAGGTTGTACCATGTAGGTAGGGTGTTTTGAAGGATGTCTCAAAACATGGACAGCATTTCACTTCATTAGGCCATATCATGAGGTATTCACTTTTTGACTGATGGCATTAAAATTCCCTGTAGGACAAGAAGCAAAATATGGCAGATTAGAGGAAGGATGCACTCTTCAGCAGTCCTTCAGCACAAGATTTAAAAACCATGAAGACCGTACCTTAGCAAAGAGGGTAACTAAGGGAATTCACTGAAATTCAACTTTTGACAGTAAGATGATCATAGAGTCTCAGAAAGATGGAAACAATATATAAAAAGAGAAATAATACACTAGAGATGACAGCAGTAGCAAACTCATTGCAGAGGAGAGTGAGAGCACACAAGACATAGGAAAGCACAAAGAATAAAATTGGCTTGGGGGAACCTATGGAATAGAAAGGGATGCTAATCTTAACTGGCCCAGAGAGGGTAGGGAAAGTTGTTGAGGGAAAATCAACCCAAATCACTCAGACCACTGCCTGAGAGTCTGGCAAGAACCAGTGACTGTGATGGTGGGAACCAGTCACTGAGATGGTATGAATCATTTTCAAGTGCAGCAGTTAGCAGAGATGGGAGATCAAGAACTCATAAAGGAAGTCGTCAGCCTGAGCCAGCAGTTGCCTATTGTGGGGTCTAAACTGTGTCTGGACAATGATTGAAATGATTGAAACAGGTGCAGAGAGTATTATGCCTGGGGTAATCCAGTCTCAGGATAATGAGGAGAGAAAGCTCCCTTTATTGCTGGCATCCCATAAGAACAACTGGAAAGACGCCAGTAACTGGCCAGATGGTGCATTGCACTCCTGGTCTGATCCTGGGCAATTCATATCCATGGTGGAGAATATGTGAGGCACGTGGAGGTTAGGCTGCTCAATCTAAAAGTGGAATTTTTGAGAGGTCCTTGAGACCTGAATGTCTAGCAGAGTTGACATCTGACCAGCAACAGGGAGTATGAATCAAATCTTAAACACCCACCAACAGAGTTCTAAAGGTCAGCCAGGACTGAACCCCACCTACCAGAATTTCTAATTTAGAACTCTGTACCAGTTCCACTATGGAAGTACATCTTATGTCAGCATGCCCCAATTTATCCCATCCTACATGGTGAAATGGGAAGTTGAGAGCTACTGCAAGGAGCTTTGGCTCCTGGTCACAACAACTGGAAGCCTGGTGAGAAACACAAAGACATTGGACCTAACAACCTACAGACCTTGACCCAAGGATCACAGAACTCAAATTAAAAAAAAAAAAAATACAAATAAAGACACAATAGGATAAACAATAAACACTCATCTTTGCAAACAATTTTGACCATCACAGCAGAAACAAAGCCTTTATTTCTCATTAAGAATGTTTTCCTATTTCCTCTTCTCCTTGTTTTAAATTTTAATCTAATTTTTAAAACTTTTTTCCAGTTTGAATGATTATATGTGTATATGTGCTCTTGCAGAGCAGAAAAAGGCTCAAGAATATGTATATATAATATATATGAAATATATACAAATAAAGATATATAGATATGTACATACACATATATAACTTCAATAATATATGTGTATATATGTATACATATAAATGTACATATATATATTGTGCCTCTCAGCTCAGCAAGAACATGCACACACACACACACACACACACACACACACACACACACTATCATGTAGATTGGAAAAAAGTTTAAAAATTACATTAAAATTTTAAAATAAGGAGAAGAGGAAAATAGGGGAAAATATACATATACACACGTATGAATATACACATGTGTATATATATTCTTGAGCATCTCAGATCAGCAAGAACACAATATATATATATATACACACACACATATTTATGGAATGTATATATACATATATATATGTTTTCTTTCATTTTAATTGCTTTTTTCTTCATCCATTTATAATTTAGCTTTGGTTTGACTTTGGTGAGATAAATTTTACACAGTTTTTTTTTTTAATCTTATATTTATTTGTTCATACCTTGGGTTTTGTGGTTTTGTTCCTTTTATTACTCCAAATTTACTCCCTTCCACTGTGAATAGACATGTTCTTTTGTACCCTCTTCCTTTCCTTCTTAATTTTATTACTTTTAGATATTTTTTACTTCTTTATAGCCATCATCTGCTACCTCTTTTCTTCTTCTCCTCTGATCATTTTTTAAATGTCAAATTCTTTCCTTCTACTCTATTTTCTCTTGATATAAAAACTGTAATTCCACTATCTGATAAAACTACATAGTATATGTAATTCCTACCCATTCATGTTGTTGTGACTATTAATATGGTGGAAAATGCAGTAGACACATACTTTTCTGTCTGATCTGGTTCATGGTTGTTTTGTGTCAGTTCTGATGTTAAAATACTGACCCCATCATTCCAATACAGGGAATAATCAGTGTTGTAGATGTCAAGTAGACACTGGACATTAATATAAAGGCTATACATTGACTGATAACACTATTTCTATTCCTTGTTTCCCATTTCTCTAAAAGGGCTGGGAAGTGATTGGGACATTTCAAGTTTATAGAGTAGAGATTCGGCTGCTGAACACTCACAACTCGCCAAGTAACAGTGAACCTCACTCCACACATGAGCTAGCCTCACTCAAGTCTCAACAACACTTCAACACATAAAACAGGGAAGAATACTTTAACATATAGAATAGGGGAAAAAAATCCAAACCAACAAGCAGACCCCAAGTAGAACAAGTAGAGATGGACAAAGTTCCCACTCCTGGACATCTGCTCATAGAACAAAACCAGAGACAAATCCTTAGAACAAAAAAGGTACCTACATGCCAAGGGGCACACATACAAAAGAGGAAGTGGAATCTATAAAAATGGATATGCAAGTGCAAGGCCTTTGTAAATTTTAGGAAACAGGCAAAAAAAGTTCCCCCAAACTCATAACCACCCCAAAAAGGAACCTATGGGCATGAAAGTGAATGTAATTTCAAAGAAAGACTATAAAAAACGGATTATTAAAATGTTCAATTAACTGAAAGAAGATCTAAGGAATGTTAAGAGAACAGGAAGAGGAAGTGAAAGACCACTTCAAAAAAAAAATAGAGCTATTGAAAAGAAATCAATCAGAACTATAAATGAAAGGCACATTGAATCGAATTACAAATTCACTGGAAATTGTCACCAACAGATTATATTGCATAGAAAATAAAACTTCAGTCCTCAAAGACAGAACCTCAGCACTTGAAGACAGGGTATACAAACTTGAATACTCAATATGCAATAAAGGAAAAAATAAAATAAAATAAAATGTCATAGAGTATACAAGAACTCTGAAACAGCATCAAAGGAACAAATCTGAGAGTCATGGGATAGAAGAGATCATAGAGATGCATGTTAAAGGAATTAAGAACTTCTTCAGTGAAATAACAGAAAAATTTTGTCACATTAGAAGATAGACAGCCACATATAGGAATTATAGAGAAATCCAAAAAGACAGTATAAAAAAAAAAACTCTCCAAGACACATCATAATCAAAATGCCTATCATAGAAAACAAGGAAAGACTATTAAAAACTACAAAAGAAAAATTTCAGTTCTGATTTCTCAAATAAGAACCCCAATACCCCCTAAAAAAAAGTTGTCAGCCAAGATTGCTATATCTGGTTATGCTATCTTTCAGAATCTGTACAGAAATAAAAGCTTTCCACTAAGCCAGAACTATAAAGAATATGTAAAAATATACTACACTTAGGAAAACTCAAAAACAAACCCCAAATTTCCCAATTAGAGGATGCTTACTAGAGGAGCAACTAAATAAATTAAAATCAAGTCTGGGCAAACAAATAAAAATGGCAGGAAATAACAAACATTTATCCATAATAACACTGAATGTAAATTGTTTCAACTTTCCAAAAGATACAGATTGAAAGAATGGATTTAAAAACAAGATTCAACTATATGCTGTTTTCAAAAGACTCATTTCATAGGCAAAGACACTCACAGGCTGATAATAAAAAGATGGAAAAAAATATTCCATGTAAATAGAGTCCAAAAGCAAGCAGAAGTAGTTATTCTTGTATCTGACAAAGCAAGTTTCAAGCAAAAATTAATCAAAAGAGACAAAAAAAAGGGACCACAAGAAGACATAATGATAGTAAATATTTATATACCCATGTCACTGTACCTATTTACATTAAAAAAATGCTCTTGAAATTAAATCCTGGATAGATCCCAGTACAATAATACTGGGTGATTTCAACATTTCCATTTCACCAATTGATTGGTCATCCAAATATCAAATCAAATATCAAATCAATGAAGATATTTCTGACCTAAATAATGCTATAAATTCAAATGAATCAAAATAACTTAGGAATTAGACCAGAAACTTTGCAGCTCCAAGAAGAAAATAAAGGGTCAATACTCCAACATATTGATGCAGGCACTGACTTCCTTAAGGAGACTATTAAAGCTGAAGAAATAAAACTAAGAATCAGGAAGTGGGACAGCATAAAATTAAAAATTTCCTTCCCATCAAAGGAAATGATTAAAAGCATGAGAAGAGAGCTTACAGAATGGGAGAAATCTTTGATAGCTACTCCTCCGACAGAGGTTTAATATCCAGAATATATAAAGAACTCAGAAAACTTTATACCAAAGCAAATAAACAAAACCCAAATAACATGATCAATAAAATAGGCAAAAGAACTGAAAAGACATTTCTAGAAAGAAGAAATTTGAAAAGCTAACAAATATATGAAAAAATGTGCATCTTCCATAGCAATCAGGAAAATACAAATCAAAATTACATTGAGATTTCATCTCACTCTTATCAGAATGGCAATCATCAAGATACAAATGTTGTTCTGGTGCTGGGTTAGGTTGTCATTAAATGATAGTGAGAATGTGGTGGAAAAGGTGCAATTGTATATTGCTGGTGTGATTGTAGATTAATACAACCTCTCTGGAAAGCAGAATGGAGATTCATCCAAAAACCTGAAATGGAACCACCATATGATTCACCTATTCTACTCCTCATAATTTATGCATAAGTACAAAAATCAGCATACTATAATAATACAACCACACCAATATTTATAGCAGGGCAACTCACAATAACTAAATTATGGAATCTACCCATGTGTCTTTCAAAAGATGAATGAATTAAGAAAATGGAATTTTACTCAGGTACAGCATTTGACAGTAAATGCATGGCAATGGAGAATATAATGCTAAGTGAAGTAAGGCAGACTCATAAAATCAAAGGTCATATACTTTCTGCTGTTATGGAAACTAGAACAAAGTAAGGGGAAAATGGGGGATCAGATATCATAAGGGTAAAGGGAGATCTGTGCAATAGAAGAAGATTGAGTGGGAAGGATGAAGAAAAAAGGAGAGGAAATGTGGAATGAATTTGACAAAATTGCACTATGTGCATGTATAAATATACCACAGTGAAGTCCACCTTTGTGTGTATCTATAAAGAACCAAATAAAAATAAATAGATAAACAGATAAAAGGAAAATCAGTAATGCAGAGGGAGGGGAATATGGGGAGAGAGGGGGCAGGAAAAAAGGAGGCACTGAGGACTGAAATGGAGCACAGTCATGTGTGTATGGCTGTGTCAAAATGAACCCACCTATTATGTATAACCATAATGCACTTAGAAAAGTATTTTTAAAAATTCCCTGTAGTAAAACTGTTTAGGAGAAATAGCATCTTAGTCATCACTAACCATTATTGTCAAGAGAGAAAGATCAACTACTCAGACCAGATATCCAAAGGAAGGAAACAATAGTGGTGAATATCAATTGGGTTGAAGAATAACTACAAAATATTAAAGTATTCTCTTGAAGCGCGGGTATTTAGGAACTCATAAAGCATTCATTCCCAGGGAGTCCTGGGTTGGGTTGGGTTATTAGGCAGCTGTCAAGAAGCTGGAGCATCCAGTGGATGCTGAATACAGTGGAAGTCGATCTTAGAGTTTAGAAGATACATTAATGAATTATACTGCTCTCTTTAGGATTATTTTTTCCTGGCAAATTTCATTCTTCTGCTGAAAGATAATTTTTTTCTTTCACTTGAGCAAAGTAGAAAGGTTAAACTACAACAATGTAAGTACTGCCAATACACAATTAAGGTTTTCTGGGGTGAACTGAATCTTTCACACCTCTCTGCTTCAACACTTATGCCCAGTCTCTAGTATATCCATAGGGACCCTCATCTCCTGAGTTCCAGACCTGAGATGACTTTAGCTGCTCTTATGGGAGATTAAATTTCTTTTATTAAATATTATTTTAATTGACAGTGTAACTATGTGTTTATCTGGTATAATATGATATTTCAATTCATGTATATTATGTGTAATGATAAAATCAGAGTTATTAGCAAATATATCACCTCAGACATTATCATTTCTCTGTGCTGAGAACACTGAAACTCCTATTAGATATTTGACATGTACAGTTGTTGTCAACCATAGTACAATATTTTAATGTGCTTTAGAATGTTAGAAGTCAGTCCTTCTATCTAACTATTCCCTTCTACCCATTAACTGTTCTTTCTTTATCATTACTTTCCCCATACTCTTCCTAGGCTTTGGTAAGCACAATTCAACTCTCCACTTCTTTGAGAGTCACATTTTAACTTCCACATTTATGTGAAACCATGCTGCATTTGTATTGCATGGCTGACTGACTTCACATGATGTCCTTCAGTTCCATCCACGTTTCTTTGAATGGCAGGATTTCATTTTCATGAAACGTATGAAACTGTATACAAACGTATGTGTGAATGTATGTGTGTATGTATGATTAGTAATATTAAGCATTTATTCATATACTTGTATGTGTAATCTCATTGATCAATGCTGTGCTTTCGGGTCATGTCCAAAAAATCTTTGTTCGGATCAGTGACCTGAATATCTCCCCCACGCTTTCTTCTAGATATTTCATAGTTTGGGGTCTTACATTTAAGTCTTTCATCCATTTTGAGTTGTTTTTCTTTTTTGGTAAGGTATTTTAAAATGTGATCTATTTTCATGTCTCTGCATTTAAATATCCAATTTTCCTTTCAATATTTATTGAAGAGACTTTACCCAATGTAAGTATGGTATTGCTGCCTTTGTCAAAAATGAGTGGGTTATAAATAAACAGTTTTATTTCTAGGTTCTCTATTCTGTCCCATTGATCTATGTGTCTGTTGTTATGCTAGCACCACACTGTTTTAGTTAAGGTACATTCCTCCTAATAATTTGAGAGTTTTTATCATGAAGGGTTAATAGATTTTATTGAATTATTTTTTCTGCATTTTGCAAGATCATGAGACATTTTTTTCTTCATTCTGTTGATGTGATGGATTATATTTATTGATTTGTATATGTGGAACCATCCTTGTATCCCTAGGAAATCTCAGTTGATCATGTTGTATAGTCCTCTTGATGTGCTGTTAGAGTCAGTTTGTTTGTATTTCATTGAGAATTTCTCAATAAAATTTATATTATATTCAATAGGAATATTGATCTGTAGTTTTTGTTTTGTTTGGTTTGTATGTCCTTGTCTGGTTTAAGTATCAGCCTCATGCTGGTCTTGCCAAATGAGTTTGGGAGGGTTTCCTCTCTTTCACTTCTTTGGAATAATTTCAAAAGAATTGGTGTTAGTTCTTCTTTAAATTTTGATAAAGATTAGTAGTGAAGTCATCCAGGATTTTTCCTTTTTGGAGCACTTTTTATTATGGATTCAATCTTGTCACTTGTCATTGTTCTCTTAAAATTTTATATGTCCTCATGGTTCAATTTTGGTAGGTTACACTATTCAGAAATTCCAACTGGTTCCTGGGCTTGTTGGCATTGGGAGGACAGCCTCGATGCTTCCTGATGGCTCTGTCTATCCCAACACTTGGGATTAGCTACACAACTGCTTCCTGTGGCCACAGGATGCTGACAAGGCCACCAACTGAACTGCTGAAGGTAGCTATCCAGTTGCTTCATAGAAGCCTAGGTAGTTGGTGTGTCAAAAGTACACTGGGCAGCAGGAGCCTAGATAGTAAGAGGGAAAAACACGGTATGGACTCCAAACCCAGGATAGTGCAGCAGTGTGATAACTCAGCAGCTCTCCAAGTTGGGCTTGGGGGCCCATCAGAACTTAAGACTTTTTCAGCAGCAAGCATTTCACATGTATGTGGCTGAGGTAGAGACTGCTGAGGACCTCTTACTTAGCCTTACCCCACCAGGCGATATCCCTTTTGGCTTAAAGTTGTTCTTGAGAGATGGGATGGTAGGTGCTATCTTCTTTACCATTTTTATGAGGCCATCATATACCTCTGTGTTCCAGAACACCTTTGTTCTTCCTCAAAGACTCCAATGAAATTGCTTTATTCTTTATTTGATTTGGTCCTTTTTCTTGTGGAGGAAAGCATCCTCAACACATAGAATGCTCAGTCATCTTGCTCTGGATGAAAGTTTCTAATCCCAGGCTGCTTTCCTGACCATTATTTCTCCTGATGTAATTCTTTTCTGTGAGGGTTTCCCTTTGGCATCCATGTTTTATGCTGACTTCCCAGAGTTCTTTAGTAGAATGAGTTTGACCTGTTTCCTATAGTTTATAAAGTGCTTTCAGAAATATATTCTTGTCTGATTATTATATCAGTCTTGTAAAATAGGGATACATTTCACAGAAGAGGAAACCAGGTCTCTTTTCAGATAAATTTTGATTTGCTCCTTTCTGTTTACCTGGACTTAATCTTTGCTAATAGAATACTAATTGATTCTTATAAGGCTGGAAATGGTCTCTTGGGCCAGCTGCCAATTTACAATAACTCAAATAGAAAATAACTGAAATAACAATGGACTGTTCTAGAAAGTCCCCAAACCACAAATCCACACGTTTCAAAGTCACAGAAAGCTTTCTGATGTTGAGATGGATTTAAGAAGGCATCAAGATTTTAGAAAAAAGATAGCAAATAATTGCACTTGAGTGATACCAGGGAATTCTTCTCTAGAGCAGTAGATTAAGGATGTGGCTTGAACTGGGATTCTGGTCAAAGAAAGTCTGAATTCAGTAAGCTGTCATCTAAAGCTGAAATTAGCTTCTATTACTTCCCAGGGTTTTAAACCCAGGCCAGTCAGTATCTCCAGGGAAGTGTTTCTCTCTCTCTCTTTTTTTTTTTTTTTTTGGCAAATGTTGCAAACTTGCCACTCTTCATGCATTGGAATCAGGGAATCAAGCATCTGTGAAAGCTGCCAACATGTTTCTGTTTCCTGGTCTCATTTCATAAAAGGGTACTGATGCAATGACACGGAAAAAGGCTTGTAGAATAAGCCCAGAGAAAAAAAACGGCACACTTAAAAAGCTTAATGAGTATTTCTTTAGTGCTTTCATTGTTGAATTTAATTAAGTTCTCCATAGACTTTTAGGTAAATAGAGCTTAAAAAAAAAAAAAAACAAAAACAAAGCAAATCTTATCCAAAATTGCCTATTTGTAAGTCAGCTTCATTGCTGTGACCAAAATACTCCATAAGAACAATGCAGAAGAGGAAAAGATTTTTTTTTTTTTTTTTTTTTTTAGCTCCTAATTTCAGAGGTCCACTCTGGACCTGAGATAAAGCAAACGTCATGGCAGAGGGCATGATGGAGGAAAGCTTTCTAGCTTACAGTAGATAGGAGCAGGAGGAGCTAAGGTCAAAATATAAACCTCAAAGACATGCCCCCCAGTGACCCACTGCCTCCAATCATGCCTTAACTGCCTACAGTTTTCACCCAGTACAGTAGTCCTTTCACATTATTAATAGATCAAATGAATTGATGCACTGATTAGGTTACAGTGGTCATAATCTAATCATGAGCTTTCAGGGGACATCTCATATCCAAACCATACCAATTCTGTTCAAACTAAATTGTATGTATAGCACATATCCACAAAACAATTTTATATAGTGAAAATCATGGTTTTTGGTAAAGATTCTTTCTCTTGAGAATCCTCATTGATATAAATGCAATGTTTTCCTTTTCATATTTGCCTACAAACATGGAAGCTTTCGATTTTTCCTTTTCTTTTTAGAAAACATGATTATGGGGTTTCATTATATTTAAACATCCTTTGTGTCTGAAAAGTACTTAATATACCTCATGTTGTAATATATTTATATCACTTTTGTATTGCTATCAACTTGCTAATTTAAGATATGGAGGTCAGATTCATCTGAGAGAATTAATGAGATTCAGGAAAATTAAGTGCTTTAAAGTACAGTGAGCCAGAAGCAGAAAGAGAAGAGATTTCTCTGTTTAGGACCTGCCATGTACTAGATATAAGAACTTTTCTTATATTATTTAGTCCTTGCCATAACCAGTGAAATAAGTGTTTTTACTCCTGCTTAAGAGAAAAGAGAACTCAAAAGGATTAGGAATTAAGGAACAGTTTTATTAGAACCTATGCACATGGTCCCTCAGATCTGAAGAAGGACTCTACCAAGATCAAACAGTTTCTTCAATGCGTCAGTTGAAACACACAAAGCTATAAGCAACTCTCACAAATGCTATTCAGTAGAAAACATACTATTGTCTATTCCCTGGAACTGTGTTGTCTAACTTTAAACAGGGTCTTCAAGTTACTTATTCCTTGATTTTCTCTAGCTTTGCTCCCAAAGTTGCATATGGTAAGAGGGCCATGGTGGCTATAATTTGCTGGCATAAACATCAAATCACGGGAATTATTTTGATTTGTAGTAGATATACCAAGTGACATCTTGGAAGTTCATGGAATTAGACTCAGGTTAATGGATGTCTTTAGCAGATCTAGGAAGCAGTGGGATTGTTTGGTTCCTGAGCTCTCTCCTTGTGGCTATCTCTAAAGAGCCAACAACCTGAGACAGGAATTTTGGGCTCCTGAGCAAAGGCTTGCCTTTCCCATAATGTCCTGCCTGAATACAGATTTGTGAACTAGATAAATGATTTTCATTTAAAGTCGCTAGATTTTGAGTTAGTTTACAACTGAAACAGAAAGCAAGACATTAACATAAAAATGGTTGAAATATGCTTAGGAAGTATTTAATATGCAAATGGGTTAGAAGGTAAAGCAATATTGGGTAATATAAATCCTTATCATTAAGCACGGAAGGAATTTTTAGTTTGTTCCTTTCCTATTAAGATGAAATTTATAAAATGTGATTTTGTTACAAAATGTCAAGTCAGCAATTCCTTTGTGGGGTGAGGTGCGATGGGGTGAGACTGCATGTGCTGAATTAGACCACAGGCTCCAGAGACAGAGTTCTATGAAGAGGAAAGAAAAGGAAATGGGCAGACAATATGGCATAAAATTTGCCTTAAACACAACAGAAGTGATAATGTCATTTTGGGATTATGTACTTTTGCTTCTTTAAACCTCAAAATATTGCAGGAGGGAAGATGGTGGAGTGAAGCTAGACAGCAACTCTTGACTCCTCGGCAACTGTAATCTAAGCAGTGAATCAACAACTGAGCAGGGAGGTGGTTGGCAGATGGAACGCTCTGAAACAGAAGATTAAATAGTTTGAGACTTGGAGGGACTCAGAAACTGGATACTGGAGCAAAAAATCAGGAAAAGAATTTGTTAACATAGAACCCTGACCCACCCAGGGATAACAAAGGGAGAATAAAGGAGAAGCAAAGGTCACAAGCTTACTTCCTTAAGAACAGTAGAGCCAGGGGTGGTGGCACACACCTGTAATTACAGTGACTCCATATAGCTCTGAGACCCTCAGCAACTTAGCGAGGCCCTGTCTTAAAATCAAAATTAAAAAGGGCTGGGGAATATAGTTCAATCCTCAGTACACAAACAACAACAACGACGACAACAAAAATCAACCAAACAATAGTAGAAAAGAAAGTTAAACTGGAACAGGAAGGGTAAAGATAGTAAAATATCTCAAATTGTGGGCAGAAAACTGTGCCAACTAGCCATCATGTAGAGATCACACATTAACCAGTCTCCCTGGAAGAAATTAAATCTATACAGCTTCTCCAGACCTGTAGTCATAACCGATAATACTATAATTCCTATTTCAGTACTGCGTGTAGAGGGATTGCTTGTAGCTGAAGTTTGCTGAGAAAGCCCCCTCTTCTCATTGCCAATAATGGGACTGGGGTGGAGCTGATCTGAGAGCAAGTCACTCTCAGGGAGCCAGGCACTGGCAAAGCAACAAGACCCCCAAATTTCAGGCCAAGGAAGTAAGACCTGAACTTTATTTTTTTTTAATTATTATTTTTTATTTTTATAGACTGCATTTTGATTCATTGTACACAAATGGGGTACATCTTTTCATTTCTGTGATTGTGCACCATGTAGATTCATACCATTCATGTAATCATACATGTTCATAGGGTGATGACAGGGTAATGATGTCTGTCTCATTCCATCATTTTTCATACCCCCCTCCTCCCTCTCATTTCCTTCTATGTAATCTAAAGTTCCTCCATTCTTCTCTCACCTCCCACTCCCCCATCCTCATTATTCATTAACATCCACTTATCAGGGAAACATTCAGCCTTTGGTTTTTTGGGCTTGGCCTATTTCACTTAGCATACTATTCTCTAATTCCATCCATTTATCTGCAAATGCTATAATATTATTCTTCTTTATGGCTGAATAATACTCCACTGTGTGTATATATACCACAGTTTCTTTATCAATCATCTGTTGAAGGGCATCTAGGTTGGCTCCACAATCTAGCTATTGTGAATTGAGCTGCTATAAACATTGATGTGGCTGTGTTACTGTAGTATGCTAATTTTAAGTCCTTGGGGTATAAACCCAGGAGTGGGATAAATGGGTCAAAAGGAGGGTCCATTCCAAGTGTTCTGAGGAATCTCCACACTGCTTTCCAGAGTGGCTGCACCAATATGTGACTCCACCAGCAATGTACAAGTGTGCCTTTTTCCCCACATACGCCAACATCTATTATTTTCTGTGTTCTTGATAATAGCCATTCTAATTGGAGTAAGATGAAATCTTAGAGTTGTTTTAATTTGCATTTCTCTAATTACTAGAGATATTGAACAATTTTTCATGTATCTATTAATCACCTGTAATATCTTCTTCTGTAAAGTAAGACCTCAACTTTCTATAGAACTACCCTCACAGATGTGGGTCTGTTGACAAAGTCCTCAGGTGGTAGGCAAAAACCACACAAGTGAATTAGCCAGCAGAAGCCCCATGCCTAGTAACATTCCAAATGGAAGTAGGCACACAGTGCTATCTCCTGCAGAGTGCTTGTGGATACAGGCTAGCCAAGATGGTCTAGTGGCTGAGAGAAGCCACAGAAACCACAGCAATAGGACAGAGGCACACATACCTGAGTGGTACTACTTACCTCACAGATTCTGGGCTGCAGAGTGTAGATGACACCCTGTCCCAGTGGCAGGCTAATCCCCATGATCAGCAATAGCAAGAGTGGGAGGCTCCCATGCCCCAGGAGCACCCAGGTGCCCACAGGTCCTGCACACCTGGACCTCATAGTCACAGTCAACATACACCCAGACACAGGCTGCCCAAAGACCCAGTGATGGGCAGGGGGGTCAGTTAGCCACAGTAACCAGCAAAGATCCCTGTGCTCAGCACCCCAATCCTCAACAGAAGTGGCCTGTGGATGACTGATAGTGAGGACTAGGCGCTAGCAGAAGAGAAGAAAGGCAGCAACCTGAACAGAAGCTCTGTGCCCCAGCAGTGCTTCACACCTTTCAGAGGGTCCTCAACCTTTGGTCCCATAGCTATGGGTAGTTACAGAGCACATTCAGACACAGGCTCACAGAAAGCTCTCCTTGGGAAAATCCAGAAACCTGCAGAACGCCCTGCAACTGGCGGAGCCCCTCTCACGTTGGTAGCACAATTAGAGGTCCTACAGAGTGGCATCCCACAGACAACAGGCACTACCCAGTGTGCCCAGACACATATCCAATGGCCCTCATGCACCTGTGGGGAACAGCGGTCCTGAACCTCCCAAAGGCTGCCCAGTGCCAGTTCAGCTAGACCACTACGCCTCTGCCTTAGACTGCTACACTCTGCACGTCCTGAATTCTACACAGGGGATACCACATCAGATTTTAAAACTCTGGGTATAAGGACCATTTCTACAGGAAGGCACACAGACTGCATTCCCAGTCATGGAAATACCTGGGAGCCAAGTCAAAGGTAAATAAGAATGTCTTTTCTGATGCATTGTTAAGCTATTAGGTGTCTAGATTCACCAAAGTACAGAAGGGGTCCTCCTAGACCCTGTCTGAGATGTACTGATGAGATCACTACCATCAAACCAGAGGAATTTAGAGGTAAATCCAAGAAACTGTGGAATTTTTTAAACACCCCCAAATCTGATGAAATTTAAATTGGAAAAATCCAATATGAAATCTCCCCAACTCAGATAACTTGGCATGGAATAACACATCTCTCTAATACCAGTTTTGATCATACAGATATCATTTTCCAAATGAAATTGACGCATTTACCCATATTACTTGATATTGATTCATCAACCCAATTTGATGTATTTCTCCTGTTTTATTAAAGCATTTAATGGAATCTTTAATTCTATCTTTTTCTCCTTGCTCATGTTTCTTTTTTTTTTTTTTTTTGTAAACAAATGGGATACATGTTGTTTCTCTGTTTGTAAATGGAGCCAAGGCATACCATTTGTGTAATCAGAGATTTACACAGGGTAATGTTGTTTGATTCATTCTGTTATTTTTTTCCTTTCCCCCCACCCCTCCCACCCCTCTTTTCCCTCTATACAGTCCTTCCTTCCTCCATTCTTGCCCCCCTTCTTAACCCAAACCCTAAACCTAACCTTAACCCTAACGCTAACCCCTCCTACCCCCCATTATATGTCATCACCTGCTTATCAGAGAGATTATTCGTCCTTTGGTTTTTTGAGATTGGCTTATCTCACTTAGCATGATATTCTTCAATTTCATCCATTTACTTGCAAATGCCATAATTTTATCATTCTTTATGGCAGAGTAATATTCCATTGTATATATATGCCACAGTTTATTTATCCATTCATCAATTGAAGGACATCTAGGTTGGTTCCACAATCTGGATATGGTGAATTGAGGAGCAATGAACATTGATGTGACTGTATCTCTGTAGTATGCTGATTTTAAGTCCTTTGGGTATAGGCCAAGGAGTGGGATAGCTGGGTCAAATGGTGGTTCCATTCCAAGATTTCTGAGGAAACTCCATACTGCTTTCCAGAGTGGCTGCACTAATTTGCAACCCCACCAGCAATGTATGAGTGTATCTTTTTCCCCACAACCTCTCCAACACCTATTGTTGCTTGTGTTCTTGGTAATTGCCATTCTAATTGGGGTGAGATGGAATCTTAGAGTAGTTTTGATTTGCATTTCTCTTATTACTAGAGATGTTGAACATTTTTCCATATATCTGTTGATTGTTTGTACATCTTCTTCTGTGAAGTGTCTGTTCATTTCCTTAGCCCATTTGTTGATTGGATTATTTGTATTCTTGGTGTAGAGTTTTTTGAGTTCTTATAGATTCTGGAAATTAGCGCTCTATCTGAAGTATGATTGGCAAAGATATTCTCCCACTCTGTAGGCTCTCTCTTGACATTACTGAGAGTTTCCTTTGCTGAGAGAAAGCTTTTTAGTTTGAATCTATCCCAGTTGTTGATTCTTGCTTTTATTTCTTGGGCTATGGGAGTCCTGTTAAGGAAATCTGATCCTAAGCCAACAAGTTGAAAATTTGGACCTGCTTTTTCCTCTATACAATGCAGGGTCTCTGGTCTGATTCCGAAGTTCTTGATCCATTTTGAGTTGAGTTTTGAGCAGGGTGAGAGATAGGGGTTTAATTTCATTCTGTTGCATATGGTTTTCCAGTTTTCCCAGCACCATTTGTTGAAGAGGCTATCTTTTCTCCATTGCATATTTTTGGTACCTTTGTCTAGTATGAGAAAATTGTATTTATTTGGGTTTGTGTCCATGTCCTCTATTCTGTACCATTGATCTACCTGTCTATTTTGGTACCAATACCATGCCATTTTTGTTAG
Organism: Sciurus vulgaris; assembly: GCF_902686455.1. NCBI lineage: Eukaryota > Metazoa > Chordata > Mammalia > Rodentia > Sciuridae > Sciurus > Sciurus vulgaris. Next base: position 87,129,427 of record NC_136462.1, read on the forward strand.
CATTGCTTTGGAGTAGAGTTGAAGATCTGATATTGCAATACCCCCTGCTTCGCCCCTTCTACTGAGGATTGCTTTAGTTATTCTGGGTTTTTTATTCTTCCACATGAATTTCATAATTGCTTGCTCTATTTCTGTAAGGTACACCATTGGGACATTAATTGGAATTGCATTGAATCTGGATAGCACTTTTGGTAGTATGGCCATTTTGACAATATTAATTCTGCCTATCCAAGAACATGGGAGATCTTTCCATCTTCTAAGGTTTTCTTTAATTTCTTTCTTTAGTGTTCTGTAGTTCTCATTGTAGAGGTCTTTCACCTCTTTTGTGAGATTGATTCCCAAGTATTTTATTTTTTTTCATGCTATTGTGAATGGGGTAGTTTTCCTAATTTCTCTTTCTGAAGATTCATCACTTATGTATAAAAATGCTTTGGATTTTTGAGCATTGATCTTTTAACCTGCTACTTTACTGAATTCACTTATGAGTTCTAAGAGTTTTCTGGTGGAATTTCCAGGTTCCTCTAAATATATAATCATGTCATCAGCGAACAGGGATAGTTTGAGTTCCTCTTTTCCAATTCGTATCCCTTTAATTTCTAGGTTTGTCTAATTGCTCTGGCTAGAATCTCAAGAACAATGTTGAATAGAAGTGGTGAAAGAGGGCATCCCTGCCTTGTTCCAGTTTTTAGGGTGAATGCTTTCAGTTTTTCACCATTTAGAATGATATTGGCCATGGGCTTAGCGTAGATGGTCTTTACAACATTAAGGAATGTTCCACTACCCCAATTTTTTCTAGTGTTTTGAGCATGAAGGGATGCTGTATTTTTAAAAATTTATTTATTTATTTATTTTAATTAAAAATAATAAATTTACCTAGGGCAATCTTGTTTGATTCATTCTGTTATTTTTTTCCCTTCCCCCCACCCCTCCCTGTATTTTATCGAATGCTTTTTCTGCATCTTTGAAATAATCATGTGATTCTTAACTTTTAGTCTGTTGATATGGTGAATGACACTTATTGATTTCTGGATGTTGAATCATACTTGCATCCCTGGGATAAAACCCACTTGATCGTGGTGCACTATCTTTTTAATATGCTTTGTATGCAATTTGCTAAAATTTTGTTGAGAATTTTTGCCTCAATGTTCATTAAGGATATTGGTCTGAAATTTTCTTTCCTCAATGTGTCTCTGTCTGGTTTAGGTATCAGGGTGATATTAGCTTCATAGAATGCATTTGGGAGGGTTCCCTCTTCTTCTATTTCATGGAATACTTTGAGGAGTATTGGAATGAGCTCTTCTCTAAAGGTTTTGTAGAACTCGGCTGAGAACCCATCTGGTCCTGGACTTTTCTTTGTTGGTAGGCTTTTGATGACCTCTTCTGTTTCATTGCTTGAAATTGATTTATTTAAGTTGTGTATGTCCTCCTCGTTCAGTTTAGGTAATTCATATGTCTCTAGAAACTTGTTGATGTCTTCGAGGTTTTCTGTTTTGTTGGAGTATAGATTTTCAAAATAGCTTCTAATTATGTTTTGTATTTCACTTGTGTCTGTTGTGATATTTCCTTGTTCATTCCGAATTTTAGTAATTTGAGTTTTCTCCCTCTTTCTCTTTGTTAGTGTGACTAAGGGTTTATCAATTTTGTTTATTTTTTCAAAGAACGGACTATTTATTTTGTTAATTTTTCAGATTGATTCTTTTGTTTCAATTTCATTGATTTCAGCTCTGAGTCTAACTATTTCCTGTCTTCTACTACTTTTGTTGTTGGTCTGCTCTTCTTTTTCTAGGGCTTTGAGCTGTAGTGTTAAGTCGTTTATTTGTTGATTTCTACTTCTTTTGTTGAATGCGCCCCATGAAATAAATCCTTCTCTAAGTACTGCTTTCCTAGTGTCCCAGAGGTTTTGATATGATGTGTCTTTGTTCTCGTTTACTTCTAAGAATTTTTAAATTTCCCTCCTGATGTCTTCTGTTATCCATTCACCATATAATAGTGTATTATTTAATCTCCAGGTATTGGAGAAGTTTCTGTTTTTTATTCTGTCATTTATTTCTAATTTCAATCCATTGTGATCTGATAGAGTACAAGGTAGTATCTCTATCTTCTTGTATTTGCTAACAGTAGCTTTGTGGCATAAAACATGGTCCATTTTAGAGAAGGATCCACGTGCTGCTGAGAAGAAAGTGTATTCGTTCTTTGTTGGATGGTATATTCTATATAAGTCGGTTAAGTCTAAATTGTTGATTGCGTTATTGAGATCTATGGTTTCTTTATTCAATTTTTCTTTGGATGATCTATCCAGCAGTGAGAGAGGTGTGTTAAAATCACCTAGTATTATTGTGTTGTGGTCTATTTGATTTCTGGCATTGAGAAGGATTTGTTTGACATACATGAATGAGCCAATGTTCGGGGCATAGATATTTATGATTGTTATGTCTTATTGATTTATGCTTCCCTTAAGCAGTATGTAATGTCCTTCTTTATCCCTTCTGACTAGTTTTGGCTTGAAGTCCACATTATCTGAAATGAGGATGGATACTCCAGCTTTTTTGCTGTGTTCGTGTGCATGGTATGTTTTTTCCCATCCTTTCAGCTATAGTCTATGGGTATCTCTTTCTATGAGATGAGTCTGTTGCAGGCAGCATATTGTTGGAGTTTTCTTTTTAATCCAATCTGCCAGTCTATGTCTTTTGATTGATGAATTGAGGCCATTAACATTCAGGGTTATTATTGTCATATGATTTGTATTCCCAGTCATTTGACTCATTTTTGTTTTTTGACATGATTTGGTTTCTCCTTTATTTGGCTATTCCTTTAGGCTAGTTCCTCCCATTGCTGATTTGCATCATTGTTTTTCATCTCTTCCTCATGGAATATTTTGCTGAGAATGTTCTGTAATGCCAGCTTTCTTTTTGTAAATTCCTTTAGCTTTTGTTTATCATGGAAGGATCTTATTTTGTCGTCAAATCTGAAAGTAAGTTTTGCTGGGTATAAGATTCTTGTTTTCTTTCAGGGTTGGTAAATGCTGTTCCAGGCCTTTCTAGCTTTTAGAGTCTGGATTAAAAAATCTGCTGATATTCTTATTGGTTTCCCCCTGAATGTAATTTGATTCTTTTCTCTCATGGCCTTTAAAATTCTGTCTTTATTTTGTATGTTAGGTATTTTCATAATAAAGTGCCTTGGTGTGGGTCTGTTGTAATTTTGTATATTTGGAGTCCTACAAGCCTCTTGTACTTGGTTTTCCATTTCATTCCTCAGATTTGGGAAATTTTCTGATATTATTTCATTGAATAGATTGTTCATTCCTTTGGTTTGTTTCTCTAAGCCTTCCTCAATCCCAATAATTCTTAAATTTGGCCTTTTGATGATATCCCATAATTCTTGTAGATTCTGTTCATGAGTTCTTACCATCTTCTCTGTTTGTTCAACTTTGTTTTCAAGGTTAAATATTTTTTCTTCAATGTCTGAGGTTCTGTCTTCCAGGTATTCTATCCTATTGGTTATGCTTTCTATGGAGTTTTTTACTTGGTTCATTGTTTCCTTCATTTCAAGGATTTCTGTTTTTTTTTTTTTTTTTTTTTTTTTTATTATCTCTAACTCTTTATTGAAATGATCTCTTGCTTCCCATATTTGTTCTTTTACCTGTTGATTAGTGCGATAATTTAATGCCTGCATTTGCTCTTTCATCTCCTCGTTTGCTTCCCTGATTGTTTTAATTATGCACATTCTGAACTCCCTTCTGACATTTCTTTTGCTGTGCTGTCATTGGGTTTTATTGATATAGTATCTAGGTTTGTTTGGGACATTTTCTTCCCTTGTTTTCTCATATTGGTCAGATATTAGTGGGACTCTGAGATATTGCAGATTTCCTCTATTGGCTTATAGTGTCCCTGTAGATTTCCAGTATATCACCTCCCAGCCTTCAGTAGCCTGACGTCTTGGAGTAACTTGATAATGCAGTGCTTCCGAAGAAAGCTTCCCCTAGCCCATTACTGGTTCCAGGGCTTGGAGCTGACTCTGTGTGGAGAGGCTCTCACTGGGCTGTCTGCTCCGAGAAGCTGGCCATGAAATAAGCCTATCTCTGGAGGGAGCAGGGCCACCTGGAGAAGTCTTTGGCTGCCCTGCCCTGGTCCCAGAGGCTCCCTGAGGGCCGCAGCTCACCGCTGGCTCTGGGACTTGGAGCTGGCTCTGTGCAGAAAGGCTCTCACTGGGCAGCCTCCTCCGAGAAGCTGGCTGTGGAAGGCATCCACCGCCGGAGGGAGCAGGGCTGCCTGGGGAAGACTCCAGCTGCCCTGCCCTGCTCTGAGAAGCCACCCCTGTCCAGGCCTGCTGCCTGGGCTGAGCTTCACCCGGTGGGGGAGACTCACCCCATGGCTCTATGTTAGTCTGAGTCTCTCAATGCCTTCCCTTCTTGAATCCTGGGTTCTGGAGCTACAGGAGATGCAGTCACCCTCTAGTCTGCCATCTTGGATCCGTGCTCATGTTCATATTCTCTCTTCTTTATCGCTCATTTTTCTCTCACATTACCTGCTCCTGTGTCTATTTTCCAATTTTTCTTTTTCTTTTATTTTTTTCATTTCTTTTTCTGACATTTTTTTTCTTTTTACCCTTTTAAATCCCTATAAAATTTAACAGTGTTATGGTTTGCGTGTGAGGTGTCTCCCAAAACTCATGCATGTGTGAGACAATGCAAGAATGTTTAGAGGACAAATGATTGGGTTATGAGATCTTTAACCCCATCAGTGAATTAATCACCTGATAGGATTAATTAAAGGCAGGTAGGGTATAGCTGGAGAAGGTGGGGCATTAGGGTGTGACTTTTTTATTTGGAAAGTGAAGATTTCTCTCTCTCTCTCTCTCTCTCTCTCTGCTTGCTGATCATCATGTGAGTTGCTTCCCTCCACCACACTCTTCCACCATGATATCCTGCCTTACCTTGAGCTCTGAGCAATGCAGCCTGCTGCCTGTGGATTAAGAGCTCTGAAACCATGAGCCCCCAAATAAACTCTTCCTCTTCTACAATTGTGCTGGTTTGGTCTTTTAGTCACAGCAGCAAGAAAAGCTGACTATAACAGTAAGTGGAGCTTACTGGCTGATTCTTGTGGGAACTCAGAAGACCAAAGACCAGAATGCAAATAGGACAGTGGAGACAGGGCTCAAGAGGGTTTAGAGGAAAAGAAGTTCACTACTGGTAATTGAACTAGAGCCTGATAATCAGGAGCAGAAAGCGAGCAGAAAGATTTGAAAAACTTAGACTAAGGTGGGAGTAATTGGGCCAAGAAAATTGCAGTAGTTAAAGACATTGCTGTCATTAAAGAAATGCTAAAAACTTTGCCCAGAGATGATAAGAAAGATGGTTTGAGTGCATCTCAGGAATTGACAAGATCTTATCCATCTCAGACTCAGAGGAGTAAAAGTAAAAATTACCTTGTGAAGATAGTAGGGTACCCTTCTTGCACTAGGGACCTAGAAAGTTTATTCAACATGCCCAGTTACCCAGGCAGTTAGAGGCTGCTATGGTGAGGGTCCCTGGAGACTGGGCTACTGCTCAAAATGGCCTTGCTGTCAACCACGTGGTTCTGGTTCTCCAGGAGTGCAGGATGCTAGAGTTAGGGGGTCATGAAGACTTCCACCAAGATTTCAAGGAAGAATTTGGAGGCCAGGCAAAGTGCAACAGGATTGGAGTGCAGACACTCTGAGAGGGTACTGTGTGGAGATTTGAGGAGGAATCTGAAGTTGCAGTGGAGATATACGAGATTAAGAAATGCAAGTAATGTGTGACATTGTCCTAGGAAAGCTACAGGAATTGAGCAGGGACAAGTCAATGAAAAGGTCACTTGGGCTGCAACCAACAAGACCACAGGGGTGGAGCTACATGAGCCCTTTGGACAGAATATCACCATGCCCTGTGCTCCTGATGCCAGACACAGAAATATAGGACTTGTTTGCCCAACTGGATTTCAGTCTTGCTTTGGTTCTATCCCTTCTTTTCATGCCCCTATTTTTCTGAACAGAAATGTTAACTCTGTGCCATTTTATACTGGATATTTGCAAATTGCTTTTAATTTTACAGGAGCTCACATTGTGAGATTGCCTTGAGCTTCAGAGAAGACTTTGGACTTGAACTTTGTGCAATCTTGGAACTGTTGAGACTATGGTGACTCTTGGAAATGGACTAAATGTATTTCGCATTGTGAAATGGTCATGTACTTTTGGGGACCAGGGACAGAATATTATGGTTTGGATGTGAAGTGTCCCCCAAAAGCTCAAGTGTGAGATAATGCAAGAAGTTTTAAAGGAGAAATAATTGGGTTATGAAAGGTTTAACCCAATCAGCAACTTAATCTCTTGATGGGATTAATTAAAGGCAAGTAGGTGTGGCTGGAGGAGATGGGGCATTGAAAGTGTGTCTCTGGGGTATATGTTTGTATTTGGAAAGTGGAGATATTCTCTCTCTCTCTCTCTCTCTCTGCTTTCTCATCATCAAGTGGGCTGCTTCCCTCTGCCACATTCTTCCATGATGTCCTGCCTCTCTTTGAACTCTGAGGAATGGAGTCTGCTTACTATGGACTGAGACCTCTAAAACTGTGAACCACCAAATAAACATTTCTTCCCCTACAATCCACCCCTGCAATTGTGCTGGTTGGGTCCTTTAGTCATAGCAGTGAAAAAGCTGACTAAAACAGTAATTTTAATTCAATACGTAATTTCTCAACCTATTCAAGAACATTTCTCCCATTTTCTATTTGGATTAGAGGATCTATGGAAAACACTTTCAATAAGTTTTTAAAGATTTATTATTATATGCTTTGTTCTAAAGTGGTTGCAGTTACTGGAGATTAGTATATCCTCTCAAAAAGGTGTCAAATACTAGACATATCAGCAGGTTCATACTGTGTGAGAATATTGACATTTGATATTTGCCCAGGCTGGGGCACTTTGTAAAAAGATAAATGCTCACTAAAAAGTTCCTTGTAAAACAGTGGAAGAGCTAATAATCCCAGCAGATGAGCATAAATACATGCAATATGAAAATTCAAGGGTTTAAGATACCCTAAGAGCTTACCACATACTTCAATGTATGACTCCATAGACACCATAGTGAAGAATAGTGGATAAAGAATTTAGAAAGTTGAAATTTAAAGTGATTAATGAAGTAAAAGAAGATGTAAGGATCAAACTAAAGAAATCACAGAAAGTGAAAGAGCATTTAAATTAAGTAAAGTGGGACATTTTCCTAGGAAAGCTACAGGAATTGAGCAGGGACAAATCAATGGAAAGGTCACTTGGGCTGCAACCAACAAGACCACAAGGGTCTGAAATTCTGAAAAAATAACCCAACAAAAATCCTAGAAATGAAAGACACAATAATCTACTTAAAAATTCAGTTGAAGGTGTCACCAGTATATCGGACCATATAGAAGGAAGATTTTGATATCTTAAAGACAAGATATATAATTTTGAAAACAACAATAAAGAAAAGATGAAAAGAGACCATGACCATATTATTCCAGGGAACCTAGGTCAACATTAAGGGAACAAACTTGAGAATAAATGGTATTAAAGAAGGCACTTAGATACAAACTAAGGGCGTGCATACCTTTTTCATTTAAATAGCATTTAAAGCCTTTAAAAATAGTATCCCAAAATTTTCCAAAACTCGGAAGTGAGATAGAAATACAGTTATAAAAACAGAATCACAAATTGACAAGTTTTAAAATGAATACTCTCCAAGACACATTATAATGAAAATATTTAATATGCAGAGCAAGAATAAAATTTTAAAAGACTCAAGAGAAAAACTGCTGGTCACACTTAGATGTAAGCCAAGCAGAATTATCTTTGACTTCTCAGCAGAGATTCTAAAGACACCAGGATTTGGAATAATTTATGACAAGTCCTGAAAGAAAATAATTGCCAATCAAGATTGCTATACCCAGCAAAGATATCCTTCAGAACTGAATAAGAAATAAAAGCCTTCCAAGAAAATGATACACGAAAAGAATTTATGACAACTAAGGTGACACTACAGAACATACTTAAGGAAATATTACATGGAGATGAAATTAAAAACAAACTTCAGAACAGAAAGTGAATGACTCTAATTAGAAGAATAGCCAAGTAAAGGAGACTCAGCACTAAGTTAAACATTAGCAATAAATAAAAAGGACAGAAAAAAAATAAATTCTCTCTGATAACACCAAATGTTAAAGGTCTCAAATCTCCAATTAAAAGGTGTAAACTGGCAAAGTGGATTAAAATATAAGATCCAACAATATGTTGTTCAGATAGGACTCAACTTACAGGTAAAAACATCTACAGGATGAAGGTGCAAGTAAGGAAAAACATATACCATGCCACTGGCAACTGAAAGCAAGCAAGAATAGCTACTCTTGTATCTGTGAAACTAGACTTCAAGCCAAAATTAATCAGAAGAAACAAAGAAAGTCACTTCATATTGAAAGGGAGCTATCCAACAAGAACATGTAATGATTATAAATATTTATGTCCCTAATGTTGTGTATGTACTTACCAAAAAAAAAAAAAATCTACTCATCTTAAAGACTCAGGTAGGTCCCAATATGGTCAACCTGAATGATTTCAACACACCTCTCTCTGGAATATATAGGTCATCCAGACATAAACCAAATGAGGACTCTTCAGACCTAAAAAAAAATTACTACTAATCAAAATGATCTAAAAAACTTCTATAGAATATTCTATCCATTGACAGCTGAATTCACTTTCTTCTCAGCTGCTCATGGAGGCTTCTCTAAAACAGACCATATTTTATAACACAAAGCAAGTCTCTGCAAATACAAAAACATTGAGATAATTCCTGGCATCTTATAAGATCATAATGGAATGAAGTTAGAAATCAAGAACAAGAAACTATTTTAACAACTGGAAATTGAATAATATACTTTGAATGATGAATGTGTCTGAAAAAATTCAGGGAAGAACTAACAAATAGTCTTAGAAACAAACAAGAAGGGAGATACAACACATCGGAATCTTTTGAGATATTATAAAAGCAGTTCTAGGGCTGGGGATATAGCTCAGTTGGTAGAGTTCCTGCCTCAGAAGCATAAGACCCTGGGTTCAATCCCCAGCACTGCAAGAAAAAAAAAGAAGAGTTCTAGGGATAAATAATCTAATGTTATATTTGAAGGCTTTAGGAAGGCATGAAAACACTAATTCCAAAACCAATAATATCAAATTAAAGTGTATGCTCAACAAGGAAAAAATTAGGAGCATGAAAACAGAGCCTACAGTAGGAGAAAATTTTTGCCAGTTATTCTTCTGACAGAGAATTAATATCCAGATATCTACAGAACAACAACAACAACAACAACAAAAAAAACCCACGAACTCCAGAAAACACAAAATCCCACCAATTGGGGATACACAAATCAAAACTACACTGAGATTTCATCTCACCCCTGTTAGTTTGGAAATCCTCAAGAAAATAAATAAGATAAATAATAATAAATGCTGGTGAGGATGTGAGGATAAAGACATACCTATACATTGTTGGTGGGACTACAAATTAGTACAATACAACCACTATGTAAATCAGTACGGAGATTCCTCAAAAAACCAGGAATAGGACCACCATATGACCAGGTATTTCACTCCTTGGTGTTTTATCAAAAAGAACTGAAAGAAGCATACTTTAGCATTACATGTATTCCAATGTTTATAGAAGTGCAATTTACAAGAACCAACTTATGGAATCAAACTGGGTATCCATCAACAGATGAATGGATAAAGAAAATAAAGAAGTTGAGGTGTACATATACAATAGAGTTCTACTAAGTCATAAAGAAGAATGATTTATGTCATTTGCTGATAAATGAATTGAACTGAAGAACATCATGTTAAGTAAGTGAAATAATCCAGACTCAGTCAAAGATTAGAGGTTTTTTCTCATATGTGAAAGCTGGAGGGGATGGGGGAAGAAATAAAGAAGGGAACTCTTACAAAAATAGAAGGGAGAACAGTAGAGTGGGAGATTGAGAGGGAGGAAGGTGGGGAAGGAAAGGATATTTACTGCAGAATGAAGATCAAATATGTGCTATGTGCATGCATGAATAGGTCACAATGAACTCCATCTTTATATATAATTATAATCTACCAATTTAAAAGATACATAACTAGAAGGAGGACCCATACAGTAGTAGAAGGGAATTGAGGGAGGGAGGAGGAGAGAGAAAGGGGAAGTGCTCAGGAATGAAATGAAGAAAATTATGCTATGTGCATAAACAAATATATCACAATGAACCTCATTATTATGTATAATTATAATGCACTAATAAAAAAATAAAAATTCAAATATATTTAAAGTGAGTATAACAACAGACAGAGTGGGCCAGAACAGTTTTTTTTTTTTTAATCTCTCTCCCTTTCATCCCTACCCATCCCACCTTCTACCTACCTGAACACAGGAAATGTTATCATTTGTTCACATTTAAGAAGCAGACCAGTTGTATGTGGGTCTGCACTGATTCCTATGAAAAAGAGTGAAAAGCATCATCATTGATTCTTTATAATGAAGTCACCATGCCCTGTAGTTACTTTTCACAATTCTTTCTACAAAATATTGTTCTATTTTTGTAGATTTTTTTCTGCCTTGCCTCAATCTTATTTTTACACTTCTATTTTTCTATTCTTCTTCTTTTTCTTGCTTTATCAGACTCTAGCTAGTTTTTAGTCTTAAACTCATCACCTAAAAAGCACTCAAGGCCTTCCAGCCACAGTGTCTATGTTGATATTATTCATTGGCTTCTTGTGAATATCCTCACCATTTCCCACATCTACTGTTATAATAGGAAACATTTATTCAAGACTTACAAAGGTTCTAGTATCTCAAAGCTATTTTGAAGATTCTCATCCCTTTCTATTTTCAACACTTAAAATTCAATTACTTGCCTTGTAACCTAAGTTTTAAAAAATTTTTGTATTGGCAGATAATAATTGTTTATCTACATAGGGGATGATGTAATATTTCAGTCCACATATACATTGCATATTGATCAAGTAAGGATATTTAGCTTATTCACCTACTCAAACATTTATCATTTTCTGTGATGAAAACATTCACAATCCTTTCCTTATAGCTATTTTGAAGTGTACAACATCTTATTATTTCCTATAATCATCCTTCTGTGTAATAGAACACCAGAACTTACTCTTCCTATCTGGCAATATGCACTATTCTTTCTTTACTTCTATGATCTTAAGTGTTTTCAGATTGCTCATACAAATGAAGTCATATGGTGTTTGTTTTTCTGTGCCTGGCTTATTTCACTAACAAGAAGGCCAGGTCCACTCATCTTGCCTCAAGTGACAGGATTTTGTCCAGTTTTGTGACTGAATAGTATTCCATTATATATAGACCACATTTTATTTATCCATTCATCTGATTATGGACGTGCAGTTGATTCCATTTCTTGGCTATTGTGAATGGTTCTGCAATGAACAGAGAGTGCAGGTCTCCCTTTGACATAAAATCCTCTCTTTATGTCATCCGATAGTTTTCCTTTTAATGTTATCCCTAAGATTATTTTTTAAAATTTATTTCCCATACTTTGCTGGGGCTTAGACCTCACCCAGTAGCTCTCTCAGATTTATTATCCTCCTTTATCAATCAATTAGCACGGTTCTTTCTGTTAGCCTCTCTCCTACTTTCTTTGGCAATTACTGGAGTCATGAAGTAATTTATCTTATTTGTGTTGTCTCCCCAAGAAAGAATTTAAATTATATATTTCTTCAAGGCAGATCCTGTCTTTATTGTTTTAAATTCTTCTCATTTGTTCTGTAATGTGGTCAGTGACAAAAGCATGTGACAAAAACTTAACAAATCGGAAAAACAAATGTCTTTATGATTAATATGTTGAATTTGCAAATGAGTGCTACTCTACATAGAAGAAAATAGATTATGGATATTAGAGTGTGATGCAAATGTATTCATTTTAATATATCTTCTTATTAACATATTTAAGTGTAGATTGTTCTGAACTCCCGATTACATTATGGGAATATGTATAAGAAGGGAGCTTATAAAAACACGATGTCTCCAAAAGGTAGGTCAATAATAGCTATAGTACTTAATTCTTAAATGTAATTTTAGAACTGTTTCCAATCTCTTTTAAATTTTCTCATCAATAAAACAAAGTATTCATATTTATATTAATTACATGTTTAAGAAATTTATAGCAATCAGATAATGTAGAGCTATGAGCTCATGGAATTTATGAACTGGTTATTTTTCATTGCTTATAGAAGCGGATCACATAATTTTCTTTCCTCAGTTTTCACCTTATATATTCTTAATATTAGAAGGCTTCTGAACAATCTTCCTGATTTTTCTCATTATGTAGAGTGTTTCCCAGTGTTGAAAATGGTGTTGAAAAGACTAGCATCGTCAGCTGGTGATGTTAATTGCTGCCCATAGCCTGAGAAATGAGGCAGAGATGGATGCTCAACATATGCTTAACAATGGGCCCCTCCCCCTTCCTCTAAATGGGTCACAACATTCTTGCTAATAGTCTACACCCAAACTTGGAAAACCTTCTGAGTTAAAATATCCTGTTTGTTATCTGGTGAAAGGGGCACAGTATTAGAAAGAAACTGAACTTCCTGTGTTTTTTATACTCAACCGATTCCTTGGATATGGCACCAAGCATAGGTCAGACTTCATGGCAGCTTCTCTTGTGATAAGGTTTGAAAACTGAGCCCTAGGTTGGGGCTTGTTTCAGGGGGACTTCCATTGTGCCTATTGTAGTATTGAAAGTAGTTCACTGGAGAGGAAGGCAAGAGATTACAAGTTAGTCAGAGCTTCCTTGGACCAGGTTGTGCAATATTAGATGTACTATCAGGGAAGGGCTACATATAATAAGATCTGATTAATAATTTGTTCCAATGTAACATCAAAACTTATGTTCTAAACTAGTTTTGATGAGTAGCTGAACAAAATCATTTAGAATTGCACTGTCCAATATGGTAACTACCAGCCAGATGGGGCTATTGAGAACTTGAAATATGACCTGTTTAAATTGAGATGTACTATAAGCAAATACTTGGTTTAAAGAAAATAATGTGATATAATATTGTTTTTATTAAATACATGCTGAAATAATATTTTACATTTATTGGATTAAAGAAAATGTATCCTTAAAAATGAAAATTCCACCTGTTTAATTTTCACTTTAAAAAAATGTGAATAAAATAAAATAGAAAAATCACATATATAGTGCACATTTTATTGTGTTGGGCAATGATGGTTTAGAACTTTCTAGTAATAAAGACCTGGCTTTAAGTCCTGGCTCTGATCCATGTGTTATTTAATTACAAAGTCTCAGAATTTTTGCATAAGAATAGTACTCCCCATATTATTTTAATGAGGATTAGCTTATGTTGGTAAAGCACTTTATGTGACAATGAGTCATTCTCTGCAGTTTTCAGTTTACTGATACATAAAATCACAAGTTCAGGTAAAAATTTTAAAGTAATTCATTCAAAACATTTGGTCTAGTATGGCCTCAAGCTCTAGGTTCATCAGTGTGTTGGTAATGTATGTGTTAGTTAAGGGGAAGCAGGAATACACTGATGAGTATGCGGCTTAGAAATCCAGTTTGAGCTGCCCAGTCTCTGCTCTGGTCCCTTTTCCAGAGACTTCCTTGTCTGCCATCTCTAAAGTTACAGTGACATCAGTCATGCTGATATGATTGTCCCCCCTGGTCACAGTTGACTAGTAGAGAAGTGAGCACCTGCCCAGGTTGGGGCAAGATTTCCTTTGAGACCAAGAGAATCCAATTCTGTCTGGTGTATTCTTAAGTAGAGAAGACATCAACTAGAGAGATATCAGTGTTGTCCATTTTCAACTCTGCGTACTGGGAAATAGAGACAGCCCCTCTGTGGTAGAAAGAAAAAGTTTAAACCAATGTGGGTGTGGTCCTTAAATTTGCTCATGGTCTGCTAGAGGTGTAAGCACACAAGTGATTTACCACACTAAACCATTTTAAGAGACACAGAGAGGGTAACAAGTGACAGACTGATGGAGTTGGTGAAGGATGCCAAAATAATATGTGAGGAGGTCATCTGAGAACAAAGGAGGCTCTTTTTAGATGAAGAAGGGAAAATAGACATTTCCAGGCAAGGGACACATACAAATGCAAAGTATGAAAGCGAATGTTACGTTGCGAGGATGATGGATCCGTGACTGGATAAAAGGATGTTAGGACCTTTCAGAGTCTAAATTTGCTTTTAATTTTAAACATCCTCAGGAATACAAAGGACAGGACAGGAGGTGAATAAGCAATGAACTTGGGAGTAAGAAGACTTGACTGTTGTTGCAAACCTGACACAGATTGATGACATCACCTTGGGGGATTTTCATCACTTTTTTGGCAATTGGTTTCCTCATTTGAAAAATGGGGAGACAAATTACATCATCTCTATGGTCCCTTTAAGCTCAAAGTTCCTTGGTTTCATAAATTAAATACAAAAGTTTTTTTCATTCTGACGAAGCATTTCTAGTAGGTTTGATTGTGGCAATGATTTAAAATAGATGTGCTTCCTTTCCTGTCAAAACAGTCTGATATGATAATATGCCACATCAAAAAAGCTTTGTCCCAAATATTTACTTCATAAACTAGGAAATTACACCTGGGCTTGAACTAGTTATATCTTTAATATTTTACTTTCTCCATCTGTGCAATGGGCCAAATGAAATATGTAATGTATTTGAGTATTGCAAAATAATGATGGCTGTGTTCTGTGGGAGGAAAGCACCATTCCTGCTTGAATATGAAAAACAAAAAACATTTCCCACCAGGTTGTCTCCAAAAACAATTTTATAAAGTCTATTGGTATTTAAAAATACAGAAATGGTCATAGGAATGGAAGATTTGTTGAAAATCACATTTCCAAGTACAGTGTATTTCTTTCACATGCATCTTTTGTACTCCCGTCTTTCTGCCTTTGGATACCATAAAGGGGAACTCTTATTCTTTCTCACTACATACTTGTCATGATCTTTTGACAACTTGATCCTTGAGATTTTCTCTATTTAGAAACAATATTCCATGGAAATAAATGACACACGTTGTTGTTGACTGTTACCAGGCATGAAAACTTGCTAAGTGGAGCAGATTCCAAGCTGAGAGAATGGGGATTAGAAGTATTGGTGAGGTTGAATGATAAATAAGAAAATTACAAGCACAACCATAAGTTGACGGATGAGAAGGAAAGAGAAATAGCACATCTACTGTGTGCACAATTTATTTAGCTACACTATATTCTTATGAGACCTCTTTCAAAATACAAGGATGTTGAAGTATTGGTTCTATTAATGATACAATATTACTTTTTAAATTTATTGTAACCAAAAAAAAATCAACTAACATACATGGCTTACAGTAAAATTATCTGGGAGATAAAATCCCATTTTTTATCATTAATTCCTTTCTAAGATAATCAATCCACATAAATCCCTTGATCTTCAGATAACTAAAATGTTACATGTATCATAGCATCTACCTCTACCAAGGCAGGTAAGTTTGTAAGTATGAAATCATTATTCTCTAACATATTGAAAAAATTTTCAATTTTATTTGTACTTATTACTTACTATATTATTATTTTATCA
This sequence comes from Sciurus vulgaris, assembly GCF_902686455.1. Lineage (NCBI taxonomy): Eukaryota > Metazoa > Chordata > Mammalia > Rodentia > Sciuridae > Sciurus > Sciurus vulgaris. The sequence goes on from NC_136462.1 coordinate 87,145,076, forward strand.
GGGCTAGAGTTCAAAATCTTCTGGTTACTGCTGGTAGCGGAATTGATGTCCAAGGTTTGACAAGTTTAGGAAACATGGACAAACCTTGTAGTAGAACTAGAATTAAGAGATTAATTTAGAAGAATAAATTCAGACCAAATAAATGTGACAAACTGATAGATAAAAACTTCAGGAATGTGGTTTCTAGCAGAGTTATCAAAATCTGGGAAGATACAAACATTTTAAAAATGCTTAGACAGACAATGGGTAATATTCATAGAAGGGAATGAAATCTGTCTTTTTGAGACAAACAGCTGGTGAGTCACCAGGCCTTAAACATACTATTTAAGGTCACCGTTGGAAGCTAAGTACAGGCCTAGTCCTAGACAACGGTTTTTATACTTACATTTGTGTTATGATATAATCAATAGATAACAATAAAATACTCTCTCTATCTGTGCTTGGTTAGAAAATCTATGAACGTTTTGGAGATTTGTTCAATATGGTTTTATTTGGTTTGTTTTCTCATGGTGGACTCCTAACAATTATATATTTGAATAAGTTCCTGAGATGACAATAAAAGTGACAATTCTATTGGAAAAGAAGAAAATCAATCATGTGCCAGACACTATAGTAGACATTTTCAGACTCATTAGCTCATTAAACTCTGAGGGTTTAAGTTGCTAAACTGTTTCCTAGTTTAGCAAGGAATGGGATCATAATTAGGAAATTGGACCTGGCTGAAGTTCCTTACATTTGGGAAGGAGAGAGAATTAACACACAAGGACTTCTGTGAATCTATTATCCATGGCGATTCTACTCTACTATGATGAAATCATATTTTTAATCTGCCTTGAAGGTTGGGGATATAAATTCCTTAAAACTCTGCTCTTGCATCACAATGGTATGCCAAACAAAGGGTGGACAGTAGAACAAGGACACCTAGGGAGTTCAGTGCAAGGAGGAATTTAAAATAACAAAAAACAAAACCAAGCAAAAAACCCAAGAATCTTCACTTGAGAAGATATGCTCTTCCCATGGAAAAAGAAATGAGATGGGCCCTCAGGAAAACTGTGGAAGAGATTCCTCTATTAGTACAAGGTTGACCTCATGGAATCTAACATGTGTGCCTTCTCGACACATTAGGGAAAGAGATTAATAGCTATGAGAAAATATAAGGCACAACAGTCTTCCAAGCTTGAGATTCCTTCTCCAGCATTGTCCCATCCATCACTCTGTTGGCCACCCAAAATCCAAAACCAAAGCAATTACTGATCGGCGCTGAATTTAAGACAGGCGAGCTCTATAAATCACAGGTTACTGCTGATCTCTCCTCATATCACAATACCCAATTAATTCCACAATTTTATTCACAGTAACTATGATGCCCCAGACATTGAGACAAATGCTGGATGAAATAAAAAATGATCCTTCCAAGGTTCATGACCTTGTGAGGAAGACAAACATGAATAACCAATGGAAAAGCAACACGCTTTCATAGGGATAAAGCTGGGAAGCACTAAAATATTAATCACCATACTACTTCTATTAAACTGCTTAACTCCAGGAATGTAAGTAGTGCTAGGCCTCAGGTTCTTTCTCTTTAGAATGAACATAGTAATAATGAGTTCATTTGCATAATTTCTGTGTTATAGAAATGCATCCCTATAATTCAATATAATACCTACTCTCTGTTGCTGTTATCAAAGAATTTGGGGAGAATTTGGTCTTGGATGAAAAATGGAAGAGAAATAAATCTATCAAATATAGTTTTTGAAATAATCATTCAAATATTTTCAAATAACCACACTTCATTAAAATTTAAAGTATCAATAATTTTAGTACTGTAAGTATATTAATTTAACCCCCCATTTTTGCACAGGTGATAAAAATGAGAACCAGAAAAATTCAGAGCCTTTGTAAAGGCTGCTCAGCTAATAAGCAGCAGAACCTGGCTTGGACTCTAACTTTCTGATGCCTGCCCTGTGCTCCTGTGTCTAGTTTCATGTCTCAGGGTACTAAGCTGGGCTAGTTTTACCAGGTTCTAAGTGAAAAAAAGGAATATGACACCTAGTGTTTACTTTTTTGGGTCTCCTTGACTTCTTTTAAAGTTTATTTTTACTCACATATTGACAACTGCATGAACTATGATGCATCTAAATAAAGTCATTAAATATTTTTATATTTAAGCACATCTGTAGAACTTTAAGTGTAATCATGTACTTCCTAGCAAAAAAAGAAAAGATTATTTCTGCACAATATATACTACTCTCTTTGGTGTTATCCAGTTTTATTCCCATCAATATAAATAAATGCATAAAGTGCTGCACAGATTGCAATGCTGGAGGAAGGCCTAGTACACCGGCTCACCACCACAACCTAGATGGAGGCCTGAACACCACAAGATCTCTGAGATCTAAGGAGAAGAGTTTTATTTGGGAGAGATGGAGCCCTTGTCACATAGGAAACTGCTTCTGTCTTTACTGCACATAACACTGTCTTTTATATGCTTGCAGTTAAGCTAGCCGTATATCTTAAAGGTCAAGCCTTGCGTAAGCAGTTACTAGCCTATTTGGCAGATTAAAAAACAATTCTGCTAACACAGACGGTGACAGGCTCACAGACCACAGAAGAACATCCTGTTCATAGAGCACAGGAAAGGGGGATGGGGCCTCAATCCCCAAGTGGCCTGAAAGGCGCGGGCCTCCTTCCAGCAGAAGGGACCCACAAAAAAGATTACTGTTTATTCATAAATTGGACTTCTTAGGAGAGTAGTAAATTTTCTATACATGCCAAAACTCAGATCATTTTAGTTTTCATAGGTCAAAGTCAATAAAAGCAATAATTTGAAATCTAAATCATGACATCTCTAAACAATACATCATGTTGAATAAACAAACACTTATGTTCTATCTATATCCTTTAATTTAGATGGCTTATTCCAGAGTATAAATGAATGAATTTGCTGGTTTTCCATGTTGAAGCAGAAAATTTCTTACTCAGATTTTTTTCTTTCCTGAGAAGGTGTCATGAACATTTTTCCTGATGCAGAAAATACACATAACAGGACATCAACATCACTACACACAATGAGCCAGTTCATCAAAAGTTAGTTGAAACTCCTTCCCTCTTTTCTCACGTCAAGAAAGCATGTTTACATGAAAATAGTAAAGTGACAAATATTTACATGAAAATGGTAAAGGGACAAATTGAACTCTATTTTCCTCCCTTGCTTGCTTCCTTCCTTCTTTCTTTCCTATCCATCTATCTGTCTTCAGGCATTTTTTGTGCTAGCTATTATTGGCAACTCATTTCCTACCTGATCAGTTTCATAAAGGTATCAAAATTCCAGTCTCAGAGGAAAGGAATACAGATCTACATGGTGTGCAATGATTTAGCCTCTGAGGTGACCGTGTCACCTTCTGATGGACAACTCTTAACAACACTGGTACTATCTTTTAATGTCTGAACTAAGAAGTGACAGAATATATAATGACATTTAACAAACTATTATTATTTTGGTGTATTTTAAAACTTTCATGTGTAGATCAATGCTCAGAACATTTTAGAGTCAGATTTCTATTGATTAGATAATCTCTCTCTCTCTTTGTGAAATAATGACAAACCACTATCACTTAATTTTATTTTCTTGTTGATTCAGAGATCCTGGGAATGCTGAAGATCACACTATGACACAATTTTCTATAGTAAGGAGGAAGATGAAGAAGATTGTGGTGACAATCTACATGTGGTAACATGATGCATGTTAGAAGTTCTTCCCAAATTGTTGCTACATAGTACACTATAAGAGCAGTAATAATAAAGATAGTGATGATTACATAATTCTATTTATTCACAGGGAGAATTAAATAGCAAAGTAATCAATAGATTTTTATATTTGCCCTGTTTTCCTCCTCATAGAAAGTGAGAAGCTCAAAGCGCATGGTACTACCAGCGAGTTCTGTGTTTTGTGCCTGACTAAAGGGATTTTCATGTGAATTCCAAAAGAAATTCCAAAGGATATTTTTCCAGAAGTGAACTAGTTGCTGTGGATCACACCTAGGGAAGTCACTGACATACAAATTCCAGTTTTATAACACTGGCTTGGTATATTGATTGGCTTTACCAGCTTAACCTTTTTGAGTCTGTTATTCTTTCATAAATGTTGTTAGTGTTCGGTGTACTAGATGTTAAATGGATAGTACAGTATATTGATTCTGAATCTAATTTTCATTTCCAGGGTATTGAGGATAACTGAATCTGGCATTTAAAGCGTTCTAATACTGCATGAGAATTCTTTAAAACAATTTTTCCTGAAAAAAAAAAAGATAAGTACATTCAAAGAGTTTCTAGTAAAAATTAAGTCTATGCAAATTTTTGTTATTGAAGATATCATTAGGCAGCATTGAAGAACTAAATTTATTCCAATAATCATTATAATGATGAAAAAATTCCTTGCTTCAATAATTGATTTATGCTTCATTTAAATGTACAGAGTAGTTTCAATATAATTTCTTATTAGCTCTAATGACGAATTTTAAAGTAGCATGACTCTGAAATAAAGATGAAAATTCTCCATACAACTTATTGCATTTAAATGGATTTAATATTTAATATTTAAAAAATCATTTGATGTAAATAGCCATCATGAATCACTGCAAATATACTAAGATGTAATTAAATGCTTTTTTCTTTTCAAATGCATCTACTTGTTTCATAATAAATTAATTTTTTACTCCTTCTTTTAAGTTATGCTATTATTTTTGAAATTATTTTTAATTGTGAAATAATATTAACTCTAAAATATCAGCAAATTAAAAAAAATCTTCTAGGCAAATCCAAAATAACTGAATTAGTGTTTAATATTTGCTTTTCTCTTACAATTGTTTTAAAGCATGATCGTAAACACCCAAATTTCTAAGAATGAAGGGGAAAAAAAGCAAAACTTGGGAAAGAAGCAAGAATCTATGATTATAAAGCTTTTGTCATCTAAGATTACGCACATAAAGAAACTTCTCTGGGACCTAAATATGTACTTGAAAATTTCTGGTGTGAAATATGTTAAACTGGGGATGGAGCAGGATTAGCACAGTTCCTATCTGCTAGATCCAGAAATCAGGTGTCTAGGTGGTCAGGAGTCAGAGCAGCTGCCAGGAGATCTGGGAGCTCCTTTGTCTACTAAATGACCCTGAAGAATCATGAGAGCAGGTAGAGTTTCTGTAAGCATGGACAGACGATGAAGAGATTCTTTTGACCCTTAAGGCTGTGGCCAATCACACATGCTCACACCATATCATGCAAACCTACTCCCCGACTTGACTAGTAAGAATACTGTGACAATCTTTAATCCACACCTGATGAAAAAGAAATATATTCTGAATATACTACAAAATGTCAGGACAGTAATACTATTTCCTGAGTGGCAGTTCCTGAAGCACTCAGGCCCTGACTCTGAGAACTTAGGATGTAGCGAGGGAAGAGTTCTTGAAAAAGGAACCAGTAGCTCTCTTTCAGGTTGTTACTCAACTCAGCATGTCCTCATGTCCTCAGTATTCTTATGTTATATAAAAACCATGATAATTTTTCTGAACAGATTCCTGGGGTTCATGAATTGAAGAGTCAATGCTTGTTACTGTTAGAATGACTATATAATTATATCATCTAAACTAGGAAAGTTTTGAGACAAATGGAGGGAGTCTTTGTTAATTAGACTGAGGCAGCATGCATAAACCAGAACTGTCCTGGACAAATAAGGACATATAATTACTTTAGATATAGCACATTTAAAACTAGAATGCCCTGTGCAACCGTAAGTTAGGACAGTGGTAGAGGGGATGGCATACGAAGCCTCGTTTCCAGTCCAATTGGACAAAGTACAGTGAGACTTGACAGAGGGGGGCCTACCACCAGCACACCCTGTGAAGTGGCCAAGACCCCTGGTGATGACAGCATAATCTGACAATGAGGATAGACACAAAGATAGTGACTTTATGTCCTCTTTTGTAGTGAACTATGGATGAAAAATCCTTGGTTACATCACCACACTGCAGCCACAACCACATTGAGACAGTTGTGTTATTCTTCTCTGCCCTGAGCACTTCATCCAGTCACTCTGGATGTCAAGGGTTCTTACTTCAGAAAGGTAATCTCCCTGATAAAAGCTCACAGTGGCCTAGAAGGTCAGTTGCTTGAAGAAGATAAATCAGCCCAATTCTTTTTAGCCTTATGGGTTTGTGTAATGACCTACATTCACTACTGTCAAGCATGGTTTACAACAAGATGCAATATTAACCTAAAAGGGGTATTTCTGAAGAATTATTTAATTAAGCATTTTTAAAATTTGAAGTATCTTTTTCCCAAACCTTATAGGATTGTTATTTAAGATTAGTCTATATTGTTTCCAAAGCAATAATAAGCATAGTTCTTTTCTACAATTTTTTCCTTCTTTAAAATAGACTTTCAAACAATGAAATCAGAAATGATAGATGAGGACCTATTTGTATTTTCCCAGCTTAATAGAGAAGAAATGCTATATGCTATTCAAGGTTATTATCATATTTATCATTAATTTTGGCCAAAAAATTAGTCTATTGAGTTGAATAATCTTGATGTTTACTTAGAGGAAATACTGCTTTTTTTGTTAACATCAACTTCATTCCTAATTGCCCAAGCCTGGAACAACTCAAATATCCTTCAGTGGGTGGACATAAAATAAACCCATACATCCATAGATAATACCATAAAACATAACATGGATTGACCACAAAAACATTATGTTGAGTGAAAGAAGGTAATCTCCAGGTTATACCCTGTGTGAGTCGCTTCACATGACATTCTGGAAAAGGCAAATCTATGGAACAAATGAGTGATTAGAAGAAGAGGGGATAGGGTTTAATTACAAAGGGAAGAATGAGTTTGGGTGACAGAAATGCTGTGTCCTCATTATGTTGGTAGATACATGGATCCATACATGTGTTACAATTCAGAGAACTGCATACAACAAAGAGTTCAATTTATGGTATGTTAATTTAAAATTTTTAAAATGGAAAAAAAAATCCAAATAAAACTTCTTGTAAAAAATGCCTTAAAAGGGTTGGACAAAGTGGCATACACTGTAATCCCAGCAATTCATGAGGCTGAGGCAGGAGGACTGCAAGTTTGAAGCCAGCCTTGGCAACTTAGAAGACTCTCAGCAATTTTGCAAGACCCTGAACCCCCCAAAAATAAAAAGGACTGGTAATACAGGTCTCAGTGGTAAAATCCCTGAGTTCAATCCCTAGGACACCTCCCCTCTACCCCTCCAAAAAAAAAAAAAAGGCTTCAAAGAAATTTTCCACATGTGTTTTTGCCAGTAAGGTAGCTTTGGGCAGTGAGTGTTTGGGGGGAGGGGTCTGCCACACTAGCCCTGGTGGTCTGTGGGCCAGTGCTTCCGTCTGTAAAACAAGATCAATCCACTACAGTGCTCTCATATTGAATTCAGGGCCACTCCTTTTGTGAAAGAGAGAGGCGTGGGTAGGTTTGAAAGGGTGTTTGGTTTCACTGAGCTATGCAAAAGCAGCTCTACACCAAGCCTTCAAGTGAAGAAGTGCCTTTGTCTGTCTCCTATGCTGTGTGAGGCTCTGGATTGGAATAGCTGATCTGGAGCCAGAGAGACTGGCACTGAGGGATTTTGGAGCAACCCTGGATTCTGGGGTTTACTGGTGAAGCCCACTCACTTGTTCCTTTGACATGTGCCCCTGTGGATCTCAGTAGTCAGTCAGACTGGGGAATTGGCTCTAATGATCAGCAATTGTAAACAAGATCTTTGGGGGAAACTGTTGCTGCCTGCAGCAAAGAGACCGCAGGAAAGAATCTGAGGCGGACTGGGAATGAACAACTTCTTTATTTTTCTCAGAGGTGCTTCTTCTCAGAGGTGCTTCCTCTCCCAGAGGAAGAGAATGTCTTATATACACTATAGCAGCAAATCAGTTTAGGATTAAAGTAGCAAGATAGGAGCATGCACCACGGTACCAAGTAAAAAAGAAGGAGGAACACACGTTGACCACAAGTGTGAAAGAGACATCAACCAATCAGGCAAAAGGTCATGAGAGATCACACCATGTTAACAATAATTATGAGCCACCCTTGGCCCAACACCAGCCGCCATCTTAGAGCTACTTCCTCAAACAGCTGTAAACATGTCTCTACAGGAAACTGGAATTGTACCCCTTGTTTCAGTACCCCTAGGTCACACCTAAACACTGGGAACCTCTAGTCTTGTAAGCCTAGGTAGAGGAAATACTTTTTCATTACCAAACTATCTTCTGACTCTCTATCGTGCTTGAAAAAGAAAAAATAAGGAGGATAAAAATATTATATTTTTTTGCAATTGTTTGTTAGAGGCAAAAAGCATTATATATTGAAGTCTATTTAATCAACAGTGTGCAATTTGAAAAATTCTTATCAAGTAGAATAAAGTTAGCTTTCAAAAAAAAAAACCTTGTGAAATATTTATCTTTTATGACATTTTAGCATTAAGCTAGTGGTTGAACTCAGTGATATCAGAAAAGTAACTAAATTTGGGCTAGTTGTAGGACCTTTATTCCTAAGAATCCATTGGTGTCCCAAATTTAGTATTAATTTATAAGGGATATACTGTTTTCCTATCACGTACTGCAGGATGATCTCAGTAAGAATAATGGCCTTAGTGTATACTGAGTAAAGACTATTAAGAAGAAGTTACATTACCAAACACAAGAGGAATGACATTCATTTTCTCAATGCCAAACTGCACAGATTTAATTACAGTTTTGGAAGTGTAGACTTCTTTTTCTAAAAAAAATATAAATCATTTAAAATAATTTATAACAGAGATGGTAAGTTTAAAACCCAAGATATTAATTCTGGTAATTTCTAGGACTTAATTTTTCTTGGAATGTATAGGTATAAAAATTCTTTTCCAGTCATATTTAAGGCCAGAAGTATTTAGAGTTGTCATCAGAATTATGCAAACAATATTGACCAATCTAGAAAGAGGTAGCATCTCACAGACATTTGAAACTGTTTTAGAAATTCCATACTTTTACGCCACAATGAAATCCATTATTTTTATAATCAATACATTCGAACAAAGAAGTTTCACAATTTTTAAAATATGGGGTGGTTACAGTGAATTGTATATTTTATAAATGGAAATTGTTTTGTAAATTTGCACTGGGTACCTAAAGTGTGGCTTATCATTTTTGAAATTTGTTCTCTAAAACAAGTCGCACTGTAAATAAAATAAGCCAATCCCCCAAAACTAAAGGCTGAATGTTCTCTCTGATATGCTGATGCTGACATATAGTAAGTGGCAGGGGGAGGAAAGAACAGAAGTTCATTGGATTAGACAAAGGGCAATGAAGGGAAGGGAGGAGGGATGGGAATAGGAGAGACAGAAGAATGAGCTGGACATAACTTTCCTATGTTCATATATGAATACAAAACCAGTGAAACTACTCATCATGTACAACCACAAGAATGGGATCCTAACTAGAATAAGTTATGCTCCATGTGTGTATACTATGTCAAACTACACTTCATTGTCACGTGTACCTAAAAAGAACAAATAGGAAGAAAAATAAATAAATGAAACAAGTCACACAATAGTGTATAAATCTAGGGCCTATCATCTCATATTGCTTTTGAAAAGAGAATGAATCATGTGCATATTAAAATATGTTTGCTTTATTTTTAAAAAAACCTATGGTTTAGAGCATAGTTTCATGACATCATTAACTCTCAGGGTTTTGTTTACATCAAAGATAGCTATCATAAAACTGGATTTTACAGATCTTTTCTAATTTCAGCTGTATTATCCCATCAACTCACATACATAACCTGTGGCTATATCTTAGACTTTTTCATATATTATGAATTATGACACAGAAACATACTATATACTTAGGATATGTTTTATTTACAGATTATATCTTTAAGTTTTCTGCTTAATTCTGGAAGCATGAAGGTCAACACTCTATTGTCTCAATACTAATAACAATATAATTATATTAAATTTAGTCTTTTTTGATGTAGTCCTTTATTTTCTAAAAACAATGGTGAGTTGGGAGGGAAAAATGAAAATTGTTGGACAGCAGCAAACACAGATTCCCGGTCTTATCCACATCCCATTATAGATCAGCTCACATTTATTATTTACTAATTGCTGGGCACTGTGCTCAATGAGGATCCAACTGATCCAGACTGACTCTATGACATTGATTTGATTCTTTATTCTCCTTTATCAAAGGAAGAAACCAAAACTCACAGAAGACAAATAACTTGAAGTCCAATATATGAAGAAAGTTGGAGCTTGAATTCAGAGTCAGAGTCTAAAGTCTAAATATTTCATTTGACTAAAGTGCACACCTACTTAAGAAACTCTGTTGGGATCTTGATCAATTAAGGGAAACAGTTTAGAAGATTCATATACATAAGGTTTCAGGCATAAATGCATAAGATCTTTTGATTTACAGAGTTTTAAAAATTTTATTTTATTTTTTTGATGTAGATTGAAAGTATTGTCTTTGAGGATGGATTTACTGACTAATTGAAATTAGTTTTCTTCGAGGATGGACCCACTGACTGAAGTTCCATAGTATTTTTGTGTATAAACAATATCCATACCATATTCTTTACAATCTTCAGATGCAGTGTCTTTGTAAAGAAATTTAAGTGGATTATTATTCTAGATTCTTGCAAATTTTGATTCTAATATTTTATAGTTGTCTCATCTACACCTAAGTGCATAGCAATTATTTTTTGTACAAAACAATTTACTTTTACTTAGTATTACACATTCATCATTTTGGCTTTTTAAGAACAAGTCTCTTTACATATTTGTACTTAATTATTTCATATACATAATTAACTTGTGGAACTGCGATAATTACTACTGACATAAACAGGATTAGAAATGAAAATAATATGCCATAAAAAGTACACAATGCAACTGACACTCAATTCATGCTGAGGACATTAGTCTGTAAATTAAATTTTAAAGAGTGAGGGAGGAATCTCCAATCTTTTCCTGGCTGTAGGTAGGATGCACAACCTCCTAGTTCTTTGCGTAGTCTTCTTAGACATCTTTATATGAAAGGAGTTGCATAAATGCAAAGTAGGAAAAGCCAATCTCCAGATTATGGGCTGCCCAAGTATGATACTACTTAATCTAAATATTGTGATTATGAATAACATGTGCTCATTAAAAATTTCATATGTATATGACTATACCAGTGTATTAAACTTTAAATATTTGGAGCAATTATCTGACTTTTATACTTTCCTAAGAGTCATCTGCTCAAGCATCAAAAACATGTTGCAAATGTATTAAGGACTGAACTATGTAACCAAATAAATTATGTTTCTTTATTCTAACCATGATATTCTTGAACATAAAAATGTTTAGCAGCCTATTACAGAACAATCTTTTGTGCCATATGTTACATTAAAATGACATGATAGTTAAAACATATTTCTTACTAAGGTATATATTTTCAACTTGATAAAATAATTTGAAAGATGTCAACTCAAAGCACATAATGCTGATTATTTTAGTAAAAATAAAATAGAGATATTTTTATTCTAATAAGAATATGCCTGGCCTAAAGTCACACCTTCCTGTGCATCTAACAGTATTCTCATTTTATCATATTTTAAAAATCCACACCTCATATTTTCTGTTACCTTATATGGATGGTGCTAATGACACACAAAGTAAACCTTCTATTAGCTCTGTAGTTGAATAGGATTTGTTTAATTTCAGCTGTCAAATAACATGAAAAAAAATTCTGGTAACCCTAGGAGTTAAAATATGTTAGAACTATGAAAGCAAATGTTTCACAAACAGCAATAATTTATTGATCACATTTGTTGCCAGCATAAAATTAAAACTGTAGAATACACCCATTTGGGAAGTCTGAAGACTTACTTTTTTGAGTAGTTTAAAAGAAACTTTGGACAAGTTTCTCTTTAAAGCAAGCAAAAGGAATTAAAAGTTTAGGAATGATGTATTTCTACCTTACTATATAACAAAAGGAATCATTCTCTATGAGGTTTCAAAAAGCAGCTTTTCAGTGATTGAAATTAAAAAAGAAATAACCTCCAAGTCTAAAGATGAAGACAAAGATGCGAACAAAATACTCTTCCTTGACTTTCCTCTCCTTTCTGATGCCCTTAATGGTTTTGTATAAATGACTGCTGCACATATTTTTGGCTGTGTTTCCTCCGCATTCACTAACACACACAGACACATGTGGTTTCAGAATGAGTTCTCTGGAAACAGGCTGTTGCAGGCACAAGTTTCATCCGGGTGAGATCTTGGGGGACACACCTAAGGAATGAAGAAAGCAGCACTATGCAGAGGACAAGCTGGTCTTTCTGAAACTGAAACGAAGGCCAGAGTGTCAAAGAAACTTCAGGGTTTTTCGAAATTGATTTTCTATCCTCACCTCAGGCACTCATTGGCCAGTCCCTTAAAGGAGGTGCAGCCTGGGTGGAGTTGTCTCAGGGAAGGTCAAAACTCAAAATCATCCTAGTTTGGCTCATAATCCCAAGAAGTGGCAGTTGGCTTTGAAGAGGGAATCTGGATGGAGGACTCCATAACGTCCTCTACTTCCATTTTTGCTATTGATATTTCTATTGATTCTATAAAAAATAAAATTACTTAAATATGACCTTCAGTTATTTGCATTTCTACTTAACCACACAATGTTCATTCCTTCTAAGTGAAGGTATAGAGGTCTAACTCATTTTTAAAAAATTTTTTTTTAGTTTTACAGACTGCATTTTGGTTTGTTGTACACTAATGGGGTACATCATTTCATTTCTATGGTTGTGCATGGTGTAGATTCATACCATTTGTGTAACCGTACATGTACATGGGTAATGATATCTGTCTCATTCCACCATTTTTCATACTCCCCTTCATTTCCCTCTATGTTAGTGGGCTACATAATATTCATTTTAAGAGTATGATTAATTCATTTCTACTTTTGTTTTTGCTGATACAAACAATATCTTTTTATTTCTGAATTTATATTTTATTAAAAATTATATGTGACCTTAATAGAGCTAGAAAACAAAACAAAGCAAAGTTTTGTTTAATTAACTAAAATAATTCATTTTATTAAATATGTTAATTAAATTAATATTATGAATTTTAGATAACCTAATAATTTAAATAATCACTTTATTTTACAAATAACTTTATTAATTTAAAAAATAATTTTCCAGAAGTTCAACTACTGAATCAAAGCATATGCATATTTGTTTAAATAAACAATGGTAGGTTACTTTACTAAATAATCATGATAACATGTATCACCTCAAAAAGTTTATAGTTTTGTGTCATGAAAATCTTATCTGATTGTGATTTTTTTTTTTTTTTGATCACTTAGCCACATCCCCAGCCCTATTTTGTGTTTTATTTAGAAACAGGGTCTCACTGAGTTGCTTAGTTTCTGAGGCTGGCTTTAAATTCTTGATCCTCCTCCCTCAGCCTCCCAAGCTACTGGGATTACAGGCAGGCACCTCTGAAAGCCCAATCTGATTGTGATTTTAATTGCATTTTTGATCACTGGATGGTCAACATTTTTTAATATGTTGATATCATCTATTTGTTCTTTCTCTTCTTTAACTTGTCCTTTTGTTTCCTTTTCTGTTTTTTTAATGATTAGTTTTGCTTATGTCATTCTTATTAAATATTCTATGTATATTTTAATGTTTTTTTCTTAGTTAATTGCTTAAATGATTTTGCTTTTTTATCTTTTAGATACAAATACCTTCACTTAATACTTTTTCGGTTTTCTCGCTCTGTTGAAAAGTCCTTGCATTCCAAGATTCACCTGCAATTCTACTAAAATCATCACAATTTGATTTTTACATTTATATGTATTCTTTAATGTTCAATGTGTATTTATTAAAGGAAAAGGACACTTTAGAAAAATATGTATAACCTGATCATATTTTGGAAACAAAAAGTGTAATAATAAACAAAATCACACATCAAGAAAACCTGTAACCTCCTTCTATGTGCGGAAGCACAGGAGTCTCCAGCTGTACGTGGATCAATTGGCAGATGACAGAGGCTGCTCCTTAAAAAGTTTTGAGTCAAGGTGTCGGAAGGTTTCATTCTTCATTTGCTTAAAAACAGAGAAAAGTAGTGATAGAATTATGTGCAATTTTAATTTTCTGTTTTGGACTTTTCTGTGCTAACCAGAGTAAAGATTTCTTAATGATATTTTATTACCAGAAAATAAAATTGAAGGCTTTCAAGAATCCATCATTAAGTGGAACAGTTCTGAAGATTTCTTTAACTTGAAGTTGAATTTTTTTTAAACATTTATATAGACTATACATCTATAGCTTGTTTTAGTTCCTCCTCATTATTCATCCCCCTGGGGGAAGTGAGACAGAAGTGAATTACAGAAGGACTGATTAATGCTCACCCCTTCAAGGACTTCAGTTTGCAGGAAAGTCCTGGCAACAAATGGTTTTATTTCTGTGTCAGGTTCTCTTTTTAGGACTTTCTGCATACATTTTTATTTTTAATACATTTAAAAGTTAGTTATCTTTTCCATGGTTTGAGGTTGGCAGCCTTGTTTTTTTTTCAACTCTAGTAATTCGAAGTGTAACTTGTAGTTTGAGTTTGGCAAATGTGTACAGTCATAATTGTCACCAAAATGTAAATTTTGGAATATTTTCTTCACTTAAAAAATGTCCTTATGATCCTTTATGTCTAATACCCTATGCTCCCTTCTCAACAACTGATCTGTTTTTATGGTCTTTTCTATGACTTATGAGTCTAACACAATCCTTTTAAGGCTGAACCATCTGTTATGTGTACATCAGTTGATTGTTCTTTTAAGTTGACAAATAGAATCATTTAAATGGGATAACTGAAGTGAAATCATTGTATGGTTGTACCTTGATGTGTGTTATTGTTTGGATTTGAGGTACCCTCCAAAAGCTCATGTATGAGACAGTACAAGGGGGTTTAGAGGGAAATAATTGGGCCATGAGAGGTTTAACACAAACAGTGAATTAATCCCTTGAAGGGATCAATTGATTGATAATTGAAGGCAGGAAGGGTGTGGCTGGAAGAGGGGGATCCCTGGGCATGCCTTTAGGGTATATATTTTGTGTCTGGCAAGTAGAGTCTCTTTTGGCTTCCTGATCATCTTGTGAGCTGCTTCCCTCTGCCACACCCTTCCACCGTGATGTTGTGTCTCATCTCCAGCCCTGAGGAATGGAGTAGGCTATTTATGGACAGAGACCTCTGAAACCTGGGGCCCTGAAACTTTCCCTCCTCTAAAGTTGTTCTTGGCAGGTCTTTTGGTCACAGCAGCAAAAAAACTGACTAAAACAATGTGTTTATCCATTTGAGTTGTTTCCAGTTTCTGGCAATTATGAAAAAAAAATACACTGTAATAAATATTTACATACAGAGCTTTGTTTGGATATATGGTTTTGTTCTCTCTGGTAAGTATCTATGAGTGAAGGCTTCATTTTCTTTTGTATTATTATTATTTTTTTTTATTTTTACAGATTGCATTTTGATTCACTGTACATAAAAGGGGTACAACTTTTCATTTCTATGGTTGTACACGATGTAGATTCACACTATTTGTGTAATCATACATGAACATAGGGTAATGATGTCTGTCTCATTCCACCATCTTTCATACCTCTGCCCCCTTCTCCCTCTCATTTCCCTCTAGGTAATCTGAAGTTCCTCCATTCTTCTCTCACCCCTGTCCACCACCCCCATTTTTTTTAATGGGTAGTTAGGTATCCTAAACTCATTCATTGGATAATCTATTTTTAACCATTTATTGGAATGTTGCAATCAAATACTAACTTTACCTCTTACTAATCTTTAATAAGTTTTGATTGGAAAATCTTACAATATCTTTTCTTCCATTTGAAATTTTGTGCAATTTGGTTGAGCTTTAAAAAGCAAACAAATCCTGTTCTGTCCTGATAGTTACCTACTGATATCTATCTATCTATCTATATATATATATTTATATATATATAAAAGGATCAGTATTTATATGTAAGTCTTTTCATAACCATAGGCTGTTTCTCCATTCATTCATGTTTTATGTTTCTTAATTTTATGATATTCTTCTTAATGGTCTTGTGCCATTGTTACTACATTTATTCTTAAGTATTATATGCATTTTTGCTATTAATTGGATTTTTTCTATTTTTATTTTTGGCGCTTATTCATTTACCAATCACTCATTGATTAATTCTCTTGATTGGTATTTACTGAACACATACTATTTTATCTGGTGCACTGCTAGGTACTAGGTATCAACAATGAATAAGACAAATTTCATGCATTTGTGCAGGTTATTTTTAAATAATGAGAGATAAAAAAGAAATACACAGGTAAATATCAGATGGTCACCTAGTGCTAGGCTAAAAAATTATTTTAAATCGATTTCCTCATAAGACCACCTAGGGAAGCATTCATAGCTATATAATGGCATCTAATTCCTCAGTCTTGAAGCACTCCAACATTGGGAGGCAGAACAAAGGGATGTAGGCGATTTGAGTGGACAATAAAAAGTGACCAAGAAGGCAGAAGGGAAATTGGCATATCTAATATCTTTAAGCCAAGTGAAGAAAGTGCTTCATGGAAAAAGGAAGGGTCACCTTAGTCTTTGACTTTGTCTAATGCTATTAAGAAGTCGAATAAGATGAGACACTGAATATGTAGACTAGATAACTTATGACTTTGATTCATTGTTTCAGTAGCCTAGGGAAAGAAAATTCTGACTTGAACAATATACATACACACATGTATGTAAGTACTTGTGTGTGTATGTGTGTATATAGCACATTGACCATGGTAACTGTAAAAACAACAATATGTGATAGTTAGTGAGGCATTAAAATCAAACATCTCACAATAACACAATGAGGGATATGCCATTATTTCCCTATTGTCAGATGAAAGAACAGAAGCAAAGAAAATTTTAGTGGTGAGGGACATTCAATGATAGGCACTCATCTAAATGTTTCTATTATCTCAACACATTTTGGTTGATTCCGTAAGGTTTTCTAAACTATAATTATAGTTTAGAAATTGTGATGTCTTTGCTTTTATAGTCTTCTATATTATATATATGTATCATGTTGAATTTGATAGGACCTCAAAAATGATAAGCATCCCTATCTTATTACTACAGATATTATAAAAACTTTTAACTTATCTTCATTTGACTAGATGATTGTTCTTGAATTTTGGCAAATACCATTTAATTTTTATCAAAATATTTCTTCAAATTCTTTTTAAACTACAGTCTTTTAAAAAAATTGTTATAGGGAACTGAAATATATCAAACACCTTGACAGCATCTATTACTATATTATATGACTTATGTTGATAAACTTTCTATTATTATGCCTTTTGTGCCTTCCTAGACTAAATATAATAGGAAGAAGTGATTATTTAAAATTATGTACCTGGATCTGGTTTGCTACTGCTTAATTTAAACATTTTACTTTTAGATGCTGGACCTGTCATAGTACTCTGAAATTAAATTAATATTTCTGCAGAGAAATGTGTGAATATTCACACTAAGTGGCACAAGACTTATAAGGTCAGGCTTTCTACCAAATGACTTTTTAAAAAAAACTTTTGGTTTTTAATATAGGAACTGTGGAAGATAGTGAACCTATAAGAAAATTATATGCTCATTTACAGTTAGAGCCACATCTGATTTTTTATCTTTTTAAATGGTGAAATTTTAATACCCTCTATAGTTATTGTTACGTTAAAAAATTCTATACTTAAGAATTAGAAATTATTCTTATTGAACATTTGTTTGGGAATGTATCCACCTTCCTATTTTCAAGTTTATTGCTTTGGAGAATGTAGAGATAAGAAGTTCATCAAGCCCCCAAGTTAGGAAGGTGTTCAGAGTTCTACATGAGAAAGAACATTAGTATAAGAATCAGAAAAGGAAGAAATAGAAAAGGGAAATTTTGTTAGTGTAGAATCATATGAATTAAAGAGAGGAAAATTTCATTGAGTTAAACTTGTTTTAGGTACTAATATGCATACAAATTTGTACTTATTTTATCTGGAGTTTAAGTTGGAATTGAGCTACCCTGTTTCTGGTGCCTTTCAGACAGTATCTCCCACACAGAGAGAGGCTCTGAATATCAAATTAATCTTGCCAGAATCTTTGAGTCTGAAGCTTCAATTGGTACTCCTGAAGATACTGAGGAGAGTGGAACCTAGGGAGAGTTAAGTAATTAGAGTAACTTCTGATTTGGGAGAAGTCAAGCAAATCCTTCCATGCCCCAGCTATTTCCGTGTCTTCTGTGCTCCTCTTGAGCCAATACTCTTCATGTCAATGGAACCAGAGTCCGAGCATTCAGAGGCAATTTACCCATCACATTATTGAGATTTCATCTTCAAAATTAAGATGGGAGTTTGAGTTTCCAGATCTTATGATTTGTGATCTTGAGAAACTCAGCCAGTTGTCATGTTCAGAGACCCTGGGAAATTGTAAAGCAGAATTTACTACAGTTACTGAAACTTTTAATTTCCTTCACACTTACTTAATATTTAAGCTCATAGCCTCTTTATCATCATTTTGGACCCAAATTATTCAAACCAGTTATAGGGTGAAAATATCAAATAACTCAAATTCTTCAGTGAGCCCACTAGCTGATACAGAGTTTGTTTAATGACTTTGAAGTTTTTAGATTTAGAATTTATTGGGAAGCATTAATGGGATGTTGCACAATGTAATCTTCAATGTGAGAGTTATATTTAATCTCTTACATGGTTTCCAGT
Source organism: Sciurus vulgaris (assembly GCF_902686455.1). NCBI lineage: Eukaryota > Metazoa > Chordata > Mammalia > Rodentia > Sciuridae > Sciurus > Sciurus vulgaris. The sequence goes on from NC_136462.1 coordinate 87,163,893, forward strand.
TCTTGTATGTCATTGAACAGTATTTCAGACTAGATTTCCACAAACCTTTGTTTAATGTTCTTAACAGTCATTTCAAAATCTTATTTGACTTTACTTCTGATTAGGATAGTGTCTCCTTCCAGCCCCTATTTTAAAGTTTGAATTATTTTAGCTGATTATTTTTCTTTTCTTGCTGAGCATGGACCAGATAATAAATGTTGACATTAAGAAGTTTACCTAAACTTTTGCATCCAGATAAACAGAGGGGTCTTTGTAGTTGAAATAAAGATGTTTACATTTCCTTCTGTTAATCTGCCTATTGAAACACATCCATCATACAGATGTTTCTGGGCAAAAAGCATCAGTTAGTGTCATTTACTCCTTTAGTCAAAGGCCTCACAAAAGGAGCTTTTTTCAATCAAAGATTGCTCTTTCCCTTGGCAATTACATCTACTGAAAGTTTAAAGACTATGTTAAAAGATCACAAAGTAATCTTTAATTGTAATCAACTACACCCTTTGTCAGTACTGGGGATTGAACCCAGAGATGCTCTGAAATATATATCCAGAACTTTTAAATTTTTATTGTTACTTTATTATTATTAATTTTTATTTTGAGACAGAGTCCTGCTAAGTTTACCAGGCTGACCTCGAACTTGCAATTTTCCTACTTCAGCCCCTTGAATAACTAGGAAGTCTGAACTAGACAAAATGCAATGTCAGTAGAAGAAAAAAATATCTGATAAGAATGTCTTTGTTTATATTTTGTTCTCTGTCTCTGTTATCATTCTTTGTTTCTCTACTTTCTTCAAATGTAGAAGCTGAGATTCCTGACATCATATAACATGGAAACACCTTGCATTTTGTGAAAAAAATTCCTGGTATTTGGCAGTACATCTTTGGGATGACATTTTGGACAACATATAAGAAAGGGAAGAAATCCAGAATAAATGAAAGAGGCAGTGGGAAGTACCCCTGGGAACCATGATTTGCAGGGTGGGGGGAATAGAAAATTCTCATAATTTAAAAATGAAATATTCCCTTTGGAAGTATCTATGAATCCTGTCTTTCATTATGGAATAATACATTTGTCAACTTAATTTTTTTCTTTTTTTCCTGATTTATAATAAATTCCATTTATTTTTTTTCTTTCTTCCAGGTACTGGATAAATTTAATTTAAAATGAGCCTATGATATTTGGACAGCGACAGACTCAGGGGGGTCAAGTTCTTCTTCCCAAGATTTCTTTTTCTTGGCTTTGCTCTCCAGTGAATTTCCTAACCACCTCAACAGAATCCATCCTGCCTATCCTCTCTTAGATTAAGTTTTAAATAATTCACCTAGGCATTTGATATGTGTTTCTGTAGACTCTGGATACTTCTATATATGTTATCTATACCTCTTCCCCTACCCTATGATGTACCAAGCAACTTTGGATTAATCCTGTTTCACATCCATTTTGAAAAAAAAAAAAAAAAAGCAAGAGATAAACAAGTTAGTAAACAAATATGCCTATGGTCATCAACTGGATCTTGCTCCTCTTTGTAGGACTCGCAGCATCTAAACAGCAATAAATAGTGCTCAACAGAGATATTCTTACTATGTCCTAAACCCACTATATCTGCCCTTCATATTGCTTAATATCTAAGTTACTGTCCTGATATATAAATCCTTTACTATTATTCCCCCACTTGAAATTTTCTTGATATGGATCTTTCTAGGTCTCTGGCACTATCCTTAGCTACTATTCCAGGCATGCCCTTCACCCCAGCAATGTACAAATTATTCTGAGTTCCTAAAGTATTCTCCTGGGCTCCTTTACTATTCTGAGTCATTCTGTGCATTGGTCCCTTGGCACAGAATACCTTTCTCCTTCTAAGTCCTTCAAAACTCATTTAATTCAATCATTTTCAAGATGCCCTGCTTTGCTTACTGACTGTAGTTTCTAAATATAGTCTCCTACAATATCTTTTTATACAGCTTTTGTCAATTTTTAAAACATAATATTGTCATGGTTGGTTTCCTCAGTTATTTACCTTAGTAGAATTTAGAATTTCAGTCTGGTGCTTAGCAGAGTATAGTTACATAATAGGTTTTTCATACATAATATTGAATAAATTCTTTCACAAAAAATCAAAACAGAGCAGTCTTTCCAAATGAGAGGATTAGGAAAAAAGTCAGTAAACAACTTTCAAGGAAAAAAAATGGATTTATAAATAGATAATTATAGTAATCAATCTAATTGGTTTTTAATGTAATATTGGCTTTGGGAAAGAAATGCTATATTGTTTTTAACATAGTGTGGATAGTACTATTGAAATCTTCCATCTGCCAATCATCTTTTAAGAGCCAATATGTCTTAACAAAGGCTGTGTATCACCTTCAGTGTTCCAAGATGAAGGAGTAGGTGGTTCCTGGGTATGTGTAATATCACACACTTTTCCACAAGATCCTTGTGTTTTCTTAGTGATGAAAGATTGTATAAAAGTTCACTGGATTTTAGAATAACAATGTCAATTTCATCTTTTTTTCATTCCTAAAAATACTTTTATTGTTGCTGACATATAGACATCAAAATATTTTTATCCCAATATTCAAGCCAGAGCCTATATTAAGATGCAGAGAAAGGTTTGGCTTTCATTCATCTTTCACTCATTCATAAAGAACCTGGCAGAGAGATTAGCACTCAGGTAGACAGCACAGCTGGGATCAAAGAGGTGGCCATCTACTGCTTACCATTCCCAAGACTAACTGAAATGAGATAGTGTTACACAGCCCAACTTAATGGAAGGAAATAAAACCTTCTTGGTACATAGCAGAAAACAATCATAAAAATGAGATCTAAATTTTTTTATTTGATGTTAATTCCAAAATAAAGGCCTAGAAATAAGGATTTTGCAGGGACTATTTTCTCTACCAGAAATGCTTTTACTTCATCTTTCCCCACAACTAACTTCTGCCTGGTTTTATATCTTGTCTTCAAATAGACTTCCTCTAGAAAATCCTTCCTGATTCTCCAGGCATTCTCAAAGTGAGCTCATATGAATTCTCCTGATAACCCTTGTGCTTGGTTTAATGCAGGAGTATACAACTAATAAAGACCAAGAGTCTTAGCAGCAGGGATTGGATTTGCAGCCTTAGTGCCAAGGACAGCATTTGTTTGGTTACTCAATGCTTACATGCTTACATGAATATATATGATCATCAGAAGAATTTGGATCAGGCTATTAGAAAAATGATCATTGCATTTGTTCCAGTACTGAGTAAATTAAAAATGTATATCTGGGTTTGATTGCCATATATAGTTTAAAATATGACTAGCTATTTAAGATAATACTTTATATACAGAGTATATTTTTCACTCCAAAACAGAGTTCTTGTCATTGTCAACTAATCTCTCAATTGTCTTCCAAAAAGTGTGGGGTTTAGAAACACTTCACGTATTTTATAGAAAGATATCTGAACTTAGCATGACCTCCCTCTATTCCCCCATCCCTAAAGATTCCAACTTGGATTTCAGTATTCACAAGGATCAAACCTAGAGAAGCAGCACTATTTTCAGAAGTTCTTTTATTAAGGTTCATAGCTAATTATTGTCCAGGTTGTTTATGGTCCAGTAGCCTCAATCTAGTAGAAATCTTACCTAATAAAATAAAGCACCAGAACCTAGGCAGTCTCATTAGAAACTCAAAGAAAACCAAGTACAGACTTTGCAGGAGAAGCTGACTTGCACTGAAATATTCAGAAAGAGGAGAATGAAGGGTTGCCCTCAATATTTCACAAAAGACCTGTGAAGCCCGCTTGTTTGGAAGGACAATTTCTGTGGCCAGAGAACATCCTCTGGTTTGAGTAGACACACATTCTCAATCCTTTTCCTTGAAAAGGATTTCCTTGTGCTCACTGACAATAAGCACAGCCCTGAGTTTTGAAAAACTAGAAGCTAATTGGCTCCTTCTTAGCTCTTTTTATGCCATGGCATATTTAAAAGCAGTCCCATTTCCTTTGCTTAGCAATAATGGGTCCACTTATAGGTTTGTTTTTCATATTAATCCCCTCCACATCTCCCCAGCACTGTGAGAGACAATTTCTTCATTTCGTCCTCTTCATCAGTCTTTCACTACCTGCTACAGGATACAGTTTCTCTATTTTATGCACATGTGCAGCTTTTCAGGACCTGGGTCTGTGTTTTACTCTCCTTGTCTAGCTGAAAGTTCTTCCCCCCCTCTTCTTACTGTGCCTATCTCCTTGGACATTTCCTGAAGGCTGCCCATTTTGCCAAGCTGGTTTACCATGAATAAAGTGCTTAACACTTGTTAAGTTGCAGATTGTTCATAAAAAAATTGGAAATAAGTATTATTTAGGCTGTCAAACTGTTAATATTAAAATTGAAAAATAAGATGTCACTTTTTGCAAGAGCAGATGTTTGGGGCACATCTTTTTCAGTGCATCTGTTTACTAATGAGGGGTAAGCAAGAGCTTTGTGAACATGCACTTTTATTTATTTAAAAAAAAGATTCCATTGGCTTTCAATTTACATCATAACAAAAGTGTGTATAATGTGGCAGAAATGTTTTATGTGATTAAGAACTGTTTAGTCTGGATTTGTAATTAATTTAATTGTAACATCTAGAGGACTGCAATTTTGAAAAACTTTCACTCCTGATTGCCTATTATTCACATGACAACACTGAAATAATGTGACACTATGATAAATGGAAACATAACAAGCAGTTGTCCTGATTTAATAACATTTTTAAAAACTGCAAAAGTTCTGTATAAATCATATGCATACATATATATGCACATACACACATTAAGACATAAAATTTATACAAAGAAATTTCTGTTTTCCATGCAACTTTTGGATCAGAGGAAGAAATGCATAATTTAATAAACATCTTATAACTACACTTTATTTTAATATCTTAGTCTAGTCACCTGAGATGTTTCATTTCTTGATAACAGTAAAGAACTAATTCAGTTGCTCCACCAAAAGGTTTCCCTAAACCCAGGTACCATTTTGAGGTCAGCAACATACCTTCATTTGTTTGAACTATGGTTTTACCAAATTCAATCAAACATTAAAAGGAAGTACTTAATTAGTTATGCTGCACTAACAAAGAAAAATTATTACACCATACTAATCTATGTTATGGCAAAACCCTGACCCCACAAAAGTGATTGGTGCCATTAAGAAGATTGATTGAGATACATAGGAATTATAATTCAAAGAATCAGTGAGGAGAAAGCCATCAAATTTAAACTGCATTATTTTTCTACTCAAATGTTACATGAATATCCCATATAAATTCGTCTCCAAAGTTGAATCGCATTGCAGAATGTGTTAATAAAATGGATATGGAATAAGTCTGTGGTTTTTACTTCCATTTAGCTAAATTCACTTCAAATAAATTATCGCCAGTAAGTAGTTTTGAATTCAGAACATTATAGATATAACCTCTTTACCACCTGAAACACTTACATATGAAGATTTTTGAGAAGATGTCTGTTTGTGGGTTAGACATGAAGAGATTCTACTTTCATAGAATGCCCAAATTCAAATTTAAGTGTAAAAGCTCTGAGATTATTGTAGGAAATTTTGAAAATAGGGAAAAATGGAAAAGAAGAAAAAAGCTGTCTACAAATAACTACTGTTCACATTTTTATATTTTCTTCCTATAATTTTATGTAAAATGATTTGCATCTCTGTTGTTCTCTAAAAGATATTTTTATTAGGCTTTGTCTAAAACATCTGAATTAATCCTCACATAAAAGTATCTTCAAGTTCCTAATGTTTACATATTATATCATCATTGTAGAAATTAGAAATTTCCTTTAAAACAAATGATATACATACCATGTGCCTATTTTTGATCATTCTTTGTTTCTTCCAAAATTTAAAGTTGGTAACCACTTTATGAAGAACTTCCCCAAAACTGAGTAACCATATTCTAAGACCTCCTCCCATGTCTAGATAATTCACTAAAAATCTAAAACATGGAATAAAAATATATTGTTTTCCTCTGAAATAAATGATGAAAAGATGTGCAAGGTCTAAATAGACATTAATTGAATATTATAATATTGTACAGGAAGTGCATGAATTTAATACATAATATGTTATCAAAATCAGCATGAGGAAGCCCAATATGTGATGTCAACAATAAGCATGTGTTAAAGGACATAGGGGAAGTTTCCAAGAGAGCTTGTATGATACCAACCCTGACCCATGCCTACTACCTTTTAGACACAATTTGTGATGATAAATCCCTAGCATTCCACGCATGATCATAAATATTGATCTTTTCTCTTACGATTGAAGTCAATTGACTCAAGTCCAGTGAAAACGTGAAGAAGGCTGAAGTGTTATAGATGGTACCCAACTAGTGGTTTAAAATTTTGCCTTGTTAATTTTAATTTTGTAACACTGTACTGCTCAAAAAAGTCATTAGGTGAGTGTAAGCAGAACCCTATGATAACTCAAAATATCCATTAACAAAAATTTTAAAACTGTAAATTATGCACATGCTTTAGTCATGACACGAAATGTGTGAAAGTTTAACTATTCGGTCCTATGCAAGTCAAGGACCTTGGAGAAAGCATGGTACAGGTCGCTCAAAGGTAAGTCTGCAAAAGTGAAGGGACTTTGTTTTGGAAAAATTGTGTACTTGGGAGGGAATAGCAAAATTTCATGATTCAGAGCGTTGGCTCAGCAGCGAGTCAGTGTGGGATTAGATGCTGACTAGTTGATTTATAGTATGTGAATTTGGCGAGGGCTTTCATTTGACTGCTTCTCAGTTTTCTCATCTGTAACATGGGAGTGAAAACAAAAATTTTTCTTATAAGGAAGTTGTGAGAAATAAATGATACATGGGAAGCACTTAGAATGGTGCCAAGCAGGTGGTAAGCACACAAGAAGTGAAAGCTTGTTATAATTATAACCACTTATTACTATAGGTGATGGAAACATCATCTGAATTCTCTACTCATCTCAGCTACTACTTATGTCACTTGCTTTTAGCGCTTTGAATTATTTGCTATTCCACCTATAAATGCCTGATTTCGTATATTTAAATACAACACATGTGTGTATGTGTTAGTGTATGTCTAAAAAATAAATTCCTTGAGGACAGTGTAATGACATTTCTTCATTTTATCCACACGAGTCTCTAAATACTGTAATATATTATGCAAATAAGAATTTTTTGATGATTATTATGGTGAGGTATAAGTCTAGTATCTGCCCCCTGAGGAAGCTCAGAAAATACACATCTTGACAGAAAAACAAAAATGAATGCCAGTTCAGAAAACTTAAGAAATGGGTTATTTTTTAACCTTCATAAGCACCTCTTAAATATCAATGTATGGTGATAACAATTAGGGAGGTATTTAAAACAAATATGAATCATTTCACTTTAAAATTACTGAAATTCATGTTAGGAGAATGTCACTTTTAGCTTTTTGTGCACAGGGAAGCCTATGTATTTACTTTCCTATTTACCTCCTTTATTTGCATAAAATTTATATTGGAGGCATTTAATAGGTACTTAATACATAAAAGTTATTTCAAGGCTATATGGACTAAAACTTTTCCTAAAATGAAAATTACATAAAAAATGTATTTCTTTTCTACCCTGAAAATAAAAACCATGAATAATCATCTCAGAGAATTTTCTAAAATTCCTATAGTGTTCATTGGAATTGGAAAGACTTCAGCTTTGGAAGTCCCTGTAAGGTCAGCATTACTACTTACCTTTCTGCTCAAATATGTAAACTGATATCTACAGCATCTAACCTTTACCAAAGTGTTCATCTTGCAGTCATTTGGACACATAGTGCTCTAGATAGAGTCATTCATTGTCCAGTACGTTAGTGGATGATGTATATTTTGTAGTTAATGGAGTTGAATAGATCTTCACATTTTACAGCTCAGTGAATGTGTACTCCATTTTCTTCCTGGCTTCTGCTGCTAGATTTTTTTTTTAATAGAACACAATTTTATCCATTAAAGATACATTTTTGAGAAACTAGTAAAATCTCCTTAGAAATGAGAAGAATAGAATAAAAAGATACAATTGAAATCACATATTTATTTATTCTAACAATCATGGGACCAAATTTCTTAACATTTTTTAGTCTTTGTATTATTTCTTAATTAGAAATGGTGTGTGATATAAGAACCCATTGTTTCCAGTTGTGCTCATTGTAAAAACTTATGCAGTATGTAAGGATAAGTGGATATGGAACAAGTATACTAAGAAGTGGAATATGTCACTTAATATTTAATAACTAAGGTGTTTTGTCCACCCTAATATGGTAACATCTGAAAAATTTTATCATAAATGTCATGATTTGTTCTTATATTTGAACTTTCAATTTCTAAGACTTATAAGAACTTTTGATCTGAATAATTTCACAGATTTAACAGCCATCAAAATAATGCTACGCTAACTTTCCATACAAGTGATAAAAAGACTTTCATACATAGTAATTTCATCCTCACAAAAGAGGTAGAAAGTCACATTATCTTTACTGCACAAAGAACGCTGCACATTCTTGTGACTTAGAACATCTTCTAGACATTTGTCTCAAATCTGAAAGACTACTAGTACAATGTGATTGTAAGTGACAATGGAAAAGAAGTCCCAGGGGTTGGCAACCCATGATTTGAACCAGTTTCACATTTGCTTCTGTGAATAAAGTTTTGTTGGAACCCAGCAATGTCCATTTCTTTACATGCTATGGCTTCTTTCACCTTGCAAGAGACCATAGAGCCCACAAAGATGAAAATATTCATTATATTTCCCTTTACAGAAAGGGTTTCCTAACCCCTGATTTAAACCAAAGACTATGGTGTCTGTACTATGAAAGGTAATGGAGCAGAATCTGAAAACCATGAGAAAATCGAATACCAAATGAACAAATAAAATCATGGTGAAGCAGATGCATGACTGTTCACATCTTTCATTGAACTGTAATTTAGTAGTATCATAGTTGAGAGCAATAGAAATAATGTAGAACTAGGGGAAAAAAACCACCCATGATCATTTTATCAGCTAATAATGTTTTTTGAGTGTCTCATAAGTATAAAGCATACAGATAGATATTAATCTACAGATAAACCTTCTATATGGGTTAATGATCTTCCAAGTGCAAGTATTTGGTAATGACAAAATATGAGCAATCAAGCATTTATCACAGCAATGGAAGAAAGCTGCATCATAGATAATCAAAAACTCTAATCAATTGGCATTAGTGACTTTGCTTCCTTAGATAGCCCCACTTTCATTCTTTGTTATCAGATCAGAAAGTCTTTCAGAAAAGGAAAGAATCAGATTTAGCTACTTTGTGAAATAAATGGCTGCTAAGTCTGTATATCAGTATTTTTAAAATGGAGCTATATCCCACAACTGAAAGTCTCAGAGAAAGTAATAAAATTGACTAGACATATGAGATACATTTCTATATTTTCATAACTAGATCTTTAAGACAGAACTGAGAGTAAAATAAATAGCTGGTCAATTGAAAGAACAGTTAATAAGCATGAAAATGCATTCACATTTACTCTTTAAGAAAAAAAAAACTAATGCCAATGTTCATCATGGCACTTATTTGTTATTATAGAGAAAATAGAAATTCAGGACCTCAAGAATCACACAGCCTAGGTAGGCGGTGGGGGGAAGATGCAGACATCCATACAGATAACTACTTTATAACACAGTTTTTGTTATGCTGGAATTTATGAATGGACCAAGCATGAAGGCAGAAGAAACAAATCACTACAACCCATATGTGTAACTAACACTGTCTGGATTCAAGACACCATGTCCAAATGGCAGGATATAGAAATTATTGGTGTAGTGTAGCCAGTGTGAGACAGAGCATTTTAGAAATACATTCAGCATAGTTCAATGAAGAATGTTCAGTCAAGAGATTCCATTTTAATTAGTGAGACGGTAATATTAGAACCATTGAAATCAAAGAAGGACTCATGCATAATTGTTTTAGAACCCCAAATTAGAGTCTCTGGTTTCTTCCTCTGTTCTTCAATCCCAGAGTTTTGCATTAAATTATATTCCCTTCATTGACTTACATCAGATAAAAATTCTGTCCCCTTCTTGATGGCAGCAGCTGAATCAGCAACTCAGGGGGCTGAGCTTTGGTGCCATCTCTCTAGTAGGCTTAACTGTGGGGTCACAGTGTTTAGGGCTATGTCTGTCTTGTAACTCAAACATCAGGCTGTTGATATGTAAAAAATTACCTTTATATCTTTAACACATAATCAAAAGGACACAATAAATCAATATTTTAAAGTAACTATTTTCATAATGATTTTCCTTTTTTGGATTTGTATTAATTATCCTGACCTCAATTTTTCTAAAAATTATTAGGTTGGATGAGGTGGACTATAAAGTACCTCTTAGCTGTACAAACAAACAGCTAAGAATTAAATGGGACTTAGCTGGCTGTTTCACTGGTCACTGTTTTCTTTCCTGGAGGTAGTGAGCCTGCTTATAAAAATGATTACTTTGCTTTTATTAATTCATTTAATTTATATTAGTTTTATGTTTAATAAGGTTTGATGATGATACCTGTGACTGGTCAAGAAAAATCTAATTTCTATAACAACTTGGAAATTCCTTCACTTGCATTTCCTGAAATGGGAGATACTTTCCTAGCCCTCTTTAATAGAGTATGTTACAGTATTAAGGAAATAGTGTTCCCTAAAATGTGATATCTTTAAGAAAAATATAATTTGATTGTCCTCTAATGATCATTAATTAGTTTAGATCAAATTATTTTGATAGTGACGTTGGGGTTAACTGTTAGACTCAGAATATATAGTTAATCAATGAGAGTAACATCAACTGAAATTTCATTTTAGAGGCATGAAAAATCCCACAATGACAATTTCCATACCCTTCAGTAAGTGACTGACATCAATATTATGGAAAGTTCTCTCAGGAATTAAAAATGTGCAGAGCAATGTCCAATTATCAGTTAGCTTGCATGGAAACAACAAAGTGGTATTGACTTACACATGGGTAAACTGAGGCTGTGGCTACTTAAAAGCGGACTTACACTAGAATGCAAACCAGCAGAGCTCAAATTATTATCTCATTTGCTATACCCAAAGGAGCCTTCATTTAAAAATATAACGTATTGAAAATACCCACAATTTTTTTCCTTCATCAATATATCAAATATTTACAGACTGAATATGTTTTATTTTTTAAATAGAAACCAATTATTGTAAAAAAAAATTGAAAAAGTCAAGCCATTAAAATGCACAGTATATGTTCTTCTGCACAATCTCTTAACAAAATGGATATTTTAAATGTACCTTTTGTCTTTGACTGGGAAAAAGAGAAAGACAAGGAAATTAATATTTTTGTAATATAGATGTCATCTTATATTTCATGCCTGACTCATTTGAAAATGTAGATTAATTTGCAAACAATTTAGAAGGCTGAACTATTGAATTGGGTCCTCTAAGATTTAGGATTTGTCATCTTTTAAAGTTGACACCCAGCGAGAGCTTGTCAATTACAAAGAAGTGAAATGAAGTGAAAATAAGTCTCATCTTCATCTTCTTGTTATATGCTTGGTTGGTTAGAGAAAGACACCATTTACAAGCTGAAAATAATTATTCAGAAAGTTACGCTTCGCTTTAAAACCAAATTTAAGCAAGAGAAAAGTGCCATTCTGTGATGGTTATTTTATTCAGTGGGTGGGGAGTTTGGGTGGAGAGTGAGATGCTATGGAGTCCTGGAAGATCCATGCTCAGTATGCTACCCATGCTGCTGCTTCTTATGTTGGTGATGAACAGAGATGATTTGAGGCTGTAACTTTAAAAACAAACAACCCTACTTGCTTCATTGCTGTATCACTGTCCAATGAAAGTAAAGATTTGGAAGAAATAACTCTAATGTTACTTACACATTACCAATATGTGAAAATGTGTAATGTGAAAATTCCATTCCCTCCCTAACTTCACCTTTTAATTGCTTTTTATTCTACCTATAATCACAAGAGGCATGATGTTCTAAAGTCTTGGGAGAGTCAAACAAAGTGAATTATTTGTTGTGATCAAGTAAATAAATTTAAAATACTTCAGATGCGTTATGTATGGTCTAACTTGTGGCATTGATCTTGGGATGTAATGCCAATGGGCAAGGTCACTCACCCTGGGAAATGAACAGTATTTGTAGGTACAGCACCCCAATAAATGCATTCCTGACTTGTGCTCAGCTCAGAGAGTGTCCAGGTGCTTGTGAAAAGGACTGGTAGAGACTAATGAAACCACAGTACCATTTGAAGTTGAACATGTTCTAATAATGTTTTCTTCCATCTTGTACCCTCTTAGGACCACTTGACACTACGTGCTGTCACCTCTCTAAGGAGAAAATAAGAAAGAGCTAGAGGGACAGCCAGAAACGAGGTGGTAAGATTTAAGTCTTTCAGAACAAACAATTGAGGCATCATTCCATCTCTGCTGCCTCATCTTAAACTCCCAGGCCAACACTGTTTCCATTATAGTGAGAGGGCAAAGGTCCCATGTGAATTATTTGATACTTAAACACTTGCTCCTTCTGTTTTGAAAAAATGGCATAGAAGTTTGAAATCCCTTCACAGACCTGATTTGGCAGAACCAGCATTCTTTCTATCTAAATTCTATTCATTTTTCAAGGCCACGCTGAAGTCTCCTTTATGAAGCCGTCCCTTGTGACTATGACCACAGTGATTCCTTGTTACCTTGTCTTAAAGCCTATGACCCTTACTATCATCCTCCTTGGGACTTTTTGTCAAGTGTTCTGCACTGATGCCTATTTTTTTAAAAATTATAAAAGTCATAAAATGACATTAATGAGTATGAACAATAGAGAAAAACATAAACTTTAATTCAATGACCTAAAATAAGAACTATGATAGTTATCTATATTCTCTTCTTAATTTTCATAAACCCATGTTATATATTTGAAAAAATACAGTTTTGTACACTAAGTTCAATAAGAATCTTGATATTTGGGTTGGAGTTGTAGCTCAGTGGTGGAGCACTTGCATTGCACATGTGAGGCACTGGGTTCAATGCTCAGCCCCATATAAAAATAAATAAGTAAATAAAGATTGTGTACATCTATAACTAAAATATATTTTTTTAAAAAGAATATTAATATTCAGTAAGAAATTAAATCATAAAAATTTCTCCACATCTCATCAGTCTATAAAGACTACTGGCTAATATTCCAGTAAGTAGATACATCAAAATTTACTTAAGTATACACTATTGCAATGTCAATAAATTATTTATAATATTGTTACCATATCCTGTGCTATTTAAAATAGATTATGGCCTTTTTAATGTTTACATTATTTTAAGACCTGTTCTCAGGAGGGAAATTAGCTGACCCAAAAAGTGTGAACATTAATAATGGAATTGAAGGATGTATAAAGAGCCATTTACATGACCTAACACGCATAGTTTAATCTCATGTAGACACCATTTCTGCTTGTTAAATCAGTAATACCAGCCATTATGTGTATGTTTGTATAAGGATTAGAAATAATATGTTAAAATTTGTTCTAAAATTAGACATTAAAAATAGTGGTCATTACTGTCTTTCCCAACATATTAAACCGTATTAGAATGTCTCCAGTTGTGTATGAGAATACCAAGTTTTTCATAGTTGTATTATATTTAGATATTAAATTGCCTGATATAGCAATATTATATTGTTTTAACATGCTTGCCTTTGATTTCTAGAATGGGTTTGTACTTAGTGAATTCTCTTTCTGAATCTTTGTATTGGTGCTCTTTGTTTATTTTGTATTCACAGTTTTCATCTTATTCAATGTTTACAATTTATTTATATGATATTTTTTGTGATAATTTTCTAAATATTTTTTCATGTAAAAATTCCTGTGAATATTTGTAATACTTATACATACACAAATATGCTGATTAGGTATCTGATACAATGTCATTTGCTTTCTTTTCCATTTTCTAAAATAACTTCCACAGTAACCTGCATGTAATAGGTGCACCAAAAAACAAAAGCTGTATTTTTAATAGGCATGAGATAGTGTTATTCTGTTCTTTGAATATTAAATGAAATTGGCTAGGTATATCCAATGATTTTTATCCAAATTGCAGAAATTTTCAAGAATGTAGGTTGTCTTGCCAACTTGAGATCATGTTCGTTCTCCTTCTGAATTCTAGATCATGCTGGTGTGTTCCCCGCATGTTTGTTCTATTTCTTTTGCTTCACCAACACTAAAATGTCAAAGTCACTTCCTTTTCCACTTAAGACCTTAAGGTTTGAAAGAGATTTTGATGAATTTGGAAATTTTATATTTCAGGAAAAAATTAGCATTGAACTTAGAGGTCCCTGATATAGCAAGATATCACATAGCCATTCTAACATCTTCTGGCATGTTAGAGGATGCTTAACGATTTTTAACATCTATGTGTAAAAATGTTATTTTTCTGACAAATTCTTGAAGCTCTGTTTAGCAAGGCCTTTATTTTGCATTCACTTTTGAAGGGTATTTTTGCTAGATAAAGTTCTGGAGTGAGTTACATTCTTTTGAACTTTCAACATCTATGCTGAAAGAATTTTCCATTTCTCATTTACCATACTTATTATTCAGAAATGTATGGCTCATGCTTACTTTCACATATCCAAACATGGCCCATTAAAATATTCAGCAAGTACTTACTGTAATTCATTAAATTTGAAATTCAATCAACTGTAAGTTTGCCATTATTTTGTGTACCACTCAGAAAGAAAGAAAAAAATGTTGCCACTGAAACTATGTATGATAACTTATTGATTGTAAGACAGTTTTTAAAATTTCAGAATTCAAAAATTTTCCTACAGTATCAATTATTTGTATGAGGAAAATAATGCATAAGAATTTATTTCGTGTTGCTGTAAAATAAGAAAATAACCTAACTTTCCTTCCCTCTGTTGCCCACTGATACATTTTAGACTACTCGTTTAATCATGGGATCTTGAAATTACAACTCATTGACTTATTAGAATAAACAAGAAAGCAGAAATTTCTAGACAATGCAGACCTTACAACACTTTAATGCTTACTTCTCTAGAATGATGTGTTATAGTCTTAATGAATTTTAATTGTAGATGTATATTTGAAATCTATATGGTATTTTGTACACAGAATAGCTCTGTTCAAATTCCAATTTGTATTTTCCCATATATTAAAACATTCAACTGTTTATGATTTCTTTCTGAATTTCTGAGAATCCTTCTGAAATAATTTTCTTTCTGCTTACAGTCTTCTTGACTCCTGCATTTGACAAACTCTTTCAGCTCTGTTTAGCAAGGCCTTTATTTTGCATTCATTTCTGAAGGGTATTTTTTCTAGATAAAGTTCTGGAATGAGTTACCTTCTTTTGACCTTTTAAAAATATTTGGACTTCCCATTTGATCCAGAATGGACTAACAGAGATCAGCAGTAAATAAATGAGAGAGACCTACCAGTGCCCCAGCTGAGTGCCAAAAGAGTTCAAGATGAAAAGAAAAACTCAAGCAAAGACCAGCAGAATCTCTGAGCTGAGGAAATGGAGCTGAGAATCCAGGGAGACCGAGTCAGCTAGAGTTCTTAGAATGAAGGGCCAGAGAGGATAAAGCTGCACAAAGAGAGAATTTCAGAGACCTGAAGAGAGCCCCTCAACCATCCAGCTGATTCATGCCATCATATGAAACTATCTGAGCCCAGGAAAGGAACCAGCCAACAGAACTAGGCCAGGAATAGTGCCTGTTGTCACCAGCCAGATGGAAAAATCTCGTAATTCACATGACAGTGGATAGAATACATAGAAGTGTCTTGACTCAGTATGGGGGATAATTAGCCCTAGACTAAATGCTATTCTGGTCCCACCTAACAAATCTTAAAAGCAAAACTTAAAAGGATCAAACGGTTTCCAAGTAATTTAACTATGTATTAGAACAAAGCTCATAAATATTTATAGAACTACAAAAGTATATATAGCATGCAACAAGGTAACATTCTTTGTCTAGCAGACCTGCAAAGAAGCAGGTTAACTAAATCATAATAAGAAGTAAAATCAACTAATTGAAATAGACCTAGAGGCTACCCAGGTATTAGAATTTGTAAACAAGCATATTAAAGAACATTTACAATTATATTTCAGATGTTCCCAAAATTTAAGTAGACAAAAAAATTCTAAGAGCTCAAAAAGGATCATAGACATAAATGTAAGAATTAAAATGACAATTTTTTTTAGAAGAACACCAGAAGTAAATTTTCATGATATTTGTTAGGCAAAGAAATCTAATAAAAGATAGCAAAACCAGAAACGATAAGGAAAAAACTGACAAATTAGTCTTTATCAAAATTCAAAACTTTGGTACTTCCAAAAAACAGCATCCTAAAACTGAAAAGATTGGCCAAATATTGGAGAAAATATTTCCATGTATATACTGAATAAGGGACCTGTATCAAGAAAACACAAAGAATTTTTACAACTCAAAATTCTAAAGAAATAAAAAATGCATGGAAGTTTGCAAAAGAAGAAGTACAAAAGATTACGCACAAGAAGAATATTCAATATCAAGAGTCATAAGAAAAAGGCAAATGAAGACCATGAGATACAACTTCACACTCTCAAGAATGGCCATAATTTTAAAAAGACAGACAATACCAAGTGCTGGTGAGTACACAGAGAACATGGAAGCCTCATGCATTGTTTCTTGGAAGAACAATCCATACTATAATGAAATAAAATGAAGAGAAAAAATTTTGAAAATGAGGACAACATCTGTGAACCATGGGGCAACTCAAAGTCACTGCCTATCTGTGAAATTGGAGTCCCAAATAAGAAATAAGAAAAGTGCATGTGGTGGTTGGAGGGGGGTGTCTAGAAAAAAACATATTTGATATAATGGATGAAAACTCTTCAAACTTACAATTTTTTTTGAATTTTTATTTTTTACAAACCCACAGATCCAAGTAACTCACTGCCTCTTCCATTTTTTTTTTTTTTTTTTTTACAAAAAAATATTTTTTCTCTGGAGTCTGGGTCTTTCATAGCTAATGACTTTACTGCAACAGTGATACCCTCCATTTCTCTTCATTATTACCTGAAAATTCAAGTCATAATGCACCTACTAGTGAAATGCTCCTTCTGTGTTAGGCTGCAGGAGAGGAGGGCATCCTCTCTCTTCCCAGACACTGGGAAGAGAAATGGAGGACTAGGCTGCAGAGAGAGAGGTAAATTTCACAAAAAAGATTGGACCCAGCTCACCTGGGGACAGCAGAAACACCCAGAAGGTGATCTTCCACAAAACAAGTGTTCCCCAGCTGGTTGTCCCCTGCATGCCTGACTCACTTTCCTCCAGTTGTCAGGAAAGTCTGCAGGCACTTCCTTCCTTTTGGCTTTCAGTCTGAATGTTGAGTGTTACATCACAGGACAATTATCACCTTTTGTCTCAGGAAGATATTTTATTTCTTGCATCTTTTCCACCTGTGCAGGAGAAATTCTTGGTTTTTTTTTTGTTTGTTTGTTTTGTTTTGGTTTTGTTTCTTTTAAAATTCCTGACTACTGAAGGTAAGTTAAATGTTAAGTGTTAAAAGTGATTGTCTTCAGAAACAGTATACATAGCCTTCTCTTATTTTGGTAGAAAATGATTGTAACCTTCATCAAACAGCCATTCTTGCCTTTAGAGAGAGTGAATGGGTCTCCACTGTCTTCTGAGGAGCATTTAGTTTTCTTTGCTCCACTAGGGAACCTACAATGTGAAAAACAAAAATTGTTTCAATTTATTGCCACTGCTTCACCTGGGGATTGTGGCAACCCTGATCAGCAGGTCTCTCTTCACTGTTTCTCCACTACCGGTCCATGGAATGGGGAGGCCTTGGCTGTCAATTATTCCTGCTAGATTTCTATAACAATAACTTACCTATTACATACACTACATATCTAATTACTTCACATTTACCAACTCAGAATTTTACAAAACAAAAGAATTTGCGCTAAAGTCTGAAAACAGAATGACACATGCTTTGTCCCATACACACTCCAGCACACGTGTGATCAGCAGTTTCACTTTTGATCCAGCCCCTCCTCACCAAGTGTTAATTGGGCCCCTCTTCTGAGCACTAGTCTAAGAAACAGGATGCTCCTCTGCGATGCACAGCGATGCCTTCTGCTGGTGGGCTGGGATACTACTGCTGCTTTTCAGTCCCTTTATGACCAGGTTCACAGACCTCATATCAGCCATTACTCGAAGGTCCTTCTCAATAGGGTGCTTGCCCACTGGCACGATGTTTCCTGGAAGGCCCTCTTGTATTCTATTGTGACCCTCAGAAAGGTTTCCCCGAATCTGAGTCCTCTGTCCATGTTGGCCCATGCTGCTCACAATTGGTATCTTTCCAGACTTGTCTATGCATAAGAAAGTAAATATCAATATATTCTTAATCCTTATCCTTTATTATAAAAGGTAATACATAATGCACAAGATCTACAATTTGCTTTTTACATCTAAAATAGTATATCTTAGAGATGGAAGGGTCAGTTTTCTTGGAAAGTGAATTGGAAAAATAAAAAAGCACTCCACTTGTACAGAGCTGTGGTTCCCTTTGAACACCATGTAACGCTGTCCCTATCTGTTGTTTTTATGCACTGTGAGCCTCTGAGAGTTTGTTATAATTATTTTAATTAAATTTGTGAAAGGATTTTCAAATAATTTTTTCTTCAGTTTTTGATTACTAATTGTTTTTGCATGCAGTTTAGGATTATTTTCATTCTTTTAAAATGGGTACATTATAATTATACATAATAGTGGGATTTTCTGTTACATATTCATACATGCACATAACATAATTTGCTCAATTTCATTCTCTCCAGAAGTCTGGTGATTTAAATGGAGTTTAACAAATTTTAAAAAGAAAGCTACAATCTTTAAAGTAGGAAGAAGCTCAGGGAATTTGAAATTAAATCCCCCTCTCCTGTTGCTACTGAAAATTAAAGTATAAAATTCAAATTCTAAATTTCATAGTTTTTTTTTTTTCCTTTCAGAAATAACAATCTTGCCAGAATAGAAATGTCCTAATTTGCCTACTGGGAATTTTAGAAGGAAAAAGAAATGTCATTTGGGATACAGAACACATGACTTTATTAGATATGCATGACAGTTATAAACTGGGAATAGTAGTTCATTCTTTTTATTGAAAAATCATGACATTAGCTTGTTTTCCTGATGAGGAAAGTTTTGTTACCCACTAACCTTAAAATAACAAAATTCTTGGAAGTAGAAAACTAGGTTTAGAAAGCATAGGTTAATCTGTTAAAATTATTATACATCTGTATGACAAAATGATGGTTAAATAAATAAAGGGAACATCAATTAATACACACACATAACTTTTCTTGGTTATAGCAGTTAGCTATATAGTTTATTTTCATGTAGAATTTCATGTTTGCTATAAATATTGCAGAAAATTCTTTTCTTGTGAATTTAATAAATTGCCTAAAAATACTCTAGTGGAATTAAAACTTGCTGAGCTTTGCTTTATTTAATTTCCTATTTCTTTCTGATTTGGTCACATAATATTATTATCTCCTGCCTTACAATTGTACCTGGTCAACACACGAGTCCTTTAATTGTTTGAGAGCCTTTGAACAACTGTTATTGTAACTAGCGAGATAGTTATGTTATTGTAACTAGTGAGATAGTTATGGAGATATTTTCAATCCCTGTACACAAAATCTAAATTTATGTGGTCTTATACAACACATGGTACCCTTTTTTACTAATACATTAGTTGTTGGACTTGCTGACCCCGTGGCCTGATAACTTTTCTCCTAACAGAATTAGGCTGTAAGATGTTCTAGAGTCTGTTGTTTCTCCTAGGCATCTTTGAAGACAAACAACAATAACAAAACTTACATGTTCATTCAATTTCTTTCTTATTAGAAAAAAAAAATCTGGAAACAAAATTAAAATCCAAATTAACTAAAATTGTAGGGAGAGAACTTCTCAAATGGGAAAAACATTTGCGTATATATTCTATGTGAACGACAAGACCCTCCATTTTATTTTGCCTGATGTGGGGCAGTGCACTGTTTTTCAAGTGCTTCAAGCAATTCTAAAGAACAGCATTACAAATGTGCAATCTTCTATGAACACTGTGTCTATATTTTAGCACAATAGAGAATTATGAATCATTTCCACTCTGTGTTGTAAATTTAATTTTCAAAAATATTATAAAATGAAGTAACTATTATTATAAAGATGCTTTCAGATGACATTTAATTACAGTGCAGGGTAATTTATTTTACTAGCTAGAGTATCTTGGGCTAATTGCATTTATTTATGTTTTATGCTTGCACCATCATAACAAACAACCTATCCTATACATTCCCTTCTGTTTCTTCTTTTCATTCTTAAGAGATATTCTGGATTTTCTTTTAAATTTTGGTAATATTTCCTAATAGTAAGGGAAATATTTCTTTGCCCTTACACCTCCCTTGTAGAAGAATGCTTTGATCTCTCTAGAAGTTTAATTGCATTTCATGGAATGATTCCTCTTTGCAATTAGGTCTAGACTTAGATGCTGAGTGTGTTTTCTTTCATGTTTTTATTCAATCATTTCTGTGGCAAATTTTCTGTCTCACCAATATTTCCTTTCATCTCAGCCTCTGGTAACAGTAACTTCTGAATAGCCACATTCTTTCATCTGATAAAGATGGGCTCTCTGATCACTCTTGAAGCTTTTTGGCAAGTTTGCCTTTGATTATTTTAATTGTTCTTCTCTTTTGCAGATAGTTAATGAATAGTTCGAATTAAGATACTGTCATATCTCTTGTTGTGTTCCCTCTACTAGGAAGGTGATCATTGATAGGCTAAATATGTTCATAAGTCTCCCCCCTCATCAAATAAAATGTTTTATTTAAATTCTAGTGGAATTTTTAGGTGTTCTGTAGAAAAATAAGTATTTTATCATGGTAGCTAGCAGCACTAATCTGCTCAGTTTTAAGACAGAATGTAAAGTTTTGCTTAAATGACAACTGCTTCTTAGCTTTGTTCCTAAAATTTTCATCATGCAGTCCCCAAAAGATTCAGCTAACATTGGCACTATCATTCTCTAGTACTAAGATAGAAAGGGACAGGTTTCATGAGAAAAAGGAAAAAACAACAACAACAACAACAACAAAAAACAATAAATGGAGTCCTGCTCACATTATTTTGTTCTCTTATACCATGAATTGGTTATCTTCAGAAAGGGTGGTCTAATGGTTGAAGGTGGGCCAGGAGTGCCATCAGCAATTCTGAACAGATTTAATGACCCTAGACAGAGATTACCAATCATGTTGGACAGTTATTCCACATCTCAATTTCTTCAATTATAAAAATAAAACCAAAGAAAAAGAAAAGCAAGAGAAAGAAACCAGAAATATCTAGTTCTTTTCAAGATATGCATTAATATGGTCACAGTCTTAAATATGTACACAAGAAGGGGCATTTACAATGACAAAAATGATCTTGTTTGGTAACATTTGGACCACATCCATGATCAACAAGTAAAAGGGCTCAATTATAGCTAATTTATTCAGCTAATCTTTTCTTTACCCTTTGATCTATTAAAAAATATTTGTTGAGATCATCTAAGTGCCAAAAACCATAGATACAGCAATGAACAAGAGAGAAAAGCCTGAGTTCTTGTGTGCTCTTACTGTAGTTGGAGCCTAGTAGGGCAGAATGAATTTCATAAGGTAGTGTTGTAGCAACTGAGCATGCTTTTCTGAGAAATTGCTCAGGGAAGCCCTCTCTAAGAAGTCATGTTCGGATTCACATGAAATGACCAAGAGTGTCCAGACAGTAGAAGAGCAAGTACCTATCCCGCAATGGAGAAAGAGTTTGCTCAGAAAACAAACAACAATAAAAATCAGAAAGAAGACCGAGGTGATCTGAGTGTAGTAAAGGAGATGGAGACTGGTATGAGACAAGGTTTAAGTTAAGGGAGGCCTCATGGGCATCTGAGAAAATAGTTTCGACTTTAGAATTATCCTAAATATTATAGGGTATTTTTGGCAAATTGAGCTGGAGTGTCATGATATGATCTGGTGCCTGCTGTATACACAATGAATAATTGAGTTCCAGGGTGGAAGCAAAGAGAATAAGGAGGTGACCCCAGAAGTGCTGTGGTAGCACTAATGGAATGGGCAGTGAATACTTGAATATAGGGTACATTTAAGATAAAGTTTAAAGGTCTCATTATGCTTCCTATTGAGGGGAAGCAAGAAAGAGGGAGGAATCAAGATAACATTCAGGTTTTTTTTGGGGGGGGGGGGTGGGGGGGGGCTTGAACAACCAGATAGTGGTTGGTAGCACTTATTTAGATGAGGAGATGGAATTAGGAAGGAGAAAACGGCAGATTATAAAGAGTGCAATTTTTACCTCCTTTACTCAAATCTGCCTAATAGAAATCTACATGCTGATGTGAAGTTGACAGCTGTATGTATGAATTTGGCACTCAAGACAAGGCTGGAAATACATATTTAGCAGTAATAACTGCATAGATGGAATTGCAAGTGCAGAAAAGGTCAATCAATAGGAAAGAAAATATTGCCCAGGATAGAGTCCCAGGGCTTTCCAATATTTATAAGCTGAGCAGAGAAGGAATTAGTAAGGAGACCAGAAAAATGTGAAAGACACAAGCATACTGTGATAGTGAATCCGCAGAGCCGGCTGTCAATGGGGGGAACTGGATAACTATTTTCAGTGCTTCTGAGAGGTCAAGACGATGAGAATTTTCCAACATAGTAGTTATTGTTTGTCTTGATGGAACAGGTTCCAAGGTGAGAATAGGAATGGAAACCTACATAGCTGAGAGGAATAGGGGTTATAGGCCAAAGGCATGTGCATATTTTATGCAGCTGCATTCCCACGCATCATAATTAAACCTACTAGACATTTCAAGGAATAATTTTTAGCCTCAAGATTTTTAGTTTGTTTTGGGGACCTTTATTTGTCAAGTATTTATTCAGTCACCTTCATGTGCAAAGCACTGTCCTAGATTCATGGAATTTTCATTAATAAACAAGGCAAGTGAAGCTCTTTATCTTCATGTGCCTTACCTTGTAGTGAGGGAGACAAACATCAAACAACAAAAATAGTAAAACGTATTACATGTTAATGCTTTAGAGAACAATTTAAAGTAGAGTAAAAAGGACCAACAGTGCTGGGATTGCAATTTAAATAGGGCAGGCAGGGTAGGCCACATCAGGATGCTGAATCTTTTGTGCAAACACTGGAGGAAGTTGATGGAGTGGTTACCTGAGGAAGAACATTCAGACAGAGGAATCCACAGCTACTAAGGCCCTGAGGCAGAGGTAAGAAGGAGGTCAGAATTAGTGTAGAGTGAAGTCAATAAGAGGACATATATGCAGAGTAGAAGGTAAAAGAGTTAGAAAGGGCCTTGTTAGGGACATCTGAAATATTCTTAATGAATTGAAGAATTCTGAAAAGAAAGGGACATGATCTGTCACACATGAGAAAAATTCAGTTCAGAGATAATGGTGACTTGGGTCAAAGGTGAACAGAATGAGAAATAGTGGAGTCCGCAGCTGTGCTGACAGCAGAACCAACAGGATTCTTTTGCATTAGGCATCGAGAGAGAGAGAGAGAGAGAGAGAGAGAGAGAGAGAGAGAGAGAGAGAGAGAGAGAGAGAGAGAGAGAAAGAGAGAAAGGTAGAAGAAGAAGAAGAAGAAGAAGAGGAGGGGGGAAGAAGGGGAGGAGGAAGGCGGCAAGGATGACAATGATGACACTGAACTGAAATTTTAGAGGCTACAGTTGTCAACCATTGTGATGGACAAAGTGGTAAGTGAAGTAGTTGTAGGGCTACATGCAGTTTGAGATGAGACAGTCAAGCAGGTGTTTCCAGTAGCAGCAGTTGGACATGCAAGCCTGGAGGTTGGTATCTCACCCAGGGACTGTTAAGAGCTATCAGATGATGATAAATCTATTAATGCTACTTTCACGGCTTCACTTAAAGCCTGCTCAGGTACGTCCCCCAAAAGTTCCAGATAAAGTCCTATGACAGTGTCAGAAAAAAATACTAAACCAACAAATCTGCCTATAGAACCAAAAACACAACATGGATGATGAAAGACACAATGGAGGCATGGCAGGTGTATCTAGCAGTTCCATCTGCCCATACCAGGTATTACAGAACCTATAACACCACACTTTGGATTCATAAGGTAGGACAAAACTCAATTAAAAATTTCTCCCTATGCTGTCTGAATCAGGCTCTATATGGTAGCAAGAGAGGTCTGCCAGCAAATAAAAACACAAAAGCAGTATATCAATAAACAGTTAAGGGTTATTTTTATCAACAAATGGCTAAATCTTGGACACTGTATATTATATCTTGGCAATCCAAAGAAAGATGCCCTTGACCCAGTTTATCTTTGGCAAATGTCTTCTGTGTGTATGTGTCTCTTATAAAATATGACCAGGGCAAAGAGATAATCACAGGCAGAGTCAATCCCTCAGAAAACTGCAAGTTTTACAAACCAAAAAAGGAAACTGGGCAATGACTATACCTCTGATGTGAAATATCTGATGCAATTAATGATTGCCATTACATGTTCCTTATTAGCCTGACTTGCATAAGCACAAGGAAAAGTTCAGAGTCTAAGAGCTAATCAGGAAAAATATCACCAAGCTTTGGGGTCAGTTAATTAACAGTAAAGTCATATTTTTCACGGATTAAGTCAGGCTCTTCCTTTTGACCTCATTTAATTGCTGCTTTTAAAAATCACTGGAATGGTATTCTCACATAGGAAAACGTATTGAAATTCAGCTGTTCTCTTGGGGTGTAATGAGATCAGAACTTTAAAACACTGGGATGTAAGTGCAAATTGGCACAAGCTTTGTGGCAAACAATAGATTTTGTGCATCATGTGGTGGTACGTATTATTGTGTAATAATACACATATGGCAATATATATTAAGTGGCATAGAAATGATATTTTTGCCATACTTATGAAATTTGTCCTACAAAAATGTGAATAATGATTAACATATAAAGATATTTACTGTTGCATTATTTGCAACAGTAAAAACTTGCAACACTTAATGTCCCAGATTAAAGTTCATTGGCATATCATATAACACTAAAGAAGGAAAATTCATCAAATGAATGACAAAAGAAAACATGATTTAGGATTTAGATTTATTAAAGCAGTATGTAAACATTTATATCTGAGTTATATAAAATCATTGTATATACTTCTTAGAAACACAAAAATGAAATACATTAGTAGTAATTATTTATGCATTATAGACTATGGGCTATGATTAATGTTTTTTTCTTTCTCTTCTCTTGGTCTTCCGTGTTTTTGAATAATCAGCATGTAATTCTTTTATATACAGAAAGATTATTCAACCTGTTATTTAGAAAGCAAAGTTGTAAGCTTTTTTTGCTTAGTTCTTCTATATCCTTAGTTTGGGGTCATTTATGGGAAACTTAAACCTGTTTGTAATTTCTCTTTTCTTATTAATCTGGCACTCGAGGAAAAATAAATTTGTTCTTATGACAACATTTCATGGTAATTCTAGAGGTAGTTGCCGTAGCTCATGGTTTATTCCAGGGAGTGAATTCAGATTCTAAGAATAGTGAATGTTTTCTTCTCAAAATTTCTGACTGGGAAATTAGAGGTTTTCCTATTTTCATCTTTTGATAGTCTGCTTTCGGTGTCTGTGTTTTATCACTATGATTCTTGCCTATGAAACATCATTTCTAAGTAAACATGATGAGTAAAAGGCTAATGTACTTAAATATTGAAATCAGTGATGGTGCAATCCAGTTGAGCCATGAGATTCTGAAATATACCTATAACTTCCCAACTTTGATATCATCCTTCTATTCACTGGAATAAAATTAATCTGCCAGACACTGTCACCAATTCCAACTAGGAGCAATAGTTAAAACTGCCTGTTGACAGATGAAACTAAGTTGACAAAATCATAGGTATTTCTGCATAAAATTTCTGAAGAAAAAAAATGTTGCCATATTAAAGAAATAAGAACATTTCTTCAATAATGCAAATTAGGGCCAGGCATGCATGCCTATAATCCCAGCAGCTCAGGAGGTTGAGACAGGAGGATTGTGAGTTCAAAGTCAGCCTCAGCAAAAAACGAGGCACTAAGCAACTCAATGAGACCCTGTCACTAAATAAAATACAAAATAGGGCTGGGGAAGTGACTCAGTAGTTGAGTGCCTTTGAGTTCAATCCTCAGTACCCCCAATAATGAAAATAAGGGAATATTTTATTAAATAAAAAATAAATTTCATCTGAGAGAGCTAGCTTATATTTATCTGTATTTACTTCCACTTTCCATTAGTAAGCACTTAAAAAGAGCCATGTTCAATGACCAATGACTACAATATTCTCATAAGTAACATTTTCATTGCTGTTTCTAAAATGCAAATTATTTATTGATTTTTAAGGTGCTGAATGTTGGGTTAGGCAGTACAGTATTTTAAAATATTAAAAGCACCATTTAATCAAAACATGCCCACACAAGGAACTAACACTTATTAACGGATTTGACCTTATGCTTATCGGTATTGCTGGCAATAATTAATCCATCTGCAAAGGTAGCAATACCCATATCTATATTTATACATGACTCTTATTGATGTTAAGCCAGATGGAATCACATCTCCTTAAATGTGATCTTCAAAGTTAACTGAAAGGGCTTGAATGCTACTGGGTCCTACATCATGCCTACTGAATTAGAATCTGTGGGAATCAACATTTATCATTCACCTTAGATGATATTTATTAAACACAGTAAATTGAGCAAAGACAGTGAATCAATATTTGGACACAGTTTTTAAGGAATGAATAAACTGTAATTTTCAAATGTTGGTAAATTGTTTTATGGTTATATATCTGTTATCACATGTTTTTAAAGACTACTTTTTAGAGTAGTTTTAGGTCCACAACAAAATTGAGAGGAAAGCATAGAGCATTCCCATAAATTTTCTGGCCCTACACAGGCATAGGCTTCCTATTATCAACATCTCCCATTAGAGTGGTACATTCATTATAGTCGATGAGCCTACATTAATTGATACATCATAGTCACTCAAAGTTCACAGCTTATATTAGGGTTCCCTCTTGATGTACATGTTCTACGTTTGGACAAATTTATAATAGCATGTGTTCACAATTAGAGTGTCAAACAGAGAAGTTTCATTGCCCTAAAAACTCCCCTGTGCTCTGTCTGTTCATTTTTCCCTTCTCCCTGACCTTGGTCTTTTTATGGTCTCCAAGGCTTTTGCTTTTCTAGAATGACATGTTAGGATCATACAGTACGTAGCTTCTTTCACTTAGTAATAAACATTTAAGTTTTCTCTATGTCTTTTCAAAGCTTGCATTTCCTTTTTAGTGTTGAATATTATTTCATTATCTAGATATATCACAGTTCATTTATCTAGATACCTATCGATGGGCACCTTGTTTACTTCCAAGTTTGGGCAATTATGGACAAAGCTGCCATAAACATCCACATTTAAGTTTTGTAAATATATTTCATAAATAGAAATGACTGTGTTTTCAATCAAAAGTAAATAATGCCTACATATGTATTCCCTTTTATTTTGACTATTACTAAAATGTATGGATAAAAGTGTTTTCAATAATAATGAGGCTGCTGGGCCCAGTGGCACACACCTATAATTCCAGTGGCTTAGGAGGCTGAGGCAGGAGGATCAGGAATTCAAAGCCAGCTTCAGCAAAATTGAGAGCTAAGCAACTCAGTGAGACCCTGTCTCATAATAAAATACAAAATAAGGCTGGGGATGTGGCTTATTGGTTGAGTGCCCCTGCGTTCAATCCCCAGTACCAATAATAATAACAATAATAATAATGCTAAGAATTCTAATTATCTAATCATAAGATTTCAGATATCTCAAGATCTTGAGATATAGGACTCAATATATCCCCTCCCACAAGCAGACACATCTTCAAAAATACCATGTTGCAGAGAAATGAGATACTTCCTGTGCTTCTGAGACATCCACCAAAGAACTTCTAGACCATAGACCAGCCAGGCCCCAGACAGTGCTGAGGCCCCTATTAGCTGGCATATTTCTGCATTTGTGCCCAGGTGCTGTATATATTAAAGTGTACTATGTTAGATATTAGAACAGAGAAACCGAAAGAAATGTTAAGGACACAAGTTTCCTTGCCTGAATGTGAAAGATTTTTCTAGGCATCTAACTTTCTTGCTCCTTTTCCTGTTTCTTCAAGATTAGGTCAAACTGAGTAAATAAAAGTAAAGGGAATGAGAATGTCTCCAAACAATGAAAAACTGAGAAAAGGAAAATAATTTTGCGAATGTTAAGGAAGAAAGATATTTTAAAAAATCCATGTAATTTTGTAATTTACATTCCTATGCTCTATTTTAACTTAGAAGCTCCAACATGCAACCCCCCCCCCCTTTTTTTTGGTACCGTAGTCAGTACTAACTACCCACAGGCAAGAATTTAATAAATGTCTTTCAAACAAGAATACCACTTAGGTCTATTTTGTGCTATGACATTTCTTGTAGTTCAAAATTACTGTTCTTATAGAAACCTGGGAACAAGCACTTCTCTACATTCATAAAGTACACAATTCATTTCTTCTTTCACTCTACTCTTCATTTTTCCTTTGGAAAATCTGATGCCCATATTTCCATGTAGGCATTATTTATTTTTGATTGAAAACACAAAGTCATTTCTATTTATGAACACTTTCTTGTAATAAAACTTGGCATTTCTCATCACTACCATTTGCAGTCTACTTTTATAAAATTTAATGCATGTCAAAAATGTGCATGATCTGGAAAATAAAGAAGGAGCATTCTGTATATCAGTAAATGTCATGAAATGGGCTTATCAGGAAAAGAATTCTAGACTTAGTCTATTGAATATGGTAGCCCTTAATGTGACATGTGACATATTCAAATTACTCTAAGTATAAAATATAAACTGATCTTCAAGACATACAGAAAATTATAAAATATCAGTTTATGTTTTGCACTGATTACATGATGAAATCATAGTTTAAATATGATGGGTTAAATAAAGTACACTGTTAAAATTGATTTCGCCTGATGTTTATTATTTTTATTTTAGTATATTTCTATGATATGACTATTAAAAAATCACAAGTGTGGCTTACAACTTATTTCTATTGGAAAGCATGGATACAGATTAAGAAATGTACTGTCATCGTTCCAGGTAGCAATTAGATTTGGGAATATTGGAGAGTTTTCTATTGTTACAAGTAGTGTAGGGTTTGGTAAAACAACTCCTCTATCCACTGGTTTTAGGTGGATTAACTGTCCTAATTAGATCTAAGCTGTTAAGAGGACCCCAGTGCAGGAAGGGGGAAGGAAACATGCACTCCTATGAGCTTTCTAAGTCTGTGAGTCGCACACTCCTGGTTGACTGCTCTGCTTAGCCAAGCTGAAACCGGTCATATTGTCAGGTTGGGCACATTAATTGGAGAGCAGACTAATTTGCAAGAATGTGTTAGTGCCCTTTAAGAAGTGATTTAAAACTCCAAATGATGAGAATAGCATAAAATCATGCCTGTCTGATCACTTCTCAGTAACCATCTTGAAATCCCTGCCATTTTTCTATTTTCATTGTTAGGATTCAAGTACACAGTAAAGTGTTTTAAGAGATTCCCAAACATTACACTCTATACCCTAGCACAAATGATTACTCTTTTGTGAACTACAGATGGGGAAATCTTGCCATCAGACACATGGGGATTAAAAATGAAAAGAGAATCTATAGATTTAATCAGGGTTCCACCTATGGACATGAAACAAAAATATCACAGTAACACCATTCAATGTATTTGAACTGATTGGAGGGATTTGCCTTCAATGCATTAGAAGATTCTACAGGAATTCAAGGAA
Organism: Sciurus vulgaris; assembly: GCF_902686455.1. Classification (NCBI taxonomy): domain Eukaryota; kingdom Metazoa; phylum Chordata; class Mammalia; order Rodentia; family Sciuridae; genus Sciurus; species Sciurus vulgaris. The sequence goes on from NC_136462.1 coordinate 87,193,856, forward strand.
GTACTTCCACCTCTCTCTAGCTGCAAAAAAGACCAATAAGAACTTATACCCACATTATATTTATGAATAATTTTACATTCATTATAAAAATTTGATTGTCACAAATAAGAATTGACATCATACTCTTAATTCTGAAGATAAATAAATAGTTCAGAAACTTGAACTTAGTTACCCAGACCAACTGTACATCTCCCTACATCACAGCTAGGACATAATGTATTGCCAGCCTGAAGACACCAGGGTCTTTTAGGCAAGCCTGGTAAAGATGAATAATATGAGTGTACTCTGCTCTGGGAAACAGTGAATTCCAATAATGTGACTGATTTTGGAATTTATAGAATATGAGCCTAAAAGACTTTTCCATTTTGTTCTGTATCATGCATATTCTTCTTATTGTACAGTGTAGCAAAAAAAAAAAAAAAAAAAAAAAAAAGTCTTACTATCATTTGATAGAGGGATCTGTGTCAGTTTTAACTCGATAACCTCAGATCTTGGGTCCTAAGCAGGTGACATCATGAGAGCAAGAGCTCCATGTGGGCACCTTCTCAATTATTCATCAGAAGTCCTCACATAAGAGACTCAAAACAGCATAATCTTAGAGAGGCTCAGTAACACTGGAAAGAAATGAAATGAAAAGGAATTTTCAGGACTAAAGCCAACTGGTCAATTATGGAGTTTGTTAGGGAGAGATTTAGGTTTTTCGAAGACATAAATTCCATGTAGACAGAGAAAAGAAAAAGCCGTTAGCAATAAGTGTGAGTTTTGTGAAAGTGCAAGTTGGTTTCAAGTTTATCATAGCTACTTCATTTCTCTCTGTGGTCTATCTTAACATAGCTTTAAAAACATCAAAATTAGTGACACCTCCTAAATATTGTCTAGAAAGAAATTAAAATCCAAACAAGCCAAGTTGTAAACAACCTATGTAAACTCCACACACTCAAAGTATCTTCTGGAATTACCGTGCATGGATTAAACCCAACATGGATGGCCTGTCTTGGTCATCCAAATGTTCATATGTTCTGTACCTCCTGGATACTCGGTTAAAGCACAGTGAATGAAAGAAGAAGTGGCTTAATGGTGTACTAGTGTACACATGTACATGGACTTGTTTTCCAGATAGCTCTAATTATCACAGGACTCCATCCACACATTTCTACTATGTCTTCTCAATGCCAGGCTGCTGGCACCCAGGGACAAGGGGTACAGGATAAGGCTAAGTTCAAGGACTCTCCCCTGTGCCAAACTAAGTTGTCATTTACAAGACTAAATTCACAGATTGGGCTTCATCAGTATCTTTGGTCTAATCCAGCAGAAAAACTCATCTCTCAAAGTAGAAAACCATCAATGTCAGGGAGGAAATGGGCCCTTCCAATCCGAAAGAAACAACAGTAGGCCTAATAAAGGTTCCACCCCATAGTCTTATTCTTGACTAATGTGCCTTCTTGCCATTTTGTTAGATATAATACCATAATATAGTGGCCCTGGACTCATAAGTACCTGTAATGTAACTCAGAAGCTAAGTGGTACAGCTGACTTGATTTTATATATATTTAATATTTTAATTAAATATTGAATATATACCAAAGAATATTTATAAAATGTATTTAAAAATTTATAAAACTCACACTTAGGTGTGCTAGATGCTGAAGAGAGGCAAAAATGTTCTCTTTAAGAGCCATGAGGTACAGAGATTTTACATTGAACCAAAATGAAAGAATGCATCTGGTAAAGCCATAGTTGGCCAACATGTTTGGGGATTTCTGGGTTGATTCCTGGCTTAGTTTCAGAATAGGCTGGAAGAGAAAAGAGTCCCAATTTCAGTATAAGAAGCTGCAGGGAACACAATTGAGAACCTCAAGTGCCACCATCCTCACTTGCTTGTTTAATTTCACAGGTCAATTTTAGTCTGAGTAGCTGCAGGGGCATTGTACTGCACTTGGTGTCCAGAAGTCTCAGTCTCTTTCTGATTCATTCCCATCCAATTTACAGCATGAAGAGAGTCTGGATTACATAGTATGTAGGAATAATGGCACACAACCACCTAATCAACAACTTGCATCTTGTTTTCTTTACAGAATTAGAACTATTCTACTATTATTCCTGCTTGAAACAATTTTGAAGTGATAGTGTTTTCTTCAGTTTTCATTTACAGAGAAGATTTTATTTTTAGAAAAACAAACCTTTTTAAAAATCAAAATGGGTGGCTTCAAGTCTTTATTTATCCTGCATATTAAATGTGCTCAGTACTTACTATCCTTTGGGCACATTAACACATGTGCTAGAAAGAAAGAGACTCTGCCATTATAGTCTACACTTCAGAAGTCAATACAAAAACAAATCATAGCCATAGGTCTCTCTTAGAAAATTTCCTCATTTCTTTCTTGTCTGTCATTATGTGGATTTCTGTATTAACATCAGGTTGCAGTTCCCTGAGAATAAGGACCCTATTTTTCCTCCAGGTGGAGGTGAAGAGACAGGGTTCTTAGGGATACAAATCTGGAAGAGAAGTTGGTGGCTCCAAGACAGGGGTCACAGCTCAGTTCTGGATGGCATCTATAGGGATAAAGATGCTTATAAGTTTAGCCAGTAAAAATGCAAATCTTCAGAGAATATTCTCTTGACTCTATAAAAATTTCTTGAATCAAAGATATCATCAATTATAAAATTTATTACCAAATCAAAAGCAGATAAAAAGAAAATTCTCAAATCAATATTGAAAAGAAAAACTAAATGAAACCATATCTGAGTTTTGGAGTTGCATAATCCTTCATGTTACATTATTTTCTATAAATAAGGAATTGATTTTGCATATTGTTACCATTTTAGCATCTTTTATTTTTCAGTTCATCAAGATAAAATTTATTGATTCTGAAATATCTGGGGAGTATAAAATATTTTTAAATAACTTCTCTCTACATATATATATAAATAAATATATGTATGTATATTTAATAAATATTATCAACTAAGTAGGTTAGTCACCTTGAAATGTTCCCAATTAGGTAAATATTATTGAACTTAACCACAATATCAGAGAGGCATTCACAACTACTGAGCAACCCAATTGCTGCCAAGCACCAATAATTGTAAATTGAGAGTTTAAATTGAAATTCTGAGTTCAAACTAGTTTCTGGAAATACATTGATAAATAAAGCAGAAATTGTCCCTGCTTTAAAGGACATGATGTTTAAACACTAAAAAAAGCAAATGAACTTCAAAAATGTACTTGTGTTGGGCTGGGGAGATAGCTCAGTTGGTAGAGTGCTTGCCTTGCAAGCACAAGGCCCTGAGTTCAATCCCCAGCACCGCAAAAGCAAAAAAAAAAAGGTACTTGTGTAATAAATGACTTAATTTTTGTAAAAAAAATTATTGGTGTATTATTCTAATCATACACGATAGTTGGATTGGTTGTTACATATTTGTACCTGCATATAATATAACAATAAAATCTGGTCTATTTCATTTCCCAGTACCTCCTTTTTCCCTCTCCGCCTAACTTCCCCTTGACTCCTGCCCCTACTTTACTGGTCTCCCTTCTACTTTCTATTTTTTTCCATATTTTTAATTGGTGTGCTATAGTTGTACATAATGGTGGGATTCATTGTCACATATTCATATATGCACACAAAACAACAATATAATTCGGTCAATATTATTAAATTTTGCTAAAATTAATATGCCAAGAAACAAGGAAGTCCTTTGGAAGTTTTTTTCAGGTCTTATTATCCTCATTTTATCAATGATAAAACTGATATCTCAGCATTGCTGGGATTCTCTGACTAAGATGACGAGGTGGAGATGAATGACATACTTCCAAATAAATTGCATATCACTTCCATCTTTCAAGAAATTAGTTTCAAGTCAATTTATTGGTTGATGCCACTCTGTCCTTATCCCAAAGTTTTATGAACTATATTTTACCTTCCTACTAATACTCCATTTGATTAAGTTCCCATCTTCCTGAGTCCCAGTCTTAATAACGAATTCAGTTGTCCAGCCCTAAGGACCTGCTTTGACTTGATCTATTTTCCTATGGACTTACGTCCTGATCCTCAACCCAAGCCATGGGACTGACTGTGTCCCTCTCCTGTTATATTCTTAGTCCAGAATCCATTCAAACACATCTCCCTGAGAAGCCTGCCCTTGATGCCCCAGGCAAACACAGGCATTCCTGCATTCCTGTTTAATTTTCCATCCCTGCATCCAGCTGCAGCCCTACAGAAAGGGCTGGTTCTTCTCCCACCCTTCAGGGCAGGGTGGCCATGTGCAAACCTCCAAGCTCTTCTATGAAGATGCCATGCCTCGGTCTCCTGTGTGCCGCAGTCCAGGTCTGCTTCCAGGAACTCCAGGGGCCAGTGAGGGTGTGTTTAATCATGGTTAGGATGTCTGTAAGGGCAACTGTGTTCAGAGGGGCTGTTTCTTCATAGTACTTGTAGGAAGTCAGCGAGCACAGTAGCGAATCAGGTGACCTCCGGACTCTGGGTTCAGCTACTGGCTCTGAACCTTATCAGTTTAGATAAGTCACATTATCATTACAAGCTTCATTTACTGCATCTGAAAACTGGTAATAATTGTACTTATCTCATAAGATTGCTGAAAAGCTTGAGTGGATAAAGCATGTGAAGTGTTTAGCAGAAGTCCTGACAGAAGGAGAATCAATAAGGTCTTTCTCTCAGTACTATTATTTTTATTCTAATTAGCTTAGGCCTCCATAAGAGAGAAACTCTGCCTTTATGACTTTATGTCCCTAAGGCACGTCTCAGATTTGGCATCCCCACATCTCCACACTCTGAGCCCTCGCTTTCTAGATTAATAGGGCATCTTGATTTTCTCTGAGAATACTCTCTCCAAATGTTTCAGGGAATCCCACAAGTGTCATCTATGCTTTTCCCATTCAGTAGTGGCTCCTAAGAAAACGCTGTGTCCTTAGAGACCTTGGCCAGGAGGAGGGTGGTTGTAGGTCTGTACAGGAGGAGGCAGGTGTGTCAGTCCCCACCTCCAGTGTGGGGGGGGGGGGGGTCCCACAGTTCTCTGCCCTATCCCCTGTGCTCCCCTCAGACTGCCAGTCTCTGCCTGCCACATTCTCCAGACAACCATCTTAGTCCAGATGGGCAAACTTCCTCAAGTCTCGGCTGCTCCATTTCCGCTCTCAATCGTAAGGAAAACCCTTCTTCTGAAACTCATCTTTTCTTAGAGGAGTCTAAAGCAGAATGATTGAGATTTGCCCCAGTCTTTTCTTCCCACATGATAAAACACCCTGATGAGGGCTGAGTAAACAGAAGGGTGGACGAGTAGAGCCTCACCCCCGAGGCTCAGACCAGTCAGCCTTTCACACTTCTTCCTCATCCATTGTACTTTTATGTCAGGGGATCCGTCATCCCTACCTCTATAGGGTTATACCTGCACACTCTCTTGCCTCTGGCATATCAGACAATGGTCCTTGTATGAATGTCTGTATAGAAATTGTATGAACTTCAGCTCTCATAGGGTCCAAGATCTTTCTCCTAGGGTCCTTTCAGTCAGGGAGTGGAGCTATTTTCCAAATGAAAAGTGCTTTCTGCTCAAAGCAAATAAGCCCATTTATGGCGAAGGAAACTTGGTAAACAACACAAGTAGATCACTGAGCTCAGCTTACATTCTAGTGCAAGAGATAAACAATAAAATTGTAAACAGTCAAAATGAAATAAATTACAGGTTGCAATAAATACTATGCAGAAAATAAAAAGGGTGTTTATAAAGTAAATGTCAGATAAAGGTGGGAGAAGCAACATTTGAGTTAAGACTCTAAACATACAAACCAACCAACCATTCATATGAAGGTGGGTAAAAGAACATCCAGATGGAGGGACAATATATGCAAATGAATGCACATGAGAAACTGGAGGCTAGCACCACTAAAGCAAGGTAGAGAACGCTACAAGATAACATGCAGGAGAGAGGCTAGAAACAGATAAAGACCACTTTCCAGGTCATTATAAAGAGGGGGCATTTTATTTGGAGAGCAATGTAAAATCTTTGAAGAGTTTTGAGCAGAAAATAACATTTTTCTAGCTGTGCTTTAAAAAAAATTCTGGCTATGTGAAAGAAGGGATTGGAGGTAAGAGCGAAGGCAGTGAGCTGGCCATTGCAGGAGTGCAGGGGAAAGGTGAGGGTTCCTCCAAACTGGGTGGCAAGGCAGATGGAGAAAAGGAAAGGATTCTAGATGTTTTTGAAGATAGAGCCTAGAGGATGTGAGGATGAACGGCAGATGGACAACAAAGAGTGAAAAATGAATCCGTGTCATGGTGGATAACTGCGCCATTGGCTGCGGTGGAGAAGACTGGGAGGGAGATGGGACTGGAGCCGAGGAATTGGATCAGATTACTTTTTAGCCATCTTCCATTTCGAGGGCAGTAGCTATTCCTCTTGCTTGACTACATGCTTTAGTTCTGCATTCAGGAGTCTGTAGCTGATAAACTTTTTTGAATACTGGCATGACTTTATGTCTTATTTGGCACTCACTTGCAAATGCCTACCTAGCTATAGAATGCTAGGATACTGCTACCTTCCTCCAGGATATTACTTGGTCATATTCCTGCATCCAGGGCTATTTTAGAGAAGTTGGTGTCAATTTAAATCATGTTCTAGTATTAATGATCTTCATGTGTATCCCACTGGAAATGTTTGTAAATTTTCTCTTTATACTCAGTTTCTGAAAGTTTATATCAACATGTTATAAATAGTCATGGGTTTATTTTTTTAAAGTCAAATCCTTCTTAGTGTTGTATGTACTTTCAGTCAAAGGACATACCGTTTTTTCTTTATGCGAAATTCTCATCTAATAGTTCTTTAAATATCACCTCTTTCCATTCTTCCTTTTCTCTCAACCTGAAACTAAGAGAGAGACCAGAACTTTTGTATGTATCCTCCATGTCTCAGCCTTTCTGGTAAGCTCTCTAGAAGAATTCATTGGCTTTTCTTTAATTTTACCAAGTGCAGTTTTTATCTTTGAGATTTCCAGTTGATTCTTTAAATTGTTCCTTTTGCAGGAGTCTGCCATTTTTCTTTATCCATGTTAGAATGTTCATTACACTTTTCACATTCTTTCCTCTCTGTGTTGTTGACTTTGGTTTTCTGGTTTAAGCAATTCATTTAGGATTCTGTTATCATATCTTTAGGCGCTTAGTTTTTCTCAGTGCTTAGAGATTCTTGATTGTGTGTCCATCCTTGAAATTGTGATTTCCTGCCAAAGGGTGCCTCTATGGAGCCCCAGGCCTGCTAAGGGGAGGGATGGAAAGCCTGCTGAGTCACGTAAAGCTGTGCAGGGTGAGATGTGCTTCCTGGTGCTGCGGAGGGTGGTTAGTCTTCTGCATGCAGATTCTTCCCATTGCTCCCAGGCATTGCCAGCTCTCTGGTTGTGTCCATGTCTCTCTGATCCTAGTGCATACAACCCTGGTTCTACTTGGAGACAGAAATCCTATCACTGCTGCTTTGATCCACACAGTGACAGTGTTGTTTCAGTTGGCTGCTGTTACTGAGGTATCCCAGGCAGCCTTCCTATTAGTTGTCTCCTGGGCCACCTTCTATTTCTAGTATTCAGTGACACTGATCCTATCTGCTTGCAATCCTCTGGGATTGCCATGGGTTTCGTTCTCATATTCTCTTTTTTTTATTTTTAATTTCTGGGCATGACTTTAATAATTTAGTTGCCGGTATCTGTCATTTTTAGAATTTTTATATGGAAGGGGACAATTAACTCATGATCAGATCACAATATTGAAGAGGAAAATAATCAGACAGCAAGGAGAGAGATTTGTAGGCAAATGTATGTATGAATGTTGGAGTGGGAGGAGAGAGCTCAGGGCTACGTTATTTTTTATAATGTGATGTGGGAACCAACAGCATGAGGGGTATTAAAAGCTGTGACTAGATGAAGCACTAAGAATAAGAGCACAGCTAGGAAAAGGAGAGGGCCTGGTACAGAAGGGTTCCCTGATCTAGTATATACTGATACAAATTGACTAATGGCTCCATTTTATTAAATGGCATCAAATAGAATAGTAAAATAAACAAAAGAGTTCTTAAATGAGGAATAATTAGAAAAGTGACCATGTCCTGTTAAATAATTGTCAAAGCCTTATCTATTAGAATCATGGGACTCATGCTCTGCCTTTTCACTCCTGTTTGAGGTCTAAGCATCTGAAGTTGTGTTCTATACCGGGCATGATGACAATGTACTTTAAAGAGAGGTTCGTTTATTTTAGAATCAATAAACAAGTAACCCTGAGTAGTAATAGTACTCTGAATCTGTCTTTTCCTCCACTAACTCCCAGTGGTTCCCTATACCAATCATTTTGAAAAGAAACCACTTGAGAGAGAAAAATAGATATTTGCCAGCATCACATTTGGGAGAGGGTGTTTGCTCTCCCATATTTTAAATACCAAAGTTTTTTTTTGCTCCAGGCAATCTGAACTTCCCTTTCCCACGAGCCTCATACATGCTCTGTCTCAAGTTCATTTGGTTTACCTATTCAAAACACTGCTTGCCATGGCAACCCTTGTCTTCATGACAAGCAGTTAAATTTGCTTGGAAAAACTGCAACAAAGTGTCATTTTTCATAAACCCTTTACACCGGAATGTTTTCTTTCTCAGGGATTTGGAGTGACTTTGCTATGGTCTTATGGCCCTGGCCAAAAGATCATTTGTGGGTGAAAAACATTATTAAGGAGACCCACAGACTTGTTCAATGTTAGTGATGGTTGTTGGTGGAATTGTTATGACCTTTCAGAATAGAAAAGTAATCAACATTTTGACTGTTTGGTACCAAAGAAGCAGCATTCAGATAATACCTGCACCAAATAGTTTTGCATTTTATAAAAATGTGCTTTGAATAGATATTCTGTGAGGCATGAGAATAGACAGAGAGTCAAAAATAAATTCAACCCAGTTTGAATCCCACTCTGTGCCCTATGTATGTGTTCCATTCAGAAAAATTCAAAGATATTTTCCAAACCCTGCTATGGCATTGTGTGGCTGGGGCTAACAATAGCAGTTAAGAGATTTAGTGTGATCACTAACAATTATTTGCATGAATACATTCACAGATTCCCTGAATTGCCTGCCAAAAGGCAGTGACTGTCGGACAATACTGCCATATTTTAAAGTCAAATATTGGTATTTCTATGATATTTATTTCTGTGGCACAAACATATTTGGATCAATATGCTACTTGTTGCTTAATTTGTAACTGAAGCACCCCCAAAGCAGCAACAATTGAAATTTTACCAAATAATTGTTCACTATTCCTCAAATCGGATTATTAATCTACACTTGGCAACCAGTGAGTGCAAAATGTATTATGCAAATGAGTGTGGTGCTCCAGGGCCAGAGCATGAATGGAATTAGTTTTGAGCTCAAGAGGAATCTGGCCATAAGCTAATGATGTGGGGCGGAGGGGATATGACCCAGAGGATTAATCATTCTTATGGTTTCTGATAGATGCTTCTTCCAGATGCTCATGCTTAGCTTCACACCTGACTAATGATAATAATACTATTAAAAGTGGTGAAAAGATCTCTCAAAGAAACCTTTAAATAAGTTGGGGGGGGGGGTTTGAATAAAAGCAAGCTTTTTGATGCTTTTACATTTTTAGCAATATTTGAGGTGTTCTCTGTTATTTGGTTTTTAACTTCAAGCCATCATTTTAGTAATTTTAAAAATTAATATAAGTTTAGGAGACTAATTATTAGTAAACATATTAAACATGGTGCGATTTTTTTTTTTACTTGTATATATATCAAAAAAATTTTAATGGATTGTTGCAAATGATGGGCTGTCTTCCTAGACATGTATTTCCTAGGCAAAAGTATTCAGTAGATTTACTGTATGGAAACTGCATCACCCTGTGCCCTAGAACCAGAAAATTCTTTTCATTCTGCCACATGTAAAGGGATACATTCTTAAAAGACAAAAACAATGACTTGGATCCAAATGTTTTAAGTCCATAGAGGTCAGAAAAAATATTTTCAATGCTTACTGGTTAGATCTGATTCATAATTTATGAGTAAAAGTTATTTCAGTGAATTCAAAGAATGGGAAACAGCATTATGTAAGTGAGTGAATACTATAAAGAAGTTTTAAGAGTCTCCAGGCTGGGGTTTTCTTATATAGACAGGATTTTGAAAAACAAGACAGAATGAAACTAGTGACCATAACTAGACACACATCTGAAAGACAACTATTGAACTGGAGAGGGTTTGTTAGATTCAAGCTGAAAAAAATCAATAATAGACCATATGTTTGAGGAATGATATGGCCATTAAAACGTGTTTGAAGCAGGAAGGGACTCAAGAATCTAATTCCAATTAATGAGGGAAACAAGGTAGTGCATAAAATTACAATGGATGAGACTGAGGAATTATAGGACTGGATTCCATTGTGCCAGGGGAGGTTGGTTGGACTTGTTAATTGGGCTGAGTCTCTTCAGGGACTAAGGTGTCGGAGCAGGTAATAAGAATGAAGGCTGATACTTTACCGAGTTGTTTCAAACTTGATTATCTTGTATGGAGTGTTGAGGGGAGGTGTAACAGCACTTTGAACAAATGTGGTACTTTCTCCTAGGGGGTCTTTACAGTAAGCAGTTGTACCAATGTCCCTTTCTTACACCATGTATATGGATCCATTCATTCAGGTAGAATTTTCTTCAAGAAATATTCATTGATCACCAACTATTCTTGGTTTTAACCAAAGTGTCATACAATACTGTCTTTTTGTATTTAAAAAATTAATTTATATTGGTAATAATTCCTATGGTTTGATCTGTGCATGGCAGGCAGTTTACAAGTCCATCAATAAGATAAAACTAGTGCTTTGAGAGTGCATAGTATAGCAAAGAAAAAAATAAATAATATTACAACTTGTGACATATAAAGAATTTTGCAAGAGAGAATAAACAAGGACCTGATGATGGACTTGATAGGACTTGAATGAAGAGGCTTAGCCACATGAGAAGCAGGATAAATGATCCAGGCAGAAACAAATGCATGCATGAAAGCACTGGAGTAGGAAAGAGTTGGGGTCTTTGGCCAACTTAAAGGGGGTCAGTGAGGCCTCAGTATAATGAATAAGGGGAGAAAGAAATGCTAGAAGGCTGGAACAGTAGGCAGGTGAAGGAGAACTTGTGAATAATGCCCCAGGCCTTCACAAGGAGTTTGGATTTTGTTGCAAAATGATGACAAGCTGGTGAATGGTTTTAAGGTGAAAGGTGAAGCAACCATATTCTCTTTCTAAAGAATATGACATTGACTATTAGCAGTGTTTCAAGTGCCAGGAGAAACCAGAAGATATACCATGGAGGAACCGTAGGAGCCAAGTCTGGAATGATGGTGACTTAGATGAATGTGGTCATGCTACAAATGGAAAAAAAAGATGTACACTTAACAAACAAAAGTCACTACAAAATGACTCCACAATTTTGGCACTAAGTATATGTTTCCCAGAATTCCCGAACATGTAAAACAGTAGCCATACACAAGAAAGATTGCAGCGCCATTAGTCACAAAAGAATAATGTGGAAACAATAGAGATGCAGATGAATAACTAGTATAGTTACTCACACACTGGCAAATTATACAGCAGCCAACACACATCGTCTACAGCAACACAAATGTACGTAAACCTTAGCAACATAAATTAAAAAGTGAGTCCAATTCTAAGCTACATGATACCATTTAAAAATAAAATTGAAATAACTAAACTAGAAGAGACATTTTTTAATTTATTTTTATTGTAAACAAATGGGATACATATTGTTTCTGTTTGTACATGGAGTAACAGCATACATTTGCATATTCATAAATTTACATAGAGTAATGATGTTTGGTTCATTCCATTATTTTTTTCCTTCCCCCCCACCCCTCCCACCTCTCTTTTCCCTCTATACAGTCCCTCCTTCCTCCATTCTTGTCCCACTCCGACCCCCCATTAAGTGTCATCATCCGCTTATCAGTGAGATCATTCCTCTTTTGGATTTTTGAGATTGGCTTATCTCACTTAACATGATATTCTCCAATTTCATCCATTTGCCTGCAAATGCCATAATTTTATTATTCTTAATAGCTGAGTAATATTCCATTGTATATATATACCACAGTTTCTTTATCCATTCATCAATTGAAGGGCAGCTAGGTTGGTTCCATAGTCTGGCTACTGTGAATTGAGTCGCTATGAACATTGATGTGGCTGTATCTCTGTAGTGTGCTGATTTTAAGTCCTTCGGGTATAGGCCGAGGAGTGGGATAGCTGGGTCAAATGGTAGGTCCATTCCAAGTTTTCTAAGGAATCTCCACACTGCTTTCCAGGGTGGCTGCACTAATTTGCAACCCCACTATCAATGTATGAGTGTACCTTTTTCCCCACATCCTCTCCAACACCTATTGTTGCTTGTGTTCTTGATAATCGCCATTCTAATTGGGGTGAGATGGAATCTTAGTGTAATTTTGATTTGCATTTCTCTTATTACTAAAGATGGTGAACATTTTTTCATATATCTGTTGATTGCTTGTAGATCTTCTTCTGTGAAGTGTCTGTTCATTTCCTTAGCCCATTTGTTGATTGGGTTATTTGTATTCTTGGTGTAGAGTTTTTTGAGTTCTTTATAGATTCTGGAAATTAGTGCTCTATCTGAAGTATGAGAGGCAAAGATTTTCTCCCACTCTGTAGGCTCTCTCTTCCCATTGCTGATAGTTTCCTTTGCTGAGAGAAAGCTATTTAGTTTGAATCTATCCCAGTTATTGATTCTTGCTTTTATTTCTTGTGCTATGGGAGTCCTGTTAAGGAAGTCTGATCCTAAGCCAACAAGGTGAAGATGTGGACCTACTTTTTCTTCTATAAGATGCAGGGTCTCTGGTCTGATTTCAAGGTCCTTGATCCATTTTGAGTTGAGTTTTGTGCAGGGTGAGAGATAGGGGTTTAGTTTCATTCTGTTGCATATGGATTTCCAGTTTTCCCAGCACCATTTGTTGAAGAGGCTATTTTTTCTCCATTGCATATTTTTGGCATCTTTGTCTAGTATGAGAAAATCATTTTTATTAGGGTTTGTGTCCATGTCCTCAATTCTGTACCATTGATCTACCTGTCTATTTTGGTGCCAATACCATGCTGTTTTTGTTACTATTGCTTTGTATTATAGTTGAAGTTCTGGTATTGTGATACCCCCTGTTTCATTCTTCCTGCTAAGGATTGCTTTAGCTATTCTTATTCTTCCAGATGAATTTCATGATTGCTTGCTCTATTTCTGTGAGGTACGTCATTGGGATTTTAATTGGAATTGCATTGAATCTGTATAGCACTTTTGATAGTATGGCCATTTTGACAATATTAATTCTGCCTATCCAAGGACATGAAAGATCTTTCCATCTTCTAAGGTCTTCCTTAATTTCTTTCTTCAGTGTTTTGTAGTTTTCATTGTAGAGATCTTTTACCTCTTTGGTTCGATTGATACCCAAGTATTTTATTTTTTTTTTTGAGGCTATTGTAAATGTAGTTGTTTTCCTCATTTCCCTTTCAGCTGTTTCATCACTTGTGTATAAAAATGCTGTAGATTTATGCATGTTGATTTTATAGCCTGCTATTTTGCTGAATTCATTGATGAGGTCTAGAAGTTTTCTGGAGGAGGTTTTTGGATCCTCTAAATACAGAATCATGTCATCTGCAAATAGTGACAGCTTAAGTTCCTCTTTTCCTATTTGTATCCCTTTAATTTCTTTAGTCTGCCTAATTGCTCTGGCTAGAGTTTCGAGGACAATGTTGAATAGAAGTGGTGAAAGAGGATATCCCTGTCTTGTTCCTGTTTTTAAAGGGAATGCTTTCAGTTTTTCTTCATTAAGAATGATGTTGGCCATGGACTTAGCATAAATAGCCTTTACAATGTTCAGGTATGTTCCTACTATCCCTATTTTTTCTAGTGTTTTGAGCATGAATGGGTGTTGTATATTGTCAAATGCTTTTTCTTCTTCAATTGAAATAACCATATGATTCTTATCCTTAAGTCTATTGACATGATGGATTACGCTTATTGATTTATGGATGTAAAACCATCCTTGCATTCCAGGAATGAACCCCACTTGATTGTGGTGCACAATTTTCTTAATGTGTTTTTGGATACATATTTGCCAATATTTTGTTAAGGATCTTAGCATCTATATTCATCAAGGATATTGGTCTAAAATTTTCTTTCCTTGATGTGTCTTTTCCTGGTTTGGGTATGAGGGTGATATTAGCTTCATAGAATGAGTTCGGTAGGGTACCCTCCTTTTCTATTTCCTGGAATACTTTGAGAAGTATTGGAATGAGTTCTTCTTTGAAGATCTTGTAGAACTCAGCTGAGAATCCGTCTGGTCCTTGACTTTTCTTGGATGGTAGATTTGTAATGGCTTCTTCTATTTCATTGCTTGATATTGATCTGTTTAAATCATGTATGTCCTCCTGCTTCAGTTTGGGAGGAGCATATGTCTCTAGAAATTTGTCAATGTCTTCGGTAGTTTCTATTTTGTTGGAATACAGATTTTCAAAGTAGCTTCTCATTATGTTCTGTATCTCAGTGGTGTCTGTCATGATATTTCCTTTTGCATCATGTATTTTATTAATTTGAGTCTTCTCTCTCCTTCTCTTTGTTAGTGTGGCTAAGGGTTTATCTATTTTGCTTACTTTCTCAAAGAACCAACTTTTTGTTATGTCAATTTTTTGAAGTTTCTTTTGTTTCAATTTCATTGATTTCAGCTCTGATTTTAAGTATTTCCTGTCTTCTACTACTTTTACAAACAGTTATCATATATCATATATGATATATTATCATATATCAGAATAGTTTAAAAACTATTTTGTTTTTAAAGAAGAAAACAATGAAATGATAGACATAGGATCCAAGATGACATTTAGCTCAGGTGGAATGCAACAGGCCTATAGAACACAGGAGAAAAGGATTAGATGTAGGTTATTGACAAGTCCCTAGTTTTTATACTGAGTTTACAGGTTCTCGTTTTTGGTTCACAGATGCTTATTACCTAGGTAGAAAAAAAAATTTAAGTAAAAATGGACCATAGATGAACAAACAAGAGAGTATCATTGCTAAGCCAATTCCGTGTACCTGAAGCCCACAAAAAGTGAGTGTATTGATAAGTTAGAAGTGGGGATCCTTTTCCTTCACACTGAAGGAAATGAAGATCAGAATTAAGGAAGGGACGCAGTTTCTACCTAAGTAACTGGGTGAACATTGATCCCATTTGCTAACATAGGCAGATTGGGAGAGGAAAAAGTGTGGAGAAGGAACAGAGGAACAAGCCTTCCATGGGATACGTGTCACATGAAATAACTGTAAGGCAGTCATATGATAATAGTTTGTAACAATAAAGCTTAGAGCAGAAATTTGGATTGAATATTTAAGGTGGGAACCTTTATAATAGTTTCCTGTCGCTGCCATTAACAAATTACTATGCAGTTAGTAGTTGAGAACAACACAAATTATTCACTCACAGATCTGGAAACCAGGTGTCAGCAGGGTCATAAGCCCTCTAAAGATTCTCCTGGAGAGTCCATTCCTCACTCCTTCTGGTTTCTGGTGGCTGAAATATTCCATTCCTTGCCTCTGTGGTGTCATTACTTTCCCCTCTTCTATTTGTCTTAAATCTTCCTCTGCTTTCCCTCTATAAGTGAACATGTAATTGCATTTAGGGTCCACCTGGATAACTCAGGGTGCTCTCACTATCTCAAAAGCCTTAGCTGAATCATGCCTGCAACACTTTTTAGACATTCAAGATAATATTCACAGATTCCAGGGATAAAGATGTCCTTTGGAGGGGCCATTACTCGGTCTATCACAACCACATAGAGAACGTTAAAAATGTTGGGGGCCTTAGTGGGTAGGGGAGAAAAGAACAGAGAAAAAGTAGTTTAGTTGGCTTTTTTGCTGCTGTGACTAAATGATCTGACTAGCACAATTATACAGGTGGAAAGGTTTATTTGAGGGCTCCTGGTTTCAGAGGTCTTAGTCCATAGAAGGCCAGCTCTATTCCTTGAGCTCCAGGTGAGACTGAGCATCATGGCAGAAGAGTGTGGCAGAGGGAAGCAGCTCACATCATCAGGAAGCAGAGAGAGAGAGAGAGAGAGAAAGTCTCCCTCTCCAGATACAAAATATATTTCCCATAGCCAAGTCCCAATTCTCACTGCCTCCAGCCACACCCTACCACTTCAATTATTCCATCAGGAATTAGTTCACTGATTGGGTTAAGACCATTTACAACCCAATCAATTCTCCTCTGAACCTTCCTGTATTGTCTCACATGTGAGCTTTTGGGGGACACATCCAAACCAAAACAAAGTTTCAGAAAAAAAAAAAACCCTGATGAATTCCAGGGTTTATAGGTTGGGTTCAGACACAGTATCTGAGAAGAAAAGAAAGAAGATGCTTTAGAAAGATCAGAGGAAAAAGGGAGTTAAGGGAGGGATTATAAAATTCTAGAGAGGCCAGTATTTAAAGGAGTAAATAACTCTGTTGAAGATTGCTGGCAGGTTGCATATAATAAGGCCAGAAAGTGCCTTTATAGTACCATGCTCAAAAGCTGTTTTTAAAAATGTTTTCAATTTTTTATGTTTAGTTATATATGACAATAAAATGTAGTTTGGCAGAATATATATATAGAATATAACTTATTCTATTTAGGTTTCCACTCTTGTGGTCATACATGATGTGGAATTACCCTGGTCATGTATACAAATATAAGGCTAGGAAAGTTATGACCAATTAATTATACCGTCTTTCCTATTCCCCTCCCTCTCCCTTCCCTTTGGTTCCCTTTGTCAAATCCAATGGATTTCTACTATTCCCCTCCCCAGCTTTCCTTGTTTTGGATTAGTTTCCACAAATCAGAGAGAACATTCAGCCTTTGGTTTTTTGGGATTGGCTTATTTCACTTAGCATAATATTCTCCAGTTCCATTTATTTACCAGCAAATGCCATTATTTCATTCTTCTTTATATCTGAGTATATATAACAAATTTTCTTTATCCATTCCTCCATTGAAGAACACCTGGGTTGTTTCCATAGCCTGGATATTGTTGAGTTGAGCTACTATAAACATGAATGTGGCTGCATCACTGTAGGATGCTGTCCTTTGGGTATAGACAAAGGAGTGGGATAACTGGGTCAAAAGGTTCCAATCCAAGTTTTCTAAGTAATCTCCATACTGCTTTCCATAGTGAATGGGATGGTAGCAAATTGAAAAGCTTCTTCACAGCAAAGGAAACAATCAAGAATGTGTACAGAGAAACTCTTCATCACCAGTACTTTATTTAGGGCATTAATTTCCAGGATATACAAAGAACTCAAAAAATGTAATGCCAGAAAAATAAATAGACTAATAAATAAATGGGCAAAGAAACTGAACAAGCACTTCACAACAGATGAAATATAAATGGTCAAAAATATATGAAAAAATGTTCAATGTCTCTAGCAATTAGAGAAATGCAAATTAAAACTACACTGAGATTTCATCTAACTCCAGCCAGAAGGGCAATTATCAAGAATACAAGCAACAGTAAATGTTGGCAAGGATGTGGGGAGAAAGGCACTCTCAAAAGCCGTTTTGTTGAATGTTTTTGAGAAGAAGTCACATTGAATTTGCACGACAGGAGAACGAATATGAAATGGGGAAGTCAAGAGTAGTTTGATACGAAGGGAAGTAGAGAAATGATAGTGCAGGTGGACTAGATGAGGCAAGGTTTCTGTAGAGGTTTGTCTGCGATTTGTTAGGATAAGAACTGTCAGAGCAACAGAGGATCACTAGGTATGATCGCTTAGATCAGCTGAGAGGGATCTGGGCTGACGACTGAGGCCAGAATCCAGTGTCCCCACACAGCAACTTTTCTTGGAGAGAAAAATCTTGATTAATCATTTTGGAGGAAAGATGTCCATGTTTGTAGGTTTGATGGTGATGGATGAAAAAGCGCTACTCATTTCTATTTCTATTTTTTTTAATGCAAGCAATCTTTATTTGTCAAACTTTTGTCATTTGTTCTATTTAGTTATACATGACAGCAGAATGCATTTTGATTCATTGTACACAAATGGAGTACGATTTTCATTTTCTTTTTCTGTTTTTAAAGGAAGAATAAAGCCAACTGGGATGCAAAAGCTGATGTAGCACATTTGAAGAGAGAGGATAATGAAATCATCATCTTGGAAAGCAGAAGACAGAGTTCATTCTACAGGAATTGTAGGATTTCTGGACCTTATTAAGAGTCCATCAGAGATTTGTGATTATAAATTTGAAGTGAACCAGTCTGCCCCATTGGGTAATTTTCCTTTAGGTACAAGCTCAAGAGATGGGTTTGAATTTATGCAAGATTGGGGATTCAGAGAACACCTTGCCAACTTTGTCTCTAGCCTGGATTCAAATTCTGATTCCTTTATTTACCAGCTATGAGCCCTTGAAATTACTTACTTTGTTGGTATCTCAGTTTCCCTTTCTGTAAAATGAAGACCATGTTTGTGTTTACCTTATCAGGTTTTTTAGAAGATTAAATTATTTAAAGATGTAAAGTTCTAAAACAGTATCTGTCGTAACAAGTACTGAAATAATTTCAATTATAGAAACAATAATTTCTTAACATAAAGCATGCAATATGCACAAACTTTATGAGCTACACAGTGTTCTACCCATCAAAAGCAAAACAAGAAGGGTTTCAAAAATTATAAAACGTAATCATATGTAATAACTTTCTTGTATTAAAAATAGTCTTGATTTTAGGTATTATTATTTTTAAGAAAATCACTCAGTTATAAAATCCCCTACTTTCTGAAAACTCAACTTTTCACAGATTTTCTAAAATCAGTCATAATTTGCACAGATTAAAGCTAAGTGGTAAATTCAGTCTGGAAATGAGAACTCATTTATGAACAGTTTCCCTCAAATTTTAAAGTCTGAAAGATATCAGTTCCATAATTTCAATCATTTGTATTTTATGCAAGGAATTTTCTGGGACCAATAATGTCACGTAAGTATGTAATGCTTTGAAATCATACAAAGTTAAAACAATCAACTGATATTACTGATTATTTGCATAACTTTCAAAATACTTACACAGTGAATTCAACTTAACAAGTAAACACTTGGTGTTTTCACTGTACAGTCTCCTGAGAAACACTTTAAGTACGGCAAAAAGGAAAGACACATCTGCAGTGATTTATCAGGTTTTGTATTTGATTCTCAACATTTCTAAGAAATAAAGGGCATGTGTACTTTACTCATTTCGTAAACAGGGAGACCAAGATTTTAAAGTAGAAAATACACAATTTTACAAGGGAAGATATTGTTCAGAGGGTACAAAGTTTCAGTTATTCAGGATGAATAAATCCTGGAGATCTAATGTACAGTATGGTGACTATAGTTAATAATATTGTATACTTGAAATTTGCTGAGAGTAGATCTGAAATGTTTTCACCACACACAAACTCAAATGATTGGTGAGTGACAGATATGTTAATTATCTTGATTGTAGTAAATATTTCACAACATATACATATATACAAATATCACATCATACATTGTAAATTCATACAATTTTAATTTACCACATATACCTCACTAAAGCTGAGGGGGAAAACAGAAAAGACATGATTAGCGAATGAGGTCATGACTCAGCTTATCCCAATCAGATCACTTCAGTCTGTTCCCAGAGCTATATAAACTGTCAACTGTGAAATCTACCTAGGCAAGGAAACTTAGAAAAACAAACAAAAAATTACTATATCATATTATTATTCCTAATAGTGATATCATTACTCTTAAATTAGAACAACGTTCTCATCATGGACTCTGAAAGTTCTCCACTGAAGTGCAAGTGCATCCAACACATATGGAGGAATTCAAAATTATGTAGATTGATCTTGACTAAAATATTTCCAAATGATATAAGGAAACCAAAAGACACATGGAAGCCATATAATGTTTCATGATGTATACATATATATAATTAAAATCATGGCCACCCTTATTCTTAGAGATTTCTGAGTTTCTGTCTTTTTATTCTTTCAACCTCCCTTTAAAATTATTTTATATTTTCTTTTTGTTTTTAAAATCCAAAAATTTGAAGGTTAACTCTACCCATGATACATTCCTCACTAAAAACACTGAGAAACTGTTCACCAAACTTGTCTTCAAGATCTGGATTCTATGAGGATTTAGAAAGCCTTAGGAAGGATCTACCCAATGGAAAACATGGCTGTCTTCTGGATTTGTGTGGTTAAGACAAAGAAGGAAGTTTATGAATGTTCCTCAGCAGGAAACCCTTCGTTGAAAGCTTGGGAATACAGCTCTGAATACTGAAATCTAGCTTAACTGAGAGCTGGAGAGTTTAACAGATTGTTCACTGACGATGAAAGGGGGTAAATGGTTCTTACTTTTTTTGACCCAACTATCCCAACTTCACTATAAATTGGCTTACTGTAGGTGGGAGGTGGGGGAAATCAAATTCTAAGACTCTTTTAAAAAGAGTAAAAAAATCATAACTACACATTAATTATTCATCATTTTGTGCCTATATTGCATGGAGAGTGTGGCGGGCGAGACCCGGGGCTCAGGGTTATGCCACATGCATCCAAGATGGCGACTGGCAGAGAGCCAAAGGGCATACTGAATGCGCCTTGAGAAAAACAGGAAGCGTTTACCATTGGCTGTATGATAATTAGTTCAGGCGCCTAGCATGTGGACAGATATATCTAACATGTATGCTTGAGCTCGTGATTGCTTGACCTTTAATAGGATTGGATGGACATATCTGGTTACAATTGCTTATGCATGAGATTGCTTATATATTGAGGGTGTTATCCGAATAAAGCGGAAGCTGCTTCATGAACTTCTGAAGTGTATGTGTTGTTTGTCCCGCTGGTTGGCGGCAAGCGGCAGAGAGGAATGATACAAATTCTGTAATTTTTTGCTTTTTTTTAGAGCTTCTTAACTTTCATAGTTGTAGTTTTCAAAGTAATTTTGAATTTTCTACATACTAAAAAATCAACACATTTCAGAACTTTTCATTGATTTGTCCAAGAATTCGTGTTTTCAAAAATACTCTATTTCCAGCACATGTAATTTAGGCAAGATTCCTTACTATTATTCTTACAAAGTCATATTTGGCAAAATGAATTGAAAGAAATGGCATGAATTTAGTCATTCTATCCAGCACTGTTATCTGCAATAATAAACTGCAAGTTGATAAGATTTGAAAGTGATTAATAGACTATAAGATTCCACCAGCCTTTTGAGAAATATTCTGTATCAATAAATGTATATGATAACATAAACAACAGGATTAAAAGGAAATTAACCAAACCTTACTTATGAATGGTACAGAGTCGGTATCTAATGCACAAGTTAACACATGGCTGTAATTTAAAATTCAGAGGTGAGATTTGAGCATTCTAAGATTTTTTTCTTTTTCTGTTTTTTTGGTTTTTTTTTTCTGAGATTTGAGTAGCACACAAGGAGATTTGGGAGGTACCGTTTAGAAGATGACTACTTCCAAAATAATAAAGGGACATAATCATGGGAAACAGCAAACTACTACTGTACTCTTGTCAGGAGTAGCTTGATGGTGCCTGATGCCTGACACCTGCTGGAAAGATAATAACAATTTAAATTAAAGTACAATAATAAGTGCTTTATTAATATTTATTGAATGATTCCAAGATGTAGTTGTATTCTTTAATGACTTTATATAATGTACGTCATAAAATGCTTTGGCAAAATATTCTTAATAGCTGATGCCATAACAAACTCCTATAACATTGTTATAACACAGCTGTTGTTAATTAAAACAATGTATGCACCTGCTTAACCCATTAATTTAGATTATTAGTGCATAAAATTTGTCAAAATAGCCAATATAATTTTTAAAAAATCACTATTTGGATGAACCTTTAGTTACAGTAACTTTTTTTCATTCACATGGACATCTGTAGTCTTTATTTCTTGAAAATGAAATTAAACAGGAGAAAACTTAGTTCTCCAAATGTTTGATAGTGTTACTAAGCTCATAACTTAAACACATTGGTTTTCTGTTATACATGTACTACATCTGCTTCTAGAAAAATAACACAGCAGAACATGGGAATTATTTTGTGCTCATGATTTTGTCTTCATCTGCTTCCTAAGGCTCAACGAGTGCTCAAAAACTGCACAAAACAAAACTTGGAATGGACCCACATTTTGACCCAGTTATCTCACTCCTTGGTTTATACCCAAAGGGACTTAAAATCAGCATACTACAGTAACACAACCACATCAATGTTTATAGCAGCTGAATTCATAATAGCTAGATTGTAGAACCAACCTAGATGACCTTCAACAGATGAATGGATAAAGAAACTGTGGTATATATACACAATGGAACATTATTCAGCCACAAAGAAGAATAATATTATGGCATTTGCAAATAAATGGATGGAATTGGAGAATATCATGCTAACTAAAATAAGCCAATACAAAAAAACTAAAGGCTGAATGTTTTCCCAGATAAGTGGAGAGTGATATATAATGCAGGTGGGGGGGGGGGTGTATGGGGAGTGAGAGAAGAATGGAAGAACTTTGGATTAGGTAGAAGGAAATGAGAGGGAGGGAGGGTATGAAAAATGGTGGAATGAGACAGACATCATTACCCTATGTACATGTATGATTACACGAATGGTATGAATCTGCACTGTTCACAACCATGGAAATGAAATGATGTACTCCATTTGTGTACAATGAATCAAAATTGAGTCTATAAAAAATTAAAAAATAAATAAACTGATTAATTTGAAAAAACTGCACAAACCAAAACTCTTGATCTCACAGAATATTATATCAGTTGAAGATACAAAATCTCCCACAAGCCTATCTCCTAGGTTAATCTAAAAGTTGAAATGTTGGTAACATAATGATAACTAGCAAACTGTCCCCTATTCATTTGATGCAATCTATTTTTAGAACAAAGCACATAATAAATGAAAAGGAACAAAACTTTATACTGTGGAAACTTCAGTGTTGATCTTAGAAAAGTGTATCTTCTCTTTCCTGCTCACCCCAACAGTTTTCAAATAATAGTACCAAAAGCACAAGTGTAAGGAAACCTGAATAATGGAACAAAAAAATCAGAAAATTTCCTGACCTAGTCATTAAAAAAAAAAACAAACTACATGTTAATTCTATACTAGGCTCAGGCTGCCATAACAAAATATCATACAGTAGGTAGCTTAAAACAGAAATTATTTTTTTTTACAGTTCTGGAGTCTGGGAAGTCCAAGATCAAGGCGTTGACAAATTGTCTAGTGAGAGCTTCCTGGCTTGAGATGGCCACCTTCTTGTATGTCCTTACACAGTGGAGGAATACTCAGGTATTTTTTCTTATTAAAAAAAGGACACCATTCCCTTTAGATTAGGGCCTTGTAACTAGGACCCCATTTAGCCTTAATTACCTTCCAAACATTTTTTCTCCAAATACAGTCATGCTGGGAGAGCTTCGACACAAACTTGGCAGGGTGGGGGTGAAGGGAAAACAATTTGGTTCATAGCAAATATTATCTTTTTCTTAATGTTTCAACAGAGGTACATGTTATTCCAAGGGATTTAAAAATTCACATTTTTAAAGATATACCTTTGTTAAAGAAAATAAACTTGTTCTAAACTGATGAGCAATAAGTCTCAAATTCATTAAAATTGTACCTTGCTAAATAATCTGAGTTTTCATGTCATTCCAGACAGACTTAGATCCTGGGCATACAGTGATGAATAAGGTAATGTTCTCCTTTCACAGATCTTACCTCCAGAGTGAGGAAAGACACCTAATGAATGTACAAATTCATAAGAAAACTTCTTTTAGTGATAATTGGTATGAAGAAAAGATGATATGCAATTAATTCAGTGCTATGGGGCTACTGTAGATTTTTGGGGCAGGGTACTTATCTGGGGAATCCACAATGCAATTGAAAGGAGAAGATGAGAAGCATCTCAAGCACTAATAATTATAAACAATTGAACAGAATTTAGAGGATGCTTTCATTTATTATTACATTTAACTGATAATTCATAAATAAGAAAAACTACATTAATTATCAGCACGTCCTTAGGTGTAGAATCAGTGATTGAGAAATTTCTTATAGTTTTCTGTAAACAATGATCCTAAAAATAGAATATTATTTGAAAGAATTTTAATTAAGCTGCTCTTTCCTGACCACTACTGATAGCCTTTAACTGGACTAAGGGGAGAATTATTTCCAATGGGCAATACTTCTGGATGGGTGTATTTGTAATCAATGTACTCACATCGGTGTCTACAAATACAAAAATTCGGGGATTATTGGAAGAGGGTTTAATGCATAAATTCATTAAGACAGAGACTATCAATGTACAATTTGCCTCCCTCTGAACAAATGTGAAATTGAGTTTTTGAGTCAGTCCTACATCATTCTCCTGTTGGAAGTCTTAGTATTTAGCCATTTTCACTAAAACATTTAACTTAAAATGTCTAGTAGATAAATTAAATTCCCGTATGGGTTCATGACAGTGAAGAAAAAAGAAACCCTGAATAACCAAATCTGGACTTGATTCACAGAATTAAACAACCAAGTCTAGCATTCCCTTTTGGTGAGTGCCTGGGGAGAGCAGAAATCTTGAAAAATCTCTCAAGTTGCCCTGAGCTAAGAACAACTAGGTGATTATGAGTTACACATGTTTCACATTTGCTAATAAAAGGGTGAAAAATCACCCTGGTTGGCATTATTCACATTTGAGACATTTAAAGCAACAATGAAGGATTAAAATTTATTAAGCCATGAGTAAATGAAAAAGACAAGGATTGGAAACATGACCTATGATAATGCAGATACACTTCCACAATTTTAGTGCACAGAGAGAAAGAAAATTCAGTAAATTCACAGAATAGCTACATGAGGAAATGTAACTAAGATGATCAGGTCAATATTGGGGTAAGAAAATCCATACAATTGACTTCTTTGCCTCTCAAAGCAATAATAATCAGGATGAGTTTACTTTTCTTCTCCTTTTGTTGTTTATGTTCTCTATGTTCTTGCTAAAAACGAGTCTGGAATCTTGGGGTACTTTAAGTAAGTGAAGTAAAAGCTAGGACACCATCTCCTTCAAAAATCACTAATCATTCAGAAAGATCAAAGTTTCTGCATTGCACTGGATGCTTACTGTTTTTAGAATTCTATTTCTCAAATGAAATGCTTAGAATCATGTTAAGAGATCATGATTTCAGAGCATCATGGCTCAGAATGCTTATCAGACCATCTTTATTAGCACAGAGGAAAATGTGCCTTCATGCTCTCATTTTCCCCAGCAAGAATTTAAGCTGAAAAATACCTTCTCAAACATTTGCTACATAATAGAAGTCTGTACTTCCAATAACTTTAGTTTATGTTGTAATTCAAATAGTAAGCTGGAGTACTGACATCCAAGGTTGAAAAGGGTTCACTGCCATATTAATCTGGGAATCAATAACACCAAGAAGGGAAAACTAGACAAAAACTATTCAAATCCTTTGTAAGTAATCATGACTTACAACAAATCTTGTGCTGGAGAATCAAGACAGAACAGTTGAGTTTGGAACTCTTGCAAATCAGCCCTTAAAGACTCTCACAGAATGACCACAATGAAAGAGTAGAAAGTGTAAGCAAGAGGGCTTTGCTCCATTATCAATCAATCATCACAGTTACTTGTTAATTAATAAAGCCAATTTATTCCCTGATGGCAATAACACTTGGTTTCATTTGTAAAAGGAGATGTAAATTTGATTGACTTAGACCTCAGTTGGTTGAACTCAAACATGTAGTGGGATGACTATCTGAATGACCAGTCTCTCCTTTGGGAAACTCTGATGCTTTTTCTAAGCTACCTCATTAGTAAAATGCACATATTGAGAAGGTGGTCTTGCTCTGAATGGTAAATCTAAGGCCATGTTATGATGCAGCACAGGGTAGTCAAAGAAAGGTAGATCCAGAGGGTAGGAGCTTGTTCTAGTCTCAGGCCAGCTCAGACTACCTTGGGACCTTTGAGAACAATTTAAAATACAGTTTTGTCTTCAGACACACTTCTTGTAGTCTGACTCATCTGCCTGGTAGCTCTCAAACATCTTGCCAGTGATTTTCTTCCCTGAGTTAGAGTGTCCCTATTGTAAGATAGGGATAAAAAAAATTTAGAAAAGTCAATAAAGTTTTAACTGAGATGCTGTCAAGGAAATTCTGGCACAATGACCAAGATAAAAGCACTGATTATTCATGTAAATAAGTGTTCAGTAATGTCTATTTCCATCTTTTTTTCTGGTACCAGTCTTTGTTTCCTCATCTATTCATGTAAGAATAATATTCTGCCTGACCCACAGCAAACATGACTGAACTAGTGAAGAGAATATTAAATAGCTGCATGTTCTTTAGAGGGCTTCCTTAAATATAATTGGATCAAAGATTCTCAGGAACTAGGAAAACAGATCAGACCCTATCCTGGTTGTTAAGGCAGAGGAGTAATTTTTTGAAGAAACAGTGCCACCAATGGTGGTTCATAGCAATGTTGCATGATGGGAGAAAGATTAGGAATATAGCACAGAGTGATTTTTATGTCCATTTTCCTTCCTTATCCACATCCTCAAGAATACATGTTAAGACCAACATCAAGCTCAGTGAGCTAAGAGATTTTGTATAAGGCAGGAACAGATGAATAATACATTCCCCTTACATAGGAAGTATTCTGAAAAGGTCATTGACAAACTTATCCACAAAACAATACAACTGTTTAACACATGCCTGTCCCCAGTGGTGGATATGATGGTTATTAGAGATTTTTCAGGCACATTAAACAGTGGTTACAAATAAGCTCTCCAGACTTATGCTTCTTTTTAATTTTCTTTTTTTTATTTATTTTAATTAAAAATCATAAATTTACATAGGACAATGTTGTTTGATTCATTCTGTGATTTTTTTCCCTTCCCCCCACCCCTCCCACCCTTCTTTTCCCGCTATACAGTCCTTCCTTCCTCCATTCTTACCACCCTCCTTATCCCTAACCCTAAACCTAACCCTAACCCTAACACTAACCCCTCCTACCCCCCTTATATGTCCTCATCCGCTTATCAGCGAGATCATTCGTCCTTTAGTTTTTTGAAATTGACTTATCTCACTTAGCATGATATCCTCCAATTTCATTCATTTGCCTGCAAATGCCATAATTTTATCATTCCTCATGATGGAGTAATATTCCATTGTATATATATGCCACAGTTTCTTTATCCATTCATCAACTGAAGGGCATCTAGATTGGTTCCACAATCTGGCTACAGTGAATTGAGCAGCTATGAACATTGATGTGGCTGTATCTCTGTAGTATGCTGATTTTAAGGAGTGGGATAGCTGGGTGGTTCCATTCCAAGCTTTCTGAGGAATCTCCATACTGCTTTCCAGAGTGGCTGCACTAATTTGCAGTCCCACCAGCAATGTATGAGTGTACCTTTTTCCCCACATCCTCTCCAACACCTATTGTTGCTTGTGTTCTTGATAATCGCCATTCTAATTGGGGTGAGATGAAATCTTAGGGTAGTTTTGATTTGCATTTCTCTTATTACTAGAGATGTTGAACATTTTTTCATATATCTCTTGATTGCTTGTACATCTTCTTCTATGAAGTGTCTGTTCATTTCCTTAGCCCATTTGTTGATTGGATTATTTGTATTCTTAGTGTAGAGTTTTGGCCAATATCATTCTAAATGGTGAAAAACTGAAAGCATTCCCCCTAAAAATTGGAACAAGACAGGGATGCCCTCTTTCACCACTTCTATTCAATATCGTTCTTGAGACTCTAGCCAGAGCAATTAGACAAATCAAAGAAATTAAAGGGATACGAATTGGAAAAGAGGAACTCAAACTATCCCTGTTCGCTGATGACATGATTATATATTTAGAGGAACCTGGAAATTCCACCAGAAAACTCTTAGAACTCATAAGTGAATTCAGTAAAGTAGCAGGTTACAAGATCAATGCTCATAAATCCAATGCATTTTTATACATAAGTGATGAAACTTCAGAAAGAGAAATTAGGAAAACTACCCCATTCACAATAGCATCAAAAAAAAAAATAAAATACTTGGGAATCAATCTCACAAAAGAGGTGAAAGACTTCTACAATGAGAACTACAGAACACTAAAGAAAGAAATTAAAGAAAACCTTAGAGGATGGAAAGATCTCCCATGTTCTTGGATAGGCAGAATTAATATTGCTAAAATGGCCATACTACCTAAAGTGCTATACAGATTCAATGCAATTCCAATTAAAATCCCAATGACGTACCTCACAGAAATAGAGCAAGCAATCATGAAATTCATCTGGAAGAATAAGAAACCCAGAATAACTAAAGCAATCCTCAGTAGAAAGAGCGAAGCAGGGGGTATTGCAATACCAGATCTTCAACTCTATTACAAAGCAATAGTAACAAAAACAGCATGGTATTGGTACCAAAATAGACAGGTAGATCAATGGTACAGAATAGAGGACATGGACACAAACCCAAATAAATACAATTTTCTCATACTAGACAAAGGTGCCAAAAATATGCAATGGAGAAAAGATAGCCTCTTCAACAAATGGTGCTGGGAAAACTGGAAATCCATATGCAACAGAATGAAACTAAATCCCTATCTCTCACCCTGCACAAAACTCAACTCAAAATGGATCAAGGACCTCAGAATCAGACCAGAGACCCTGCATCTTATAGAAGAAAAAGTAGGTCCAAACCTTCAACTTGTTGGCTTAGGATCAGACTTCCTTAACTGGACTCCCATAGCACAAGAAATAAAAGCTAGAATCAACCACTGGGATAGATTCAAACTAAAAAGCTTTCTCTCAGCAAAGGAAACTATCAGTAATGTGAAGAGAGAGCCTACAGAGTGGGAGAATATCTTTACCACTCATACTTCAGATAGAGCGCTAATTTCCAGAATCTATAAAGAACTCAAAAAACTCTACACCAGACTTATGCTTTAAAGGTTTTACTTCCGTTTGACACTTCCTAATGACTTCCAAATTTCCATGGGTGGTGATATTTGATAAATATACCATTACAGGTTAAAAAAAAGATGTTAATGTACTAAATTCAGAATTGAAAATGAATTTGCACCTCTATTATGTCAACTAATATCTACATCAAACTTCCTTGATTAGAAACCAATTAACATTAAATGAAAATGTAGCTTTGATTCATGGATTCATGTTCCAAAGGTAAACATCATCAATGTGAAGTTATTGATGAACTTCATTTTTGCAAAGACATAAAATATAAAACAAAGTCCTGCCCTGTGAAAGTCTATATTTCCATCAAAGACAATGAATATTCATTTAATTCACTATGTTGCTTTTTCACAAAATATGCAATTTAGTTAACACCGGTAATTTTATTTTATGGAAGAATATCCCTCTACTTGGTGCAGCAAGTCTTTTTATCTCTAACTTGAATTTCCTCCTTTATTTAAATACTTTGGGGTAAATCTTTTGGAGGGGAATTCATACTAATAACCACTGGTTCCATCAACAATGGCTTAATCAACCAATAGCATAGCCATTTACATTAGCCTCCTGTGGATGATTAGGCAATGTAGCTGATGAACCAGTATGAGGCACCTGTATAAAATGGGCAGTAAAAGCCACAAAACAGCTCATTCCCAATTAATAAATGAACTAACAAACCAGTGAAAATATCTTCAGTGCTTTGGTTGACCAATTTCTCCGTATTGTCCACCATCAGATTCCCTTTCAAATAGTTAGTCCTATTTCTCACTGTAGAAAGTTACTGGATAATGAGGTCACCAAATTAGTACATTTCCCTAATATCTTCCATGTTTTCACTTATGAAAAATATCACTGGAGGTATCCACTACTTTCTTAAGCTATGTTTTTCAAAATAAATTCTGTCATCCATTAGAAAACTTGTGAAATCCATTTCATTGGTCATGATAAGCATGCAACATACTTCTGGTAGGCTGCCTTAAAAAACTGAAAGCTCCTGGTTAAATTATTTACATATTGGATTAAAAATAGAATTAAGGTGGTACTTTTTGACTAGGCAAATTTCCATGATGCCAGGTTATTAATCCAGAATCAATAGTTCATACACTATGTCTTATTATCTTAAAAAATAGACCTGTAATAGCTCCTGAAATTATCAGTTGCCTTCTAAGGCATTCTAATCCTGATCCAATAACCAGCCTTTGCCACTGATACCTAGCATTCAGCATGTTTCTTACATAAAATGGATGCTATAACTTCTTATTCACAAAAATAAGGTAAGTAGGGGAAGGACACAGATTTTAAGAAACCAAAACTTACACAATTTAGGGTACCCTCTTTAAGGAAAAGAATGTTAAAACTTCAAATATAAAATTAGATATGAGGTCTCTTATTCTTCCAGATGAAGTTCATGATTGCTTTCTCTATTTCTATTAGGAATGTCATTGGGATTTTAATTGGAATTGCATTGAATCTCTATAGTGTCTTTGGTAGTATGGCCATTTTGACAATATTAATTCTGCCTATTCAAGAACATGGGAGATCTTTCTATCTTCTAAGGTTTTCTTCAATTTCTTTCATTAGTGTTCTGTAGTTTTCACTGTAGAGGTCTTTCACCTCTTTTGATAGATTGATTCCAAAGTATTTTATTTTTATTTTTTGAGGCTATTGTGAATAGAATGGTTTTCCTAATTTCTCTTTAAGAGGATTCATCACTTATGAATAGAAATGCATTAGATTTATTTGTATCAATTTTATATCCTGCTACTTTGCTGAATTCATTTATAGTTCTAGAAGTTTTCTAGTGAAGGTTTTTGGATCCTCTAAATATGGAATCATGTCATCAGGAAATAGTGACAGCTTGAGTTCTTCTTTTCCTGTTTGTATCCCTTTAATTTCTTTGGTATGTCTAATTGCTCTGACTAGGATTTCAAGGATTATGTTGAATAGAAATGGTGAAAGAGGGCATCACTGTCTTGTTCCAGTTTTTAAAGGGAATACTTTTAAGTTTTTCTCCATTAAGAATGATGTTGGCCAAGGGCTTAGCATAGATAGCCTTTACAATGTTGAGGTATGGTCCTACTATCCATATTTTATTCTGGTGTTTGAAGCATGAAGGGGTGCTCTATTTTATCAAACACTTTCTCAGCATCTAGACAGGCAGACCAATGGTACAGAATGGAAGACACAGAGATGATCCCACATAAATACAGGTACCTCATACTAGACAAAGGAACCAAAAACATACAATGGAGAAAAGATAGCCTGTTCAACAAATGTGCTAGGAAAACTGGAACTCCATATGCAGTACAATGAAATTAAACCTTTATCTCTCACCCTGCACAAAACTCAACTCAAAATGGATCAAGGTCATAGGAATTAGACCAGAGACTCTGCAACAAATAGAAGACAAAGTAGGCCCGAATCTTCATCATGTTGGCTTAAGATCAGACTTCCTTAACAAGACTCCCAAAGCGCAAGAAATCGAAGCAAGAATCAATAAGTGGGATGGACTCAAACTGAAAAGCTTTTTCTCAGAAAAGGATACAATCAATAATGTGAAAAGAGAGCCCACAGAGTGGGAGAAAATCTTTTCCACACACACTTCAGATAGAGCACTTATCTCCAAAATTTATAAAGAACTTACCAAACTTTACACCAAAAATACAAAGAACTCAATCAATAAATGGGCCAAGGAACTGGACAGACACTTTACAGAAGAAGACATACAGGTGATTAATAAATATATGAAAAATGTTCAACATCTCTAGTAATTAGAGAAATGCAAATTAAAACAACTCAAAATTTCATCTTACTTCAATTGGAATGGCCATTATTAAGAACACAAACAATAATAGATGTTGGCATAGATATAGGGAAAAAGGCAAGCTTTTATTTTGCTGGTGGAGTTGCAGATTTGTACAGTCACTCTGGAAAGCAGCATGGAGAATCCTCAAAAAACTTGGAATGGACCCACCTTTTGACCCAGTTATCCCCCTCCTTGTTTTAAACCTAAAGGACTTACAATTAGCATACTACAGTAATGCACCCACATCAATGTTCATAGCAGCTCAATTCTCAATAACTGGATTGTGGAATCAACCTAGATGCCCTTCAACAGGTGAATGGATAAAGAAACTGTAGTATATATACACAATGGGTTATTATTCAGTCATAAAGAAGAATATTGTGGCATTTACAGACAAATGGATGAAATTAGAGAATATCATGGTAAGTGAAACAAGCCAATCCAAAAATACCAAAGGCCAAATGTTTTCCCTGACAATGTATAATGGAGGTGGGGGAGTGGGAGGTGAGAAAATAATGGAGGAACTTTAGATTATGTAGAAGGAAATAAGAGGGAGGAGGGTATGAAAAATGGTGGAATAAGATAGACATCATTACCTTTTGTACATGTATGATTACACAAATAGTAAGAATCTACATGGTACACAACCATAGGAATGAAAAGTTGTACCCCATTTGTGTACAATGAATCAAAATGCAGTATGTACTAAATAAATAAATAAATAAATAAATAAATAAATAAATAAATAAAATTAGATATGAGCAGGAATATTTATATAGAATGAGAAAAGAAATCACAACAACTCCCTAGAGACTTGGAGATTTAGGCTGTTCCCTTCCAAGATCTCTTTAAGCAGTTTATCAGAAACGTTTACACAGACATACCTCCTGATCATAAGCAGGATTCTCTGCCCTCCTGGAACTCCAGGCAACTCCCACACTCATAGGGACTCTGAGTTTAAAACTTCATGTACATCATGTTAAATGCTTCTCTGGCATAAGAAATAAAGAAATAATCACAAGAGTGCACAGTGACTCAAAGACAGGGCTGTTAGGATGGTTAGCACTTGGATAGGACATTGCCCATTGATAGAGGGGGACTTACTACTGACATGATTTTTGACAAGTGCCTTAGCTTCTCCACCCCTTAATTTTCTTTTTTTTCAAAATGGAGGCATTGATACCATCTTCCTCAGAGGTCCATAAATGACATTATGCATGGGAAACTTCTAGGATGATGCTAGAGGCACATAGTATGCTCCATAAATGTTTATCATTATTTTATACAAACCTGTAGTCAGGATCAGAGATAAATGATTAGGATTCTAGACTCATAATATTTCTATTTTTTTCCTATATGCCAAGATAATATTTACTTCTAAAGGGAAAAAATGTCATAATGTAATGAGTCACTTGCCTTGGAAGAAAAATTGTTTACATGTTGGATATAGTGTACAAATAAAAGTAAAGTCAAAGCAATATTAGCAACTACTGAATAGAGCATATTAATAGGATGAGTGTGTCTTACACCATAATTAAGTGACAAGTTTCATAATTTCCATTATGTACAAATTCCATTTGTTTGGGGAAAACAGAATGGCAGAAGAGAGAAGGATACCCTAAATAGTAGTTTGTACTAAGTGATCCTTGGATTAAAATAGGTTTTTAAAAAGTCAGTTTTATTACATGCAAGCAAATAAATGAAAGCATTACTTGTAATTACCATATTGATTATCTGCAAATAAATTAACACTGAGAGATTTTTAAAGTACCTGATCAAATTTTCTAAATGGGATAAATGTCTTTCTGCTGAAATATATTCTCAATGACATCTTTGCTTACAAGATATTTTTCCACAGACAAAGCAAAGTTAAATCTCTTTCTCAATCCATTTTGAGACTGAGAATTGCAAATAGCAGAATTAATAATGTTCGCTGCATTTAATGAAACAAAAAGTATAGACATTGAACCCACCAAGTCCATTGCATTTTTGGCCAATGTCCATTCGGGAGCCCGGTCATGTAGGGTCTTCATGCACCAATATGTTATCTGATGGCATTGGTACCAATGTAAGGATTTATAGTATTCTGAAACCCTAGAAATCTGAGAGGGCTGGAGTCACTCAGAGAGAGACTGAGAATGAGAGAGGGTTATGGATTCTAGATGGGAAGAAGACACCTACTTCCATTTATTCTAGTTCTTCAATCTTAAGTTTCCATTGCTCCATTAATGAGCGATAACTTCCCATCTCACCTTTGAATTCAAAACAGCATCTGAGTTGGAATTCAGAAGTAGTTGTCCTTCATATTTCACTTATAGGGAATATCTATACTCACAGAAAAATGGAAAAGCACATTTTTCCTAACTACTCATCAATGTTGAAATTAACGAATTCTTTGATGTATTTCTCTTAGACTTTCGTTTCCTAAACATGTAATAATTAAAATTTCTCCAGAGTAAATATGACCAAATAATTTCAGATGTATTCAATTTGAGGCTCTTAAACAGAAAAATATGAAGGCAAGGGGAACCCTATGTTTAAAAATCTTAAGAAATTCCTCTCAGACCCAGAAAACCTCATTGGCACTACCTGCATTCTTGAAGGACAAAAGTCAATGGCAAGTGATTATGGAAGACTGTGCTGCCAAGATTCTGGTCCTCTGATTGGACTTGATTCTAAAATTTTCATTTGAAGGGGGTCAATCTATATCCTGAGTGCAATTTCTGCAGTTGTAAACGGTGCTAGAAATGAATATTCCTATCAGACATTTTCTAAGCTGAGAAGTATCTTTTGCATTACAAATTAGAGACAGACCTAGTTAATCACAGACTCATTTTCACTTTGTGGCAAATTTGAGTTTATAGCCAGGTCTATCAACTTTGGATTGAGGGCACTCTCTGTCATTTCACCTGGCTTTTTACCCCATCAGACTCAGGTTTGCTTACATGAAAAGGAGGTTTAGTTTGAGGTGGTGCTTATATTCAGGGCTTTGAGAATAAAAAAAAAAAAAAAATAGGGCAGAAAATAAAGTAAAATGAACATGTGCATATCATTTTGGTAAAATACATGGTCCTGGGGTATGAAACAGGTCAATGGCAAAATCTTCTATGCTCCTTGGAGCCATACAGAAAATAAACAGCATCTTTCAGATGGCATGAGACTAGAATTTACTTTCTCCTCAGCTAACATTCACAGAAATACATAGCAACCTGTCAACATCTATACTGTAAATTTCTTGACTTTAGTCCTTGAGCTTTATTCAACTCTATACCATGGACCTAATAAAATTTCTGGCAAAGACTGTGGTTTTAATACACATGTATTGATTTTTGTGAATATGGGGCAGGAGGAACAAGTGGAAAAGATGATGTGTACTTATTTTGTATGTGTATATTAAGTTATTAAAGAAGTCTACCATTTAACTATGACTATCGCGTCTCTGTAGAGACAGAAAATCAACACTGCGCAAATTTCTTTTAGTTTTAGGAAGAATTGTCTAGCCATGTAGTTATGTATTAAGCAACAGGTAACTATTACCCTGAGAGAAAGGGTAAAAATCTTTTCAGTCTCCATAAAGTTGCTTTACGCAAAAGCCACTTGGGAAGAGAAGAGTAGGCATATTTTCCTAGGACCCAAGGAAAATTAAGAGGGGACATTTTATCTGACCTTGTCCTCTTTTGTGAATGAATTCTAGGATGCATTGAAATATCTCCAAATGTTTTCAAATGGCAGACAAGGACACAGAAAATAATTTGAAAGATAAGAAAGTTATGACTGAAAGAGTAGAAATTCATGGGAATTTCTCCCCAACATTAAGAATGAAGGCAGAAGCATATTCTATGAGTTAAAGAAATTCAGGAAACACTTATGTGCTATATTTATGGTTATTTGTTTCATCTTTACAATCATGATTATTTTGACTATTATTTTACCAAACCTGAAAGATGACTGAAATTGAGGTGGATGAAGGAGACCATAGCCAGTGTTTAAAGGCAATTAAACTCACCATGTAAAAATGTACTTCTGATGGTTTGCATCTGAAATGTCCCACCAAATCATGTGCTCAGTGGTAGGGCTTTTGGGAAGTGACTGGATCATTAGAGTTCTGACCTCATCAGTGGATTACTCTATTGCTGGCCAAATGACGACAGGTAGGCAGGAGGTAGTTGGAGAAAGTAGGTCACTGGGGGCATGCCCCAGAAGGGTTTTTCTTCTCTCTGGCCTCAGCCCCTTTCTATCCACTTATTTTTTTTCTCTCTACTTCCTGACTGCATGCAGTAAGCACCCTTCCTCCACCATACCCTTCTGCCATGATGTTCTACCTCATCTCAGGCCAGAGCAGTGGAGCCAGCTTGTCATGGACTGAGACCTCCCAAATCATGAGCTAAAATAAATTTTCCCTCTGTTTTTTACGTCAGGTATATCAGTCACAGAAATGAAAAGCTGGATGATACAGTACTTTTATTGTAATTCAAAGAAAATCTGCTCTAAACAGATTAAAATATACTTATTTCATTGAATAAAATTAAATGATAGATATATCCAATTTCCACTACTGTTACATTCTGCCTTATGAGAAACTTGGAGTCTAATCAAATTGGTAGTACCCCCTAATATTCTTAAGATTTGATAAGAGTTGAGTAAAGTTTCATGGTTATTTTTATATTTAATCAGTTAGTTAATATGGTAATGATTAAACTAGGATTTATTTGTAAACAACTTCAGTTATTGCTCTGAAATACTATCATATAAAGAACTATAATCTTCATCAATTTGTCATTCATATCATTTTTCCATAGCTAACTAAATCACCTTTAGATTCCTTTTATACATTCTTAGGAAGAGGACTGACTTGGCTTACTTCACACCAATAACATCATTCTTTTCTCCTCCCTCATCTTTTAGGCATCCCAAGTTCTGAATTCTTCATGAAATGAGATGCCATTTAAATTGATGGTTTTCTCAAGCCATAATAATGATACCTGCTTTCAGTTTAGGAATAGAGGAAGTTATCAGCATTTATCTATGATAATTTTGTCCTTATCTTAGTTGACAGGTACAGTTATTGCTAGGTTTCAATTAAATACAAAATCTTAATATAAGAACACTTAACATGATACTTAGATGTTAAGATCATATAGAGAATGAGTACAGTAAGAAAAACTTTAAACACAAGTACAATATAAGAAGACCTGGAAATTTCTTTTAAGAAGGTTTTTGTTCTTTGTTAAAATTTTGATTCAGTAGGCAATACTCATTTACAACTTGCATAGAGTTATTCAAATAAAGTAATATAATAATAAAAATAAGGATAGGAGGTATAATTCAATGGTGGACCATGTGCTTAGCATATGTAAATCCCTGGGCTCACCCCTAGTGCCAAAAAAAGGAAGAAAAATATAAATTATAGAGGAATAAAAATAATGCAAAATAAAATGAATTATGAATGATTGTGGCTTCTTGGGAAAAAACAAAGAAACAAGAAAAGTGTTATGCTGTCTGAACATGAAAGCAGAAAGTTTATTCTGTTTTATCTTGCTTATAAAATGGATGGAAGATTTCTTTACAGGGACAACAAACTAAAAAATCACCTGTCTGGCTGAAAAATCAGCATGATGAAGGTACATAGTAGCTAAATTTGATATGTAGTTAATAGCATTCTATATGCTTTGCTTGGAAACTGTACCAATCTTTAATGCTTAATAAATATTGATGATTCACTGAAAGCAAACTTAACAAGTACTTAAAGTTTCATTTCATTATGTTTACTAATCTTGTGTGAACTTGGATTCCTTTATTATCAGGGTTTGTGATAATGTGGTATCAAGATCAAACCTGGATCTGCCTACCCCAATCTCATTTGAACTCATAATCTCTCCTCACATCTGTGGGGTGTCTAGATGATCATATAGACACTCATTTTAATAAAGCAGTTCAATTAAAATATTTATTAGCAAAGACCCCATGGGAGAAGTCACATTGTGGAAAGACTTGGCTGAGAGGGGTAAAGAAATTAAGCCAAACTCATTAGCCCTAAAAACTAACACAATATTCCACAAAACCATCAGAAATCAGCATGAGCAGAGACTTAGTAGACAATGCCACATGTTGGGTCCATTTTCTAAATAGTCAATGCATTTTTATTAGGAATTTTGCTACACATACATTTAGATTGTTCATGTTATCAAAGTGTCATGTCAATATATTTTCAAGTGACTAAAATAAGAGTAGCATTGTTAGTTCAATATTAAATTTAGTACCTATAATTTAAGAACTTAACCTATTTGGGGGAGAAAAAACAGATACATATAAAAGACTTAGACAATGGTGTGAAGCAATAATAATGTCCTATATCCTATAAGGATATTGTGAAAGCAGTAAAGCTTATCAGTCTAAACTAAAAATCCAAACTTTATCAAACACTAATTGTTTGACCTTAGGAAAATTAGTCTAACAGCCTCAATTGTTCCTATCTGTAAAGTGATTTAAAAAGTAACATTTTTATTATATATTTGTTGTGATAATTAAATGAAATAGACCATATTAAATGTTTGGCAAAGTTCCTGGTTTAAAATTTCAACAAAAATATTTGGTGATAATAATGATAATAATAATATTCCTAAACAGAACCTTCTACTGCTACAAATTCAAATGATATAGATAAAACACAATAAAGAAAATCTGATTCTGCTTCCAGATCAATAATCATACTCATAGTAATAGAATGCTGACTACATTATAGAAAAAAATATATAATTTCAAATATATCTGAGAACTCTTGAAACAATGGAAACTAAAAGGACTAAATTTTCAGAGGGGTGAAGTTTCCAGAAGTGAGGTGAGATGGCAGCTGCTGATGCTCAAGGCAGAGCAAAAGTTGAGAACCGCAGCCTGGCAGACCTACAGCCCCAAGAGAAAGAGAAGCAAGCAGAATAACAGAATTGGAAAAACTTAAAAGACCTTAAATGAAAGGCCTCCCTCAAAACAGGATGGTTGTTGAATTAAACTGAAATCTGTGAAAGAGTAAAATAGCCTACAGTTTCATAGTGCTTAGAGACAAAGAACGATCTGGAGGAAGATGTCTAATTAGAAAAACAAATGAACAAGACCCAAACATGTGACTTGTTAGCTGGCACTGGGGATCTACAGGTGCTCTTCCTTAGGGACGCCTATCAATGATGAGTGTAGCTGGAAGCTGAGAATCCAGGCTTGGCTTTGGCAGAAGGCTGATGCTGCGATAGCAAAAAACAAACTGAAACTTTGATATTGTGTCAGGCTAGAGTAATAAATCCACAGTTCTAATCATGAAGTATAAGGTTAGTCCCTACATTAAGACCTAATTTTTATTAGAGCTCCAAGATGGCGGACTAGAGGGAGGCTGCGTTCCTTGTCGCTCCTTAACGCCGGATTCAAGCAGAGGATATCTGTTTCTCGGTGAGGCAGTTTTTGCTGCTTATCGATCCCCTGATGTTTACCCCATTTGTCTGCTGTGATGACCTGCAATCTGCCAGCATATTGAAGCCTTTTTTGAGAGCAGATTGCTCATTGTCAGGCATCTGTCATCCGCCATTTGCCTGCCTCTCGCCTGTCCATCCCCTACCTTACCCCTATCCATCACCCAACGCTCAATGTTCACCTCCCGATCGTCCAACAGCTGCCAGCAGACTGACCACAGACCGCCAGTGGAGCACCAGCTGCCTGCTGTCGCCTGGAAGTTCACTGTCACAGTACCTGCAGGTTTGATTGCACGTGGCTGCCGCCATTTTGAGACAACAGCCAGGCCCCGTAGGACCCCTGGCCGGACTGACTGAGCCCCATCTCCAGAATCCCTCAGCCCGACTGACCACTCCCTTCCTCTGGGGCCCTCACATCAACTGACTGCTCCCTGCTGCCAGGACCCCCAAACCAACTGACTGAGTCCTATCACCGGGAACCCAGACCAACTGATTGCACCCAGCCTCCAGGATCCCACAACTACAGAAAACACACTGGACCCCCACGACCCCTGCTGGACCAACTGCATCCCATCTCCAGGACCTCCAGCTGACCACGTCCACACCCGAGCTACAACTCCCCATTTGCCAACACATTTCGAAGCCAGAGCGGCCATCTTGGATAATCCTGGAAGCCGTAGTTCCAATCTTCGATCTTCAGGTGGGGCAAATCCCATCCTGCGATGCCTGCTGGAGGCTTGAAGCTCATTGTCATGTACCTTTCGTGCATCAGGCTACTGAACACTGAGAAGTTTCATTTGTATATGACTGTTATACAGTAGATTATCTTTTTTCTCCTTTTTAAAAAAAATTTAAGTTTTTATTTCTTTACTTTCTTGCTTTCTTTTCCTTTTGTTTACCTGTTCCCTCAGAGTCTCTTTCTCCCTTTTTTACATGCTAACATCTGATTTCTTTTGATTACACTCTCACCTTTTCTATTTTCTAGAACTTCTGTATATTTTTTTCTTATCCTATTAACAGCCATATTCTACATCCCTCTGCATCCTCTTTGTCCTCCATTAGAAACTGCAGACCTTACTGCAAACCTGTTTGTTTTACCGAAGATAACATTTGAACTCATTTTGTTTATTATGACAATTTTGTTATTGTCCCCATAGGGGCTATTTGGTCTAGGATTGCATAGTGTCTGATTTGGGCACTGCTAATATTGATCTCCCCTTAAAGAAAGGGTTTTGGAAACCTATAGGGCCACTATAAGCCTATAGGGGGAAATCTGCAATACCCCAGATCTGCACTGCTAGAGGGGAAGATACATGAACAACATGAAAAACAAGGGAAGAAAATGATCCAAACAAATCTAGATTCTATAGTAATAGAATCCAATGACAGTATGTTAGAAGAAATGTCAGAAAAGGACTTCAGATTATACATGATTAAGAAGATTCACAAAGCAAAGGATGAGATAAGAGAGCAAATGCAGGCAATGAATGATAATACCAATAAGCTGAAAGAGCACCTGCACAAAGCAAAAGATCATATCAACAAAGAGATAGAGATTCTAAAAAAAAAAAACAAATGGAAATCCTTGAAATGAAGGAGACAATAAACCAAATAAA
This sequence comes from Sciurus vulgaris, assembly GCF_902686455.1. Classification (NCBI taxonomy): domain Eukaryota; kingdom Metazoa; phylum Chordata; class Mammalia; order Rodentia; family Sciuridae; genus Sciurus; species Sciurus vulgaris. The sequence goes on from NC_136462.1 coordinate 87,234,811, forward strand.
AAACTCAATGGAAAGCATCACCAAAAGACTAGACCACTTGGAAGACAGAACCTCAGACAATGAAGACAAAATATTTAATCTTGAAAATAAAGTTGAACAGACTGAGAAGGTGGTAAGAAATCATGAACAGAATCTCCAAGAACTATGGGACATCATGAAAAGACCAAATTTAAGAATTATTGGGATTGAGGAAGGCACAGAGATACAAACAAAAGGAATGAACAACCTATTCAATGAAATAATATCAGAAAATTTCCCAAACCTGAAGAATGAAATGGAAAATCAAATACAAGAGGCTTACAGAACACCAAATGCACAGAATCGCAACAGATCCACACCAAGGCACATTATAATGAAAATGCCTAATATTCAAAATAAAGATAGGATTTTGAAGGCCGTGAGAGAAAAGCATCAGATTGCATATAGGGGGAGACAAATACAGATAGCAGCCGACTTCTCAACCCAGACTCTAAAAGCTAGAAGGGCCTGGAACAACATATTTTAAGCTCTGAAAGAACATGGTTGCCAAACAAGAATCCTATACCCAGCAAAACTAACCTTCAGATTTGAAGATGAAATAAAATCCTTCCATAATAAACAAAATTTAAAAGAATTTACAAATAGAAAGCCTGCACTACAGAATGTTCTCAACAAAATATTCCATGGGGAGGAAATGAAAAACAACAATGGAAGTCAGCAAAGGGAGGAATTACCTTAGAGAAAAACCACTCAAAGGAGAAACCAAACAGACTTAAAAACCAAAAATAAGCCAAATGACTGGGAATACAAATCATTTCTCAATAATAACCCTGAACGTTAATAGCCTAAACTCATCAATCAAAAGACATAGACTGGCAGATTGGATTAAAAAGAAAGACCCAACAATATGCTGCCTGCAAGAGTCTAGTAGAAAAAGACATCCACAGACTAAAGGTGAAAGGATGGGAAAAAACCTACCACGCACATGGACTCAGTAAAAAAGCAGGGGTTTCCTTCCTTATGTCAGATAAAGTGGACTTCAAGCCAAAGTTAGTCAGAAGGGATAAAGAAGGATATTTCATACTGCTTAAGGGAGCCATAAATCAGGAAGACATAATGATAGTAAATATTTATGCCCCAAACAATGGTGCATCCTTGTACATCAAACAAATCCTTCTCAATTTCAAGAATCACATAGACCACAACACAATAATTCTGGGTGACGTTAATGCACCACTGTCACCACTAGATAGATCTTCCAAACAAAAACCAACCAAAGAAACCATAGAACTCAATAACACAATCAATAACCTAGACTTAATAGACATATATAGAACATTCCATCCATCAACGAATGGATAAACTTTCTTCTCAGCAGCACATGGAACCTTCTCGAAAATAGACCATGTGTTATGCCACAAAGCAGCCTTTAGGAAATGCAAAAAAATAGAGATACTGCCTTGTGTTCTATCAGATCATAATGGACTGAGAGTAGAAATCAATGACAAAAGAAAAAAAGGAAATTACTCCAAGACTTGGAGGCTATATAATATGCTATTGAATGAAACATGGATAACAAAAAACATCAGGGAGGAGATTAAAAAATTCTTAGAGGTCAGTGAGAATGATGATACAACATATCAAAATCTCTGGGACACTATGAAAGTGGTACTAAGAGGAAAATTTATTGCATGGAGCACATTCCAGAAAAGAATGAAAAGTCAACAACTCAATGACCTAACATTACAGCTCAAAGCCCTAGAAAAAGAAGAGCACAATAACAGCAAAAGTAGTAGAAGACAGGAAATAATTAAAATCAGAGCTGAAATCAATGAATTGAAACAAAAGAAACTTCAAAAAATTGACATAACAAAAATTTGGTTCAATGAGAAAGTAAACAAAATAGATAAACCCTTAGCCACACGAACAAAGAGGAGAGAGAAGACTCAAATTATTAAAATACATGATGCAAAAGGAAATATCATGACAGACACCACTGAGATACAGAACATAATGAGAAGCTACTTTGACAATCTGTATTCCAACAAAATAGAAACTACCAAAGACATTGACAAATTTCTAGAGACATAAGCTCTGCCCAAACTGAACCAGGAGGACATACACGATTTAAACAGATCAATATCAAGCATTGAAATAGAAGAAGCCATTAAAAATCTACCATCCAAGAAAAGCCCAGGACCAGATGGATTTTCAGCTGAGTTCTACAAGACCTTCAAAGAAGAACTCATTCCAATACTTCTCAAAGTATTCCAGGAAATAGAAAAGGAGGGTACCCTACTGAACTCATTCTATGAAGCTCATATCACCCTCATACCCAAACCAGGCAAAGACACATCAAGGAAAGAAAATTTTAGACCAATATCCTTGATGAATATAGATGCAAAGATCCTTAACAAAATATTGGCAAACCGTATCCAAAAACACATTAAGAAAATTGTGCACCACAATCAAGTGGGGTTCATCCCTGGAATGCAAGGATGGTTCAACATTTGTAAATCAATAAATGTAATCCATGTATCAATAGACTTAAGGATAAGAATCATATGGTTATTTCAGTTGATGCAGAAAAAGCATTTGACAAAATACAACACCCCTTCATGCTCAAAACACTAGAAAAAATAGGGATAGTAGGAACATACCTGAACATTGTAAAGGCTATTTATGCTAAGCCCATGGCCAACATCATTCTTAATGGAGAAAAACTGAAAGCATTCCCTTTAAAAATGAGAACAAGACAGGGATGTCCTCTTTCACCACTTCTATTCAACATTGTCGTCAAAACTCTAGCCAGAGCAATTAGGCAGACTAAAGAAATTAAAGGGATACAAATAGGAAAAGAGGAACTTAAGTTGTCACTATTTGCAAATGACATGATTCTATACATAGAGGATCCAAAAATCTCCTCCAGAAAACTTCTAGACCTCATCAATGAATTCAGCAAAATAGCAGGCTATAAAATCAACACACATAAATCTACAGCAAAATTATACGCAAGTGACGAAACAGCTGAAAGGGAAATGAGGAAAACAACTCCATTTGCAATAGCCTCAAAAAAAAAATAAAATAAAATAAAATACTTGGGTATCAATCTAACCAAAGAGGTAAAAGGTCTCTACAACGAAAACTACAAAACACTGATGAAAGAAATTAAGGAAGACCTTAGAAGATGGAAAGATCTTTCATGTTCTTGGATAGGCAGAATTAATATTGTCAAAATGGCCATACTACCAAAAGTCTATACAGATTCAATGCAATTCCAATTAAAATCTCAATGACGTACCTCACAGAAATAGAGCAAGCAATCATGAAATTCATCTGGAAGAATAAGAAACCCAGAATAACTAAAGCAATTCTTAGCAAGGAGAATGAAACAGGGGGTATCGCAATACCAGAACTTCAACTATACTACAAAGCAATAGTAACAAAAACAGCATGGTATTGGCACCAAAATAGACAGGTAGATCAATGGTACAGAATAGAGGACACGGACACAAACCCAAATAAATACAATTTTCTTATACTAGACAAAAGTGCCAAAAATATGCAATGGAGAAAAGATAGCCTCTTCAACAAATGGTGCTGGGAAAACTGGAAATCCATATGCAACAGAATGAAACTAAACCCCTGTCTCTCACCCTGCACAAAACTCATCTCACAATGGATTAAGGACCTTGAAATCAGACCAGAGACCCTGCATCTTATAGAAGAAAAAGTAGGTCCAAATCTTCACCTTGTTGGCTTAGGATCAGACTTCCTTAACAGGACTCCCATAGCACAAGAAATAAAAGCAAGAATCAATAACTGGGATAAATTCAAACTAAATAGCTTTCTTTCAGCAAAGGAAACTATCAGCAATGTGAAGAGAGAGCCTACAGAGTGGGAGAATATCTTTGCCACTCATACTTCAGATAGAGCACCAATTTCCAGAATCTATAAAGAACTCAAAAACTCTACACCAAGAATACAAATAACCCAATCAAAAAATGGGCTAAGGAAATGAACAGACACTTCACAGAAGAAGATCTACAAGCAATCAACAGATATATGAAAAAATGTTCAACATCTTTAGTAATAAGAGAAATGCAAATCAAAACTACACTAAGATTCTATCTCACCCCAATTAGAATGGCAATTATCAAGAATACAACAACAATAGGTGTTGGAGAGGATGTGGGGAAAAAGGTACACTCACATTGCTGGTGGGGCTGCAAATTAGTGCAGCCACTCTGGAAAGCAGTGTGGAGATTCCTTAGGTTTCATTCCTTGGAATGGACCTACCATTTGACCCAGCTATCCCACTCCTCGGCCTATACCCAAAGGACTTAAAATCTGCACACTACAGAGATACAGCCACATCAATGTTCATAGCTGCTCAATTCACAATAGCCAGACTATGGAACCAACCTAGATGTCCTTCAATTGATGAATGGATAAAGAAACTGTGGTATATATATATACAATGGAATATTACTCAGCTATAAAGAATAATAAAATTATGGCATTTGCAGGCAAATGGATGAAATTGGAGAATATCATGTTAAGTGAGATAAGCCAATCTCAAAAATCCAAAAGAGGAATGATCTCACTGATAAGCAGATGATGACACATAATGGGGGGTGGGAGGAGGACAAGAATGGAGGAAGAAGGGATTGTATAGAGGGAATAGAGAGGTGGGAGGGGTGGGGGGAAGGAAAAAAATAACAGAATGAATCAAACATTATTACTCTATGTAAATATATGAATATGTAAATGGTATGCTTTACTCCATGTACAAACTGAAAGAACATGTATCCCATTTGCTTACAATAAAAATAAATTAAAAAAAAAAGACCTAATTTTGAAGGTCCATGGAGTATGAGGTTAAAGAGCTAAACTTAAAATTTCTGATGGACAAAAGTAATTCCTTCAATTTTTCAGGACTGAGGATGCAAAGACCCATCAGCTCTTACTTGAAATCCCTGGTGGTCATTCTGTGGGAATCAGGATGACTCCAGCAAAGACTGTCTTACCAAAATTGAAATCCAGCCTCAACATAACTTTATTCCTGATTATGTGAATATGCTAAGCCCCACAAACCTACCCTATCTTGACTTTTACTTTCAATGCAAAGAAAATATTTAATTCTTTCTGATCAAAGAATATGATCTGGAGGACATGTGGATTTTTGAATACATAATATCTGGCATATAATACAAGTGAGAGACAACAGGAGCAAACCATAAATGATCCACACAATGTATGTTTTAAAACAGCAGAGACATACTTAAATGTACCTACTATTAATATATTTACTCAAATGGATGAAGAGATGGGAAAAATAAGTAAAAAAGAAGGAAAAAATTAATATAAAACTGGAATCCCCTTGAAAGAACCAAATGGGTAATTAAGAACTGAACATATCTTAATTAAGTACGTAATCAAGGATTTAACAATAGTCTAGACACAAAGATTAATGACTAGAAGATAAATCAATAGAAAATAATGAAAGTAAAAGCATAGAGGAAATTGAGGATGGGATTAAAAGAAAAAAGAAAAACAGAACATCCTTAGAATTTGTAATATATGTGAAAGTGGTATTCCCATAAGACAAGATAAAGAAAACAGGACTGAAGCAATATATGAAGAAAAATATGGAGGAATTTTCCAAAATGAATAGAAGACATTAATTTACAGAGGCATAAAATTCAGCCAAGCAGGATAAATAAGAAAAGACACAATGTGGGCACATTATAATATTAAAAGAAGATTCTGCTTTCTAAAGTGCAGCAATCAGAAGACAACTGACTTCTCAGCAGAAGTAACATCTGCTAGAAAACAATGGAAAGAAATTTTAAAATGCTTAGAGAAAGTAATTGACAACCTAAAATTTCTTCCAACAGTGGAGGTGGAATCAGGATGCTGACAGAGGAAAACAAAGGAAATTGGTTTTCAACAATTTGGCATTATAATATAATACACCAAAAAGAGTTCTTCAAGTTGAAAGAAGATAATCCCCTAAGTAAACATGGTTAGGCAGTAGGAAGTGAAGAATACCACAAAGCATAAATATGTGGGCAAATAAAAAAATTACTGTACAAAATGTTGATAGTTATGTCCTTTGGAGTTTAAAATATGAGGAAAGATAAAATGCATGAGGACAATAACTCACAAGATCAGAGGACAGTAAACAGATTATATATTCTAAACTACATTGTAAGAAAGTATTAACAGTAATAATTTGTATTAGAATTCAGTAAGTCAAAGATACATTTTGTAATCTAAGACTGAAAGAGTAAGGCTGTATAATTAACATTAGTTCAAAGAAAATACAGAACAATAAAATTCAATGGAAAAACTTAAAATATGTAACTGACATGAAAGAAAAGAAATACTTAGAGTGGAAAGGGAGGAGAAACCAAGTTAGAATGATCAACTAGTGACTCCATAGATGAGTCTTCAGCTCTGGAGGGATGCCAGATTGTATGAGCTGATGATTTGCCTCTGGAGTTTCTTACAGCCATACAGATGGAACATAATATGGGGCCCAGATGAGGCTACAGGTTAGAACCCAGATTGATTTATGCATGGAGAGGAGAGTCTGTATGTGCTGGGCTCTCATGGAAAGACAAATCTTCAAATTCCTTACTCTCCTGCTCAGAAAAGTACAACTAAAATTTGTCTTTGTTTAAGGTAAGGCAAAGCAACATAATTTTTTTAAAGGTTTTCTTTAAGAACTTAAATGGTAGGCCTACAGTATGTGGAAAGGTGGGATTTGATTTTATGTGGGCAAAATATATAACTTTGTCTTGCATGGCTGAAATCTGGTGCTCATCTAGGTAAAATAATTGTAGCCAACTTCCAAGAACTCAGGGGACCTTAGACTCTCAAGAAAGAACAGTCCTCTTTTAAAGTAAACTAACTTTCCAAACTTTAAAAATACAAGAGGAAATGGTGCGCCATGAAATAGAATCAATGGTTAACAAGTCTGAGGATTTGCATCTCAAGGACTTGAGATTAATATTAGGTTAGACTACAAAAAAATATGCTTCAAATGATTGAAGATACATACAAAGAAATACAAAACATAGAAAAAGGAAAAGAAAACTGAGACAAATGTGGTCCTTTTGAAAGAAACAAATAGAACTTACGTGTGAGGGGGAAAATTGTGAGCAGAATTGAATAACTGTCTACATAATTATTTAAAGCAAAACTTCTATTTAAGATTCTTTCATTATGGAATGAGAAAACTGGTGAAACCAAGAGCCTTGAGAGAGGATCTAAATGATTGATAAGAGGAAAATAAATTGAACCCAAGGAAAACACAAGATGCAAGAAGCAATTGAGTAATAGAGAAACTGGAAAATATCTGTGTACATATATACAAGCATTTATATTAAAAAATCAATAATATTTATGAATAATCGAAGTCTTTAGCTTTTCTTCTCTTTATTATAACCAGAGAAAATCTTCCAAAGGACTGTGTAGGGAACTTGTAATTTAAAGCACTACAAGTTTTTAAAAATTCTTTATTATTATTTATCTTAAAGTGTGCTTTCATCAATCTTGCCTTTCCAAGAAGAAAGCTTGAAAAGCTAATTCCTTTTCTTTTATCTACTTTGTAGCTTTCATAGAAAATACTAAATTTACTAACACTAACAAATTATATCTTAACTGAAAAATGAAGATATAGGTAGATACAAATAGAGATACATATCCACATATCCAAACACAACACAAACACATGCAAGTTAAAATTTTAATCTTGTGAAGAATCATACATGTTAATTCAAAGATTTCAAGAAAAGGCCAATCCCCTGTCTTACAGCATGTAATCCTATATTTCTAAAAATTTTTATTTTCAATGACTTTTCAGAACCCATTAATCCCATGTTTTAATTAATGCTATTCTTAATCCTTTATTTTACTAATGCTGGTAAGTATATTAAGGGCAAATATTATAACAACATATGCATGCACATTGATTTAGTTCACTTATGCTGATTCTAGGCTACCTAACATGTACTATAAAATCTACATTTGTTACAAATGGGTAATTTTGTGTCCACAGACTGTACAATCTTTTCTCCCAAATTGACCAGGGATGTTAGAAAATAATATAATGAACTAGTTTAAATTTCCTACTTTTTTCCACTTCTCTTCCAATTGGAGGTGCTAATGAGGGAGGTCATGAACAAAAGGTTAGCAGTAATAAAAAATAAATTAACAGCAAGAGATATGACTAATCCTCAAACTCAATAGTTAGCATAAATTAAAAATGAGTGTTTTTTTACAAAAGGTTTTCTAGCATCCTGAAGTTGAGAATTTCTGATTTGAAATCAACCATCTTCAAAAAAGTCAAGTCAAGCTTCTAAAAAGGTAATCTAAATTTTATCTATACAAAGATATTATAAACGTTCCAACAACTAATAAAGTTGAGGTGGCAAAATTTTCCACCAATTTCTATAGTTTGAACAGAAATAAAGGCTAATCACACCTGAACATTTTTGACTTGGGAAAGCATAAGAATTGAATTTTGAAATAAAAAGATGTTCAGAAATTACCAGAGATGCTCACGTTTTGAAAAGTCAAACATTTATACAACTTAAACAGTTCAATATACCATACCAATGCTTCCTGTAATGTAGTTCTAAAATGAGGAAGTTGAAGTACATCAGCAAAGAATGAGTCAATTCCACTGGAATTAGCTTTAGAAGAGTGTTGTCTTATGAGTCCAGGACTGCATTTCTTAACAAAAGGTGATACATGGACTCAACAAACTTTGGAAATGAAAAGGAGAGGCCAGTATTACCACATTTCAATACATAATCATGACCACAGTATTAATATATACTCACGAGTATCCCATGCATCCTATTCATGCACCAAAGACAGTTTAGTAATGGATGATTTTTAAGTAATACTGGCACAACTTTTTTTTTTTTTTAATGTTTCACACCACGGTTGCACCCTACTTTTTTTGTAAAAGTGTTTGACATAAAATCTGATGATTAGGTGGTGAAATATCTGTATGACTTAACATTCTTAGTTGTGGTAAGTACTATATTTATAAAACAAATAATAAACTATAACTTGACTTTTGTCCTCTGCAGTCCAGACTTGCATTCAGGAATGCTATGTAGCAATGATACACATTATTATCATGTTATGCCTATCTGTCAAATACAATATTATCTGTCTCCTTATACACTAAGTAATTTTTTCTTTGAAGTTTGTTTTCTTTGGATCTCAATTTCTACTATATTCCTCATAAACAGCTCACATTTCCATTTTTGTTTTTCATATTTCAAAAAAATGAGAATTTCATATCACATTGATGTAATTCCCTACCTTCATTTATGGATGATATGGTATCTGGCTTTTCTTTTATACAAATAATTCTACATTGTCAGTATTGAACACAGGAGAATTCAGATGGGGAATTTATCATAAAAGAAGTGCAGTAAGTATCTAGTTTAGTTAGTAGAAATAAAACGAGTTAAGGTATATGCAGAAGAAACTGCAGAGATCAGCAAGAAATTACACAGAGTTGGGGAAAAAAAACAAAGGAAAAAGCAGATGAAATTGTGGAAGTTTAAACTTTTTCTTTTTCAATCATATTTATGAAGTGAACCAAAAACAGTGGGAGCTTTACCAAGTAGTGTTAAAGTTTCAGTCAAGGTCAAACACACATGGAACTATTCCATGGCACCCTCGGAGAGTCTCATCTTGTGAAAATGACATTTGAATAAGAAAAACAACTTGCAAATAAGAGCAATAATAATTATAATCAGAGCCACATGTGATCTATAAACAGCATCATAAGAAAAAAAATCAAAAGAATGGGGAAAAGTTGGGATAAAGGGTATGTAGCAGACTTGCTAGAATGAATGAGGTATCACTACCACAGCACAGGTTTTGATAAAAAAATAAAATTGAGTTAGGTATAGAAGGGTCAAATAAAGCCTATGCACTTAAAAGATCCTGAGATTACTATTTATATTTTTCTTCAACTGATAGTGATTAAAGTGAATGTTGATCAGTGTTTTTGAACTAGGGGTGACTTTACCACCCAGAGGACATTTAGCAATATCTGGAGACAGTTTTAGTTGTCCCAGCTGGGGGGAAGGAAAGTTGGAAATGGGTATTTAACGGATAAAAATAAAGGATGTTGCTGAATATTCTGAAATGCACAGCCCAATTCCCTACAAGAATGAACTCTCTGTCCTAAATATCAATGATAGCAATAGTGCCAAAGTTGGGAAACTCTGGTGTACATAATAAATGAATGATATTTTTGTCTATTGAAGTTGTTTTATTTCTCTACTTCCATAGTGTTATAGAAGCCAATCTTATTCCAATGATCATGAAATCCCATTCTCCTAAATTGGAATAGGGTAGAAAATGGGCAGAAGTCATGAGAGACATTTCACCACAAAGCATATAAAGGTGCAAATAAGCACATTAAAAGATATCAACATCACTGACCCTCGAAGAAATGCAAATTAGGACTATGATGAGATATCGCTACACACCTATTAGAATAGTGGCAATGAACAATAGTGACAGCATTATATATTGGAGACAATATAAAGAAAATCGGCCTTTCACCCATGGCTAGTGGAAAAGTGGAAAGGTACCCATTGCCACTCTGGGGGAAGTTGGCAGTTTCTTTAAAAGCTTAATAGGGAGACTTCTGCTTTTGGGAAGATGAAGGAGATATATGTTTTCCTATTCCTTTCATTAAGAACAAGCAAAAACACCGGCCATGATGTATACATATATAACCAACATACAAAGTCTTTGAAAGGTGGAAGAGGAGGCAGACATGTTGTACAGAGACATCAGGACACAAAGAATAATGTGGCACTTAGTTGCTCTTTTTGCCCCATATAAATCAGACTTGTTCCTGAAGAAGCAAGCAATACCAGAAACCAATGGGCACAGATGGAAGAAAATAAAAATAAAAACTTACTTTTTCTAATGAAGAGATGAATACAGGGGTAGGCTTGTAAGAATAAAAAAATTAGAAAATAACTGCTCTGCTGCAACCAAATACCAAGAAAAATATACCCTGCCATGTTAGCAAAAGGTGAGTGGTGGTGTTGGGGAACTTGACTTCCAATCTGGTCAGGCTGTCACGAGATACCCAAACCCCGAGAGGGTAGGGTTAGAGAAGTCCAAGTGGAGAGTTAGTATTTCAAAACCTACTAGGTAATAATGAGACTCCTCTTGTCCTCTCCCATCAGTTTCACTGGGGACCAGGTAGTGGGGATCCCAGACTTCCATCTCTCCACCGCAGTGGTGAGGTGCCACTCCCCTTCCCTGATGGGGTGATGTCAGAACTTAGTGCTAATAAGGTCACCCATCTCAGCCCATGTTGGCAGCGAAGTTCACTCGGGGGCAATTAAAAGGCACTTCCCTGTCAAGAAAGCTAATAGAAGCAACTAGGGGGAATCAAAATCCCACCCACTGGTAAGGAAGAGCTCCTACCTACCTTGGTGGTACCAACAGAGTTCAAGTGGGGAACCTGGACTTTTGCTACCACTTGGAGCAAAAGTAACATGGCAGTGTTCCCTCTTTCCACCTGGAGTAGTGTCAGAAGAAACCACCTCAAATATAAATTTTAAAAAAGATGTGGAGTCTCATGTAAAGGTTAGAATTCAAAATCATTCGTCATTCAGGAAGATCTCAGATTTAATTTTAAAAAGACAAATTAATAGATGATGACACCAACATAATAGAGATGTTGGAATTATCTGACAAAGATTTTAAAGCAATTCTAAAAGTGCTTCTGTGAACCATTAGGAGCACACTTGACACAAATGAAAAAAATAATCTTAACTAGGAAGTAGAAAATAAGAAGAGCAATCCTATAGAAATTTTAGAACGAAAGAGAGCATAACTTAAATTGAAAGAAATTTACAGTTAGACGCAGCAGCAGAATGGAGGGTGAGTAGAAAGATCAATGAACTTGAAGACAGAACAGTAGAAATTATCCAACCTGAACAACAGAGAGAAAATACCCTGGAAAAATGAAAGACAAATCCTCAGGGACCTGTGGAACTATTACAGAATATTTAGCATTCGGGTAGTCAGTTACTTGGAAGTGGGGAGAAAGAAACTTGGGCTGGAAAAGCACTCTAAGAAATAATAATTGGAAATTCCCAGATTTGGCAAAGGACATAAGCCTATTCATTCCAGAATCTAAGTGAAAATCAAACAAGTAAATTCACTCCAAGACACATTAATCAAACCTGCAGAATTGAGGGAAAAGAAAATGTCTTGAAGTGATGAGAGAGAAAAGATACCTTATAAACAATGGGGATTAGAGTGGATTTCCCATCAGAAACAATGAAGGCCAGAAGGAAGTGACACATGTTTAAAGTGGTAAAAGAACTGTCAACTCAGAGTCCCTTACTAACGAAAATATACTACAGGGATGTAGGGGAAATGAAGACATTCTCAAATGAAGGAAAATGAAGAGAAGTTGTTGCCCGCAGACCTACCCTAAAAGGACAGGCAAGGAAAATTCTTAAACAAAAGGGAAACAATAAGTAAAGAAATTTTGGAGCATAAAAAAAAAAAAAAAAAAAAAAAATATATATATATATATATACATATAATAAGCAAAATGTGGATAAATATAATAGACATTATCCTTTTGTGTATTCTAAATTTTGACAGCTGACATAAAAATTGTTAACGATGTCTGATTTTAAATATTTAAAAGGTGAAATATTTAAGACAACAATATAAGTGGGAAGAGAATAAAAGGATACAAGGGAAGTAAAACTTCTATACTTCAATGTAGTAAAAGACATCAAAAAGCTATGTTATGTATGTGTGTGTATGTGAATATATATATATATATATACGTGGTATGTGTGTATGTGTATATATATATATATAACCAAAGCAAACACTAAAAAATAAATCGATGACAAGCTTCATTCAAAAATACTGTAAATAGGTGAAAATGTAAAAATACATATATATGTTCACATAACTTGCAGGAAGGCAATTAAAAATAAAATAAATCAAACACAACAAGCAAAAGGGCAGACTCAGCTTCCAACATAATAATTACATTTAGTATAAATGGTCAAGTGCAATTGAAAGACAGAGATTGGGAGAATAGATTTAAAAAAACACAACAAAACTATATGTAATCTAGGGAAACTCACTTCAAATTCATTCATGCACTGTTTATTGACTGGGCTACTTTCTAAGAACTATGGCTTTAGATGATTTCATTGTAGTTTGAATGGCACAGAGTGTACTCACACAAACCTAGGTGGTGTAGGTCAGTCACTTGGCAGTCCTCTTGATGCAATCAAGAAAGGTGAAAAACGCAAGATGTGTGAGGCAGCTGCTCTTGTAACAAGGCATATTGTTTTATAGTAAACTTTTTGTAAGTAGAAGGAGTACATTCTAAAATATCAATAAAAACTATATTATAATAAATACATAAACCAGTAACAGTCATCTATTTTCACTATCAAGTATAATGTACTCTATAGTGTATGTGCTATTCAAACAGCTAGTAGTGTAATAGGTTTGTTTATACAAACATGAGTAAAATGTTGTGCCATGACATTATGATGGCTATTGTCTCCCCAGGCTATAGGAACTTTTCAGCTCCATTGTAATATGCAGTCTGTCATATATAGAAATCTTATTTAGATTATTATTTAGATTCTTTAGATCATGACTGTATGTGCAGGTCGATCGTAAAAAAAGAAAAAGGAGAAGATACATCATGCAAATAATAACCAAGGGTATACAGGGCTGGCCATCCTAAGGTCAGATACATCTCTGACAGACATCGGAGCACAGAAAATTACAAAACAAAGAATGGGACATTATATGATAATAATAGGTTCAATTCACAAAGAAGACAGCAATCCTAAAAGTAGGTGCCCTAAACAACATGCTGGCAAGATGAGTAGCAAAAAACTGAGAGAGAGAAGAATGGTGGGTACTATAGGTTAGAAAAGGCAGCAAGGAGGGGAGAGAGGAAGGTCATCTAACAAATGCCAATAGAATTCCATAGAAGTAAGTTCTAATGTTCTACAGCATATTCTCATGGTTACAGTTCACAACAATTTATTGTGTATTTTATATAATATTAAAAGAGGAGAATAGAGATTTTTAACACAAACAAATGTTTAAGGGTAAATGTTAGTTACCTTTATGTGACCCTTATACATTGCGTACATGTATTGAATTGTCACCCTGTACCCCATAAATATAGTTATTATATGTCAATTAAAAAATAAAAGGTTGGGTGTTGCTCAGTGGTAGAGCATGTGCTTAGCATGCATGAAGCCCTGGGTTCAGCCCCAGAGAACTTCCCCTAAAAATTGAAAAAAATGAAAATAAATTTAAAATTATAATCAAGATATCAATAATCCATTTTTAGTATTAGAACAACTGGAAAGAAAATCCACTAGGATAATCCATCAGCCAACAAAATTTAATCAACATTTCTAGAACATTTCATCCCACAAAAAGCAGAAGAGGCAATCTTTTCAGCACCCTCCTGGCCCATACAACAAATTTTAAACTTTTTAGAGACTATAAGTCATACAGAGTGCATTTTCTGACCACAGCAGAATCAAACTAGAAATTAATAACATAAAAATAAGAGGAAATCTTGAAACACTTCAAAACTAAATAATATTTCCAAATAATCAATGGGTCAGAGAAGAAATATCAAGGAAATAAAGATACATTAAATTGAATAAATTAAGATAAACATAACAAAATTGTGGGATATAGATAAAACAAGATTGAGAGGGAAATTTATAACACTAAGTGTATACATTAGAAAAGAAGGAAAGTCTCAATAATCTCAATAAGCCCCACTTAAAGAGCTAGAAAAATTGGTTAAATTAAAACAAAGGAAATAGAAGGAAGGAAATGACAAATATAAGAAAAGAACTCGATCTACTGAACTAGGTCAAATAATTTTTAACAAAATTGCCATGGCAAATCAAATAAAGGAAATACAACATTTTCAAAAAATTTTGCTAGGCAAATTAAACATGCAGAGGTAATAAATGAACTGCAGCCTAGGTTTTACACTTTATATAAAAATCAATTCAACCCTGGCATGGTGGCACAGACCTGTAATTCCAGCAGCTGACGTGGCTGAAGCAATCACAAGTTCAAAGCCAGCCTCAGCAACTTACAAGGCCCTAAGCAACTTAGTAAGACCCTGTCTCAAAAAACAAAAATAAAAAAAACATAAAAAGTGGTGGGGTTGTGGCTTAGTAATTGAGTGCCCCTAGGTTCAATCCCTGGTACCAAACACACAAACAAAGACAATTCAAAATGGGTCACAGACTTAGATGCAAGATGTAAGATTATGAAACTTTTGGGAAAACAAGTGAGAAAAAAATCTTTAGAATTTAGAATTGGACAAAGAGTTCTTAGAATTGACCCTAAGATATAATTTGTAAGAGGAAAAAGCTTGATGTCATGAGTTTCATCAAAATTAAAAGATTTTGCTTGTTAAGAGTCCCTACTAAGAAGATAAAACACTAGCTACATGCTAGGAATAAATATTTGCAAATCATATATCATACAAAGAACTAATATCTAGAATTAATAAAGAACTCATAATTCTACAGCAAAATAATGGTTCTATTAGGAAATAGGCAAAAGACAAAAGCACTCAGAAATATAGCAAAATATGTTCTAATATATATAATATACACACACCATAACTTACATACAATAAAGCTCACCTATATTAAGGTATACATATCCATATACACATTGAACATATTATGGATGTTTAATAGACCAGAATAATACCAAATATTTTGTAGGCTTGCACTAAGATCATTGCTCTCCTAAAATTACAGAATAAAAATCTGTAAAACACCAAATTAAAGCTATAAGAAGATATAGTTTAGTCATAATGATGACAGTGAGTAGTGATCTCCCAAAATTTTATTTTTGTGTCTACAAATTTGAGTGTATCCTGTTTATATTCACAAGCTATTATGTTTCATGAGATTAAATTTAGATTTGGTAAATTTATCTATTTGACTTAGAGATTTTAAATGTTGGTTATATTTGGGATTTGGATTTCTCTGCCATTGTTCTTAGTTTAGAAAATTAGAGAACACTCTGAGTCTTATCCTCATGACTATAGGAGACTAGCAGAATCTTCCAACTGTTTGTCATTTTATGTAACATTTTGAGATATAATTTACATATCACAAAGTTCCTTCATTTAAAATTATACAATTTAATTTCAGTATATTTTCACAATTGTACAATCACCATGCCCTAATTTTAGAACACTTTCTTAATCCTCCAAAATACCTTTTACCCAATAGTGCACATTTCCCATTCCTCTTCCACCCTTCTTTGGCCCTAAGTAATCACTGGACTATTAGACTGTTCAATTTTATTGCTCTATACAGGACCTTTCTTGTGAATGGAATTATTCAATATTGGTGTTTGTGACTGAGCTTTCACTTACAGGACATTTCTGAGGTTCATTCATGTTGCTGTATGTATTTGTTTCATTTCTGTTTATTCCTGAATAATATTTGTTTCTTTGACCCTGCCATATTTTATTCATTCATCAGTGGATGGATATTCGGGTTACTTGTACTTTTGGGCTAATATGAATGATGTGGCTATGATCATTCTTTTATAAATTTTGTTGTGTACATGTTTTCATTTATCTTGTGTCTATATTTAGGAATAGAAGTGCTATATCATGTGGTAACTCTAAGTCTAACTTACTGAGGAACTGCCAAATAGTTTTCCAAAGTGGCTTCACCATTTCACATTCCCACTAGCGGTGTACACATCCTTGACAACCCTTTCATTGTTTGTCTATTTTATTATAGCAACCAGAGTGGATGTGAAATAGTATCACATTGTCTTAATTTGCATTTCTCTAATAACTAGTGCTGGGTATTTTTACACATAATTATTAGGTATTTGTAAATCTTCTTTGGAGAAATGTCTCTTCAAATTCTTTTCCATTAGCTTATTTGTATTTTTAGAATTTAGTAATAAGAATTCTTTATATAATTTGGATTGAAATCTTATCAAATATATAACATTCAAATATTGTCTTTCATTCTGTGGGTTATCTTTTCATTTCCTTATGATATTATTTGCATATCAAGAACTTTTAGTTTTGGTAGCATCTGATTTATGTTTTTTTCCTTTTATTACTCTGCTTTTGCTGCTTTTGTCTAACCCCAAATCACAAAGACTAACTCCTACATATTATTCTAAGAACTGTATAGTTTTAGCTCTTACATTTAAGTTCACAATCTCTTTTAAGTTAATTTTTTGTGTATGCCGCAAGGAAAAGATCTAACCTTATTTTTTCTCTTTGCATGTGTGCATTCAATTGTCCCAGCATCATTTGTTGTAAAAGTTATTATTTCTTTCATTGAATTATCTGGGTACTCTTGTAAGAAATCAACTGATCATAAATATGAGGACTTATTTTTGGACTCTCAATTCTATTCCATTGATTTTTATTTCTATCCTCATGCCTACTACACTGTCTTCATAATCTTTCAACTTTTAATAACCATTTTTCTCACAAGAGAAATGTGTGAGTATATGTGAGAAAGAAAGAAAATGAGAGAGATTGAATTAAAGTCTCCAAGAGAAGCAAGGAGACCTTTGTTCCTGTAGAGGTAGAGAATTTCCCCAAATGTTCTGAGATGTCAAGAACATTTGGAAAACTGCATACACTGTGCCCTTTCTGGGGATCAATAAACAATGAGCATTAACTTAATAAAAAAGTTCTAAGATTTGTCTTTAGAGTGTCTTAAATTTATTTCATCACAAACGCTTTTGCTTTATTTTTTTCAGTACATCATGTATTAATAGCTCATAGAATAAACCTGAGTTAGTTCGAATGTAACCCATGCAGCATAAGAATACAGCAAATATAAAGGCAGGGCAAAGGTGTCTGGCTTTAAAAGGTTTAAAGTCCAGGACTGGAACGTGATGGCTACAGAGTCCCGCAATCTTGGAATTGAGCACTGAATGGATGCTTCCCTGAATGACAGATTCCTGGCTATCAGGCATCCCTGGTGTTGCTGTCTTCCTCCAAGTCTTTGCTTTCATTTTCTTCTATTTTGTTTCCAAATCTTCTCTGTAAAACTTTTCTTTATTTAATTCTCTTTTACCAAGGATATGATTCTCTGGGTACCTACTGTGTTCTATGTGTGATGCCACATATATATTTTATTATTCATGATAATCCAGTAATGTAAGAGTCTTCTCTACTTTATGAATTAGGAAACTGACACTCCAAGTGAATTGCCCTAAGTGCCCCAGCTAGAAATCGGTGGATCTGGTCTTTGCAGATTCTGGTTTATATTAATAAAACAACAAAAATGAAAGGAAATTCATTTATTTGGACAGTATAAGAGTAAATGACTTTGAAGTCAGAAGCAGAGAACAGTGAACAGTCTTGCTGCTCTCACCACCAAGGGGCTATAAGAACAACCTCGTTGCAGGGACATTACTCATCTGCCACACTCTACCTACAGCTGCCATCCACTGAGATGGCCTCCACTCTCTTTTTCCCCCCTACCCAGTTCCTGTACTTATTTCCACTGCAGCCTGTGGTCATTTTGTAGAGAACATCTTCCCTGATCTCTGAGGACCCTGAGCTTCTCCTTGACTTTATCACGGTTGCATCAATTGTTAATTATGGCCCACTTCTCCCCAACTACAACATCTCCTGTTTGGTCTGCTTGTTCACTTTTGAGTTCTCAGCACCTAAACTGCCCCAAAAGAAGACGAGAAAATTTTTGGATAAATTTTAATTATATTATCTGCTTAAATGTTGAATTTTATTAATAGAACATTACTACATTTGCACTGAAAAGTGCACCAAATCTTAAAAGGCAAATAGTTATTCAAGCTTATTTGTATTTTTATCAATCTTGATTGCAGATGTAAATGTATATTATATTATATACCTCCACCCCTCTATGCTTCCCACCTCTCCCTCTTTTTCTCTTTTTCTCTTTTTTCTATCTCTCTGCCTACAGTTCAATTGTAGTATTGAAAATTTGAAAGCTTGCTGGGCAATGGGAAAAATAATGTCAATTTAATATTCAAAGTACACTAATGCACTTTGTAAATTGTTGAGCCATAAATGTATACTACATGTTCAAAATTCAGAGCTCACTGAAAATTTTCTCTGGTCTAAGCTGTCATAATAAAGATACATTTCACGTAATTGTCTCTGTAACAGGGAAATGTCTCTTCTGGTCTTCACCTCTGCCTGCCGCCCCTTTTAAATTTCCTACTCTAGTCAGGAGAGGAGTAAGACAGATAGAAGCAATAGGATCTGATGTCATGTCACTATTGTGCATTAAAGTATGCCTGAGTATAAAGTATGAGTTTTATTGTCCACAAAGGCTCAACCTTAGTTTTGAGGTTGAGTTCTGTATATCTGAACATGCCATGTATGGATGAGTATGACTTCCTTTCTAGACCAGTTCACCATCGCTTAATGTGAACCTTAAATCAAGTCTTGTGGTACAGGTTGGTTATTTGCAGTATATTACAGACCTGCATTGATTAATTTTGTATTTGGGGCTCAGAGTCGACTAGTTCAATCTTACAAACACTGTATAACATGACTACTGCAGCCAGACTTAAAACATGTAATCTTCTTTTCAATTCTAATTTTAATATTTTGTAATAGGCTATATGCATCTCATTTGTATTTATAAATGAGGTCTGTGTGAGTTAGAAATAAAACTGAAGCACATGTTAATCATTTATGCAGGAGTCCAGTATTGGGTATAAATATATACCCACCTATGTCTCTGAGTCCATAAGAAACACATGCAAGGAAACAGAGGGTCAGAGTTTCAGGCTACTCTTTTCCCATGGTTTGAACTAAAATTGAATACACTGAGGATAATTTACACTAGGTGGCTCTAAAAATTGAAATCACATAAGCAAGTTTTAACATTAGTAAATAAATTATTCCTAACCTAGGGAAAAGAGTATTTTTATTAAAAAAAAAAAAAAAGAAAGAAAGAAAGACTGCAAATTGTTTCTACTTAACAGGCAAATATATACTCTCTTTTCGGGCTCCTAGGTCACAAAAGGTGGTTATCCTGTCACTGTGGCTGGTTTTTGAAAAGTGTGACATGCATTTAGTTGTCAGTTCCTATCAGCAGCATTCAGGAATCAACATTACATCAGCAGCAAGACACACCACTTTATGCTCTTTTTGAAGATAATTAGAGTTCCCTTTTGTTGCAAATAAGATGTAAAACAGCTATAACTGCTGGAGAACGTGATTAAAGTAACCTCTATAGAACCCCATTATTCTAGACAGATTCCTTCAGATGCATAATTTTCCCATTTTAAGAAAACATAATGCATGCATATAAAATTCAAATTGTCGAGACACCTCTAACAAAAATTAGTACTCTATTAAGGCATTCTTGGTAGCTGGTTAACATGTAAAACTCTTTAAGAGTATTTTAACATAATCATGAAATAATAGTATGTGTCACAAAAGGTAAACATTTTACAGTGAGAGTATTCTTCAGACAAGATCCATGTATTTAACTTTTTTTTAACTTACAAAACTTTTGACAGATAATGTGTGAGAACTTGTATCCCCAATATTCCATTGTAATATGTATGTAGACTTTTATCATCTTATGCTTCGACTCTTAAAATAGATGGTTGTACACACACACACACACATACACACACACACTCATACACACACACACACAAGCATGTATATACACACACATGTACACACATCTTCTTTGTTTAGACACTTAAATGTCGTTTCTTTGAAACACTAAGACTCATATCATTTTTAGCAGGTACTCTGTAACAACCAATTATATTTAATTCAAATAAAATAGCAGATGCACATCAACATGGTATGTATCATAAGGTTTTTATTTTACTAATAATTTCTTTTAAAAATAAATAATTTTCCAAACCCTGTAGCCTAACATGTCTTTAAAACAGATTTGTATCACTCCTCATCTCTCATTGCAGGTCTTTTCCATTTTCAAATGCAAACTAAAACAGACTCAGCCACCTAAAAAAATCCTGTGTCCTACAAAATAATTCAGTACCTATTTGTCCATAGGTGTTCCAGTTATTTAACAAAATATAAACGCTATTTGAAAAAGACTTGCAAAGTAGTGATTAGTAAATTCCACTAATGTTGCCCATACACTGACCATAACTTTTGCAGAATGGTTATAATTATAAAATCAAACTCTTGGTTGACTCTGCTGGGAACCTCAACATCTAACGAAAATGTTATTAAAGAAGCTTACAAATGAATAATCATTCTCAACAACTCACAGCAGCCTTCACAGCATGAAAGTGGGGCAAATGGAGAAAGTTTTAAGGTGGGGGACTGATTAGGATGAAAACAATCTCTGTCAAGAGAATGTATTGAGCAAGGCTTCTCAGGAGAAAGAATTTTCACCTGGAAAGAGACGGCATTATGAAGACTGAAGAACTGTGGATTGCAGGACACTGATCTTATTAAGAACTAATGCTAATTTGCACACTGTCTCCTGCTGAACTGGAAGCAAGTTTACCACTGGGTTTGTTAATTTACCCAGGACACCATTATCTTTGGTTGGACTTAATGTATCAGAGTAGAGGTCATTAACTGCTGGGCTCATGATTATCCAGCATGAATTACCGACAGGATAACCAAAATAGATTTGTACTCTGACTTCATTTCTCTGGGTGCAATTTTTTCTTCAGCTGTTATTTAATTTCTATTTTAAAATACTAATTATTATGTTATTACATAGATGTACATATACATATACACACATATATAAGCATGTGCTTTTTTTGAAGAACAGAATAATCACCAATGTTCACAATGGAAATTCTGTTTTGATTTTGCTTCCTAGAATTTCAAAATAGTACTAACATTGCTATACAAAGGATCCAGCTTTCTTTTACTGAGGTTGCAAATGAAGAAAGGTATGGTCTTGTGAAAATTTTTAATCACAACGAAAATATATAATTACTGTGCAAGCTTTCCTTCATCCATTAGCGTTTACATTGACTTGAACTGTTAAATATTCAGAGTGAAGTCGCCCTGAATATACTCTCTGGTTTTGCAGACATTTTATTTCAACCACCTATCAATCATAGCTCTAAACTTGTGTTCTACTCCAAATAAACATTTTGTGTGGAAAAAAAAAATACTACAAAATCCCACTGGTACATTTGTTTTAGCTTACAGTTCAATAAAACCACTATGAACATTCATAAAATAAAAATCCTGGAATTAAAAGTTAAATGGGAAAGTGCATTCTTAAAAATATTTGTGGTTTCTGGTTAAATAAACACATTTTCATAAAGCTGCATGTTCAATCTATTTTATATAAATGGAACAAATCAACCAAAAATTCATTTACAATGTTTATAGTCTGTACGAGCCCATTTCTAATAGCAGGGAACACTTTTGTGTCTCTGCATGATATCTGTGGAAAGAGGTGAATTTTCATTTATTTAATGCAAATATTCATACAAGGTAAACTCTTCTGGCATATGTGGAGCATGCTGTATGGAAGCTTTGTGGCAATAAGAAAATATCATGACATAATTGTACAATAAATGGAGTGCTGCCACCTCAAAATCACCTGCAGCACAGCGTTGTGAATAAAAAGGAGAATACAGGAACCTGAGGTGTTTTTCTTGTTAGTTTGTAAACTACTTGGCTTATAAATGATTTAATTCTGATGTTATATAGCTGGACATCTGTGACAATCTCATCTTTAGAACTACAAGATTATTAAGGAGCTATATTTTTTTAAAGCTTTGAATAATGAAAAGTGCATTGTTAGCTGATGTGCCAAAGCCTTCAAATGTACAATACACATTTAGCTAACAAAGTGAGAATGGGAGAGGGGTAAAGATGTTGGTTTCAGACTCACTGCATATCAAGAGTTGAGCTTTTGTATCTGTTGCCTAAGGAGGCATTGTCCTAGCTCATACCTTAATAACATTATTTTCCAAGTAAATTTGAACACTTATCTTTTAAAGTCAAAATGTGATTTTGTATTTTCCTTTGAAAATTTATGTTGACACAATGACCCAGAAATCACGCAACATACAACAATAAGTCCTGCTGCCTGGTTTTTAAAATACTTTACATAGGGTTTTCTCTATCACAGAAAAGAATATTAAGTAGTTTTACTAATTAAGTAAATATGAATATATATTAGAAACATGATGTTTTCAAGTTTGTGGAATTATATTTGTTTTTGTTTTATTCTTGGATTTCCTTTATTTTAACATATCTATAGATGAGAATGACAGTCTACCTTTTACATGTTTCTTCACCATCTCTAGTCTTTATATTTTTTATTTTAAAATATTTTTGTTTATTTAGTACATTATAGTTATACATGATGTTGGGATTCATTTTGACATAATTATATATGAATGGAATATAATTTGTTCCATTTTAATTCCCAGTATTCCCCCTTCACCTATATTCCCTTCTTCTCCTCTATTGATTTTCCTTCTATTTTTTATAGTTCTTTTAAATTTAGTTTTATTTTGTTTATGTATTTACTTAGTTCTGGCAATTGAGCCCAGGACCTTGCTCATGCAAAGTGCATGCTCTACCACTTACCAGTTTCTATAGTTTTTTTAAAAACATTAGAACTTTATAGATATGCATGAAGATAATATGCATTGCAGCATATTCATATATATACATAGAATAAGTTGGTCAATTTAATTCCACTGTTCCTCTTTTTTCCCATCCCTCTTCCCTCCCTTAATCCCATTCCTGTGCTCCAGTGATCTATTTCTGTTCTATTTCCATGGAATTCCACCCCACATCCTTTCTTCTACTTATTTTGGTGTAACTTCTAACATATGAGAGAAAACATTCAACCTGTGACTTTCTAAGTCTAGTTTATTTCCATTAGCATGATGTTCTCCACTCCCTTGCATTTATCAGTGAATGCCATAATTTCTTTCTTCCTTATGGCTGAAAAATAATCTGTTGTGTATATATACCACAATTTCTTTATCTGTTCATTTGTTAATGGGTACCTGCCTACTCTTTTGGGGAATATCTGCACTGCTTCCCAAAGTGGTTGTAGTACTTTGCAGTCCCACCAACAATGTATGAGCATACCTTTTCTCCCATATCACTGCCAGTATTTATTAATATTTGTATTCTTGATGATTGCCATTCTGACTGGAGTTAAAAGAAAGCTTAATATTGTTTTAGTTTGCATTTTCCTAATTGCTAGGGAAGTTGAACATTTTTTTTTATATATTTGTTGGCCATTTGTAAGAAGTGTCTGTTCAGTTTTTGTGTCCACTTATTAATTGGGTTTTGTTTTGTTTTGGTGTTAAGCTTTTTGAGTTTCTTATATATGCTGAGTTTTCGTCTCCTGTTGGAGAAGAAACTGGCAAGATCATCACCCATTATACAGGCTCATTCTTCAAACTCTTAATTGTTTCCTTTACTATGCAGAATTATTTTAATTGATACCATCCCATATATCAATTCTTGGTTTTATTTCTTAAGCTTTATGGGTCATGTTAAGGAAGTTGGTGCCTGTGCCAATATGTTGGAGTATTGGGTCAATATTTTCTAACAGTTGCAAAGATTTTGGTATGATTACTAGGTCTCTGATCCATATTTAGTTGACTTTTGTACAGTGTGAGACAGATCTGGTATAATTCTTCTACATATGAACATCCAGTTTTCCCACCACCATTTGTTTAAAAAGCCTATATTTTCTCCAAAGTATGCTTTTGACACCTTTGTTGAGCATCAGGTGACTATACGGATTTATGTTCTATTCTATTCCACTGGTCTTCGTGTCTATTTTGATGACAATACCATGCTGTTTTTGTTAGTACAGTTCTGTAGTATAATTTGAGGCACAGTATTGTGATACCTTCAGCATCACTCTTCTTATTCAGGATTGCTTTTGCTATTCTGGGTCTTCTATTTTTCCAAGTGAATTTTAGGACTTTTTTTTTTCTAGTTCTGTGAAGAATGTCATTGGTAGATTAATGGGGATTGCACTGTATAACAACTTTAGTAATATGGCCTTTTTGACAATCTTAATTCTGCCTATCCAAGAATATGGGAGGTCTTTCCACCTTCTAAGATCTTCAATTTCTTTCTTCAGTGTTCTATAGATTTTATTGTAGAGGTCTTTCACCTTCTTGACTAGATTTCTTTACTTTTTCCTTTTTCCTTTTTTTTTTTGAGATTATTGTAAATGGGATAGTTTTTCTAATTTCCTTTCTCAGCAGATTCATTATTAGATAGGAAAGCAATTTATTTATGTTAATCTTTTATTCTGCTACTTTGCTAGGTATTTTCTAACAAATTTAAGTTGGGGCTTTCAGTGGACAGGAATTTATTCTAAATTTAAGTACTATCATGTTGGTATAATGCAGAAGTACAAAGACTTGGCCCACAATTAAACCATCCTCTAAAAGTTACTTCTGGATATTCTCAAGGAAAACAAAGTTTGACACATTTTCATTTAAAAAGACTACATATTTTATACTAACTAGTGTGGGATCAAAGTGAAGAAGTACATTTCAGACCCTTAACCTTTCTGTTAAATCGGAAGTATTATTGCTATAATTTATATGTAACATAATTTAATGTTAAAAATATTATTGAAAAATTTTATTTGCTCTTCTTTACCATACTATTTTAAAATCCACATGTAATGTTCTTAAATTTAAATTTCTATCATGTATTCTAATAAAAAAATTATATCTATGATGGGACTGTGGTTGATTGAATTAAATCCTGGTGGGAAGAAATTTTCAAAATTGGACCTAATATTTCTTTCTTTCTCTATTAATCTCTCTCTCATTTTTGCTTTCTCCACATACAAGCTCATAAAGAGTACCTTAGTTCAGATTTTCAAATATGCATCTTTTTGTAACAGAACAATACTTTCCTCACTGGACTTTTTGGCTTACATCTTTTTAAAAATTTTTTATTGGTTCTTTTTAGTTATACATGACAGTAGAATCCACTTTGATATAATTATACAAGCATGGAATATATCTTGTTCTAATTATCAAGAATAAAAGTAACAATAAATGTTGGCAAGAATATTGGGGGGAAAGGTACACTCATACATTGCTAGTAGGACTGCAAATTGGTGTAACTGTTCTGGAAAGAAGCATGGAAATTCCTCAAAAAATATTAGGAATGAAACCACCATTTGACCCAGGTATTTCACTCCTTGCTATATATCCAAAGGATTTAAAATCAGTGATGCAGCCACATGGTTGTTTATAACAGTACAATCTGCAATAGTCAAGCTATGGAGACAAACCAGGTGCCCTTTAACAGATGAATGGCTTAAATCATTAGTGCCTCTGATCTAAACTTTAAGATGATACCAGAGTAATGATTTCCAAACCCAATGCACTCTTGTCCCTGGGGTTTAAAAACCTTCATCAGCTTTCCAGAGCTTTCAGGGTAAAGTTTAACTTGAGGGTTCACACACACACTCATCACCATGTGGCCATTACCAACCTTGTTAACCTCACGGTTGCTACTCCAAGACGTCTTGAAATAGCATTCTACTTCATATTTACAATTTTCACAAATAGTGTTTCCCCTGCCTTATCCATCTGGTCAATTCTTATTTATGCTCAAAACTCCATTTATGTTGCTACTGTTTGCTTATATATCTTTCAGTCTTTGCTAGTACAGTTCCTTAAGTGCAGTGACTTTGAATACCATTCCTAGCATAGGTTCTAGAATGTGGTCAGTATTTACTTGTTGATGCATAAATGATTGAATGCTGGTATATACTCCCTATTTCCTTGTGGACAACATATCAGATATACAGGAGACTCTTTTATGTTACACAATTGAAATTAGTGATTCTGTGATTAAAGAAAAATGTCAGTTCAACTGGAGTCTCACAAATCAAAATGTGACTGCCAGTTTGAATTGAATTAAGGACTTAATGACAGTTGTGAATTAATATCAGAGAAGAATCCAGATTGAGAAGATAATTCTTTCTCTCAATCCTTTATGGTCAGTTTGCCCTTCCATATTTGGATTGTAATGTTTTTGGTGACTTGCTTTGTTGAGTTTTCAAAGCATTCAACTTAGAAACAACAGCTCTCTTCTCCTATTCTTAGTTCACAGGTTTACATAATATTTAATTAAATTATGTAATTATAAGAACAAGCACGACTGACATAATCAGATTTGGGAGCAAACACAAGTGGCTCCTGGCAAACAAAGATCCACCTATGGGGAGTGTGGACATGCTGGCTGCAGGAGTTGTGAGGAGCATAATGTCAGGCAGGGAGTTCAGTGGAAAGAATCAACCAGTCCAGAGGAGCTTAAGTCAAGTTAGGATAAGAGACTTTCTACTTTAATAGAAATCTGTGTGATTTATTTAAAGATTCTGTGATATTTTGAAGTCAGTTTTCTATACATTAATTCTTGATGTACAGCAGCAAGCTCTAGATATGATAGGCACAGGAGTTTGAACCCAGTTGATTTTTTACTCTATAATACATGCTGGGTAGCCCTATTTTTGTATGTTTGAGATTTGTTAATTCTTTCCTTCAAATAGCACAAGAAATTAGAGAACTTAGATTCCGTTTTCTCTTCATTTCCTTCAATTTGGATACCCTCTAATGATGAAGGTTAATATTCAAGAACTCAGTTTCTGACTTCTGCATCACAGCAAGCTAAAGAACTCATGAAATAATATTGTTTTCACACAGGGGAAAATGGAAATGCTTTTGCAAATATTTATATTAATCTAACTATTTTAACTGGGATAGCCCCATTACACAGTTCAAAATAAGAGTGTATAGAAATCAATGTACCAATTACAATTATAAGACACTGAGAACAATTTATATGTAAGAAACACTTTTCTTTTGGATACAAAGTCATCTCAAATCCTTACAAAATAAGATCCTGAGAAAAGTACCAAGGCAAGGAATTGATGGTGGAGACTGGGGGGATCTATTCTCTCTAACAGATCAAATTGTTACAAGGAGTAAATGTGTGGCAGCCAGATGTTTCTAGTAATTTCAACAATGCCATAAGTAAGTGATTCCCTAAACAGATTGATTTTTTTAAATTGTAGACTCTTTTTGAGCTAATAAGCCAATCTCTTATTACTGTTAATCTCAAAGCAGTGGAGTCTTGGGTTTTTTTTTTTTTTTTTCTTTTATTGCTAAACATTATCTATCCACATGAAACAGTTTTCATAAACATGCCTACTTCAGAGAAACATGGAGGGTAAGTTTTGTTTTTGTTTATTTTTCTGCAATGCATTAAAATGTACATACTACATGTACAAATATATATAATGTATCATTTTATAAAGTGTATCTTAATATGTCATATTTACTGTAACATCTTTTACCTCAGAAATTGAAATTGTCTTGAGGGATAACAACATAGCAGTTGCCATCAATAATCTCAAGGTAGTTAGCAGTCCTGGATCAGCCTACCAATGCCATTAAACAAATTTGTCATTACTTTCTGCTTTGGAATTTTTCACCCATGACCTGATACCCTCTATTTCCATGATCCCCACAACTACTAAATTGGGACACACATGCTTCTTGAAAAAAGTGTCTTTAAACTTTCCTTTTGCCTTTGTCATTCTCTGATGAAGATTGCTGCCCTTCCCATTCAGAAAGTGTCTTGCTTACAGATTAAACTCTACAATTACATTGACAGAGGTTGCAAATAATGGCTCTTAATTTATCCCTGTATTACATGCAAGGAATTGTGACTGGTGTTTTTAGATAGCACCTGACATTCTGAATACAGTTTCATCAAACCTCAGCAGGATAGGGCATCTGGAGGGAGAGCACGCTTCTTTGACATCACAGTGATTGGTGCTCAGCCAGTGTGGCACCTATAGTGAGCCCATGGAGTGTGGGCACTGATGTAAGGAGACACCCCCCACTTTTGGCTTAAAGATTCCTTTTTCATCAGACCCTGCTTTTGAGTCAAAGGCTTAGATCTTTGACCCCTCACTGTTTTTTCTCTTACCCATCCTGTCATATTCAGTCTTAAAAAGGGAAACACCTGGCAGGCATTAGCATGGTTGTTAACAATAGAGAGACAGGTCAAGAGCCCATACCACAGGAGATCAGAAACAAGAGTTTGGAGGGAAAAGAAGTGTGCAGAGACAAGAGAAGAGAGGGGAGAAAGGAACGGAAACATCCACACACTAGGGCTTGTTGTCCTCGTTCTCCTCTTTCTCTGACTTCCCTGTCTGGTCTAGGCTGGATTCTACATTATCTCACCTCCTCCCACTTCCCACCACTCTCCAAACATCAGGTTCCAGTGAAGATTTGGAATCCAAGGTTTCTGTGGCCAGCTTGCTTCAAGGGCTGGCATTTAGCACCAGAAACAATAAAGAGCACAACCACTGGGATGCAGGACTAAACACCACATGCCTTCCAATTGTCCACCAGCTGATGGGGCAGGGAAAACAGGAGAATCACCATCCTAGCCAGACTGGGGCCCCAAAGAGTAAGGTCAAGAAATCGCCAGAGGAAGCTAAACTAGACCTCTCATTCTGTAAACACCAGATGTGTGCACACATAACGGACCTCAGCAATGGGTCTGATGGGGCTGAACTCACAGCTCTGTGCTCTCTGGGAAAGTGGAGCATCAGCCCAAGTGTGCTGTCATTTTTTATAAGCTGCCATTCCACTCAAATTTGTCTGACTTTGAGTGGTTGACCTGATAAGAATCTAAAAATGCTACCTTGAGTTTCCTTGCTTTAAAAGAAATGATGTGTCCCAAATTTGTGACTAAAGAATGACCAGAAAAAAAGGTAATTTAAAAACATAAACCAAGATAAACAAGCAAAACCTAGCATCCTAACAAGAGGGTAAGGAAGGGGAATGTTACTCTGAAATGCACACTGAATTGAGCAGGCATACTGGAGTCTCAGCTCCTGTACAATATGAGGTGTGGCACTAAAAGAGACAGAATACTTGTCACTGTTCATCATGGACAAATGTCAGCACTCTAGCCAAGCGATGCATCCAGGGATTGTTGCACGTGTCACAGTGATAGTACCCACTCCTGAAGGAGGTGTCTGGTACCTGGGAGGAAGTCCCAGCAGCATGGCACGATGCTTGTCCAGGGAGGTAGTAAAGAAGGGTGGGGGCTATTGTGAAGTCAGGGATGGGAGGGCGAGCAAAGAGGGAGTCACGTCATCCTTCCTCACAACACATATGCTTGTGCGCACGTACACACATACACACACACACACACACACACACACACATACAACTTCTATCTTTTATTTAGTTTTTTCTCTTCAGTGGAGCTATTCTCCACTTCCCCTTTCCCTCTCCCCACCTTCTTCACCCCTCCCTGGAGAAATTCCAACTGTATACAAACGAGGAGACATTAAACAAATGAATTGGCTCCAGATGCCGTCACTAAATTGGGTATAAGTACCCACTTTTCTGACCCCATTCTGCATTTACGTAAGGGAGAGAAGGCTTAATTGCCCCAATCCCATGGCTATGTTGACATATTTCCAAATGATTACATAACTTCCCCACATCCTTCGCTGGGAAGGAGTGTTTATCAAAAGCGCAGAAGCTGACAGGATGGCATTATTAGCACAGCTCTGAGCTGATCGCATTGCCGATTTGTTGAGGATGATTTTAACTCTAGTCACTTACAGATGGGATGCTTCCTGACACATTGCCCTCATGAAGGTAGACTACATAATAAAGGCATGCAAATGGAGCAAAGGAGGGATTACAGCGATGGGAGTTACAGGGCGGGGGACATGGGGACACATTCTAAAATTATTTCAGTGATAATGATGAAAACATAATTTGGGGGTTCACTTCCATTTGGGATTGTCTGATGATTTAAAATGTATATGTGAAACTGGTGCCCTAGGAGACTGATTTCCAATAACATTTCCTTTCAAGGCAAGAAAAATTATTTCAGTGTAATTAAAACAGTTGTGGGGGAGGGAAACAGAGGTTTTCTAATTGCCACTCCTAACAAAGAATTCAAAACTCAAGCAAATGATCCTGTACCCTTCACAAACACAGGCATGCAAGGGTCTGTATCCATCTGATCTACATATACCCTCTGTCCCAGCCCAAATGCTCCAGTAATGTTGAATCAGTGTCAATAGGATGAATAACACAAAATGACTCAAAAAGAGTACTACTAAAATACGCTAATTTGTTGGAATGAGCCTGGACTACATAAGAACATGTCTTATTATGTAGGTGAGGCATGGGTTTCTTCTTCTGCTACCTTCTTAACAACTGATTTTGTGTAAATCCAAAGATTAGAGTGGGTTCCTGGGCTTCTTCCTGGCTCCCAACAATGTTTTAGCTGCAGGTTGAGGGACTAGGGTCAGGACCAAAGGAGCTGATGCATTTGCTACAGTACTTTGCCTCCAAATCAAACTACCAAAAGGTAGCCTGCCCATGGTGGTGCGGGGCAGCTGGTTGAGGCAGCAGGGCCTGAAACAACCAAGAGAAGATAAGAACTCCCTGGTACTCACTCTGGACTATAGGGGCTGAAAATGGATTTGTCTGAATTTGCTAATTATCTGGAGACAAGTCCATAGATCACAGAGCAGTGTTCCGTTTGGATTTGCGATTTCCACCAGACAGCCCATGACACCTTCTCAGCAGGACTGCAACTATTCCCATTCCCCACCTCTTTTCTGTCATCACCAGCTTCTGACTCTTTAACTCAAAAGTGGGTGCTTACTCTCCACTTCTCTCTTACTTCCTCTTCCCATTCATTCTGTTCTATTCCACTACTTTAGGAAGGAAACAAGCAAATGAGAAAGTTTCCCAGATCCTCTGATTTAAAAATACGGACCTAAAGGCAAAGGATATGCTGCTCTGTGGCCCACACCCACAGGAGCCAGAACAGTGCTGGTTGTCTCTGGGATGCCCAAGGAACAGGCAGGTCTGATTGACAATTGATTTAGTATTACCTCATTATTTTTTACCATATGGTGCTAATTGCTTCTCTACTTTTGATTTGCATTAAGACTCTTTCTACAGGACTCAAAGTACCTTTTATAATATTAAAAATAGTTTTTACATAATCATCAACTTTAAAAATCACACAATTGTCAGAAAACCTGAACAGGTAGTAAATATAAAAAGACACCTAAACACCTTATAAACATAGAAAAAGGTGCTTAGCTTTAATCATAATTAAAGTTATGCAAATTGAAAAAGTAATGAGATCCTGTTTTTCACATATTGAAATGATAAATATATAAGACAAAATTAGTAGTACACAGTTGGTGTGGGTGTGGGGAAACTGACACTTGCAGCTAATGCTAATGGGAAAATAAATAGGTATAAATTTCTGGAGGTCAATTTGGTAAAATAGATTGACATTTTAAGGGCATAGCCCCTTTTTAAAAAAAAACAAGTTCATTTTATTTTGAGAGTTGTTTTTTCTTTTTTCAGGAAAACAAGCAGAGATGCAAAGAGTTCTCATAGAACCTTAACTCCATACATGGAACCCTGCTCTGTATCATAACTCACACAGAGTGGCACATCTGTAAACATGGGTGAACGTACATTGACACATATTTATCATGTAAACCCTTAGTTAGTTTATATCAGAGATCACTCTTGAGGTTGTTCATTCTGTGGGTTTGAATGAAAGTATAGTGGAACCTAATTACTGTTGTGGTATCACCCAGAACAGTTTCATGGTCCTAAAACTCCTCTGTGCTCTACCTAATCATCCCTCCATCTCTCCCCATGATCCCTGAAAACTGCTAATCCTTTTACTGTTTCCTTGGATTTGTCTTTTCCAGAATGTCACATAGTTGGAATTATATAAAATGTGGCTTTTTATTCAGATTGGCTAATTTAATTTTGTAACCTATATTTAAAGTTTATCCAGATCTTTTCATATCTTGATAGCCCCTTTCTTTTTAATTCTGAATAATATTCCATTGTCTGTGTGTCCCACAGTTTATCCATGTACCTGCTGAAGGATATCTTGTTTGCTTCCATGGTCTGGTAATTATGAATAAAATTGATATACATCCACGTGCAGGATTTTGTAAATATTACTTTTCAACTCCTTTGGGTAAATACCAAGGAGCATGATTACTGCATTACCTGGTAAGATTATGTTTAGTTTTGTCAAAGAAAAAAAAAAAAACTGTCAAACAGCCTTCTGCAGTGGCTATACCACTTTTCATTCCCACCAAAAATGAATGAGTTTTTAGTTACTCTACATCCTCATTAGCATTTGGTATTGTCGATGCTTTGGATTTTGGCCATGCTAATAATAGGTGTGTAGTGATGTCTCGTTGCTATTTTAATCTGAATTTCCTTAATGACAAATGATGTTGAACCAAAGTGACTTTTACTTATATTCATTAATCAAATGGTGCCTTTGAAAGAAAAATGAACTCTGGATGGACTGAAAAATTAACGATGAACTGAAAAACAAAATGGGTACATTGGGAAATAAACCACTCTCCCATCAGGAATATGGACACCACTAAAATTGCTCAGAGAACAGGATACATCCAACTCCTCATGAATTTTTGTTCAATGCCGCCCAGATGAATGTCTCTCTAACATTTTTTTTTTTAATGTGCAGCATGAGAAGCATTTTACTTTGGGGGTTTGTGCACACACATGCACACACCCTTGCAACAAAAGCTCCAGAAATCAGTATTATGTGATTTTTTACCTGTGCCTTTTTTACCTGTGCCTATTAACCATGCACATAACAGCTCCAGTTGCATTCCTTTTGTTTTTCTTTTTTTTTCTTTTTGTTCAGGGGATTGAACCCAGGGGCACCTTACCAGTGAGGCATGTTCCCTTTTTTTTTTTTTTTTAATTATTTATTTTGACACAGAGTCTTGCTGAGACTGGATTTGAACTTGCAATTCTACTGCCTCTGCTCTCAAACCACTATGATTACAGTGGATTGTTCTGCCATGCTGGACTCTGATTAAATTCTTATATTAGCAGTTAGATCCTTAAAGCGCTGGGTCCCAAGTAGCTGTAACTGAGGGCTAATTTTGATAGTGAATGGTCAAATAATTCTGAGGAAGAGACGGAGTTTTCCTAAAGGGTTGAATGTTTTGGATGTTTTGCTGTGGTTTAAGGCCCAGATCAGCATTGGGCATGATTTGAACTCCCTACTGCTTCCAGGAACACATTATTTTGACATGTTGCTGTGGTGGTTTAAATTGGGTCATTTTAGCCTGGGGGAACTTAAGTGTACCCAAAGACACAAACCACAAAATTCTCACCTTTTGAAAACTGTCAGTTAGTGGGTAAAACCAGCATCTATTTGGAGTGAATCTCAGAGTGTTTAGACAATTCAGTGAATGTCAGGAGTCAGGGTGTGACTCAAGCATGAAGTAAGTATCAGAAATAATGATTGCAAACTTTTTTTATAACAAAGAAAAACAGCAGTGTTTTTTTTTTATACAAAATAAATCAGTGTTTACTATTCCTATATAAGCTGCACTCACGTTTACATTTAATTCTAAAAAGTCTGATATATTTTTTATTTCTTTTTGTGATTGTTACTATCTCAATAAATTTCATGACTCATTAATGATTTGTCACTCAAATTACTTATTTTAATGGTGGGATTAAACCTAGAGCCTTGCACACAGCACTCTACCACTGAGCTACATTTCCCTTATTTACTTAAATTTAAAAGGAATCAAGTCAAGAGAAATATTTTCAAGTGTGTAAAATAATAATTCACAGGGAACCTATCTTTATTAATGATTTTGTCATCATTAGAACACTTGTGCCTAAATTTTCAAACACTTGATCAAGATTTCTGATTTGAACAACTGACACATAAAATCAATGCTCAGGATCTGATTAGATTCAAATTATTTGCTTTTTATTTTAAAAGGTGACTGAAGTGCTCACCTATAATCTGTATCCACATTTGCACTAAACTAAAAAAGAAATCCATCCTTCCCAAATTTATCATATTAAATATTACCATATTCATAATTTAAACCTAACTTCAAAATCTCTAAACACAAGTTCTCAGGTGGGACTCCCTGTTTTTGAAGATTTTGTCTCTAGAAACATAGGTGTGCTTTCTTCCTCCTGTCTACTTCATTACTGAAGGGCTTTCTCTTCCTTTCTTCCCTTTTTCATTCTTTCTCCTTCCCTTCCCGCTTCTCTCCTCCTTTCTTCCTTTCTCCGTGTCCCTTATTGACTCCCTTCTTTTTTTTGTCTTTCTTTTTTCTCTTTCTCTAGATCTCTTTGTCTTTCTCGTTCCTTTTTTCTCTTTTTGCTCATGTCCATAACTTTCCAAAAATGTCTGCAGCTAGAACTTTTGTTTCATTCACTCCTAAAATTTTTATTCTTCTCTTTTAAACATCTCTTTATCACTGAAATCTAACTTTTCAACTCAACTTTCCATGCCAGTGATTTTAAGGGAATGGTTATTTCCCTGTAGAAATCATGGGAGAGAATGATAATAAAAATCTTTCTCAGTTAAAGTGTGTGTGTGTGTGTGTGCGTGAGACAGAGAGAGAAAGAGAGAGAGAGAGAGAGAGAGAGAGGGAGGGAGGGAGAGAAATATTTAACTCGAATTTTTGGGATGTCAGAGAATGCCATCAATTTGTTTCCTGATGTCAGTTTTGATTGAGAAAAAGAGGAGCATGCATAGAGCAATGGAAGGCCCTCAATTGCAAAGAAAAGGGGGAAGGAGACACCACTTCACATGGGTCTGCCTCTGTTTAAAGAGTCATAAATTCTTTCTGCGAACTTCAGTATCTTTAATTGAAAACAAACAAAAATAAACAAACATCACCACCAACAACAATAACAAAACCTAAGAGCCAAGAATAAAGGGAAAATTACAAACTGACAACATTTTACAACAAGGTAAAGTGCCAGTGCCTTCTTTAGGAAAGGGAAAACTGCCCCATCTTAAGCCAGGGTCCTGTTCCCTAGAACTGAATAATAAAACATGAAACAGGTTCAAGAGAGAGAATTGCTTTCTGTTTCAAGTAGACCTGGGGTTGTGCTGTGAGGTGGAGGAGATGGTGTTCAGCTCCTGGTGATAACAGTTCTTGCAACTTGACTGAAGCCCTTCTACCCTCCTCTGTAAACTACTTGAAGGGCCATCTCTTATACCTAGCACCTGGAGAAGCTGGAGGGCTAAATAAGATCAGAAACACCAAACACAAATGCTTTGAAAGAGACAGTACCACTTTATAATAACAATATTTATAAACCGATGAAAAGTTCATTTCTGGGAATATAATCTCATTCTGCCTCCATGCTGTGTTACTCAGGAACAAGTTGAGTAGGTAAAAACCCTAATGACTTGGAACATTTCACATGCAGGATCAAAACTTCCACCTGTACAACACCCACAGAAGAGATCACTTAGAGAGGAATGGAAAATATTATCATTTTAAATTAATTTAGCACCATGAAGGTGCTAAGTGTTGTTCAGAATAATATATTCAAAATAACACATGGAAATAATAAAATCCTCTTCTCCTTATTCTTGCCCCAGGCCAAAGTTTGATTTGTTTTTCCCCGTTGGTGTCTGTACGCCCCTGTGTTTACCAGGTATCTGCCATGTTTGACAGACAGACAACTTTCTTCAATCTTTTAGAATTATAAAACATTGACATGAAAATATTTTTTAAAAAGTTGTCTTTTTTCCCCCCTCTATTGTCAGGAATGTGTTGCTGTTTTGTCAGGCAGCTGGAGAAAAACTAAAATAGCTTACCAGAAAAGGAGGGAATCATAAAGCAAAAGGACTGGGAAAACCTCTCACTAAGATAAACATCTGGGCCTGGCAGGCAGGTCATCTGAGCCTCTGCAGCGGGCCTGATCAGCAGCAACTTCTCTTCTGTCTCAGAAGTAGTCAAACCCTCCCCAAATCCAATCACGTCTGTTTTACTTTTAGACTTCAAAACTTAAATCACAGTTATTAACCAATAAATAAACAAAATATATAGGAAACAGCTCTGAATGCAGTTATTCAATAGGATACTGAAAACTAGTCTTAAGAGGACACACCTCATTATTTATAAAGTAGAGGCCACCGGCCGTAGGAGCACATATGTTATTACATTTGTACACTAGGCAAGCGTGTGCAAAAATCATTCGTTTCTCCTTTCCACATTTCTCCCAAATACAAATCTACAAAGTCAATCTGTGGCCTGCAAGTCACACCAGAAACTAACTTTAATGAATACAAGTTTCATCTGAACCAAAAAAACTGGATTACCTTCCCTTTCTGTCTCCTAAATCCTCTTCACTCCCTACTTGACCAGCGTGGTATCAAAAGGAAACTAGATTTCTCTCCAGGATATATCAATAAACTCCAACAATAGGCAGAGCCTTATTACACTTCTAGAGTCCCCTGACATACAGAAGTCTTATCTTAAAAACCTATTGTTACATTTTTCCAGCACAAAAGGAGCCTTGTTTAAGCAACCACACGCATAATGAACCTGTATGCCCTTGCTTCCGTGTGAATTAAATACACGCTCCAGCCAGCCATTCTATTCTCAACACCTGCAAAGACTTATTTGTAAATGTAATGAGTTCCGTTATAAGGGACATGTCAAATCACAGATTGATAATGAAGTTTGGGATGCATCTCCTTTATAATCGTACTCTGCAGATACGTACTTATGCTCACCTGGATTTATTTTCTTGATTGTGTGTGTGTGTGTGTATGTGCATGTGTGTGTTTAGTATTTTTGTTTTGAAAATAATTGCTACAAGAATCCTTGATGCTTTGTTCTCACTGAAAGGCTTTATTTTAGTTATACATTCTATACAAAAGGGTGATGAGAAGATGGGGTTGGGGGAGTAGGAAATAAAATCCCAGTTCTTAACTGCTGCTTTGCAACTGGCTCCTCAGCCGCCAAGGGCTGGGTGGTTGTGTCAAGCCTGGGTTGATTGCTGCCTGTCTCTGCCAGCTGCTGTGGTGGTGATTTCACATCCTGGACTTCTTGTTGACAGACAGGTACATGCTGCTATTACACACTGTATCTGAGGGGTTTTCCTGCAGAAAGTAAAGAAAGTACATTAGAAGCACACACAGCTCCTGCACCAAACCAACAACTCTTTGGATAATGATACTTGTCATCAGCTTTAAGTAACAACAAGTCATTCAGTTCCTAAATGTTTATATAAATTTTTTTTCATATAATGGACTGTTTCCTAGCCCAAGTTCATTTAACTTTACACAGTGTAGCTACTTCCAACTGGCAGATCTTGAAAACAGCTTCGCAACTAATCAAAAGGGAACAGTGAACCCAATTTGGCAGGAAATTCAGCAGGAAGGCTGGGGTTATATCTATAGGCACACAGAAATGCACACATACGTGTTAATGTTTAACTGTTATTCCTGATGTATGGCATCAAGTGCCAAATGCTGCAATAATATGAGGTATGATTTCATTCACTCTGCATGTCTCTTTCCGTTTAACCTTTAAAGACTGATCCGAGGGGCAGCTGAGGTCTTTCCTCAGCACTAACCCATCCCTGTGTGAAGAACTAAAGCCACTGGGGAGGCAGGATGCTCACAGCACACCAATGCCAGGTGCAGCTCACTCTACAGGGGACCTCAGAGCACCAAACAACTGCTGGCTTTCCCTGTATTTATGAAAATGTCTTTCTGCTCCCGAAAAAAAGGAAACGATTGCTTCCACCCTACTTCCTACTTTCCTATTGAGTCTTTGAGTTGGTTTTCATAGGGATATTTTTCAGAGAGGTGACCCTGTTCTGTTGTTTCAAATAGACATTTGTGAATAGGAAATATTTGTGAATTTTAGAATTTTCTATTCCCTTTAAGCTTCCTGCATTTCCACTTAATCCTACAGATAAAAATAATGGAATATTAGATATGAAGAGTTCTCAGAAGTCCTTTAAAGAATTTACTGCCTTCAATTTGCAAATGAGGAAATCTAGTTAGAAGAAATGACAAGTCTAAGTTCACAATCATTTTCTGGCAAAAAATGGGTCAATAACAGGGTCTTCTGACTCCAAGGCTGGAGGGGTTTTCCCTGAGCACTGCTTCTGGGATGCCCCACATTAAAAGTCATGCAGCTGCTTGCATTCTCTGATTCTTTTATGCGTTTTTAAGGGCAGACTATCCTTAATGTTAATATATACAGGGATATATACACACCCAGTAAATATTTAAAAGTGTCTGATGAAATTAAGATGAAGATGAATCAAGCATACTGTTCCTACTTCATATGATGAAGAAAATCACGGTACAAAAAAGATTCAAGAATAGGAATGCTGGCCTATGTAAAATAACCCTCTCTGTAAGCCTTGATGTTGAGAATTTATAGTTGGCCTTCTTTGCTTCTTGCTTACCCTCTGAACTCTGAATCACTGTTCAATCCTTCCTTTCCACTGAACTCAACGGGTGTAAAATTTCAGCATCCCGTTTGCAGAGATGGAAAAGTTATGAATAAACAGGGTTTCCAGACAGCACAGCAAGTCCCTGTGACTACTGCGAGTGTGGCAAGATGATCTTCTCCTGCTCTCTAGAACACACAACCGCTTTAGTTTATAAACATCTGTAGGACCGTGGGGTGTTGCTTTTCCTCTATTTACAAATGCCGGATGCAACAGAAAAGCACTTCTAATCCTGCTGCTTTTGTGTGAAACTGTGCAGAAAGATTGCCTGGTATGTGTGAAGTATAAGACAGATTTTTTTAATACAACGTGGCAGTCAGAAGCATTCATTTTGTTTAGTCTGTGTGGCATTTGGGGGACATTCCCAACAGGGAGACACTGTTCAAATGCAGATTGTAATACAGTATGTTCCTTTAAATTGGGAGCAAATGTTCATCCTATAAAGGCATACGGTAAAAAAAAAAAAAAAAAAAAGACTCCAGAGGCTGATTTTTAAGAATTTTATTTAAGATATATGAACCAAAAATTTTTTTTTAAATGCTAGGTAAATTATCAGACGATAAGTGCAATTACTTTATTAATGTGACATAAGGTGTTTCCTAGGCAGATACTTCCATAAAGGTTAAAGCAGTATTTGAGAATTATGACAATTTTTAAAACCCCGTATAGTTAGAATATTTTATTTTCTTTAATTGTAGCTTGAACTCCAGATATTTTTTTCTTTCAAAAAACATCCCAGTTATTACCAGGTAAAGGATGCTAGGGCACTTAATGACAAACATTTTAACTTCAAAGCCAAAAGTAGACCAAAATAGAAAATAAATTGAGTTTCAATGAATCATTTCACCAAATAATGTAGGTTCACTGAGGATGCGTCATGCCCTGGCTTGATAAAGAAAAACTTTGAAATAATCAATGTGACTGACACTCAAGGGTAACAAATGCTTCATTTTTGATATACTTGAGAATTTTTTGATTTCGAAAGAACACACTTTATGTATTGCTAAAAATAACACACAATACCTCAAGGTAACAACCAAGAAGCTTATTTCATTTTTATGTGCTGTATGTGTTATTAATTATATTATTAATATTAAAAATGCAGTAAAACACTAATCAAGGTTCCATTTCCAACAAGTCATAATTAAATAAATGCCACATTCTTAATTGTGCTAAGGCCAATTAAATCTAATTTCTCTTCTGTTTCCATACATAGGCTGCAGCTGTATGTGCTATCCAGGGGTAATTAATTGCCACCAACTGCCTCCCTCTAAAAAGGAGAATGTCTGAAATTGGTGGCACAACATGTGAGACCAAACATAGCCTGATATTGTTTAAGATGTTCATGGTTCTTTAATGACCCAGAGTAAATTTTTTTCTTTCCACAAACTGCTGTCCATTTTATCTCATGCATAGAGAACTCTCCAGGTCTCTTGGGTTTAAAAATAAGTTTAGACCATATAGAAAACAACAGGCAAGAAAGGAAGGGTCACCCCCACTGTCAGCCCCCACAAGAGCTAACCATTAGCATTCAGTGAATACCAACTCCACAACGCAACCTCACCTCAGAAAGCCTATGCCAGGACATAAAATTCCAGTTTAAATGAATAATCTTCATCTTTGTTAGAAAATAATCTACCTAACTTGGGGATGGACAGAGTTACAGTTTCTATTATTTAAAATGAAACTTTGAAAGAATCCCTAAGTCAGCATAATCATTGTTAAAATATACCCTAAAGGAAAAAGTCAGAAACTGTGTGCAGAGGTGGAGACTGCCATGGATTTCTTGATTCTTAAAATTGGAAGGAACCCCCAGAGGTTAAACACCCAACCCTCTTCTCTTGAGCACAGACTCTTCCTATCAAATGGAGAAGGAATTGATTTTTTAAATCTCAGCAGAAGAATATGCTTGCTATCTAATCTGATATTGAATGATCCTATTATAAGAAACATTATGCATTTAATCTCAATCCATCCTGTTGGGCCAGTTTACTGAAGGGAAAAGAAAAGAGTTTTTTTCCCCATTCTCTATGCAAGGTCTGCTTTAGAGGTAAATACTGTTATTCCACTTTATTAGCCTCTTCTGCGAGCTACATAACACAATCCCTTAACCTTTTCGGTCTGAGTTCTCTATACTGCTGTTCCTTTACAGCAGTTAGGCTGAGAATAACTTAGAAGCTGAGCTTTACATTCCCTAAGCTAGGTTATTTTAATAGTTGCAGTATCTTCCTTGAATTTTAGAAATTCATTTTGTTTTGCTATTGACTGACTTGTTACCCCTGGGGAAAACAACAAAGATGATTTCTGTACCTGCAAAGCATTAAGCACCCCTCTACATCTCATATGTGCAAGCTCAGCTTTCTTGCCTAAGAGTACCTCCCCTTTCTGATCCCTTTTTTCTTTATCTCTGACCATGCCTCTCGATTTACAAAAGTTGCCCTTAATTTGGACACTAGCCTCCAGGGTCATTCTCAAGCTCGGGGTCAGTTTGTCTCTATTCCATCATTTTGGACATTTATAAAAGTATTGGATGACAAAGGTCCATGAGTGGCCTATAAGAATTCCCCTAGTTTGAAGCTGATTCACTGATGACCACTCTTCAAACAGACTGTATCAACCTCTTCATGCTGGTATTTTTTATTTCATCTGAATTTTCATATTACAGGTACCTATACCCTTGGTAAAACCCTATGAGTGTATATTCATTACAAGATGCCTGTGTGCATGTTTCTCTGTGGGTATATACTGTAAATTAAGATGTCCTTCTGAGATCAGTAAAGCTGTGCCCTGGAATGCTATAGCATTTAACCACAGGTTTGATCCAACTTCCTTTGTAAATCACCTTGGGCATGTGCTTTCTGAAATATGTACGTGAATTATTGCCTTATTTTCATACTGTGGGTATTGTTTATTATGGAAGGGCCATTAACCCTGTAAGATGCAGATAATCTTCCACTTGCTTGTCTACAGCAGAAGATCATTTACTGTCACACTGATTAAATATATTATGACAGCAGAGCCAGTAATGCGCAAGGTATGGGCACTGGAAGAACATGCTTCATGCACTCTCTGCCTGCTCTCTGCAGAACAGTTTCTGTATCTAATTTGATACTTTTCAAATAAAGAACATTGCATTACCAGGAGCCATTTTACCCTCATATTCTCACATACATTGGTCTCCAGAGAAAACCCAAGTAAAGGATTTATATAAAAATTGTACTTACAAAGTAACACTCCTGATTAAGTTTATTATTAGTGCCCAGAGTGTGTGTACTCTTGATGCCCGAAACACTGAACTCAAGGTTTCTCCTTTAGTACAAGCAATAAAACAAATCTCAGGCTGACCTTCCCCAAGACAAGCGCTGAAATAATGGTATTCCCCAACTTACTTTCAAACCTCAGCCTACAAAGGAAGCTTGAGGGATATACAAGGATGCTTCCCACAGACACATGTACATGAAGATACATTATAAATTACATTTTCTACATACTGTCTCTATACACACACAGAAGCTGCTATAATTTAGTTATTTACTATGTACTACTAGTGCTGTAAAATGTCATTTTC
The DNA here is from genome assembly GCF_902686455.1 of Sciurus vulgaris. Lineage (NCBI taxonomy): Eukaryota > Metazoa > Chordata > Mammalia > Rodentia > Sciuridae > Sciurus > Sciurus vulgaris. Next base: position 87,277,817 of record NC_136462.1, read on the forward strand.
TAAGAATACATCCGAGGCTTAAGTCAGCATTTTTATGATATCATCTGCACTGGGAAAACATTAAAGGCTCAATATTTAATAAACATAATAAACATCCCCATGAAACAAATTGTTCATAAACTACCTGTTTAATTTTTCAAGGTTCCTGAACCACATATTTTCTTATTAGTTGTGAGCCTGCTGGGTTGGAGGATAGATAGGGCCTGTCAGGGATAGAATATAATGTAGCGGTTTTATGAATTATTTCTGTGAGGAAAAGCCTATTACAGCTGACAAGAGGGTGATGATATTAGCCCATCATCATTCAGACGGCACCACCCTTCCCCCTTCATCCGTCAGGCCCCTTGTATGGGGCTGTAAGCCACACCGTCTTTGCACAGCCAACACAAAGACAAATTTTACTCTTTTTCTGAGTCCATGAAACATTTAGTATTTCATTTTGAATCATGGCAGATGACAGAAACAAATGGCCTAATGAATCTCGCTTATTGTCCCTTGCAAATCTGAAGATGAGCTAAAAGTAAAATCTCTGTTTCCTTTTTTTTTCTTTCTTCCCTCTTTTTTTTTTCTTTTTTGATGCATTTCTTTTCTCTCAGAAGATCTCGACTGCATTCTAAATAGATGCTGAGATTATAGAATTATTTTCCTAAACAAGTCATTTGATTTGGAAAGCAATTGCACGGGTCTTTGGATGACCCCTTTCTCCATCATCTCTCCATAGTCATGTTCAGAACAACATACATGTCACCATTTTGTTGCTTCATAAAATATAAATATAACAGGAGGCAGGAGCCAAAGGAAAAAATAACAAGTAAATTCTTAATGTGTTTGGGGGGAAATGGCAACTATGCTTCAAAGGACAATAAAAATTACATTCCTTTTTTTTTTTTTGATTCAAAGGAACATTAATTAATTAAGTTTGCTTACATCCTCCACAATGTCAATTTGCAGGTAATGTGGTTGGGCTTATAAAGCATTTATGGTTACCTTTTCTAGGTGTATTTACTGTAAAAATGGCATGGGATCTGTTAGGGATGTGTTGGGTGGAGTTTGAAAAATAATGGAAAAGACTCTGAGAACTGATTCCACTCACTGAAGGCATCAAGCCCTTATTGCCTGTTTGCAAGGCTCCTGGGCAGGACTGAATACAAGGCAGTGCTGCTCTGGTGGCCTGACAAATGGCACCCATTAGGAGATTTCCCTAATGCCCTTTGCTGCTCTTTTTAAAGGGAAGTTGTGTCCCTGTGTTTGCTGGCCCCTTCAGCTGCATCAGATTGCATCGCTGTGTGTTCCCTGTGGCCACAGCTCCCAGGCCACCATCCACATTGTGTATGCATGTTCTCAATGCCTTTTTGATATGATTTAACTTTGTAAAAATGGACAAGAAAAAGAAGTAGAGTTGTGGCTAAAAATACGAAGAATGGTAGGCGTCAGAAAGAGAAAATGAGAAAAATTCCTCTTCTGGTTCTGTGGCATGCCCTGGTCTTTTTTCTCCCTTTTCTCTATGACTCTGTAATGGCTTTTTCACAGCCATTAGAGTTGTCAAGTAAATTTTTCTTAGTTCAAGTATGTACAATTGATCCTGATAGATGTTAATAGCTCCCAAACTAAGGCCGATTCTGCAGTCAACATACAGGAATAACAATTCTGTGGTTAAAAAGAAAAAAGGAAGTTTGACAATTGATGCCATAATATAGGCCAGAGGCACCTGGGTCAAATTTCCTTAATTTTGGAAGTAAAAGTTGACCAGTGATGCTCATAGCTCATGTAGCATTAATTATTTAGGTTTAAATTATTTTACAATATTTTTCTAAAATATAATATTTGGCAAGCCACCTTTAAAAAAAAAGAAAATTTAAATATATTGGTTTTCTTCAATCCTACAATTCTCTTTCAAAAAGATAGTTTCATTTGAATATTAGTTTCGCAAAGTTTCCTAACTGAATATTTTCTTGTCATGATTATGAATATTACTTTTGGAAATATTTTATCAAAATACTTCTATCACTTTTATTAAGCTCTTGAGTTACTGATTTCATAAACAATATTTGCTTTTTCCAAAGAGAGAACTCTATAACCAATAGTCATCTAGAAGAGTAAGAGATTTTCATAATCCAAACATTCCATAAATTAATCAAAGAACATCAGTTTGATTTAGAATGTTCAGAAATGTGTAGGTCTTATAGTTTGGTATTATCCTGTTCTTTATTACCCAAATGACCTTTGGGATCTCTCTTGTCAGTCACTGAGCCCGAACTAAGTACTGATACTGAAGAGAAAAAGTTTAACTGAAAGAACAGTTACTACCTTTTATGTCTTTCTACCTTCTGCATTTTATCAGGTTGAGGAGGGAAAATGGTTGACTAAAGAAAATGTAGACCAATGTACTTTTGAATCTGTTATAAAGAAGAACTAAAAAGCAGTAAGATAAATAGATTCATTTCTATAAGACTTGCCTTATAGATTCAACACATAAAGCAATACTCAATGGAATCATGGTAAAAAAAATCTTGGAGACACTAAATCAGCATCTTCTAGTTTCCATCTTCTTATGATAAAAGCAAATATGTTTGCTTCTACTTTGATATACTTTCTAGTTAATCAGTACACATCAATGTTCTCAGGTATTAAAAGGTATTCCCTTAAACTTTATACAAGCTCACACATGTTCAGGAAAAAAGCTGAAATAGTTTTATTAAAAGGTGATTTAATATTGTAAAATTATCAAGCCACTGAAACTGAATTAATGAAAACACAAAATGAGACATAATATTTGTGTATACTTGTTAAAGGAGAAAAGAACATGAACCAGGTAATAAAAGATGAAACCATATGAAACTGCTGTTTTTGTAGGTCAGAAACGGTTGAACATCAGCAATTTCATATGGTTCAACTTAATTAGATACAGTATGTATTAAGCCTAAGTTGCACATTTCTTTTAGAAAAAGAAGTACATAAAATGGCTCAATGATATCTTGGTGCCTGATGAGGGGTAGTTATTACTTCCAAAGTCAACATAAAATTTCATTAAAATAATTCAATACCAACAGAGTTCAAGGGAAACCTGGAGGAGTTTACTTAATTTCTGGCAGTATGATTTCAGCTCTTTCCATTCCTTGGAGGAATAGTCCTTTCTTTTTTGACTCACCCTCCCTGCCTATCAAAGTAGATATGTTTCTTTCTTTCCTCTCTCATATTTCTGGGCCCACAAAAATTGTCAAGAAAAACATGAGATTAATAGTATGGCGACACTAAACCACGGGCTTGTGATGGGTGCCGATGGGTGCATGGAGACTCACACTCAGGAGCTGTCTCCACCACCACCGGTTTATTCCTTTGCAGTCATTGCTTTCATATTCTTCATACCTGAAACTTTATTAACAATGTAATCTTTGATCTTGTGTTTTGTGAAAAAAGTATGATGACTTAATGGAAGTTGCACCAAAGACTCAGAAACTCAGCTCCAACTCAGTCCCACCTCTTGCCACCTCTGGGCACCAGTTCACAGCCTGCTGTCTGGTTCCAGTCCAAAAACTACCCTTCCCTTGACCCCTGGTGGGATCCTGGGCACAAATGTAGAAAGAGCAAAGCGGCACATGCACATTGAGTGTGTCCTGCGTTCCAGGGCAGGGCCCTGTGTTCCTGTGCGACTCTGCGTCCCACAGCTGAGAAGGCATGTGAAATAGGTTGAAAGTCACAGTGGGGAAAAAGGAAAGCTTTTTTTTTTTTTTTGGTTTTAAAACAAGAAATCTCACATTTTCATTTTTCACTGGGCCCAGCAAATGATGTAACCAACCCTATTTAAATGTATTTGTAACAGAAGTAGGAGAAAGCAGAACTGCCAGAGAAAGTTCAAGAAGATGAAGATAGTTGGGAATCTGGCTGTGTGTGTGTGTGTGTGTGTGTGTGTGGTATGTGTGTGTCCAAAGCCCAGAGTAGAAGTTACTTTTTGTAACAATAGCAAATGGGATTAAAATACCAATATCAGAGAGAGAGAGAGAAAAAGGAAGAAGGGGTTAATATCATATTAAAGTTCAATCGTGCTCTTTTCTACTAAGATTATCAGTCTAAATGGATTATCTTGTGAAAATAATGAAGTTTCACTCCTTGGCCTATACCCAAAGGACTTAAAATCAGCATACTACAGAGATACAGCCACATCAATGTTCATAGCTGCTCAATTCACAATAGTCAGATTGTGGAACCAACCTAGATGTCCTTCAATTGATGAATGGATAAAGAAACTGTGGTATATATATACAATGGAATATTACTCAGCCATAAAGAATGATAAAATTATGGCATTTGCAGGCAAATGGATGAAATTGGAGAATATCATGCTAAGTGGGATCAGCCAATCTCAAAAAACCAAAGGACGAATGATATCGCTAATAAGTGGACGATGACATATAATGGGGGGTGGGAGGGGTTAGTGTTAGGGTTAGAGTTAGGGATAAGGAGGGTGGCAAGAATGGAGGAAGGAAGGACTGTATAGAGGGAAAAGAGGGGTGGGCGGGGTGGGGGGAAGGGAAAAAATAACAGAATGAATCAAACAACATTACTCTATGTAAATTTATGATTACACAAATGGTATGCTTTTACGCCATGTACAAACAGAGAAACAACATGTATCCCATTTGTTTACAATAAAAAAAAAAAAAGATTATCAGTCTAAATCTAGAATACTTCAGCACAAGCTGAGACCTTGTCCAAGGCAGTAAAATAGCCTGCAGGTGCCCCAATAAGAAAACCTGAGGAAGGCTGAAAATCCAGGAGACAATGCTGGACTTGAATACAATTTCAGAAACAATTCTGTAGTGAGGTGAAGGATGATCAAGACTGAGCTCGCACTAATGTTGAAGATTCTCTTCAATAAGCCTATACTACTGTAATATTTTCTCATGTCATTTCCTGCTAAATACTTTCACTTTCTCATAAACAGGTATTGAGAATTCTAATGAAGCATTCTAAACATATTTCACATGGCGGCAATTCTCCCTCTGAATATCTAGAGGCTGAATGTTACTTCTTAGTTTCCAACATGAACTGTTGTTAATTTTAGATTTATTTTTGTGTGCATTTAATTTATTTCATCTCTTGAACTTATATCAAGGTTTCTTGATAGAAAATATCTTGAGTACAGCATTTACTCATAGTAAGCATGCAGTCAAGTTGTTCATTGATAAACTAGTTAGGATTAAACCCAATACCCAAGAACTCCTAATCTATAATCTAACTTTTAATCTTTAAACAGTCATCAGTTACTGTGTCGCTTCTGTAGGTGATATGTTCCATCTATTTAAGATGTCTTCCTTCTCTTTCTGCCCACTTCTAATCCTTCCAATTACTAAGACCCAGACCATTTGGTCTGCATTTGCAACCAAGTACATGGGGCTTTCCCCAGTTGCCCCACGGAGTTACCTCTGCCTCTCTGTATACTCCCTGCAGATTGAATTTCTGTTAGAGCAGCAATCACACTGTGCCACATTTTATCCTACAGAATCCAACACTAAAGAAAGCCAGTTACTCAGTCCCTAAACCCAAAAACCTTCTCCCTCTCTCTTAAATAATAAACTACTTCATCATAAGACACAACAGATTATTTCTAAGAATCCAGAGCTATAAAATAGATAAGATTGGGGGGTTTTCAAGATGGCGGCCTAGAGGGTGGCTGCATTACGTGTTGCTCCAGAACTCAGGATTCAAGAGAGGAGATATTGAGACGCTTGGGACCAACTCAAAGCAGCCGGGTGACTCTCACCCCCTGGGGAGGCATCCCGGATGGGACGGGGGTCCCGGAACGCAGGAAACTTTGTGAAGTAGAACTGCCGGCGAGACGCCCCTCCCCCCGCTGGAGCGCCATAGAGGAGGCCGGTCGGCACAGCGCTGGGGCTCCGGCGGCTGCCCGGGGGAGGAGAGGCGGGGAGAACTGTGTGGACTCAGGACACCAGGGCCTGCCCTGAGGAGGAGGAGAGGAGCGTGGCCACTTGGATTCGGAGAGACTGCGCCAGAGCTGCAGGCGGTTGCCAGAGGAGAAGCCGCGCGGCGAGCTGTTTGGAATCAGAACGACGCTTCTGAACCCCGGGGCCTGCCCTGAGGACGAGGAGGAAGAGGAGCAGCCGCTTGGATTCGGGCGACTATACGGGAACTACAGGCGGTTGCCAGAGAAGGGGCTGCGTGGCGAGCTGTTTGGACTCTGACCACTTCTGAACCCCGGGGCCTGCCCGGAGGAGTAGGAGAAGGAGGAGAAGGAGCGCGGCGGGTCCTTTGGACTCGCAGTGACTGCATTAGCGCTCCAGGCGGCGGCTCAGAGGAGAAGGCGAGTGGTGAGTTATTTGGTCTTAAAGTGACAGCTCCTGAACACAGGGGGGCTGCTTGGAGGAGAAGCGTGGTGGGACGCTTGGTCTTGAGGGACCACACCAGAGCTCCGGGCGGTGGCCCAGAGGACCCGTGCAGCGGGTCACGTGGATTCAGAGCCACTCAGAGGGACTGCTCCTGAACACCCGGGGGGTTATCTGGAGAAGGAGGAGGAACGGGCAGGGTCACTTCGACTCGGAGTGATTGATTGCCCCGGGCTACGGGTGGTTGGTGGGAGGAGGAGGCACGAAGTGAGTTTCTTGGACTCCTAGTGACCGCACCGGCATACTGGGCAGCTGTCTGGAGGAAGAGGCCTGTGGCGGGTCTCTGGGACTCAGAGCGATTGTTCGGGGCCACAGGTGGCTGTTCAGAGGAGGGGCCACGCAGCCAGGCGATTAGGTGCAGAACAGGGTCCCAGGATCTAGGAGGCTTCTGGGTGGAAGAGCCGCACAGAGACAGGCTTAGGGCGGAGCGAAGGTTCCAGGCCTATGGGCAAATTCTCTGAGGAGGGGCAGCCTAAGGAGATTCATCTGCGAAGGGTGAGGCTCCCAGGCCCAGGAGGTAGGGCCGGGCCCCTGGAAACTTTGCAGAGGAAGGCAGCCCAGCCCAGGCAGTAGATGTAAATTGAGGGGAACCTCTAGGAGGAAACTGACCAGCGAGACCTCCCCACTGGGTGAGTCTTCCCTGCTGGGTGAGGTTTCCCACAAGGACGGTAAAACCAGAGGCTCAGGCCCAAACAGGCCTTGCCTCAGCCCACAGCCTAGGTCCCCTTTGGATGACCATTGGTCAACAAGTGGAGGCACCTCTGCCCACTAGCAGGGAATATACCCCACCTGAAGGCCACCACTCCTAGAGAGGCAGCTTCCTTGTGGAGCACCGCATTATCAACCTCCTCCAAGACTTCAGCCTACTGAAGGCTAGGAGGGGATATATATAGAAATCTTCAGGGTCATTGTAAATCAACAGAGGAAATCTGCAATATCTCAGCGGTCCACTGATATCTGAACAACATGAGAAAACAAGGAAAGAAAATGCTGCAAACAAATCTAGATGTTACATCAATAAAACCCAATGACAGCATGGCAGAAGAAATGACAGAAAAGGAGTTCAGAATGTACATAATTAAAATGATCAGAGAAGCAAACGAGGAGATGAAAGAGCAAATGCAAGCATTGAATGATGAGATGAAAGAGCAAATGCAAGCATTGATTGATCGCACCAATCGACAGTTAAAAGAGCAAATACAGGAAGCAAAAGATCATTTCAATAAAGAGTTAGAGATATTGAAAAAAAAACCAAACAGAAATCCTTGACATGAAGGAAACAATAAACCAAATTAAGAGCTCCATAGAAAGCATATCCAATAGGATAGAACACCTGGAAGACAGAACCTCAGACATTGAAGACAAAATATTTAACCTTGAAAACAAAGCTGAACAAACAGAGAAGATGGTAAGAAATCATGAACAGAATCTACAAGAACTATGGGATATCATGAAAAGGCCAAATTTAAGAATTATTGGGATTGAGGAAGGCCTAGAGAAACAAGCCAAAGGAATGAACAACCTATTCAATGAAATAATATCAGAAAATTTCCCAAATCTGAAGAATGAAATGGAAAATCAAGTTCAAGAGGCTTACAGGACTCCAAATACACAAAATTACAACAGACCCACACCAAGGCACATTATAATGAAAATATCTAACATACAAAATAAAGACAGAATTTTAAAGGCTGTGAGAGAAAAGAACCAAATTACATTCAGGGGGAAACCAATACGCATATCAGCAGATTTTTCAATCCAGACCCTAAAAGCTAGAAGGGCCTGGAACAACATTTTTCAAGCCCTGAAAGAAAATGGATGCCAACCAAGAATCTTATACCCAGCAAAACTTACCTTCAAATTTGACGATGAAATAAAATCCTTCCATGATAAACAAAAGCTAAAAGAATTTACAAAAAGAAAGCCAGCATTACAGAACATTCTCAACAAAATATTCCATGAGGAAGAGATGAAAAACAAAGAAGCAAATCAGCAAAGGGAGGAATTATCCTAAAGGAATTGTCAAATAAAGGAGGAAACAAGTTGTGTCAAACAAATAAATAAACAAAATTTTAAAAATGAACCAAATGACCGGGAAACCAAATCATTTCTCTATAATAACCCTGAACGTTAATGGCCTGAATTCATCAATCAAAAGACATAGACTGGCAGACTGGATTAAAAAGAAAGATCCAACAATATGTTGCCTGCAAGAGACCCACCTCATAGAAAAAGATACCCATAGATTAAAGGTGAAAGGATGGGGAAAAACATACCATGCACATGGACTCAGCAAAAAAGCTGGAGTATCCATCCTCATTTCCGATAATGTGGACTTCAAGCCAAAGTTAGTCAGAAGGGATAAAGAAGGTCATTTCATACTGCTTAAGGGAAGCATAAATCAGCAAGATATAACAATCATAAACATCTATGCCCCAAACAGTGGCTCATCTATGTATGTCAAACAAATCCTTCTCAATTTCAGAAACCAAATAGACCACAACACAATAATACTAGGTGATTTTAACACGCCGCTCTCACCACTGGACAGATCTTCCAGACAAAAATTGAGCAAAGAAACCATAGATCTCAACAACACAATCAATAATTTAGACTTAACGGACATTTATAGAATATTCCATCCAACCAAGAGTGAATACACTTTCTTCTCAGCAGCACATGGATCCTTCTCTAAAATAGACCATATATTATGCCACAAAGCTAATGTTAGCAAATACAAGAAGATAGAGACACTAGCATGTATTCTATCAGATCATAATGGATTGAAGTTAGAAATAAATGAAAGAGTAAAACACAGAAACTATTCCAACATCTGGAGATTAAACAATATGCTATTATATGATGAATGGATAACAGAAGATATTAGGAAGGAAATTAAAAAATTCTTAGAGGTAAATGAGAACAAAGAAACATCATATCAAAACCTCTGGGACACTATGAAAGCAGTACTTAGAGGGAAATTTATTTCATGGAGCGCATTTAATAAAAGAAGTAAAACTCAACAAATAAACAACCTAACACTACAGCTCAAAGCCTTAGAAAAAGAAGAACAGAACAGCACCAAAAGTAGTAGAAGACAGGAAATTGTTAAACTCAGAGCTGAAATCAATGAAATTGAAACAAAAGAAACAATACAAAAAATTGACAAAATAAATAGTTGGTTCTTCGAAAAAATAAACAAAATTGATAAACCTTTAGCCACACTAACAAAGAGAAGACGAGAGAAAACCCAAATCACTAAAATTCGGAATGAACAAGGAAATATCACAACAGACAGGATGGAAATACAAAACATAATTAGAAGCTATTTTGAAAATCTATACTCCAACAAAATAGAAAATTTCGAAGACATCAACAGGTTTCTAGAGACATATGAATTGCCTAAACTGAATGAGGAGGACATAAACAATTTAAATAGACCAATTTCAAGTACTGAAATAGAAGAAGTCATCAAAAGCCTACCAACAAAGAAAAGTCCGGGACCAGATGGGTTCTCAGCCGAGTTCTACAAAACCTTTAAGGAAGAGCTCATTCCAATACTTCTCAAAGTATTCCATAAAATAGAAGAGGAGGGAACCCTCCCAAACTCATTCTATGAAGCCAATATCACACTGATACCTAAACCAGACAGAGACTCATCAAGGAAAGAAAATTTCAGACCAATATCCTTAATGAACATCGACGCAAAAATTCTCAACAAAATTTTAGCAAATCGCATACAAAAACATATTAAAAAGATAGTGCACCATGATCAAGTGGGTTTCATCCCAGGGATGCAAGGTTGGTTCAACATCAGGAAATCAATAAACGTAATTCACCATATTAATAGACTTAAAGTCAAGAATCACATGATTATTTCAATAGATGCAGAAAAAGCATTTGATAAAATACAGCACCCCTTCATGCTCAAAACGCTAGAAAAAATAGGGATAGTGGGAACATTCCTTAATATTGTAAAGGCCATTTATGCTAAGCCCATGGCTAATATCATTCTAAATGGTGAAAAACTGAAAGCATTTCCCCTAAAAACTGGAACAAGGCAGGGATGCCCTCTTTCACCACTTCTATTCAACATCGTTCTTGAGACTCTGGCCAGAGCAATTAGACAAACCAAAGAAATTAAAGGGATACGAATTGGAAAAGAAGAACTCAAACTATCCCTGTTCGCTGATGACATGATTATATATTTAGAGGAACCTGGAAATTCCACCAGAAAACTCTTAGAACTTATAAGTGATTTCAGTAAAGTAGCAGGTTACAAGATCAATGCCCATAAATCCAACGCATTTTTATACATAAGTGATGAATCTTCAGAAAGAGAAATTAGGAAAACTACCCCATTCACAATAGCCTCGAAAAAAATAAAATACTTGGGAATCAATCTCACAAAAGAGGTGAAAGACCTCTACAATGAGAACTATACAACACTAAAGAAAGAAATTAAAGAACACCTTAGAAGATGGAAAGATCTTCCATGTTCTTGGATAGGAAGAATTAATATTGTCAAAATGGCCATACTACCTAAAGTGCTATACAAATTCAATGCAATTCCAATTAAAATCCCAATGACGTACCTTACAGAAATAGAGCAGGCAATTATGAAATTCATCTGGAAGAATAAGAAACCCAGAATAGCTAAAGCAATCCTTAGCAGGAAGAGTGAAACAGGGGGTATTGCAATACCAGATCTTCAACTCTACTACAAAGCAATAGTAACAAAAACGGCATGGTATTGGTACCAAAATAGAAAGGTAGATCAATGGTACAGAATAGAGGACACGGACACAAACCCAAATAAATACAATTTTCTCATACTAGACAAAGGGGCCAAAAATATGCAATGGAGAAAAGATAGCCTCTTCAACAAATGGTGCTGGGAGAATTGGAAATCCATATGCAACAGAATGAAACTAAACCCATATCTCTCACCATGCACGAAACTAAACTCAAAATGGATTAAGGACCTCGGAATCAGACCAGAGACCCTGCAGATTATAGAAGAAAAAGTAGGTCCAAATCTTCATCTTGTTGGTCTAGGACCAGACTTCCTTAACAGGACTCCCATAGCACAAGAAATAAAAGCTAGAATCAACCACTGGGATAGATTCAAACTAAAAAGCTTTCTCTCAGCAAAGGAAACTATCAGCAATGCGAAGAAAGAGCCTACAGAGTGGGAGAATATCTTTGCCAATCATACTTCAGATAGAGCACTAATCTCCAGAATCTATAAAGAACTCAAAAAACTCTACTCCAAGAATTCAAACAGTCCAGTCAACAAATGGGCTAAGGAAATGAATAGACACTTCACAGAAGAAGATCTACAAGCAATCAACAAACATATGGAAAAATGTTCAACATCTCTAGTAATAAGAGAAATGCAAATCAAAACCACCCTAAGGTTCCATCTCACCCCAATTAGAATGGCGATTATCAAGAATACGAGCAACAACAGGTGTTGGCGAGGATGTGGGGAGAAAGGTACACTCATACACTGCTGGTGGGGCTGCAAATTAGTGCAGCCGCTATGGAAAGCAGTGTGGAGATTCCTTAGAAAACTTGGAATGGAACCACCATTTGACCCAGCTATCCCACTCCTTGGCCTATACCCAAAGGACTTAAAATCTGCATACTACAGAAATACAGCCACATCAATGTTCATAGCTGCTCAATTCACAATAGCCAGACTGTGGAACCAACCTAGATGCCCTTCAATTGATGAGTGGATAAAGAAACTGTGGTATATATATACTATGGAATATTACTCAGCCATAAAGAATGATAAAATTATGACATTTGCAGGCAAATGGATGAAATTGGAGAATATCATGCTAAGTGAGATAAGCCAATCTCAAAAAGCCAAAGGACGAATGATATCGCTAATAAGTGGAGGTTGACACATAATGGGGGGGAGGGAAGGGTTAGAGTTAGGGTTAGGGAGGGGGGCAAGTATGGAGGAAGGAACTACTGTATAGAGGGTAAAGAGGGGTGGGAGGGGGGGGGAAGGGAAAAAAATAACAGAATGAATCAAACAACATTGCTCTATGTAAATTTATGATTACACAAATGGTATGCCTTTACGCCATGTACAATCAGAGAAACAACATGTATCCCATTTGTTTACAATAAAAAAAAAAATAAAAAAAAAAATAAAAATAAAATAAAAAAAAAAAAATAGATAAGATTGAAAGGAAAATAGTATTATTTACATATTTGTATTATATACTTGTTTGTGAACCAGTTAAAAGTATTATTCCCAGGTTAGTAAATTATTGTTTCTGTAGGAAAATAAGAATGAGCCTAAATTTCATAATTTAAAGAAAAGAGCAATTGGTAACCAAAGTGTCCAGAAAAAAAGCCATGAGAATTTTGTTGCATTGGAACAATAAGCAGAAATATCACCATAGCTGTTTGGAACTGCATCAAAGATCAGCTTCCTTAAGATAAATGGAGGCAGCATTTGAGTAGGCTTTAGAAAATCTAAACTTTTGAAACACTTAATTCTTTGATTAAAAGTTACTCAGTTATCTTGAATGTCTGACTGCTATTCAGACTTCATGACTCAGTTCATTAGCTGCTTTTGTATTTCACTTTGCATTTTACACTATAATTATTAACATGCTGATCTTTGCTGAACTGCAAGACTCTTGAGAGCAGGGATGCTATCTTTCTTATTTCTCCCTTTCTCTAAGTTGGCACAGTAGCTCCCACAGAGTCAATACATGGTTATTGGGCAGCTAAGCTTTTATAAAGATTGTAAAAATAAAGATGAGGATAATTTCTTTTTTTTTTTTTTTCACATAAGGGAGTTTATTAAGCAAAGAGTGTCTCCCTGCAGGGTAAGAGAGAAAAATGAGAGGAAAAGAAAGGGAATGAGAAAGGGCTCGCGCAAGAAAGTGTGAAAGTGAGGAGGATAGAGAAGTGAGTAGGAGAGAAAGATGAGGAAAGATGGCCGGGTAGCTACAGTAAAGCCATTGAATTCTGCCGGGCTAACAGGGGACCAATTATGGAGAAGGATACTTGTAAGCTGACTGATGAACCAATAGCTAGCTAGGATGTTCACAGACTGACAGTAGTTGGGAGGCGGGGAAAATGGCTGCACCGGAAATGTCGGGGGGAGCAGCTTTGTACATTACATTCCCCTGCTTCTGTTTTTATAAGACAATCTTTTGTTCTCCAGTTCTTTCTGAAGCCTTCTCTCTCCTTCCTGCCTATGTGACTGGGGCTGGTTTTGCAGGTGGGATGTAAAAAGTCCTTTTTCCTAGGGGCAATCTTCAACTTGCAGACTTCCAGAGGCAGATGGTTTTCATGGACTTCATTTCCTTGATTTGACTGATCCCCCATCTCTACACTAACTGCCTGTCCCCAATTCTGGCTTCATTCACCCCTCTAATTTTAGGAACTCCTTTGCTGTAGAGAAAGGAGGTCAATGACCACCCTGGCTTCTTCAAGCTGGAAGCGGGCAGCGTGGGGCAAGAAGTTTGGAGTTTCCTTTTAGAAATTGGTCAATTGAGGGGTCCATGGTAGAAGTCCGGTTGGGAAGAGCAGCTTGTAAAGGCATCTGGGGATGGGTGCTTCTATGAGAGAAGAACAAAAAGACATGAGTACTGAAATGAGATTGATACAATATAAATGTTGCAGAATCTGGAACATGCCAATGCATATTATAAAGATGACAGAAGTCAATAATTCCTCACCAGGGGGTGGAAGAACTGAGAAGTTGTTCCCATAACAAGGCCTAGCAAAGGCTGGAGAGGACAAGGCCTTTATTTTGGAACTTTAACATTGTCCAGGTTATCAGGAATGTAAACACAACATTTAGTAGAGATCTCTATACTTCTGTTACTAGCAAACATAGATTAAGCCTACCTGTGTCTATAGGCCTTAAACTAACTAAAACTTCTGACTCTGGCAGTTTCTCTTGATAGTTATCAGGCACATTTGCCTAAAAATCTCTCTTTTGTAGCTTTTAGTCTTTATTCTAGTGGGCTAACACAAGTGTACATCTTAGGTTACATTTAAGTATTTTATTTCTTTTAAATGTCCAAGAATGGCTATATTTTGGTTTTAACTGTTTTGCTAGGTGTTCAAGATCAAGCTGGTCAAAGTGACCTGTTCCTGTCTGTTAAAGAGTCAGCTGAGTTCCCACAGGGGTCACTCATAGAGAACTTAAGAGCAGCTTCTTAGCTCCATTAGTTCCATTGGTTAGGCAGGGTCTCCTTGGTGAGATGGCTTCCCTTGAAAGCACCAGGGATGTCTCCCTTTTTCCTTGACCCTCCTCTGCAGCAGGTGCACTGAGTGACTTTTCATTCTCTAGTGGCCTCATCAATCTCCTTGGTCAGGAGGTTGTGTGACCCAGAATTGCAAAGCTCCTTAGAGAAGTCCTCTTGTTCCCTGGGTTCAGGCTGACTTTGAGGGCAAGACCCAAATATGGACTTTTCTTGACCTCAGTATTTAATCTCAGTCTCTAAATTTGATCTTAACCATCAAACAAGCCAGTCTCACAAGATGAGGATAATTTCTTAGTCAATTTTTATGTTCTGATCTTTATGGAGCTGCAATGGATTAATATCAACTAGAAATTGAAGAAAAACCAGCCCAAATGATACATATCTCAATTAATGGGAAATTAATAAATAAAATTAGAACTGAATGTGTATTTTGTGGAATGTATCAGATCTGCAAAAGGCACAGCAAATATTATAATGAACATTTATATAACAAGCTCAAGAAATGAAATATGATGATTTGTATGTTTGACCTCATGTGACCCATTTGTGATTTTCCATTCTTTTCTCTCCCTCCACATCTGAGAGTGAGTAATCACTATGTTAAACTTGGTTAACATTTCCAGGGCTGGAGTTGTGGCTCAGTGGTAAAGTGCTTGCCTAGAATGTGTAAGGCACTGGGTTCGATTCTCAGCACCACATATAAATAAATGAATAAAATAAAGGTCTATCAACATCTAAAAAAAAATTAAAAAAAAAAAAAAAAACATTTCCATGGATGTCTTTATACATTCACTACATGTTTGCATCTCTCAATGATAACAGTTTTGGGCAAAAGCTGAAGGTTAAAGTATCCTTCTCTACGTTCTTTTTTCACCAGTGTTGTAATTTTAGGGTTATTCATGATGATACATAATTATTTAAATTGCTATACAGTGTTCTATTTTTCAGTTTGCTATTCTGTTTTTGATAGATCTTTTTCAGTTTTTAAAAAAATTATAATTAGTGTTATTTTCCATATTCTTAAATTTGTCTTCATGTACAAGTTTCTCTTGAGTATATACCAAAGATCCTTAATTTTTTTTTTTTTTGATGTTTAAATCAGTATTTAATAGTTCAGCCAAGGAAATAAGATAACTAATACCTTGACAAATCTCTAGAATTATGGACATGTTAAACTGTCTATTTCATCACAATAGACCAGGCGGTAAAATAGCTCAAACCGGAAAGAATCTGCTTTGCTGCTCTAATGACTCGGCAGAGCTAGTCTTATTACATAGCTGCTAGTCCACCAACCTTCACCAAGCTGATCCTAGCAACAATACAAACCACCCAAACAGTTCACTGCTATCTGCTTGCAGACCTCAAGTACCCTGAGACCCAAACCCCCCGAACCTCAGAACTGGCTGTATCAGTTCAGTTCTGGTCACTGCTCCCTTGTTCCGGACTCCAGGCAGGAACTCCAGTGGCACACAGACCACCACCTGGGGCAAATACGACTGATGATCATGGTTCATGAGGGTATTGTCACTGCACATGCTGACAGTCACATTTGAATGAGTCAAGTTTTGACTGCTATGATTGCAGGGTCTGATTTCTGCTTTAAAAGGCCGAAGGTTGGTGGTAATGACAAGCGTCAACATGCTGCAGATGGCAAAAGCAAACTGTCACCTTCTGACTCATTTAACATTTTTTTAAAAATTTTTAATTTTAATTAAAAATCATAAATTTACATAGGGCAATGTTGTTTGATTCATTTTGTTATTTTTTCCCCTTCCCCCCTCCCCTCCCACCCCTCTTTTCCCTCTATACATTCCTTTCTTCCTCATTCTTACCATCCTCCTTATCCCTAACCCTAAACCTAACCCTAACCCTAACGCTAACCCCTCCTACCCCCCACCCCGGTATGTCCTCATCCGCTTATCAGCGAGATCATTCGTCCTTTAGTTTTTTGAGATTGGCTTATCTCACGTAGCATGATACCCTACAATTTCATCCATTATGCCTGCGAATGCCATAATTTTGTCATTCCTCATGGCGGAGTAATATTCCATTGTATATATATGCCACAGTTTCTTTATCCATTCATCAACTAAAGGGCATCTGGGTTGGTTCCACAATCTGGCTATAGTGAATTGAGCAGCTATGAACATTGATGTGGCTGTATCTCTGTAGTATGCTGATTTTAAGTCCTTTGGGTATAGGCCAAGGAGTGGGATAGCTGGGTCAAATGGTGGTTCCATTCCAAGCTTTCTGAGGAATCTCCATACTGCTTTCCAGAGTGGCTGCACTAGTTTGCAACCCCACCAGCAATGTATGACTGTATCTTTTTCCCCACATCCTCGCCAACACCTATTGTTGCTTATGTTCTTGATAATCGCCATTCTAATTGGGGTGAGATGAAATCTTAGGGTAGTTTTGATTTGCATTTCTCTTATTACTAGAGATGTTGAACATTTTTTCATATATCTGTTGATTGCTTGTACATCTTCTTCTGTGAAGTGTCTGTTCATTTCCTTAGCCCATTCGTTGATTGGATTATTTGTATTCTTGGTGTAGAGTTTTTTGAGTTCTTTATAGATTCGGGATATTAGCGCTCTATCTGAAGTATGATTGGCAAAGATATTCTCCCACTCTGTAGGCTCTCTCTTCACATTGCTGATAGTTTCCTTTGCTGAAAGAAAGCTATTTAGTTTGAATTTATCCCAGTTATTGATTCTTGCTTTTATTTCTTGTGCTATGGGAGTCCTGTTAAGGAAGTCTGATCCTAAGCCAACAAGGTGAAGATTTGGACCTACTTTTTCTTCTATAAGATGCAGGGTTTCTGGTCTGATTTCAAGGTCCTTAATCCATTGTGAGATGAGTTTTGTGCAGGGTGAGAGACAGGGGTTTAGTTTCATTCTGTTGCATATGGATTTCCAGTTTTCCCAGCACCATTTGTTGAAGAGGCTATTATTTCTCCACTGCTTATTTTTGGCACCTTTGTCTAGTATGAGAAAATTGTATTTATTTGGGATTGTGTCCATGTCCTCTATTCTGTACCATTGATCTACCTGTCTATTTTGGTGCCAATACCATGCTGTTTTTGTTACTATTGCTTTGTAGTATAGTTGAAGTTCTGGTATTGCGATACCCCCTGTTTCATTCTCCTTGCTAAGAATTGCTTTAGCTATTCTGGGTTTCTTATTCTTCCAGATGAATTTCGTAATTGCTTGCTCTATTTCTGTAAGGTACATCATTGGAATTTTAATTGGAATTGCATTGAATCTATATAGCACTTTTGGTAGTATGGCCATTTTGACAATATTAATTCTTCCCTTCCATGAACATGGGAGATCTTTCCATATTCTAAGGTTTTCTTTAATTTCTTTCGTTAGTGTTCTGTAGTTCTCATTTTAGAGGTCTTTCACCTCTTTTGTGAGATTGATTCCCAAGTACTTTATCTTTTTTGATGCTATTGTGAATGGGGTAGTTTTCCTAATTTCTCTTTCTGAAGATTCATCACTTATGTATAAAAATGCATTGGATTTATGAGCATTGATCTTGTAACCTGCTACTTTACTGAATTCACTTATGAGTTCTAAGAGTTTTCTGGTGGAATTTCCAGGTTCCTCTAAATATATAATCATGTCATCAGCGAACAGGGATAGTTTGAGTTCCTCTTTTCCAATTCGTATCTCTTTAATTTCTCTGGTTTGTCTAATTGCTCTGGCTAGAGTCTCAAGAACAATGTTGAATAGAAGTGGTGAAAGAGGGCATCCCTGCCTTGTTCCAGTTTTTAGGGGGAATGCTTTCAGTTTTTCACCATTTAGAATGATATTGGCCATGGGCTTAGCATAGATGGCCTTCACAATGTTAAGGAATGATCCCACTACCCCAATTTTTTCTAGTGTTTTGAGCATGAAGGGATGCTGTATTTTATCGAATGCTTTTTCTGCATCTATTGAAATAATCATGTGATTCTTAACTTTTAATCTGTTGATATGATGAATGACATTTATTGATTTCCGGATGTTGAACCAACCTTGCATCCCTGGGATAAAACCCACTTGATCGTGATGCACTATCTTTTTAATATATTTTTGTATGCGATTTGCTAAAATTTTATTGAGAATTTTTGCATCAATGTTCATTAATGATATTGGTCTGAAATTTTCTTTCCTCGATGTATCTCTGTCTGGTTTAGGTATCAGAGTGATATTGGCTTCATAGAATGAGTTTGGGAGGGTTCCCTCCTCTTCTATTTTATGGAATACTTTGAGAAGTATTGGAATGAGCTCTTCTTTAAAGGTTTTGTAGAACTCGGCTGAGAACCCATCTGGTCCCGGACTTTTCTTTGTTGGTAGGCTTTTGATGACCTCTTCTATTTCATTGCTTGAAATTGATTTATTTAAGTTGTGTATGTCTTCCTCGTTCAGTTTAGGTAATTCATATGTCTCTAGAAACTTGTTGATGTCTTCGAGGTTTTCTGTTTTGTTGGAGTATAGATTTTCAAAATAGCTTCTAATTATGTTTTGTATTTCACTCATGTCTGTTGTGATATTTCCTTGTTCATTCCGAATTTTAGTAATTTGAGGTTTCTCCCTCTTTCTCTTTGTTAGCGTGGCTAAGGGTTTATCAATTTTGTTTATTTTTTTCAAAGAACCATCTATTTATTTTGTTAATTTTTCCGATTGTTTTTTTTGTTTCAATTTCGTTGATTTCAGCTCTGATTTTAACTATTTCCTGTCTTCTCCTACTTTTGGTGTTGGTCTGCTCTTCTTTTTCTAGGGCTTTGAGCTGTAGTGTTAATCGTTTATTTGTTGATTTCTACTTCTTTTGTTGAATGCACCCCATGAAATAAATCTTCCTCTCAGTACTGCTTTCATAGTGTCCCAGAGATTTTGATATGATGTGTCTTTGTTCTCATTTACTTCTAAGAATTTTTTAATTTCCCTCCTGATGTCTTCTGTTATCCATTCATCGTATAATAGTGTATTATTTAATCTCCAAGTATTGGAGAAGTTTCTGTTTTTTATTCTGTCATTTATTTCTAATTTCAGTCCATTATGATCTGATAGAGTACAAGGTAGTATCTCTATCTTCTTGTATTTGCTAACAGTAGCTTTGTGGCATAAAACATGGTCTATTTTAGAGAAGGATCCATGTGCTGTTGAGAAGAAAGTGTATTCGTTCTTTGTTGGATGGTATATTCTATATAAGTCGGTTAAGTCTAAATTGTTGATTGTGTAATTGAGATCTATGGTTTCTTTATTCAATTTTTGTTTGGACGATCTATCCTTAATTTTAATATTGTTTAACTTACTAATTTTTTTTCTTTGTAGTTTTACTTTTTAATCTCTTTTATTATTCCCTATCTTGAGGTGAATATATCTGATTAATAAAATTTTAAATATTTCTCTTTAACATTCAAGCTCTTGATTTTTCTGTGATTGATTCTTGTATGTGGTTACGTGATGGAAGGTATTTTTCAATATGCAAAATAATTAGTTTGAGCAGTATTTAATGAATATATGTTTTCATTCTTTATTCATCTCAATGAAAGCTATGCTTATAAATGCATGTGTTTCAATAGGTATAGATTTCTTGGCTATTTTATTCTATTGGTCTATTTATGTCTCACAACCAATAGTACTTCATTGTGTTAATAAATTTCCTTATAAATCTTGCTATTTAATAGGGCAAGTCTTCCTGCCTGATGTTTCTTCTTTACAATGTCTTGGCAATTCTTAGCCTTTTATTTTCCATATAAATTTTAGAATGAGGTTGTTATTTAGATCTGTGAATAAGCTTATTTGGATTTGAAATGGGGTTGCTTTAAATTAATAGAACAGTTTAGATAGAATTGACAATTTTATAAATA
This sequence comes from Sciurus vulgaris, assembly GCF_902686455.1. Classification (NCBI taxonomy): domain Eukaryota; kingdom Metazoa; phylum Chordata; class Mammalia; order Rodentia; family Sciuridae; genus Sciurus; species Sciurus vulgaris. Next base: position 87,298,327 of record NC_136462.1, read on the forward strand.
TTCAGTTTTTTATTAATGAACATAGTATATCTCTCTATATTTGTGAATCAATTAAATGCTATATATTTCTTCCTAACAGCTTTACTACACCCTTTTAGATTCACTTTCATATAGCTTATATTTTTAGTTAGTAATATAAAAAACACTTTTAAAGAATACATTCTTATAATTGTCTGGTGTTTACAAATAAAACTGCAATGACCTTTGTATATTGAACTTATATCTAGCAACCTTTGGATAATTTTTCAAATGGTAAGTGAATAAGAGGCATTCCATTTTGATGATATGACTGACTTGAAGCAATGTAGTATCCTTTCACTGCAGAAAAATGGATTTTTGAAAACTACACTATTTGAGACATCTCTGGCTCCCAAAAGGTAGTTAGTCTCCAACAATCTTTGTCTTCCAAAACAATAAATAACAAAAACAGAAAAGAAAACTAACAAAAATGTCAAAACTGATACAAATTGAGAAGTGTGATCATGGCATTGTTGGAAAGGATACAGAGTAGTGGGAATTCTCATGTACTGCTGCTAGGAAGACAAGTTGCTAATTTCAACATTCAAATTATCCTGGAAAATAATTTAATATGCTTCCTCAGAAGTGAGCCATTAAATATCCCACAACCCAGAAATCCCATTTCTAGGCATATGCTTGAGATAGTTTTATGTTTACTAGGATATGTACATAAATATTAATAGCACCATTATTCATAAGAGTGAAAAACCAGAAAAAAAATTCCATCAAGATACAACAGCCATACAATGGATTGGTGCATAGCAGTAAAGGAAAGAAATAATTATGTATGATAAGGACAAATCTTGAAAGCATAATCTAGAATTCAAAAAGCAAGTACAAGAATATAACATATGGTTTTAAGTCCATTGTTATATAACCCAAACCACAAAACTAACAAAGTATCCTTAAACATCCAGTGTTTATGACAGAATCTTATATTTTTAAAAGAGCAGTGAAATAACAAAATTTTAAATAATGCCGTATCTAAGGAATATAAACAAGACAAGAAAGTAAGACATGAGTAAATGCAAATTGTTGGTAATGTTCTAATGCCTAATGTCTAACACTGTTCTAATGAGTGTTGGGTTTAATGACTGTTCACTGTGTCCTTAAACTTTATTAATAACATTTGCATAGCAAAATAATCCTTTGTATATGCCAAAACCTGTAATAATATGATAAACATAAAATTAATATTGATGGAAAAGAATAGAAAACATTCATCTGCTCATTTAGTCAATACTTATTAAACACTGTTAATGCTATAAACTGCTGCATTTACCAGGAATTAAACAATACTGAGTACCAGTATTAACAACACTGAAAAATAACCCTGAATTCACAAAGCATGCATTTCATTATTTTCAACTAAATTTACTTAATGAAATAGAATTTACAAAATTAATACACTTATATAGTTACCAAAAAGAGCAATAAAAAGGAGATAATGGTTTTCATTTTAAACCAAAAAATATTTTTAAATCAATAATCTGGACACAAGGAGAATAATGAGCATGGGCTTAATACATATTACTGGAGTAAACATCTTAACCACAAAGGGGAGAAAGGCAGAAAAGAACTACAAAAAAGCTAGGGAAAAAAAAAAAACTACAAAATGGATGTAGAAAGATCTTACTTATCAATAATTGACTTAAATTCAAATAAAGAATTACAAAAGTCCTCTTAAGGGATCAGATTCTTCTGATATATTCATCTTATTTTACCATTTCCATGAAAAATAGAGCTTTGGTTTTTGTGGCCACAGGGTTTGATTTGAAAGGCAAGCTGAGCAAATTATTTTTCCAGCTGTTTAAAGAATTTATTCTATATTTAATGTTTCACAGAATGTGAAAACCAATTGAATTTTTGCCCCCTGAACATTTAATACCCATATATTAAAGGTTTGAAATAGTTGTCTTTCAAATTTTGGTGCAGGCAGATATGGACCAAATTATCCTGATCATAAATACTAAACCTTTTCCTGTTTCTTTGGAAACTCCCTGTCAGCCCCCAGCCAGATAAACACTTGTTAATATTCACCATCTACTAGCCACAGTGGAGAATCTGGACATCACCATGTTCAAGGTGTTAATGAATAAGCACTCAGCTAATAACTGTTGAGTTTTCCTACCAATCAGAAAAATTACTAAAGTGGCTACAGAATGTGTTACTCCCAGTTGGCAATACTAATAGATGTTTCCAGATAGCAAGGCTGTTCTTCTCCTATGTAAATAGGGGTAATGAAGAGAAAAGAAACACAACTTGGCACAAAAAATTTAAGTGACTTAAGCTTTGGATATGAAAACAAAAAAGTAGTGTATGACCCGAGCAAAAATTTACAATTAAGTTTGGATTGAATTACAATGTTTACTGGGCTAGACTAAAATTATTGGAGCACTAATTCAGGTTACGGTGTTTGGCACTAAATTTTCTAAATTACGGTTAGGAAAAAAAAAAAAATTCTACTAATCCCAAAAGATGCCCCAAAAATGGCAAAAAAGAACTTCTAAGACTCACTGGATATGCCATCTTAATGTAATATTGCTAAAGTTAATAATAGCCATTTTTAAATCTGTAAGTGGACCCATAACATTTGGAGATGAATTTAAATGGATTTCAGAAAATATCTCAAATCAGATAAGCTGGAACCAAGGAATCCTGAACATGAGGTAACATAATTTTTTTCATTCATAAAAATTTGATAGAGAAGTCAAATATACTGAGAAGAATAGTGCTGAAACATTGTAAAAATTAAAAGAAAAAAGGTTGTTTTGATCAAACACTTTCAAACTAAAAAATGAGGCATAAACCACAGCAAAGTCAGTTATCAATCATGGTATGTAGTTCAGAATCAGACAGTTTAAAAGAGTAAGGGAACAAAAGTGGAGCTCAACACCAGAATCTAATAAAATACTATATGTTAAGTCTAGTGCCTGGAACATAGCAATCACTAAATAAAAGGATTTAGCATAGAAGTAGTGGTGTTGTTACTGGTTCAGATACAACTGATGATCTTTAAGGTTCATGTCATCCTCTCTTCTGAATCCCACTTAAATTGCCAAACAAAACATAAGTTATAATATATTTGCCCAGTAGGGTCTGACTTGTTACAATTAGTTCAGAACTGATTAATCCTGAATAAAATAGAGAAAAATACAAGTAGAATCTGTATTCACATATCACTGTCAAATGGATACTTCAATGAGGAAAAAATGTTTGGTAAAAAAAAATTAAAAGACATAGACATGGTAAAGTTTTCTACAAGTAATCTACCTTTTATAATAAACTCTCTTCAGATACCAAAGAAATCCTATCTTCCTCCCATATGTTAATATATTCTTTGAATATAAAATCCAAATTAAAAACTAATTCTTAATAGAAAGCTTTTGTTAAAAGCAACATTTTGAAATGCTGTCAGTAACTATCATAAATATTTGAGAAGTTAATATTTTAATCTTCAACTATAGCACAGAAAACACTTTTAGTGACAGACAGTGCTTCATTAATGGAGCTCTGTGTCTAATTGCTTTAGGCACAGTGAGCTGCATTATTTTGACACATGACATGCAATTAGTACATGGTCACACGGCTAACGGGAGATTTTACACCTTTTTTCCTTCTACGTTCAGAGTGAATAATTAGCATATTTTTTCTGCTTAGAATAATAATCAGAGCCTTAGATCCAGAAATTGCCTAATGAGGTAAAATTCCAGTTGTTGACATTAATACATATGACACATTTTTTCAGTTGTTAAAGTAAACCTTGTGCTACCACTTCATTTACCCTTTCCAAAGTGCCCTCACAAGTCAGGAGTTATGTTGTTCTTGGCATAAAACTGTTGAGAAGAAAGACCCCAGTGATGTTTTATACCATTATTTCACTGCTACTCACACAGTAGGCATGAAATAAATACCGTTGGCAAATTTTAGAATAGTAACTTTTGCTATCTCCTGTTGTCATGAAAAAATTATCAGCATTCAAAATAGAAATAAACTCTGAAGCTAATATACGTATGTCATTTGGGAGAGGTCTTAGGATTAAAAAGTGGATGATTTTACAATACAGAATTACATACAAATGGTTAAAGTTTTCATCAAAGCCATCTTAATTTTGTTTAAAAATATTTAACATTAATGAAAAAGTCATCCAGTATTTCCTGAGAGCAGAAGCCAATTTTATGTGAGGTTAATAAAGCTTAAATGTCAGGGTCCATCCATTAAATAGTCCCATCCTGGGTGATGCTGAATTCCTAATAATTTTACCTTCATAATTTTGTATTCTTTTGCTTAAAAAGTTCTCATCCAAGTCATTTATGCTTCAGATCCCACAGAACCTGGTTCTATCTCTGATAAAAATGGTCATGCCACGTGGATAGAAATTGTTAGACTCCCCAAAGGAAAATAAGGCTTTTTAGTGATTGTGAAAATCACAGAAACTGAGATGTTCTATCAGCAAATATTAATTATTCAAAGTTCCAGACTTCTTAAGAGAGTATAAGACTTTAAATTTCCTCCTACTGCACAAAAGTTAAAGAATTAAACTTTAGTTGCTCACGTCTCTTATTAGTAAACATGGTACTATAAAGTTGTTAAGGACTTACAACTTACGCTCAGTGATCAAACATTAATCCATTGTCATGGAATGTAACATATATTACTTGAAGATATATATAGGACATAGAGACCCAAAGAAGGGAAAGTGTCACTGACAGGATAAAGGAAAGAACTATAAACACATGAATGAGACTTGAATTACTTCTTTAAAGTAAATTTGTGTGAACCAATGTATTTTCAAGATGCACCTAGAGACATTATGAAGAATTTCACTGCTGACTTCATTTAATTTACATTAGTTATAATAGTTTTGATTAACCAAGGAATTATAATTTCAAATATTACCTATTAACATATGAGAGAAACTTCATAGTTATTGTGATGGCCCGTAGTGAATGCCTTCCTATCGTTCCTATTGATATGCCTGCCTAAAACACCAGGCAAACATTGTATTTTATAATCTACATGCTATGACAACACATCAGATTACTTGTGAAATATAGAAAGAAATACATATATCAAATCATCATAACTCCAAAGACAAATTACAATAGTGATAGTAACAGTCATCCCTGAGCTTATATCATATCTATAGACTTTATGTAAGTTATCTCTAACATTTATGGCACTACCTTAGATGAATATTATTCCCATCGTATAGTAAACTGCAAGAAATGGTGCTATTCTAACTTTACTAAGCTGCAAATATGTTTGCCAGAATTCTCTTATCCATCTGGTTGGGTTAGACCTGGCCACAGGAGAAGTTTACATGGTATTTGGAATGCAAAAGAAGATCCGCAGCACTTGGCTCAGAAGGCTGGCCTAAAGTATAGGTGCCACTGCAGCTTTCACAGAACACCGCGGACTTACCAGCTCACCTCCCAATGCAGCTCCTTTGGTTTTTGGAAGATTTGGACTGGTGTATTTGTACCTCATAATGAAGGACACTGATTTCCTCTGCAGTTCACACACATCATCAAAGTTTGAAGCAGGATGAGACAGATAAAAGTGCCAGTTTTTCTAGCCGTCTGTTTTGTCCTGGCTTTCCCTCCGTTGACATCTAGCTTTCTTCTCACCTACCAACCTTGCCAACCTACAATGACTTCAGGCCCTCTCTCCAATGCAGTCTTCTTGACTCGCTCCCAACCCTATAATAAAATGAACCAGAAATTGAGCAGGACTCTGATTGCATGTCTTATGATTATGCTATATAAAACAGTATGCTTATGCAGTGAATAAGAAAAACAAAAACAAAACAAAAAGGGTCTTGGTTAAAGATTACATGTTCCCTCAAAATTACTACATGTAGGCATAAAAAGATACATCCTAAAGAAGACAAAAATATCTATTTCAACTTATAATAAAATTATAAATACAGTCTTTAAAATTGTGACAAATTAGAAATGCCTTTAATCACTATCTTTAATTATTATTGTATCAACAGTACTAACCAGTATAAGTAGAAATAAGGGTTATAAATCTTGATAATGAGGAGAAAAATAGCTCTCTATATAATCTTATTGTATAGTTAGAAACTCCGTAGGAATCAACTAAAAAAAATTCATTATTCTAGTTAAGTGGCAGAAAAATTCATTATCTGGTAAGTAATAGAGAAGGCTCTAAACTAGGTCTGTCTAACTTCACAATCATTTTCCAACTCTGGCATAATTTTAATAACATGTATGTTTATGTCTTACATAAATGATTTTTTCACATTCTATATATTTTAAAATGTAGGAAAAGATTTGATAATATTCATAAAGCTATACTACATAATGATAAAGGTAATCAACTCTGTATTAGTCAATTTTTCATCACTGTGACCAAAATACATGACAAGGACAAATTAGAGAAGGAAAAGTTTATTTTGGCTCACAGAGTCATGTTCAGTTCATGATCAGTCAAATCCACTGCTTTGGGCTCATGAGGTAGAACATCATGTTGGAAAGGCATGGCAGAGAAGCACTGCTCTACTCATGTAGCCAGGAATCAGAGAGAGAAGGAAGGGCCCCAAGGAAGATGAACCCTTCCATGGCATGTCTCCAGTGACCTACCTCCTCCAGTCCTGCCCCACCTGCCCATAGTTACCACCTACTTGGTCCATTCTAGCTAGGATGAACTAACTAAATTATGGTTCCCATAATCAAATAATTTCACATCTATATATTAACACAGGAGTTTTTGTAAAACACCTCATATCCAAACCATAACATTCTGCTCCTATCACCCCAAAGTTCATATTCATCTTCAATGCAAAATGCACTTAGTCCATTTAAGTGTTTCATCATAGCCTTAACAGTTCCAACATTGCCTAGAATTTCTAATTCCAAATCTCATCTAAGATTAAGACTCCTGACTCATTGTAATGATCAAAAACAAGTTCCATGTATCTAGGATATAATGGCACACAGTAAACTTTCCCATTCCAAAAAGGAGAAATAGGGATATAGAAAAAAGAGATGGGATCAAAAGAAGACCAAAACCCACCTGGGAAAACAGGTTCTGTAGCTCCACATCTGGCATCTGTGGCATATGGTAGCAAGATGTGAACTTCAAGGAACTTGGGAAGCCCCACCCCTTTGGTCTTGACAGTTTCAGTACTCATCCTCTCTCTCAGCCTGGCTGTCTCCACAGTCAGCAGTTTTCCTTGGCAGACATTTCATGTTACTGACATCTCTTAATTCCTGGAGTCTCCATTTTAACTTCAGCTTCATCTTCATAGTATCATGCGTCATTCTCTTAGGGGCAGCCAGCAGGAATTTCAATGCTACTTAGTACACCTTGCCTAGCCCCTCAGATATTTCTTTGAAATCTCAGTGGAAGCATCCATGAACCCTTAACTCCAGCATCCTGCTTTCCTGCAGAAACAGAAATAAATGGATGATACTAAAGTCTTCCACCAGTTCAAGCAGTAGGATTTTGGACTATGTAGCTTTTGGACTATGGCTACAATGACCTCTGAGTGGTTGAATGTCTGAGCACAGAGAATCCTGGGGAAACAACTTTCTGAGCACTGCAATGGAAACAGGGCACCCCCAAGATATCTACTCAAAGAAATTTTTACTTCTACATCCTTAAGTCTGCAGTGGATACACATCCTGAGATGCACTCAAGTATCTTTCCTATTGTCTCTTTGAAAAGTACTTAACTTAGTGGTGGTAATGTCTTCAACAACAACCAGCTCCTTGGTCCTAGTTTTACATGAATTTTTTGAGCCAAATTACAAGATTTGAAATCCTACTTCTCTGTTATCTGTTCCCAATTCTCACTGTAAACTGACTAAAAGTTGCCAGCAATATCCATGTCACTTTCTGAAATTGTGCTGCCTTGAAATTTCCTCCACCAGAATAATTAATTCAGACACACAGATAGTCTCAGGACATGGGCAAAATGCAGACAAATTGCTTGGCAGAATGTAACAGGAATGACCTCTAGTCCAATTCCCAATAGAATACTTGTTTCCCTCTGAAACTTCATGGAGCACAGTCTTTACTGTCTGCATTCCTATTAGCATCCTGGTGTTCTGAACTCCCATTAGAATCACCTACTAAGTTCTGCTTATAACATTCTAAGGCTTCTCCAGCCTGCATTTCCAATCATTTCCAAACACTTGCCACAAACCAGTTCCAAAGGCTTCTGAACCACAAGGTAAGGTTAGTCACAGCACTGATACATCTGGGTACCAATTTCTGTATTAGTCAACTTTTCATTGCTGTGACTGAAATATCTGACAGGAACAACTTATAGGAGGAAAAGTTTATTTTGGCTCACAGTTTCAGAGGTTCAGTCCATAGCCTACCAACTCCATTGCTCTGGGCCCAAGGTGAGGCAGAACTTCTTGATGAAGGAGTGCTGCTTTACTTCTGGTGGCCAGAAAGCAAAAAGAGAGGAAAAGGAGCCACAAGAAAGATGATTGCTTCCAAGGCACACCCCTAGAGACCGAACTCCTTCAGTCACACCCCACCTGCTTACAATTACCAACCAATTAGTCCATTTAAACCAAGATAGATTGTTTAAGTTACAGCTCTCATCTCACCTATGAACATTCCTGCATTAACACAGGAGTTTTGGAGGAACTCCTCACGTTCAAACCATAAAAAATTTCTTGTAAAAATCAAATTCTTCCCATAATAACTTTTAAGTTTTTTGTGGGCTACCAATTAAAATAGTAAGGGAGCTTTTGAAACTTCAAACTTGGCCTAATTTTTATGAAAGAAAAAAAAGAGCCAAGAATATCCAGGATAATAATGACAATCAACAAAGTTAGGTAACTATCCCTACCAGAAATTTAAACACATCATTAAATTACAATAATTAAAACAGTGTGGCATGAAATAATATATATATTATATATACATATGCAGTTCAAGTAAATAAAATTAATTTAGATTAAAACCCTGTAACTTTAAAATGTTGTAAGAGGAACAAAAATAGAATAGAAAAAATTTAATAAATATTAGGTAACTTCATTAGGAAATATCAAGAAAAGACTCAAATTGGAATTTATCTTACTCCGAATGCAAAAAATATATTTATGTGAGTACATTATAAACATATATAATCAAACAATAAGAAAATAAATATAGAAGAAAATATTTATAAAACTCATGCAAAAGAGAGGACATTTTAAGGTTAGAAACAAGAAAAGAAATTGCAAGGAAAAAAAGTGACAAATTTCATACTATAAAATGTATTGTTTATATTTTCTTTGGTAGAAAAAGAGGAATAGAGTATCTGGTATATGATAGCCTCAAGCAAACAGTCATTGCAAATATGCAAAGGATTGCTTTTCATTACATAAATCACTCAAATGCATTCATATAATAATCCTTAAGAGTCCATAATAAAATAGTCAAAGGACATGATCAGATAATTCACAGGAGAAATTATAATTAGTGAATACACATGATGCAAATGTGAGCTCTCATTAGTAATCATACAAATGGGAATTTTAAAATAAAGACACAGTATTCTCATTTATCAAATGAATCATCTATGTGGCTGCTCAATATTTTAATATTTTGATCAAAATAATCCTAATTCCAGGGATATACCATTAACAGAACCTTATATACTGAAACTTGTAGGTATAAAAATGTTCACCTCAGCAATATTTATGGGAATAAAATAAACTTAAATGTCCAATTGACCATGATCCATTTGGTTCATCAGATGCAGTTTCAGGAATAGTAAGAGTTATTTAAAAGCATTATTATGAATATTATAGAATCACATGAAAAATACTTTTAACAATATTAATTTGAAGAGGATGGTAAAATATTCACACACACAAACATACATATATATTATTACAACTATAATACAGTGTTTTAAATTAAGAAAATAGCACAGAAAAAGAAGAATAAAGGAAAGTATATCAAAATATCAGCAAAAAAGAAGAAAAATCTGCAATTAGTAATTAAATTCTGAAATGTGTAATTTTTATGTATCATATCTATGTTGTACTTCCCATGAATACTATAATCTTTTATCAAGCTTCTATTCAATCTTAGAGTTCAGTGAAATTAATCCAACATTTCCAGTGACTATGATATTCCTTATGTGAGTATTTTAAGACCTGTAAATCCTACATTGTTTTATGTTTTGATACATATTTAGTGAATTATTCCACATTGTGTAGTTGGACACTTTTTATTCAAGTATTCCAACCCTGATTCTTATGTTATAATCCAGTACTTGTTCAAATATTAGTCTAATATATATTCAAAATCACATTTTGGATATTGGATTACTTTATTATTATCTCACCTATTCCTTTTCAATATAAAATGGTAAAAATTAGTTTGAATAGATATAAAATCAGAACATTATAAAACTATGTAATGTGTATGAATAAAAGAACTAGCTCTACCTCTGTGAATTGTTACATGAAAACAAGTATTTATTAAATTAATGGCTCAAAGACTGCTTACATGTGACATATTATTTTCTCCAAAGATTTGAAAAACATAATTTCAAAACTTCTTTTACATTGAAAAGCAAATCTTATTTCTAAGATAACTCTATAAAACAATTATCTGAAAGTTTAGATTCTATTAGTTTATTTGACTACATAGGGAACAACAATTGCCATATTTTAAAAATTATATTTGAGAGAATTAATCTATTTAGAAGTCAAGGATTGAAAAATCTTATCTCTGATAATTTTTAAACATAATTCTAATTTTTAAATTTCTGTTATTCATGTATATGTTACCCAAAAAGTAAAGTTTTTCATAGTAAGTGATATGACTGAGCATACAAATCTCTTTGTTTTAACATTGTTCATAAATATAGATAGAAAAATTATCAATAAAACACTAGCAAATCAAATCCAAAAACACATCATAAAGATCACACACCATGATCAAGTTGGATTGATTCCAGGGATGTAAGAATGGTTTAACATTTACAAATCAATAAATAAAAAAACAGTAAATGTAATATGCCATATCTACAGAATGAAGAACAAAAACTATATGATCATCTCAATAGATGAAGGAAAAGCATTCAATAAGATTTAATATCCCTTAATAATAAAAGCTCCTAACAAATTTGGCACATAAAGAGCATATCTCAGAAAAATAAATGCCACATGTGACAAACCCACAACCCACATTATATGGGGAAAAGCTGAAAGTGTTTTTCCTTCAATATCTGGAACAATAAAAGGAAATTTACTTTCTCCACTGTTATCCAATATAATATTGGAAGACTCAGTAAAACAAATTAAGCAAAATAAATAAATAAAGGGCATCCAAATAAAAAAAAGGAAGTTAAATTACCTATGTTTACAGATGACAAGAATTTACACATAGAAGAACCTAAATACTCCACCAAAATGCTCTTAGAATGATAAACTCAGTAAAGCAATAGGATATTAAAAAAATACTTGGTAGTCGATCTAACAAAAAAGCTGAAAGACCTTTACAATGAAAACTACAGAACGCTAAAGAAAGTAATTAAAGAAAACCTTAGGATGGAAAGATCTCCCATGTTCTTGGATAGGCAGAATTAATATTGTCAAAATGGTCATACCCAAAAGTGCTACACAAATTCAATGCAATTACAATTAAAATTCAAATGATGTAACTCGTAGAAACAGAGAAAGCAATCATGAAGTTCATTTGGAAGAATAAGAGATCCAGAATAGCTAAAACAATCCTTAGCAGGAAGAGCAAAGCAGGTGGTATCCAATACCAGACCTTCAACTATACTACAGAGCAATAGTAACAAAACAGCATGGTATTAGCACCAAAATAGACAGGTAAACCAATAGTACGGAACAGAGGACACAGAGAAAAACCCACATAAATACCATTACCTAATACTGGACAAAGGTGCCAAAAACATACAATGGAGAAAAGATAGCCTTTTTAACAAATGATGCTGGGAAAACTGGAAATCCATATGCAGCAAAATGAAACTGAACCCCTATCTCTCCCCTGACACAAAACACAACTCAAAATGGATCAAGGATTTAGGAATTAGACCAGAGATCCTGCATCTTATAGAAGAAAAAGCAGGTCCAAATCTTCAACAAGTCAGCTTAGGATCAGACTTCCTTAATATGACTCCCAAAGCACAAGAAATAAAAAGTAGGAATTGATAATTGGGATAGAGTCAAACTAAAAAGCTTTCTCTCAGCAAAGGAAACAATCAACAGTGTGAAGAGAGAGCCTACAGAGTGGGAAAAAATCTTTGCCACACACACTTCAGATAGAGCACTAATCTCCAGAATTTATAAAGAACTCAAAGAACTTTACACCAAGAATACAAATAACCCAGTCAATAAATGGGCTAAGGAAATGAGCAGACACTTCACAGAAGAGCTATAAGCAATCAACAGATATATAAAAAATGTTCAACATCTCTAGTAATAAGAGAAATGCAAATCAAAACTACCCTGAGATTTCACCTCACCCTAATTAGAATGGCTATTATCAAGAATACCAGCAAAAATAGGTGTTGACAAGGATGTGGAAAAAAGGTACACTTATACTTGCAGGTGGGGCTGTGAATTGGTGGAGCTACTCTGGAAAGCAGTGTGGAATATCCTCAAAAAACTAGGAATGGACCTACCATTTGACCCAGCTATCCTACTCCTTGGCCTATACCCAAAGGACTTAAAAACGGCACACTGCAGTGACACAGCTACATCAATGTTTATAGCAGCTCAATTCACAAAAGTTAGACTGTGGAACTAATCTAGATGCCCTTCAATAGATGAATGGATAAAAAAACAGTGGTATATATACACAGTGGGATATTATTCAGCCATAAAGAATAATAAAATTATAGTATTTGCAGGTAAATGGATGCAGTTGGAGAATATTTTGCTAAGTGAGATAAGCCAATCCCCAAAATTCAAAGGCCAAATGATCTCTCTGATAAGTGGATGATGATACATAATGGGTGGTGGGGGGAGGCAAGGATGGAGGAAGGATGAATTGTACAGAGGAAAATGAGGGATGGGGGGAAGGAAAGATAATAGAATGAGAAAAAAATTATTACCCTATGTACATGTATGATTATCCAAATGGTGTGACTCTACTTCGTGTACAACCAGAGAAATCAAAGTTGTACACCATTTCTGTACAATGAATCAAAATTAAAAAAAAAAAAAAAACTGACACAGAGACCCATGGAACAGAATAGAGAACTCATAAATTAATCTACATTCATTTTTGACAAAAGCTCAAGAACACACATTAAAGGGAGATTCTCTTGAATAAATGATGCTGGTAAAACTGAATATACAGAAGATGCAGATGAAAGAAACTAGATTCAAACCTGTTACAATACACAAAAATAAAAAATGGATCAAAGACTTAAATGTAAAACCTGAAACTCAAATTACCACAAGAAAATGTAAGGGAAACTTAAAGACACTGGCATAAGTGGAGATTTTTTTGGATAGGACCCCAAAGGCACAGGCAATATAAATAAAAATAGACAAATAAAATTATATCAAATAAGTTTCTGCATAGCAAAGGAAGCAATCAACAGTTTTAAAAGACAACCTAAACAATGGGAGAAAATATTTGCAAACTCTTCATCTGGTGAGAGAATAATATCTATAATATATAAGGAACTCCACAAAACAACAACAAAACACATCATTTGTTTAAAAGATGGGCTAAAGATCTAGATAGATACTTTCTAAAAGGAGAAATTGAAACCAAATACACATGTGCGCGCGCACACACACACACACACACACACACACACACACACACACACACATTCAATATCACTAGCCAAAAGGAAATACAAATTGAAACCACAATGAGATATCTACCACCTCACCCCAGTTAGAATAACTGTTATCAAAAAACTAAAAAATAAATACTGCTTAGGATGCAGGAGAACTCTTATACACTCCTATGGAAATTTAAATTAGTAGGGCCTCAAAGGAAAACAGTATAGAAATTCTTTCAAAAATTAAAAGAAGAATTACAACATGATCCAGCAATCCCACTACTAAGTATATATACAAAATAAAGTAATTTTGTAAAAGACAAACCTGCATAATCATGTTTATTGCAGCACTATTCAAATTAGCCAGGAGAATCAATGAGGTATCCATCCACTATATCAATCAATAAACAAAGTGTGTTAGTTATACATGATAGAATATTATTCAGCCACAAAATGAATAAAATTCTGTATTTGCTGCGATATGAATGGAACTGCAGGTCATTATGTTAAGTGAAATGAATCCAGACTCAGAAAGAAAATACCACCTATCTTACCCTTTTGTGCAAACTGCAAAGTCAATCCCATAGGACAACAAGTGAAATAGTGGTCACTAGAGATGGGAAGGGCAGTGGGGAGGGGGATGAAAAGAGGTTAGATAAGTGGCACCCAAAGAGTTAGGTAGGAGGAAGTTGTTCCAGTTTTCTGTAGCATAGTAGGGTACCTATTGTCTACAACCATCTATGATGTACTTCAAAACCAGAAAGGAACACAAAGAAACAATGTTTGAGGAGATGGGGATGCTTATTACCCTGATCTGATCATTACACACTGTATACATATAACAACTTATTACATTATGCTTCACAAGTATGTATAAATATTTTTCAGTGAAAGTGTTTTTTAAAGGTCTGAAACTTTTCAGACATTTTTTAAAAACTTGTAAAATTTGTGAACACCAATTAATTATGGCTTGTGAGAGGAAAAAATTAAAACATTATATCACAGAAATTTGACCTATAATGCAGTTTCATTAAAGTAATAAAAATTACACTTGAAAAATCATAAAAAAGGAAAAGGAGACTAGCCTATTAAATAATGTTTCAAGCATTTTGTGCTGTCTCCTTTCCATGTTTATTTCATCTCTAACCCCAAGAAGTATATATAAATGCCATTAAAACATTATCAACTGGAACTAGAGAATATCATGCTTAGTGAAATAAGCCAGCCACAAAAAATCAAAGGCCAAATGTTTTCTCTGGTAAGCGGATGCTGATCCATATTGGGAAGTGGGTAGGGAAGAATGAAGGAACTTTGGATTGTGCAGAGGGGAGTGAGGGGTGGGTTGGGATGGTGGGGATGGGAAGGACCGTAGAATGAGACATTATTACCCTATATACATGTCTGATTACATGACTGGTGTGACTCAGCACATCCAGAGGAATAAGTTATGCTCCATTGGCGTACAGTACATGATAGGTATTCAAATGGCTGAATAAACAAATTTAATTCTTCCCTCAAATATTCTGAGATCTCTAGACTGGTTTATTTCTTTGAGCACTCAGCTAGCCTCTTGCTAGACCTTCTTCAAAATGTAATGCAAGTTACTTAAAAAGACAGTCCTCCCACATCACACTGTCAATATTAAATACTTGTTTTAAAAAAAACACAAATAATTATAATACAAATGGTAGATCTAGGCCACAAACAGCTAAGCTCAATAAAATGAGTAGCTTAAAAGTCAGAAATCAATTTGCTCTCCCTTTAAAGAAGAATTAAGTACTTTAAAATATGAATTTTAGTTTCTCAATAAGTAGACTGCTAGAAACAGGAGGAATTAGCTTAAGAAAATATAGAACTATTTTTGCCCAATGACTCATTTATCATGTAAGCATTATTTTGGTTTTTTACCATACTTAGTTTTTATCATTAGGATGTGACAAAATAGATGTGACAAAATATCTTCAAGAACAAGATAATCACAATTTTTTTTACATAGAACTTAACATAATGAGAAAATTTTCATAATCTCAAATTTATTAGAAATAAAAAGCCCTACCAAGTACTATTTAATTTTAATTGTGAGAAATAACCAATACAGATGTTAAATGGGATAATCCCTCTTATCTCAGGAGAAACTCAAAGGCCAAAAAAATTAGTGTTAAATATCCCACATCCTATGGGGAAGTATGACCATCACTGCAAAACCTGGGAAGAGGTGGCCCAAATGATTCTCCCAGCTATCAAACTGTCACCAACTCCTCAGCTCAATGAAAAGGAGAATTCATCAAAGGATAAAATCGGAGGACAAGGTACTCAGTCTAGTCTTCCGTACAATACAATTAGAAATGCAAGATAAAGTATAAAAAATAAATCTGCTTAAAAGTATGAAAGGGTAACAAGACACTAAAGAATTACAAGGTTAGGTTCTAGGGAAGACAGAACCTCAATAGAGTTTACAAGACAACATTGGGCAATCATTTGGAATTACCCTAAGAATACTGAGTGGATTTTCACATTCACATTAGTGAATGTCTCCAAATAAAAATCTTTACCCCCACTTTTGATAACTTCTATAGACTAGAAGAGAAAGGCTCAAGTTCCAACAACGATATGGTTCCAGTGATCTAGAAACAGAGGTTAAGCCATAAGTAGAAAAAGTACTATAGGTACTGCAGCTCAGCTTTAAATCACCTCTGTTGCTAAAGGTGGACTATGTGATCCTTTACTGGTGCTGAAGCCAAGCTCTTGTCTTAGAACAGTTGCCCAGGCAGACTGGAGCACGGGCAGTGAGCTGGTTCATGGTCATGTGGAACCCACCATGCTGGTGTGGGCCTGAGATGCAGAGAACCAGGGTGCTCCAACCTGTCCCACCACAGTAGCCCAGCCATTGCTGATGAACTACAGAAAGAGGGAAGTGGAGGAAGACCCAAAGCTTCAATATTAGTGATACTTTTCCAAACTCTGATGAGCATAAATTTGAACCAATAGCATTGATCCAAGAGTTCTATGAACTCCTAAACTAGCACACTCAAGTGGCAACCTGCTATCTGGTCCCCTCTCACCTCTGTCTGCTTTCTTCACAGTTGAGTGAATCTACTCCTTTCACTCTTGTCTTCTGATATCTACAAATTTCATTCTTGAGATTCCTGAGACAAGAACATAGGAAGAAGATTTTGGCAATAAGCTTCTGGGGTCAGCTTCAACACTAGAGCCTGCCAGTAAAACTGTAACAATCTGTTCAATGGCAATGGAGAGAATCTGGCTTTGCTGGCTGGGACCCTCAGAGTTAATGCTGGCAGACACCTCTGCCTTGATTGGATGGTAACACTAAAAGGGGCTTTCTCGGCTGCAGAGGCCTGCAACTTATGCAGACCTTCCCCACAAGTAGAAGTTGAGAAATTGTGGTTTCAGTACCACCAAGTGGGTAACAGAAGTAAACAGAACTCATTTTTATAGGAAAGATACATCATCCTATGTTTTTTATTACTTCTACAAATAATTCTCAAATATAAGACCCAGAACATTAAAAGCAACAACAAAGGATCCATAAAGAGACATTTCAACATGAGCAAAGTTATAAAAAAAACATATGAAATAGAAATCCATGCAAATGGAAAACAATTGGAAATATAAAATTTATAATAAATGTTTATAAAGTTCAAGGATGTAAAAGATTGGAAATTTCTGTTTTTAAATTTATTTTTCTTGTAAACAAATGGGACACATGTTGTTTCTTTTTGTACATGGAGTAACAGCATACCATTTGCATATTCATACATTTACATAGAGTAATGAAGTTTGATACATTCCGTTATTTTTTCCTTCCCCCCACCCCTCCCACCTCTCTTTTCCCTCTATACAGTCCCTCCTTCCTCCATTCTTGCCCCCCTCCCAACCCCCATTATGTGTCATCATCCACTTATCAGTGAGATCATTCGCCTTTTGGATTTTTGTGATTGGCTTATCTCACTTAACATAATATTCTCCAATTTCATCCATTTGCCTGCAAATGCCATAATTTTATCATTCTTTATGGCTGAGTAATATTCCATTGTATATATATACCACTGTTTCTTTATCCATTCATCAACTGAAGGACATCGAGGTTGGTTCCACAGTCTGGCTATTGTGAATTGAGTCGCTATGAACATTGATGTGGCTATATCTCTGTCATATGCTGATTTTAAGTCCTTTGGGTATAGGCTGAGGAGTGGGATAGCTGGGTCAAATGGTAGGTCCATTCCAAGTTTTCTAAGGAATCTCCACACTGCTTTACAGGGTGGCTGCACTAATTTGCAACCCCACTATCAATGTATGAGTGTACCTTTTTCCCCACATCCTCTCCAACACCTATTGTTGCTTGTATTCTTGATAATCGCCATTCTAATTGGGGTGAGATGGAATCTTAGTGTAGTTTTGATTTGCATTTCTCTTATTACTAAAGATGTTGAACATTTTTTCATATATCTGTTGATTGCTTCTACATCTTCTTCTGTGAAGTGTCTGTTCATATTCTTAGCCCATTTGTTGATTGGGTTATTTGTATTCTTGGTGTAGAGTTTTTTGAGTTCTTTATAGATTCTGGAAATTAGCGCTGTATCTGAAGTATGAGTGGTAAAGATATTCTCCCACTCTGTAGGCTCTCTCTTCCCATTGCTGATAGTTTCCTTTGCTGAAAGAAAGCTATTTAGTTTGAATCTATCCCAGTTATTGATTCTTGCTTTTATTTCTTGTGCTATGGGAGTCCTGTTAAGGAAGTCTGATCCTAAGCCAACAAGGTGAAGATTTGGACCTACTTTTTCTTCTATAAGATGCAGGGTCTCTGGTCTGATTTCAAGGACCTTGATCCATTTTGAGTTGAGTTTTGTGCAGGGTGAGAGATAGGGGTTTAGTTTCATTCTGTTGCATATGGATTTCCAGTTTTCCCAGCACCATTTGTTCAAGAGGCTATCTTTTCTCCATTGCATATTTTTGGAAACTTTGTCTAGTATTAGAAAATTGTATTTATTTGGGATTGTGTCCATGTCCTCTATTCTGTACCATTGATCTACCTGTCTATTTTGATGACAATACCATGCCGTTTTTGTTACTATTGCTTTGTAGTATAGTTGAAGTTCTGGTATTGCGATACCCCTGTTTCATTCTTCCTGCTAAGGATTGCTTTAGCTATTCTGGGTTTCTTATTCTTCAAGATGAATTTCATGACTGCTTGCTCTATTTCTGCAAGGTACATCATTGGGATTTTAATTGGAATTGCATTGAATCTGTATAGCACTTTTGGTAGTATGGCCATTTTGACAATATAAATTCTGCCTATCCAAGAACATGAAAGATCTTTTCATCTTCTAAGGTCTTCCTTAATTTCTTTCTTCAATGTTTTGTAGTTTTCATTGTAGAGATCTTTTACCTCTTTAGTTAGATTGATTCCCAAGTATTTTATTTTTTTTTCTTGAGGCTATTGTAAATGGGGTTGTTTTCCTCATTTCCCTTTCAGATGTTTCATCGCTTGTGTATAAAAATGCTTTACATTTATGCATGTTGATTTTATAGCCTGCTATTTTGCTGAATTCATTGAAGAAGTCTAGAAGTTTTCTGGAGGAGGTTTTTGGATCCTCTAAATATAGAATCATGTCATCTGCAAATAGTGACAGCTTAAGTTCCTCTTTTCCTATTCATATCCCTTTAATTTCTTTAGTCTGCCTAATTCCTCTGGCTAGAGTTTCGAGGACAATGTTGAATGGAAGTGGTGAAAGAGGACATCCCTGTCTTGTTCCCGTTTTTAAAGGGAATGTTTTCAGTTTTTCTCCATTAAGAATGATGTTGGCCATGGACTTAGCATAAATAGCCTTTACAATGTTCAGGTATGTTCCTTCTATCCCTATTTTTTCCTGTGTTTTGAGCATGAATGGGTGTTGTATTTTGTCAAATGCTTTTTCTGCATCAATCGAAATAACCATATGATTCTTATCCTTAAGTCTATTGACATGATGGATTATGTTTATTGATTTACGAATGTTGAACCATCCTTGCATTCCAGGGATGAATCCCACTTGATTGTGGTGCACAATTTTCTTAATATATTTTTGGATATGGTTTGCCAATATTTTGTTAAGGATCTTAGCATCTATATTCATCAAGGATATTGGTCTAAAATTTTTTTTCCTTGATGTGTCTTTTCCTGGTTTGGGTATGAGGGTGATATTAGCTTCATAGAATGAGTTCGGTAGGGTACTCTCCTTTTTTATTTCCTGGAATACTTTGAGAAGTATTGGAATGAGTTCTTCTTTGAAGGTCTTGTAGAACTCGGCTGAGAATCCATCTGGTCCTGGGCTTTTCTTGGATGGTAGATTTTTAATGGCTTCTTCTATTTCATTGCTTGATATTGATCTGTTTAAATTGTGTATGTCCTCCTGGTTCAGTTTGGGAAGAGCATATGTCTCCAGAAATTTGTCAATGTCTTTGGTAGGTTCTATTTTGTTGGAATACAGATTTTCAAAGTAGCTTCTCATTATGTTCAGTATCTCAGTGGTGTCTGTCGTGATATTTCCTTTTGCATCATGTATTTTAGTAATTTGAGTCTTCTCTCTCCTTCTCTTTGTTAGTGTAGCTAAGGGTTTGTCTATTTTGTTTACTTTCTCAAAGAACCAAATTTTTGTTTTGTCAATTTTTTGAATAGTTTCTTTCGTTTCAATTTCACTGATTTCAGCTCTGATTTTAATTATTACCTGTCTTCTACTACTTTTGCTGTTATTCTGTTCTTCTTTTTCTAGGGCTTTGAGCTGTAATGTTAGGTCATTTAGTTGATGACTTCTCATTCTTTTCTGGAATGCACTCCATGCAATGAATTTTCCTTTTAGTACCGCTTTCATAGTGTCCCAGCGATTTTGATATGTTGTATCGTCATTCTCATTGACCTCTAAGAATTTTTTAATCTCCTCCCTGATGTTTTTTTGTTATCCATGTTTCATTCAATAGCATATTATTTAGTCTCCAGGTGTTGGAGAAATTTCTCTTTTTTATTTTGTCATTGATTTCTACTCTCAGTCCATTATGATCTGATAGAACACAAGGCAGTATCTCTATTTTTTTTTTTTTTTGTGTTTTCTAAGGGCTGCTTTATGGCATAACACATGGTCTATTTTCGAGTAGGTTCTATGTGCTGCTGAGAAGAAAGTGAATCCGCTCGTTGATGGTTGTAATATTCTATATATGTCTATTAAGTCTAGGTTATTGATTGTGTTATTGAGTTCTATGGTTTTTTTGGTTGGATTTTGTTTGGAAGATCTATCTAGTGGTGACAGCGGTGCATTAAAGTCACCCAGAATTATTGTGTTGTGGTCTATGTGATTCTTGAAATTGAGAAGGATTTGTTTGATGTACATGAATGCACCATTGTTTGGGGCATAAATATTTACTATCATTATGTCTTCCTGATTTATGGTTCCCTTAAGCAGTATGAAATGTCCTTCTTTATCCCTTCTGACTAACTTTGACCTGAAGTCCACTTTATCTGATATAAGGATGGAAACCCCCGCTTTTTTACTGAGTCCATGTGTGTGGTAGGTTTTTTCCCATCCTTTCACCTTTAGTCTACGGATGTCTTTTTCTATGAGATGAGTCTCTTGCAGGCAGCATATTGTTGGGTCTTTCTCTTTAATCCATTCTGCCAGTCTGTATCTTTTGATGGATGAGTTTAGGCCATTAACGTTCAGGGTTATTATTGAGAATTGATTTGTATTCCCAGTCATTTGGCTTATTTTTGGTTTTTAAGTTGTCTTGGTTTCTCCTTTGAGTGGTTTTTCTCTAAGGTAGTTCCTCCCTTTGCTGACTTCCATTGTTGTTTTTCATTTCCTCCTCATGGAATATTTTGTTGAGAACATTCTATAGTGCAGGCTTTCTATTTGTAAATTCTTTTGACTTTTGTTTATCATGGAAGGATTTTATTTCATCTTCAAATCTGAAAGTTAGTTTTGCTGGGTATAGGATTCTTGTTTGGCAACCATGTTCTTTCAGAGCTTGAAATATGTTGTTCCAGGCCCTTCTAGCTTTTAGAGTCTGGGTTGCGAAGTCGGGTGCTATCCATTTTAGTCTCCCCCTATATGTAATCTGATGCTTTTCTCTCACAGCCTTCAAAATCCTATCTTTATTTTGAACGTTAGGCATTTTCATTATAATGTGCCTTGGTGTGGATCTGTTGTGATTCTGTGCATTTGGTGTTCTGTAAGCCTCTTGTATTTAATTTTCCATTTCATTTTTCAGGTTTGGGAAATTTTCTGATATTATTTCATTGAATAGGTTGTTCATTCCTTTGGTTTGTATCTCTGTGCCTTCCTCAATCCCAAAAATTCTTAAATTTGGTCTTTTCATGATGTCCCATAGTTCTTGGAGATTCTGTTATGATTTCTTACTATCTTCTCTGTTTGGGCAACTTTATTTTCAAGATTAAATATTTTGTCTTCATTGTCTGAGGTTCTGTCTTCCAAGTGGTCTAGCCTTTGGTGATGCTTTCCATTGAGTTTTTTATTTCGTTTATTATCTCTTTCATTTCAAGGATTTCCATTTGGTGTTTTTTGAGAATCTCTATCTCTTTGTTGAAATGATCTTTTGCTTCCTGCAGGTGCTCTTTCAGCTTATTGGTATTATCATTCATTGCCTGCATTTGCTCTCTTATCTCATCCTTTGCTTTGCGAATCATCTTAATCACGTATAATCTGAAGTCCTTTTCTGACATTTCTTCTAACATACTGTCATTGGATTCTGTTAATATAGAATCTAGACTTGTTTGGATCATTTTCTTCCCTTGTTTTTCCATGTTGTTCATGTATCTTCCCCTCTAGCAGTGCAGATCTGGGGTATTGCAGATTTCCCCCTATAGGCTTATAGTGGCCCTATATTTTTCCAAAACCCTTTCTTTAAGGGGAGATTAATATTAGCAGTGCCCAAATCAGACACTATGCAATCCTAGACCAAATAGCTCCTATGGGGACAATAACGAAATTGTCATAGTAAACAAAATGAGTTCAAATATTATCTTCGGTCAAACAAACAGGTTTGCAATAAGGTCTGCAGCTTCTAATGGAGGACAAAGAAGATTCAGAGGGATGTAGAATGTGGCTGTTAATGGGATAAGAAAAGAATATACAGAAGTTCTAGATAATAGAAAGTATAAGAGTGTAATCAAAAGAAATCAGATGTTAGCATGCAAAAAAGGGAGAAAGAGACTCTGAGGGAACAGGTAAACAAAGGCAAAGAGAGCAAGAAAAGTAAAGAAATAAAAACTTATTTTTTTAAAAAAGGAGAAAAAAGAAAATCTACTGTATAAGAGTCATATACTAATGAAACCTCCCAGTGTTCAGTAGCCTGATGCATGAGAGGTACCTGACAATGATCTTCAAGCCTCCAGCAGGCGTTGCAGGATGGGATTTGCCCCACCCAAAGATCGGAGCTACAGCTTCCAGGATTATCCAAGATGGCTGCTCTGGCTTTGAAATGTGTTGTCAAATGGGGAGCTGCAGCTCAGGGGTGGACGTGGTCAGCTGGAGGTCCTAGAGACGGGATGCGGTTGGTCCAGCAGGGGTCCTGGAGGTGGGGTGTGTTTGGTGTGGTTGTGGGATCCTGGAGGCCAGGTGCAATCTGTCGGTCTGGGTTCCGGAGATAGGGCAGAGTCAGTTGGTCTGGGGGTCCTGGCGGCAGGGAGCAGTCAGTCGATGTGAGGGCCCCAGAGGCAGGGAGTGGGTTGGGCTGAGGTATCCTGGAGACAGGGCTCAGTCAGTCTG
Source organism: Sciurus vulgaris (assembly GCF_902686455.1). Lineage (NCBI taxonomy): Eukaryota > Metazoa > Chordata > Mammalia > Rodentia > Sciuridae > Sciurus > Sciurus vulgaris. Next base: position 87,321,876 of record NC_136462.1, read on the forward strand.
GCCAGGCTTCCTATGGGGCCTGGCTGTTGTCTCAAAATGGCGGCAGCCACATGTAATCAAACCTGCAGGTACTGTAACAATGAACTTCCAGGCAACAGAAGGCAGCTGGTGCTCCACTGGTGGTTGGCGATCAGTTTGCTGACTGTTGTGGGACGATTGGGTGGTGAACCTCGTGCGTTGGGTGATAGATAGGTCTAAGGCAGGCGATGGACAGGCGAGAGGCAGGCAAATGGTGGATGATAGGCGCCTGACAGTGAGCAATCTGCACTCAAAAAAGGCGTTGATATGCTGGCAGACTGCAGGTCATCACAGTAGACAAATGGTGTAAACACCAGGGGATCGATAAGCAGCAAAAACTGCCTCACTAAGAAACAGATATCCTCTGCTTGAAACCGGAGTTACGGAGTGACTAGGAACGCAGCCTCCCCCTAGTCTGCCATCTTGGGTCTCTATCTGGAAATTTCATTATCTACCTCAAAATATATAAAAGAATGAATGAAAATTCTGTAATTGAAAAACTGACAATAGCCAAAATAAGAAATCAACAGATGAGGTTACGCTGGAAAAAACATAGCCGAAGAAACAGGAAATAGGAGCACAGGTCAGAAGAAACTACACAGAATTAAGCATGAAGAGACAAAAATAGAAAATGCTATATATGACATAGAAAAGGCAAACACACTGAAATCTAAAAAGAAGAGAATACAGAAAGAAATGGATATTGGGGAATGATATTGGTCAAATTATATTGTTATATCATGTACATGTACAAATATGTGGCAATGAATCCTACCTTTATGTGCAAGTATAATGCACCATTTAAAAATGATAAAACAAAATAAAAAGGGGATTAAAAAATACTTGAAGAGATAATAGCTAAAAACTTTCTAATGAAGGACTTCAAGCCACAGATACAAGGAGTGTTATAGGATAAAAAGACACTAAGTGCAATTTAGTAGAAATCTAAATTGATAAGAAAATCTAATGATATGAAAAGGAAATAAAATAAGTATTATCTGGTGTTCTTTAGGAAAATGGATAATTATTCCAGATTAAAGTAGAAAGATCCAAGGGAAAAAAGGTTTAACTGTGTGGGTAAATCTAAGCTAACATTGATGGCTTAGAATAACATGTAAGTATATAATAATGTATATTATTAATCTATGTATATAATACATAAATGTGTAATAATGTATACAAATATATGTACATGTACATAGGCAAATAAAAATATAGTTAAGACTATAATGACATATAAATCAATAGCAGGAAAGTATTGTTAATGTATTCAAAAATTTCAAAGTGTTTACTTATACTGTCTTTAAGAAGATAAAAGTGACAATATTAGATTTTTATAAATTCAACAATCATGTTGTCATACCTAGAGAAAGCACTAATAAAATATTAAACTTGTATAAATTTCAAGCTTAGGGATGACTATCATATTTAAAATATTAATTGTCAACTAGAAAATTAGGGATGTCCTTCTCCAGGTCTTTCCTGCCATGGTTCTCTGCCAGCCACACCCTCTAGTTCTCAGAAAGTTCTTTTCTTAGTTCCCCCGGCCAGAAAGATTGGATTTTTTTCAAAATGGCCTCCTGCCCTCTGGCACAGATCCAAATAACTAGGGTGCAGAGGCAAAGGAAAAACTGAGGGGAGCAATAACAGACACGCCCCCCACCACGTTCACCTATGGTAGGAGCTCCTTTTTCCCAGTTCCTCTCTCCAGAGATTCCTCTTAGGGTCTTAGGAGCCTGTGCCACTGTGCACTTGGGGCTGGCTCAGAGGCAAAGCAGGACAACTAAAAGAAAAATAAAACAGGGATTTCACAGCAGAATGTCTCATAAAGGGAGTATATCAAAAGTCATAAGATATGAATCCATTTTATATTGTCTACCCCGTGTTGACCAAGTTATATTCAAGAGTAATTAAAAATTCCTCCAAATTTCTTGTGGCTTTCACCAGTTCCATTTTCTCTACTATACTCCTGAAGAGTTTGAGTTAATAAAAATGAATATGATGATAAAGAGAAAAAAATCAAAAGATAAGGTCTTTGACAAGAGTGAATTATTAATATTGCAGGCAAATAAACATTCTAGGTGCAACAATAGCATGCTCAGGAAGGCCTGTGACCCTCCTGTTTCTTTCACCATTATTCTTGGAAATTTAGAGGTGAAGACTAATAACATTTTCAGAAAACAGATATAAACTAACAAAAGCCTGTCAGAAACAAAATGTTTCCATCTACTAAGAAGATATCATCTCTTCTTATGAATCAGTTTCTTTTAGTGAAATTCATCTGAAATATACTTATCACTGCCAATAAATTGGAAATTTGTCTATAGTAAATGTATATTCATGACAGTAATAGAGTTAAATTTTCATTTTATAGCCTTATCATTATGGGATGAATTTTCTTTAAAGAGAACTTTATTATTTCCATCACTGTCCTAATTGGAATCAAAGTATCATAAGTTTTCAAGAGATCTCAGTGGTCTTTTACATATTAAAGAGCTAAGCATAGCAATTTATTTTGATTATCAAGAAGTTCATCCAGGAGCTTCTGGATGCAATTTGTCTATTACTGTTTTTAAGATAAGGTGATGCTGAGCTATTGCACCCTAAAGAAGAAAATAATGAAATGTCTCTGATATTTTCTGTTGCATATCTCTGTCAGTGTATTTTGGAATTACATTATTCTATTCTTGGAAAATGTGAAGGTTCTGATAAGCAAAAGCTTTTCTTGATAAATTTGTAGTTACAATGGGACTATGATATTGAAATTTGACAGTAAGATATAGTCCTTTAAGCCAAGTCAATACATTGCAAGCATACACCGATTATATTATGATAACTGAATCTATCATAGCATTGCTAAGCTGTTATCAAGAAGGCAAAATTTTACACATAATAAAAAATCAAAAGAAGAAATGATTAAATTTAATCATACTACCTGGTATATTGTAAGGTGAGAGAACATTTATTGTCATTATTGATTTAGTGTGTCTTAGGAGGGTGATGAGTTTTGCTAGAATTAAAAAGCCATGAGTAAATTTCTTAAAGCCAGAAATATTTCCATGTTCTAAGCTGTGCTAACTACATGTGTCTTTCAAGTCCTGAAGTGCAGTTCAATCAAGTAGAGATGCTGTACATGTAGAATACACACCAGATCACAAAGATATTGTTTGAAATAAAGAATGTAAAAATCTCATTAACAATTTTTATTCTAATGACATGTTTAAATGATAATATTTTGGCTATGTGGGGTTAAATAAACTACATCAAGGTATAAAAGAGGAAGGAAGTTCATATGTTTCAAGTTAGGGGATGGTTAGTTGAAAGTGAGAATTTATTTACTCAGTCTATTTGAATAAAATTTATTGAGGAAGCTTAGTGTATTTCTTGAGAGCTCTAGCTCTAGACTCAGATTGTCCAAGTTCAAATTTCCTACCACTGACTGGTCTTGGGTAAAATTTTTAACATCTTTAAACCTCTGTTTGTTTTCATATACACTGGAAAAGATAACAGTGGTGATTATAATTTATAGAGTTGTTGCAAGAATTTAAAAAGTAATGCACTTAAAATGCTTACATTGTCCATGCTGTTCAACCAAAGACCATCAGGAAAGTACTTGTAATTGAACACAGTGAGTTTATTACTCATTATGGTGAAACAGAAAGCACAACATGAGGATTCCTGGATAGCTCAGGGACAAGTATTAAGAGGGTATCTATTATAGGATATGGGGTTCAATTGGGGGTTTGGGAAAGACACTCTAAGGAAGTGGGGGTGATTCTGTGATTGGATATCTCAATAAATCTTACCCATGATTAATGCAGACTTTATATAGCAAGTCTAAAGTTGTAAACCATAAGGTAGTAGCTGTAGCAGCCATAGCATTACACATATTAGCCAGGATATGGGCATGTTTGGTATTTTATACAGTAATTTGTTTTGTCTGTGCTGAAACACAGTTATAAAGTGGTATTGTTTTTGTCTCATGGTCTCACAGTGACCTTGTGTAATGTTGGAGAGATTTTTTTATGCCCAGCAGGAGAAAAGCATGGCCTTAATGTGTCAGATCACTTCCTCTGTCTATCAGGGGTCTGCTTTTTAAATTTTTAATTTTATTTCTCAGCACTGTACCTAATACTTACTAAGCATTCAATAAATATCTGAAGTTAATTTCAAATGGTGATATCAAGTAAATAGAGAGTTTATGACTGCACTCGGAGAAGCTACCATTTAATGGCCTGGTAAAGAAGAAAGAGACTGCAATAGAAAATGAAATATAACCAGAAAGATGGAAAGAAAACAAAGAGAGTGTGATGCCACAAATCTGAAGGAAGGAAATCTTTCGGGGAAAAGAAAAGTGGTGAACAGCTGTCACATTTGCTATAAGACCAAGGAAGATGAATTCTGAACACTGGAATTAGTGACAGGGAAGTCAACTTAGCCATAAAAGTTTCAGTGGAGTCATAGTGGTGAAAGCCAGACTGAAGTAGGATGAGAAATAAGCAGGAGGTAGATAATTGCTTACAAAAAAAAAAAAGTAAAATTTGTGTACTAGTCAAGGAAGATTTTAATTATTTTTAACATGGAAATCATTTTTATATTCAAGTGTTTGTGGAAAAGTTCCAGTCAAGTAGAAGAGGTTAAATATTCAGTAATGATAATGATAAGAAAAAACGGTAATGAAACATTCTAAAAATTACTGGCAGAAATAGAATTCAAAATTAATGTTAGTAATTAGGGAAACCATTGTAGGGTATTTTGTTGTGGTTGTTTGCCTATATTTCTGACAACTTTTTTGGTCTGTGACTAAAAGACCTAAAAGAACAATTGTAGAGGAGAAGTTTATTTGGAAATCCTGAGTTCAGAGGTCTCAGTCCAAACTTGGCCAACTCCATTCCTTGGGGCCTGAGGTGAGGCAGAACATCACGGTAGAAGTATGTGGTGGAGGAAAGTGTCTGGAAGCATGGCACCAGGAAGCAAAGAGAGACCAAGTTCAGATAACTAAATATGTACTCCAAAGGGACACCCCCAATGACCCACCTCCTCCAACCACATTCTACCTGCCTACAGTCACCCTATCAGGGGACTAATGAACTGACTGGGTTGAAGTTCTTATAACTGATAACTTTCACCTCTAAACCTTCTTGCATTATTCACAAATGAGCTTTTGGGGAAAAACTAATATGCAAACTATAATAGTATCATTCAAGATACTTGTCATAATTGACAAAGTGAAATTAGTGAATGATTCCAAATTTATAAATGACATAACTAGAATTGTGTTTGTGAAGTAATAGCATTATGTGAAAGATAGATTGGAGGATTTCAAAACTGGAGGCACAGACACCACTTAGAAAAGTAACCCAGGAGTTCCTAGAAAGAGGGTATGGATTTGAACCACAGTGAAAACCACTGGGATAGAGAAGAGGAAGGATGTAGGAGGACTGTAGTAAAGAGAGGTCACCAGTTATATTGAATGTCAAAGGTAAGTGACATAGAATAGAGAAACTCCTGGATTAAGACTTGAGCTACCTAAAAGAGGATGATGCCCTTCATTTTGTAAGAAATACAAGAGAAAAAGGTTTGAAGAACACTATCAAGGGATGGCAAAGACTGGACATTTGTTAACATTCATTCATTCATTTTATAAATTTCTTTAAATTCTCTTTTATGTCAAGAATTGTACTAAACTCTGAGAAAACAGTCATGAGCAAGAGTGCCATAACCTGTCCTGTTGGGGCTTACTTTTCTTTTTGAGTTAGAGAAAATACTTTTAAGATATTCCTCTAGTTCTCTCTCTCTCTCTTTCCATATGGAGAAACATCACTAAAAGTGAATTCTTCCATATGGAGGAGAGAGAGAAAATGACAGAATGTTGATAACTTTCATCTTCAAATATGTGTGTTTCACACCAGCCAACCTGAACAAAGCAGTACATAACTAAGGGAGGCATAAGCCTAACATCTATGGTTATTTTGGTGGTCAGATTACATTAACCATCAGTCTGATTTTATATATAACACAACTTTATACTTATCCACATGCCATACTGATTTGCATGTCCTTTGAAATTGGATGGAGCTGGGTTTGAATTCTAGCTCTGCCCCTCTAGATATGAAAACACATTCAATCTTTATTAAACATTTATTGAGAGAGATAATACATTTTTCATGAGGTATAAGGAATAAGTGAGGCAAGTATACAGAATGCCTGGCATTATTTTTGACACATATTTCTTTGGATCATGATATAGGGTTAGGTGAATTGTGATATCATCTTTTAGGGTCACAATACCACTAAAGGTGCATTTGCCCCAAAATTAGCTTCTACTTCTACTCCTGAGATTGCTATATAGTGTGTTGCCAACAAGTTATATTCATTTGCCTCATCTTTAAAGAACCCTAACTGTAGATGAATTTTCATGGACTGATTTAATAAGTCTATATCTCTCTAGGACACAGTTTTGTGCAAGTGCCCATTTGGCATAAATATGAGTGGCACGTCCTATGGGTCATGCTACACTGAATATTGATAAATTAGTTTTTCAGCCAATTACTGTTAACCTACCTCATGAAATACCTTCTATACAAAGCTACAATCTATATTTTAAAAATAATTTTTATTGGAAGAAAGAGAGTGACTTAGAAAATGGATACCTAGGAAGAGAATTTAAAAGGAAGAGAATCATAGAAAGAGGGTGTCTGCCACACATTTTCAGTAATGTTTAACAGTCGAGTGCAGTTAAGCAGAATTTTTAGTAGTTGTTTATAAATTCCCAGCCCTTTAAATTCACATGTTGAAAAAAATGAGGCTACTTCAACTAATTATAACATCTTCGGGACTACTGGCCAAAGTCCTGTGGGCTTTCTGGAGTCAGTAAACTATCACAAAAGGCCTAGGATTATTTTCACCATTATTCTTTTAATGCTCCATGGACATGCTGCCCACAAACACTCCACGCAATACGATGTGGAAAGCATTAAGTAATTCTCAACCAGGAGGATTTTAAAATCTTCTGAGAGGCTAACTAATCCCTACAAGGAGTGATTCTCAGAAGGAAGCTTTTCCCCTAAAATGAGCAATGCCTGAGAAACCTAACTATAGCTCTTATAAGATTAATATTAGAAAAGAGAGAGGAGGGTGGGGGTGGTGCTGTAACTCACAAGTCTTAGTAAACTTAGCTTTCTTTAGAAAGAATACATCCTCCAACTTCACTGTGCATTAACAAAGTGATTGACTCAGGGGAATATTCTAGAAATATTTAAAGCTTTTTTATTGTTCCCATAGAGTAATGAAGAAAATCACATTAAACTGCAATAAAGCATCCAGGTATTTTAACCCTTTTCCCTTCGATCTTCCACTACATCTCTAGAAATAGTATAATTGGAAATAGTATGATCTATTGCCAATGGTGTGATGCCAATGGTATGATGCCAATGGTGCTATGAGGTACACACATCTATTCAATGCCAGTCTTTCTTCCTGGTTACAGATTTAAATAATTGTAGTGCCAAATCCTAAGACATTAGGGCAAATTGTTATGAGTGAGATCTGAGTGTACACTGATCATTGGGGCTCTGTGAACTTTCCAGATGAGCTATGTCTATGTCAACTTTATCTAATCCATGTGATTTTCCTATATAATGAAATAAAATGGGAAAATACCATAGAATTTAGAATTAGAAAGGCCTAACTCACACTAAGTCCTCTATCCTACAATCTTTGGTTTACTCAGAAAACATTGTGATTTTTTTTGTGTGTGTGTGTGTGATATTAGGGATTGAATCCAGGGTTTTATGCATACTAGGCAAGAACTGTAGTACTGAATACACTCCAAACCCCCTTTAATTTTTTATTTTGAGACAGGGTGTTGATAAGTTGCCCAGGTTAGCCTCCAAACTTGGAATCCTCCTGCCTCAGTATCCCAGGTAGCTGGGATTACAGGTGTGCACCACTGCCTATTGAGAACTCTTTGATCTTTAGTTTCTTTATCTTTGACAGGGTAGTGAGGGTAGTGGCAACACCTACTGCACAGTCCTTTATAAAGACTATGCTAACTCCTAGATAGATGTTCAATATGTGGTAGCCATTACATTAATCATGAATATGGTATTCTAACAAAGACAACCTCTGGGATACCATGGTTATAAGAAATAACAGCATTTCGAATACATTTCATATTTAAAAAGAATTCTTGAAATCAATCCTTCTTTAAGCCACGAAAAGCAAAACAAAACAAAATGAAAGCAGGTTGGGTGGCAGAATAAAATTTCTGTATGACAGGAAAGAAAATATCTAGCCGTTTCATTGCTTTTAAACTTCTTTCCTGAATTTTCAGTTTCCTGAAATAAGAATGAATATTTCTCACAGGTAGAATGTTATGATGACCCAAGGCCTCCAGCCCCTGTGATAGGCCCTTGATTCAGTTCCCTCCCATGGCAGAAGTGAAGTGACGAAGCAAATGCAATGAAAGGCCAAATCTACTGACTTAAATTAGTCACAAGGGAGATTATCCTGGGTGAGCCTGACTGCGTCAGTTTGAAGCCCTTCTTCTGAGGTCAGAGAGATGTTCTTGCTGACCTTGGAAAGCACGCTGCTGAGTTGTGAGAGATACGCAGAAGGGTCAAGTGGGAAGGAACTGGGGTCACCTCTAGGACCTGAGACTAGCATTTGTTTGCAACCACCAAGGAATAGGAGACCTTAGTTCTATAATGGCAAACAACAGAATTCTGCCAAAAATTATTTTAATTTGAGGTGGTTTCCTGAGTTCTAGAAAGTCCTGCTGAGCCCTTGATTGCAGCCTGTGAGAGTCCAAATTCATGCAAATAGAGATAATATTGTGGGTTTTTAAAGTTTGTATGTTTGTGGCAATTTGTTAAAGGGAGGTAGAAAACTATCACAAAATTGACTTTTCTCTAGTCTTCTAACAGTCTACATATACATATATTCAGGAGGAGATAATGTCCACAATCAAAGAATATGACTGGAATAAAATAGTTTCAGCAGTCAAGCCTTTGAACCTACTTCAAATTTTTCAAACATTTAAATAGACTTATTAGAATACAGTTTGAAGGCAAGAAATTGTACTTTATAAATAGAGAAAATAAATTTTACTTCCCATTTCATTATGAAACTACAAACCTTTATCATTAACTTGGCTAGCCCAAATTATAGCGGTCCTTAATTAAAGACACAGCAACTTGACCACCATCCTAATAAAGTAGCCAGAATGTCAAGGCACACTCAATTTAATTGGAAGGAATTATTCTGGTTTACCAACATAAATAATGTAAATAATCTTAAAGAAGTAATGATAAATAACAAGAAACCCTAGGAGAGTTAATAAGGAGTTTAAATGTAAATCCTTATATTTGATTAGCTGTTTTAACATTATATGACTTATTCTAGAGATAGTACCAGACATTTATGGCTTCCAAACATACCTAAAAACTAAAAATCTAGATATTAAGAGTCACGAACTTTGGGAAAGAAGAAAATGAGTTTGGGAATTACAACAATGGATTCTTACTTTAAATCTGTGTATGTTTAAATGAATTGACTGAAATAGACATATGGTGACACATTTTTAAAGATTAGGGAGTTAATAGTAAGTACCTTAAAACCATCAACAAAGCAAGTTGTACATTACTTGAAGAACTAAATTGGGTTTGCAGCTATAAATAAAAGTAGGCTAAAGAATCAGGCAAAAATTATCTGTGGAAAACTAGCAAGAAACACAAAAGCATCAATAAACCACATATCCTTTTTTCTTTTGAAGCAAGAACATATTAGTCACTACACAGGACTTACTAAGTAAATTTGGTTCTTGCAGACTCACAAATGTAAATCTGAATGTGTATGCATGTGAATATGTTTGTGTGTGTATGCACATATGAATGAAAGTTGGAAGGACTTATGAAGAAAAGCACCCAAGATTTTTGTCCCTCACTTAAGTGAATTTAGAAGCTATGTAAATCACATTCTTTTTGTTTTGTTGTTGTTGTTCTAATTAGTTATACATGACAGTAGAATGTATTTCAACACATCATATATAAATGGAGTGTAGCTACTCATTCTTCTGGTTGTACATGATATAAAATCACACAGGTTATGTAAGAATATATGTACATAGGGTAATAATGTCTGATTAATTCTACTACCTCTATATACCACCCCTTTACTCCCCTTTGCCTAATCCAAAGTACCTCTATTCTTCCCTAGCCCCTACCCCATTGTGAATTAGCATCTACATATCAGAGAAAACATTTGACCTTTGGGTAAATCATGTTCTCATCAGTAAGAAGAAAAGTCGATTCACATTTTTCTCTAAATAGGTCATTTATGGTGAAGGTTATGTTTTGAAGTTTCTTAACTATTCTACCTTATTCCTAATCAAAGTCAACTTTTCCAGAAAATTGGTGAATGCTTATTAACCATTCCTTAGCCAGGGAAGAAGATATGAGTCTAACAAACAGTAAATGAATTTCATTTTCTGACCTTATTCAAAGCTTGACAGCTCATGTCAACCATCTCCAGTGTTGAGGGGCAGTGTAAGTATCTTGATGACTAATACTTACGTGTCCATCATTACTCTGAACTTTCATATTTGAAAGAATATGAAAAAAATAATTTCCATCAGTGTTAAGTAAATAATATACGTGGCTTCTGTGACTGATCAAATGACAAACTTCAATCAGGTTTCCTCCTCTAAGATAGTATCTAATTTTTCTGTTGCAAGGAGATTGTTTTTTGAATACGAGCAGGAGATTAACATGGTTTTATTCTCACTTTTTCTATTCAACAAGAACAAACTTAATTTAACCTTGTTTTACTATGCAAGAATATGTGTTTATTTACAGAAAAATCAAAAAATGCAAATAAGTGAAAAGAACAGTAAAACGTTCATAACTCGCCCCCTCCACTTTTGTAAAATAGTCTTCCTTTTGTCTATGTAAAATATATGTCTATGTATACATACACACCCTTTACAGGTATAAATACAACAGGTAACGTAAAACTTAAATTTAAAATCCTCTGCGTAGCTCAACAACTCTGGGTTTTATGGCAGCATAGGTTGGAGGGTGCAGCCGAGAGTTCCCATGGGTCCTCTGAATTGCAGGGGCAAGCCCATGATAGAGAACGATGTGCTGATATTTATCAACAATGATGCCTATATTTTCATGGGTTCTAGCAATAAACATAACACTTGTCACAAATTTAATAGGTTAAATTTGTATCATAATATATTGATAACATACTTGTACACAACTCTTGCTTCAGGGTGCAACTGCATTCAGCATAGAATCGCAAGCTAATAAAAATGGTAACAGAAACAGTTTTACGACCCTCCATTGACTTGTGTTTTACATTATATTATCTTATTGCAGACATCTGAATTAAAGGTTAACAAACAGTATTAATGGGTTGTCTAGATGAATGTACACTGCATGAATACATGCTTCTTGCAATTCTATTGGTTTTAATATTATACATGCTTTATGATTTGGGTTAAGACATGACTGTAAATGGATGATGGCTCTTGACTAACTCTTTTAAGTAGTATGAAATAGCACATTTTGTTAGACTTCCTCCAATTAAGTGCATATCCACCATTAAAGCAATCTGTCATCATTTTAACAATGTCATTAATATCTACAATATAATTCGCAGGGCCTTTGTTCTTCCTTCAAAATTAGTAGCACATACATTTATATAGAAAGCATGAAATACAAAAACAGATTTAAGAAGCCTTCAATCCTAAGCTATACAAATATTTTTAAATGGGTTACATAGAAAGTCTGACTTTGCTAATGAAGAAAAGCCCACAGAAATTATATATCCATTAGAAGGGAGTAATGATATAAAATATAAATTTCATTTCTTTCTAATGTAGCAGTCAAGAAATATGGTTTACTGTATTGCTAAATGTACTTTAGCTAATGAAAATAATTTGAATTATTAGGATATTGAAGGTAAAAATTAGTATATAAAATTTATTATATACATTTGTAAATGAATATTATCCATTTTAGAAATATTTTTTAAATTTCTTAATTCATAAAATAATACATTAAATGCCTAATTAAAAAGATATTATTTTATTAGCAAAATTTAGATGGTAATATCCATTGCTAAAATATCTTATTTACTATTGTGCCTTCAGTAAATACTTTAAAATTCAGTCAAAAATAAATACAAAGAAAAAACAAGTTCAAAAAACCCAGAAGAGTTTCTGCTTCAGGAAGTGTATTTCTTTCTATCCAGATTCACATCAAAGTATGTAATATGATATATAAATATGAATTAAAAATTAAAATTTGTTTACTGTCAACCAAAGTTGTCAACACATATATAGGCTTTCATAGTTTTACTTAATTTTCCTCATTGATAATTAGTTTACAAATGAAGTATCAAATGAATTCTAACTAGAAGGATAGAGATAGAGTAATCATTTTTCGGGTTAAAAAATTCTCTTTTCTTTAGATTTGCTATTTCATGCATGAATCTTAGAATCATGTACAAATAATTGGTTGCAGTCATGTCTTTTTTCCCTTTAGTAGAGCATAAATTTCTTTAAATTCAAATTAATATTCTGTCTCTCCAAAACTCTTGATGAGCTTTCCCTAGTACCTTGTGCACTATAATTACTAAATGAATTCTGTGCAATTACCTTAAATGTAACATGTACACAATTAATTCACTCTCTCCACCTCAACTGTTCCTCCTCTGTAGTCCTCATCTTGGTAGTTTCCAACCACCAAGCCTTTCAAGCAAACTATAGTCACCCTCAACTTGCTCCCTCAGATTCAGTCAAAATCCTGCCTCTGTTTAAAAATTCTGTTTCTCGACTTTGTTTTTCTCTTCCATCCTCATTATCACTACCTCTTGCAAGACCCTCTTTTCATTATCAGTAGACTTTTAGGGTAATATTTCTGGTGGCACGAATTATGTTTCTCCTCAAAACACTTAATATTTTCCTGGTTTCAATGTTTAGGGCATATCTGAACGCTATTTCCTAAATCCAAAAACATGATCCTTGGTGGTACTAAGGGAACTTTTGATCATTCTATTTAGCATTTGTACATGGGTATTTCTCAGATTTTCTCTACAATAAGGTTATTGTTCTGCAAAGAACTTTTCCTCTCAGTTTTTTTCCCAGAATTCTGCCTTTTTTCTACTTATCCCCATCAGGCATGACTTAATGCAGAACTATTAAGAATGCTTTAAAGAAACCTAAGGTATTTAAATATACCACATTAGATTAGAGCCATCTTAGTCTGTTTTCTGCTCCTATAACATGGGTAGGATAATTTATAAAGAAAACAACTTTATTTCTTACTATTCTGGAACCTGGGAAGTGCCAGAGCATGGTGCCAGTGTCTGATGAGGGCTTTCACACTGCATCATCCTGTGGTGAAAGGTACAAAGGCAAGAATAAGAGAGCTAGAGAGGGCTGAACTTGCTTTCATAACAAGTCCAATAGCACAACAGCTAATTTACTTCTGCAATAACACCATTAATCCACTCAGAAGAGCAGAGTTTTCACAACACAATTTACCTCATATATTGGATCCCACCTTCCCATACTGTTGTAATTGGGATTAAATTTCCAACACAGGAAATTTGGGAGACATATTAAAACCACAGCAAAAGTCAAAGAGAATTTAAATTTGAGAACAAAACACTGAATACATAAGCAAAGATAATCTATTTTAGATTTAAAGCAATATCAAGTAAGATCAAATCTGTATTTTTTCTCCAGTGGAAACTTTGAAGACATGATGATGAATTTCAGGAAAGTCTTTTCTCTAAAAGGCAAATGGACCTCAACTCAAGTGAAGAAATTACTTCATCCTCTCTACAGAATCTTTTGTCCCCTAAAATAACCACCTTAGACAAAAAAAAAAAAAAATACCAGTGTCAAAATGTTGAATTATTATATTGCACCAAACCATATTAACTGTTTCTGAGGCTATTTTGTGTTATATCCAGACAATCCAAATCATGTAAGAGAAGTAAATTCATCTTCTTCCACTTTTGAGGAGAAATATAATTCATACCACCAGATATTACCCTAAAAGTCTAAGGATAAACAAATATCTAACTTGTTCATTTCGATCCATTTTGTAATCTCTTATTTAGTGCCAACCAATGGACCAGACTTGGACCACTTGCCTTCTCTTGATGCTTTCTGCTTCATCAGAAGACAGAATGTGAATACAGGCAATCAACATGGGACATTTCAATATTAAATAGGATTCACCTAGAAATTCCTAGATCTTAAGAAATCTGCAATGGAAATCAGGAGACTGTAGTCAAAACCATGAATGAAACTCAAATTATCTATTGAAACTTTGTAAAATAACTTGAACTCTCTGCCCTTAAGTTTTTTCATTGAGTAAGCAGAATAATTATGGCTAACACTAAATATTTGATACCTGCAATATTCTATGCACAATTGATGCATTAATTCTCACAACAGTTCTTTAAGGCAGATACTATAATCTATATTTCATGGATAGGAAATCAGAAGCACAGACAGAAGTGGAAAATATTTAAACTCATAAGTTAGTAAGCAAAAGAGACTGAATGTAAACCAAGATAATTTGACTTGTGAGTTAACACACTTGCCATGTACTGTGATATCAATTTCAGTGGGTCATTGTGAGAAGTTAATAAGTAAATATGAAAATGTGTCTTATAAACTCTGAAGTGTTATATAAGTCATCATCATTTTATTATTATAATAAATCTATTACTAAGATGCTATGTGAAAGTTCTAATGTTTTTCAAGGATCGCCACAAACTCGTTTGCTAATGACCTGGAGAAGAGGGAGAGCTACTTTCACATTCCTCTAGTTCACTGAAGATAAGGAGAAAGACAGGAAAATACTGTTACTGTCTTCCAGTACTGTTGATGCCTCACTGAATCCCCAACAACACTTCCATCACAGAAGCATTGTTGTCCCACCATATACATAAGGAATCTGAGGCTCAGAAAAGTAGGAAACTTACTAAGTTTTCAGTAGAGGGTAGGGAATGTAACTCAGATTTATCTCATTCAAGATCCAGGTTCTTTCCACATTATCATACTGTCTTATGAAGTGGCATAGAAGGTATTCCCACTTGACTATTCAAGATAAAAACACAGCTCTGTGTGTTGGACATCTATTACAAATGAGTGGTCAAAGAAAATGTCTGTTTCCTCAACAAGAAAATGTCCTTATCTGGGGTTAAATTATAGTTCTTCTCTTCATTTATGTTTTGGGGAAAATGGGCTCTTATGCCACATGACAGTAACCAAAATGGAATCTAAAATATTTTTAAATGGCTAAAGGAAAAAAGTGCCATGAGAAAAATTTGTTTATAAACCTATCTAAATGTAAGGATAGATTACATAATTGCATGCAATGCTTTACTAACTTGAGATCAATAATTTTTTCTATCTAAAGGTTAAAGTTTCTATTTAGAAAGTAACTCCCCTTGCAATTTTTTAATATCACCAAATTGAGACCATGAAAATATTTTAAATATGTAATTTTTCATTTTTACAAACCACATAAACAACTTTACTTGTTTTGGTTAATGTGCTGACTTTAAATCCAAACCTAGCCATTTTAAGATGAACTTTCCAGTTAGCTTTAATTAAAGGTTTTCTTTCCATTAAGGTCATATATGGCAATTTGAATAACCATTTATTCTCAGATTGATAAGTAGGTAGGTAGGTAGATGGACAGATAGATATATAGCGATAGAGATATAGATAAAATTTTTTGTGATGCTTAAGTTTGAACCCAGGGCCTCACACACTGAACAGGTACTCTATCACAAGCTACACCCCAGACTGCAACAATAATTGCTAACACCTGATATAGGCTAGGAGCCCTGTAAAAGTAGAAGATGCAGGGTTTTCAAGATGGCGGCCTAGAGGGTGGCTGCATTTCATGTTGCTCCAGGACTCAGGATTCAAAAGAGGAGATATTGAGACACTTGGGACCAACTCAAAGCAGCCGGGTGACTCTCACAGGTTGGGAAGGCGTCCCGGCTGGGACAGTGGTCCCGGAACGCAGGGAACTTTGTGAAGTAGAGCTGCCGGTGAGACGCCCCTCCCCCCACTGGAGCAGTGAACTCGGACAACTGGGAGCGCCGAAAAGGAGGCCGCTCGGCACAGCCTGGGACTCGGAGCAACCACTGGGGCTCCGGCGGCTGCCCAGGGGAGGAGTAGCGAGGAGAGCTGTGTGGACTCAGGACACCGGGGCCTGCCCTGAGGAGGAGGAGGAGGAACGTGGCCGCGTGGATTCGGAGTGACTGCACCAGAGCTACAGGCGGTTGCCAGAGGAGAAGCTGCGTGGTGAGCTGTTTGGACTCAGAACGACGCTTCTGAACACCGGGGCCTGCCCTGAGGACGAGAGGAGGAAGAGGAGCGCGGCCGCTTGGATTCGGGGTGACTACACCAGAGCTACAGGCGATTGCCAGAGAAGGGGCTGCGTGGCGAGCTGTTTGGACTCAGACCACTTCTGAACCCCGGGGCCTGCCTGGAGGAGGAGGAGGAGGAGGAGGAAGAGCGCGGCAGGTCGTTTGGACTCGCAGTGACTGCATTAGCGCTCCAGGTGGCTGCTCAGAGGAGAAGGCAAGTGGTGAGTTGTTTGGACTTAAAGTGACAGCGCCTGAACACAGGGGGGCTGCCTGGAGGAGAAGCGTGGTGGGTCGCTTGGTCTTGAGTGGCCACACCAGAGCTCCGGGTGGTTGCTCAGAGGACCCGTGCTGCGGGTCACGTGGATTAAGAGCCACTCAGAGCGACCGCTCCTGAACACTCGGGGGGTTATCTGGAGAAGGAGGAGGAACGGGGAGGGTCACTTCGACTCGGAGTGATTGATTGCCCCGGGCTACGGGTGGTTGGTGGAGGTGGAGGCAGGCAGTGAGTTTCTTGGACTCCTAGTGACCGCACCGGAATACTGGGCGGCTGTCTGGAGGAAGAGGCGTGTGGCGGGTCTCTGGGTCTCAGAGCGATTGTACGGGGCCCCAGGTGGCTGCTCAGAGGAGGGGCCGCATAGCCAGGCGATTAGGTGCAGAGCAGGGTCCCAGGATCTAGGAGGCTTCTGGGTGGAAGAGCCGCACAGAGACAGGCTTAGGGCGGAGCGAAGGTTCCAGGCCTGCGGGCAGATTCTCTGAGGAGGGGCAGCCTAAGGAGATTCATCTGCGAAGGGTGAGGCTCCCAGGCCCAGGAGGTAGGGCCAGGCCCCTGGAAACTTTGCAGAGGAAGGCAGCCCAGCCTAGGCAGTAGCTGTAAATTGAGGGGAACCTCTAGGAGGGTACTGACCAGCGAGACCTCCCCACCGGGTGAGTCTTCCCTGCCGGGTGAGGTTTCCCCACAAGGATGGTGAAACTAGAGACTCAGGCCCAAACATGCCTTGCCTCAGCCTGCAGCCTAGGTCCCCTTTGGATGACCATTGGTCAACAAGTGGAGGCACCTCTGCCCACTAGCAGGGATTATACCCCACCTGAAGGCCACCACTCCTAGAGAGGCAGCTTCATTGTGGAGCACCGCATTATCAACTTCCTCCAAGACTTCAGGCTACTGAAGGCTAAGGGGGGATATATATAGAAATCTTCAGGGACATTGTAAGTCAATAGAGGAAATCTGCAATATCTCAGCAAGCCACTGATACCTGAACAATATGAGAAAACAAGGAAAGAAAATGCTGCAAACAAATCTAGATGTTACATCAATAAAACCCAATGACAGCATGGCAGAAGAAATGACAGAAAAGGAGTTCAGAATGTACATAATTAAAATGATCAGAGAAGCAAACGATGAGATGAAAGAGCAAATGCAAGCATTGAATGATCGCACCAATCGACAGTTAAAAGAGCAAATACAGGAAGCAAAAGATCATTTCAATAAAGAGTTAGAGATATTGAAAAAAAAACCAAACAGAAATCCTTGACATGAAGGAAACAATAAACCAAATTAAGAACTCCATAGAAAGCATATCCAATAGGATAGAACACCTGGAAGACAGAACCTCAGACATTGAAGACAAAATATTTAACCTTGAAAACAAAGTTGAACAAACAGAGAAGATGGTAAGAAATCATGAACAGAATCTACAAGAACTATGGGATATCATTAAAAGGCCAAATTTAAGAATTATTGGGATTGAGGAAGGCCTAGAGAAACAAGCCAAAGGAATGAACAATCTATTCAATGAAATAATATCAGAAAATTTCCCAAATCTGAAGAATGAAATGGAAAATCATGTTCAAGAGGCTTATAGGACTCCAAATATACAAAATTACAACAGACCCACACCAAGGCACCTTATAATGAAAATACCTAGCATACAAAATAAAGACAGAATTTTAAAGGCTGTGAGAGAAAAGAACCAAATTACATTCAGGGGGAAACCAATACGGATATCAGCAGACTTTTCAATCCAGACCCTAAAAGCTAGAAGGGCCTGGAACAACATTTTTCAAGCCCTGAAAGAAAATGGATGCCAACCAAGAATCTTATACCCAGCAAAACTTACCTTCAAATTTGACGATGAAATAAAATCCTTCCATGATAAACAAAAGCTAAAAGAATTTACAAAAAGAAAGCCAGCATTACAGAACATTCTC
Source organism: Sciurus vulgaris (assembly GCF_902686455.1). Classification (NCBI taxonomy): domain Eukaryota; kingdom Metazoa; phylum Chordata; class Mammalia; order Rodentia; family Sciuridae; genus Sciurus; species Sciurus vulgaris. Next base: position 87,340,515 of record NC_136462.1, read on the forward strand.
AGCAAAATATTCCATGAGGAAGAGATGAAAAACAAAGAAACAAATCAGCAAAGGGAGGAATTATCCTAAAGGAATTGTCAAATAAAGGAGGAAACAAGTTGTGTCAAACAAATAAATAAATAAAATTTAAAAAATGAACCAAATGACCGGGAAACCAAATCATATCTCTATAATAACCCTGAATGTTAATGGCCTGAATTCATCAATCAAAAGACATAGACTGGCAGATTGGATTAAAAAGAAAGATCCAACAATATGTTGCCTGCAAGAGACTCACCTCATAGAAAAAGATACCCATAGACTAAAGGTGAAAGGATGGAGAAAAACATACCATGCACATGGACTCAGCAAAAAAGCTGGAGTATCCATCCTCATTTCAGATAGTGTGGACTTCAAGCCAAAGTTAGTCAGAAGGGATAAAGAAGGTCATTTCATACTGCTTAAGGGAAGCATAAATCAGCAAGATATAACAATCATAAACATCTATGCCCCAAACAGTGGCTCATCCATGTTTGTCAAACAAATCCTTCTCCATTTCAGAAACCAAATAGACCATAACACAATAATACTAGGTGATTTTAACACGCCTCTCTCACCACTGGACAGATCTTCCAGACAAAAATTGAACAAAGAAACCATAGATCTCAATAACACAATCAATAATTTAGACTTAACCGACATGTATAGAATATACCATCCAACCAAGAGCGAATACACTTTCTTCTCAGCAGCACATGGATCCTTCTCCAAAATAGACCATATATTATGCCACAAAGCTAATGTTAGCAAATACAAGAAGATAGAGACACTACCATGTATTCTATCAGATCATAATGGATTGAAGTTAGAAATAAATGAAGGAGTAAAATACAGAAACTATTCCAACATCTGGAGATTAAACAATATGCTATTATATGATGAATGGATAACAGAAGATATTAGGAAGGAAATTAAAAAATTCTTAGAGGTAAATGAGAACAAAGAAACATCATATCAAAATCTCTGGGACACTATGAAAGCAGTACTTAGAGGGAAATTTATTTCATGGAGCGCATTTAATAAAAGAAGTAAAACTCAACAAATAAATGACCTAACACTACAGCTCAAAGCCCTAGAAAAAGAAGAACAGAACAGCACCAAAAGTAGTAGAAGACAGGAAATAGTTAAACTCAGAGCTGAAATCAATGAAATTGAAACAAAAGAAACAATACAAAAAATTGACAAAATAAATAGTTGGTTCTTTGAAAAAATCAACAAAATTGATAAACCTTTAGCCACACTAACAAAGAGAAGACAAGAGAAAACCCAAATCACTAAAATTCGTAATGAACAAGGAAATATCACAACAGACAGGATTGAAATACAAAACATAATTAGAAGCTATTTTGAAAATCTATACTCCAACAAAACAGAAAACCTCGAAGACATCAACAGGTTTCTAGAGACATATGAATTGCCTAAACTGAACGAGGAGGACATAAACAATTTAAATAGACCAATTTCAAGTACTGAAATAGAAGAAGTCATCAAAAGCCTACCAACAAAGAAAAGTCCGGGACCAGATGGGTTCTCAGCCCAGTTCTACAAAACCTTTAAAGAAGAGCTCATTCCAATACTTCTCAAAGTATTCCATAAAATAGAAGAGGAGGGAACCCTCCCAAACTCATTCTATGAAACCAATATCACACTGATACCTAAACCAGACAGAGACTCATCAAGGAAAGAAAATTTCAGACCAATATCCTTAATGAACATCGACGCAAAAATTCTCAACAAAATTTTAGCAAATCGCATACAAAAACATATTAAAAAGATAGTGCACCATGATCAAGTGGGCTTCATCCCAGGTATGCAAGGTTGGTTCAACATCAGGAAATCAATAAACGTAATTCACCATATTAATAGACTTAAAGTCAAGAATCACATGATTATTTCAATAGATGCAGAAAAAGCATTTGATAAAATACAGCACCCCTTCATGTTCAAAACACTAGAAAAAATAGGGATAGTGGGAACATTCCTTAACATTGTAAAGGCCATTTATGCTAAGCCCATGGCTAATATCATTCTAAATGGTGAAAAACTGAAAGCATTCCCCCTAAAAACTGGAACAAGGCAGGGATGCCCTCTTTCACCACTTCTATTCAACATCGTTCTTGAGACTCTGGCCAGAGCAATTAGACAAACCAAAGAAATTAAAGGGATACGAATTGGAAAAGAAGAACTCAAACTATCCCTGTTCACTGATGACATGATTATATATTTAGAGGAACCTGGAAATTCCACCAGAAAACTCTTAGAACTCATAAGTGAATTCAGTAAAGTAGTAGGTTACAAGATCAATGCCCATAAATCCAACGCATTTTTATACATAAGTGATGAATCTTCAGAAAGAGATATTAGGAAAACTACCCCATTCCCAATAGCCTCAAAAAAAATAAAATACTTGGGAATCAATCTCACAAAAGAGGTGAAAGACCTCTACAATGAGAACTACAGAACACTAAAGAAAGAAATTAAAGAACATCTTAGAAGATGGAAAGATCTTCCATGTTCTTGGATAGGCAGAATTAATATTGTCAAAATGGCCATACTACCAAAAGTGCTATACAAATTCAATGCAATTCCAATTAAAATCCCAATGACGTACCTTACAGAAATAGAGCAAGCAATTATGAAATTCATCTGGAAGAATAAGAAACCCAGAATAGCTAAAGCAATCCTTAGCAGGAAGAGTGAAACAGGGGGTATTGCAATACCAGATCTTCAACTCTTCTACAAAGCAATAGTAACAAAAATGGCATGGTATTGGTACCAAAATAGAAAGGTAGATCAATGGTACAGAATAGAGGACATGGACACAAACCCAAATAAATACAATTTTCTCATACTAGACAAAGGTGCCAAAAATATGCAATGGAAAAATGATAGCCTCTTCAACAAATGGTGCTGGGAGAATTGGAAATCCATATGCAACAGAATGAAACTAAACTCATATCTCTCACCATGCACGAAACTAAACTCAAAATGGATTAAGGACCTCGGAATCAGACCAGAGACCCTGCAGATTATAGAAGAAAAAGTAGGTCCAAATCTTCACCTTGTTGGTCTAGGATCAGACTTCCTTAACAGGACTCCCATAGTACAAGAAATAAAAGCTAGAATCAACCACTGGGATAGATTCAAACTAAAAAGCTTTCTCTCAGCAAAGGAAACTATCAGCAATGCGAAGACTTAGCCTACAGAGTGGGAGAATATCTTTGCCAATCATACTTCAGATAGAGCGCTAATCTCCAGAATCTATAAAGAACTCAAAAAGCTCTACTCCAAGAATTCAAATAATCCAGTGGACAAATGGGCTAAGGAAATGTATAGACACTTCACAGAAGAAGATCTACAAGCAATCAACAAACATATGGAAAAATGTTCAACATCTCTAGTAGTAAGAGAAATGCAAATCAAAACCACCCTAAGATTCCATCTCACCCCAATTAGAATGGCGATTATCAAGAATACGAGCAACAACAGGTGTTGGCGAGGATGTGGGGAGAAAGGTACACTCATACATTGCTGGTGGGACTGCAAATTAGTGCAGCCACTCTGGAAAGCAGTGTGGAGATTCCTTAGAAAACTCGGAATGGACCCTCCATTTGACCCAGCTATCCCACTCCTTGGCCTATACCCAAAGGACTTAAAATCAGCATACTACAGAGATACAGCCACATCAATGTTCATAGCTGCTCAATTCACAATAGCCAGACTGTGGAACCAACCTAGATGCCCTTCAATTGATGAGTGGATAAAGAAACTGTGGTATATATACACAATGGAATATTACTCAGCCATAAAGAATGATAAAATTATGGCATTTGCAGGCAAATGGATGAAATTGGAGAATATCATGCTATGTGAGATAAGCCAATCTCAAAAAGCCAAAGGACAAATGATATCGCTAATAAGTGGAGGATGACACATAATGGGGGGGAGGGAAGGGTTAGTGTTAGGGTTAGAGTTAGGGTTAGGGAGGGGGGCAAGTATGGAGGAAGGAAGTACTGTGTAGAGGGTAAAGAGGGGTGGGAGGGGTGGGGGGAAGGGAAAAAATAACAGAATGAATCAAACAACATTACTCTATGTAAATTTATGATTACACAAATGGTATGCCTTTGTGCCATATACAAACAGAGAAACAACATGTATCCCATTTGTTTACAATAAAAAAAAATAATAAATAAAATAAGAAAAAAAAAAGAAATAATTATGGGACAGACAAAATAAAAAAAAAAAAAAGTAGAAGATGCAGAAAACAATAAGAATGGTTCCTGCCTTTTAAGGATTCATTTCACTGTCTATTTAGGGTTTGTGCTAAGAGTAGAAGAGAATTAAGCAAACAATATGAATACCATGTAATGAGTATTTTCATAGGAGAAGTACAAGTTGCTATGTTAGCAACTTAATAGGGGACATAAGTCTAAGGATTCATTGAAGCTCTCTGGAGAGAGGAATACTCATGGTAAGAGCGGAAAAATGATTATGGTGAGGCCAATAGGGTGAAGGAAATTGATGTAGAGTAGGTGGAATTTCAGAGAAAATAACACATTGCTCATGGTCTGGTTTTACATAAAGGCCTTAATACATACAACTCATTAGGCTCTATCACTTGAAGAATGATCAAAATACCCTGTGCATTTTAGTAGAAGTACCACTGTGTATACAGAAGCCATGCCTGAATAGCATCCTAAACTTTGATTCAAAGCTAGAACTTTGATTCTATATTGTATGCTCTTCAAACCAGGATTGAGCATAACTGTCAATACTAAGTAATTTATGATCACCTTTAGATAATCAGCCATCTTGTTCTATTGACTGACATGTCAACTACTTAATAGTACTAGGCATTATAGCTAATGCAAATAATTTTTTGTGAGTTTAATTTAAGGTCTTTATATTGATGTAATTAAAACTTCAGTGACATTTGAAATGTATCACATAATTAAAGCAGCCTAAGATTTACTCAGTCAAGATTTATAAAAGATCAAGGTAGTTGCAATTTTCATTCTTTTATTACACACCTATTATTTCACTGAAGAAATCAGTCTCTATGCATAATATTATATGGCCATATTGCAATCAAGTATTTTGTTATTCTCATGGAAAAATTTTCCATTAATAGAATATCAATATTGGGTGTAGGGACAAATGTTTGTTCAATATTTAAATTAAAGTTGAGTTCTTATTTGCCCATTATCTATCTACGAGGAATTACAAGTTCCAAATTAACTGAGAATTTCATGGTAATCACGTCTTTATAATGAGGTAGTTTGTTATCCCACACCTTCCCTAGTACTGATTCAGCCCCTCCGTGTACTCACTCCATTGATACATTTTACCTACTCATCTTGCTTCCATACTAGTACAAATCATTATTAAAAATCAATTGAAGAACAAAATCACTTATGAATACCTTTGTCTCAGAGCTGTCCTCTTTGATTATGGCTTTCTGATGTGCACAGTATACCACAGAAGATAAGAACAATGTTAGCCAGAAGAAAAATACTACTTACCTGTCTGCAATCCAAGTCAGTTTCTGCCTCCATGGCACCCCAGAACAAATGAATGATTATTCATTTCATATCATATTATTTCTCTATCATATTATTATGTCACTCATTTAAACATATACACACACATGCATGCATACACACACCCACATAATTGCCCATTCAATAAAGGTAAAGTATGGGATCTCTGATTTATTTAGAAAATCCAGGCTTAAAATGGTTGGAGCATGGTGGTGCAGGATGCAAGCCCAAACAAATGATTCATAGTAGGCAATAATCATCTACATGCTGCCAGGCCTGGTGGTGCACACCTGTAATCCCAGTGGCTCAGGAGGCTGAGGCAGGAGGATTGCAAGTTCAAAGCCAGCCTCAGAAACACTGAGCAACTCAGTGAGATCCTGTCTTTAAATAAAATACGAAATAGGGATGGGAATGTGCTTCAATGGCGGAATGCCCCTGAGTTCAATCCCCAGTACCCACCCCCCAAAAAAGAATGGTTTATATGCTACTACTCGATGGGTATTAAGAAAAGGAGTTTGTTCAATATGAAAGGTTATTTTTAAAATGAGTGACAGAACATAAAAAGTGCCCAAATACTGTTGGGAGTCCTATAGATTCTGAGCAATTCCCACAGTATTTGCAGAGATCAACAGAAAAGAAAATTCAAATAGTAACTTTGAAACATTGGTTTTACCTCTGCTTACTCAAAGTCTGGCTGTAAAGAAATATCTGCATCATAATATTATGGAAATGTAGTAGACTCATCATAAGGTGGTTTTATTGAAGTTGCAGCTTATTTTTAAAGAACACAGAGATGAAAGAACAGATGCACAATAAAAAGAAACTGCACACTCTTTGTTCCTATTCTGATTGCCACATAGTTGGGTATGAGACTATGCTCCTACCCCCTGTTCTGGTTAACTCAGCACATCACTCAACAATATTTTTATACCCACTTTTTTTTTTTTGAGGTCCAATCTTATTTGTTGCTTTTAATGATTCTTATTTTTGACTGGACTGAGGTTTAGAGGTAGAATCTCTCAGACCTTCAGAGAAGTTGGTCTGTGTCAATTGGCAATCTGTTCCTGATATTTTCTTTGGCCTCTTTCATTATCTTGACCAAAAGTTTAGCATACTCTGCAGCCTCTTCCTTATTCACCTTAGAACACTTTCCTCAGAGCAATACTCCAGCATTTATGTTGCAGGATACTGAATGTTCATTGCTTTGGTCTTGGGTTACTAACCTTCCTTGTTCCAAGGTCTTTCTGACAACGTATTGATAGACAGTGTCTTCTTTAGAGATTCTGAAGAGTTTACAGAGTCTACTAGCTTTTTTGGTCCCAGGCAATGAGGCATAGTAGTATCCATAAATTCAGTAATATCCTTCTCTTCTGTTCTACAATAACCAGGTTGGGAATACTCAGATTGGCATCGACAATTCAACCCAGAACAGATTTGTGCTTTCTCTTCAGTTCTCCTTGGTCTGTAAAAGGAATGCCCCTTACTCTGTACCAGGTGAACATGCCATGGTACAAGATATCCTGCTTCAGGGGGAATCCTTGTCTGTTAGTCCCACCATGGATTCAGACCATATAACTCTTCTTCCCTTCACCCAGAACATGCACAGCAACTTCTTGGCCCTACACTTCTCATAAAAATACAGTTTCTGTTTTTCATCCATTTCAATGAGCTTCTGGCAACCAGTAACTGGGGAGAAGATATTCATCTTCATCTTAATGCAGGTGATTGCCTACAGGCACCATGAAAGGAGACACTGGCCACTTTTAGTGTAGGGAATGAGTATCTCAACCACGAGAGCAGTTGAAAATTGCAGTACTAAACTCATAAATTTTGCTACAATATTTGTGACTATTCAAAAACCCAATCATAATTTCTGATCATACAACCTTCACTTCCAAATCCTTTTCACATCTATGAACTACATTTGTCTTCATTCCTACAAACATGGAAACGAAGGCACAAGTCAATGTGATCCATTTAGGTGAAGAGACTTGCAGAAAAAAATAGTAGCTTATACACAACTAACTGCTCCCAGTCAGCTTTCCAAATTGTTATTAAAATGACTACCCATGTATAAAAATAGGAAACAAGTCTATCTCAGAACAGGAAACTGTCCCTGGGGACCTCATACAAGAGGACTGCCAAGTTATTGGATACTGGACGCATTACAACAGTGAAAGAAAATCCAACTGAACCCATAACCACTGCAGAGACTCTGAAAAGTGAATAAACTGAATTCCAGCAGAAATTGACAGACACCTTTTACTTTGATCAAGTGAGGACCACTGGTACCTTTAAGGCATGGACCACAGACCACAGTGAACAGAGACCACCTGTCTGGACTTTTTCTTTCCGCTGCACCCTAGCAAGAATTAGAACACTACCACTGCTAGCTCAGGGGAGCTTTTGTGAGTTGAAAAACGGCCTCCAAATCCTTTGATCCCCCACCTCCTATCACTTGCAACTGCTAGTCTTAAACGATGACATAGATTATACTCCTTCATGTTGAACCACTTTTAACATCATCAAATTTTTATATTTAAAATGATGTGTTCTGTGTTTTGTTTGTCTGATTTTCGTATTGCTATCCTTACTGAAGAAGGTCTATGTTGTTTGAATTTGGGTGGATTTTGTCTCATAAAATATGAAAATGTTTTTTACTTTTATCTTTTAGATCCAGTTAAAAGGATAAGGAGAAAGTTAATAATGGGCTATAGTTTTATCTTATTTTTTTTTTTTCCAGAAAATAAGGCTGGAGGGTTACTGAAGATTAATGAGAATGACCTTTTTACTAAAAATATCCTAAAACTGACTGGAGCATTACACACGATTTTTGTTTGGTTAGTTGCTATTCTGATTACCCTCTGCTAGATAAGGGATACTAGAAGCAGATCAAGAAAATGAGACATTCACAGAGAACCCAAAGCAATAATAGAAACCATAAAATATACAGAGAAACACAAAGGAAATAGAAAATAAACAAGAGGAAAATGGATGAGAAGGAAGAAAAAACAAAACTCCTCATACAAACATCCAAATCAAACCCTAAGAGGGGACCTATTTTTAGCAGATAGAGGAATTTACCTTAAAAATGCAAAATGGGGAAAAATCACTCAAAGTGAATAAAGAAAATATGAGAAGTCTTCTTTCACCACTACCTTGTGGCATGGATAATCTGTGAGATTGAGAATTACTGGGCTTCTCTTCCTTTAGTCAACCTAGTTTGCTTTTTTGATAGACAAAGCATATTTTCATCTTCTCATGCCAAGCCCAAAAGTCCTCAGAGAAGGCTGCAGAAAGCAACCAGCAATTGTTGATTACTTGAAGAGTTAATCTTTCTAATTTCATTCACAAATAGAAACTCAGAGGTTGTAAAAGTATTGACTATGGCATAATGTTTCTGTGAGATTTGGCTCCATCCAATAAGACTTGTAGAGTGTGAGGACAGGAGAAGGACAGTGAGTACTAGAGAAACAGTTATGGGCACTGAGGGGTATCTTCCTGAACTGGTCCAAGAAGTCCCAAGCACAGCCAACCTACAGACACTGGAGACTGGGATCTGTGCTCTGAGCTGCTGCATCAACTGGTTCCGCTGCTCTGCTTCTGAGAAGAGTTAAACTGAACGCATAGGTAAGCTTTCTCGCCAAACTTACCTAGTATAGCAACCAGAACATACTTGAAACAAGGGATCTAGCATCTTCCATAGCATGCAGAAGTACATGGCACAGAAACAGAAAGTCAGGAAGAAACAACAAAGCTGAGACAAAAGGAAAACAGGATGTGATGCAAAAACGATAAATAAATGACAAATAAATGACTTGCAGACAGTAGAATCACAAGCCACAGTGGATGATGAACTCTGCTCCCATGACTCTCCTGTCACTAATGCCATGACACAACTCACACAAAAATGATCTTTTCAGATAATTGATTTATAACAGTGTAGGAAAAGGCTATGTAAGACAGAAAGGAGACAGTATGAGACTTATGAAAAATTAAAGCTGAAGAAAATTATAGCTCTAAAAATGTACAGGACTAAACCATTATGGAATAAAGGTTTTCATGAAGAAGGAGCTTCAAAACAAGGGTGTGTGGATATAAGACTTGTGCAACTTTCAATAAGAAATTTGCATTTGGAGAAGCTAAACAGGTTGATACCCATCCCCATCCAAAACCACTCTCCAAAACCACCCTGAATTCACACTTTTCCATGCAAAATATAAGAAAGGGTAGAAACACAAGAGCCCCGGAGGATATGAGGAATATCATTGTACTGACCGTAAACTTGGGGCTCACTATGTATTATTCTATCAATCATCCTTCCCTTTTAGCCATCTAAGGCAGGCTGCTATAAGCAAAATAGGTCAATGACAATTCTCACATTCAAAAATGATCTGAAAATTGAATAAATGATAAAATATTCAATATTCCTATTTGAGGAAAATTAACACCAGGAACAAGAGAAGAAAAATGTTAAAATAAAACAAAGAGCAAACTAACAAAAATAGTATTTTTTTAAAACCCAAGAAGTTAAATAATGTAACTTGAGTATAATTATCTTTCAGAATCTTATAAAAATTAAGGACTATACCTATGAAAAATACAAGAAACCAACAGAAAGCTTTAAAACAAGGTTTTTCATGAAAGATGTTAAACATAAGCAAAAGAAGAAACTATAGCATAATTGATGCCCACTTTCTTCTCACTCACTTCCAAAAATTATCAACTTATGTCACATCATATTTCATCTCTATTCCCAATTATCCCTCCACCTCAGGTAACTCTAAGGAAAACTCATATTATACCATCTCACCCATCCATATCTCAGGGAAACTTTTATTGATTAAATTTTTAATTAGAAAAGGAGAAAAAAATCATAGATATGCTACATTGTCAAATAATCTCGGTAAAGGATAAAATCTGATAACCTGAGAGATGCAGCCAAGACATTTCCCAGAAACAGAGAGTAAAAAGACAAAGAGACCATGGGATTATATAGAAACAGAACCTGAGACAAGGGTTCACATGAAAGTAATTTATTAAGAGCGTCCTCTCAACAAAACCTGTAAATGAAAAAAGAAATCAGAAAGGTCAAGCAGGAATATGAGTGTCAGGCATCATTCTACTTCATGGGGCACTCTGCAAAGCAAATTATACCAGAGAGTTTGTCTTACCTTGAGGCAAAAGAAGAGCTAGACTTTCACATGCTTTCCTACATTGTTTCGTCATTGACTGCTGGCTATCCCCCAACAATGCAGCTCCAAGTGCCCAGGGAAATGCTCCAAAGAAGGCTACAGGTGTAAACCATTCACTGTATTCAGGTAGCAGTTGGAGGTGGACTAAAAAAAAAATAGTAAAAATGGTACTTGGAATCTGGGTGGGTCATTAACAGCACAAGCTGCTATTAGAAAAATAAAATGAAAGTTAAGTGACCTGGAGGGTACATACAGAATTGTAATATCGTCTAATTAAAAATCACAGAAAGATGGGGATAAAAAGGAGAAATGAACAAAAAAATTATAAAAGATATCTTCCAAAAGTATAAATTACAAAAGGTATTTTTTTAAAAAGTGAAATTCTTCAGATTGAAAAGACTTATCAATTGCCCAGTGAAAGGGAAATTTTAAAAATATGCATGATTTGGACATTGAAGATTAATTTTATGATTGATGCTCAGACCATGACACTAAAAAGGACAGTCATCTAAAAGCCTGAATGAACAGAATTAATTATGGATTTACTGGTATATGTCATGTTGAAATAGATGTCTTGCTGAGTTAAATATTGCTAACGTGGGTGTGGTGGCTCATGCCAGTAATTCCAGCTACTAGGGAGGCTGAGGCAGGATAATTGCATGTTTCACAACAGCCTGAGCAACTTAGACTCTGTCTCAAAGAAAAATAAATTGGGCTGGGGGTATAGTTTAGTGGTAAAGCACTTGCACAGCATGTGGTATGAACCCCTGGGTTCAATCCTGACTACCATAAAAATGATATTGTTGGAACTATATATGACTTATTTCTCATAAACAAGGAATGGTTGTGTAGAATAGCAGGTACCTAATTTCCAGGAGACACACCTGCCCATGCCCTCAGAGGCAGGCCTGCTGGCATTGGCTCAATTTCAGATCCTAAAGTGGTCCTATAAGTTAGTTACAGCTTCTCTCAGCTATAGTCAGGAATATGAGATACCTCCTCATGCCTATTTCCATGGCTACTGTCAAAAAGGTAAAAGAAAATGACTGTTGGCAAGGTTGTGGGGAAAAGAGAACACTTACACTATTGATGGGATTTAAAATTGGTGCAGCCATTATGGAAAATAATATGGAATTTCCTCAAACTATTAAAAATAAAACCACCATATGATCCAGCAATTCAACTTTAGGGCATACATCTGAAGAATAAGAAATCACCATCATGAAGAGGTATGAACATTTCTATGTTCATTGTAGCACTGTTGACAATAACTAAGATATGATACAACTTAAATGTCTGTTAATGGATGAATGCATAAAGAAAATGTTTTATATATACATACATACATATATATACACATAATCACATATACATGTACACACATATGCAGTGAAATATTATTTAGATATTAATAAAGAAAGAAATTCTTCTATGTGCAATGATGCAGATGAACCTGGAGAATATTATGCTGGGGGTTGTGGCTTAGTGGCAGAGTGCATGCCTAGCATGTGTGAGGTACTGGGTTTGATTCTCAGCACCACATAAAAATATATAAATAAAAATAAAGGTTCATCCACAAATATATATATATATATATATATATATATAAACACACACACACACACATATATGTATGTATATATATGCCAGCTGCAGAAGGACAAATAGCATACAGATATCACTTATATGTTAGATCTACAAAAGGTGATATCTTAGAAACAGATGATAGAATGATGGTTACCAGGGACCAAGATGTGGGAGATGGGGAGATGTTGGTCAAACTTAGAAAGTTTGAGGAGAACAGCAGGAATCTCTTTTTTCTGGGGATCTAATGTACAACATTGTGAGTATAGTTCATAGTAATTTATTGTACACCTTCATTTTCTAAGAATGTTAATCTTAAATATTTTCACCACACACACACACACACGCATATACATGCACACATACATGCACAATTATAGTCATGTGAAGTGATAATGTGTCAATTAACTTGATTGTGGCAATCATTTCATGATATATATTTGTATGTAAAATCATCATGTACCTTAGATATATATCTTTTATTTGTCAATTATAGCTCAATATAGCTGGGAAAAAAATAACAATTGGAAAGCATGTAAACATTGAGAAAATGAAGATGTGAGAAAAAAGAAACAGTTAAGAAAAAAATAAATGTTTTAGAGTTAAAAGTGTAATAAATCTAATCTCAGGTGATCTTATTAAGAGTGGTAGATATGAAAGACTTGGGAAATGAAAAGAATTGTACTCCATAAGTTTTTAGGAAGTCCCTGAGACCCAAATGTCCAGCAGAGATTAGCAACTGGCCAGCAACAGGGGTTATGGATCTAAATCTCTCTGGAGTAAATGTGCTCCAAAAGCATGATCAGAACTAAACCCCAGCTGCTGGAACTCCCCACTTAAAGCTGCACCTGGCCTGCTCTAGGAATGCAGGGCCTAGTCTGTCCAGACAAAACTCTAGTTGTCAGCACTCCCCAATCTGTCCTGGGGAGCCCATACCAGCTGTGGTTCCAGGCCACACCAGCTGGCAGCTCAGTGAGAAAAACAAAAAAGAAGTCAAATTGTACAACACCTGGACCTTGATCCAAGGGGTGCATATGCCAAAAAGAAATGCAGAGAAGGGCTCAAGAGCACAGGGAGTGAATAGCCATCCTTGTTGACAGTATTGAACACCTCAGCAGAGATAAACCCTTCATTTTTCACTAAGAATTCTTTCCTTTTTTATTCCTTTTTAGTTTTTTTGTTTGTTTTTTACCTTTTCCATTCTGTGTACTAGCATGAGCTTGTGTGCATGTTCTCACTGTGCTGATTGGTTCTAGAATACATTTTTTTCATGTAGTTTTTCTTTCATTTTAATCAATTTTTTCACCTTCCAACAAAGCCCAGGACCATATGGAGTCTTAGCTGAGTTCTATCAGAATTTTAAAGAACTAACATGAATCTTCTTCAAATTATACCATTAATAATTTGTTCTATGAGGTCAGTATCACCTGATACCAAATCCAGACAAAGATACATCAAGGAAAGAAAACTACAGACCAATATCTCAGATGAACATAGATTCAAAAATTCTTAATAAAATATTAACAATCCACATTCAGAATGAAGATTGTACACCATGATCAAGTGAGTTTAACACCAGGGATGCAAGGTTGGTTCAGCATATGCAAATCAATAAATATAATTACCACTTAAGCAGAATTAAGGACAGAAATCACATGACCATTTCAATAGATGCAGAAAAGGCCTTTGATATAATCTCACACCGATTCATGTTAAAAAAACACTGGAGAAATTAGGGATAAAAGGAACTTGCCTCAACATCATAAAGGTTGTATACTACAAACCCCAAACCAACAGTAAGTTGAACAGAGAAAAGATGAAAACATTTCCTCCAAAATCAGGAAGAAGACAAGAATATCTGCTCTCGCTACTCCTATTAAATATAGAGCACTTAGGCAAGAGAAGGAAATTAAAGGGATATAAATAGGAAAAGAAGAAGTCAAACTATCATGATGACATGAGTCTATATCTAGAAGACCCAATATACTCCACCAGAAGACTTTTAGATCTGATTTTTTAAAATTCAGCAAAGTAGAAAAATATGAGGTCAACATTAATAAGTCAATAGCTCTCCTACACTTCAATAATGTATCTGCTGAGAAAGAAATCAGGAAAACTATCCCATTCACAACAACTTGCAAAAAAAAAAAATATTTGGGAATAAATCTAACCAATGAGGTGAAAGAGTATTACAATGAAAACTATGGAACAATAAAGAAAGACATGGAAGAAGATTTTAGAAGATGGAAAGAACTTACGTGTACTTTGATAGGCAGAACTTATATTGTCAGAATGGCCATATTACCAAAAGCATACACAGATTCAATGCAATCCCCATCAAAATACCAATGACATTGTTCACGAAACTAGAAAAAAATAGCCCTAAATTCATTTGGAAAAATAAAAGACCCAGAATAACCAAAGCCATCCTGAATAAAAAGACATCACAATACAGGACCTCAAATTATACTACAGAGCAATAGTAACAAAAACAGCATGGTGTTGTCATCAAAACAGACGTGAAGGCCAATGGAATAGAACAGAAAACACAGAAAGAATCCACATAGCTACAGTCATCTGATACTCAACAAATTGCCAAAAATATATGTTGAAGAAAGAACAGCCTTTTTAACAAACAAGATTGGGAAAAGCAGATATTCATTTGCAGAAGGAAGAAACTGGATACTTATCTTTCACCCTGTACAAAAGGCAAATTAAAGTGGGATCAAAGAGCTAGGAATTAGACCAGAAACTCTGCAATTGCTAGAAAAAAACAAAAACATAGGGTCAATACTTAAACATTGAACAATACAAAACATATTGATGCAGGCACTGACTTCCTTAACAAAACCTCAAAAGCCCAAGAAGCAAAACCAAGAATCAGTAATTGGGACATTAAATTAAAAAGCTTCTGCACAGAAAAGGAAACAATTAAGATCATAAACAGAGTGTATAGAATGGGAGAAAATCTTTGCCAGTTTCTCCTCTGATAAGGGATTAATTATCCAGAAGATATTAAGACCTCAAAAAACTTAGCCCCCACACCCCCCAAATAACCCAGTCAATAAATGGGCACAATAATTAAGCAGACATTTCTCAAAAATAAGAAATACAAATGGCCAAAAAAATATGAAAAGATTTTCAACATCCCTAGCAAGGAAATGCTAATAAAAACTACATTAAAATTCTATCTCAGTTCAGTTAGGATATCAGTCATCAAGAATACAAATAATAATAAATATTGGTGAGAATATAGGGAGAAAGGTATACTCATACATTCTTAGTGGGATTGCAAATTAGTACAGCCACTTTGAAAAACAGAATGGAGATCCCTCAAAAGACTAGAAATGGAAAAGTCGTGTGACCCAGTTATGCCCCCCCTTAGTATTTATCCAAAACAGCTAAAATCAGCATGCTACAGTTTTACAGGAACATCAATGTTTAGAGCAGAGCAATTCACAAGAGCCAAGTTTTGGAACTAACTCAGGTTCAGTCGATAGATGAATGGATAAAGAAAACCTGGTATATATACACATGAAGTTTTACTCAGCATAAAGCATAAAACTATGGCATTGCTGGTAAATGGATAGAACTGAATAACACCATGATAAGTGAAATAAGCCAGACTCAGAAAGTCAGGGGTCATATGTGGAAGCTAGACCAAAATAAGGGGAGAGTGGTTAACTCCATGAGTATAAAGGGGAGTTCATGAAAATTCACTTTTATGTCTTCCTTGACCTCAGAGCTGGAGAGTGGCCACATGATGCAAATTTCACATACTTGCACATCCACTGTGGGTATTTCTGGAAAGATGCTGTTATTCCTGATCCACTAGGCAGACAGCTTCCCAGTGTCCCCTTTTCAGTCATTTACCTTTAACATTGTCACCCCACTGGAGATTCAGTGAAAGTTCAAGAGTACTCAGGAAACATCATACCTGATGCAGCCAACAGCTGAACCAATGCCAGAAGATTCCACTTAGGCACAAGAAAAGAATATTTATGTAAGTCCCTGGAGTGGGGTATTTTCTCCATGTGTGTAAATAAGATACCAGGAAAGAAAATCATAATGAAAGAACAAACCGTCAGCCAGTTTCACTTGACATAGATATAAAAATCCTAAGTCATATGTTTAATGAATTGAATCTAGTGTCACAGTAAAAAGATTACAACATGACCCAGAAAGATTTATCTTTGGAGTATAAGATTGGCTAGATGTCATGAAATCTTTTGATGCAATTCAATATATAACTATTTAAGAAAGGAAAAAAATGATCTTCTTAATAGGTATTGAAATTTTTTGATAAAATTGAATATCCTTTCCTGACAAAAGCTCTTATAAAGAAGAATTAAAAGGAAATTGCCTTAAAACATTAGGTTATTATGCAGAAACTCACAGCAAGTAGTGCACCTAATCATGAATTGAGACATTCTCATTAAGGACAGATTTTAGTGCAAGGAATTCTACTGTCACTATTATTATCCAATATTATTCTTACAGTTGGAGCCAATAAAATATAAATAAATATGGTCAAAGAAAAAAATCTTTGATAAATTGTGCAAATAGCTAAGATAATGAAACAACTGCTACAACTAGCAGAGTCACTATGTTGAAAGAATGAAATAAAAGCATAAAGACGTTAGCAGTTCCCTTTAGAACGAAAGATAATTAGTGAATGTAATAGAAAATATAAAACCTAACTTGCAGAATCAAAAACAACAATAGCCCTCAAATGAACCTAATAATGTCAAGTCCCACATAAAGAAAAGTATAAAAAGTGATGGAATGACTTAAAAGAAGACCCAAATCGATGGACATACATATTGTGTTTCTGGATGGGAACCTCTAATGGTAGAAATATGTCATTTCTTCCCCCAAATTAATTCAATGCTTTGCAATTAAATCCCACCAGGATGTTTTAGAAGATTTGTTAAATTGATTCTCACATGCAGAGAAATATTCAAGAAGTAGCTAATGAAATTTTGGAAAACAATGATACACTCATTCAAAAATATGTATTAAGTGCTTCCTATTTTCCAAATACTATTTAGGATGCTAGATATATAACTGTAAATAAAAATCACAATCTAATTTTAAATCAAAACCTGACAAAATCAATTACATAGCAGTCAACAATAGGAAAGTGTTAATATGCCTAATAATTTTTCCTTTAGTTTTGAATTGCTTCTTTATATTAACTACCAATTTTAAAAAGCAGATTCAGGTAATGAAAAGCCAATTCACATGACAGTACAACATGTAATATATATTGAACACTTACCATGTGCTATAATTTGGAAAAATGTCTCCCAAAGGTCCATGTATTAAAGTCTTGGTCTCCATAACATGATGCTATTTTGCAGTGATAAAACTAATCTGTGGGGGTCTAATGGGGAGGTCTTTAGGACTTTGAGGATATGCCTTGAAGGAAACTCTAGGACCTTGGTCCTTTCCTCTCCCTCTCTTTTGTTTTCTGTCAGGGGAGTAGTTTTGCTCTTCCACACTCTCTGCCAGTGCCTTCTGGTACCCCATTAGAGGCCTAAAAGTGATAGGGATGGAAACTGAAGACCATGAGCCAAAATAAGTGTTTCTCTCTATATAAACTGATTGTACAGGTATTTTGTTGTAATGTTGAAAATTTAATACACAATGCTAGGCACCAAGCACATTTTTTTTTCATCTTCACATCAAAACTGTAAAACAGACGCTACTATTACCACCATTTATGTTTCAGGCAACTGAACTTTACACACAAACATTAGCTTTTGCCAAGTAAATGACAAAGTCAGGATGTGAGCTAAAATTCATCTATTTTAAGAACTTAAGAACTTTATACCTTGGGTCTGATGTCCAGTACTGACAAAGAATATATAATTATGGTCTATAAAGAACATAAAGAGAACACAATATCACAATGTTTATATATGTTCAAACTACTAACTACAGAAATGGATAATGAAATAGCAATGATCAGCTATCAAGTTGGTCATAATAAAATTATTCAAAGCTGATCAGGGTAAAATCTGGACTTATAAAATTTTATGTGCTCTTAGGAGAGCTTTCTGGCAAAGGGAATTAGGAGCCTTTGATACAGCATTTCCATGTCTAGGAATTTCTCTTAAAGAAATAATCAAGAGTGCAGAAATTTTACATAGAAAGATGTTTACCTCAGTATCATTTATAATAGCAATTTGAACTCACCTAAATGGTTAAAAAAAAAAAGTATTATGGCATTTTCATGAGGTGAATGACTACAAAATTACATTAAAAATCAAAATTAAGAAGACTTGAATTGCATGGAACATGATATTTTTATAATATTAAGTAATGAAGACAGGATACAAAACAACATATAAAATATAAGCCCAATATCAAAAGTTGTTTGAAAAACACAGTTATGTGAAATATAATATCCATAAAATAATATATAAAAACACATTTATAAATACATTGGATTTATATAAAGGATTAATAGTAATTTATATTTTTAAGAAAAAAACAAAATAATAGAAACTATTAAATCAGTGAAATAATTTTGGAGTGGGAGTTCTTATCTTTCTTCTTAAAAATTTACTGTATTTTCTTAAATTTCTACAAATGAATATATGTTACTTAACTAATGCAAATACATAAATATAACCAAAATAAAACACAAATGGGGTAAGAATAATCCTATTTTCTTTTGTGTAGAATCCAATTAAAACTTCCAAATTTGCTAAATCAATCTTGGTAAGCCTTCACTGGCTTTTCCTAATACAGGGAAAATGCTAATTAATTTATAGGTAATATTTAAAGTTTATTTTATGTAATGTGTCAGCAGATGCAGTTAAAAGAGAAAAGTGTGTTTTACAGTCCTATGGAAGGTAATAAATGTCAGACACATGTAGATACAGTTATAACTTTATGAACACCCAGGGTAATGCTCACAAGGAAAACCTGACACAAACACCAAATGAAAAGACATGTTTTCCAAGCACAGTCAGGAACTGTTTTTAACTCCATGTGTAATGTAGGTGAGATAGAGGGTTAAGGGCTGCAATGCAGTGGTCCTACAATAAACCCCCTGCAAGCGAGTGGTTTGATGGGGTGTTAATTGAGTAGCAGGTGAACATAAATAGAAAGTACCAAGGGTGTGTAGGGAGAGCCTTTTTGTTGATGAGGGAACATAAAATGCTGAGCTCTGTAATAAGAAATAAATACAATCTGGGGTTTATTTCTCCAACCTCATTCTACCCTCTGTAGTATGGACCTCTCTTATTTAAAACGCTTGCCAGGGAATAATAACACCACTTTTAAAATGTGCAGGTGATGATAGAGTCCATCAGATAGGTTTCTGAAGCTTATAAAAACCCAGGTGTTTGTATCGTGTTTTCTTTTGTTTGTTTGTGTTTAGATGCAATGTCCATATGGTTGCTGCTGCTCTCTGACATGATCGGCTCAGAATGTTTCAAGACAAAAACAGTGACTGGGCCACTCAGCATCTAATGTAAAATTTTATCATAACTTTATCAGGATATAGACACCAAAAATAAATAAAAGTGAATAGAAACAAGAAAAATAACTCAAGCTTTCTTAAGTTCAAGATTTTTTAAGAGAAAATGTTTTTTTTGTTTGTTTGTTTTGTTTTGTTTTGGCTTGTTTTTTAGTTCACCTAAATAGGTTGTATCAGATTATAAAAATTCTCACATAAAATATTTCTAAATGCTAATATTGATATTTCACTTTTCCTGGGAAATCAGATAGCATAAATACATGTAACTACCACAATGAAGATGTATCTTTCTCTGAGAAATATCTTCAGATGCTTGCACAGTAAAGTGTAAACTAATAATGTTGTCCATTTGAAAAGAATGATGTTACTTCTGACAAGTCATTAAATAATCCAAGTTATGTGAAAGACATTTTAAAGCTAACTTTTAATAATGATAGCTGATATTTATGATGCATCTCCTCTGCACAAGGAACTGAGCTAATCACTTTACACATACTGCCTCATTTCATCCTTACGACAATCTTAAGAGGTAAGAATTTATAGATAAGGGGACAAATCTATAGGAATACTGTCTTTTCCATGACTCCATAAAGAGCACAAATCCTAAACTGTTCAATTGTATTTCCCCTTATGTTAACTCTTTCATGATCATATAGAATATTCACTAAATGAATGCTTTTTAAAATAGAGCTCTTGCTATTCTGAGAGAATGAAGGTAGAATCATGAAAAGCTTACTTCCTTACATGGTCTAGAACAGTGATTTTTTCAAATTTTAATGCTCAGATGAATCACATTGGGATCTTTTTAAAATGCAGATGTTAATTCAATATGTCTGAGGTGGGACCTGAGAGTCTGAACTTCTAATAAACTCCCAAGGAAGATCTGTGCAGCTGCTGCAGATCACACATTAAGTAGCACATCCACAGGTATTTGTTTGAGGTAAATGGAAGGCACAGGAGTAAAGTTTCAGTTGTGTGTGTGTGTGTGTGTGTGTGTGTGTGCGCGCGCGCGCGCACTCACGCCCCCTTCTTTCCATTCCTTTATTTCCCTGAGGTCAAAATCTAGTTCAGAATACCCATCTCAAAACCTTCTGCCTCTTTCCACTTCTATCTTACTCTTCTCTCATGTCAAAGAAAAAAGCCTGGAATGCTAATATAAATATAAATATTATAGTCAAATTGTTAGAAAGGAGATAGTTCATTTCAGGTGTGTATAAAGGAAAAATAATCTTGTGCCTTCTTTATGCTACTTTGTAGGTTACAGTCCATTTTAGTAGAAGTTTTGAAATGTCTTAAAACCAAGGACTACACATCACTAACATCATAATCAAACAAACATCTCCAAAAGAACTACTTTGAGAAGCATCAGAACAACCCAGTAACCAGAAGTAAAATGGTTAGTAGCTTAGAAACCAAGATATTGCCCCAAAACCTAAGGTTCATCCTAGATTTCCCCAGCTCATCCAAATCCATCCCTTCACCTCTAATCATTGGCCATACAAATAACATCCCTGTTCCACCTGCCACTGCCTAGATTCAGTCCCTCGTCACTTCTCATTTTACCACAGTTGCCTAATATGAGGTAGATGTGTAGTGGACCTGTCTATCCTGTAGACCACTTAAGACTATTCTCTACATTGCTTCCAGATAATCTTTTGTGTTGTTGATCTAATGTCACTTTCTGGCTTTATATCTTGCAACGGTTCCCTATAGAATTGAACCTTAGACATGTCAGGTTAGCACATATGGCTCCTTGAGCTCAAACTCCATTGGTGTCAGTAGCTCACAGGAACCTTTACTCAGCACATTGAACCAGAATACAACTGTACAGTTGCAACATGGTGGTTCACACTTTCACACCTTCCCTTAGGCTATTTTTAGTTGGGAGCTCTCCTCTTCCTTTACTGACCTCTTCTTCTCTGCCCTCCTTCCTATAAACCCAGCCAATTAGCCAATAGTTGATTCAAAAAGTATTCTAGAAGATCTAGCAGCTTCCTGAATCCTTCCACAAAGATAGAGAAACTATAGACCCATGCAAATCTACAATCCCACCAGGTAGTAAATATATCCACAGACTCCAAAATATGATGGAGCAGGGATAAATCATCAAAAAGATATGAAACCCATATGGTATCAAAACTGTGTGGGAGAAATTGGAGGAAAGACAAAAAGAACTGGAAGGCCCCAATTCTCTATCAGGTGCTCACTGGAAAGAATGAGTGGGGTGGAAAGGATTTGGAGATTTCTAGTTTGAGGGTGAGTGCAAGAGATCAAAGTATGAGCTGATAGTCCTAGGTAATTATGGAGTCTGAGATCTATAAACTCTCAAAACTGACAAAAAAACAGATCTTACATAATAAAACCTAGACTGACTATCATCAGACTTTTCAGTGATAAATATGTATGACAGAACATAATGATGTGTTATATTTAAGTTATTCCATAAAGGAAAGCATGAGCATGGATACAAACTGAACTTTATATATTTAAGCTATAAGTTACTATGAGTATGCAAGTACTCAGGGAATATCATTCTCTTACATTCTTCCTGAAGAATCTATTAGAGAACGAGTTTCATACAACAAAAATGACTTCATAGGCTTTGATATAAGATGAGGAGAGAAATGAATATATTTTTCTATAGAACTAAAGCTGAAGACTCTAAGAATAAAATGGCTATTCACTCTAACAATGTACACATAGTACAAGTATCAAAAAATAGAGAAGCACAATAAAGTCAGGTTTAATAGGTATTCATTGAATCTACAAGGACATTACATCAATAAATGCTGGATGAGAGAAAGGGAAGAAGGATAAAGAAGTCATTAGCTGATTGTATTAGTGCTCATAGTTGTAAACAATAGTCAATAGTCAAAAAAGGAAGAAGGCAGAGGAAAATTATACAAAGGTATCCACACAAAGGTAATTATTAAGACAAAAATACAAACTTCCCTAAATGTCAGAAAATATTCTTCATATGTTTAAATTTACTTGCAGGGGAAGAGAAGAATTAGAATAACCTGAGATAAAAGCTAGACTGTTTGATTATACCTTGCTTCAAAAGTTTGCTTTTGGACCCATGTAGATATTTTGCATAATTATAAAACAACTTAACTTGCAAAATACAATTTCTTTTTAAAAAGGTCTAAAAATTATCTAACTTCATAAGAAGTAGGGGCAGAGCTACACAGAAAGGATCTAGTTTCTGTGACTAAAACACTATAATTTGATTGTACATTCCTAGTGGAGTACGCTCTAAGAATTAAAAGTAGAACAAACTTTAAAATAGAACTATAATCCTATTGTTTGGAGAAAATCATATTATTAGTGGACATTTGTATTGTTATGCTGATTATTGTGTGATTAATGTGGGACAAACTAATGAGAAATATATTGCTGTTATCAAAAGCACAGATTTGTGTTATTATTTGTGTGTGTGTGTGTGTGGCTGAGGATGGAACCCAGGATCTTGTGCATGCTAAGTATGTTCTCTATCACTGAGCTACACTGAGTCCAAAAGCAGAGATTTTTATAGTGAGATTTTTTACATGCTATTGTAAAATGAATAATTATAAGTAGTCTTGGATTGTGTTTCAGTTTAGACTGGAACTATCAATATGATTGCATGATTTATTTTTCTTCTAAACATGTGTTTCCTAACTGTATCCTCCAAAACGTCTAGAAACAATGATGGATTTAGCTAAAATGAATGCCTCTAGCCCTCAGAATGTGGGATCTAAATTGGATACCTCATAAAAAGAACAAGGATTCTTGAAGGAATCACTCTCTAGAGATCCCTGGAGAAGCCCCTGACTCCAGGTCTTGGTCTTGGATAGAAAATGTTCAAGATGAGTCTTAATGAATTTATGAGTTAACCGGAGCAGTTCTCAATGTGTGCTCATTGGGCCAGCAGCACAGACAGCACCCAGGCACTTGCTAGAATGCAAATTCTATGTCTTATCCCAAATCACTGACTCAAAAACTGAAATAGGGCCCAACAGCTTCAGTTTTAACAAGCCCTCTATGTGATGTTGATGAACATTGAAGTTTGGAAATCCCTGATCTAGGATGATGGATATCAATGGCTCTCAATGTCAAAAACTGAGAAATCACCAACATTATATTCCTTCTGACAGAAGTGCATACCAACAACCTATAAAGTAATATTTCTCTTCCATCTGAGTCAGATTAAGCTCAAGTTTAACAATCAAGTTATAAAAAATAGCCAAGATGATGTTAAGCAACCATACAGGAATTTAATCAAGAACATCTAGACTAAAGGAAATTCTGTAGATTAAATAACCTAGTTTTTTTTTTTCCAACAAGAAGTTCTAAGGAGAAAATTATATATGAGGGAAGAACCTACAAATTAAGAGAAGCTTAGTATAATAATACATACATCTTATCTGACTTAAGTTCAAGTAAATAGAACTGGAAAAAAGTTTTATAATATAATTAGATACTTTTGAATACTGACTATCCGATCATAACAAAGTCTGATCATTGTGATTTTGGAAGAGGTGATACTGCACTCATCTTGAAGATACTGATGAAATGACAGAAATCATTCAAGTTAATTCAGAAACAATTTCTGATTAATCCCAGGGAAGAGGCAAGAAAACAGAAAAGGTAAATATAATTGTTCTTGAGTTGATGGAATTGATTGTTGAAATTGAGTGATGATTACTTAAGGGTTCATTATAATATTTTTTTCCATTTTTATATTTGGATTTTTCAATAACAGAAAGTTTCACAAGCATCATCTCTTCCCAAAAATTTCCCTTAGCACCACTCTCAACTTGATGCAGAGGACATTTGCATTGCTTCCTTCTCCTGTGTATAATTCTGTCTCCACTGTGATCAGCTCCTTGAGGGGGAGGACTGGGTATTACTAGCTTTATAACCTGAGGCCATTGTAGTTCCTGAACACAGTATCTTTCTCAGTTCAGGGTCCTCATGGGAAACAGAATTCATATTCAAGCAGAGTAACCAAAGAGGGTCCAACAGAAGGATAGTTTAAAAGGCTATAATCAGAGTTCAGAGAAACAAGGGATGGCAAAGCATGTGAGCCTGGAAATACTAGGAAATCATTACCTGCTCTTGCCCAGTGGGCATGGGGATGGAGTCCTACCTGCACCCTGAAGAAATGCAGCTTAGGAAAGGGCTTAGAAGTACAGTGGCCATTTTTTGAGAAACAGACCTTAGAGGGTTATGAGGGGAAGTTGCTAGAGAAATGCACACATCAGTCTCTCCTCAGTCTCTCCTCGTGGGACCTTCCATTGGCGAATCCAAGTTGCATCAAGAGAGCCTGTAAATGCAGTCTATGAGGAAAAGGATGGGACAGAAAGTGGATATTGGAAGTGAGATGATTCAGTACATTAATCAATAATAATTTCCATGAAAGAATGATACCTAGAAGCAGGTAAAATCCAGAGGCCAAACCAAATCGCCTTCAGAAAAGTAACAAATACTGATGTTAGAGGTAAACACAATGTCACACACACAAGAGGCTTCTGATTATCCTTACACATAGAGGAGTCTGAAACTGTGATGTGTATGTACACATGGGCACGTATGTGCAAACATGGGGTGGGTAGAGTGAGGGCCATTTGTGACACCCTTCTCAGATAGATTCTCCTATGCTCAATCCACAGAACACAAATTTTGAAAAAATCAGGAGTTCATTGTGGCAGATTATTAAGGTAGCCACAAATATTTCTATTGATCATTTAAGAGAAGCATCATTGTCTTTTCTGCCACTTTTCATGTCTAATAAAGAAATGTTATTTGGATGAATACTGTATCACCTCCAGTAGTATTTTTAAGCAGCATGCTAATATCAGAATACCAGTGTAAATACACCTGCAAATGTCAGTTAACCTCATGCTATTATTTTTAGACTGCCTGCGGCAGTGTATCAGGACTGTCAGAAAGAAAAAAAAAAAAAAATAACACAGAATGAGGAACTTTCACATTCTTTTCCACAAGCCAAGACACAAAATGGGCTCATTATCAACATGTGGTTGCCTACAGCTCAATATTAATATATATTTAGCCTTCCAATAACTGCTATGGAGTTGTGTAATCTGCAAAATGTAAACATGTGTTCCCCCAGGAATGATATGCTGCCAGGCAAATGAGAATTTTTTTTTCTCAAATCCTCCCTTGAAATAAACGAATTAAGGCAGAGATTCCAGGGCACAATTCCAGAGGAAATAAAAATTTTTTTTCTGAAGATCACAGTGTTACTTCTACCCAATCAGTTCAAACAGAAGGCCTTGTTATGTACTCGAGGTCTAGAAATGTTCATGCCAAGATTTATTTTTTTTTTTTGTCCCAGATTCTCATAGTTCCTTAACTTGATAATGTCTACTAACATCCATGAGAACTTTTAAAAAAGATCATTCAGGATAATATAAATATATCTTGAATGATATATTTCAAAATGCTTCCATTTGCCTGGTATCAGGGACACGAGGGGTATTAGGCTGTAATGCTGACTTTACAATTCACATCTTAAAATAATACTATAAATATAACAAGAGAGGATTCTAAAAATGTGCTGTCTGTATATGCAAAGATGGTTTAGTCACAGCATGCATTCTTGTAGTAAAGTTGATGAGTTAGCATGATATTCACAGATACCTTGTTCTTCTTGAAACTTCTAGCACTGTATAGTTGAACTATACTTGACTGTGACTTTCATTCTAAATAGCCACTAGGATACACAAAAATCAAACCTATGGCTCAAAAAAAAAAAAAAAAAAATCAAACCTAATGGTCTCAAAGTCCCAACCAGTTAATGTTTCTGAGTCTTTTGTAATAGCTCTGAAGTAGACTAATACTATCAGAAGAACAAGTAGTCATGTGGCCAAGTCAGTAAACATGTGAATCTTAGTTTTCTTCCTCTTTTTTTTTTTTTTGCTATTATTGTTATTTTTTCTGTACTAGGGATTGAACTCAGAGGTACTTTACCACGGATGTATGTCCCCAGTCTTTTTTATCTTTTATTTTGAGACAGGTTCTCAGCAAGTTACCCAGGCTGTCCTCAAACTTGTGATCCTCCTGCTTCAGTCTCCTGAGTTGTTGGGATTGCAGGCATATACTACAATACTTAGCTTAGTTTTCTGATTAATAAACCATTTGTATTTATTTCTTCCATACAGAACTGTGGTGAGGATTAAGAATAAAAGGAATTCTTCTAAAAGAACTTTTGCATTGCTGTCATACAAGGTCAATTCATTTGTCTCTGATATAATTATTTTATTTGATTTATCAACATATTTTGAGATTTGCCAACACAAGATCTTTGACGATCTGGTTCTAGTTTCTGTTCCTTCTCTCTTTTCATTTTCCCTATGTCCTGTCTTTGCATGCTCCATTCTGATTTAAAAGTATCAATTCCCAATAAAAACTCAAATCTAAATAAATGCGATAGGCAAAAAACATTTTAACAAAATTTATTCTTTCTTTGTACTCTTAAAAGTGATTCTATTTTTAGCCCAGCTTGGGGGATTAAAGCCAGAGAGCTAGAAGTTAGAAGCATGTAAAATCCAGAGATAAAATCAAATTACCATTCAGAAAAGTAACTAATATTGATGTTCGAGCTGGAGGGACCCTAAAAGGTTTATGAGGTAAAAAAAAGTCAACCAAAATAGTCCATCCACTGAGTAAGGTATCTTTCACAGAGGTGCAAGACCACAGGGTTTGAGAATTGGGAAATTTCAACACCTCATATGAGCGGGTGCCAGCAAGATGAAAGACAAGTCATCATAAATTGTTTTGGTTCACCAGAATTTCTCTTTACCCATTGGAATTTATTAAGAACTAAGAATGGATAAATGCCATATCTGGAACTGCATTTGACTGATAATAAGATTAGGTTCCACTTTTTGCTTTGTCCCTAACTAGTTTCCTTTGGTGTGTCTGCCCCTCAGTTTCTCCAATTCTGTAAAGTCTAAATTACTTCTAAATCTTCTTCAAGCTGTAAAACACTATAGCAGTCATAAGTAATGCGTTTCTATTGTCACTATGCAAGATAAGATCCATTTGCCAAAACACAGAAACAGCCAGGATCACTAAAATTTGTGGCTTATGTTTTGAGATTTTCCAATTCAACAGAGAAAAATCAGGTACTCTGTGTAAGAGGATTCCCTAGGAATCAAATTAATATCATTTGAACCTCCATCTTCAAGATGAACACTTAACAGGGATCCTGACAAAGAGTAGGGCCTTCTGTTGGTAGCAACCAATCAAAATGTATTACTAGTGTAACATTCCCATGTAATCTTTAATTATTCCCATGTATAATTAAATTATTTAACAATCACTCTTTGTTCAGTGAGGTATGCAGAAGTCTTAACTTTCACATACAAAAAGACAATTAAAATCCTTGGGACCTGAAAAAATTGCAGTTACAAATCCAGGCTCTGCCACATTCCAGAGCTTTTGCTGATTTTTCAACAGTGGAAACCTAAGAGAAATGCAAAAGGCCACCATAGAAGTGTCCTTCACTTATGCTAAAAACCAAGACTTCGACTTTCTTATCTGGATATCCTTCTTCCTCAAAACATCTCTCTCCACCATTCGTTATCTTCTTTGTTGCACTCATACAAAAATTACTGTCAGTTTTCACATTTATAAACAATTTATAAGCCATTGAAGAGGTCATAAGAACCATCTATTTCTTAATTTTGCATGCATGGTCTCCAAGAATGTGAATGCTTGGGGGAAATCCACAGTCCCAACTGGGATAAAAATATAGAAAATCATAAATCTGTTCTTATATATTGAGAACAAGCAGCATCACCTTCTTATGTGTAGGACAATTGGTCTCTTAACCCAGACAAGAGAGTCAAACCACTACACTGATGTTTTTTTCAATTGCTACTCAGCCTACTATTTCTGATATTATTATTATTATTATTATTATTATTACTTTTATTATTATTAAAATAAAAATGAAAAAATTGAATGTCAGACCCAGAAAACTAAGCCTTTAAGAAGTTTTCCACCCTGCAAGTAGCCTTCCTGCCATAACTGCAAACAAAGGATTAAAGGGGCTCACAGGGCCCCAGAAAGCCCTTCATAGCTGTCATGGCCCATCCATAAATGCTAAGCGCTATTGAATCTCTGTCTGCAGAACTTGATGCTTCAAAAACATAGATGTATTGTTCTTAAAGCACCGGTAGAACACAGGTCTGCTGTCGGGAATACTGATGATCTCCCCAGTTGGAGGACTATTTGACTTGGGGGAGGGGTAAGACAAAGGAAAGGAAACCTCAGAGTCACAACAAACTCCTGCACCTCTGAGGAGAGAGTTCCAACCGGCTGAGTTCACTGTTAGGCTCTGAATAGAATTACCTACATGTCAGTCAGTCAAGGTAGTTTAAAATACCTGTGCTCCTAAAGCCAGGGTGTCATTATAGATTTAGCACTACTAGCAGTGCTCTCTTTGTCACACAATGAAGCAATATGGCTAATTAACGCTCACTAGGGAGCCGGAGATAATGATGCCTCCCTCTTCCTAGAGCCAATTACCCCAAATATTCAGATTACCCACCTACTATTTCACTGAAAGAAGTGTCTGGGTTTTTTTTAATTCAGGCATTATGTATCATGTAACGTCACATTATGTGATGTTGTGTCACAGCCTGACAGCTTACAACAAGGGATATGCTGAATATATTGGGTAGTTAATACCTGCCTGAATTAACAAGACAACCAACTTTCCAAAGAAAGAAAGTCTGAGAAACATCTGCTATACCTCCTGGGTTATCTGGAGGGAGAACATGTCTGATTCACTCAATCCACCACTGTGTGTCACTGTTGCTTCTAATAAAGACACATGAGAGGGTATTTGTCTGCAGAGATACCACACAGCCTCATGTAAACTGTTGATGAGTTTTGCACAGAATCCTTCATGGAGGCCCATACATAGAGATGCTATTTCAGCACTGTTTAAATGATCTCAGACATCTAAGGATCGCTTATTGAAAGTCAGGTTAATATAGTGGATAGGATGTGGGATTGAGCAAACCAGCTGGGAAACTTAATATGACTTTTCTTCATCTATTTATCTATTTGTTCAAAAACTATTCACTACATGCCTATTCTCTATAGATATTCTGTTAAGGGGAATCGGGATGCTCTCTAGCTCCATTCTCTTTGTTGTGCCTCAAACAAGGCAAACATGATCCTGCCTTACGCCATTGGACTGGTCAATATCAGTACCCAGGAAGCTCTTCCCAAGATATCTTCTTGAGCAACCCCCTCACCAACTTTAAAGTTTGCCCAAATATCAACTCAATGAGGTGCGCCCTGTCCAACGTATTTAAAATCCCATCCCTTCTTTTCCTCCAGCACTCTTCACTCTACCTTGCCGCCATAGAAAAAGAATTTCAGGCAGAATTGTCAGAGAAACCCTGGTTGAGGAGGTGAATTTGAGGCAGAGAAGTGAATGGTGAAAGAAAGCTAGCCCTGAGAGCAATGGAAAGAAGATACAGATATGGCTCACTTTCCTCCTTTTTGTTAGGGATAAATGCCATCTATCTTGTAAGGAGAGGGATAAATGAGATGCTGATATAACCAAGTATGGTGGCATGACTGTAATCACAATGATCAGGAGGTTGAGTGTTATGGTTCGGATGTGAGGTGTACCACAAACGCTTACATGTGAGACAGTTCAAGAAGGTTCAGAGGAGAAATGATTGGGTTGCGAGAATCTTAATCCAATCAGTGATTAAATCCCCTGATAGGGATTAACTGAGTGGTAACTGAAGTGGTAGGGTATGGCTGGAGGAGGTGGGAATTGGGGCAAGGCTTTGGGTATATCTTTATATCTTTTGAATGGAGAATCTGCTTACTGATGATGTGGCTGCTTCCCTCCGCCGCACTCTTCCCCCAAGATATTCAGCCTCAGCTGGAGCCCTGAGGATTGGAGCCAGCCTTCTACTGACTAGAACCTCTGAAACTGTGAGACCTCAAATAAACTGTTCCTCCTCTACAGTTGTGCTGGTCACAGCAACAAAAAAGTTTTCTAAAACACTGAGGCAGAAGGATCTCAAGTTTGAGGCCAGCTTCAACAATCTAGTAAGAAACTTAGTGGGGCCCTCTCTCAAAAAAAAAAAATAAAAGAGATTGGGGTAGCTTGATGGTAAAGCACCCCTTAGTTCAATCCCCAATTCATAAAAATGGAAAGAAAGAAGAAATAAAGAGAGAGAGAGAGGATGTGTAAAGTTTCTTGAATGTCATTTCTAAATATTCCAATATTTATCAATTTCTAATTTTGTCCTTTACCTATTCAAAACTTTCAGTGCCTTCCCATGTTCTTCTGAACAAAATTTGAATTCTAACACAAGGAGCTCTACAACTCAATTGCCCAGACTGTTTCCCTTTCAAGCCTCTTCCTTTCACCACCTGCTCTGACTTCCACCAGTACATCCACACACTCTCTTCACCAAGCCATATTTAATTTCTTATAAAAGTCCAAGTTTCTATCATGATGCCCTCTCTTTTGTGCCCACCTGGAATAAGTTGGCCCCCTGAGGAAGCATTCCCTTAACACTCCACCACTCTTCTTGCCACCCAAGCACTGTCTGCCCTCCTCTATGGCCTTGCCTTTATACAACATACTTGTATTTTCCTTGTCTTGTCCTTCTCTGGAACTATACTGTAAGATCATTGAGTATGGAACTGTATCTCATTCATCTTTCCAACCGAGCTTTCAAACACAATCCTGGGAAGTGACAGACACAATACCCACCTTCAAAACAGTGACCAAACCCAGCCAGCAGATCAGCACCAAATTAGTGTTTGGCACTTACTTTTCTCCTAATAAATGAAATGTGCTCCCATTATCCTTCAGTGACTTATTTAAATAAAAATGTGAATATTCAGTTTGAGTCTCTTAGTTTGTATTGATTGTATAGAGCTATACTTAAAATTACATCAAATTACATATTAGTTAATAAGATATTTTGCTAAATGATGCAGGAAATATATTTTAAGGTCTCTTATTAGCAGAAAACTGATATTATTACTTTGGTGAAGGACAGACCAAGAAGAAAAATGTATGCCTTCAATGAGCCTATTATCCACTAAGGAAGATGGAGCTATGCGGAGAATTAACCAGCCATAGTTTGGGAAAATATGTATTTGTGCAATGCTAGCATACATAAGTAAAAAGAGTCAACAGGATTGCATAAGAAAAGGAAAATAGGAAAAAAAATGGGCCTTCAAAGAAATGTTCTGGGAGTGAGGCTACAATGTCATACACAGTGGGTACAGAAACGGGACAGAGAACAAGAGAGCTGGAGGTAGATGAGCTCTAGGTTGGGGAATAGGGGCTGGTAGAATTCATGGGGACATTTGTTCCAATATCTCAATGCTTAGGATTTTGGAGTTTATTTCACGGGCAGCTAAAATTTTATATCAATGTAGTGATAAGATGTACGACCTGTGAAAACATGTAGAAAAGAGCTGAGGTGGAGGTTTGGGGTTGGGGGGGGACCGCTGTGCTCCTGAGGGCAGGGAGACAGGTTGGAAGGCTATTTATAGAAGGGTAAGAAGGAGTACACCAGGCCACCCCTAGGATGAGTGGAAGAGTCCCCCTGCAAGGGCACACCTGAGTGAGACTGACAAGGGACTGCCAGGGCCAGGAAAGATTCCAGGAATTCAGACAGACGTGTCAGGGGAAGAGTGAGCACATTTTCCTAGAACAAAAAATGTATAAATAACTGTGTAGGGGACAGAAGGGAGGAACAGATTCATCAATGATTAGTCACTCTTGGGCATCATTAGCCAAGGTGCAAGGTTGTTTAGGACATTCAGAAAGAGGTTACAAATGGGAATAAGATTTAATCAGGAAAGAGAATTACATTTTTAATAATATAAATAAACTGTGTCCCCCTATTATTTCCTTAGGACACGTTTTCAAGTTTTTAATTCTTGCACTTGTTTCATTTGGAACCAGGAAAATCTATCTACTTCTGTGCTTCCTTAAACTCTGACATTTGTTTGCTTTCAATTTTATTTCAACTTCCCAATAATCCACATTCTTTATGACAGTCCACAACAATTTACAGCAGTTTCTTTAATAATTTTATGACATGCTCTCTAGACAAGAGCTCACTGGTTCAGTCAGCACTTTGAGAATAGTTTCTTAGGCACTGTGATAATCTTTGTTTCTAAAACCTCATTAACACAAACCAACTCTGTCCAAGGACAGTGAGAATGAAACTTACTGAAACATTTGATTTTTTAAGGCTAATTTCATAGCATTACTATGCCATTAATGTATAAAGACATGAACTACTAAGAATCAAGTTTAGATGAGGGATTTGTAAGTCTGCATATTTCTGTGTGACAGCATAATGTTAAGTATAAAAGCCATAAACAGTACTTTTGCCTTTCACAAACCTGAGTGTTTCCAAAAAATATATCTCTATGTCTTCCTCTAGTTACTATAAATGTAGTTTCTCGAATCCTAAGGGAGTAATTGGTAAGGATAAAAAGTAATTCCTATTTTCTTTGGCTACATTGACATATGAAACAGACACATCTATCCTCCATGTTGACTATGACCAAAGTTTCAGTTTTTGACACAGATTCAATAAAACCCTAAGTGATTTGTATGAAATGCCCTCCCTCTGCATGTTAAATTAACCTATAGTTGAAGAAAGTATCTTCTACATCTTTGGGATTTCTTTGTTCTTGGTTCCTCAGGAGTGTGCTTCACTTATTTTTTAATGTTTGGCAAAATTTGCTTTTGTTAAGCTTTTTAATTACACCTCTTAAAAAGATTAAAAAGAAAGTTATGTTTTTCCAAGAGCAAATGAAAGACTTCACTTTAACTCAAAATTATGACTCCAAAACACTTGAGAGATTTCACTAACTAGCACAGCATGTTTGATTGGCCTTATAGGAACAAAATGATCCAGGAAGGAGGAACAACTTATACACTACCAGCAGCATCTCTTGACCACAGAAGGGAATATGTAAGACCATCTTGCTCCAATCCCAGCAAACCCCTTGTTATCATCTCTTGTCTGGTCCACAAGAGTGAGAGCATATTTGAATGTTTGCTCACCATGCAGTGGCCACCAGGTCGAATGCAGAGAATACAAGGTTGAGACAGCCTTTACATAGAAGGGCTACTAGGAGCACTCTGCCCAGCTAGCCCTTTGATTCTCTGCCTAGGTACCTGCTTCTCCTCCTCCAATACCCAGACTGAATGTCACTTTTTATTGAAGCTTTACCTAATACCTCCCCTCTCTGCCCAGGGGAAGTGACATATTCCTTTTAAGTACTCCGTGACTCCATTCATATCTGTATTAACTTATCCTGCTGTGCTTTAATGCATGTGCATATTTTCATCTCTTTTCAATAATAAGACTCCTATAGGATAGGGGTTTTGTCTAATTCATTAGAGACAAGGAACAATGAATGGGGACCAACATGTTCTATAAAATGGAAATGAAAAGTTCAGACTAGAGTGCAAATCACCTCCAAATTTTATCTATGCAAACTATTAGATATACGATTGTGATTTGGCCCTAGATGAGTGATTTGATCTCAGTGCCTCCATGTTCTCAACTGTAAAATGAAGAACATAGTAAATTGATCTCAAAGAGTTACTGATCAGCAATCTAAAATATGCAAATCTATAGAGTGAAACAAGGAGGGGAAAGCTTTGTTTTAGTTTCGAATCCTCTGAAATTATTAGAGTTCTACTCTCTAAACTTAGAAACAAAAATAAGGTGAATGTAAGGAATTTCTCAAGTTTTTTCCCTGAACTATAGTACAATTTTTGCAATGTATTCATAAATCAGGAAATTAGGAAGAAAACAAACTTTAGACATAATTCTTCAACCCAATAATTCTTCAAAAACAATTGTCAAAATTTTGTGACTTTTTCTGTTCAAATTTGGGTTTATAGTGCAATTTTATGGAGTAGATCATCATATAACATTACTTTGTGAAAAATTCCCCAAGTTACTAAATGTTCCTTGAAAACATAATTATTCACTTTATATGTGATATGGTTTGACTGCAAGGTATCCCCCAAAGTTCACCTATAAGATAATACAAGAAGGTTCAGAGGAGAAATAATTGGGTTGTGAGAGCCTTCTTTGATTAATTCAATCAGTGAATTAATTCCCTGATAGAAATTAACTAAGTGGTAACTGAAGTGATAGGGTATGGTTGGACGAGGTGGGAATTGGGAGGGTGGCTTTAGTGTATATTTATTTGTATCTGGCAAATGGAGACCTCCTCTCTCCTTTCTGATCATCATGTGAGCTGCTTCCCTCTGCCATACTCTTTTGCTATGATGTTCTGCCTCACCTCAAGCCCCAAGGAATGAGCTGGCCTTCTATGGACTAAGACCTCTGAAACCATGAGCCCCCCTCAAATAAACTTTTCCTCCTCTACAGTTGTGCTGGTTGGGTCATTTAGTCACAGCAGCAAAAAAGCTAACTAAAGCAATATTTATTTAATTAAATATTGTGTAATTATTATTAAATATTTAGACAATGTTGTTTTGACAAACATCTCATTATAAGTTGTACCTATATATGTTTTCACATGTAATATAACACATTTTATAGCATTCTCATATCTTAGCCCCATGATGATCCTAGGAAATAGCTAAGTCAAATGTTATAGTCTTTGTAAGATCATATGTTAGGTAATTTTCTTAGCAGGTCTATAGTAAAATCAAGATCATAATCTAAGCCATCTGAATCAGTGTACTGCCCTTTCAACCACATCATGTCACATGTAAAAATGAAGTTACAAATATATTATCAGTATAAAATGACCATTGGAATGTGTGTTTGTGAGTGCTGATACATATGTGCTAATCTACCCAAACACATTCTTTCATAATTCCTTTCGTCACCAATAGCAAAAATGTGTGATACTCTCTTCTTAGCAAACCAGGTCCCCCATCCTGTGCTCAAATCAGCACTGGGCTTTTATTCACTGAGCTAATTAGCTAATGTCTGCATGTGAAGTTAAGTACACATGGGCAGCGTTGAAGTCCCACTGTGGAATGCAGAAGGAAATCCTCCAGGAGACACAAATTTGCAGGATGTCTCAGGTTCTCCACTTTACCTGGAAGAAAATATGACTAGAGGTAGGCCTCTATGTGGTGTTTTGGTCAGTACTAACAGTCTGCCTTGATAATTAAGGACTAGAATGATCAAGATTGGAACAATAATAATGGAATGTGGCAATTCCAGGATTTTGCATAGTACTGTATCCTATATGTTAAGAGTAACTTAACACATCATCTGTTCTCACATTTATTTTTCAAATTAAAGAATCAAGGCATCCATGAAAGAGATATGAGGATGTATCTCTCAGAATTGGCTCAGATTTTGAGAATATTTGTATCTGTTATGAATTGTTATCCAAACGTACCCCCTAGATGGAGCAGAGACTCTTCAGGAAGAATTTATCAAAGTTTTCTCTCAGTCAGCTTTTTCTCATAACTGCTCAAAGGCTTGCTCAAAATGTCCATGAACAAACCTGCCCCATGGGACTTGATGCTATATACAGACTCAATCATCAGATTTACCCTCGCCAAATGGTTATCCTCTTCCAACAGCACAAATCAATCCTAAGCTTTCAATATGGCATTAGTTCCTAGGAATTGGGCCCATCCTCCAAAGAGGGCATGCAAAGAACTCGTCACTAGAAGACACAGAAAGAATTCACCTTCCTTCCTGACTGCATTTACGAGCTTACCATGTATAGTATTTTTTATCATATTTCATCCTTGTATCCTTTCCTTGTCATCAAAGAATTCATTCTACATAAAGAGAAAGTGAATCAGTGGGGTGACACCCACAGGAATCACTGGTCTTTCCATGTGCCCTATCATTTAGAAGCAGTTGTACCATGGAATTGTCTGTTGATGACTTAATTGTGGCACCAGCTAGAGAATGGCATTTTGCAAGCTTAGTGCTATCCTATGTAAAGCCCATATGATGTGGAATATGTTCTAAATCTGTACCTGTACATGACTCCATTTTTCTCATATGCAGAATGCATGAATTTGGAACAAAGAAGTAGTGTTAGAATTGTGGTTCTTCTTACTATCATACCTAATGATCCACTACAAAGTTTATGTTTCCATCACTGCAACCTTGGGCTGCTGGTTAAGAGTATTCATTCACAAAGGAAGAATGCTTTCACCAACAAAAGGATATGAAAAATAATTGTTAATGCTACCATTTTTCTCTTGTCACTGAATCAAGATGCATAAAACTATATTATTATATTGACCAAAGCGTTTGATCACTGTTTTAGTTTTTGCATGGCTGTAACCAAAATACCTGAGAAGAACAACTTAGAGGAGGAAAAGATTGCTTGGGGCTCACAGTTCAGAGGTCTCAGTTCATAGACCACCATTTCTGTTTCTCTGGGCCCAGGGTAAGGCAGAACATCATGGCAGGAGGGCACAGCAAAGGAACATTGCTCCCCTGGTGGCAGCATGGAAGTGGGGATGACAGAGGGTGGGGGCACACAGGGAAGATGCACCCTTCCAGAGCTCACACCCAGTGATCCTTCACCTCCAGTCATACCCAACCTGCCTACAGGTACCATCCAGTCAGTCCATTCAAACTAGGATGGACTGTTGTGATCTGGGGGGACACCTCACATCCATACAAACCATAGCCATCTTAATTAACAAGACAACATGGCAAGGAAGACTATGTTCATGTGCAAGGGACCATTTAGGGTGTCACTAGTATTTCTGCATTTAATAGGAAAAATAACTGGAAGCCTGTAGCAAAACTGAAATGAAAACTGAGGAGTCACATAAGCTCAAGAGTAAAGAATTAAGTCACTCCTCACCCACTGAAGAATCCAAGTAACATGCTGTTTAGGAGAAAAAGGATTACTTAAAGCATAGTTGAGGAAAGACATTCTAACTATATTACAGTTTTGCAAATAGTTGTAGTGCACTTCATTGGCTGACTTTCATCCTTTTTCTCTTTTATGCATATTTATATACTTTAACTTATTTAAAATTTCTCTTTGCAGTTTTCTGCATTTATTGTATGCCATATATAAATTTATAATTAATTCCTTAGTTTATAGAATTCCATGGTAGAATTGTGATTGAACAAAAAGTGAAATGCATATCACTCAAAGATTAATTCACAATTAATGGGTGAAACTTCTCCCTTTGAGTGAAAAGTTAAGTATCTTTTCATTGTACCTTGTACAATGAATAGTTGCACTATGTATAGGGCTGTGTTGCTTCTATTTTTATTGTTTGGTAATACTTGAAAATATTGAGCAAAAAAGGTGGTGATCATGTTTTATATTGTGAATGCACATTCAGCATCCATTCCAACATCCTTATATATTCCTCTAGTATGACCTCCCTACATGAGAGGTTAGGAAGCTGAAAACTACTTTTCCAAGACTGGCTCACAGAGTT
Organism: Sciurus vulgaris; assembly: GCF_902686455.1. Taxonomy (NCBI): domain Eukaryota; kingdom Metazoa; phylum Chordata; class Mammalia; order Rodentia; family Sciuridae; genus Sciurus; species Sciurus vulgaris. The sequence goes on from NC_136462.1 coordinate 87,378,822, forward strand.
CTGAATGTGGAATTAAGTCCCATTGATGATGTGCACTGGCAGATTTGGAAGATAAATCTCTAAAAGAGGACAACTCTTCTATTTTGGCTGTTGTTCCTGTGAAGCAAGGTTATAAAGATGCTAGATCTGTCTAGAGAAGCATTCTGACATCTGGCACCTAATGAATATTGGCACACATTTGTGGTGGCAGCAATACCCTGATCACTGGACCACAGCTGTGACAATGTGATCTTAAGCTCAAGTTCCCATGGTTGTCTCTTGATGCTCCACATTCATGACTGCAGCAGAAGCAGAAGCTCTCCTGACATGTCATTTCAGAAATCTTGCCTTGAAAGTTCTTCCTGAACACCCAACATACAGTCCTCTTTTCTAGTATTTCTAATTTTATAGTAACTAATTCCCTATATCATTTTTTAATTATATTGCTTAACCTAGGTAGAGTAGGTTTTAGATGTTGTAGCTCAGTCTTAACAAAACCCACTCTACAATTAGCAGAAGAAAAATCTCCATTTTTTTAAACAAACAAGATTTACTTTGGAAAAGAGCACAAACATAGTCCTTTGAGTTCACTTTGTTCATAACTGCTTGCTGAGAGGTGAGACAGTAGAGTGGAACTAGGCAGCAAATGTCTACTCCTCTGCAGTCTGGAAAGGAAGCAATGAGTGAACCACTGACTGGACAGGTGAGTGACAGAAAAGCACTAAGACACAATATTGGACCATCAAGACTTGGATGGACTCAGAAGTTCTGCTTACTGGAATAAAAATCAGTAAAGTGTTTGTTAGCCCTGGCCCTGACCAGAGCAGATCATGGTGGAAGGGTAACAACACAGGAAGAAAAGGCTGACAGCATACCTGAGAAACAACAGTAGAAAAGAAAGTCAGAACAAGTTCACCTGGGGCAGGTTAACATGCCAACCCACATAAGGAGAAAGAATCACACAGCTTATCTCAAAATGCTGGCAAAAAAGTGGCAGGCAGCAATTTTGTAAAGACCACACCTAAGCCGGCATTAAATAATACAGCTTCACCCCACCTACAGATAGCACCAGATCATAGGAAATACCTTTGAAATGAGCTGAGTATCTGTGTAGAGGGATTCTGCCAGGTGTTGGTTATCAATCCTCTCACCCCTACTGCCCACACAGGAGTGGAGTGCAGAGATTCTCCTACCCCCACTGCCCACAAGGGAGTGGGGTGCAGAGGAACAGATAGCAAGTCACTCTCCAGGAATAACAAGTGAACAAACCACTGGCCACAGCTGTGTGAACCCAGTAGACAGCAAAAATTGACCAGGTCCCAGTAGCATTTTGTGCACCACAAAGGCATCTGACCCTGAGACATGGGTTCCACAGATGCCAACTATTTCCAAGCATGCCCAGAGATGCAGTTTCCCTGACACACATGCCCCAGCAACCAGGAGAAGCCATCTGTTTTCTAACAGTGCCATGTGTACCACAGACATGGCCCATGGACAATACCCAGTTTCAAATTATTCTATACAGCTGTAGTTCCGGAAATAGCATGGTACTGACAAAAAAAAAAAAAAAAAAAAACAGACAGGTAGACCACACAGACAGAAATCCACACAGATAGTCATCTGATCCTTGACAAAGGTGCCAGAAACATAAATTAAAGAAAAGATGAAAAGATGGCCTTTTGAACAAATGGTGCTGGGAAAACTGGATAACCATAGGTAGAATAATGAAAGTAGATAACTATTTCTCACTTAGCCCCAAGGTCGACTCCAAATGGATCAATGGATAGATACCTAGGATTTAGACCAGAAATTTTACAAATGCTAGAAAGAAAATGTAGGGTCAACACTCCAACATGTAGGAACAGACAGTGAATGACTTCCTCAACAGGACTCCTAAAACTCAGGAAATAATGCCCAGAATAAATGGGCTGGCATCTAACAAAAAATCTTCTGCACAGCAAAGGAAACAAGCAAGAAGAGAGAGCCTACAGAATGGGAGAAAATCTTTTCCAACTACTCCTCCAACAGAGAATTAACATAGAGAATACATAAATATATATTGATAAGAGCTCTCATAGCCCAATCATTTCACCTCTGAACATTCTTGCACTGTGTCACATGAGTTTTGGGGGACTCCTCACATTCAAACCACGACAAAGGAAGACCAGTGTAGTAGAGAAGGATCAGGGGAATGAGGAAAGGGAAAGAGGAGGTACTGGGGAATTAAATTGATCAAGTTATATCATATGCAAATACAAATGTGTCCCAATGAATCCCACTATTATGTACAATTATAATACACCAATAATTTTTTTTAAAAACGACTTGCCAATCCTACTCTTATAATTTCTAGTGGTGACCCCACCATTATTTTAGTCAACATAAACATCCTGGCATCAACTTGGACTTTTCATTTCTTCCTTCTCAATCAGCTAATTTATCCCATTGCATCTTCCTTTGAAAAACATCAGTTTTTATTCCTACTCTGATCCAAATCTTCTTCATTTTGCATATTATTTCCATTATCACTTTATCCCTTGTTACTTTATCTCCAAAAATCCCACACCAACAAAACAAAGTTTAAACCTCTTGGTGACTTCTAGTTAAAAAAGCAGAATATTTATCACTTGTAATAATTTTCTCCAATCACTTTCTAAATCCCTCAAAAATTAGGTTAAAAGCATTTTTAAGACAAAAGTCCCAAAAGCAATGATACTAGATTAAAAGACAATAGCAACTAAAAGCTAAAAGTTGAAAAGAAAATAAAAGAGTGGTGAATGGCATAGAAGATATATAAAAACTGAATTCTTAGCCAGAAATAAGGAAACTTAAAAGCAACCTATGCCACACTACATAATACTCAGAACATTCAGAATTCCACATGAAAGGTTCTTCTGGAAGTGGACTGGAGGTGGGGTAAAAAATGAGAAGATTGATTTAAAATGTGGTTCAGAGAAAAAGAGAAAGGATGCAAAAAAAGTTAAAAGAAAGAAAGAAAAGAAGGAAGAAAGGAAGAAGGAAGGAAGAAAGAAGGAAAGCATGCAGATCCTCTCCATCATTCTGTGTGCCTGGACCACTGCCCTCCTGGAAAGCAGGGAGCCAAGACAAATAGAAAGGGCCACAGATAACAAAAACTTTGAGGGGAGAAGAAAACTCCAAAACAATCATCCTTGTCTTTAGATAGGTAAGAGGATATGTTACAACTACCAAAAAAAAAAAAAAAAAAAAAATGATGTAATCTGAAAAGGAAGTTTGAGAATAAACAAAGATTTTTGGAAATTAAAAACAAAGAGCAGAAATGAAAAAAAAAAAAAAAAAAAAAAACACCACTGGCAGGATCAAAGATTAAAGCTACAAGAATCTTCTAGAAAATAGAGGAAAAGAACAAAACATGCAAAAAATGGGTGAGAAAATTAGAGGACTATTCCAAGTGACAAAAATAAATAAATAAATAAATAAACAAATGAATAGATGGAGAATGTCATCAACTACATGATTGCAACATTTTTTTCCAGAACATAAGATTCTAGCATAAAAGTTCTACTAAGTGGTCAGCTCAGTGTATGAAGATAGGCACACACGGTAAGTTACTTTTCTGTGAAAATTCAAAAAACAGCCGGGCAAACAGAAAGGCCTCGAGAGAAAACAACAAGGTTCCAAATAGCTATGTTAGAAGGATGAGAAGACAGGAAGTGGGTATCTGAAAAATCAGGACATAGCAATATAAATGTTATTCAGAGGTTACTAAACCAAAAGAGCTTGAAGTTAAGTGTGAACATGTCTTCTTCCAAGAAGCTGATTAGAAGAAAGAGGACTAGAGATTTACTGTGTGTCATAAGAAGACTTTATACTATTTTTTGTAGAATATTTGCCATTTAAGCTGTGTCCATGCATCATTTCAATGAAATTAGGAAAAGAGAAACAAAACCTTTCCTCTTGTACTTCATTTTGCACAATATGTTTGTTAAAATACTATTTTCAGCATTTTACTCTCCTTTCCACCTTCAGTAACTCTCATTTAGAATTCTTTCTGACATTTAAAGTAACTTAAAATGTGATTCCAGAGATCCTTTTCTTCAAACTCAAGCCTTTTAGTCAGACTGCTCTTATTAACCCTTAAAACATAAGAGGTAAACATCTTTCATCACTGTCATCACAATATGAATCAACTTTTAATTTTTCTCTTTCCTACTAACATCCTTCAAGTATTATTAGCTCTTATTTTTGAATTCCTCTGAATGCATAATCTAATGTGTTTGAATATGTTGCTTTTGAATTCTACTCATCACTGCCAAGTAGAATGGATATTCCCTGTGTCCAAACAGGAATTGGAACTGTAGTGTGTGTGTATATATATTATATATGGTATGTACATTTATATAATGTACTATATAAATATTACTATATTACTAAATTTACTCTACTAAGTAAATATTCAACTTAAACTTGTTGAAGATTTAAAAACAGGGTACACCTTTTCAGCTTTAAAGAATGAATGTGTTACTCTCAGTTTGCCATTTTCCACAGTTCTTTCCTTTGAACTAAGCCTATCCTGTAAGGCAGTTATAAACACATTTCATGGACTGTATAGACTTAAGGAATGAAGAGTCAGCATCTGATTGAAACTTCTAGAATCATCTTAATCCACAATTATGAACCACAAAAATCTTATAAGTCTTATGACCATGGGTAATTGATATATCTTTTTAAAAAAAAAAAAAAAATTTCCTGGAGTAATAGTTGCAGTGGAGAAATGAGTTTAAATGCCATAACAAGTCATTTCCCAACTGAAAAAGAAAGAAAAGCAACCACTGTCGTAAGTGAAACAAGAAACTGATATCCAATTATTGGTGTGCTCACAAGTGTCTTCTATAGGAACCACTTGCTAGAGGGAATATTTCGCTCAGCCTTGGTGACAGTCTGGGATCCTCTCCTTTATTATTCTCTTCCCTAGCCAAACAACAAACATCTAGGCTCAATCCCATTTGTAGTCTGGGCCAATGAACATACCCCTCTAACCACAGCACACACACAAAGAGGCCAAAACACCATTCCATTCCTGTGCTCTGAAATTATGGAAAGCTCTCATCCAGTTTTTTCATCATCTCTAATTTGCTTTACTTAAATATGAGGGTAAAAATTAGGTTCTTGCATTTTAACCAACAAAATGCTTTCCAAATACAACTTAAGAAGAAATTGTTAAGGAGGGCGGATTATGAACCACTCTTGAAGGAAAATCAACAGATATGAAGGAGGCACAAAAATAATTTCAGTAGATTGGTAATTAGAAATACCACACACATACGTGCAGTAAGATGAGAAAGATAAGCCATCTGAGTCACACACCTGGGAAGTCGAGGTTTCCCAGTTCATGTGCATGAACCTCAGAGATCTGGTCCCTAATCAGCCACTGAGTAACAGCGCAGTCCTTTGTAAAGTCTCAAACACCCAGCTCAAACTCTTTACTTAAAAAATGTGTTTGATTCTCTGAGAAACAATAATAACTAGCATTTATTTTGCCTAATTTTGTTTACTAAGAGCCTTTGTAAGCAAGGAATATTTTACCAGGTGTGACAAAAAACCTAGAGGTTATTCCAGAAAGTACAGTCATTTGCCTATGTTCACAAAGCCATGAAGTATTAGAATCAGGATGTCTTCTCTAATCCCTGTAAGCACAGAGAGAAAAGAGGGTTTGAAGACAACCTTTGTTTTTAAAACCACAAAACATCATTTGGAATGACTGAGTAGAATTTTCATATCTACCCTTAAAGAGATTGCAATTTGCCCAAACACAATTGTTAACCTTATTAAGACGATTTCTCACATTATTTGACTACAAGTTAGAAATCATTGCATCAGAAGTAGTACCAATTAAGTTTGGAGATCACCTAATTCTATATTCCTATTATAAATGGATAAAAAATTAGACCCTCCAAACAGAAGACCAGGACTGCCTTGAGACAACGCTGATGACCTGGAAGTCCAGCACTCTCTTGCTTGTGGAGAGCAATGCCTATTACACACACAAGCACACACATGTGCACACACACACATTCCCGCATACTCTACTGGTGTTAATATGCAGGGTCATTTGATTAATAGAGAAATACTTCTCTTTGAGGCTCAGAGAAGGAAATACCATGATCATTTGTTTTGTAAATTTTCCAGTGTTCACAGTACTAGGGAAACAAATCTGACAGACACTGACAGTGGCAGCACCTGCTGGGATGACATCAAACTGTCAAGAGTGAGATCAGAAAAAAGTCCAACATAAAATATTTGGAACTTTCCACTTCTAGATGGTGCTTCTAATCTGCCACTGATAAGAGACCCACCCCTTCTCCCAGGCGCTGGCTCCTCCCACCTGTTCTCAATGTTTTACCATGGTATATTTTTCATTCTGAATTTCCAAATGAAAAGAAGTGTGCAATGTTTAAGATTTTTGCTGAGACAATTAGAAAAACAGAGTGTAAAGGTTAATGAAAAAGGAAAGAGTGAAACTTTTTGTTCACGATAACAACAAAACCACTACTTGCTTTCCGCAGATATCACTCTATATTCACAATCTATGTAGGAATCGTGAATTAACTACTGCAATCGAGCAACCCCTGAGGTGAAACTCTGCAGTCACAAAGCCCAACAGCTCAAAAGTTAACGTCAGGTGGGCAAAAGGAAAGAATGCTTAAGTCAGCCCAAACTGCCAAAGTAGTGATACATCAGAACTTAAATTCACTCACAGAAATCATGTAGTTTTAGACCTGGATGGCATTTTAGATAGTAACTCCAATCCCTATGATATCTACACAAGAAACCAGGCTGACAGAAGTTAAATACTTAGTCCAAGGTGACAGAGTGTCAGAGTCAAAAATAGAACCCAGCCTTCATACTCCTACTCTGCTTTTATTTTCATTAGAACTAATTCTTCATATTAAAGGAAACTAAGGGAATTTTTAGAATCATGGCTCAGTCCTTTTATGTTGACACAGGCAGTCAACAGTTACACCTGTACCTGGAATCTCTTACTGCACCATGAGAAACGAACTCACCTGGGCTACACAAAGGATTCTGATTTTTCAGCAAGAGGTGACACTTTTTATTTTTTAAGGCCTGGAGAATACAGGGAGCAGAAGTAGAGTCTCAGTGAGGCACTGGAAAGGGATGGGAGTGGGCACAACTGCTCACAATAGTCCTTGTCCTTCTGAGATTCCAGGAAAATTAGGAAAATGACAATGAGCACAACAGCTGCCACATAGAGAGGCTGCTGGAAAGAAGAGATTAGTACATCTATAAATAATGTATGTATCCACGTGCCCTTTGGGTGGGACTGTGCTGGGCACTGTCATGTTGATATCCCACTTAAACTTTGCAACATCCTTGAGAAACAGCAGTAATTATTTATGTTACAGCAAACAAAGTAGCTTGTCTACTGTTTTTTGTGCTTTGAACAAAATTATGACTGTTCTTTTCACAAAAATTTCCTCACAGTAAGATCTCCAGGTTCAAATTTTCTGGAAACTAAAATTACAAAACTTATACAAATTCTTACATGAATAGAAAAAAAAAAGTGGATATTTCCAAACACATTTATGAACTTAGCATAATCTTGATACCAAACCTGATATTGACAGAGTCAGAAAAGAAAAATATAGTCAAAAACAAAGATGCAAAAATCCTAAAGTAAATATAAGCAAAACAAATTCATCAAAGTGTGAAAACACTGTAGCCTCATGAACAAAATGAATTATTACAGATAAAATAATTATAATAATAAGCAAGATTGGTTCAATATTTAAAAACAAAATAATTGATTAAGCAAACTCTTAAAATTAAATAATGAACCTATTAAAAGGCATGACTTTTAAATAAAGGCAAAGAATTCATGGAATTCAACATAACTCATTGATTTATATTTAAGAAAAACACTTAGCATCCTAGAAATAAAAGAAAATTTTCTTTTTCTCTACAGAAATGAAATCAACATTATTTAAAGTGGCAAAATATTGAAATATATTCCTTTGAGATTCAGCACAAGAAAGGATATTCTCTAGGTAAAAAACTTGATGTCTTAGCCAATGCAGATAAGCAAGAAAAAAAAGACGAGAATTAAAGAAAACATAATTATCAAAAAATGACACTATTTTAAATCCATGAATGTAAAAGAATTTGTTACAAATTATTGGAATATATGAGAACATTTTTAACAAACTTGCTAACAAAGAAATCAATATTTTAAAAATCTATGCCTTTTTTAATACTAATTACAAACAGAAAATCCAAATTTTAAGATAGTTACTATTTAGAGTTCCACCAAAAATATAAGGTGCATAAAATAAACCTAACAAATTTTGCTTCTAAGATGATGGTGGAGAAAACTATAAAACTGAACACTGTCAAAATGTATAAATGCATTCCACTGTCATGCACAACTAATTAGAAAAAATAAAATTTTTAAAAATTTAAAAAATGCTAACATAGTTCTAAGTAAATGAACAGACACTACCCTCATGGATGGAAAGACAATATTGTAAGGATATCTAGTTCTTACAAAACTGATGTATAAATTCTATGTTCTATTGACAATATTACAATGCTTTTTTGGAGCAATTTAATAAATTGAACTTAAAAATTGAATCAAATAGCCCAACAGGCCAAGAAAAGCCAAGACATCCTTAAATAAAACAAACAAGGCAGGAGAACTTTCCCTGCCAGATAGCATGTCTTATTGTAAAGCCTTAGTGATTACGATGATGATATTAGATAGACTGGTGGAACTATCTATCAAAAGATCTCCATATACAATGGATCTGATATATGTAAAAAAAAAAAAAAAAAAAAGAACATGTGGATTCATTAACATGTTTCTCATATTAAAACTAAAGAAACATAAGCTATGAAATGAAAATACAGATTACCTATAGAAGAGAAATGGGCTAGAGTAAAGGGACAGGATAGGTGCTAGATTTCTCTGAATATCCATTATTTGGTTATATAACAGTGAAAAATCAATATTTTGTATAATAATAAAACCAAACTAAGTTATCTTTAAAAGTCATTCATAAAAACTAAAACAGAAAAATAAAAACTAAGTGAATCACTAGTTGGTGGCAAAATGAATGTGTAGTAAACATTCATCCAAAGAGAGATCTGATCCTTGCCCTCAGCTACTGAGGGATGATCACTAGGCCCTTGGAATGTCTGCCTGGTAGGAGTGTCCTTGTTTTCCCAGAGGTTTTGTAGCAGGAAATAAGAGTCAGGACACTGAGATCTGGAAGCAACTTATTTGTGGTATCACAGTCCAAAGGGATAATTCCCAAAGTCTGAGTCCCAAGCACAGCAGGGTTTTTACTTTACTGAGCAAGTTTTGGGTACATCAAGGCAAGAGAATTGATGCAGTTCTATTGGAGGGTGCATTCTACATTTCTTATGTGGGTACAACTTGTCAACAACCTAGGTACTCAGCTCATACGGCTTAGGGACTTTCACTGCACTAAGCCCAAAGGGGATTGTTCTGTCCCACTGCATTATTTCCTGCTTCTTCTACTGCTATTACAGCGACTGATTAGCTACTGTAATGCTCTGTAGTTAAATGCCTGTAAGCAGAGCTGCTGTTTGCTAATATAAAAATCCACAGCCTGTCAGCTCTTAAACTGCTAAAGTTTCCACTCTGTCCTACCACAGTTTGGCTTCTGGACAGGTTAGTAAGGTGAGTGTCCTATGATGAGGACTTGAGACATGACCTCTCAGTTCTGACCTCCAGGAGAACTGAGACTCAAGGCATATTCCGACTCCCAGGAGAAAGTCACACAACTGATTTGTGATCAAGCCCTGGACACCAAAGGCCCAGGTAAGCTTCTGTGGTCAGCAACCACCTCTGAATATCATAGCACATCACAGTCAGGAGGACAGAATGCCATCTAGGACATCTTGGAAAGACAGAGGATGCTAGAGAGTTGGTACTGGTCCTTCCCAGAATTTAACTCATGTGTGACTCCCTTTGACTGGCTCTGATTTGTATTCTTTCACCAACATAAATTTATCATGATATATAGAGAGCTGACCTGAGACTTGTAAGTTACCCTGGTGAATTATTGAACCTAAAGGTGGTCCTGAGAGTCCCTGAATTTGTAGCAAGCTGCTCTGAAATGAGGGTGGCCTTGAGGATCCCTTGAGCTTGTGGCTAGTGGCAGAAGTGAGGGCAATCTTTTAGGAACTGTTCCCCCAGACTTTGCAGTTTGACTGAACATCTTGTCAATCTCCTAGAGCTCAGGTATAAAGGATGATACTAAAACAGTAATTATCACCAGGAGATAAAAAGATATTCAAATAAAAATATTTGTTCTGTATTGAAATCAATAAAATTACTGGTCGTAGTATTGGTTTATAAGAGCTTCAAAGATATGGATCATTCTTCAGTGGTTTTGTTTTATACAAGATGGGGGTCTATATACAAAAATTTACCATAACAAAGCACATAAGCCTCTACTGCAAGAGAAAAACTTATGTATCAAATGTACCTCATGATGTTATCCAGATGTTTTGTAACACCAAAATTAAAAGATAACAAGATTAGTTGTGATGACAATAATGATAGATACAATTTTGGAGTATTTGATATGTGCTTAGCATTACACGCTTTATGTATGTTATCGTACTTAATTCTTACCAAAATCCTGCATGAGGATTGGCTCCTCACAGCATTACTCATGAATTTCCTTGATCTTACAGTACTTTGTAAAGTAGTCCCAGGTCACAAAGTCAAACTTAGAAAACCACTGAATTGTGGCTCTCACACTGTCAAGTATTACTTAGGCTCTTCTAAGTATATTTTTATGAACAATGAAAAATGAAGGTAAAAACATAAACAGATTTAAAACAGAATGAATGTGGTACATTCTGACATGAAGTTTTCAATGTTTGTTACCCTTTCTTTTTCTACCCCAGTCACCCCTCTCATAAGAGTGGAAGTGGCATGTCAGGGGAAGCTGAAAACGAATACACACTGGACTCATATTCTACTTTTTCTTTCCATAACTTCTATTTCATTTAGTAGATTATTTCAACAACTTGCTCAAGAATGAGAAACAATGTCATAAATGGTATAAATGTATATAAATACAGATCATTGGGACCTGAAAGTAACATGTGTACTCTTAGGCATTAAAATTTAAACTTTACCTGAAAGTAGAAATCGAACATGTTCATTTTACAGATGTAAACACACATATGTGTGCATGTATATGTACTCAGCTGATTTGCTTTCCCAGTCATTATCTTCTCCCTCTTTAAATTCTACTTCCAAATTTCTTCATTCTTGGGTGATTAGGTTATTTCTTGTTTATTTATTGAAAAAAAAAAAGAAGCAATGGAGGGAGAAACTCCACATGCTGCCCCATGCTCAGCTCCTGAATCTGCCCCTAGGCTCTGCAGAGCCTCCTGTCCTATGGGACAACTGAGCTCTACCTGACACCAGCTCCTCCACTTACCAGCTCCTCCCACCGTCCTCACTACCCCAGGACTTAGCTCCTGCAGTTGTTCCCTCTCTCTCCTGCATCATCAGTTTTTCTCTCTTCTGGATTATGCTGCACAGACCAGCTAGGGTAATCCTTTAAAAATGCTTGTCAGGTGACAGGAAGGAGAACCTTCCTGTTCTGTGCTTTTTTTACTGCTTCCCATACGGAGAATAAAATCCAAAGACCACACTACTTCTACCCCTGTCTCCTGTGATTTCTGCCTTGTTTATCTGGCTCTTCATATCCTGTGCTAGTTCATACCTTCAGGCTTTATTCTTCCTCCTTATTCATATCTCCAGAATTTATTTTTCACTTCCTCCTTTCATTCAAGCAATCACTCAAATGTCAAATGAGCTTCCTTGGTCCCCTTATCTAAAGTGGCATCTGACTATGAGACAATACACCTACTTAATAATTTTTCATAGCATTTATCATGTCCTGACATTATTTATCCTGTTTGTTGATTTGTCTATTTATTATCTGGTACCCATGGTAAAATGTAAGCCATTTAAGGAGAGGGATTCACTTTTTTGTTCACAAGTATATCCACAACCTGGGACAATCTCAGCACATGCCAGACACTCAGGGAATATTTGCTGTCAGAATAAACGAATAAAGGTAAAATGTGTAATTTTAGTACTTCATTATAGTAATTTGAGAACAGATTCATGACACATTCATAGACAAAACAATTAAAATAGTATGTGTAAGCACACACCGAGTTTAGAAGTTTTTCCACTAATGTATATACCTTTTCATATAAAAAAAGATAACACAAAACTCATTTCTTGTTATTTTAAACATTTCTTCCTCTGCACCAGTATTAGGCATTCGGCTTTTAACAATATTGACATGAAGAGAAAAAAATATGTAATATTTTAAGTGTTATTTATTATTTCGTTCATTACTGTGAGTGGTTCCTATAACTTATATGTAAATTGTTTGCTACAGACATAATTAATTAGTAAAAATGAAAGCAAAATATGATTCCTCCTTATTATACCATTAACCACTTGTGTGAATTGCTGAACAAGATGCTGTCTGAGGCCCCTTGCAGCTATGAAACCAGGAATTACCAAGTTTTTTATGACATAAATCTAATGTCACTCAGTTATCCAAAAGAGAAAATGACAAAATAGTGACCCATTGATTCTTTATCTCTTTCAGATGTTCAAAAATGTTCTAGAAAATCTTGTATTAGTTTTAAAAATAATTAAGTCTTCATTCCAGTAGAGAATCAGAACAGACTTTAAAATCAGTTTAGCAAAGAAGTGGATAATACAACTATTTTGTCATTATTTTAGAAAACTCTTGAATAAACAGATATAAGATAACCACACTTCAAGTTCTATTTATATTGTCTCTTTTCCTACACTCTCTCTCTTACCCTTGCATTCAACAGACAAATACAGATGAAACAAGCGAACAAACCCCACCACTTTTGACGTTAAGTTCTTCATCCTGAAATAAATGGAACATGCGGAATTAGTGGTTGATGGCTATACCAACACCTCCTTTCACCACTGGCAACGACACATAGTGGTGCTGATCGTTATCAAGGCACTCACTTTGTGGACCTGCATTATTTTCTTATTTTTAACAATGAACTCAGATCTACCATCTTTCCATTGTTGACTTAAAGTTACTCAAATAATCAAAAAATATATATACTTTTATTTCACAGTCTGGTAGTACATCCATTTTAAAGATTAGACTTTCTAGGACAAATGGGAGTTTCATGCATTCACTGTTTCCTGCCCAGAAAAACCAACCTACAAACACACGCCTGTCCAAGCCAGTTTACTCTAAGCAGTGTAGGAGTAGAGTAGAAAGTTCCTAGAGTAGGACAAAAATGATAATCTGTAGACTCTCTAATCCTTTCCTGGGCAATAGTGGAGTTGGGGATCTTACATAGTATGAAGGTGGAAATGGGATAGGTGTGTCCTATATTCCTGAAACTTCCTTATTGTGTGCTATGGATTTATTACCCAGAAATATGCTCAAATTATTGAACAGTATTTTTGGTCTAGGCCACATCTCTTAAAATTATGTGATTTAAGTCCTGCTGATCTTCACCTCAACTCCCTCAAATGACATTGTTACCACTAATATTCTGTACTATGTCTTTGGGAAACATTATAAATTTATGATTTAATTTCTTTCCTTGTATTTTATCAAGTGATACTGCTTTTTAAACAAATATTTTTAGCTGTAGATGAACACAATACCTTTATTTAATTTATTTATATGTGGTGCTGAGGATCAAACCCAGTGCCTTACATGTGCTAGGCAAGTGCTCTACCGTTGAGCTACAATTCCAACCCACAAGTGATTCTGCCTTTGAAGGCATCCAGAGAAATTGTTTCTACAAAGCCTGAACTCACAGTTTTGGGGTGGGGAGAGGTCACTTCAGTCTACTCTTATTTCTTCACCCCTTGGATGCTTGCAATACTTCCAGTGGATATACTGGAATCTCTACATTGCTGTACATCTGATATTCTCAAACACTGCTTTTCCAAATTGATGTAAGCTTTGCATGTTTAGATCTTTGTTCCAACAAATTACTCATACTCTTCTGGTCTGGTGATAAAAATTGAAAGAAAAATTATCCAGATATCTGGGGCATGTTCTCTTCCTGTACAATGGACACAAGTCCACTGTCCAGTCAGAAAATCCAGCTTTCTAAGTCTTTAACCCATTATGACTTGAAGCTCAGTCAGATCAAGTCCAAACAGAAGTACCAGAATTGCATATTGACATACTTCCCCCGCAAGCACTGGCTCAAATGCCACTTTACTTATGGAGTTTCCCCAATAAACTACCAAGGGGAAGAAAGAAATTGTAGAGGTATTGACCAAAGTGACCCTGACAATAGTAGAAGTTTCTTTGGAGACTGGTGTTTTATTTTTAAAACATATGTGAATTTATACTCCAACTATATCTGTTATTTTAATATATAAATAATATTTGAATGATCACAAATAAGAAACAGTTGCTAGTTTTTGCAGTAAATGATGGGTGAAATGATGCATTGAGTCTCTTAGTTTAGGACAGTTGGGCTGAGATGAAGCAAGCTGTTCTAGCACCCAGGTACTGCTACTTCTTGGACTTGGCATCACTCTATGAGAGTTCAGGCTCACATAAATAGATACATATGGCACCAGTTTCCAAGTGTTTTTTAAAAGCAACTCTGGGGAAATTACTACAGTGTTGTGCCCAGAATCCTGGTAAAGAAATGACACAAGGCCTGATACTCATCATGGGAATTTAAATCTTAGTATCTGTTATAGTTTGGGTCTAAGGTATCCACAGCTCCTGTGTAAATGCAGGAAATTTTTGGAGGTAAAAATGAATGGACCTTGAGAGCCGTAAGCCAAGCAGTTCATCCTAGTTTGAATGGACTGACTGGGTGGTAACTGCAGGCAGGCAGGATGAGGCTAGAGGAAGAGGGTCATCGAAGGGCTGTTCTTCCCTGGGGCCTTTTCCTACCTCCCTCTGCTTCGTGGCCACCATGAGATGATCTGTTTTCCTCTGCCCTGTCCTTTGGTCATGATAGCTGCCTTATCTTAGGCCCAGAGCAATGGACTCACCCATCTATGGACCAAGACCTCTGAAACTGTGAGAGCCCCAAATTAACTTTAACCCCTCTAAATTGTTCTGGTCAGGTATTTTAGTCATAGTGATGAAAAGTTGACTAAAACAGTATCTTACTACAAGGTCATATCACATGTAGTTTAGTGTGACACTGAAATTGTTGTATTCTCTTCTACCTCAAGCACATATTTACGAAAACCTTTTTCCAGTAAATAAAAAATCGGCAATGATGTTGCAGAATTGATCCTAATTTTGAAATTTTCATTGGCTGTAAGTGAATCAGGTCTGTTAAAACTCATAGTCCCTACATCAGTTTTCTTCACTGAACTCTTAAATTTCAATTTCAGTGGAACTTTGTCAGTTAATGGGAAATCCTTAAGAGTTCTACCATATTGAAGTTCATTGAGACAGTCAGCTAAATAAGTCAATGCAGTCAGCTCCCTTTTATCATAAGGGTAAAAAAAATGTATTCATTCTCTCCCAGCTTTTAACTATCACTGTGATGTGTTATTTTCTCCAATTTAAAACATGTACACGCCCACATCTCAAAATAAGATCTCATCCCCTGCATTTCCTTGCCAAGTAAATATAATAATAATGGTAATGATAATGTTAGCTAACATTTATGGTATATTTATTATAAGCCAATATTTATTAATACTTTAAGCAAGCCCATGTGGTGGGTACTAGAATTACCTGCATTTTACATAGGAAAAATCCAAAGATCTTACAGGTAGAAACAGGATTCTAACTCAGGGTTTTCCAGAGCACAAACTGTAACCATTACTCTATATAGTATGTATTTATTTAGAAGAACATGCTTTCAAAATCACTTCATTACAAATTCAATAGTTAATGTAGGTGTTTTCCAGGTTTTTCCTCTTTTCCCTTTCCCTCCTTGTTAGAAAGATTTCTAGCTCACTTGATTCAGCTTTCTCCTCTCGCTCCCCTGGAAGCCATTCCTTCCTCCCAGACATTGCTAGAAGTTTGTGAGTTAGGGAAAGTAATGAGGAAGAAAGAGGGCAGAATATGGTTCACACTTGAGGACTTAAAGGGTATCTAAAAATGTTGAGGAGAGAAGAAGAGGAGCACCTGTGGAATATGAAGGGAGTTAATAACAAAAAGAAATAAAAACTGCTACATTCTCTTCATTTTGTTCAATAAACTGAATAAATATTATTTTGCAATTACTTTTGGTTACTGGGACTATGCTCTTTGGACCAGAGTATGACTGGATTACAATTGTTAAGAGTCTATAGTTTATAGCAATTTTTTTCTTCAAACTATTGCATTAAACAAATATTGCCTTTTAGCACTTCCTGCATACACTGAGACAATTGAGAGGTCAACCCCTTGGACTGGGGTTGTGCTTCACACTGTGCTGGCTGCTGTTGGGGAGAGGGCAGTATGACCTTCACAGCAGGTCTTCCACATCTCAGAGTTTTCCCCATCTGGGTTCAGCTGCATAAATTTTTCCAGGTCAGAGACATGATTGTGGAAATACTTATTGGCTAAGCACGTCTTCACCATGTATCACACTAAACACTTTCCCAATCAGTACGTCTTCATGTATGCCATCATTATAAACACAACACATAAGGATGAATAACAATGGAAACTAGATTTACCTCAGTTTTTTCAAATAGCTGTTCAGTAATATATTTTAACTACCATAAAGTATATCACTTGTACACTGAATATGTGCAACTCTTGGAGTCTGTTTCTTTGTGATCTAAAACAGATATGACCAGATCTGCAACATAGAATATCACTGAATTTTTCTTGTTGAGTTTGATTTTCCTTGGAAATTCTGAAATTCACAATGAAGGAGGCTTCAAGCAGTTTTTTTTTTGTTGTTGTTCTTACGAGAGCAAGTGCCATGGGTGCTGGGGCGCGCTCCCTGCAACTCCCCAGTGGGAATATCCTCAGCACCCCAACTCAGTAACTGGCTTAATCACACACTCTGTCCCTTTATTGGTTTCCTTCATTCACTTGACTCATTTTCCCACTTCCTAGTGATATCTCCTGGGATTACCTCCCAGTTTAATCCCCTGCACTCAAATTCTTATTTTGAGGTTGACTTCTAAAGGAACTTAAACTGAGACATATCCATACTCATATTTTTATGAACCAAACTTTGATTAATTTCCTACAACTGCAGAAAGAAGATAAGCATATTTGTAGGTGACAATAGTATTTCATGTAATAAAAAAAGTTTTTCAATGTTGCTTTGTTATGAAAGTGATTTAATTTTAATTAATCAAGGAGTGAGTGTGTGTGTGTGTGTGTGGTGTGTGTGTGAACTCTTTGGACCCTTGGTGAAAAAAATCACACATTTGCCCTGAAATATTTGTTATTTTACAGATAAACCTTAATGGCATAGGCTAACCTCATCAGCATAATCTTTTTACCGTAGTATGCATCTTGTTCATGACAATTCTGCAGTATTAACAACACTATGTACCTCCAAGACACAGAAACAAAAACACTTTCGTTCACTACATGAACATTTCTTCATTGGGTTTCTACTTTTGCTTTTCATGCAGGCAATAAAACTTTCTAGAGTTCAAAGGTTGAGAACACTTACCTCTGATCTCTAGTAAAACTGACAGTCTAGGGAGATGCATCATTTTTAACTGAAGTATCTAATGTTCCAAAAACATTATTAAACACCCTGGAAGTGTACACAAACTAGCTTGAAAAACACTGACCAAGAACAAACACTGGCTCCCTTCAGAATAGTGTTGATAGTGTTGATCTGCATCCCCATCATCTTCAAAAAACCAAAGGTTTGAAAAATCTTGCATGGGTAGCCAGAAATTTATTAGAAAGCCTCACTGTAAGTAGTGTCAGTTGAAAATAAAATTAGTGAGTACTTTTTTATTAATGTTCTGGTCCCTCATTAACTCTTCTCTTCTTTCCTAGACTTACTTGTACCTGTGTTGTGCTCTATGGCAGAAGTAATTATTTAGATGCTGGACAGGAGTATTTCAATAGATAAACCCTCCTTAAGAAGCTGAGTTCATCATAAGAGCAGAAGTTGACCACATGCTGTTTTTAGTATATTGACAAAAATACACTGAAAGTGACCACCAGATAACATTTCAACAGATTTTTATGTGGTTTTTGTTTGGTTGGTTTGTTGCTGTTGTGTTTTTTTGTTTTTGTTTTTTTGTTTTGTTTTGTTTTGTTTTGTTTCTTTCTTCTTCTTTTTCTTCTTCTTCTTCTTTTTTTTTTTTTTTTTTTTGATACCAGAGATTGAACCCAGGGAAGCTTAACCACTGAGCCATATCTCCAGCCCTTTTTGTTTTTTATTTTGAGGCAGGGTCTTGCTAAGTTGCTTAGGGCCTCACTAGGTTGCTTAAGCTGGCCTCAAACGTGTGATTCTTCTTCTGAGTTGCTGGGATTATAGTCAGGCACCACCATACCTGGCTATATTGCTGGTTTTGTTGTTGTTGTTATTTAAATCTTTAATTCTGCTAACTTCTAATGAAGAAGCTAATTTGATTTGTAAAAAGTTTTGATTATGCAAACATTGTAGCTTCACCTTGAGGAAACAGAATAATTCAAGCAAGGATGATAAAATAGCATCCAATGAAGGAACAATATAACCCACAGATAAGAATTTTTGCAATTAGGATATTATTTATTTTACACAAAACACTTGAAGACACTTAAAATCTGTTCTTTCCCTCTTCAAAATTCCATCTACTTTCTGTTTACTGTGTTAATTTACCTTTGTTAAGAAAAAATAATTTCTGGAGTATTTGCATGGCTTTTGTTTGTTAAACAAAATTTTGCCTTCCTTCTTCTTCCCCTCCTAATAAGTAGCTTTTGAAATAATGAGGCTTTCTAGACTTAGAATTGAAGAGATCCCCTGTGTGGGTCAAATTGTGTCTTCTCAAAATTTATATGTTGGTGTCCTCTCCTCGGGATGTCACCTTATCTGGACAAAGATTATTTAGAGCTAATCAAGTTAAAATAGGACTATTAGGGTGGTCCCTAATCCAACATGACTATTGTCCTTACAAAAAGGGAAAATTAGGAGACACACACAGAGAAAACACTGCATGAATATTAAAGAAGAAATCGAGGTGATATGTTTATAAAACAAAGAAAAGTAAAGATTGCCAACAAAGCACCTGAAGCTAAGGAGAGAAGCCTGTCACAGATTCTACCTCACAGCCCTCGGAAGGAATCCACCCTGTTAACAACTCAGACTATGAGCCTCCAGATCTGTGAGAACATATCATGCACCTCTGTTGTTTAGGCTACCAATCTGTGGTAATTTATTAAGGCAGGCTGGCAAGCTACTGCAACTTCTCCTCCTGTCCCTCAGAGTGGTGAACATGGAGGAGTCAGGGTTAGACCAAGGATCTGTAAGCATGCGTTCTGAACCCAGTTTAGTCAATGGCTAACTACAATGGTCACTATTTTGTTCAAGAGAGTATCTGTATATTCAATTGTTTTCATGTGCTACACAGAAATACAGATGTTCAAAACAGCTAATGGATGACTTTGTATGACACAAGTTTCCTTTATTAGTGAGTTGCCTCTTTTTGAAAGGACAATTCTATGAACTAAAATTTAATTTAAAAGTTAATTTACACATATCTTTTCCAAGTGTCTGTTGCAGCAAGTGAGATATATTTATAATGGTAAAATTGATGCCCACGGCTTTATAGTCAAGACTCATGCTTTAAGATTTGCGATAATGTATCTATTCTAAAAGAATTTCCTATTAAGTTCTTTGACCATGATTTTCCAGATAAGTGTTGCCAGGTGATCTTAAAAAAAAAAGTAATGGAGGGAAATTGTTTCCCTGAAGAAATTTCCCCATATTCAATCAACTTTATCAGAGTTACCAATTGAACTCTTGTTTTAGTCTAAGAATAATTATAATTTGAGCCTGGGGCTTAGAGTTAGTACTCATCCAGATTTCCTGAGCCAACTTCAAGATGGCTGGGAGTGAGCCACAAACTTTAGCTGCTCTGGAGGTGAAATCATGAAAAGAAGAATATCTAATTTAGTGTAATGAAGCTGTCACTGAAATGACCAGAAGGAGAAAATTTCTCATCTTTAGTCTCATAGCATCATTTACTAAGTAGTCATATATACATGTGGAGTAGAAATAGTCTTTTTGGTTTTTTTCCCCAAACTCAAAAACCAGTCTCCATCATGGGGGAAAAGAAACCAGGATGAGCATACAGAAACTTTTCTACTTGCTAGGAACTTAGATTCCCCTTCAAGAAATAGTAACAGATCTCTTGTTATAATTCTGATTAAATTAAGACTGGAACTGCTCTTCATCTACACAGCTACACTGCTCTTCATCTACACCACACATTAACTATAACCACTTTGTGAGGAAAAAAAAAAACATTTAAAAATTTAGGTGAGTACAACCACAAAATTGTTCCTAAATGGAGAGGCAAATAAAGTCTTGCTTGCTTTCAAGTTGTAAGTGACTTGGAATAAGGGCTGAATATATTTAGTTCAGGTAACCACTTCAGCTTGACTGATAGACTTGTTGTTTCAGTGCTTGGCCAAATAGCCTTTTATGATGCAATCAAGTAATAGATACAAGATTGACAAGTAACAAAGAAAAAGAGCTTTCAGTCAACATGGACTAAAATCCATTATTGTGGTGTGTACACTGTGCTGGGGACCTGTAAACACATCTTCATTGATCCCACAGAAAGATAGAAATATCTCCCCTTGTATGGCTCAATCAAGGCCCTTTTCACAAAGGTAAAGTGCAAACAATATTGAAGAAGCAGAAAGAGACTGACATTACAGTCAAACAGTAAATAATGGTTGGGCTCAGGAAACCTATCTATAACATTTCAAATTCCTGTCAGCTCAAATGAAATGTATAACCTCTCGATTGCAACCTCAGAAAGATCAGAACATGGGGGACTGTACATTCCTCTTATTGTCATTCCCCTTTTACCAAGTGACCAAATCAATAAGAAAAAAAAAATCTTATTTTATCATTTTACATTTTCATAGGTATCTCAGTGGATATGCCTTTTAAAAAGATCTCATCTGTGAAGGTCAATAATTCATTCCCCTTTGCCCACCCTCTTAATTGGGAATCACTGTCATTTATGTGAACAAATTTTGTTGATTATAAAATAGAAAAAAAATTAGCATGCAATGAAAGTAGAACTGGGTTTTCTTGCCAATTTGAAGTTTTATTAGAATTGCCTACTGCATCAATCCTAAACTTCTACTTTCATTTATGTTTAAATACTTGTAATTAGGAGAAACTATTTGGGAGCTGTAGACACCAATAAATAGTTTGTATAGGTTTCTAAAAGGGTTGGCAGCATGGTCTGAAGCTCGGGATAGTTTATAAACAGATTCATCTGTTATGTAAATCTCCATCCATAATCATTATTTATCCATTATAGCTAATCAGCATTCCAAGAAGAGAAAAAGTGAAAAGAATCGTTAATGTCTTAAAAACAATTGCTGTTATACCTGCAGATCCCTCAATTTAGCCATCAACTAACTAGACATTTAATCCTTTGTTCCTCTTTTTCAAATGCCCAACAGAAATCAATACTGCACATTTAAAAACAATGTTCTCATTTAGATACAGAACAGGTAAATAAAAAACAAATTGGACTCTTCTTTTATAGCACTTATTATCCTGCCTCCTCCTTTTCTTCTTTTCCTTCCCAAACATAAAATTCCAAAGAAGACAAAGACTTATTTAACTCAGGGTGAAGTATAGGTGAAGGCTGAACATAGGGAACAGACATGGCATGATACTTTCAATACCTGGGATTCTAGTGTAGGAAGTGTTAATGAGGTGCTAAGACAGCTCATGGCATAGTCCTTTGATGTAGGTTTATAATCGGTATCCCAGGCAAACATTCAGCATAAGGCAGTGTGCAAGTCTATCTTCACGACCCCAGGAAGAAACATTTTAGAGCAAAACCAGGCCATCAGAAGTAAAATGAAGTCTCACTGCAGCAGTTCACACTCTATCTGCACTTCAGGGAAGGCTCAAGAACTTGGTACTCCTTCAGTAAATACTATTTTTTCCCATCTCCTGTTATATGGTAAGCACTGGCACCATCCATGGTTAGCCTCTGTTGCAAAATGCTAGCAAGCACTTTTGCACAAATTTAAGTCCCTTTCTGGAATATAGAATGGATAACCCCTTTTTCAAGGCCCTGGAACAATGAAAAGGAATATGTACATTCCAGCATTAACATATACTACACTGAAATTTACAAATCATACAAATGAATATTATATACATTATGTATCTTCTTCTAATTCCCTAACCCCATTCTCTAGAACTGAATATTTTTCTGGCCTCCATTCTCCCCAGCCGTTGGACTCCATCTTTTAAAAATCCAACTATCTTCAAAGCCCCAGTGAAAAGACTGTCCTCTCCATATTTCTTTCCTAACTCTTCAGCCAGAAATGCTTTCTTCATTGGATGACCCATTACAATCTCTAATTACCACAACTGTCATTGAAAGTTTATTTTGGCTCGTGACTTACCTCCTCTACATGGCAGAAGCTGTTTTATTTCTTTTATGCTTAGCTCACATCATTTAATAGACTACCTTAAGCATAAAGTTATAAACAAATACCTACTGAACTGAATCATGCATGTATAAATACCACACTGAACCAAAAATAAAAGGGACTCCTCAATTTTAATTAAAGCTCCAAAGGGTTAGGTCAAAAAGAGGGAGATTTTCCTGGAAGATTATATCAATAATAGAGCTTTTATAAATAAAAAAATAATTAGAATCACCCAGTTTGTTCTCAGATTTTCTAACACCCGTCCAATTCCCAATGGTCTGATTTGAAAGCAACTAAGTTGACCTCTGAAATGTAAAAATCACAAAGGTCAACTATGTGATTTTTTTTTAAATTACAGACAAAATATACAAATCTTTATGAGAATAGTCTTTTTAAAATTTTTTAATTTTATTTGTTCTAATTAGTTGTACATGATAGTAGAATGTATTTATCCATTTTGATAAATCATATATAAATGGAGTGTAATCTCTCATTTTTCTGATTACATATACTGTAGGATCATATCGGTCATGCAGTCATACATATACATGAGGTAAAAATGTTTGTTTCACTCTATTATTATTCCTTCCCCCACATCCCTTCCCCTCCTTTCACTCCCCTCTACGTAATATAAAGTTACTCTATTATTCCCTATCCCCAACTTATTGTGAATTAGCATCTGCATGTCAGAGAAAGAATAATCTTAATTGTGTATATATGTGTGTATGTCTAATGATTGAGAGTTTAGTTCCATCAATATTGGTCCTAGAGAATGGGGTGAGTTTAATTTGCAAGTTAAGGCTAAACAGTCCCAATTTCATAGAGAAGAAAAATCCAGTAACCAGGAACTATGAAGAATCCCCAAATCTAATTCCTATTGTATTATTTTTCCCTTACATATAGTCTAGATAAATCTTTCAGTCAACTACTGTCTCATTTCTCTCTTTCATACCAGTGCATATGCCTTGAACAACACTGAGGATCTGAAATACCAAGTAGATTTTTTCCCCTGAATTTGAAACTATTTTAAAGTCCATCTCTAGGAAGCTTATTTCAATGAACTAGGTGGCCAACCACTAAAGATGATTTATGGCACCTATTTCCTGGACCAGTAATACTTAAGGTCTAGGAATTAAAGAGGACATAAAGAGATGATGGGTTGGCTAACTCTTTCCAGTACATAGTAAAGTAGTGTGGTGACAAGCACTATTCTGTCATTCAGAGGACAGAGGCACTCTGGTGTCATCACGGCAATCCAGTTACAGATTTGGTTTTTCAGAGAAATATCCAACTAATATTTTCAGAGACTAACTGGTCTTTGAATTTTTGGCTTCTTTCTTCTACTTACCTTTTTCAAATTTCCATGCCTTAGGACAGGCAGGGAAACAAAAAAAAAAAAAAAAAATGTAGCACAAAATAATATTTAATCTGTTTTAGTCAGCTGTTATGCTGTGACTAAAAGAACCTGACCAGAACAATTGCAGAGGAAGGAAAGTTTATTTGAGGGCTCACAGTTTCAGAGGTCTCCATCCATAGACAGCAGGCTCCATTCCTGAGGGCTCAAGGTGAGGCTGAACATCATGGCTGAAGAGTGTGGCAGAGGGAAGGAGCTCACATGATGATCAATCAGAAAGCAAAGAGAGAGAGCGCCACTAGCCAGATACAAATGTGTACCCCAAAGCCACTCCCCTCCTCTGGTCATACCCCACCTGCCTTCAGTTACCACTCAATGAATCCCACCAGGTGATTAATTCACTGATTGGGTTAAGACTCTCACAACCCAATCATTTCCCCTCCAAACTCTCTCATCACATTGTCACACATGTGAACTTTTGAGGGATACCTCACATCCAAACCATAACAAAACCTGACATTCATGTATTTAACATTCAAGGTTTCAATCTTTTATGAACAATCCCAAAGACTTACGGCATGTAGAAATGTGAACTTTTGATGAAGACGAGAGAATAGGAGTGGAGGAATGAATCCTGTCCTACTGTGTCTTCTACTCTGTCTTCGGGTGGCTTCAATCATCTCTAGGTGGCTAGCTGTGTACTCATGTTATTTTTTAAGAATTTATGGAACAGACTTTATTCTATCTTTTTGTAAGTAAATTTGGAAATAACTCTATTACCAATTAGGTGCTTATTTTCTACTTGCATGTTAGCAAATGCTTAGCCAAAATTTATAACTTGACTGAAAATAATTGCTGACCCTATGCACCAAGATGACATGAATTCTAGGCTCTCTTATACTCTTGGGATAGAATGTCTGAGCAACAATCCATCTTTTCTCCTAGCTACTTCTTTTTTTTTTTAATTATTTTTTAAAATTTTTTTACAGACTGCATTTTGATTCATTGTACACAAATGGGGTATATCATTTAGTTTCTATGGTTGTGCGTGATGTAGATTCATACCATTGGTGTAATCCATACATGTACATGGAAGAACTTTAGATTATGTTGAAGGAAATGAGGGGAGAGGGTATGAAAAATTGTGGAATGAGACAGACATCATTCCCTTATCTACTTCTGAATCTGAAAACATCTTCTTAGGGACAAAAAGCCAGATATTTACATACCTGCCTGGACAGTTGAAGCTGGACCTCTCTTAATTCCTACCAGTGCTTTTTCCCTGGAGTTAGAAGTATCCTCCAGCATTTCTCATATTAACTGAATGTTCTGTCCCTTGACAGTTAATGCAATGATGGCAGAGAACTTCAATTGCTCAACAAAATGGAGAAACAGTAACAGGGATTGTGCTCCCCCTCTTGCTTGAAACAATAATAATAAAAGTAACAATAGTTTTCAGACATTGGTCAACAGGTAACACACGATTAAATGAGGTGAGTATTGAGATTCCTCAGTTTATTGCTTGGAGGAAATTTTCAGCACAGTGCAGTGAGCCTGAAACCAGAATCAAATAGAACTTGGCTGGTCTTCAGGAGTTGAGGAACGAGATCTGGAAGCACAGAAAAGTCCAGTCAGTAGCTAGGCTGCACATTCAGAGTCCCAGAGATGCAAATTCAGATCCGCAGGGGGTTCTTTCAACTCTTCCACTCAGTACTGATTAGTGCATGATATAAAGCTTCTAACTCTCCAAAGCCAGGAGAAAATCACCCAAAAGGGAGCTGATGAAACAATCCCCAGAGCTAACACCAAGCCAGGAGTAGTCTGCTTTCCTACAAAGATGACTAGCAAACACCTTGTAAATCACAAGGTTTCAGATATAGTACTTAGAAGGGTATTGACTCAGTAGTAGGACAAAATTATGCCTAAATTAAAGTGCACTCTAGTTGGGCCTTAAAAAGCTTAAATGCAAGCCTCAAAAATATCTATTTCAAGTAATCTAGCTGAATCACATAACAAAGCATATGACTATTTATAAGATTACAAAAATACCCTGCATCAAACAATATAAAATTCACAATGTCTGGCATTTAATCAAAGTTTACCAAGCATGCAAAGAAACAAGAAAATATAACCCACAATCAACTAATCAAAACCTATCCAGAACTGACACAGATGTCAAAATTAGTAGACAAGGACATTAAAACAGTTTTTATAACCATATTCATATGTTCAGAAAAGATAAAGGGATGAACATTTAAAGTAGACCAAAATCAAACTTCTGGAGATAAAAATAACAATCTCTGAATATCTTTTTTAATCCAGTGAATGGAATTAACAACAGATTAGACAATGAAGAAGAAAAAAAATTAGTGAACTTGAAAGAATATCAAAGGAAAAACACACATGGAAAAAGGCTAAAAGACCAAAGAGAGCATCAGTGAGCTATGGGACAACTTTGAGCAACTTAATATAATCACTGGAGAATATGATAGGTTAAAAAAAGTTGAAAAAAGTCACCAATTTTTTTTCTAGCTGGTTTTGATATTTTTGTCAATTCTTTTAATAAATTTGATTGTATCGAAGGTCACATAAAATTTTAGTCAATCTGAAGAAAAACAGGACAACAGACAGAGTGGTAAAAAAATTGAACTCTCCAAGATTTAACAGAATTACATGTCAAGCCCCAGAATTATACCAGCTCTCTGTCAGAACAAAAATTGCCTTTCTCAGCATGGATTTTTTTTTTTTTTTTTTTTTTGAACCCAGGGGTGTTTAACTGCCTTTAAAAAAAAAAAAAAAAAAAATATATATATATATATATATATATATTATTTTGAGATAGGATCTTGCTAAATTGCTGAGACTGGCTTTGAATGGGGATCCTCCTGCCTCAGCCTCCCGAACCACAGGAATTACAGGTGTGTGCCACTATGACTAACCAGAAATCACCTTTCTCACTCTATCCCTTTCATTCAGAATTTCCAGCACAGCCCAAGCATCCTTGCCAGGGTAGGGTTGGAATAAAACACTATTATCAAAAAGATTTAATCCCAGTGTTGCATATTCACATAAATTCTGAATGAGTTAAAATCTCAAAGGACATTTAAGAAGACTTGAGTCTTCATTGTTTAATTCTTCTGAGTAACCAAGGTTTGAGTACTCCTTAAACCAGCACACTAAATGCATTTAAAACGATTAATAGTAATAGGGTTCAAAGTTGTCAAATTATCAGAATAGTAAATTATCAGAATAGTAATAGTAATTAATTTACCAGTTAATTTAAAAACAATAAGCCTAGTCCCAGTGTATGATTTGGGCTAGGGGGAAATATGCCTGAATACCAATAATGGTATTTTTTAATTAGTTCTAATTAGTTATACATAACAGCAGAATGCATTCTGATTCATTGTACATGAATGGAGCACAACTATTCATTTCTCTGGTTGTACATGAGGTAGAGTCATACCATTTATACGATCATACAAGTACTTAGGGTAATGATATCAACCTCATTCCACCATATTTCCCACTCCCCTGCCCCCATCCCTCCCCACACTCTCCTCAGTCCAATCCAAAGTTCCTCCATTCATTCCCTGCCCCCATTATGGATCAGCATCCACATATCAGAGAAAACATTTGGCCTTTGATTTTTGGGGACTGGCTTATTTTGCTTAGCATGATATTCTCCAACTCCATCCATTTATCTGCAAATACCATATTTTATTCTCCTTTAAAGCTGAGTAATATTTCATTGTGTATATATACCACAATTTCTTGATCCATTCATCTATTGAAGTGTATCTAGGTTTGTTCCATAGCTTAGCCATTGTGAATTGAGCTTCTATAAACATTGATGTGGCTGCATCATGTAGTATGCAGATTTTAAGTCTTTTAGGTTTAGACTGAAGAGTGGGATAAGTGGGTTAAATGGTGGTTCCATTCCAAGTTTTCTAAGGAATCTAAAGCAACCAATAATGGCATTTTTAAGATAGTTCAGATGTGGTCCAGGCACAGTGGCATCCAATGGTTCCTTAAGCACTCATGCAGATAATCACCTCAGCATTCTGCCTGTACCAGTTGTTCTGCCTGGATCATCTGTCCTCACACTCCACTCATACAAGAAGTCCCTTATTTCATTTTTTTCTTCTTAAAAAAAGAGAACTTTACAAGTGTCATACCTCTTTCTTGCAGCACACAAATGCCACTCTCTATGCGCTTATCCACATTATGCATGTGCATTGCATTTATGAGTACCTGGCATTGCATCCTAGATCCAGTCATTTATCTGCTGCTCCAGAGCAGGGAGTGGCACACTAAGACCTGTGAGCCAGTTCCAGGATATGCAACAGAAACTCTCTGTCACTTTCAATCATAAAATACTTTACTAATTGATCCTTTCCAAAACTGTTTGTCAACTTCTATTGTAGTATATGGGCTCCATGAAGAAGGAATGTTATCAGCTTTGCTCACTCTAGTGAGCTGACTTGGTTCCCCATAATTCATGTATTGACGTCCTAACCCCTCATACCTCAGAAGGTGACGGTGCTTGGATGTGTGTGTGGGGGGGTCTTCAAAGAGGCAAGATTAGGGTGGGCCCTAATCCAGCATGACACACCTTTTTACAAGAAGGACTTTAGACATAGATACACGCAGAAGGAAGACCATGTGAAGACACAAGAAGGCCAGAGAGACCGCAAGGAAAGAGTCTGTACAAAGGAAGCACTGGATACTTATTTTTTAATGAATTTAGTCCATTTTTCTCCAAATAACATGCTCTTCAAATGAATTCAACCATTTCTCTCTAGGAAAATGACTTCAGAACTGTAGACAAAGCCTACTTTATAAATCAGGTGCATTTTTATGACTTCTGAATTATTTATTGTTGACAGAGTAGTTCAGAGGAAATACATTTATTTCAATTCATTATCATCACATTACTCTAAACTATATATGACCTGCTGTTTACAAAAATAATTTAATTTTTTTCTCCTTTCCTAGTAAAAACATGGAAGAAAGCTATTGAGAGACAAGAATCTTTTAAAGTCTTTTAAATCCCAGGGATTTAAAGAAATTAAAATAGACTTAATCATAGTTATGGCACATATTATTTCTAAAATGCCAGAACATAATATTATGACAAGAGTACATAATCAGCCTCTATGTCGTACATTATATTCTAGGGCTGGTATTACCCTTGAGGTACACAGAATACCCAGGCTCATCATTAACCACAAAACCCTCTATGTAAACTCAAACAGTGTCAATGTGTTCTTGTAATTGCTACAACTAAAATAGAGATGCATGGTAGAAATATCAAAACTTCAATTCTAAATTGATGAATGGCTGTGGGCATGACAATATGGAAGTAACTTTTAAAGAAAAGTTGACTGAAAATCACAAGAATAGGGAATCTTACTTATTAAAAGTCAATTTGGTTAAGAAGAGGAAATGATCCAATTTTAAAATGAAGCCACTTTAAAAATTGGAAAGTAAAGGCATTGTTCTATATGACTTCCCGTCATTCTCTGTCCGTCTTAAACACTGTAAAAGGATCCAAGACCCAAGTACTTTAAATACTTGGAATAACCCAATTATGTTTACAAGATAGTGGATCTTTGCTGCCCTACCTAATATTTGACTCACTAGCCTCTATTCAAGCACAGAAAACACACATGCAGAAACCGGATGTTAGTTGCTTACATTATTTCCCCAACCTCAGAGAGACTTCTGATATCTTAATCCCCTTTACCCTCCTATCAGTCATTTCCTCCTTTTACTGCTTTCTCTTTAAACTTTAAAAATATGATTCAATATTTTGGTTACTTTGCTGGGGCAGGCCCAAAATGGCTGCAGTTAGGCTTCCTCGCCAAGGCTTCCGCTTCTGGCAGCACTGTTATGTTTTTAGAGTGTAGCCAGGCTGGAAACCAGTTATGGGAAGTCAAGACCAGAAATGCTATGATTCAGCATTTAGACTCAAGGTCATAAACATTAACCTGTGAGCATGTATCCCCCCGCTATGTAACCTATTGGCAGTGTGCCTTCTTTGTTTGAAATGTATTTTAAAAGGACCTATGAAAATGGCTAGGGGAGAGGGGTAGGCAGCTGGCTAATGGCTATAGCCTCCTCTGAATAAAGGGTGACCAATATTCCCACTGTGCCTTGCATCTTCCTTCAATTGCCATATCCTTGAACCTTGTTTCCTGGGTCTGAGCCCCGACATGACACACCCCCATGCCATTTTCCTCAACTCTTCTGCCAATGATCTATCTATTCCACTTTGCCTGGAGAACTTTCCAACTTGAATCATCTCAAATATTACCAACTCTGGCCTCCATTGAGATTGCTTAATACAGTTAGAAAGGCAAAAAAAAAAAAAAAAAAAAACAAAACACCAAACCCTTGGTGCCAATATTAATATTGGGTCTTTAACCTCAGCTGGATTCTCAGTATTGCTCATTAGTTCCTGCCCAGTTGTCTCTTCAGTTCGCCACAGGGATGCTTTCAAACCTTTCCCACTCTTCTAAAAGTTATAATAGCATCACAGATCTCTCTCTCATCCAAAGATGTCACCTTTTAAAGAATAGAAATGTCTGAACTTTCTTTTTGTGAGCCAACAAATGTGTCTTCACCTCTTCCTACACTTACTTTATTTTCTCTTACCACGATGGAAAAAGAGATTGTCCCTCCAACTAAGCTCTCAAGCTCCCTTTCAGTCTTCTCACAGACATTGTTCCATTAATGGCTCCCTCTCTATCACCTAACTTCAGCCTCTCCCTCTCTATGGGCTCCTCCCTGTCAGCATTTTGAACACTTTGAAATCTAACTTTAAGAATCACCATTCCAATGACTCACCTCTCCCTGTGGCTAATTCACCTGTCTCACACCACTCTTTCCTGGCAAATTTCTTGAAAAAGTTGGTGGATGTGCTGATTCTACTTCCTACCTGTATTTATTCCTCAACCAACCATGCCATGAAAACTTCTCTTGCCAAGTTCACTGAGTCAGTGACTATCTTGCAATTAATTCTGTGGACATGTAGTCCGTATCTTACTTCCTTACTGGCAGCATGTGGCACTAGAGACTGTTTGGGTCCTACATGAAATCTTTAACTTTTACACCCATGGCGTTACTTCCTCCAGTTTTCTTCCTCCTGCCATTCTGATTTATCTTCCTCAGTCTCATTTTGGGTGCTTCCTCCTCTGACTGTGGTGCTTCTCAGGTTCCTGATTTCCTAAGGCTTCTATGGCAAGGTACCACAACCCATGTGGCTTAAAGAACAGAATTCTTTATTTATTTATTTTTTCCTTATAGTTTTGGAGGCTAGAAGTCTAAAGTGAAGGTGTCAGCAGGGTCAGGGCTCATCGCATGGCTCCAGGGGAGACTCTTCCTTGCCTTTCCCCCACTCCTGGTGGTGGGAGGTAACCATGGAAGTGCCACTCTCACCTACCCTACCATCAACACAGTGTCCTCACTCTAGGTCTCCATATGTGCATGTTTCCCCTCTTCTTATGTGAACATTGGTCATTGGATTAGGGCCCTTTGTAATATCAAATGAATGTCATCTTAAATTATGTCTGCAAAGACCCTGTTTCCAAATATGGTCACATTCTGAGATTTCATGTAAATATGATTTTGGGTTAGGGACACATTATTCAACTGGGTACACTATTCACTTCATTCTATAAACTACCCTCTGAAAGTCTATCCAGGCCCATCACTTCAATTATCTCTATCACCTGAGATTCACAAATATTCTTCCAGTTCAAATTCACTCTTGAACTCAGACCCATCTATAAAACTGACTCTGAAACATGTCCAACAGGATGTTTGGAGACATCTCAAACTCAACATGCTTCAAACTGAATTCACCATTCCTTTTCTTAATCCTCCCCTCAATCTTTCTGAGCCTGCTTCTCCTGTGCTCACAAATAAAGCACTACATACTTGCTTTACAAAATTCAGTTTATCTACTTGTATTTCAAATACACAAAGGTTTCTAAATTGAAAATCATAATTTCTATGCCAAATCCTTTGAAGATCCCTAATTTTTTTGGGCAAAGTCCAGTCCCCCTAAAATTGGCTTACATATTGCTTTATGATCTAGTTTCTGATGCCCTTTCTACTTTTAGTTCTTATTCTCTATATTTCAATCCTATCGAACTTCTTCCATTTTCTCA
This sequence comes from Sciurus vulgaris, assembly GCF_902686455.1. NCBI lineage: Eukaryota > Metazoa > Chordata > Mammalia > Rodentia > Sciuridae > Sciurus > Sciurus vulgaris. Next base: position 87,410,987 of record NC_136462.1, read on the forward strand.
AAAATACAGTATTTTATCTTACTTCTGGACCTTTACAGTCATTCCCTGTGCCTGAAGTAACCTTCATTTCTCTCTTCCTCTGACCATCTCTCACTCATTTTCTGACATTGGTTAGATGATACTGATTCAGGCAGTCTTTCCTGAATCCCTGAACCTGAATGGTATATATCTCTCAAGAATTTTTATGCTATGCTCTGCTTTCCCTGTGGTCACCAATTTTTAGCTATTTGTACCATAAAAAATCCTTCACAGTGCTTATCACTTTTAATCCAAGCCCTCAGCATTGTGCCTGGAAAATAAAGGGGACTTCATAAATTCTTGTTACATGGACAACTGCATGTATACTACTTATAAAGTTCTGGGAAAATGAATTAAGTTCAGAATGTGATATTTATAGACTAAGGTGTATGTCCTTAAGACTAAGTTGCATAAATTTCGGATGAATCATTGAGTAAAGTCAAATATGGGTTATAAAAATTTTGGTAGTATTTTCCTGGGATTTGTCATACCTCAAGGTAGACTAGGACTCTCCTGCAAGTAAACTCAGACTAAGAATAGTCACTACTGGAATTCTTCCTTAAAAAGTCCAACTATGTGAATCTATCTTTGTTTTAATTGAGTGGTCAGCATTCAGATGGTTTGACATTTCAGTCAGACTTCATATTGACAGAGCATCCAAGGCCCCACCAAGCTACTTTAACCAATGAAAAAGGGATCACTTCTCATGTGTATTCTTCCTAATCCATGACTCTTTATTAACTATGCTACTTCCTAGGTCAGACTTCTCCACTTCTCACCTAAACCAGACAAACATCTTCTAACTAATTTACCTCCATCCTCACTGATAATATCCTATCAGTTTCAGATTCACCTTTCCATATAAAGCTCTGAGCATATTACTTCCTTCCTAAAAAAATAAAAGTAAAGTTAGTGGATTTTGATTAACTATAAAAATATCACTTAAGATTTTAGGCAAAAAATAAGGTCCTAATCTTGACCCAAAATTTCCCATTATGATTTCTGTTCCTAAAAATGTAACAGGCCAAATATCCAGAATGACTGTCCTAGCTAAAATAACCTAAATGCCACATAAAATGTAAAAACAAACTGTTGAAAGAAATTGCTGAACTAGCATGAAAGAATACATCAGAAACCACAATAGAAGTAAAAGAGGGATCCCTGTCAGGTAAACAGCTACCAAAGATTCCAAGTGTCAGATCTTCAGGGCTCCTTGATGCTCTGAAGCTCCTCTTCAATAGTTATGCCATACATGAGAGTCAGTAGGTTTACCATGGCACACCCACAGAAGAAGTGTAACCCCACATGTAGAGGACCCCAGTGAGCATCCTACTTAATATAAGGGTGACAAGAAATTAGCCTCTCACACAAAAGGGGGAAACCAAAAAACCTGTCAATATTAATCTTGATACTGACACGAGACGGGGAAATATGCTTTGAGAAGCACACATGGTCTCTTCTCCTGGCTTTGTGGCTCTGAATGACTGATGCCTATGTAGTTAAAAATCTTCAAATGAATCACTTATTTAGAGTGATTTCATGTTGGAAACACCAATAACTCTCAGAAGCAAAAGCAACTCAAAGAACCTACTACAAACCAGGTTTAAAGAACTTACGTAGGTACAGGCTCACAGATGAGCAGCACATAGTCAAAAACCTAAAGTCACATAGCAAATAATTCTGAGCAGAAGTAAGCAGAAAAAACAGATTACAGAGTCTAATGAATATGGATTTAAAGTACTGTAATTATCAGACTCAGATTATAAAACACCATGTTTAATATACCTAAAGAATTTTTAAAGCCTGAAAATAAAGCAAGGTATGAGAAACTATAAAAAAGGACAAAAGACATTAGGAAAAAAAAATGTCAGAACTTCTGTCAATGAAAGCATAATTGTAGTTAAATTATATTCTTCCAGAATCATCCCTCCACCAGTTTCTAATTGTTCTCTAAAATTTCCCTGAACATTCTTGCCTCTGTTTTTTGCTCCCATTACTCATATTTTAAATTCTATCTATCTATCTATCTATCTATCTATCTATCTATCTATCTATCTATCTATCTATCTATGTCTTTCCATTTTGAACTCAAATTTGTTGATTAAGACTCATTTCCCTTTCTTCTTTTTTATTATTTTTGGTGTCGGGGATTGAACCCAGTGCCTCTCACATTGTACGCACATTCTCTACCACTGAGCTACACCCCAACCTAGGGCTGATTTTTAATGCCAACTCTTCCACTAAGTCACTGTAGACATCCTTCCAAATGAAATTATTCACAGTCTCCATGTTTTATTGACACATTTTATGTGACACTTAGAATAGTTTTTATTAGTTAGTTGTTGCTTGGCCTATTTTCCCAATTGACTATGAACAACTTGAGGTAGAGGGGTCATCTTATAAACAACTCTATCCTGACACACTTGGCTAAGTATCTCACCCAGAATACATGTCTAATATATGCTGATTGAACTGATTGGAGCTAAAAATTCTTTTTTCCCATAATGTATTCCACTCTATAGCCATAGTAACTTAAGCAATGAGCAACAAAGAGACCCACTTGGCCTAATTCCCACTATACATTACTTACAGAAATGAATACAAAATTACATCCCTTGCAATATTCTATATCCTGCTGTCTTTCCACTGAGTTATATTTGTGATAGTAGGAGACCCATACATTTTCTTGTATCAAATGAAGTCCCAGTTTTTCTCAATTTATGCTATGAAATTACTATGATCCATATGATTATGTTAATGGTAAAAATACATTTAAGACCAATTCTAGTAAATGTATTTAGAAAATTATTTAATAATTAATATGTTATTGAATTGAATTAGATCTAAAAATTCTTTCTTGTGTTATTAGGGAAAGAATAAGTGATATAAGGTAGGTAGTAGCTACATTGAGCATAAAAAGTGACTTGAGTGAGATCCTACAAAGGGAACCTTGAAGTCTTTAAACAATTGTAAGCTGCTTATGGATTGGACAATGATGGAGGAGGTATTGAATAAAGAAGGGTAAAAGGAAAGGCTTTAATGGAAAACATGAAGAATGGAAAAACTACAAAAGATGGAAAAGCTAGAATGGGAATTAAGGGTGGTGAAAACCTTTTAAAGAAAGGAAACTGTTCACTGAGACACTTATGAACTTATGAACATCAGGTAAACAGTCGGCCATTCCCTAATGCTCCCTTTCTCTTGAATAACACCAAAGTGGTTTCAATTTTTAAAAAGGAAATTTGGCATGAAAAGGTTCTGTAACATGGCCTGCCCACTTACGGGATTTAGGGTAAAAAATGTAAACCAGCTGTGATATTGAGGTTTAAGAATCATCTGTTGTCCATATTCAGTAGCTTTTCCCATGGAATTACAAAAAGAATTGTATGATGGATAGTCTATATCCTAATTATGTAATTACACAGTAGAAAAGAACAGCTGAAGAGGAGCCATTTCATCCTTGTGTCCAATGCCTGCATAATCTATGTCTCACATAATGGATGGAGCTCTTATTATACCATAAACCATAATTGTATTATGAAAGAATGAAATGTTGGTTTTTATACAGGATTAGAATACATATGGCCAAACCAGTAGAGATAATATTAGAACTAATCTGAAGCTTCAGCCTGAACATCAAACAAATCTCGATGAGTTATTATTAAGATTTAAGAATATATATATATATAGTCAAGAAAATATTCTTAAGTTAGTTACTCTGTTCTTCCCCAACCAGGAATATCAGAGTACATCCCAGCAGATAAAGATATTAAAGGCAAATGCCTAAACTTTCCAGGTATGAACCTAATGAAAGTTTCTGAACCTAATGGAAAATTTAAGAGCTGAGCTCAGAGTGAGTAATCAATCATCTATTTTATCAACTATTTCTGTGCCCTTGACTTCAAGAGAGGTTATAAGTGCTGTATCTCTCAAAGAAATCTCTCCTTTCCAGGTAACCAGAAAGCAATTCTAAGTGTAGAAAGTGTTATCACCACTTAATAGTATAGCTAATGCTATAAGGAGGCAGCATGTGAAGTCAAAGAAATAAAGCCATTCATGTGCTCAGCCACCCTGGAAATGTGGCATCATGGAAAACATTCTTCAGAGTGTTAGAGGGAAATGACAATGGAGCTGCAGGCGCCTAACTTGCAAACCAGTAGCAGGTGACTTTTTGAGACACCTGTACCAGAAACATTTGCTGATTTTCTTAATTTTTATGAAAACCACAATGAACACCAGAGTTATTTGTACAGGTAGTGAAGAGAACGGGGAGTTGGCCAAAATAAACAGAAGTGAAATAAATCTTGGCAAAAACTTACATTTAATCTTTCCATGGTAAAACATCTTGAGCCTAACAGAGTAGGAGCTCTTGTTTCCCTTCCCTACTCATTTTCCCTCTTTGTGCTTTGGCCCTTCTCCATCGTGCGGGGTTTCTGGTCAGCCAGCAAAGCTCTCCTGGCAAAGCCCGTGTCTTTGCTTACTGAAGCAACATGTCTTTCACTGCTACAGCATGTGACATGCTTAGGCTTGGAAATGGATTCCGGATTTAGTCTTGGGCCACCGATACAAATTGCAGAGAACAGCTTGCTCAAACTCTGGGGGAAAGATGCTGACTTACAATAATTGATAAGGTCATTCCTGCTGGATGATCCTTTGGTGGAGACAAGGTAGCTACTGTGCTTAGCAGAGAACTGGGAGCATCAGTTCCAGAAAAATGGCTTCGCATTTCACATGACATCCAAGAATTATATCACTCCCTGTAGTCCACCGTATAATAAGAAGTCTGTAGCTTTCATTCTGTAAAAATTATTAATCATTTGTGGCTGAAAAATGAATCAGTGAAGTTAACCTACATTGTCAGGTTTGATTTATCTGGAGGTAAACAACATTCTAAGAGGATTTAGTGGGCTAGTGTTTAGTAAAAGGGTATGTCCAGGTCGTGGCACTACATAGATTGAATGTCCAAACATTTAAAAGCTCTTTCATCATTGGACTGAATACGAAAATGACAGCCATCATTTGGTGACCTTAGAATGTCCCAGCCATTTGTAACAGACTTTCAGTAGTGAATCTAACCTCCTATCAGGCTGGGGTTAAATAAATGACAAGTTATTTTTCTGACTTTAAGATTAATATTGAGCTGCACTGTTATAAATATGTTCCTCTGAATAGAACATTAAATTACAATTATTTGGAGGAGTATGTGAAGGAGGAAAGAAAAGAGAGGTGAAAAAATTTTATGCTCCTTTTCATTTTATTTCATTAGGTTGGTGTCTTCACACCTCATCATAATATTTTTCTATCAATACAGTGATTGCTACACTAACCACCTGTGTTAGACAAGCACCTGCCTTAAAAATGCAATTTTTAGCAAAGATTTAAATTGCAAACTAGAATTCCAAGGCCCCCTGCCAAAACAAACTCACTTTTCTTTGAAGAGACTGTTGTCTCCCAAGGAAGATTTTCCTGTACAGCACTCTATATTTTGACTTCAGAGCAAATCTCTCCCTCCTTCTCCAAGTTTTTTCCTCTCTTGTCAGTTGGCTCGGGGCAATATCTTCATCAACATCTCAAACAGCCAAATGGGAGGACCCTTTCAAACTGCAAAAACAAACTTCTCTTAGTCATTAACTCACTTACATTTGAGGGATCCCTTTGCAGCAAAAAGGCTTTCAAGAAAGAATTTTGAATGTGTCAAACTGAGCTAATGTAGAATGTTGCTTTATGTTTAAGCTTTATTGGGAGAGCATGTTAAGGTAGATTTAATAATTTGGCCCTAAGATGTGCTATCCTCCACCTCTCATCTCCTCTGATCCTCAGGGTGCATTGGGTGGTGGTGTAATGATGCCAGGCTCTGGAGAGACTTGGGTTTGAATCACTACTTGGCCATAGAATGCATCACTTCACCAGGCTACTTCTTTCCATATAACCTGTTAACCCAGGTAGTACCAAGGGATGAACATTGAATGTGACTTTTTCTAATGTAAAATCATGGAGAAGCTCCAAAATACCTCAACAGACTTTCTGATATCTCATATTGAAATGGATGCTATAAAATGGGTGTTTTATGATGGAAAATGGTCAGTGGAACCCCCTGGAAGTGCTCTTAAGAGACATGTGATGAGTTGCATGGAGTTTAGTTTTAAGACAGAACAGGCAGAAGAAGCCTTAGAAGCACTTCACCTGATTTAACTCCTGTTAGCACTATGATGTCCCACTGGGAGATACATACCAGTAAGAGCTCAAAATAGAGTTGAAAACAAGAAAGAAATCAGAAGAGAAAGCAGTTGATTTGAGTTTGACATGGAATGGGACTAAAATCCCTTAAATTACTAATGAGTCTCATCACTTATCAGGTGCTACCACATGACCATGGGAGGCACTTCTCTACAGGTCTCTGAGCGTGCAAAGAATGCCAGACTCTGGCCTCTTTTCTGGGGCCATTCTCAGGGCTATATTTGCAGTAAGCAGTCATGGAGAAATGAAGTCAGCTCTCCCCCTAGGATAAAGGGGGAGATTTTAAAGTTTGCTTATTCTTTGCTAGATAAAATCAGTGGGTCCTGAAAGCTCAGTGTTCCTCAGCTGCAACACAAACTCTCTGCTTGTGTAATATCTACCTTTATACCCTGTGTCTCACTACTGAGACTTGGTGGCCAAAGGGTACCCGTACAAACATAATGCCACTTGCTGCATTATGAATAATAAAATTCTTTGTCTCTGACTCAGAAATCTCATATCTTCTGTCAGCATCCATGACATAGCAACCGGCCTAGCTACTACTAGATTGCTAGATCATATGGTAGTCCTATTTTTAATTTTTTGAAGAATGTCCAAGATATGATCTGTTTTGAATATCTTATCTTCTCACACCCCACATATTCAAAAATATAATGAGGCTAGTAGACTTAGTAGATGCATTTATTTCAGTACAAATTTCAAAAACTAACTTCAGAGTTTCCTTTTTCAAAAGGCAAATCTCATAGTGTGATATCTATTAAAATTGTATTTGGGTTGGGCATGGTGGTACATGCCTGTAATTCCAGGGACTTGAAAGCCTGAGGCAGGAAGATCGCAAGTTTGAGGAAAGCCTCAACAATTTAACAAGATCCTCTGCAAATTAGTGAGACTCTGTTCCAAAAGAAAGAAAAAAAAAAGGAATAGGGATGTAGGTCAGTGATAAAGCACCCCTGGGTTCAATCCCCAGTACAAAAAAATTAAAAAAAAAAAAAAAAAAAAGAAAAAGCATGTATTTGGGACTGAAAGTGTAGCTCAGTGGTCAAGCACTTGGCTAACATACACAGGGCCCTGTTTTCAATCCCTAGTACTGCCTATATATATATATATATATATATATTTGGGGTAAAGTCATCAAAGGTGCCCTGGATACCTGGTATGGTCGCACACTGCTGTAATCCCAGCTCTACTCATGGGACTGAGGCCACAAGTTCAAGACCAGGCTTGGCTATTTAGTAAGACTCCATCTCAAAATAAAAAATCCAAAGACTGGGGATGTAGCTCAGTGGTAGAGCACTTGCCTAGCATGTGTGAGGCCCCAGGTTTGATTCCCATTTCAGCCAAAAAAAAAAAAAAAAAATTAAAAACAAAATGTTTTAAAATTGTATTTGATAATAGGCTGGTTTTTTTATCGATTTATTTGGGAATAGAGCCAGATTATACCACTATTAACAAAAAGCTTATGAGTTTTAAATCTCCCAAATCCTCTTTCTAAATGCTCTAGATTTGTGTATGAACTTTTAAAGGATTGCTTTTTTGAACTAGTTTTCCATCTTTTAAAATCATCTTAATTTATGATAATATATGCTATCTCATGCTAAGTGGAATAAATTGCCTGAAAGGCAAGCAAAATGCACTTAAGTGTTATACAAATCAGAAATCATTCGCATTTCCACATTTTTCCAAAAGAAAAACTTTGAAATATTAGCAACTGAAACTTTCCTTTGGTGCTTTGTGCCTCACTACTCAGCATTACTGTCTCCAGAGTATTTAGGATTTTTATCTGACATGTGAGAAAAAACAACCAGAATTTCAATAACTTAGTAGTTCTGCTTTATGGAATCCAGCTGGCTGCAAAAATAATCAGCTCGATAAATCAAGATCACATTTCATAACTTCTAATTTCTATGTAACTGATAAACTCCCAGATTTATGTGTTGTGGATGAGAGGCAGGAGGGAGAGAGGAGTGAGTGGGTGAAAATTTTGCTAAAATAAAGCCACTGAGTGTGCTGAGTGGGCCATTGAGGGGCTCAGCACCCATGGGCTACCTGAAGTTCCCGTTCCATTCCACTGTAACAGAAGAATCCCCTGAAGGAGGTCACAGATGACCCAAATTCACCTGCTTTTAGAAAAAGCAAACAAACAAACAAAAAACGCTTTCTATGTATTCATATGTACAAGTCGCCAATTGGGGGACATTTATTTTGTCATTCTTAATTGTATTGCACATCTAAGACACAAAATACATTACGTGTTTTTATTTCACCCAACTCCTAGATAATAGGAAAATAATCTATAAAAATCTACAGATGATATTTAGCCGAGAATCTGCTAGAGATAAGGTAAAAGAGAGAGAAGGAAAGTGGGAAAGTAGGAGAATGAAGTAGTAAACAAGAAGCAAAGCAAAGTGGAAGTGGAGACAGACGGAGGCCTCGTTGAGGTCATCCAGGCACAGTGACCTCATGTTCTTGTCTGTGCTCCCATTTCTGCTCAGTTCCACCCATGTTCTCAGGTTATTGGCCTGATGGAGCAACTGAGTTAGTGAACCCTCCTATTTTCTACCTAATGCAACTATCTCAGCTCTCACTGAACCACCCAATATATACATAACAAAATCAAACACACAGTGGTCCAATTTCAATTCAGGCTAAACCTGGGTGACTATAATCATGACACAACTTATGTCTAAGAAGACATCAATTTTTCAAAATCCTTATAATCACATTAAGCCAAACAAAAGCTAATGATAGAGTTTTCTTAAACAAAACATAAGGACTATGTACAACTAGTAATACAAGACCTCCAGAAAGGCTAAATCCAGCAAAGAAAAAAAACAAGTATTTCCTACATTGGAAAGGACTCTCCTTGAAGCCAATTAATTCGCCATTTTTAAACTATTTGTCTGCTCCTCTGTTCCTAAGTATAGAGCTCTAAGAATATTGCTACATCACATAATACATAGCTACAATCTTTTCCTATGATAGCAAAGGATGCAGGAAGAACTAGATGAAAGATGATTTTGCTCTTTTTAGGAAGAACGCAAGTAAGCAGAGATGCACATATTACCTTTCCTATGATGTTTGAGAATAGAATCATAACTAGGAAATTTGTTACTCAAAGTAGAGGAAAATACAATGAAAATTCATTGATAAGTTTGATGTAATTGTGCTAATGTCAAAAATAAACTCTGTAAAGTTTGAAGATGGTGCATCTAGTAGTTAGTAAACTACCCTTCCTTGGGTCTCATAAGCCAGAATTATAACCTTGGAAATGCATTGTTCATCAAAGCACCATAATTTATACCCATTGTGAATTCAACCCTGAACTGGATGTGACAGAAAACACAAAAGAAATGGACACACAGACTTCCTTTATTGAGGAGTTCATGATCTGTTTGGAAGCACATTTTGAATCCTCTATTTTTTTTTTTTTTTTCCTTCCTACACAGCCCTCTATTTTTTTTTTTTTTTTTTTTTTTTGGAATTCAGATAGAACATTATATTTCCTCAACCTCATCAGAAAATACACTTCATGTCATGGGATCGGGTGCCTTGCCACTGGCACTGGCCTTCCAACCATCACAGCACGTCGTTTTTCAGCAACAGAACCTGCTTGCTTTTCCTTCTCACTGCCACTTACCGGGCAAGTGTTACAGGAGAAGATGCTCTCAGGCATCCCCCCTTTTTTTCAGAGAAAAAATCTGAGATTTCCAGAGCAGTAGATGACTCAGGTTATGTGAGTAGTCACAAGTACAGTTTCCTCCCAGGATGTTTCTCCCTGAAACTGAACAAAATAAGCTGTTTTCCTGTGTGGAGTGAAAGTACTTTAGGACTCATGAGCTCTCTGTGTCCTGTGGCATGAGCAAAGAAAACACATAATAGGTACCTAATAAGAACATGAACCAGTGAATAAACACATAGACTATTTGACTGCCTACGTGTTCCCTTTTGAGATGGCAATATCACCCAACAAACACAATACAGCTTTAACAGACTCATAACAAATTGGTTAGAAGTGATGGACATCTTCTCAAAAGACCTAACAACAGTGTGTCAAAAATATTTAGTCAAAGTTTTCATTAACGTATTTCTTTCCAGTACTGCTGAAAATTAGACAGTGTGTTAATGACAAATTAAATCAAAGTCCCGACTCAGTTTCCTAGATTTCACAATTAATGGGACCAAAACCAACATACTAAGTTCTGCAGGATGGGGAGAATTAACACTTAAAAACATTCTGCATTATCAATAAATCATGGCTCATTTTCACAAATGGTGTTTGTTTCAATTCTCAGCTGTTGGATGATGATTTGACTTGGAGCAAAGGCAATGTAATTGGGTAACAGCTGAGAGGTGCTTGTTTGAGTGGAGCTGAAAGATCCATTGCAGGATTTCCAAGAGTGTGAATTACAATTCCAATGATATCAGAAGCAACTAATTCTGTTCTTTAGAAGTGAGGACATAAAAGAAGTTTGAGGTTTTCTTATTTCAAGCTTTAATTGAGGGCTAGGTTGTAATTCATTTTCATCCCTGAGTGAGTGGTAAAAACATACACAGCAGGTAATTCACACCACCTCAAAAACTGTTGGTGCAGTAAGAAGACTAATCAGGGTAAGCTTCCAGTAGCAAATTATCAGCTACAAATTAAAACCTTGCCTCATGCTTGCTAAAAGAAACCTTCCTTTTTACCAACACACACATGTGAATATTAGTAACTGTTGGATTGCTAAGGGAAGGGAAGATTAGGGATGCTACCTGCTTGCATTAAAGAGAGCCCTGCAAAGGTGTGAAATAAACTGGACTTCAAACGATGCTAAATTTGGGGTTTAAAAAAGAAAAGTTGTCATAAACCCAGGCGGAGTGGTGTTTAGTCTGAGAACGGAAATTTAATGTCACACACAAATGAAGAAGAAAACTTAGATTCTGAAGAGGGTTCCCAACAGTTTACATGGAAGACCTTCAACATTGTCTTAGACCATATTCCTAAAAAAAGAAAAAAAGAAAGAAAGAAAGAAAAAAAAAGGACAAAAGACTGCTGATGTCAACAAAAATTAATTAAATTTCTGATGTTAATTAATCTCAAGGAAATAGAGAAAGAGGGTAAGATTAAAGAATTCTTTGATTTTCCTGGCTCTATGCCATAACCTCAATGTAATTTAGAAGTATATTTTTAGCATTTAACCTTGGCAGTGATTTTTGCTTAGATGATGTTGAAAATTGTTTCAAGAAAGCTGCAAAGTGGCTATGATAATACATAAAGAGTTCAAAATGGCTGCACATATCTGATAAATATATACACTATATACATAATTATGTCATTGGCTTAAATGACCATAATTGCACCTTTTGGGCTGTAGATCCATTTTTAGTTTCACCTCTCTCTCTGGAAAAACCCTTATAACAGCAGTATAGACATGGGTAGACAAACAGTAAAAAATATTGTTTTTTACTAGTGTTAATTTTCTAACACCCCAAATCTTGGTTACTTTAATTTAGAAAATGAAAAGTAGTGAAAAACACCTTATTGTGGATTAGCCAAAGCAAAATTTTCTTAAAGAAAAAACACACCCTTTAATAGGGGTATGCAGATATATAACCTACCACAGTGCTTTGTGTTTCGATTGAGTGTCACTATCTCTAAAAGATACCAAAGAGTCTCTGTGGAAATCCAGATAAATTACTCTAGAGCTGCAGAGCTGATTTCCTGAATGCCAAGTTTCAAACCTGGAGCAAATTTAAACACTATCATTGAAATCTCTGGAGGGAGTGAAGGAGGTGGGGAAGAGAGAAGTTTAAAAACGGAAATCTGAAAACAGCCTTGCATACCACTGCAACACGCCCACTCTAATAACCACCTGGCAAGCCCTTCACTTCTTTAAATTCAGAGGCTGGATACATGCTGGACCTGCTTGGTAAACACATATAGAGCCTTGAATCCAGCGATACAATAAGCTCTATCCTAATGATTTCCTTGAGAATCCCTTCTAGACCAAAAAGATTTCTAGTTGGCTGCAACATATTCAGCCAGTATGTTATGCATGTGAGTGTGTGTGTGTGTGTGTGTGTGTGTGTGTGTGTGTGTGTTCAGCTTACAAAATCAATCTCTTTTCATTCAAGGCAAAATTAGCACACATTAGGAAGGTTCAAGAACTCAACCTATTTTTTCAACGGATCCCTGTTTATTTATTAAGATCTGACCACTCTGTCCCCAAGGAACAAATGTCCAAGGAACAAATGTTTCCTAAGTGCTCCCTGTATGTAAGACAGTAGTTCATGGAACTGGGTCTTCTTGGGAATTTGGATGTCAGAAGAATATCCAACGTATTATCAGATTTGCAACTTCCAATTTTCTCCTCTGAAAAAAAAAAAACTTGGAGTCTGAAATTTGTCCCACCACACAGTAGGTGCCTAGGTTGGTGTATAGCCAGGACCCCTCTGCATGCTAACCACCCCTGGAGTGCACCTGGCACTCTTGGGTGTGAGCCCCAGGGAAGCAGAAAACAAAACTAACCAGGAGGTCACCTTTCTCATTCTAAAGGTTCCTGAACACTTCTCAGAAGAGTTAAGCGATACAGGAGTTTCATTAAATCTACTAAGATAACTGTTTGATGTGTTACTCAATAGATGAAACCCAAAACTGTTCTTTAAAAATCAGTTAAATTGCTTGAAGGAACAACAAATTCATACATCAGCCCATTCTTTATGTTCTAAAGTGCAATTTATGGGGCTAAACGAAAGTAAATGTCATACCTTTAATTTCGTAAAAAGTTATGTACAAGTCTATTATTCCAAATAATCACATAACAGAGAACAACTACCTTTCTGCTCAGTGGGGTGCCATTTTATAGACTTTAAAATTCACTAAGTTCAAGCAGCTTTCCTTCTAAATAATACATGTGCTAAATATGTCACATTAAAAGTGCTTTTGGCATGTAAATGATCCGTTTTCTCATAGAAATGCTTTTAAAAGAATCTGAGCTCACTTTTTTTCTTTTTCTTCTTCTTTTTTCTTTTTCTCTCTCTCTTTTTATTTTTTTTGGAAATTCTAAGTGCATTGAATTTCATTGTCCTACAGAACCATGCAGAGTTGAGCGAAGTGAACTGCAGGGACAAACCAGCCCTTGTCAGCCTGTGTACTTATGTATCATTTGAACTGTCAGAAGTATATAGAGTTCTATTTGCTTCAACATTATTTTCTGTTCCAATCCAGGGGAAATTTTCTCTTTTGCTCTCATTTTTCCCCCTGGAACTAAGTGTTAGCAAGCAGTTCCAAGCCTAAAAAGTTAGTGATTTACTATTAAAACGTAAGGCACGTGGATGAACAAGTTTTCTGTGTATTTATTTAATACTTCAAACCCGTTTCTATTTTTTCTGATTCCATACCCTGAACAATAAAGCTGATGTTTTATGGGCGATTTAAGGTGCTTAGCCACCAAAAAACTAATTCAAAATTTTTTTGCATACTATGAATAAAACTGAAAGCATAATCTCTCCCTCTTGTAGGTTCATTATACGGCTGAGTTCGAGGAGCCTCCCACACTGTATATGCAGCCTACAAAGAGAGTCCTTCAGAACTTCTGAATCGATTGTTCCTTCTCTCTCCTTTGTAATGCCATGTAGTGGAATCTGATGATATCAGCTATCTTCTGCTTTTAGAGATCTTTTGCTCTGACTTATTAAAAGATAAGAAATGTGAATGCCGCCTGATATTCATTATGCAGTTTATAGAAGTTATTCCTCAGACTAGTCAGCTTCAGGGTTCTCCTCGAATTTTAACTTTACTATCCCTTCTCCATGTAACTTAAAAAAAGAATCTCAAGAATTAACTTGGGGACTGGGGCTGTAGCTCAATGATAGAGTACTTGCCTAGCACATGCAACGCACTGGGTTTGATCCTCAGCACCACATAAAAATAAGTAAATAAAATGAGGATATTGTGTCCATCTACAACTAAAAAATACAGAAAAAAGAAATAACTTGGAATTGATATGCATAAAAGGGGTGAGATCAATTATAATCAAAGGTTTTGGTTTTATAGTAGAATAACTCATAATGTAGTCATAAAAATGTTAAACAAGAGTTTCAAATATGAGTTGGATTGCCAGACTTCACAATACCCAGTTAAGTTGAAATTTCAGATAGGCAACAAATAATATTCAGTATAAATGTGCTTATATTGAAAAGATATTTATTGTTTCTTTGAAATTCAGATTTAATTGTACATCCTATATTTTATTTGACAACTCTAAATATGAATTTACTTAAAAAGTCTAACAAATAATGTGAGATAAATCTTTCATATAAATAAGTGTGTTCACTTCTGCAATTTAGGCAATGATTATCAATTACATGGATACACTTTATCCACTCTGATAACAATGCATACCTTCTAGTTTTAGGAATGAATTTCTAAGGAACAGTTTCAATATTTTAATTAAATATGATTAACCAAGAATTCAGAATGCAACTGGCATTTGAATTTTTTTTTTCTTTTGGTGGTGCTAAGAATTGAACCCAAGACTTCATGCACACTTAGCAAGTGTCTACCATGGAGCTATATCCCTAACTTAAACTGTCATCTGAAAAATTTCAATGTGTCTGATTTTAGAATATCTAAATGATTCCTTTCATCAATTTCTCTATTTTATCTTTTAGACATGCTTATCTGAAATGTCTTTTCTTCTAAATGTATAACTGGATTTCAATTTCCTGGTTAAATCAGAAATCACAAAATTGCTCGCATTTATTGAGTACCTATTATGAACCAAATGCTTCAATTTTTTCAGCTTTCTTTAATCATCAGGAGTACACTAAAAGCTAAACACCAATTATTATCATCATTTACACAGCTAGCACCAGTTACAGAGCTGATTCATGGTAAAGCATAACTGGTAGCCATGTTGATTGGATGGTGGTCCATATTCTATTCAAAAATAGTTGGCTGAATCATTTTTTGTCTATTCTTTTTAAAGAGGAGATTGGACTTGGGAAAAACCAAAATGGCAAAGTCAGAATATAAATTGTACACCAACTCAACACTATTACAAAGAGAACTCACTTCTCCTCCAGGTGTTCTTTTAGCAATCATAAGGTGGACCAGTTCATAAAAATATTCTACAATCAGGGCCTGAAACGAAGAACATTTTTTCCTACATTTTTTCTGCCCTTTAAATTCATTTCCATAACATGGAATAATAAGAATTAGATACCCGTGGAGCCCAATTTTAAAAGAAAAGTCTTAACTCATATCTGTATTAAGCTTATAATTCATACATAAGCTCGAAAGCAACTTCTTTGGACCAGTCCTCTCTATAACCACTGGGAATTATCCATTAGCAATCACAGTGCAAAAAATGCACAAGTATCACCACTGCATTTTGTAAAATGCAATTTTTGGCAGTTTGACTAAAATCTTGGCAAGCATTACCGTTTCCCCAAAATGTATTTGCATATAGGCTTACTGAGTTTTATTACTCTATCTGGACTCTCTCCAGATTCTCCCCATACCCAAACTTAAACAGTGCACTTCAGTAAAGGTTTCTTATAAATTAAAAAGCACTTTTAGAAAAGGTGGAAACATGAAACTAGCACTTTTTGTATTATAAAAGAAAAACCCTAAAACATATTCAGAGGCATTTATTTACTGTGTTCTAAAATGCATTTATATTTTGATAAAGTGGCAGTCTTGAAAACGGATTACCAGAAAGGACTCCTTCTTACAGGGTGATTCTAGGCATGTTAAGAGGAAGATACAAACAATGAGAAAAATGCATGGAAGAAAAAAGAAACAGAAAAGAGGCCTATTTGTTCTTATTTTAATATCACTAGTCATTTAAAGGTGTGGACTAATAAGTGTGACTGACAGAATTAATCTGAACATGTGTATTATAGACAAGATCAGTTTATTATGTCACTAGGCAAACAGATGTACACAGGAAACATTGAAAACCAGTGTACATTTGGTCCTCTTAACTATATAGATAAAGGCAAACAGAACCGAAATAGAATGAGACTTTTGAAAGCAAGACTCCAAGTCCCTTCCAACAAATCTTTTGATAGTGTAGACAGAAACAACAAGCAGTATCCACCAGGAGATGCCAATCTGCTGCTCCCTACTCTGCAAGGCCATCATGCCTGCTGCCCTGAGGAGAACAGCTTCTGATGAATGTAGAGAATATATGAGAGGATTAATTGAACTGATGGTGTTGCTGACCTTATGAAAAACAATGTTACAGCTATCCGTGTGTCTGAAGATTTTAATTGCACAAAACAATTCCCTTTTGATAGAGTTTCAAGATCCATTATGAAATAATAAAAAATGTTTTTTGGATAATAATTTTTATTACAAAGCAGTTTTTGCCAAGAGATAACAATACAGAAACTCTGATTTTAAAGTGTTTCTGTGTGTGTTTTGAACAATATATTACCCTTATAATTGTCTTTCAAAAATATCCTCTAAAATTTTAAAAGTCTTGCATAGATGTTTCCATAATTTTTTTTTTAATGTCTGAAGATGCTGACCTGTGTTATATTTTTGAATTAGAGTAGATTTTACCATTTGAGGAGATGTTCAATGTATTCATAAATAAACTGACATGAACAGTTTTCATATGTAAAAACAGAACTTTTGTATCCAGGAAGAAAGATGAATTGGCCTTTGGAAGCTTTGACACTGTGTGATATGATTTTGCATCAAACTAATCTGATGTGCATTATCATGAAGTTATCAAAAATTTAGCTTTACATTGTGAAATTCATTTTCCTTTATGAACAAGGATGGCACTTATTAAGTCCAAGAATCCATTTGAACTGCAGCAAAAAGCATCAGTTTAGATATAAAGGAAAATCTCCTGCCGACTTAGTTATCAATGGAGTTTGTAAAGTTCATCACCTTTCAAAGAACTTTTGTCCAGGTATGCTGCTTTTGGCAATCTCACCTTGAGGCTAAGATTTGACTATATTTTATCATCAAATCCCTTTTAAGCACATTACTCAAAAATTGTTGGGGCAATAACAATGGGAAGGAAAGAGGTAAAAGAATTTCCTTTCATTCCTAAGGAACATGTGGAGAGTTAGCTTGATGTCGAAAAACATTCTTCATATAACTTCAAAAACAGTATGTTTCCCCAATCTTATTTGACGTAACGAAAATTGCAATAAAAAAAAATCCTACAACATTCTTTTTTCTTTTTCCTATTTCTGAAAATATTTAGTGAACCCCAAGAAAACACCCAAATTTTCATGTGCTTATCCATACCTATCCCCATGGTTGCCTGTTAGGTGTTCCGATGACATTTTTACAAGTAAAACAAGTCCCACCAGTTGCTAGGATTAAACTGGATATGAGACTTGAACTGTCACCTCCAGAAGATTTCAGGATTTTTAATATTACATGAGGACCAGTACTGTATGTGAAGCAAAAATTCAACGGATTCATGTATATTAAAGCAGTAGGACCAAGGGCAAAAGAGGGAAACAATCTAAGTGAGTATGTCACAGAAAGAAAGAAAGACAATGTGGTAAAATAGAAAAGAAGGGCTCTGGGTTCACATCTTGTCAGCCATCCTTTGCTAGTTGTATGACCTTAGACTGAGGTTGAGTTTCCTCATTAGTCGAGAGTTTTTGTTGTTGTTTTATCATTTTCTGTTTTAAGGAATGAAGTAAGAAATTATTTGTAATTTAGAAACTTGAAAATCTCTGGAGAGCAAAAGAGTTGTGAATCTCATTTGAGGCAAAATAAATTTGAACTGAAGTTAATATGCATCCATTTCACTGCAGAGCTATTAAAATAAGAATTACACAACCAGCCTAGATGCCACTAAACTTTCTAGCACAATATGTGATATACGTAACATATTTGGGTTCTAAAATCCAAATTACATTGTGAATCTAAAACATATGGCCACAGGACTTTAGATTTATAGAGATCAGGAGCACATATAACCATTAACAAACCATTCTCCTTCCCCTCGATATTTTAGGAAATTAAAATAATTATGTCTAAGTCAAGCAAGTGGCTGGAGTGGCTTGAACTCCACTTATTCAACTCCTCATTTCAAGTGCCTTTAAATTGATACATTAGAAAGGCTACTTACAGAATTGAACTTAATGCAATTGAAAATAGTCTAAAATAAATTCTTGGGCAACATGGTCCCCAAACTACAAGATACTCCAGCTGGAAATTCATTAGAACATCTTGACAAGATTGTCTATCGTGCCTTGAACCTGGCTACAATAGGATTTGTATTTCCTTATTCATCTTAAAGTCCTTCTCAACAAAACAGACCCACTAGTGCTGATCATGGGTTTTTCAATAGGGTGCTAAGTATGAATGAGCATGTTGAAAGAGTGCTGTGTTAATAGCACTAACATCCCTTCCTGTCCAGTCCTGAAAGGGCTTTACCGAGCTAGACAGTGCCTGTTTTTTAGCTAATAAGAATAACACTGCTTGGCCTGAGACAAAACACAGAACAACAAGGAAGGGTTTAGACACTTGCAGTCCCTGAGGTCTCGTAACAAAGGGCAGGGATTGCATCTCCTGGGTCCTGGCCTCATTCTTACATCAATGATTATGTTCAACTCTGCAAATCCCTTCAGTGCACCACTTCATTTCTTATTCTCAACTGTTGTGTCATGAGTACCTGCCAAGTTTCTCTTAAACTCCTCTTGGATGAATTTTCAGGCAGTTTCCAAAGTATCTCCCTTTTGTGATAAGGACTCTGCAATGTATTTCAGGTGAGGAATTTAAAATCCCACTCATAATTGTTTGAAATCTTCCCTCATTCAAGCTGTCAGAGCTTGACAGCCCTGGTTCTGTTGTTATGCACTATTAAATGGGAGCTGCTCTCCAGCCTAGGGGTACCTCTCTGTTTCAGTGGTGGGAAAATGGGTGAAGCTTATTGGGGATCCTTGGGGAAGGCGATGCCATATAAATGGGAGATTCAGCAGGAGGAATAAAAATAATAAGCCCCTTTCTGAGAGCTTGAACCTACAAGATTTTTGAATGTGTTGACAACGTTGCATTTTGATGCTCCCTTTCTGCTTCTGAGTTTCAAAATAACTTTAAGGTGTGCAATTTTATAGGTCAGAATATGAGAAAGGCACAATATGTGTTTGTATTTTAAATTTTGGATTTTCTTTAAAAGCAATAGAACAGTAAATGTTTTGAATACTAAATATTTTCTGTTTTTAGGTGAAGGTGAAGAGAGGCGGGGGAGAGATGTGATAGCTTTTCAATCTGATTTCTATTTCTGATAAATACCCTAATGACTTCTGCCGCAAGATGCAGAGGTCATTAGGAAGCAGTATTACTAATCTAGATGGAAACAAATTTCAATCTGGGCCAGTAATATATCTTACAGCTCGTAAACACATTGTGCCCAATTACCTTGATATGCTTTACATGATAAGAGCAATTACAAAATATCTGGAAAAATTGATGTGCTGAGGGTAATTATTTTAATTTATTCACATCTAGACACTGGCTTAGGATATGAGCTAGACTTCCATCAGTAGTTCTTTCTTCTGGAGATATTAATTTATTTATTCACTCGACTCGTTCGATACACACATCATTAGCATTTTTCAGATATTGTGCTTAAAACAGATTCTATGCGACACAAGACAAAAAGTAAATATAAACTCTATTGTGAAGCTCTGGTAAAAGAAATGAAGTATTGATATAAATAAAGCTAACACAGCACAAAATGGAGTAAGTTCTGTAAAAAAAACTACCCCTCTTTAAAAAAAATTAAAAAGTAGTATTACGGGTGCAGTACAACTGCTCCTCTTATAAAAAGCCATTTGAAATTAAAAGATTTTCTAGCTAGGGACCCTTGGTGGAGGATAGTAAGTGTGAGAGAGATCCTAGTAGGGCTGGGTAGCAGGGGGTGGGGTGGGCAGGCAGGGGAGCAGGCAATCTTGAAAGCAACCCAGGCTGAGGGGTGGCAGGAGTCAAGATAAGATTGGAATCAGTGCACTCATAGGGAACAACCAGCGATGTCATCTGCACCAATGGTAGAGAATATAAAGGTGAGTAGAGGGAGACAATGCTGGAAAAGCTGGCAGCAGTCAGGCATGGGGAAGCTTGACAAAAAAAAAAAAGCAAACCTAAGGAGTTTGGACTTTATTAATAAGCAGTAGGGAGTCATTAATGTTTTTGAGAATAAAATGACAGGAGGATATTAGGAAGATTAATCAGTGAGCAATATGATGGATAGATTGGAAAGGAGAAAGAACTGAGGCAGGAGAACAAACTGGACAGCCACAGCCCTGGTCCAGGCAGGCACCAATGAAGGAGGAGCTGATGTGCACAAGAGCAGGGGACGATGAGGGATTCTGCAATCTGAGGTCTAAGCCCGTTGACAGGCTGAGCTGCAAGATGATGAAGACAAAGGAAAGTGTGGGGAAATGATGGAGTTATGTCCAAATAGACATGGGAGTAGGGCCCACCAGAGCAGGTTGAATTTCCTGAGTCCTGGTGATCAGCTAAGAAGGAGAAGGCTTGGGGTCCAATCAGAGCAGGCAAAATGTCAAGACCAGCCAATGCAGAGGACTATTAGAAAAGATTCCAGGAGATGAATGTGCAGATTAACAGACAAATGTGTGGGCAGTACTCAGTTAGTGAGTGCATGGAGTGGTGCTAAAAACTGAAAGAGGGAACATGTAAATATGGCTCTGATAGATTAAAAATACCAACCCACAACTTGAATAAATAGAGACAGCTCCACCAAAGTGGCAACAACTTGAAAGTCACAAATTAGAACTCTATGTAATGGTTTAGTCTAAACGAAGTGAAACTAATTTATACAACTTTTCCCTATTAAATGGACCAAGTCAATGTGGATTTTGTTTTGTTTTGTTTCTATATTACGCATAGAGCAAATCTCTGATTTTACTATTAAGTACAATGCATTAAGTGACTGGCACAAAATACAGATTTTCTTCCCACATAAAACTGTTCACAAGACAGGTGTCAGAGCTAAAATCAGCAAACTGGGTGACCAGTGGACAGCACTAGGAGATGCATTTAGAGGAAAACATTCTCCAAAATCAGTTGCTAAAGGAGAAGTAGGGAGGGATGGGAAGCAGGGAAGGGAACATCACCCTCCTCCCTCCTTCCACTCTTCATATAGTTAACAATTGCCTTCCAGCTCCAACAGAGGAGATTCATCAATTTTAAGTTCTCCTTATCAGGAATAAAAAGAACTGGCCCTTTGATTTACCTCTAATTTTGTTAACTATGGGTTTTCCCTGGAAATGCAGGCAAACTGCATGAAAGGCAGGGGGGAAGGAATTTTCCCTCTACCACACACTTTCTAGAAAGTAAAAATGAATGTTTTTTTCAGAAAGATTTAAAATACTCATAGAAAACAGAATGGAGATCTTTGGAGTAGAGGAAGAGAACCAGTGAGGAGGGAGGAGGAAAGGAAAGAGGGAAATACTAGGAAATGAAATTGACCAAATTGTGTGTGTGTGTGTGAATATGGCACAATCAATCCCACTGTTATGTCTATAATGCACAAATATTTAACGGATTCAATAAAATACTCATAACACATGCTGATCTTAAAAGAAAGAACATAATAACTACATGTTTGTTTTCTAAGAATACACAGTACATTATAGAATGAATGCAGGCTACTTTAGTGAGGTGAAATTTTTTTTATAAAGTGACTTATGTACAAATAATTATCAATAGTGAAATTATCTCCTATACCTCCACACCTTTTCTCCTTCTAGTTCCTGCCATCTCCAGCACAGATAGTCTTATAGGCCAACAAAAATTACTGTAAAACTAAGAAAACATAAAAAGAAAAGTTTTACACTTCGCAGTGTTGGCTATTATATGACATCTAATGCAAATTACATATTTAGGGTCAGGTCACCTAGCAAAGAATAACATTGTCCCCCTCCACACACACACACACACACACACACACACAAAGTCCACTGAAATGTTGGTACCAATGTAATGAAATGGGCAGGAGTTGCACCGGGAAACCAACTTCTGGAGCTGCTGGTACCTTGTACTGGAACACCTTCCCCACCCACACATACACACATACTGGGGATGATTAGTATCTTGAAATAAAAACCCAAACCAAAGCTGGTTAGCCCACTGAGAACTGAGAACCAAGAAATATTTACTGAACTAATATAGGAGATAATAAAGAAGAATTGAAAGGAAAATACCTTGACTCCTAGAAACCCTTACAACTTTTAGGTTGTAAAGGGCTAATTTAGTGGGCATGGGCTATCGAAACCCTACATATTAACAAGATCTTTAATACTGACTCAAAAGTCTAGCTCCTGGGAGATGTGCTCTTGGCCCTGGAGTTTCCCACTAATGAGAGCGGCATAGTTTTGAGCCATGCTAAATAGTTCACGCCAATAACATGATTGATGGAGAACACTTGTTTTTGTGTGCCTGGGCTTTGGGCCACACTGCAATAGTTTCAACTTTATATCAAGTGATAGTACGACTTGTCGCTTGATCTGATCTTTCTGCCCCTGCGAGAGAAAGCCCATCCAAAATACTCAGGTTAACTAGAATCCAGAGTGAACCTCTATTATTTTTTGAATATTCAGCAAAAGGTGTGCGTAAAGTTATCTAGTAATTCTTTTACTAATTTAGCTATCGTATTCAGGTAAACTCAGTCAACTGCTCCATATTTACCATGAGCTTTAGGTAAAAATTTACCAGTGAACTAAAATTTAAAAAATAAAGTCCCTTAAAAATAAATTTAAATTTAAAAAGAGGAAGTCCTTGCTTTATGCCAGAGGAAAGAGTAGAAAAGAGTAATAATTTTCTTAGTATCCTATTCCATAGCATTATTATTATTTCTACATTTCTTTAAACCTGGTGAACTTCCAGTTACTCTTCAAGTCCTAGATCCAAGATCACCCCTTCCCACCTCCATGCAAGGTCTTTTACAACTCATGAAATTTATTTCTCTCCTTGTTCCTCAAATCTCTACATTTCTCGCAAACAACAGTCACATTGAATGCACAAACCATTTGTTTACCTATTTCTCTAATTTACAGATTGGTGAGCTCATCAGGGTAAGGGCAGCATTTAATTGATGTTTCTGGTCTGTGAGAACTCTCCCATGTCTTGACACATGGGAGCCAGTAAGTGTTAAATTTATAACTGAGCTAATGAATGCGTAGATGTGCAAAAAGAACAAGTGAACACACACCAATTCTGGACTCATGCAGATAATTCCACTAGGTAAAAAAGATGCTAACAGTTCTATTTTCAACATCTGTAAAAATAATTCATCCTCTTAAGAGATCGCAATAAGCGAAGTGTTGGAACAAATTTTATGTATAAAACTGTTGATGTTCTTCAGGGAGAGAATTGTGAGGATAGAGAATAAGGTATACAGCCTATTGCATGGTACTTGGAAGAGTAAAAAAGAATATGAGGGTTAGCTATTATGTATAAAGCTACGGTTATCTTTTCCAAAGACACCTGGATATATGAATTAGGTTCTTATACCTGAAACAAACAAATATAGTAAGCTAGTTCAAAAAATTAACTAACAAGTTTAAATTCTTAATAAAATTGTTGTGGAGGTTGTAGGGAAGGCCTACAATGATAAGAGTCAACTTCAAAATATTCGAAGCCTAGTCTACTAACCATCAAACAGGGGGAGGGGACACTTTACTTCCTGAAGTGGTCTTTCTAGAAGCGCTGTTTGGGGGAAGTAGTTTCTTCTTTCACCAATATTTATGAAGCATCTACCATGTGAGAGGCTTTGTGCTAAGCTCTGTGAAGACTGTAAAGAAGAATAAGCCATGGTTGCTGCTCTCAAGGAATTTTCAATAAAACATTCCTCTTCAGATGCCAAAAAGCAAGGAGCACTATAGCTACACAAAGAAATAAGATAGTCTTGCACAGAGAATTACACACTAACTGTTGGTGTAGTTATAAAAGCCATGTTCAAATGTGATTTCTTTGTGAAAGTCTCATTTCCATTTGAGTTCTGCTTTGAGGATTAGGAGCTTCAGATCATTTATTAGAGTAAACCTCTGCAGATGTCACCTTCCCATTAGTTTCTAATCCCCCATGACCATCAGATGATAGAAGCAGGTTAAAAGAAAAAAAAAAAAAGAAAGAATTTTCCATCCCTAACCCAAGTGAACACACCTCTAAATCAAGTGGGGCCTTAAAAAAGGACGTCAGAGGAAGAAAAGTAAAGGGAGGAGAGCCGGAAACAGACCAAGCTGTAGAACTATCCCCAGAAAGGCATAGGCAATGCTCAAAGATAGTATTTTATTTCTGTGACACAGTAAGCTATGTACTGATGGGCTTCCACAAAATATAAGAGATCCAAACTAGCAGTAGGAATTTCAGCAGCAATTCTTCTCATTTAAAGTTGAGACTGTAGCTAAAGGGAAGATCATCCAACCTCTATCACAAAGAACGTGCAATGATAACATCTGAAATTTAGTGAGAGCTTACTACGTGCCAAGAAATGTACTAAGTGCTTTGTATTTAAAACCATGCTCTGAAAATTGTATTTTATAGATGATAAAAAGACTTTTAGAAGCTGGTTATTTACTCAAAGTCACATATCTAGGAAGTGACACCAACTTCTTTGGTTCTAGAACCTGTACTTCTGAAGATTGGTAAGTGGAGGTCAGTAACTGTATCACATGGGCTGAGTTTCAAGACCAGGACACCAGTTCAATACTTGTAAGGTCACAATGACAAATCCAGAAAAAGTTGAGGAAAGACATATAATTCAGTGGGCATAAATATCATGAATATGCAAATATAAGCTAAGGAAATCAATTTTAATTCCCCAGAAGTGAGGAAGTTCCAAAAACAAAACAGGAAAAAGGGAAGTGGAACTAAATACAGCATATGATACTTGATAAATGCCTCCTACAATGGTGTTTTCCTTCAGCTGTTTAATACCAGGTGTAAATAAGGCTTTGTACCTTCTCCTTTAAACATCTTTTAAATTGGGATTTTAATAATGGACAGTTGAGGGAGACCTACAAAGGAAAAGAAAAAGACTGGAGAGAGGGTGATTAAGGTGTGAAATCCTAGAATACAGGAATATTATCAACGGGAGAAGTCAGGAGGAACTGTACACAGAGAAGCATTACCAGCCTTCATTGAATACAAGATAACTCCTCATAAAGAAATTGAATGGATAAAGCTGGCATGGGTTACTATCCTTTCTACGAGCCTCTTTTTCATAAGAAAAGAAAGATGCACACAGAGCAGATAAAAGCGTTACATAAGTGGAATTTTAGTTTTTGCCCATTTTAGGCACTACTGAGCTTCACAAAATGGCTTCTGTTCCCAGCATGCTCTCCATCCACAGGGTCATTTTAAACTAGGGAGAAAAAAAATGCTATTCCACCACTAGATGGCGCTGCCACAAATTGGGATGGACAGTCCTCTGTGGACCCTAAACTTATAAATACAACAATTTAGAGAAAAAAAGCAATAAAGATTAAATATACACCAAAATGCAATAAACATTAGAGTGATGCAGAGAATAGTGCAACAAACAAACAAAATATACTGAAATAGTATTTTCCCAATGGGACATAAATCACTGGAGTTCCTACTTTATGACGAGACTCTCTCCCAGATCCACTAAGATATAATGTTATTTGTCCAACATATTTTGGTTCCCAATATTTTTCCTTTCAAGCCATTGAAGTTAATATTTAACAAACACATTTTCTGCCAAGTTTTAATGTGATATCATCCTCTGAAGAAACAAAGTCCAGAAATAATTTGTCTTTTTGGCAATATTTATTAGTATTATGACACAAAACCTGAATTATTATTGAAAGTAAACAGGAAATCAAGGACTCATATCTCTAGAATTTTTTAAGTTGCTCTCAAGGTTAACATGTACTCAGTGGCAATGAAAAGTCAGATAAATAAAGGCTGTGTGGTGTCACATAATCTGTAATATTTCCTATAACTGTGACTACTTTTTAAATAAAAATTTCCAGCTGACAAATTTAATTTTCCCTTTTGGTTTTGTTTACACATTAGAGTCCCTGGTGTCACAGAACTGAACACAAAACTAGATGTCCCCAAGTCTCTCTACTTCCTCTACTTCTCTTTGACTCTTCATTTATAGAAGATTGGACACCTCCCAGAAAACTGTTCTAGTTTAAAAAAATTCATACATAATTTATATAATAATCATATTATTAATATAATTTAAAGTGAAGAATACATTTATAAAGAATGAGTTGCATTAATATTGTATTATTAATGATATTGTATTATACATTATGTATTAGGTATAATTATACATTAATTGTATATAATTTATAATATACTTTATATATTTATATACACATATACACACACACATATGTCTCACCATGAAAAATAGTCTCAGCTTGGGGAGAAAAAAAGCAATAAGAAATGAGTCCCATTTGGGAAGTTTCTCAAACACCTACTAGAACAACGTGGAAGACAGCAAGTTCTCATCCTCACACAGCTGGCTGGGCTTAAAAGAACCACAGGAAATTAACAAGCATCCAAACCTGTTAGCCACTTCTAAAGGGCAAATGGCTGCAAGCCCTTGGGGTTTCGGAATCTCATTTGAGAAGGCACAGTAAGGATGAAAACTGGCCTGGTTCCAACTATTTCAGCTTTGAGTGTGTGTGTATGGGGGGGGTGTATACATGTGTACAAAACAGCACACACACGCATACACACAGAGCCAATAAATGTGATAGGAACTCCATGGGCATTCTGATCTAAATTTAAACAGGAAATAAAGTCATCTCATTGTTACCTTTTAGCCAGGACAAAAATGACAATCACAATAATTTTGCAAAACACATTCAAACAAGGAAACAAGAGGGTGTGACAGGGGTTGACAGTCTACTAAAACAGTCCAAAAACTGGTTGATAACAAATATCCCAGATGCATAGAAAGGCTATGCATGCCAGAGTGAATTTTTCCATCCTACAGCCCTGCCCTTATTGTGCGGGCCTGAACAGTAATTAGGGCTCCTCGGAGTGGGCAGTGGAGAGACAGAGAGCAGGGCCATGTACGTGCACGCATTTGCTTCTGCTCCAAGGGAAAACAGCCCAGTCGGTCACCGAGAGCTTGACTCCTTAAAGAGCTTTACAATTCCTTCACAGTTGTTTGTTCTGAGAATACAGATAGACCAAGGAAAATCTGAAACCCATCGGAAGCATGCCTTTCACAAGGAGCTGCTACACTGAAGCATATAATATTTGACAGCCTTTTGTGAGTAGCACAGTCCGCCTTTTTTTTTTTTCTCCAGCAGTGGTATCCTTTCACCTCATTATAAAATATAACCTGTCATAGCTAAATTGAGGAGTTTTTTCAACAGGGCTGGAAAACTCATCTTTAATTACTGTATAGGGAAATGTTTCTGAATTATCAACTATGCAGAAAAAGACTGAAAGGCAATCTGACTGTCGAAAGAAACAGACACTTCTTGGTAAAGAAGCCACGTTGTTGGGTTTTCAGTTTCTCGGTGATGGTCCTTTGATACTGGTAGCTTTAAAAATCCATATAAGATGTGAAGAAAACCAAGCTCTTTTGTTAGTCTAGTAGTATTGTGTGTACTCTTATCTATCCATGCACAAATTGGTTTAAGGAAGGTCCCTAGTTTTAGATTGTGAATATCTAGATATAGTCTTAAGATAATTTCTAATGACTTTATACAAGCTTAGTGTGCTGGTTACTATTATAAGTTTACAGACTTGGGTCCAAACTCAAGTAGTTCTGCCACTAACCAGCAGAACTTTGACAGTTACTAACTCTAAGTTTCAATTTTCTTATCTGCACAAAGGAGATCATCACATCTGAATGTGACTGTTGAGCAGATCAAACAAGATAATCAACGTGAAAAATTAAACAGTGCTCAATGCATTAAAACCACTCAATTAATGGTAGCTATTATTACTGGAAGCATTTTGCACTGCATTTCTGATCATTGTCTGCAAATGAAAATAGGGTTTTCATAGGCAGACTAAGTTTTAGAGAGAGGTATCCCTTTTTTTTTTTTTTCAGGTGGGCATAAGACATAATATCTCAAGTACATATCTCCCAATTGCAGAAACAGGTTAGTGATTATGTACAGGAGCCAAACCAATAGACCCTTGGACATCTGGTACACTAAGCCCTACTTTAATTCATGTCCTCTCAAAGTCAGTATTTCAGTTTTACACATTAGTCAGTCATTCAAAATATCTCTCAAAATTTGTTTCTCATGAACAAATAACTCTGGGCAGCACTAAGGACAGCATCTCAGTCTTGGAAATTCACATTACAAACAACATATAAGGTATCAAGAAGTCCTGTAGTAGAGAAACCATATCTACTTTGATTCAGAGTCCGTAAAACTATCTTATAAGACAACTTTTTAAAAATACAATGGCTTATTGCTACAATAATAACTCATTTCATATTATTTCATGCCTGTCACAGGGCCAAAAATTTTACATGTATTAATTCATTAAATCACAATAACATTACTATGAGAGAGGCACTACTATTGTTTCTTTATTACTTTTCCAAGTAAATGGTAGCAGGATTCAAATCCCAGTTCTCTGATACATCATGGTTTGGACCAGGATATTACATCTTCTCATGATGTGAGACTCATCAAGTGTATCAGTTAGGATGGTTTCACTTGCAAGTACCAGAAATCCCAGTGAAAACAGGTCTATGAATAAAGGAAGTTTACAGTCCCAGTCAGCTGAAAGAATTGGTTGAGTTCCGGCACCAGATCCAGCTCCGTTCTCCAACTTATTCAGCTCTGGCCTCCTCCTTGGGTCAGCCTCCCCTTCGAGCTGGCTTGCCTCATGGGAGTTTTCTCAGGTAGTCCTTGCCAACCTCCAAAAATAAGAGAAAACTGCTTCCTCGACATCATATAGAACTGTTAGCATGTTCTGATCAAGAGGCTGTCCAGTCTGGACCACTCATGATGGCTACAGAAACGTGATGTGCTGATTGTGTAAGGTGTTAACTAATTATGGTAGGTAGATACCTGTCAGGCTGACAGTAAGGACCATTCCAGACAAAACATAGCAGGCGAATGAAGTTCTAGGAAAGAGAACGGAGGAAATGGAATCCTGTAGATTATGCTTTGAACAACAGGATTCATATTCTAATCTGAAGCATATGTTCTGTGGAATATAGTTTCAAAAGTTCTACTTTGTTTTTCTTACTCCTACATGTGTACTCCTCAGGTGTCTTGTGATAATTGGGAGGTAGGGGAGAACAAAGGATAAAAAGGAAATCAATGAGGATGATATATTTACGATTTGACTTTTCCCTGACAAATTTTTCTCTTTTTCCACCAATCCTGCCGGTATCTCAAATACAAATAGACTATAGAACTACTTTGAAAATTTTTAAAATGAAAATTAAAATATCCCTGAAGTCAATTATTTTTATACAAAAATACCCATGTAGTTTCTCTAATTCAAAAAATCTAAATGATACAGAAATAAAGAGAAAATTAAAGGCTACCGATCTTCTCGCTCACTCTATAGTCTTCTTCCCAGAGGTCATCAGTATAGCATATATATTCCTAGACTTTACCAACATTGTCTACTTTTGTATATATATGCATATAAAAATAATGAATGTGAACATGGTGGGTTTTTTCCCCTCATATACACATCTAAAGAGCTTCCCATCAGTACAAACATCTTCATTAATTTTGACTGCCATCTAGGATGTCACAGTATGGTTGACCCAGCACTTCAAGTTTTGCCAGTGAATTGACAGACATTTACAAGTTTCTAATATCTTATTCTCTCTGGGAAAAAAAAAAATTTAAAAGATCCCTGCACATGCTCCTTTGTACACACATGGAAATTAATTTTTCTCTAAGATAAAAACCCACCAGTAAAATTGCTTGGATAAAGGGGCTTGAGCACTTTAAATTTTGATAGAATTTGCCAAATTACCCTCCAAAAAGGCTGTTCTAATTTACGCTCCCACCAACAGTGCCTGAGAGTACCTGTTTCCCCACTGGATATTAGCAATCTTTTTGCATTCAAAGAGTAATCAACAGGACTCCAGTTAACTCTGTGATGAAAGTGGACCCCTAAGAGGTTTAAGAATGTATCATTAGACACGAAAGAAAACAATTATTTGGTGTGACCTCACTCTGTGATTGGTATAATAATAATAATAATATTAAAAAACCTCTTGTTTGAACAGCTACATACCCTAGATTTTAAAGACATTACCTGCATTACAGCATTTTTAGAAGGTCAATAAAGAGCATTCATCCCCATTTTGCAGATGCAAATTTAAACCATTAAAAGAAGAGAGAGAGAGAGTAAAAATTGTCGGTCTGTGTATAAGAAATAGAAAATCAGAATCCAGTTCTTTCTTTCTTTTTTTTTTCTTGATGAAACAAACTCTGAACTGTTCCCCCTTTGAAGCCAAGCAAAGTCCAGCTACTTGCTTCAGACACATATTTCCACACTAACTTCCACTTAAAGCTGGGTGATGGTTTAGACATACTGTGGATTTCAAGCCAATGAAACTTTCAATTCTGTTCCCAGACATGGTGACCTTTGCTTCCTCTGGTAAAGGCAACTAGTTTCTTTTATTGGTTGCTCCTACTAATGTGAAAGGAATGAACATAAAATAAGGTGCCATCTGTTAGAATCCAATATTTATTTCTCTCTATAGTTCTAGATAGTCTGTGGAAGCATTCCCAGACTTTTGAACTTAAAATTTCTTACAGTAGGTGGCAGGAACATTGGCAACTCACTCAGGGCAATTTCCGATCATAGCTTTGAGCTCAGCCGCAGACACGTGTCCCAGAGGGAAACCAGCCATCCGGGCTTTCACTCAGGCCCGCTTGTTCTCTTGCAGAGGAGTCGCAACTTACCCTAACACATTTGTTCATAGATGATCTGAATGAAATGTCCAGGTTGATGACAGCTGACCCAGGGAAGGCAAGAAAACCCCTTCACGTTTGGGAGCAAACTACTTGCACACTTTGAGATGAATTCATATTCTGAGTACTCAGATTGTGTTTTTATATTTCAATCTCAGGACAAAAAGCTGTAATGTCATTGAAACAAATATAAAGCAGTTGGAACACTTGTGACAAAGTGACTTCCTAGCCCTGAAACAAGTTTTCTTAACATAGTAATGCTTTCCTGGTTTAAGAGTAAATGTCAGTAACTTTATCCTTCTACAAAGACTTTTCTTTCTCTCCTCCCTGCTATGGCACCTTGACTTGGAGGTGCAATCCTGTTCTACATCTACCCAGGCTCCATCAACATCCAGTATTTCCTGTCTAAAGCTTTGACACGTTTGTCACAACAGCTAAGGTGGAGGGAAGGAGTTGAAACAATTTCACAAGGCTTGCTATGACTCGTGTGGCCCACATGGCCCCCGTGTAGTCCTCCTAACATCCTTTGTTCCCATCTTTCCAGTCAAACATGAGCACCAGTCGCTTCCCTTTGCACAGTGTGAGATGGCAAGGCTGCAGCCTTTGAGCTCCTGTTCCAGTCTACAGATCATTAGAGCAGATGATATTGTTCTGTACATCAAACCCTTCATGCCACCTTCTAAATGAGGGAGAAAGACTGAAGGGATGACAATGAGCTCTTAGGATCCCTTTTAATAAAGATGCCCCTTTTAATAAAATTTGAAGAGAATTAGAAGGGCTTAGGACCATGTGGATAGAGGGGTGGAGTTTAGGTGAGAAAGGAGAGGGTGACCAGAGAAAACAAGGTGGGGCAGGGACTAAGGACAAGAAAGAGTACATATTTGGTTTCCTGGGCATATGATCCTGCTGCTCTGTCTCCCACTAAGATCTATAGATCTGTGGTTCTTTAGAAGTTGTCAGAGAGCTCCCACTGTTTTCTAAAGTTTAAATATCACAAACTGATGGGCCCTGAGTTAAGATGGAGACATCTGTGGTGGCACATTGTCTGTAAGAGACAAGCATAATGACAACTTGTATTTTCAGAGGATCTTTCAAAGCTCAAAGCATTTTATAGATTTGATCTAACTATTCTTTCACAATGTGATGGCACGTGGGATTATAAGGAGTAGGGCAGTGAGCATGATGGGGTGAGGATGTGAATACCATTATGATTATTTTTGCCTAGAGAAAATAAAACACTATGCTTATAAAGGTGCCCCAATACTAGGTTTTAAATCCTTCTTAGCTGCCCTACGCTTTTAGTCAAATAAAAAACTGATACTAAACACTAACATTAAAAAGCCTTTTTCCTAAAAAAGAAAAATATCAATACTGAACTGCCTCCAATGAAACTATCTCGGGACCCTTCCTGACTAATCTTCTGTACTTCACCTATGCCTAAAAACTTCACAGAAATCAGAATTGAAAGAAAAAAAAAATCACTTTCCTAGGTGAAACAACAAAGAAACTACGAATGTAGAATAGGAACCACTCTCCCCAAATTCCATTCTAAGCAGGCAATACAATCTTCCAAGAATGACAGAGAGCTGCTCTAAGGGAGGGGTGCAAAGAGGCCATCCTAACATGTGACCTTGGAGGTCATCTTCTCAACACAATCTGCTTCAAGGAAAATTTTCTACTGGAAACAATTTCAATAGCTAAATGGTAACTTTACATGTGTCTGCTATGAAATTATGGCTCTGGTGTATCCAGGACATCCTGGGAACACAAACTGATCTTATCAGCAAGATTTATTATTACCATCTCATAATAGCACTGTTTCAGACTCTTAAAAGACCCTATTTTCTCAAAGCGTATCTGAGAACATCATTTCTGTCCTTTCAAATTTGATAAAACAAAGCCCCACCCACTTCCTCCCTTCTCAGGGTGCTAAGGCAGTGGTAGCAGTACAAGAGTGCATTTAGGGAGACAAGAACTAAAATCAAGACAAGGCAGGTCTCTTATAACTAAGCAGAAAGCATCTTTCTGAGGCTGCTAAGTGACCTAACTTACTGAGGAAAATTCCAAGCAGCATCTCATCCTCTCTTGGTGCCAGAGGAAAATTTTTGGCCTACAATGAAAGCAATAAGATAAAAATGTGTTCAATTCTGTTGACAAACAATTCAAGTGTCCTCGTGTAATTTTTAAGTTCTGTGTAATGGAATTTTTAACCTTATCTTTCATGTTCTCTGCTGTCTGTATGACCTCCAAATATTCACTTTAGGAAAAATACACTAAAACATTACAGGCAAAGTAGGCTTCTTATTTTTCCTCTTTCTGTCAAGGCTAATTTTTTTAACTCTTTGTTGGTGACAATACTTCATTTCTTTGATTTTTGTAAGAAACTCAAAATACCTTCTAATCCACAGGTTGTGCTTTATCTTAAATGGAAGTATCACTGAATGTTACCAGTAGGTCAAAAGCAAAGGCAAAAGAAGGAATTTCCAAGAGGAGTGAGAAGTCAAGTGGGAGAATATGACCAAAGGAAATGAGTGAGGAGGAAAGGATGAGAAGGTGGAAACCAAGGTGAGTTTGACAGTAATGTCTCCATTGTTGTCTGGGTGGTGTTACCTGTGATGAGAGATCATCAATCCAGTGTTAGAAAAGAAGACTATTATTCTCTATCTACACATACACACACACAAATTAGGAATTGTGTACTATTAGTTTCACAAAACATAATTGCTATAACACAACAGTCTTTAACAAATTTAAAAGACTTCAGTAGCCTTACAAGCTACAGTTAATAGTTGTTCAGTGGTTATTGACCTACTGATTTTTTCTTCATGCTATTTCTGCTCCTCAAAAACAGGGCAAGTCAATAATAGAATTGGCCTTAGAATCCACCCACTTGTCATATTTCCCCTAGATTCTGAGGTCCTTGTCCTTCTAACATTTGATTGGCAGTCTGTGGCTAGAATAGATAACCAGGACACAATGGGTATACAGCTTGGCAATTACTAACAGAAGTGATGACCCACATATTTTTACACATCTGACTTCCAAACTAAGAGAGAAGAACTGATTAGGTCAGTATTTCATTATCCACAGGGCACTCCATGAATGTCTGCATTTGGTATCACTCTCTGGTCAAAGAATTGTGGCCAGCTAGATTCAGTGATCTGGTTTTATGCACATAGAATAAGCCATAGCAATAAAAGGAAGAAAGATAGACTGGGGTCCATTTTCCTCAAAAGGCAGTTATTGCAAAATTCAAAGACTCCTCTCTAGAATTGACTTTGTCAAAGAATTGACAAAGCATCTACTCAATAGGTCTTTTGTTGTTTGAATGGTAGTGGATTTAAGACAGACATAAAACTCCATATGTCTGTGACCACAGAAATTATTTAACAGTGTTAAACAGAGAATAACTTAAGATAGTCTGTACCTTTAGATTGGAAATTTTCTTTTCAACAAAGATTTATGCTTTTGGTTGGTTTTCCAATCAAAAGCTAAAACAAGGAACTGCAGACTAATAAGAGAAAGACATCAGACACATCACAGAATATCAGATTACAAATACAGAACAGAGCAACTCACAAATAACAGATATAAGTTGTTCTTTGGACATAACAAATTAGTGATTGTCATTTTGTGGAATGTACCAGAAAGAAGCAAAACTTTGTAAACACATTTGATTTAAACTTTATGGTTAAAAATAAAGTCTGAGTTTTAATAAATTTTTTACTAAAACACCTTAATTAGTATTAAAATCCATGATTCAAGGAAATAACTATTTTCGCCAAACAATGTAGAAAAAAATAGAATCATATACAGAGAAAGAAATTGCAACCACAAAAACAGATATGAGAATGAAGATATTTATGCCTTCTCAGTTAGGCATTTCACTGATCCTAAAAGAAGTAGAATTAGTGGCTGACATAGAATTATGATGTGGAGTTCCTTTGATTTATATATACACATTCATAAGTTAATACTATGCCAAATGGAATGCAGTTTCCATTTTACAATGGAGGTTTAGTCTCTAAAAATTTTTATTTTCACACTAAACACTCAGGACAAGGACCCTCTTTTTTCAGACATCTTCATTTATAAATGCCAGGATGTTGATCTTTTACCCTCTTCTCTTCAAACATAAGCCTGATGCCTGGGGTTTATCTCAGCAATTTCCAAAGTAAGAGACATAGAGAAACACTGCCCTGATTCCCCTTGAAGGCAGGCCTGGCTTCAAGGGCAAAGAATGTGGCCACTGTGAGCCTTCAGGATGTTTGTTTCAGTTCTCGAGGGTCATTTCACCTCCATGGGACGCCCATCTCTGGTGACTGAGAGGCAAGCGTAAAGACCTAACCTTTCCAGCCCATTGCATCACACAAATAGAACGTATAAATGCTGTTTCCAATCTATATGTTTGAATTCTTTATATAATACTAAAAATTAGTGAACCCTAATTATATGCATACACTATGAAATATTACAGACATAATCTCAAATTGTTGTTGTTTTTTTTTTTTTTTTTCCTTTTTAAGGAAACTACAGAAGGTACATACTGCCTGGCTCTATTTTTATGGAGTTTAAAAACATGACTAAACAACGTGTTTAAAGATATTTTTGAACAACAAAGAAAAATGTTGAAAGCCATTTTTAAAGTAAAAGATAGTGGTTATCCTGAGAGAGACAATGACATTTAGAAGCAATGTGTAAGGAACTTCAAAGGTGTTGATGATAGTTTGCTTCTTATAATGGGTGAGTATACACTGGTATTATTTTACACTTTACATATAAGGTTACATACAAGTATATACACACATATATAAACATATACACAGAAGTATAGATAGATGTAGATATACACATATATAGAACTACTGAGAATGAGAATAGGCTGTACATACACAGTCTCATATCTAAACAGGCTTTTTTCATTATGCTGAGTGGAGTTCTAATAAAAAGTCATCACTAACGTAGAATTAACAAATGTGGAAACTTGCTCCTAAAGGATACAGAGTCAACTTTCTGTGATCCTATTGTAACATTTCTTCCAACAAAGCAATGCATAGCCTTGTTTTATGTATGTTCATATTTGGAGACATCATATTTAATAAATATTGTTAACTCATTTAATATTGAACTCATGAACTACAGCACTGTAATTCATGCCTGAGCAAACCTTACCTCAAACTCTTTCCTTGGTGAGCATATCACAGCCAGAAGAACCTGGAGAGTACATCAGCACTTTGGGGCCATTTTAAACAGGAAAATCACCAATAAAAGGCACAGTTATGCAAACAACATCACTAAATAGACCACAGAAAGGAGAATTGTTCATCACATCACGAAGACTGAAACAAAAAGGCAGCGTGTCATCTGGGAACGTGCACATCAGCACACTCAAATGTTTTGTTGCTCTTTACATGTTTGTGAACAACCAAGAAAGCACCATGATTTTGAGGTTAGGAAGAAATTTTAGCCAGAAGGGAAGTTTGCAAATACAGAATATGAAAATAATAAGAATTGACTATGTACACATGCACACATATGCACACTTTTGCAAGTGCTAAATATTGAACAATTTTTTAAATAGGAAGAAAGTAACACACCTTATGCTTTTTAGGTCAAAGGTATGAACAGGTTAAATGCATATACCCATGTAATAAAAATTGTGATTTCCCCACTCCATTGAACCTATTCCCCAAGTATCTTTCAGGGATTTCTAGAAGTGACCAGAGTGTTGCCTCCCAGGGATCTCTGTGAGCTCCAGTCACTGGGCTGTACTAGTCACATCTCTCAGAGGTTGCTCTGCTCCCACTGATCCACATGTGCTGTCAATTCTAAGACTTCCAAAGAAGCTACACCACCTCATATGAGGAAATCAATGACCATGGCTGGTGTGTTACTTCTGAATTCATCCCAAAGCATCTCATTCTTCAAGAGCAGATGGTTCCATGCACACACAGAGATAAGGGTCTCTTTCATAAGGCTGCTCCAAGGTTCACTGTCTGGGTTCCTACAGCTGCCCCTGAGAACTCATCTTACAAAATCTCTACCAAATGGAAATTTTGGCTACTTCATTGGGCTTAACATCAATCCAAAGAATCCAAGACTTCCTCTTTCCCAGATCCAGGACCCTGCTTTCACCAAACTCTTCTCTCCTCTTCTTCTGTAGTACATACAAAGAGAGATGATAAATACAGGGAAATATTAGGGGAAAGAAGGTGGGTTATTATCTCCACTGGGAACTGACATGCTTGGTAGAGTTGACTGGAGAAAACTCAGCTCTACAATCTACTAAAGAATTTTGTGGGTGGTTCTTCTCTTGAAAACTAAATTAAAAAGCTTCTCTTGCTCACAATGTTAAAATAAATTGGAAATAAACTGTTCACATGTATTCCATTTTTTTCCCTCTCAGGTACATCAATATAAAAGTCCTATTAATTTGAAATGGAATAAGAGAAGACACATTTTTCTTGAAAGATGGAAACTCCGATGATTACCTGATGAACAGATCTTGTCAAGAATTGTCACTCTTTAAAGTGAAATTGGACTATGTATCCAAAGATCAGATTTACTTTCAACAAAGAAACTGGTCTAGTATATGCACAAAAGAACATGAGTTATTAAATAATGGATATTTATCTGAAGTTTAATTAGAGATTTTATTAGTATCACTTAATTTTGTGCCTCCCTTCAAAACCGAAAGAGCCGAACAAATGTAAATGATCATCTCTTCTGAAGGCAGCTATCATATGATGTATGTATCTGTCTTCTACCTGGGAGTCAATCACATTAACAGTATTTTAATAAGAATATATGCAAATCAGATCATCACTGATCTTAATAAATTTTAACTACTCTTGAAGTTCTTGAACTTACTGTAACTTCCTTGTTTAGAAAATGATTAAAGTTTATATATAGAATTTAAATATCATTTTTCTATGCTTCTTCTACATTTCTACATTAAAATCAAATGCTTGATCTTTTCCCAGTGATTGAAGTACATTTGTTCAGATTTCAGAGTAGAACAAACCCTATAATTTATAGTTGTCATTATAACCAATGACCTTTTTTAGTGTCATATACACTAATTTCTTTGTCTATGAATATCTCTGGGTTTTCATTCTTTGGTGTCCCTTTTAGTTCCACATAGTTTTTTTAGATTTCAGCTTCTCTGACCTTTCAAAATTATGAGATCTTAAATGCCTTATAAGCACAGTTAATATAGACAACTAGCTAAAATTGTGTTACAAAGAAAATAAAATTAGACATTGATAGTTTATTCCCTATTTGCAGAAAATGACTTGTTCCCTTGAACTCCACATACTCTTAGTTTGCCTTTCATACTGCACTCAGCAGGAAGCCTCCAGAACAGAGGTTCCAAAATTGTGAGCCAAATATCCCTGGACACCCCTATACAGTAAGAATTATAACTTAATATCCAATGATAATGCACATGTATCCTTAGGTCTTTGGTGTTAACACGGAGATGCCATTATTGTCAGCTGCGTGGACTATGACATTTAAATTTAACATCACGAATATAATTCCACATGTTTATACTCGATCTTGCTGACAGACAAGGTATTCAAAATATTCTAATTTCTCCATTCTTCTTTTTAATCCCACAACTCCTTTAGTAAAGTCAGATTGCACTTTAAAGAGTCTCTAGTCTTGTCTACTCTGGCTCTTTTTAACAATATCATTGAAGTGTGCATTTGCTTATGGACAAAGCCAAAGTACATCGAGAATTCTAATCATCATTCCACAATTACTCTTAATTTAGTCTTATCATGCAATGCCCTTTATTTATCATCCTGTTAAAATGTCCATTGTTTTGAAAAATGCCTTAAATCTGTTTTGGGATGAAACCAAAGGTAAAGGCAAGCATGCACATTCAGCATCCTATTTATGACTCTGATAAGCTCAGTCTGATTTTCCTTTGGTAGCAATGGAGATATTAATATTTATTCACCAGTTATTTGGTCCATTAGTCATCACCTACTCTATAATAGACATGGTGATGTAAAACAGAAGAGCCTATGTTTGTCAATGAAACACAGTCCAGAAATGTAAAACAGACCTTTCAACAAATACACCTAATGAAATATTACAGCAGCTATAACTTAAGTAGTCACAGACATGGGTGGGCACAAATGACAGAATGTTCAATCCCCAGTGGGAAGTGAGGGTGAAATGGAGAAATATTTCACAAAGGCTGTGTGGTAAAGGCCACAACCTGGAGGGTACGGGGAACTGAAGAGCCATCTCTATGACAAAGCCTATAGGTCAAAGGGTTTTATTAAAAGAAAAAGTTGGAAGATCATGGCTAGCCTTGTCAGTATAACCCAGAGTTTGAACTTAATCTTATGGTCAAAAAGGAGTCACAGAAAGAAGCATGAGGGTAACATGACCAACTTGTTAGGTATAAAGAGTAACTGTGGAAATGAAATAAGGTTCAAAAGAGTCATTTGAAACTACTGCAATAGTCCAGACAAGAGATTTGGTGCCTTCACTTACTTGTGGGTGTGGTGGGAATAAAGTGATAACTATTAACAAAGGGTTCCAATTTCCCAAGGAAATTAGAAAGTAGAGCTAGATAAAAGTTAATTTTGTCTTATCAATGGAGAGTCACTCTAGACCATTTGATGCATTTTCTAGGGTTGAACTGAGTAATGAAATGTGGGGCCTCGATTGCCCCACCTGGAACCACTCCACTGCTTAACTAGGACCGTGATATGAAGTGGCAAGAAGCAGTACTAGAAACAATTTGCTCATTACACTCCCCTAGAGAAACTTGAAGTCTTAATTTTGCATGTGCTGAAAATGAACTCTGTGAAAAGGTATAAAATTAACAACAAAGTGACATGGAAACAGATGTGCTCATCCAAGCACTGCTCTGAGTGTGCTAAGCTTCAAGATTGTCTGTTGCTTGCATCTTGGGATGTTTGGAAGGACAAAGTCATCAGTGTGATGGAACAATTTCCCTGAAGAAGGGCATGAAAGGTCACCAGTCCTTGGTTCTATTTAAGAACACTGATTTCTTGGCATATGGAACTTTCTAATTCTCATGACCCCAATAAACAAATTATAGTTGCTATTGGCAGTAGGTGAATTTTTCTGTCCCATAGATTCCTTGCTTCTCCATATATTAAACCACCAGATGAAGCAGTGGGGTAAATAATCTTTTTGACCTCAAACAGACAGAGGAAAAAGTAAATGGTAATTGTTGTGTCCCTGAATTGATCTGGGGCAATGAAATTAGCCCAGAAAATAATGAGAATTAGAATAAAAGAGGTTTTGTTCTCAGTGATATTGTTTTGCACTAAACTTTATATTAATTTTCCCATGTTTTATTTTTGCCTAGTGGCCTTGTGGCAGTGTATTCATTACCTATGATAAACTGTAGCTGCGCCAATGAGAATTCACAAGCACTCACAGAGCGTAAAAATGTAAAAGAGCATAGATATAAATCAGAAACAGCAGCAACCAATAACATACCCAATCTGTAAGGTGGGTATTATGTTCCTTAAGAGAAAGATTATACCCAAGGAAGTAAACTATTTATAGTTTCCTTTTGAATGATGTTAAAAATATTCAGAAAGCCAAATTAAACTTGTATAAGTGGTTCAGTGGTTTTCATCTCAACAGAAATATCAGTGTGAATATAAAGACAGAAGAATAAGACTACTCACTATAGTTGGTAATAGTCCCATATTAGAAACAATCCTTATGTCCTTCTATAGAGAAATACATAAATGTT
This sequence comes from Sciurus vulgaris, assembly GCF_902686455.1. Classification (NCBI taxonomy): domain Eukaryota; kingdom Metazoa; phylum Chordata; class Mammalia; order Rodentia; family Sciuridae; genus Sciurus; species Sciurus vulgaris. The sequence continues at coordinate 87,451,890 of NC_136462.1, forward strand.
TGATATGATCTACTTACCAATGGTCTATGCTTAAATAAATAAAAGCAAGTTGTGCAATTATATGTGTAGATTAGTTTTTGCTTAAGCAACAAAAAACTATTAGTACCAGTTAACTCTAGTGATTGATGCATGGGATATGGGGTTTTTACTTTATGCACTGTTATACTGTGTGACTTAAAAAGCAAGAAAGTACTACTGTAATTTTAAAACAAATGAACAAAAGATACTTATCAAATTCATCTTCCAGCCTCTAAGAAAAAATGTCACCTAAACACAAAGTCTTCCTAATACCTTTAAGACATTTTTGATTAATTTGACTCTGGAGTTTCAGCTAATACAAATCAAAATTTCTGATGACACCCAGGGGACATGACCTCCCCCATGAGTAGGGCTTTAAAGTGATCTGCATAAATCTTTGTGGACTAAAAATATTAACTTTCACACAGTCACATACCAAACAGAGTCAATGGAATTTAAGGTCTTCCTTAGGTGTGGCTGGGCACATAACTCTTCTTACCAGCTCCCACCCTCTCTCTTTCATTAAGGGATAAACTGGGAATGTGGAACAAGTAGTAATTTCTGCAGGAGATGGACTTTTGGAAGCGTTGGTAATTACAAACATATAGTCAGAAATAGCCCAGTATATTTAGACATCTTAGTGAGTATATCATTTTTTAAAGCAAACATTTTCTCCACCTCTATGCATATCAGTACACACAACAAAAGTTAAAAGAATTCTCTCAATTTCACAGCCAACTGGATTTGCTTAAACTGTTGACTAAAAAATAACCTTGGAAAAATAACATGCTTCACCTATAGGGAATGAGAGATTTAGTCACATAGCTGCCTCATAAAGTTCAGATTCATGAATAAAGAAAAATTCATTTCTAAGTGAAAAACTTAAAAATTGGTTCAATTTAAATATTATCTAGATGCAAAAGAATCCTTCTTACACTGCTTCATATATTGTCAAATGAAAATCAAGGAATTATAAAAACATGTTTTTTTCTCAAAATCTTATAAATCAGCACATGTTGAGGAAGAAACAAAATTCTTATCCTCTGTTTAATCTCCAAGTCATCTCTGCTGGAGTCATAACTATTTTTGTTATTAGAAGGAATCGTTCATTCCTGAAAGCAGTAAAAGTGAATGTAAGAGGAAGAAGGAAACGTGCCTACCACAAGGAAAACTAGAACACTGGAACTAACTGGAACTTTGAAAACAGATTGTGAAATAAACCTCAACAGTATGCTCCTCTTTCCCCTTTACATACTGATATTTTTATCTTTTTAAGACTATACCAATTACACATTAAGGTGTGTAGGTGTCAAAAGCTTAGCAATCACCAGTGTTTCACAGACCCAGATTTCCCTTGTGCCTATAATAAGTGCAAAGGGCATATTGCATTCTTGTCTAAATAGCTTGCCATAAATTGTCTCGGAGGCTTGTCAATCTGCATGTTGGCTGAGATATATTTAAATAATCTCTCATCTGAGACCTATTACCTTGAAATTAAGAGTCACTTCCATGTCAGAAGTCAAAGGTCATCTCTGGAACCAGACATATATATGTTTTTAAAGGGGTTAATGTAATGTCAAGAAAAGTCAGAATTCCATTTATTAAGCATGGGAATTCACAAACCAGTGAATCACTATTGATTTGGTAACTTAAGGAAACATCATTTTATACTGAAAACACCAAGTATGGTGTTACCAGGAATAAAGACAGTTTCAAGTTACCCACCATTGCGTTCAATCCTTTTGCCTTATAAATGAGGAACTAAACTCCAGAATGTGTATGACTTAAGTTTTTAATTTTTTTATTGATGCATTACAATTTTACATAATAGTGAGATTCATTATGCCATATTTGTACATATACTTAATATAATTTGATCAGTCTCATTCCCCTATACTTCTCTTTCACTTCCCTCTGCTCTCCCCCTGATCTGTTTCCTCTACCCTACTGTTCTCCCTTTTTATTATTATTATTATTATTATTATTATTATTATTACTATTATTATTTCAATTAGTGCATTATAATTATATAAGCAGAACTCCATACATGAACACAGCAAACTTTTTAGATTCCTAAAATTAGCTTTTCATAAATATGTTTTATAATAAGTGATATTCTTCATGTTCTGTTTATACACTTTTGGAGAAATTTGATTTTCTTATAATCTGAATCAATCATACTAGCAAAAACTCAATATGTAATTCAAAGTCTTCTCATTATGTTTTTGACATATTACAGTGGATAACAGACAGGCTTTGGAAATTCGGGTCTGAGGTTCTCCAGGGATGGAGGAATAAGAAAAAGAGAGCAAATGCTTTTGAAAGGCTATTAAGACCATGGTGCATAAGAGTTCATCTGGTAGCTATGGGGGAAAGTGAGACAGATTGGTGGAGTGAAGCCAAGACTAGAAAGTGGCTGGACCACATAGGCCACGTTAGCAGCTGTGGGATGGCAAGTCTTGTGGGGATGGGCCTGTTCCCATGAGGGGTGATTACAGGAGGACAGGGCAGTTAGAGGGCATGGGCTGAGCCAAGCAGGCAGGAGCTAGAAAACATTGTTAAGGGGGAACCAGTGACCCAAACAGAGGGAAATTGAAACTTAGGGGGGGGCAGGAGGCAACACCAGCTATATTTTTATTACTCTGAAAAATTATACTCTGAGTTTAAATATTTGGTTAGAGACTAGAAACTGCACATCTCACTATGTGCTTATAGCACTCACAAATTCACTCCACCTGAGAGACAGCTGAAAACAGGAGTATAATATTGTAACCCAGTCAAAATCACCCTGGGCAAATAGACCCACCACTTATGGTCAAAGACAAGTCTTTAATTGAGTTTACGGTTTTGTTTTCTCTTTTCATTACTTCTTTTAACCTAATGTTCACTTTCCATGCCTCTAAAGAGAAACAGGTAAAGACCAGGTGAAAATAAACTTCCCCTGGCAATATTTGCAGAGCTGCTTCTGGTCAACAGTCAAACTCACTAGGCTCTTATATCATCATTTATTTGCACCTGTCTTGAGCACAGCTTTTGTGCTGCCATAAGCAATTCTTAATTTCCATCAATAACCTTCCATTTCAAGCATGGCCAGTTTGCATTATGAGCAGGAGAGCTGAGAACCATCCTTTTTGGAAGCTGAATATTAAGGAATATAATATAGGAGGATAATTCAGAGTTGAGGCTGAATGCAACAATCACAGAACAGATGGAGCCAAATCTGTAAACTGGGTAGACTTGAGTTGCCCCACTCAGAGTGGAACCTTTAGATCTAACAGGTCTATTTCTGGAAAAAGTCACAAGCATGGTATCTTGTCCACCTCAAATGGCTTTAACTCCCTATCACATTGTAGATGTTTGATTCATGATGCTAATAAGCCATCTAGAGGTAACAAAAGGCCCTGAGAAAGTAAAGATGCCCATTAAAACTTGAAGAACCCATTCTCTTTCCTTCCCCCTGTCCCCTTCCCATCCCTCATTTTTCTCTACACAATCCATCCTTTCTGCATTCTTGCTTTCCAGCCCCATTATGTATCATCATCCACTAATCAGAGAAATAATTTGGTCTTTGTTTTTTTGGGATTGGCTTATCTCATTTAGCATAATATTCTCCAACTCCAGCCATTTACCTGCAGATGACATAATTTTATTCTTTTTTATGGATGAATAATAAACATCATTACCCTATGCACATGTATGATTACACAAATGGTGTGACTCTACTTTGTGTACAAACAAAGAAATGAAAGTTGTACCCCATTGTGTACAATGAATCAAAAAAAAAAAAAAAAGGTAGCTGTGCACAGTGGCACACACTTGCACTCCCAGGGGCTCAGGAGGCTAAGACAGGAGGATCCCAAGTTCAAAGCCAGCCTCAGCAACAGTGAGGCACAAAGCAACTCAGTGAAACCCTGTCTTTAAATAAAATACAAAAAATGGCTGGGGATGTGGCTCAGTAGTTGAGTTTCCCTGAGTTCAATCCCGTTTCCAATCAATCAATCAATCAATTAATTAAATAGCACCAAAAATTTTAAAAAATAAAACTTGAAAAACTATCTCAGTGCCTCTGAGGAACTTACATATTCACTCTAGAAAAACCTACCTGGATCCCAAACTGCAAAACTCCAAAGAAGAGTCAAAAATTACAAAGGAGTTGGGAAGAAAATATTATTTCTGGAGTTTTGCAAGAGGCTAGAATAAGCTCAGATTTGGCAGAGGGCACAGGGGAATGACTCAGGGACTGTGTCAAGTTGGTCTAGAGACAATACTGTACATATTGATACACCAGCCACTTCAAGAATGAGTGTCACTTAGAATGAGTACTTCTTGGGACATGGTAGACATTCAAAACACACCTTTTACTAACTATCTGCCTGGCTAACTTACTGATGTAGTTGGACATTATAAATAACAGCCCTTTGGAATTTGGACTAAAATGATGCCCACATGGAAAACATACCAATTAATACCAATTATCCAAGGAGTGCCAGGAAGGTAGAGAGTTCAATTTTATTAAAAACAAGTCAATAGTAATGTTCAATAATAACAAAAAGACACACAATAAAGCAAATGGATTGGTAGGGTTATTGGATTCACTTTTTCAGTTCATGATAAGCATGATACATTTATTTTTTCCCTTTCAGAGAAAAACCAATTAAATGAAACCGCATTCTTTGAACTTTCCATTCTCTGTGGTCACAAATTAATCATTTTGCATGAGTAACATCTCAAAATCACATGTTGGTTTTCAAAAGAGAAGCAAAGAAATGACTAGGAACAGGTTCTTTCATTTGTTATTCCAATGAGTTTGGTGCAGTGTTCTAACATAAGTGGCAGGTTTAACCTGTGGGTCATGACTCTGCCCAGGAGCCATTCAATGACACCACATGATAGCTAGGTGGAAGCTTCTCCAGGACGTGCCTCATACCCAGGTATGGGGGGAAGACTGAATTCTAGACACATCACTGCATATTGTGCTCAGAAATTTCAGAAATAATCCTGCCACAATTTTAAGCAAGCATCTCTTAGCATCTAACCTAACAGCATAATACACAAATTATGAAAATTCACTTCACATGTATTTTCAGCACCTTCTATTTGGTGGGGTGAGTCCCTTCCTAACCACTGATGCTACACAGTCACAGACATTTTTTATTGGGATGGCTCCATCAGGATTGGGGCAAATCATGCAAAAACAGTCTATGGAGCAGCAGGCACAACAGTTACTAGAATACATGAGGAATTGAGAAAAGGAAGAGACCTAATGCTCAGCAAGGGACCATGGAGGGTGGCAAGGAGAGCTGAATCATCATCTACCATGATCATAGTCACGAAGACAGCAGGCGAGAAATCCAAAGTAGAAAAATAATCAATGTTGTGGGGAGGCAGGAACACAGTGACCAGGTGGTGTTAAAGAGGGAAGAGTGAGTAGGGCAAGAGATGAGATGTAAGACCAAGAATCTGAATCTCATATGGAACTGATTTCCTCCTATGTATTGTGAGGTGAAATGAAAAGATAGGGTAGCACAAAGACACTGAACCATTAGATTTGCCCAGTGAAACTCTTCATCATCTCACCAAACAGGTAACTGTCAGACTTTTTAAGTATGTTTGATTTGGGTCATTGGAACTCTCAGATCTTCATCTTCTATCTTTATTGCTTGTTCTGCTTAGAGTTTAAAACAAATAGCATCTCTCATCAACAGAGACGTGCCATCTTACTTTTAAGTCTACTACAATATTTTAATTGATGTAAGCAGAGAGGGGTAAAGTACATTTGGTTAGTAAACTGAAAAGAGAGGGCTTCCTATGTTTTTTTTCTTTTTAAATATTTCTCATTTTGTCCACTGTTTGCTAATATATGACATTCATGTCTAGGATGGAAGCTTATATTAACATTGATCAGCAAAGCTCAGTTAATTAATTTATTTGCTCTAAGATAATTCCACTATTGCATTTTTCTATAGGGAACATCTTGAAAACTATAAGAAAATGTATATGTTGTAAGAAAGTGAAACTTAAAGATTTTTAAGTATAATACTTTATAACAAGTAGCCAAATTCAAATAGTTTATTGCATCAAAAATTTTTCATAGTTTTCTAAAGTTCTAGAGCAATCGATCATTTCTTATTTAGTCCATCACCTGTAAACCTCCTTTCTCCTAGAAAGTCAAGGTAAAGGAAATATCCAAGAACCACAATAATACTGAGGTTTCCATACCATTGTGAAAAGAATCACACTCAGGAAACCCAATAGGAATGAAGATTTCAGTCAGTTAGGTGTTGGGATAGGAGAAGGGAGAATTCTGATAGAACTGGTAGAATTCTGCCCTCTATGGAATCAAGATAAAAGACAGGACACAGTAGATTCATGCAACCCAGAAGCTTTCCTAAAACTGGAGTTGCACCATGGACAAGCTGGATGGAAGTCAGGGGCAACCATCATCCTCTTCTTCCCAACCCAATCCTGTTCTCCTCAAAGTGGAAACTTTTCCCTTTCTCAAAACTGAACTACACTTGAGTTTTGTGGATTACTACTTTTACCTCCTAGACATCTCCTTCACTTTTGGCACTAGCTCTGCTTTTCAAAATTCTCATCCAAATTCATTTTCCAAATGCCAATTCCAGGATTGAGGCATCTTTGTATTAAACAGAAGTGGGGTGAGAAAACTAAAGGTAGAAAAATTAGGGAAAATACATCACTAACCCTACTCATTGTATGCTGTGAAATACATAGGAAGAATATTTGTAACCAGCTACCAAAGAGTTAATTTATCATCATTTTCATTTTCTCAGAAACTATGGACAGTTGACTTCATTACTGCAAATATTTTTCTAGTCTTTTCTTTCTTCAGTTTCAAATCTCCTTACTTGATATCTCGTCGACCAGTTCAGGAAACAGAGAACAAGAGCTTGACAAGTTCAACTTCTTTGATTTCTTTAGAAATAGGTTGTCAGAACTTGCCATTGTTAAGCTAGCCACACCTGCCCAAACACCAACTTAAATAAACTAACAGTACCTGAAACAAAAGGAATTTCAACCATGAGTGTTAAATAAGCCCTGAAAAGGGCAGAGAATTGTGTGTATTGTCACTTAGGTTGATCAAATACTGAAATGTTATTGTAAGCCTTCAGTTTGACTTTCGGGGTACATACCTGAGTGTCAGGTGAGGGCTGAGGGTGAGGGAAGCCCGCACTCCTGAGGCAGGTCATTCCTCCTGCCAGGTTCTTACATTTGCCACTCTCTCAGCCTGGCAATATACATGAAAAAAAATTAAAATGCCAGAACTTCTTTTGCTATCAGGTACTCCAGAAGAAATGTAAATTAGTGTCTGTCATAAAGTTATGGAGAATGAATTAAAGTCATTAATGCTAACACATTATTCACAAAATGTAACACTTTTTCCAAAGTAGAAACTCAATCAATATAATGCAATAAATCAAATATGATTCAGTAGGGAAAGCGACTGGTGTCTAGTTCACTTTAAAGGGATTTGGGATAAGGCAGCAGAACAGGATATTGTTTAACACATTTTTCACATTTTTCACTAAAAATAGATAAAATGTCTAATTTCAGGCTCTGAACAGAATGTGTTTTAATGCAATTTCCTTGAAAATTGCTGTTTCTTGTGCACCTCTGAATATATACTCAATGTGAATTGATTACCACTGGCTCCTTAGCTTATATTTTACTCACTGCAAAAAATGAAACCTATCCCCTTTGTCTTCTCACTAGGAAAGGGAAAGTAATGCCTATGTCATTAGCATGGTGTATGGCCCTGGAATTGATGTGACACACAGAAAGTTTTTCTCTAAAACCGAGTTACATAGAACCATTCTGTCTTATGTGATTGTACCTTTGAGATCTGAGATAACATTGGCTTAGTTTCTTTTGTTTTTCCTGTTAACATTTTCATTTCAGTGTTGCTGATAATTTTCTATTATTTCTCTCTTTATGTTTCTCATGTATTTTCCTTTCAGATCGTCTCATTGAATTAACTGAAGAATAAAACTATATAATATAGTCTTATTATAAGCAGAAGAAAATGAAGATGATCTGATGAGATAAATCACTGGAGGTTAATAGCTTTTTTAAAATCAATCTTCCTTCAAAGGAAAAGGCTAAATGGCTTAGTGGATGAAACGCTCGCCTCTCACCTCTGAGACCGTAGTTCAAGTCTAAACCGTGAAGGCTTAACGGACAAGTTTACTGGGCGGAGATCAGTCTCTAGTGGACAAAAGTCTACACTGCATGAGTTGCAGGCCACCACAGTAACAAGCCCCCACGCCCCACCCCCATCAGTGGGCCTGACGTGTCTCCTGCTTCCAGCTGTCTTGTCCCTTGGAAACCATGCAGTAGGAGCCGTCATCATCACTGTCAGGACACTGTGAGGGTGTTTTCGGAACAGCCTCCTCAAATGGCACCAGGGCTGCGAAGTCACTGGGGGCTGCCTCCTCTGCCCGATTCTGACCCCTCAGCTGTCACCCACATAACCTGACCATCCCCTCCAGAAAACTGCTACTGTTCCCTGCCAATGAACAAACCAGGACAAACAACTGGTTTCCTGGCTCTTCTACACTAGCTAAGGACTCACCAGAGAGCGGGTACTCAAGTAGACAGCAAACTGCAGTACTTAAATTCAACTACATCCAAAGAAAAGGGAGAGGCAAAAACACACAGCGTATATTCCCATACAGAAACCTATCTAGACCCCAAATCACATATAGTCATGTTTTAATGGATACAAGTTGGGCCACCCATTTAATTACATGGACAAATTTCCATTGCTGGCTATTTAAAGGGCTTCTTTGTGTTCACCCCTTAGCAATGTGTTTCTTAGCTTCCATCCTTCAATAGTATAATGCACTGCATTTTAAGTCTTCAAAAGAGGTATATGAAACTACTTACAGAACACACCTATGGCTCACATAGCTTTTATTTAAGGATATTGCAGTCAGCTCAATTTTGTAGGCAAAGATGTGTACATTGAAGAATCCTACTGCAGTATCCAACTGAAATCAGTACTTTAATTCACATTTTTATGGTGAGATATGTTTTGTCTATCCCTTTAATGCATTATACAATAATCCATTGAAAGTGGAACCAATGTATAAATTGGAACTATTTGGAGAGTGTATGAATTTGCATACAATGGAATGCATAAGAAAAGTTGAAGCATATTAAAATGTCGCTGCACCCATGAAACTTCCATATTCCTCCAAAATGATTTATTAATGATTGTTGTTTACTGCTAATTCAAACCACCTGCAAATCTCTTTGTTATGATTAAAGCAGGCTTTTTCCCCCCAGGCTGATAGATGGCTCTGTAATTTCGGAGGAAATATGCTAAAGGTCATGAGTTAATACATCCTCTGGTACTTTCTCTTCCCATCCTTACTTTCCCAAATGGGAGGAAAGCTGTGTTGTATTATTTCCATGTCTTTGTAATGTCCATTCAAAATGAAATTAGAGAGTGCATTAGGAAGAGCGTATCTGTGTGTACACACAGCAAAATCCACACGTACTCTGTATAGTCTATTACTAAAATTATACAATTGCCTTTTGAGAAATTTCATACAAAAAATCTTTCCTTAATAATCTATGAATATCACTGTCTGAATCAAGTATTATTATGCCTTTTAAAATTAAACTATCCACAAAACACGCATTTACTTTCTGCTATACAAAATGCTAATAATGCTTTTAGAATGGTCTTTAAAAAGTCTAATTATATCATTTAAAAACTGAGAGACCAAAGGGCAAGCTAAATTCTCCTAACATAAATCAGACTTTTTTTATTTCAATGACTTTAAAAACCTCAAATGCAGTAATTTTAATAGCAATGAAAGAATGAATAAGTCATAACTCCGCCTGATCACATAACTGTCTATAACTGTTATTAAATGCTCCAAAATAAGTGAACTCATTATGTTTCTGCACTGCTTTTAGCTAATCTAAGATTCTGCTCACTTAATCATGCAGAAAAGGCTTCGGTGCAGTTTTAGACCCTCAGCAAGGTCACTTCAATGCCTTTTTTCTGCTCTATACTGATCATTTAAGAACAGCACTTTGACCTGAAACTGATGCTGTCTCCTACAAGCTTGAATGTTTAACCCCCACAGAGCTGCATTTCAGACATACATTTGCACAGCCTATTGTCGTATTTGCTGCAAACTGAACTAGGTTCACTTTTCAACAAAGAAGGAAATGCCCATCAGAATTTATAAATGCCATGTGCCCAGTGAAACTACCTTTCACATGATACCTACAGGAACAGAAGTCACGATTTCAGAAATATGCTATTCGTCGGTGAACACTCTATTAAGTTCTAATTGGCTTTACAGGTGTGGTGACTAAGTATTTCTTACTCCATGTTGTTGGCAGACCATAAGTTAGTTTAATGTGCAGAATTTATCCAGCAAAGCAATTCCTTTGGGCATAGGTTGAAGTTTTCTGTGCAATTAAAGAGGCCGTGAGATAAAGAGCTTGGTACAGACTTTGGTCTGGTTCTGGTCCTTTGCCACTGAAAAAAGGGCAATTTCAAACTTGAATAATGCCCCACATATCTGTTAAGCCACCAGCATCAACACCAGTGCTCTAGAAAGGATTCTAACAGCTCTTCTGGAACCAGGAGAGAGGGCTTCCTATTAAACAAAACAGGAATCTGCAGGTGAGGAGAACACAGGCACAGCAGGAGAAAAGCTAAATTTCAAAATGGAAGCAGGAGAAGACACATATGGTAAGAGGTTGAAGACAAAAAGACAAAGAGGAAGGAGAAGAATGAGGTGAAGGAGAGGGAAAAGCTAAGGAGAAGTTATGAGGATCCACACAAGAATACTAGCAGGATGATTACCTGGGGGGGGGGGGGGGGGGAGATCAAAGGGAATAATGGCATTTTGTGAAAAAGAGAAGAACCTCTTTGAATCTTATACCTGAGGCAGCTGGCTGGACTGGGTGATGTCTCAGAAGTTGTCCCCTGAGACCTGGCTTCCATGAGACACACACAGTTCAATGCACTCCCCCTGCTAATGTATGGCCTGCAGGGTTCCTCTCCCACCTCCAAGCCTGAAAAGTTTGAATGATCATCCCCAGACCAGAAAACCAGGAAATAAATTCTCACCTTGAGCCTTCCTCAGAACATATTTAATATTTTTTTCAGTATATAGCCAAATATACATCATGGCCACAAAAATGCTCAGTAGAAACACACGTGGAATAAGCATTCAGACACAACAAGCACAATGGAATCATTTCCAATCACTTCCAAAGCCAAGTTTGTAAAACCTGGTAATGAAGTCAGCTTTGCATTGTTGACCAAGTATTCGTGTTCATGTGCACTTGCATTAGGTCTTAATTGTGAGTTAAGATTTTGGAAGTATCAACCTCTTTTCAACACACATGTAACTAATGAGTAATCTAACTTTACCAAAGCAATCACCATCAAAGAGTAATGCATCATGCTAGATGCTAGGATGGGAAAATCACAACAAGAGTAAGACAGTATCCCTATTCTTGAGAAATGCAGAATATGTTAGAAGCTAAATCCATTCCTCTGGGAGTCAAAACACCAGTGTTTTCTTTTGGTTCATATTCTGCTATCAGCTGGTAGACTGCTAGTCACTTCTTGTCTTAGCCATGTGGAGTTAGTACAGGAGCCACAAGTTAAAGGTTCACTTCTCCATAAGACTACCTGCACTTCAGATGCCTGCCACACACTTCTGAGGTTCCGTTAGCTACCAGCCCTTCTGACCAACTTGTTGCAAATCCAAAGGTTCATAATGACCCCTCTCATTCAATAATTTGCTAGAATGGTTCCCAGGAATCAGCAAAGCATTCTACTTAAAATCAGCTTAATTATCAATACTATTCAGGATCAGGTAGATGAAAAAACACAGAGGACGAAGTCTAGGAGGGTCTGGAACACAGCACGTTTATGCTTTCTCCCTGTGTAATAAGGATGTGTCACCTTCCCAGTACACTGATGTGGTCATCAGCCAGGAAACTCCACTGAGCTTCAGGGTCCAAAGTTTTTGTTGGGGTTTCATTATGTAGGCATGATTGATTGAATCATTGGATGTATAACTGAACTCAATCTCCAGCTCCTTTCCCTCCACAGAGGGTGAAATATCCAGCTGATGTCAAGTGACCCAAAACCCCAGTCCTCTAATCATATGGACTTTCCAGCAAGTCCAGCTTCCATTCTGGTAGCATCAACTACCAGCTATAATCCAAGGAGATTGTGGATAACAAAATCATCACCATCATCACCACCATCACTGCCATCAACATCATCATCAACATAATCATCATCACCACCATCATTGTCTTTACCATCTTCATCACCACCACTATCCCCATCATCTCCATCATCATCAACACAATCATCATCATCACCATCATCCAGTTACTTAGCAGATGTCAAGAATTTAGAATCCTCCTCCCAGAAACCAGAGACAAAGTTGAGTTAAATGTATCATATGACATTTCATTTGTTCACTCATTAATGAATTTATAAAGCACCAAGGAAAACATCCAAATGTATTCAATATGACCTGTGCTCTCTAAGAACTCATAATCTACTTGGGGAGATAAGTCATACACAAACAGTAACAAGAAAGGTACAAAGACAGCTGATGGGTAATCGTTCTCTTTACTCGTCCATTACTTATACATGAAACAACTGCAAGCAAATCAGAAATAGCAGTCAGGAGAGAATCTAAAAAGCTCCTAGAGTTTCTTAGAGAAAGTTTCCAGATATTAGCATCAGGGCCATGACAACTTTGCAAACCCAGTGCTTACATCAGCAGCTGGGATTGACAACCTGGTGTGTGTTTTAAAATTGTTACAGCTGCTCTTTGCCCTCTGAACATCCTATTTTACTCTATCCTGCCCATGGCCTTCTGTTGTCCTTTTAAGCTCCATGCCACTAAAATCTCTCTGTTGGCCTGGCTTTTCTGACCTAGTTGTTCCTCAAAATTTTCTTTAATCAACAAATACTTATTGGAAACTTACTCAGTAAAAAGGTACTGCATTTAAATTTTTCCTTCCTGAGGATCAGACTCTTGGGTGTTGCTAAAAAGCCAGTGGCTAAAGCTGTCACAGTGGTGCAGAACTAACAGGTGATCCTGATTTGATGTCTGCCAAACTAGCTGTGCTTACTGAGATGGGTCTTCAGTGCTTTAAACCTGGGTTTCTTAAAGTTTTGTGAAACCAGAATGGTTCAATGACATGATTCTTGAGCAAAGGATTTCATGTGGACAAAAATATTTGGGAAATATAACATGCCAATTTGCCCCTGTAAGACAAGTATTTTATAATCGTAAAGTAGGAAATGTATCTGACTCCTTGATTCAGTGTTTCCCATACTTACATAGACATAAACGTCATCTTGCAGAATACTTAGATAAAGCTGCTTTGGGGAAAACCTGTTTTGGGAAAGTTTGCTTTAATTGAAAGGAATTTCACCTCTTTGTCAGAGCCTTGAAAGAAGCATATTTGGAAATGTGATTTTGTAGATTAAACCACGTACAAAGTAATAAAGCAGAATATAAACACAAGGAAGTACTATTGTTATTATTATTCCTCATGAGGAGGATCCTAGTATAATTAACTAGTAATTAAATTGCTATCCTGCAAGAATCCATTTGATGTGTCTATCAGGATAATCCTGTTCATGGAGCATCATTATTAGTGTTTATTACTATTACTAATAGCAATAAGTATTTTATAAGCAATAAAATATCCACAGTCAGCAAAATTATATATAAAGTTGAGGAAAAAAAACAATAATTACCCCCACCCTGCATATGGTCCTTTCCATAGCCTCAAATACATCTTCTTCTTTTATTATTAATTTTTTTACTTGTTCCAATTGGTTATACATGACAGTAGAATGCATTTTGACACATTATACACAAATGGAGCATAACTCTCATTCCTCTGGTTGTACATGGTGCTGAGTCACACCAGTAGTGTAATCATACATGTATATAGGATAATAATGTCTGTCAAATTCTAACGTCCTTCTCATCCCTACTGCCCCACCCTGCCCCTCACTTTCCTCTGCACAATCCAAAGTTTCTTCATTCTTCCCTATCCCCACCCCCACTATGGATCAGCATCCGCCTATCATAAAAAAACATTTGGCCTTCAGTTTTTTGGAATAACAGGCTAAGTGAAATAAGTCAATCCAAAAAAATCCACAAGGGCAGAACACATCTTCTTTGGACCTTTGATTAAAGCTACCGCTAGGAATGTGCCAGGTGTATGTGCTCACCACTGGAAACACAAGCAAAACCCAGATCTAGACCCTGTCCTCACTGAGCCCTTCACATATGGGAGGTAACAAGACAAGTACTATCTACATTACATTATCTACAGAGGTCTCTACAGCTTGGGAAGAGATACTTTAGAGAAAGCAAAGGGAAGAAAGCAGTAGAAGAATTATGGTTCACACACAAAAAAATCAGTATGAACAAAAACTAAAAGGGAAGAAACTTGATGAATACAGCAACCTGCCTTAGAGGCATTAGAGGTTAACAATGGAGAGAGGAGTCTGGAGCTGGGAGATGGGAGGAGTGTCAGTTCACAAAGGGCTCATGCACCAGGCTGCCAGCTACTTCTCTAGTCTCAGGCCCTGTGTCTTTTCCAAAGGGGCATGCGGTCATCTTTTGGAGAGTAGGAAGAAAATATAAATTCTGCTTATACTAAGTTTTATTTTATGCTTTTAAATTTTGTTTATCTGCTTTTTAAAGTTCCTAATACATTACTATTTTATATGTGCATATTATTTAGAATTAATTAAATAAATATACCTATATGGAAGTAGGGGAATTCTAATTTTTTTTTTTTTAGTAAGAGTTATGATCAAATAGATGAAGACCATTTTATAGGCAATAGGAAAATCACAAAGACTTAAATATGGGAGTAAACTGGTTAGATTTATATTTTCAATAAATCAAAGTTTATTTTAGGGATTCAATGGAAGCTTCTCCTTTTAATATTCACTATGAAATAAAATTGAGTGCAAAGGGATGCTGTACATAGCTTCTACAACCTGATGTTTAATGCCATCAAGAACTCTCCAAATGCAGCTCTTATTATGTAATTCCCTTGTTTAAAATTCTAAACTAGGTTCCCCACTGCTTCTAGGAGAAAATCCAAATCCTTTAGATAAGCATCATGCTTTCTCTCTTCTCTGAGCTGGTGCTTTCACCACACCTCAGGAATGGAGAAGACAAAATCCTTATTTTGTATGTCCTTAACTCTGTTCTGTGACTGTCCCTGACAGTGGACCAACTTTCTGCCAGATAAGAAGAGGAGCATAAGAAATAATGATCAGGTGTTTAGAGTACCGCCCATAATCCCAGCCTCCGCTCCTGCAAGCATGCTTAGAACTTATAGGAAGGGGCTCCCATACCCTGTAGTAGGCAGATAGTCAAAGTACATGTGGCCCTTTTGAAGATTTGAGAGGGGAGATTCAGTCCTTCAAAGGATTTTCATGGACTCAGTGGGCTTCTGGCCTGCACTGGCAGAGGCTGGCCTTTTACTTTGGAAGGAAAAAAAAAAAAAAAAACTCTGCTCCAGTCTCTTTCAGGTAGCTGCTGGACTTGTCAGGGCTTGCTCAGTTCACCATTACTGGTATCTTTTTTTGAGATCAAGCAATGGGCTTTCTGATAACCAGCTGGTAGGGCACTCAAGCCTAGCTGATGGGCTAGAACTGGAGGAATTCAGGATCAAAGAAGGTTTGAGTGGTAATTTCAAGACTTGGCTTAAACAGGGGTATACCTGAACACTCAGTATTTAACAACTCTCCCCAGTGGGAACAATATTTCCATATCTCAATGAAACAAATACTAATCCCATGATAGTTTCCTTTGAACTGAGAGAGTTCAAAGGAAATCAGTTTTGAATTGAGAGGTCGAAATTCTCCTTAGAAGCCATTCTGCTATATGGGCCCCAATTTCCAGTACAAAAATTCCCATAGATCCTTTGAGACTATTACAAGATGCTCCATTCCCTTCCAGGGGGCATCCCTGAATAGCACCTAGTACGGTCCCTCAGCTGTCAAATAGTACCAATACAGAAGATTTCTGGGTCTTCCCTCCCCAAGCACTTACTTTCCACTGGTTCCCTGTCTTCTTGCCATGACGGAGGAAATGTTCTTAGTGTTCAAGGGTCTCGCATCTCTCACAGAGTGTGCTCAGGAGGTAGCTGAGCCCAGCCTAAAGATGCTGATAGTTGCTGACAAAAAGGAACTTCCTCCATGAGTAAGCTGTTCTCTGACATAAATCCCTATAACAATTATACAAGTGAACACAAGCTTTGATTCTAAAACAAGAAAAGAGGAGAAATTATCAAAATCCTTTGGCAAGCTTTATTCCCAAATTACATCCCATGCTTCTCCCCAAACTCACCCCAACACACATAAATTCATATTGAGGGTCAGAAAGGTGCTTGGAGAGATTCAAAATAACTAAACTACAAAAGGAGCAACCTCTTATTGGCTGATGAGTGTCCATGAAGGTTTTTTTTATTCTTTTTCTTGTCTTTCCCATACCTGCATGTAGGTCTCCCCAAAATGGACTTATATATAAGCACCCTCTGACCACTGTATTGAGTAGCATCCATCTGTCTTTTCTATCATTGATTCTCAAGGTGTGGTCCCTAGAACAACAGCATCAGCCTCACCTGGGAATTTATTCGGATTAGAAACACAAATTCTTCAGCTCCACCTCAGACAGACTGAGATGGAAACCCTAGGGGTGCACCAACAACCAACGCAGCTCGCAGGTCACATGATGCATGTATATTCTAAAGATACCATCTGTATGACCTGTCTTCAGCCACCTGAAAGAACTACTTCTCCAGCTTCATTCTATATGTCATTTCACTGGAACACACTGTCCATCCCACGTGGTGTTATTTGCTTTAATTGACTACTACAGGTGCTTGAATAAAAAGTGCAATTGCATTATGTTGGAAAATAAACCTAAAACAGAAAATGACCAAAAATTGAGACCATCTGCCCTGCCTGCCACCCCCAAAGTATAAACACACAGGTTGTTGTGTTGTTAGCAACAGGTTTTCTTCTTCACTGCAACACCATGCGTGGTATCCAAACAGTGCAGCTGTGTATTCAAACACAGAAGCTCTCAGAAACTACAGATACAAATGATATTAATGCACATAGTAAGAGATATGTTTTAAAAACATATGTTAGGCTTAAAATAATTGATCTTGGTTAAAAAAAAATAAGGTGCTTAGAGAAATGATTCAAGGAGATAATGATATTAATACCATCTGTGCCATAGTCATCATAAATGAATTAGCAACACGCATTTTTTATTTTAAAAAACATCCTATAATGGATGCTCCTGAACAACACTATAATTTCCATGAAAATGCTCTTGAAATTTACTACCACATTTTAAATATATTAATTTATTATAGTTTTTCCTATGCTTTTCTCTCCTTTTTCCTAGAAGGGAGTAAAGCCACGAATCATGTTTTCCAGATAATTTTCATCTCTTTAAAGTGCATTGTTGGGCTATATATGTCTTTCTAAATATATTACCGTTAGTGATATATTTCATTATTTTGCTCAATATTCTACTTAAATATTGTTTCATCTTTATAATGACATGCACAAAAAAGTCACTATTCCCCAAAGTATTATGAACCCAAATCATTTCATAGATCAAATGCATTCAACTCTTGGCTCATTGCTTGAATTTCCTGGGTCTACTGAGAATTAATATGAGGTTTTGCAGTTTTGCTCCTACAAAACTGTTAAGAAGACTAAGGAATGTTAAAAAAAACTTAATTTTTTTTCTTTATAAAAGAATTGTAGGGTCCAGGCACTAAACAAGGGACAGACATTATAAACAGATCATTTAAATGAATATTAAAAGGCTCATGAAGCTGGGCGTGGTAGCATGCCTGTAATCCCAGCAGTCTGAAGTGGGAAGACTGCAAGTTCAAAGCCAGCAACTTAGAGAGGCTGTAAGCAACGAAGTAAAAAATAAAAAGGGCTGGGATGTGGCTCAGTGGTTAAGGGCCCTTGAGTTCAACCCCTGGTACATAAAAAAAAAAAAAAAAAAAAAAAAAAAAAAAAAAAACTTATAAAAATTGGCGAAATTAAACTATGCTATTGGAAATTAAGTCCTGCTACCCTTGGTGGAGGAGTAGGGATGACCAGAAGGGAGTAGAGCGAAGCATGGAGTTAAGATAGTCAGATAAGACCTCTCAAGATGGGTGATTTTTGAATAAGACCTAAAATCAACAGTAAGCAGGCCCCATATAGATCTGCAGAAAAGTTATTCAGGCACAGCAGACAAATGCAAACACTGGGATGCTTGCTCATATTGCTGAAATTTAACGGAGGCCAAAATAGTAAAGCAAAGTGTGTCAAGTAAGTGGTAGCTTGTAGATGTTCAGAGACAGGTTTGCTGAGGGTGAGGACGAACGATGCCTACCCTACCTAGCCTTACCCAGCGCACTTATTAGGCATCGGAGATTGAGCTCTGAAGGCACGGATCTAATTTTATTTAGGTTTGCACAGGACATATATAAGCACATTATCCAATCAGGTTAACATGCTTCTTAAAGTATAACAGAGTCAGCCTATAGGTGAACTATATGTCGAGGGCCCAGGTAGTGTAAACAAACTAAGCATGCCTAAGCAATTCTGCCCCGCAACAGGTCTGAGACAAAGGACAGTAAGCTCCAGCACACAGTGTGAGGCAAGGCAGCACAGGCCAGCGCACATCACAGCTTGCTGGAATGCTTGACAGAGTGAGGCCTCCCCTCAGCTCCTAACTCAGCCTCAACTGCTGCAAAGACCTTCATTTCATGGCGAGTCTTTACCACTACCTCAGTTTCTCTGTCCAGGCTATTTGGCTTACTTAGACCATGGTGTCAGTGACTGCTGTCAGATAAGCTTGAGGAATTTTTCCTACAGTAGCTGACAAGTGAACAAATCAAACAGGTAGTGAAGAGCATCACCAAAACCTTGGATTTCATTTTGAGGGTGCAGATAAGCCACTGGAGCATTCTGAGCAGGGGAGCAGCTGATGTAATCAGAAGACTGAGGATTAGATTCAGTTTCCAGGATTGTAGCGATATACAGTTAAGGTTTAATGCATATTTTATTGTGTTCATATAAATCCTTGTGACCTAATTGGTTTCTTGTCATTTGGCCATTTTCAGTTAGCTTACTGAAAGAGGAGAAGGTTTTTGAGTGTTGAGTTCAAGTACCACTTCTGCAACATCCTAGATTTTTAACCTTGGGCATGTTTCTTAACTTGATCAGAAGAAATGAAAGAGCCTAGCATATAGTAGATGCTCAATAAACGGTAGATAGAGCAATCTTTTTAAATGTATAAAGAAATCCAGATGGAAGAAACTTTTAAAATACACATTTTTATTAATAAATTATGTACTACCCAAGGAGGAGGTCATAGAAATCTCCAGAAAACTGTAATATACAGCTGCTCCCTAAGACATACAAGTGGTTTTGATATACTGAAACTGCTCAAGATATGATGATATTTTATTCACTGGGAAAATAGTCTTCAGAGAAATCAGGATTTTTATTTTAGGTCCTAAAACAAATTCTGTTTGGAAAATAAGAAGCATATACTGAAAAACTGGGGGTAGCCTCATTGTTTTCACTAGGAGATTAATTTTAAAAATTACAGAATCTATGCCTTTATAGAATACCATGAAGATGTTATAATAAAGTAGACCTAGTGGACTTATAAAAGCAAATTGAGTTCCATACTAAACAATGCAGAATTATTTAAGAAAAATTCATTCTATATGCAGCTAAAGAAACATTTTGAGAAAAATGCCCATGATACATTGTTGAGTGGTAAAATATGCATTAAACAGTATATACATATATGTATATATATATACACATGTGTATGTACATATATATACATTCATACACACACACACACACACACATATATACATATATACAGATATCCCTAAATAATATAAAAGAATCAGGATAGAAATGGAGAAACCCTTTTACTTCTTACCTTTTATACTTCTATATTGTTTAAATACTTTGAACTAAAGTATATAAAATAAAACAAAAAAATCTTCAAAAATTTTAATATAGCCAGACACGGTAGTACATGCCTGTAATCCCAGTGGCTTAGGAGGCTGAGGCAGGAGGATCTCAAGTTCAAAGCCAGCCACAGCAATGGCAAGGTTCTAGGCAACTCAGTGAGACCCTGTCTTTAAATAAGATAGGCCTGGGGATGTGGCTCAGTGGTTGAATGCCTTTGAATTCAATCCTTGGTACAAAAAAAAAAAAAAAAAAATTAAGCATATACTTAAGAAAATAACATCAATTTAAATGAGTTGAGAATATGAAACAACTGACACCATAAAAATAAAAACCATGATATTGATATGTCATGTTCATTAAACACACATTATGTGCCAGGCACTGTGCTGTTTTGCATGCATAATCTCATTTATTTCCCACAATGAGATTCTAACTTAGATGCTATTCTATAGACAAGACAATTGAGTAACAGGACTCTGAATAACTTGTCCACACTCACAAGAGAAGCCTGAATTCTACTCAGGTCTATCCATTTCCATAAAATATTTTTGACCATGATCCATCTGCTTCCAACATAGATAAACCTAACCTAATAGAAAACTTACAATTGTAAATTCTGTGTTATGCCTTGCATACTGGCTAGTCTGTGCCCATACTGGTGGCCATGACTGATTGTAGATAGTGTTATAAATTGTGACCTGAATATCTATCACCGGAATTATTATCACCTGAAACTGTAACCCTACAGAGGGAAAGGATTATACATCAGAGAAATAGATTTAAATATTTCAGATTATGATTGCAATGTTGGTGAAATAAGATCCTCCTATTAAAACTGCTGATTAACATCAAATGCAACTTACAATATTTAGTTTATACTACAATTCAGCAATTTTGCCAAACTAAGTGCAGTCTTTTTTTAAACTTGACTACTTACTTGTCACATAGAACTTGTCATTCTGTCTTTTTGTTCCATGACAAGTCTTAGAGTACTTTACAGAATTTGAACAAATAAAATACCTTTAGTGTGCTTAGTGATTCAGTTGATCTTAATGAACAAAATGGTGGCCAGGAACACTTTTCAAACAGGCACATCATCTGTATTTTAAGAGATCGCCATGCAATGTGGTAGAGAATGTAGAGAGAAAATATCTCAGATGAAAAGGAAAGTTAACATTTACATCTGAAAACTGTTTCCTGGCCATGTTACTTGACAAGTGATGTGGATAATTTTATCCCCTAGTGAGGTTTACAATTTTCAGAACTAGTACTTATGTTGATCTCATCAGAACCAAGTGAAAAAGAGTAGACATTACCTAAATATCATGCCTCAGATGGAAATAATCCATATGGCAAATGGGTTCCATTTTTTATCAGGAGATTTTTTTTTATTATTATTCTGGAGATCTCTCTATGGGAGTTTGATTGGTTCCTGGAATCCTCTCTACAGGTAGAAATTCCATTTATTTTTTTTTTTCTATTTGTATAAAGCTTTCCCATCTTAATCCCAAACATTGGTTAAGTAGTGATTAGTTGGCTGGGAGGAAGGCAGGGTGAGCTGCATTATATCAGACATTGTGTTAAGTATGAAATTCATTTTGTAAATGTGTGTCTGCCTTCCAAGAAAGAAATACATTTGCCCTAAATCTTACAGCTTAAAAACCAATTTTATATATATTGACATTATTACATTTAACATTGAGTTTACCCTATAAAAATTGTTTAGAAGATTCATGGAAACAGTGACTTCCAATGTAACTTTAAGGGTTTCATTCTTGGATCATTCCACTACCCTGATCACCAATTTCAGCTGCAAGTAGGGACAGCTAATCCATACCAGAGAATCTTTTACTGAGTGGCAAAACATACCTGACTATAATATAATCCAGTTGACCTAACATATTTATGTTTCTCCTAATCAAAATGCTTCTGGCTCCACTTTTCAATGGTCAGTTGAAATACCTTGGGATTCTGCATATGTGTGTATGTAGGTGTTTACTGTGGGGTAAACATAATATCAGTTATATTAATTAGTTACTTACCTAAGTGTCACCAACTGTATCCTCCTCTCATTTACATAAATGAACCATTCTTATTTGTATTATTCCCCTCATTTTAAAATATTGAATTGTAGACAGATGCTACCTTTCTGGGTTCATAGAAATATATTTCTTAGTGTATGCAAGGTTCTGTCTTGGGACACAAGTCATCCCGTCTCCTAAACCAGTAGAGCTGTGTAAAATCAATGGGAGTTTACCAGTCATTCAATACAGTGGTTCTCCAATCTGGGAAGGACAGACTCAAAAGTTTCTTGGCACCCACAACCTGGATTTAAGCTGATAATAGCATGTGCAGCTAATGAACACAAACATCATTAAAGCAACTGAGAAACTAAATTTTTTATTTTATTTAACTTGAAATTTAAATGGCTACACATGGCCAATTGCTTTCAGATGGGACAGTGCAGACATAGATTATTTTCGTCATTCTAGAATGTGACACCTTAGAAATTTCAATCAGTGGGACTGGAAGGTGGCCTTAGAATCTGTATTTTCAGAAATTCCTCAGATACTTCCAGAGTAGAGATTTGAGATCCACAGTAATATGTGTTGGAGAAACATAAACAAAATTGGAGGAAATTGGAAAGGCACCTGAAAATTGAGTATCAAAATGACATTTGTACTGAAGGTACCAGGACCAAATTCACAGGCAAGGCATTTTCCCAAAGTAGTTAAATGTGGTTTAGCTACATTGTTAATAGGAAAATCAAAATTACAAAGTGATTACAAAAATAAGATCAAGAAGCAGAATCCTAGCCTACCAGTTGTTCTGAAGCAGGGGAGGAACAGACATAAGGACTGGATAAATCATGCACTTCAGTGTTAGGAAAGGGAAAGAGTTGATGCTTTGCTGAAGGAATATGAACAGCAAATCAAAAGAGCTCATGGTGGGCTAAAGGAGAAATAAAAATAAGAGAATTTAAGTGGATATATATATATTAAAGAGAAGACAACTAACAGCTATCTTAGGTGCCACTTAGCCTTATAATTTAGCCAAAGAAATGGTCTTGCAATACATTGCATCAACTGAATATATATTTCCTGGACCCATAATCTTGATTCTATATTATATTTCTTTTCAGTATAAAAATATATCTTGGAGCCAAACATAAAGTACATACAGTGATAGCAAGTCATTGCTTTTCATGGTCACTGTATATCACAATAAAGACTCTAAAAAGATCCTTCTAGTAGGTATCATTGATGTATTCGGGCACTTCCTTGATCTCTTTTTTCCTGTATTTACCCAGATGTCCAAATGAGACAGATTAGGTGACTGGAGATGTAAAAACAGGCAGTTGCCAAGTTGCTAAGATCCACTGTTTTTAAGAAAAATAGTAGTTCATAAATGTGTTCACCTATCAATTCCTCATTAATATTAAGTATTTTCAAACAGGATTAAGTATTAGCATCTTTGAAATATGTTTCTAATAAAAATATAGATGGAAAACTATGGAAATTGTCACTCTTTATCTTAAGAGGTAGTGAACAAATCAATTATCTAGCCCAGTGCCTAGCCTGGGAGATGCTCAAAAGTACATGGTAGATGAATGAGTAGATGAATGAACTCACCCCCTGGAGTGCTCATGAGTGGTTATCAGACCAAAGATAGCACAGAATCACCTGGGAGTCTATATTTGTCATTTGTTCGGTTGTTTAAAATACGCACACTCAGATGTCTCCTAGATTATCATTCCTCTTGAAGGGTGGAGGAACACGAGACGTGAGTTAGGATTACCAAGGGTGTGATATGTATTTTTAAAAATCTTCTTGGGTCAGTATGATATGTCCTCTTCTCCCCACTCCTTGTCACTCTTGGGAAACACAGTTATGCACAATAACTAAACCATATGTAATAGCAATAATATTGTTCATAAAATTTGATCTGACTCATAATAATGCCTTGTATTTATAGTTATGTCAAAAGACCCTCACATATATCATCTCACTGCACACTCACTAAAGCCCAAAGACAGAATTAACATGACAGATGAGCAAAGTTGGTCACATTTAGGTTTTCCACAGGAACTAGTAATGCAAAGGAAAATGAGACAATGGAAAAGGAGGCTGCTGCATAAACACATCCAAGGAAAGAGGGAAACAAAAAGCATCTTGAATATTGTCAATTACAATAACAGTATGTTTGCTACTTTTGTCATCACTAACAATCCTTGCTGGATAGCATTACTTTTTCTTTCCAATGGGGAAAAAAAACTGGAATGAGATGCTAAGGAATAAATTCTAGTTTTTATTCTGCCACATGCTGTATGGAAGCATAGAAATAATACAATTCATCTCTCTGAGTCGAAGTAATAAATAAGTTTTTTCCATCTAAAACTAAGATGCTTTAGTTTAGTTTAGTCAATCTCCATGAGCCTCGATTTCCTAATCTAAGAACCAGAATAATACATGCCTGCCTAGACATCCTCCAATGTTATTGGTATGATCAAAGAAAGTGAAGACATCCGATATATTCATTCTTATCCTCCTTGAATTTAAGTGTACGTGCTCAAAGTTAAGAGACAGGCAGTTTGCTTCAGTTGTTCCATTGTTTTTACCTACTGCACCCCAGTTTGATAAGGGAGCAAATCCCAGATCTGCAACTCAGCTGGTGAGAGGGAAGACCAATCACTTGGCCTTTTTGAAAAGTATATTGGTCTCTAAAGTGGTGCTTTTTCCCTAAGGGAATTTTTAAGAATGGTGTTGATTCCTTGTAATTTTTTCCTCACTCACTGACTTTTGCATCAACCACTGCATATGTTAAAAATTCACTGTTGATGGTGGAATTCATTGTTAATGATCTTGACATTTCATTATCATAGTCATTCTTAAGTCTGATTTTCGGTCACACACTCTTTGAGACTCTCTTTGCACAAATGCACAGACACCTTTGCACAGTCTGCACACCATTCCACCAGGGTTTTGAGTCTACCAAAGCCCACATAAGGACACTTTAATTTGGAGAAACCTGCCCTGAGTCATGCCCACAGCTCAAAACTGCATCGATGACACATTTGGAGTTGTCAACTGTAATTCCAAGTATAACAGCAAGAGATTGCCTAAGTAATTCTTCTCAATCAAGGCATTTCTTGTTGTCTCCTAAGTAAAGCTCCATTGTCACCCGTGATCTTTTCCAAAGCGGCGCAGACATCGATCTCTGGTGTTTGTGCATTACCAGGCAGGTGACAACTCAGCTTTGTTTCATTTTTCCCCTCTGATGTCAAAGCACAAACTATCTTTTAATTCTGACACATTTATCCATTCAGGAGACAGTATGAAAAACAGTTGGGAATCACTTAGCCATCTATCACCTTGGACTCTTCAGGTCAAAATGAGGTTGCTGTCTCATTTGTAAGCCAGGGCAATGAGGGCGATCCCAGGTGGATAAGGAAAAAATGGAAAATCAAAGCTATTCAAAGGTGAAATCAGATGTTCTGTATCACCCTAGGCTGGGCCAGTAGCCTTATTGCATGGGGACCCAGAAGGACAAGTGAAGTAAAAGATATACCATGAGCCAAGCTCAAAAACTGAAGCCCGGTCCCACATCTGTCTGAATGTGCTGAGAACAGACACAATCATTGTAAATATGGGTCCAAAATGTAGTTGTGTAGCAATGTCCTTTCCATGTGAAAACTAAAAATGTGTCCAGGCTTGTCCCATCTCTGCTTTTTAAAATTCCCACTGATTTCCTTTAAATCTACTGCCACAAAGCAAAAATAGGTAGAATTCCATATTCTTTATCCTTCCCAGTTTTGTAACTTTATCATCCTGAGACCTCCAGAAGGGTGTGAAAAAATCTGATGTGGGAGGCTACACAGAGGGACACTTGCTCCCTCAGAAGGAGCCTGTAATGCATGAATTCCACCTTCCAGTACTTCTAAGGGAATTCAGGGTACTCATTTAGAGATCCACTGAAGTCAGTCTACAAATAAAGCCATCTACTTAACAGGGTACTTGAAAACTATCCCTTCGCTTTTCCATGTCTGAAAGTTCTTTGATAGTCCACTACCCACTCTCAGCCTTTGTGCAAGACAAAATGAATGGTTCCTTGACTTTGAAATCTACCTGAAGCTAGACTATAGGTGATTTTTTAATGTGTGTGCAGGAAGCTTTTGGTGAAATCACAATTAATTTTCTCCACTGAAATACACAGTAGTCAGAAGCTGCTTTTTAATCATCACTCTTTCTCTATTTTATATGAATACCAATGGATTGTGCAATACTGTTTTAAAAAACATTTAGAAGAAAAACTCATCACCGGTTGCACACTATTTTTTTATAAATGTCATTCTACATTTATACCGGCAACTGCAGCAATCTATGCAAACCAGATTTGAATGGTTAGCAAAGCAGAGTATTTACAAACACCTTGGATACTTTAGCATTCACACTCTTTCTTCCTGCCACAGTGAATTTGAATTGGATACCACAGCTGCTGTCAGATCCAAACACGAGTGCATCCTTCAGCTGCCGCCCCCTACCAGGCAAAATCTGCCCATCTTTCATCCACTTCTCCTACCCTGTTGCTCACAATTAGTATTTTCAGTGGAAAAGGAAAATCAAAGGAAAGCAGAAGTATAACTTCTTCCCCATTACTGATGGGACATAGGAGCTGTCAGAAGCCCAGATGGAACAAAATCCATCCCTAAAATCTTCTTCATTCCCCTGGAACTAGCACTCCCCACCCCAACTTCCACCACCATCATCTTAGATTTCAATACACAATCAACAGAACCCATGGGGAGTTACTGCATCTCAATGAGGAGAGCACTGTCTCATAAGCCTTCGTTTGAAGCATTTGTTCCACCCAGGCCTGGAGCTGACTATCCCACCTCTACCCCACAGACCATGCTAATACATCCTGGCACTGTGGATATTCTGTAAGAGCTACAAACGAAAACAGACACCTAAATCCTGTTTTTCTTTCTACCCAGAAATCATAAATTTACTCATCTTTACTAGTGAGAGATTAGTACATTATTTATCTTTGTATCTCTTGTACCTATTTTAATCTAAGCCTGAGTGTGCTCAGGGAGACTTTTAATAACTATCTTTATAGCAAAACTCATTATTATAGGTATTTTAATATCTCTTTTTGCCCATTTTTTTCCCCCACCAGTAACAGGTAGTACTAGAACTGCATGCACCAAAGTAGGATTTAATGAAACCTAATGTTCATCCAAATGAATCTCTCCTAGCTAAATAGGTAATACTGAAACACAAATATTTTTGTGTTTGGAGCAAATTCTCTAGAGAAAGGCACAGGCAATGTGAGTAATGAGTGACAGTTTCTTAAAGGTTAATATCTCCTTTAATCTAGTTCTATAACAGAAAGGGAAAATACTATATTAGCATTGGGTGTGCTTTGGGATTACAGAAACAATTTCAGCTATTATGTATATGTTAGACCATAGGGAAAACAAGGAATCCTACACATATATTTTTATTTCATAAAACACAGAAGCATCTCAAATATATTTTTTCTTTCATCCTAAAGAAGTGCCTGAGATGTGTGTAAGCATGTGCATGTGTGTAAAAGAGAAATAAAATTGCCCTTAATACTGGACCAGAGACTGTGATTGTCATGTCAGGTAATGAAACCATTAAATGCACGGTATTAAGAAGAGACAAGATGCAATTAGCCAAGAAATTACTCTGATCTCAGTGACATTTTCAAAAAATCATAATACAATATACATCGGAAGACATGATTGACAGCCTAATCCAGTTTTGATGGAACGCAGTCCACATACTGGGAGTAAAGCAGTGCATGTCCAGATAAAGCTCACAGCTGTGAATCTCTGATATGTCCTTACAGCCTTGTCACCCAGGAAATTCCTCAGGTTTAAAAGATGATGAAAGTATCGACCATTAATGACAGGATCATCTCCTGCCCTGAAATAAAATGTACTAATCCCTTTTGCTAGGTCTATGAATTCCTAATATAAATTATATAAACTCTCGTAATTCATCTCTGTTAGCACAGTTGTGTTTGGAAATTGTACAGCAGTCTTTGCCCTATTTGAAATGCTAGATGAAAGCAAGACATGTTCGTTTAAGCTGCAGCATAAAGTAATTTAACAGAGGGGGCAGAATAACTTCTGGATAATGAGAACTACAGATGTTAAAAAAAAAAAAAAAAAAAAAGGAAGTTTCGCAAAGTTCTAAGGTGACTTGATGGATTTAGGTTTCATCTTTGCAAAGAGACCAGAATACAAATGCACAATTTTTAATTAAGCATGGATCCTTTAACTTTGGTTAAATAATTGATGTTAAATAACTTTGTAACTAATAATCATATGCAATTAAACAATTATTAATCAGAGACCTTAGAAATTTCAAATAAATAGTTTTAGTGAACAGGAACATGATGAGTTTCATCAGTTTTATGATCATATGAGATTATGTGAATGAAATGCTGCAGCATAGAACCACAAATAAATTCTGCATTAGAGACAGTGCATATTAAGAGATATCAACATACAAAAGCACAGTAAAAGAGTAAATGCAGGATGTTTAATTTTTCAAAATCTATAATTGTTCTCTGGTAGCAGAACACCTAAAAAGTAATGATAGTATTGTGGATGTATTTATAATCTGGCTAATTTACTTTAACTGTATTCATTAACATTTTTTATTTTAAAATTTGGACACCAAGTATTACTCTGAGTTACACTTGATATCTATCAGAGTGACAATAGGGTTACTATACAAATATAGGCTAAATTTTGCTCTTAGAAATGTGGCTTGGGAAAAGTGAAATACTTAAGGACATGCCTAAGTCATGATAGGATTTGTTTTTAAAATAAATATAGTAGATCTATAGGGAGAATAATTAAATGATAAAGATGCTGACTTTACTCGAAATATGTTGATAACTGCTCTTTGGAAATACCTCCAGAAAAAAATCACATAACTCTCTCCTGTAAAGATACTTGGCTTTTAATATAAACAAATTTTTTCACTGTTTATCTACCTTATCAACTAGACTTCAAATGACTTTGCTTAGTTCTCCATATCCAAAGCTATCTTCAATTTGTAGAGATTTATCATTACCAACATTCTTAACAAGAATTTGGACAGCATACATTCACAGTAGCCAAAAAGTAGACACAATGTCTATCAATTGGAGAATGGATCAATACAATGTAGTACCTTCATACAAATGGAGTACTACTCAGCCGTGGAAAGGAACTGACTACCTATACATGCTACAACATGGATGAATCTCAAAAAGATGCTGTGTGACCAAAACAAAACACAAAGACACATGATTCTATTTATATGAAATACCCAGAAAAGGGAAATCTATAGTAACAGAAAACAAATTAGAGGCTGCCTGGGGCAAGTGGTGAGAACAAGAATTAATTCCAAATGGGTATGAGTTTTTGTTTGTTTGTTTGTTTTTTTAGAAGTAATGTAAATGTTCTAAAGTTGGATTGTGGTGATGGATTTATAACTTAGTAAATTTCCTACTACTACTCAGCAAATTGTAAATTTTAAATGGCCGAATTTTATGGTATGTAAATAGTGGAGACTACTCAAAGGAATTAAAGATACCACACAGGTATGATGGATTGGTTGCATCTGACTCAAGCCCCTCAAACTTCAGCAGGTTTTAGCACTCTTGAAACTCGAGCCAACTTACATTTTATGGGGCATATGGGAAGGAAAAATGACCTATTTTGTTATTTAACTTGAGATCTTTACATATGTGCACAATAATATCAAGCCATAAAGCAGAAGCAAATCAATTTTAAAGTCACATATGGGGGGGTAGGGCAAATAATGGATTGTGACTCTTATGACTCAGTGTTAGAAAATACTGCAATTTCGCTGCTCAGAAAGGTTTTAAATTTATTCAAGATGGGTGGAACTGTGGGTGTCAACATGCTCAGCAACTTATTAACGTTTAGAAAGTACTTGTTCTGGAATCCTACTTTGCATTTAATATGCTCGATTTTACACCCCACAGTATTTTCTTGATATCCAAGTGCCAGAATCTTTTTAAACTACCCCAAATTGTGTTCTGCGTACAATTCTTGTAGCAACTTTTGTTGTAGTTTGAAATAACAACTTTTATTACCCTTTGGGCTTTTTTTCCTAGAAAAGTGCTTTTAAAGTAAAAAACAAAGATTGAACATCTTCAAGTTGTTATCGGCTTTAAATAGCCAAGTAGGGGTGCGCCTCTCCAGAGTAAAGGGAAAATGTAGTCACAAAACAACATTTAAAACTGAAGTTTCTGTGCATTTGCTGGTAATCAACCTTCTCAATTTTTTCACTTCACTTGTTTATTCATAAATGTTGATCACAGGGCAAAGAGCAACTCTGAAAATGTATCAAAACTCTTTTCCTTTACCTTCAATTTGGAGCAAAATTCCTAGGGAATTTGACATGAAAAAAAGTATATATAATTTTCCCAAATTTTCATATATGGCATTTTTCCCCCTTTGGAAAATCACAGTTGTGCTTTCTGTATAACTAAGTATGATTGTTTCTTTATTTAAGGTAACTGAAGATCATTGACCTGAATTGTTTCCAATTGCTTTATAATACCCACCCTTTAATCCTTAAGATTACAAATCCTTTGAATTTAGATTTTTTTCTTAAAGTATGATCTTTAATGTATTTTGTGTTATTTAGAGAAATATAGTATATCTTAAAAGATATACTCCACTTTTAAATGGGTCAAAAGGTAAACAAATATGCTTAAAATTATGGATTAATATGCATAAAGATAGCACCAGGATTTGAGAATTTTTTCCAAGGCTTTACCAGCTTTTCATTTTTATTTCTTTTCTGAGTAATCAGTTATGATTTTGGTATCATGTTGTAAAGCAGAAAACCATCAGACTAAATGAAAAGCAACTCCATCCCGCCCCTCAGATTGCTACTTGAGTTTATGTAGAATAAGGGGTTAAACGGACATGAAGAATAAACTGTTTCAAGGCCATTAACATTTCTAACTCTAGAAATTGCCTATCTAGTGTGTACCAATTATGAACTTCCATCTGTTAAAAATGAAGCACTCTGAGCAAAAACATTACACGTTTACTCTTACTGCCATTAGACTTTAACGATTAACCTGACATTTCTTTGAATGTAAAAATTCATTTGCCAAAGATACTTCTACATGCAAGGACCAACCCCTAAATTTCCTTATGTCCTGGTCAGACTTGCAGAGCCAAAGGGAAATAAATAAGACACAGCAAAATCTTTCGAAATACATTTTAATTTATAGAAAAAAATGTGCCAGAATTCTTACATAGAAGATATTTTTCTATAGGCATCAGAAATGCATATGAAATGGTCTTAAAAATCATAATCAAACTAATGTACCGCTAACATTTCAGACCCAAGATTGGTGTTACTCACACAAATGCCATTCTTGGGGCCTATTGAATACTTAAGGGAAAAAGCCAGTACACAACTAAATTGATATTTTGGAAGAAGACAAGGGAAAAACAAAGAAGGGAGAGAAAGAGGTAGGGAGGAAAGAAGGAAGGAGACAGGGAAGAAAGAAGAAAGGAAGGAGGTGGGGCGAAAAGAAGGAAGGGAAAGACGCCCCATTTACCACATACTATTAATCACAATGTGGATGACTAAAAATATACCTTACCTGCTTTTTGAAATTACTTAAATAGGAATAAATTTTCTCACCCTAGTGCTTTCTAAAAACTTATATCAACTCTGAAAAGCATCGTACGATTAATATAAGTCAAAAGAACTGAAAATTAATTTAAATGCTACTTATCATGTAATTAGAGAACAGTAACTGGAAAGCTTGTGCAAATAGAATCGCTTCTGAATTTTCTGAGCTAGACAATTTTTGTTTTCCACTTAAAGCAAATGTTAAAATTTTTTTTTTCTGTCAAAATCCTAAATAGCTTTTTGACAGGTTTGTTATGGTTAATTAATTACTTTCATTTGCACTAAGTTGTATACTTGAAGATGAATAGTGCATGATAACAAGGCCAGCCTCTGTGAGGGAGACCTTTGGCGGTCTATGCAGTCTGCTGCCTCATTACAGAACTAGCTATCTGCAGGAAGCCTGACTTTGAAAGGTACCGCACGTCCCGTAACACCCTCCCCTAACTGAGATGATTGTAGCTTCTTCCGAAAAGTGATGATTAGAAGAGAGAAAAGCAAAACGGAATGCTGTATGAATATTTCATGTAAATGAAAGCAGGCACTTAGCGACGCTCATTGTGATTGATGCTAGAGTGCCTCTAAACGTCTTGACATTGAGGGGCTCCGACTCCCCTTCCCTCCATGACTGCTTCAAGAGCTGCAGTTAATAGTGGAATGCAACCATATTTAGCTGAAGGGCTCTTTATTACTGGCTGATACGAAATAAGACCACAGGCCTCAGGTTAGCACCAGTGAATTCTAGATAAAAAGAGACTGCAGCGGCAACCCTCAAGGAGTGAGATAGGATAGTTGGGATTCATTTTGGTTTTTTTTTTTTTTTTTTTCCCTCACTGGAGCATAATTGTTTATTTCACTTTTAACCCCCTCCAAGGGAAACCAAAGGATTCAAATTGCTATGGAGAAAGTTACCCAATAAAGAAAACTGAGATGGAGGAAAGATAGATGCATATGATCTCCAAGTCTTAAAGAAGAGCAGTAGTAAATAAGAAGAGAGCCCCCCTTATGGGAGATTTTGGAAACATAATTTTCTTTGAGGTAAGTAGCGTTTTTTAAAATTCATGCCATCAACCAGCAGTCATTCACCTTCCTCCCATTTGTACAACTTTCGTCTTCCTAACAAGCAAGGAGATCACTTGAGAAATTCAAACAGAAGAGTTTCAAAATGCAAATTCTAGTCAGGTGACATGAAACTTTATAAACAGAGTTTCATGGCAGGGGTGAGAAGAGGGCAGTGGTGGGTTCCCTGACATCACCGCAATCCCCTGCTCCAATTTCAGAGACTTAGGTCACTCCTAGAAAGTGCTGAGGGAAGTGAAAGTCAGGACTTCAGCCTCCATTAGCTCTTCACAAATCATCTGTCACTGAGGGGTAAATAAAGTCCCCATGAACTGTTACCAACAGAGAGCTTTCTGTCCATGACTCAACCAGAGCAAAGAGCCCAGAGAGATTCATAGGCCTCTCCCCCATAGACCTGGAGCTCCTAGCTTCAGATGCCACCACTCTCCCGGAAGAAGCAACTCTAGAAAAGAAGAAAAAATACTGAGGACAGCTTCTCAGAAAGCTCTCTTAGAAACTTTCAGATGGCTGGGTGTGGTGGCACATGCCTGTGATCCCAGAGACTCCAGAGGCTGTGGCAGGAGGCTTGCAAGTTCTAGGCCAGCCTCAGCAACTTAGCAAGGCCCTAAGTGACTTAGTGAGACCCTGTCTCAAAATAAAAAATTAAAAGATAGGGGGATGTAGCTCAGTAGCTCAGTGACAAAGGGTCCTTGGGCTCAATTCCCAGTACCAAAACATACACACACACACACACACACACACACACACACACACACACACACACAAAGAAAGAAAGAAAAAACAAAAAGAAAGAAGAAAGAAAAAAGAAAAATAAAAGAAAGAAACTTCCAGTTGTGTTTAACAATTTGATTCTGCCAAATGATGGGCCACCACACAGAAACCTCAAACAGGTTTATATTTTATCAATGTCCTTTCTCTTCTGACTCCCACTTGGACTCAGGGACCCTTTAGGGGGAGAGTTAATATTTCACACAGGAACAAAATAAACCTCTGAAGTATACAGAAACATGTGCAAATATTTAAAATGGTGAACCTGATGTGCTCTTGAGATGGCTCAAATCTCCATCACTGAACCACAGACTGGAAAAGACTCTTTGAAACCAGTCCAGTCTCCTGATCAAATGAGGCAAAGAAAGAAACTTGCCACAGATCACATACTTAAGGAGTAACAAAACCACTACTCGGTTTTAGATGTCATGAGTCTCAATCTTTTTTATTTATGCTAACAAAATTATTCTAACATTAATGTACTATTTTTTAATTTACACAGTTTCTTTCAGATCTCCAGTTTTTAATTGATAATAATTTCTCTTTTGTCTTGCAGTATCCCAGACCCTTCTTAACACTGTTTTTGAAAACATTAATGCATAGATAGCTATTTCATTAAAGAATAAAAATCATATGCATCACATAATTCAGGCAAGTTTGTGATGTACTTTTGCATGAAGTATCCAATGCAGCCTATCCAGAAGTCTTGGGAAGCAGACATTTCCTCTGCTTTAGAGAGGTAGAAACTCAGTCTCCCTTTAAGTGTAAATTAAACTGAGACCGAGTACCTTGTCTTGACCAGTACCAGATACTGTTGAGTAACAGAGCAGAGTCTCTTACCTACATCACGGGGCTCCAAAGCTACTGCTCATTTGTCCCTCATTCTATTATTTAATAAATACTTATTAAAAACCTGCTATGTACCAGGTTTCTGATTCAAATCTGAGATTGCATATTACCGGTTAAGACTGGATCACATTTTTTTCTTCTTTAGGAAATCATCTTTCTATATATATATCCAATCAAGTTGTGTCTAATAGCCAGTTAGAGATAGTGTTTAAGAGCTGATATTATGCTTGCCTAATTTTTATCCTCTGTTTTTTACAGCTGTCCCATATGGTACACATACGGCTTCCAAGAAAGGTCTTTATGTAAAACTCTAGATACAAGGATGCCTTGACTTTTCAAATGGCATTAGTATTAAAAGACAGAACAAAGAAATCCTGCAGTATTGTGGGCTTTTTGTGACTTACAAAGCCTGACAGTAATGTGCAGCATGCAGGGCCACAGGAAGAAGCATGAAGAAACCACATGCAGAGTTTGGAAAATGACAAGTTGTGGATCTCGGAGGCCATTGTTATTATTATTAAAATTAAACAGAGATTTAATCTAACATTTCATGGGCAGTCACGCAACTGATTTTAATAACTGTAAACTGAGGCTTGCATCCTACTGCATACAACCTAATGCTTTAATTAAGTTTCCATGCAGCCAATGACGACAGCCATGGTGCATAGGGAGACTATGAGCTACAGGCTGCCCTCTGCCTGCTGGAGCGCAGTCCCTGGGAGCCAGGCAGGAGCAGCAGCCGTTGATGCCACTGTTAGATATTTATGAAAGAGATGCTCTGAATTTTATTGTGGTGGTATAGATCAATTTTCAGGACAGAGTCCTTAACAGTGTATTCGGAGGCTAGGTACAAAACCAATTTTATCTGCTTCAGTGATGTGTGAACTGTATGAGGAAAGACATCTCCCAACTCTCTGATAGCTTATCTTCCCTGGTGACCATTTATGCATGCTCTTGTAAATATACATATTTTACAAGGGAAGGGAGGGGGAGACAATGCTCTTTAAACTCTCCTTTGAGATGACCTTGAAGTAGGAGCATTTGAATCTTCCAGGAAATTAGCAGCCAAGTGTATTTCGATAATGATGGGTGGGTGGGAAGTGCCACTCAGAGAATGGGCAATATCCTAGGTGGCAGGCTCTTGACCAGAACGTCTTTCATATTGAGGCCATTTCTTCAAAAAGGCAGAGAAAAGCAGAGCTGCCTGTGTCTGGAAGCCAAGTCCTTTCCCCTCATACCAGAGGGCTTAGCTGGTGCAGAGGTTATTACAGAGAAAGAAACAACAAAAGAAATGTTGATTTGGTATTTTCTCAGGCGTGTAAGTCTAATGAACATCAAGAGAGAAACAGAAAAGCCCTTCTAAGCAAACACATAGGTAATCAGTCGCTCTCACACACAGGCAGGAGGGCAGGACATCAGCAAAAATGATTAGCCTTTGCATCGTGTTATTTATACCAAGTCTACGGAGTCCATATGTAAGCCAGACTGATAGAAATATGTTTTCCTTCTTTTCTGCTTCCAGGCTGTCTGGATATAGGATGCCACTTTAAATCTTACACACTTTCTTTTTTCAGCTACTTCCCCTTCCTCCCAGTTTTGGATGAGACATCTGAAGAGTGATTCCCCTCATATATTCAACAGTTGAGCTGAAATATCTAGTGGATGCATTCCGTATGCATTTCCACATATCTTCAAACACGAACCTCTTTCCTGCCTAGACCAGAGGTGGGGAAAATTTCCTTAAAGGGACCAATAATAAATATTTGAGGGATGAAGTTGTGACTCAGTGGTAGAGTGCTTGCCTAGCATGTGTGAGGCCCTGGGCTTGGTACCCAGCACCACATATAAACAAATAAAATAAAAAATCCATTAATAATTTAAAATATGAATAAATAAATAAATAAATCATTTTAAAAAATAAATAAATATATGAAGCCTCAAGGGCCCTCTGGCCTCTTTTGCAACTACTCAGTTCTGCTGTCATAGCAAGGAAATGGCCATAGCTGATACACAGACAAATTAATGTATTTGTGTTTCAATAAAACTAAATGAACACTGAAATTTGAATTTCATATAAGTTATATATTTCATAAAATATTATTATCTGGAATTTTTTTAACCACTTAAAAATGGTTGAATAGCATTCCAAGTTTGCAGATCATACAAAAAGAGACAGTAGATAGAGTGGACCCATGACCAATTTGCTGACTCGTAAGCCTGGAGAAGGATACATGTCAGAACTACAACATATGCTACTACACTTAGCCTGATAAAGATGTTTTATACAGGTATTTTTCTAAAGCATGTACATTATTTTATGATTACAACCTAGTTTAACTTTAAGCAATCAATGGGCAAAATGTCTAGCCTGGCTTGGTAAAGCACTACTATATGAAACAATCTAGACACAAAGAAAATCAAGTGAGGTGGCCAAGAAGAGAATAAGGACTTCTAATATATTATATTTTAAGTGTATTTGTCCTCTCAAATATATCACTCCACATAGCTCAGGATATGTGCTGTATTTATAACCATTAGGTAGTACAACTTAGTCTTCATATACCTTACAATAATACACACTTTCTA
This sequence comes from Sciurus vulgaris, assembly GCF_902686455.1. Taxonomy (NCBI): domain Eukaryota; kingdom Metazoa; phylum Chordata; class Mammalia; order Rodentia; family Sciuridae; genus Sciurus; species Sciurus vulgaris. The sequence goes on from NC_136462.1 coordinate 87,488,982, forward strand.
CTTACCTCCCAATATTACATATTTCAGTCAAAAGAACTTATAAGAAGTAACTGTGACCTTAGTACTTCTCTTGTGTTAAGATGTTTGAGTACATTATAATCTAATCGGTATAATTGTATGAGAAGTTGAGGGGAGACAGCCTAGAGGAGGTGGCGGTTGTTACTTTTAAATCTCACATCAGTAGCAAGGTGGTACAGTGAACTTGTGGTGTTTGAGAGACGTGAGTTTGTATGCTAGTCATGGGCTCCAAAGTACTAAGTAGGAATTACAGTACTTAATTGATGTTCTTTTTCTGAGCTTACAAAAGACAACACAGCTAAAGCCTGGCTCTTGGTAGTGTTCAGTAAGTCTCTGTCCCTTCTTCACATTCCCAAGACAGCTGCAAAAAATAAACAGAAGGCCATTGTAAATTTCTTTTCTTTTTTAGGTCTATCTTATCCAGAATGCTACACTGGTACAAATATTTTTAGACCTTTATTTTATTTATTTATTTCTATGTGGTGCTGGGGATTGAACCCAGTGTCTCACCTGTGCTAGACAGCACTCTACCACTAAGCTATGACCCCAGCCCTGGTACAAGTTTTTGAGAAGACATTTCTTCTCATTTATTCTTGTATAGTCATAAAGGAAAGACTGGGGCTAATACAACTTTACTACTTCTTTCAGTTCAGTTCAGTTCATTCCGTTCCATTTCCAAGATTAAATAAGAAAGAAAAAAATGTGTTTCCAAATACTGTGCATTCTCTATTTCGTAAGTTCAGCTTATAGGTACCAATTCCAGGGAAAATCACCTGTTCACAAGCAGATGTCATTATGGATTCAATGGTAATGGCATTTTCAGCTATATGGAGAGCTGTTAAATTGTGATTCCCTAACTGACCAATTCAAATAATGAGAATAACCTTCTTTCTGGTCAGGAATCTAAGACAGTCTGTGACATGGTGGACTTTTCCAGAGGAAAAGTGCCTGGCAGTGCTTCTTCCATTTTGGTGTGGTCTGAATGTTTGTGTTCCCCTAAAACTCATGTGTTGAAATCCTAATTGCTAATGTGAGATTAATAAGAGGTGAAGTCTTCAAGAGATGATTAGGTCATGAGAGTGCAGCCCTTATGAATGGGATTTGTGCCCTTAAAAACAAGTCCCAGGAGAGATCCCTCACCCCTTCCACCATGTGAGGGCACAGCTGGAGTTTGCCATCTATCAACCAGGAAGTGGCCTCTCACCAGACACTGAATCTACAGGTGCCTGAACTTTGTACACTTCCCAGAACTGTGGGAATTAAGTTTCTGTTGCTTGTAAGTCCACTAGTCTACAGTAGTTTGTTATCACAGCCTTCATGGACTAAAACCCATTGCTTGCCTTAATATACCTTTGTCAATTGGCATAGATCCTGTGCTCTGTCTAGGAACATGAATATTGGCAAGTCACGGTCCCTGCCCCCATTGCCTGACTGTTCAGTGGTGGAGACAGACCTACAGGGACAACATCACACTGCAATAAGGTGGTGTGAGGACCTATAAGGAGTATACAATGCTATCTGCCTGTAGGAGGTAGGGATGCTTTCAACAAGGAGGTACTTTGATCTTAACCTTGAAAGACAAGCAGGAGTCTACCAAGGATGGAAAGCAGCCCATAAAGAACAGCAGGGCAGGAGGTGTGGGGCAGTGGTAGAGCACATGTTTAACATGCACAGTCCCAGCACTGCAAAGACCGAAGGAAGGAAGGAAGGAAGGAAGGAAGGAAGGAAGGAAGGAAGGGAGGGAGGGAGGGAGGGAGGGAGGGAGGAAGGAAGGAAGGAAGGAAGGAAGGAAGGAAGGAGAGATTGGTTTCCAGAACAGGGAAGGTCAAGACCAATCAAAGAACTCCTCCACAGTAATATGTCCCCAGACACCTGCCAGGCTGAAGGCACACACTGCCCTGCATGCCACCACTGTACTTTGTTGAGTCCTCCAAAACAGCATTACTTCTTGTCGCCCCACTAAATCATATGGTAGACTCAAAAGGCAATATGTATCTAACTAATGGAAGGGATAACTGATATACCTAGAGGATGAACAAAAAAAAAAAAAAAAGAAAAGAAAGAAAGGATGATGTATTTTCCCAAAACATGTTTATAGAAAGAGACAGGTTATTTATAACCTATAGCATTCACTTATAAATACTTGCAAGCCCTGTCATAAGAATTAGGAAAAAAGTGCAGGAGGAACAATAAATGATGAATCAACATTTATTAGGTGAATAAATGAAGCTGTGAAAATATTAGGCAAAAGTAAATCAACCTTTTCAAATATCAAACCATATCAAAACAAATAAAGCTGTATAGAGGGAAAAGGGGTAGGAGGGGAGGGGGGAAGGGAAAAAAATAACAGAGTGAATCAAACAACATTGCCCTATGTAAATTTATGATTTTTAATTAAAAAAAAAAAAAGAATTGATGCTTTGGTGGGAAATCTGAAATTCTGTCCTCCCTGCTGCTCAGCTGGGGGCACGGGGAAGGAACCTCCGGCAATATCTGTCCCACTGGCAGGAGTCAGTCCTACTGACCCGAGGCAGTTTGGGATAAGTACGCCAAGCTTCTGCTCTCTTTTCCCAGGGATGTTCCCCCAGCCTTCATGGTTAGCTTCCTATATCTGAAGCCCCTGGACAGAATTAGAGTGATGGACCACAGCTTGCTTAGTTAAATCCTGAACATTCTATAGACATTTCTAATGACCAGACTGGGTCTCTAGAAACCCCGGCTACACACAAACCATGATTCTGAGCCTCCCTGTTCAGACTACCCAGAGTAGCAGTGGGGACAACCTCCATGTCCTTACTTTCTTTTCAGGCGACTTGACTTCCTATTTTACTTCACCAATGACTTTATCTCACCCTGTCCACATCAGCCAACCAGGATTGACTAACATTTGCCATACAGCTGAAGACACTGACATTTGGGTTGCTGGCTTTCACTGTACTTTGAACAACTCCTCCACAGGTTAAGGATCCAAGACTGTACTCAACACCCTCTATCCTCTAACCCCTAGCCTGAGCAAGGTTCTCAGTGGAACTAGACCATAACAGGAAACTTACAAACATGTTGCTCTCCCACCAAAGTTCTGCTAAAAAACATTCAGTATCTGAAGATGCGATGATGATGGGGCTTAAGATTTCTAATGCAAGTGTGTCATAAACCTCTGTAACTTAGCAAATGGTGAGTGTTGCCTTGTGGGATCTAAATTCAGGTTTTAGTTTGACTTAAATTACTAACGTCATAGTCTAACTCTGCTCAACACTTGCACCCTGCACAGCTCAGTAATATATAGATAGTCCGTGAAGGCAAAATCAAAGCTGCTTCTATTTCCATCCATGATTTAAAGTATATAGTCTTCTAACCTATTATTTCATGCTCATTACCCCATCCTTTAGCAAAATCTGTAAATCAGGTGGACAGTGAGTCCATGAAAGAAAATATCTAAAATAATCTAAAAAGAATACATCCACCTATGTAAAAAGAAAGGCAGCTTAAATACAAAGACATTTTCAACATTCCAGAGTGAAACTTTGAGCCCCATGGATCATTTTTTTTTGATAGCATAATTCACATTTAGCAACTTAAATGTTGCTATCATTATGAACAGTTATTAACTCCCCAAACCAGCCAACCTTTTAGGAACATTTAACAACAATTCTCATTTTAGAAATCAAAATAAGTCTAATTAAAATCGTAAGAGGCTTACTAACCTTAAGAGCTGAGGTTTTAAAGAAAAACTTTAATGTGTTTATATTGTCATTTACTTTTATTCCCAATTTTCACTGGGTTAGACAATTAACCAGTATTCAAGTCTGTGAAATACTGAAAGCATGAAATTTACATAATAAAATAAATTAACACAGTTAAACAATACAATATTGCCTCCTGACATCTCCATTTGCAGATGTCATCAACAAATAATCAAGATACCAAGTCAGGGTAGGCATTGTTCCTTAATAATTGCTTAGATTATCATAGATTCACTAATCATTACAATATTATACAGAAATTTGTTTTTAATCCAGTGAACATATTGCTAATGACTGAAACATCTAACAGCATCATCTTTTCTAACAGCAGCAAAATGCCAGGAATTGATTTTAATTAGGTTTTAGAAAAAGAATTATGTGGAATTCAAATATGTCATTCAATTTATATGTCAAGGAGACTCTCAGGAAGGATCATGTGGTTAGGTGGACTCTGGGATACAGAGAGGTCTGTGTTTAGAATCCTGCAGTTCATTTTGAAAGCTCTCAAACATGTACTACAGCTAAGTATCTCATGCTTCTTTGCATTTTCCAACAGGTTCTCTCACTCTCTTTTTCCATGGTAAAAATAACCACTAAGGCACATCATTGGAATGTCTTGGTATCAAGAAAAATTATCACTTTCCCAAATCTTTATGTAGCCACAGGGGGTTCAGGCTTTAATTTAGTACAGCAGTGCAGAATTTTGAATTGTGAACTTATTTAATGAGGGTTAGAATAAACAAAGCCTTCTAAGCAAGTAAAGAATAGAAGGGTAGTCAGTAGAGTGCTGTCACTAAAAATGGACCATTTCCAAAATGGTGAAATGAGAGGGTTTGAGGGTCAGATATGTCTTTTTTTTCTTTTTTTTTTTTTTTTGCGGTGCTGGGGATTGAACCCAGGGTCTTGTGCTTGCAAGGCAAGCACCTCCTACCAAACTGAGCTATATCCCCAGCCCTAGATATGTCTTTATCCTTTAAAATTTTAGCAATCTTGTGTTTAGGTACTATAGATGACATTTCAGGAGATGCCAGTAGTAGTCTTTCTTGTGCATTTTGACCATCTTTGGTTACACTGGAAACTTTGAGGCTAATACCCATTGACTGAGATCTATGAGCTTTTCAAAGAAGAACATCCTGCATCAACGTTACATCAAAGAATGAGTACAACATGTTGGAAATGTTTTAGAATATTCTTTTGGAAAATACTTCCACTTTCATAAATGATACATTCTACTAAAAAGTGAAACAAACAAACAAGAGACCTTTAAAGAAATTCTACTGCAAGGAGGGGTTCAAGCGCCAATTTCCCTCAAACCTGTTGGTAACTACAGATATTTTGAGTTGAAACCCTTATGAATCCCCTATACCTTGTGAACATCTACTTTTTCTGCTACTATACAGTACATTATATATATATATTTATGTGTGTGTGTGTGTGTGTGTGTATATATATATATATATATATATATACAGGTCATTTGATGTATATTATAAGATTTTGAAAATTAACATCCAAAGCTGAGTTTCCATAAAAGTTAAATCTCTCATTTATTTTTTCTTATGTAATTTCATTCATCCATGCACCCACTCATTCATTTAAGATTTATTGAACACACACTATCCTGTCTACTCTAGTCCCTAGTAATAGAAGAGTTCTTTCCCGACTTTACACGAAGCCAAAATACCCATGCAGGAGTCCTGCAACAGGGTAAACACAAACACAGAAAAAATCCAAAGCTCTAGAAAATGCCATGTGATGATAGAAGAATAAGTAGGCAACGTCTCTATTCCAAACTGTAGCTCACTCAGATTAACAAAGTCAAAGTAGAACAGGCTTGTGGTTCCAAATGCACTTTAAGCCAACTCACATAATACACAAAGTGTTTGAAATTCTAATATGATGTTGTACTTGACAGAGGAATGTACAAGGTACAAGTGACATAGGAAAGGAGCATGGGGGGTGGGGGGAAGGAGGAGGGGTCTTGAGCTCATGAAAAAACACAGGGGAAAGTTTCCTGAGTGAGTTCTTGAAGAGATGAAGAGCAGTCTACAAGCCAAGACAAGGAGGAGACTGTGCCCTGGTTAGGAGAATTAACAAAAGCAAAGGCCCAGAGGCTGCACGTATGTCTATCTGTACAGGTACTCATGAAGGAGTCAGCAATTGGAGGGTGAGCAGAACCTCATCTACTCCGCTAAAGGATGTGAATTTTGTTTTATTTTCTTCTCAGAAACACTTTCTGCTCTTAAAAATCATTGATGACTCTAAAAGGGCCTCTGATGAGTTACTATTTATCCTTCTATCCATATTTACTATATTAAAAATTATAACAGAAATGTCTAAAATATGTATTATTAATTATCTAAGACAATAATAAAGTTATTTCATGATAAACATAAATATTTTATCAGAAAATAACTTTCTATAAAGGTAAAGGGACTATGAATGTCACCCAGTGGTAGAATGCCCTTGGGGTTCAATTCCTAGTACTGAAAACAACAAGACCAACAAAATAGCAGCTAGCAGAAGCTATTCCATAAATGCCCAAGATATTGCAAAATTGTAATCCTGCAGAGAAGCATTGAAAGCCAGCTATTATAAATATATTCATGTGGGGCAAAAACAATATTTTTATAATGAATGAAAAGAGGTGCACCTTCAGCAGATAAATGGAAACTATTTTAGATACAGAATGGAGAGAGGATGGAATTCAAATATTACTTTAAAGCCCATTCATAGTTGAGAATCAGAATACAGGGACACAGATATTATCGTTTGATGGAAAGAGTGAAAAAACTTTGAAGGAAAATCAACACAGATTTAATGTTATGGGATGATGAAGTCCAATGAGAAGAGGGAAAAGCAAAAAAAAAAAAAAAAAAAAAAGGACTGGAAAAGTAAATCAACATGCAAATTGGTAGAAAACCTAAATTTCTGTATGCAAGGTGTCTTCCAATGGAAATGAGTTTTAAAAAATTAGAAAAACTATTAGAATTTAGATTATCTACGATGGTTTTATAATTTTTCACTGTTATATTAATAGAAAATAAGATCTCCTTAGGAGTTTTACTTGGAGAAAGTGAGGCATGATACGCACAGATTACTCACAGCTATTAAAGGGCTATTGACTTTCCCCAGTGTACTTAAAAATTTATTTCTAACTTTCAAAATCACTAAATTGTTTTTTTCCAAATCTTACAGTAAAATGATGCTTCAGAAAGATGTAATAGAAACATTCGTTCTTTTTTATCCTCCATACATAGGATTGTTCCTTTGAAAATTATGTAGTAATAAACTGTGTGGAGTTTATCTGAAAATAGATTGAAAAATTACCTGAGAGTATCACTAATTTCCAATAATACATATTAAAGTGGATTGAGTAGTTAAAAGTATTTTTAAGTATTAAAAATACTTTAGAAGATTCCAAAGCAGCTGTATTCAATATAAAATGTAGACAGTATGTAACCTTCCTACATGCTCCCTATATCTTGGAAGGACAAAGACACTTTTGGTCCTTTTGGCCTGCTTTAATTATGGCTAAGAGTTCCATTTTAGGGTAACCCTAAGTCCTAGAACCAGCCCAGTGGGGGGTCAGACAGGTGGTGAGAACAACTAAAAAGTGACTTAGGTGGTTTCCTGGTCTTTTTTGCAATACATTAGAAGACCAAACGGAAATTATTTCACTTCATACATGAATTTTACAGTTCAGTAGACAAGATACATTGTATTGCTGTTAGTAAAGTCATATTCTCTTCAAAAAAGGTAAAAGAAAAAGAACTATTTCCCCCAAAAATTAGTGAGAAAAAATTTGTTTTCTAATTTACAAATATCATTAATGTCTAGTTTGGAAAAAATAATTTTTTTTCTTTTTGGTATTGAAGTTGAACCCAGGAATGCTTAACCCACTCAGCACATTCTCAGTCCTTTTTATTATTTTTTAATATTTGAGACAGGGTCTTGCTAAGTCACTTAGGGCCTTGCTAAGTTACTGAGGCTATCTTTGAATGCAGTCCTCCCCGCCTTAGACTCCCAAGTTTCTGGAATTATAGGTGTGATCATAGGTGCACCTGGTGAAAAAAATCTTTTCTTTTTCCAGTTTGTAGTGATTTAAACTGCTAGGCAAGTGCTTTACTACTAAGCTACATCCCCAGCTCATAACTTGGCAAAAAAAGCTAAATTCTTCTGTTTCGTAATTCATCTGTGGAAACATCAAGGAAACACTGAAAAATTCCATTATGTACATTCATAAGAGAATAAGAGTGAAAACATAAACAATGTTTGACCTTGGGAATTTAAAGAGTCTCAAAGACTTCCAGAGATAGCCAGGTCACCCTTTGAGAACACCAGTTTTAACAAGGAAATTATTGATCTGCGTGTAGATTTTGGGAAAATGCCATTTCAACTGGTTTGGCTACAAAGAAAGAAAAATATCCGAAGACTATATCCAATTTTCACAACTGATATGAGAAATTTTCATGTGCCTTAAGTATTGGCTTTTCACTATGGAAAATTTTACTTTTTACCATCATCAGACAACATATAGTTCTTCAAAATGAATTCAATATTTGTCTTTGTGTACAATGGAAATGAGTTTACAAAAAGTAATATGGACTACTTTTACCTACCAATCAACTAAAAATTTCAATAAAATGCACAGGCAGGTAGAAAATTTTAACATATAACTTACACAAAATGAAAAAGAAACCCTGAGCTAGTCTGATAAGCTAGATGATGTTCATTTTCTAAGCCCATGGTAGAGTCATTATTCACAGCTGGGTCCATTCTACCAATCAAGTATTCACTCCAGTTTGACCTGGGTTTGTTCCCTGTCTCATACTGACCAAAATTAAAATGAGCATTGATAAAATGATTGAATCAAAATCATGTGTCCTAACAAATAAAACTCCACTCCCAAATAACTTTACCATTGAGATACATCAAACATCAAACATCCGAAGAAAATACATTGTAAACATACACAACATTATTCCAGAGAATATGGAAAGAACCACTCTTTAACTCATTTTAATAGATTATATAACCTTGCTACCAAAATCTGGCAAAGAATCTATAAGGAAAAACGAAAACCACCTAAGTCATGAACCCAGATTAAAAATTTCAAAATAAAATATAAGCTAACTGATCATAGCCATGTACAAAGAGGATACTACAAAAATACTATAATAAGTTCATTCAAGGAATGTTAAGGTATCTTTCTTACAGGGAAATCAATCTATGTGATTTACTACATTCATAGGTTAAGGAAGAAAATTACATACCTATCTTAATAGATACAGAAAAAGCATTTGATAAAATTGAACATATTTTCTTTGTGGCATTGGTCTGAAAGTCCCACTCAGTCCATTAAGGGAAAAATATATTTTATTTACACATGATATAATTGTATAAACTTAAAAACTATGCATAATAACATTAATTAGAGAACTTAACAATTGTCATAATCTAGCATCAATATTTTAAAAATCAATTACATTTCTGTGTATCAGAAACAATATAAAGTAAAATTCAAAATACCACCAAATAATATCAAAAATATGAGATGTCTAAAAATAATTATAATAAAAGATGCCATGGATATCCTTGTTCCTATTAAGAAGGAATTCTCTTTCCCCTTATGAAAGGAAAATACAATAAAGTACATTGGAATAATTTTAAAAAGACATAAATGAATGGAGAGATATTCGGTATTCATGTGTTATAAGACTAAAGACTCAATGATGTAAACTTGTCAATTGTTTTTTTTTTTTTTTTCTTTTTTTTATTGTAAACAAATGGGATACATGTTGTTTCTCTGTTTGTACATGGCGTAAAGGCATACCATTTGTGTAATCATAAATTTACATAGAGCAATGTTGTTTGATTCATTCTGTTATTTTTTTCCCTTCCCCCCACTCCTCCCACCCCTCTTTACCCTCTATACAGTAGTTCCTTCCTCTATACTTGCCCCCCTCCCTAACCCTAACTCTAACCCTTTCCTCCCCCCCATTATGTGTCAACCTCCACTTATTAGCGATATCATTCGTCCTTTGGCTTTTTGAGATTGGCTTATCTCACTCAGCATGATACTCTCCAATTTCATCCATTTGCCTGCAAATGTCATAATTTTATCATTCTTTATGGCTGAGTAATATTCCATAGTATATATATACCACAGTTTCTTTATCCACTCATCAATTGAAGGGCATCTAGGTTGGTTCCACAGTCTGGCTATTGTGAATTGAGCAGCTATGAACATTGATGTGGCTGTATTTCTGTAGTATGCAGATTTTAAGTCCTTTGGGTATAGGCCAAGGAGTGGGATAGCTGGGTCAAATGGTGGTTCCATTCCAAGTTTTCTAAGGAATCTCCACACTGCTTTCCATAGCGGCTGCACTAATTTGCAGCCCCACCAGCAGTGTATGAGTGTACCTTTCTCCCCACATCCTCGCCAACACCTGTTGTTGCTCGTATTCTTGATAATCGCCATTCTAATTGGGGTGAGATGGAACCTTAGGGTGGTTTTGATTTGCATTTCTCTTATTACTAGAGATGTTGAACATTTTTCCATATGTTTGTTGATTGCTTGTAGATCTTCTTCTGTGAAGTGTCTATTCATTTCCTTAGCCCATTTGTTGACTGGACTGTTTGAATTCTTGGAGTAGAGTTTTTTGAGTTCTTTATAGATTCTGGAGATTAGTGCTCTATCTGAAGTATGATTGGCAAAGATATTCTCCCACTCTGTAGGCTCTTTCTTCGCATTGCTGATAGCTTCCTTTGCTGAGAGAAAGCTTTTTAGTTTGAATCTATCCCAGTGGTTGATTCTAGCTTTTATTTCTTGTGCTATGGGAGTCCTGTTAAGGAAGTCTGGTCCTAGACCAACAAGATGAAGATTTGGACCTACTTTTTCTTCTATAATCTGCAGGGTCTCTGGTCTGATTCCGAGGTCCTTAATCCATTTTGAGTTTAGTTTCGTGCATGGTGAGAGATATGGGTTTAGTTTCATTCTGTTGCATATGGATTTCCAATTCTCCCAGCACCATTTGTTGAAGAGGCTATCTTTTCTCCATTGCATATTTTTGGCCCCTTTGTCTAGTATGAGAAAATTGTATTTATTTGGGTTTGTGTCCGTGTCCTCTATTCTGTACCATTGATCTACCTTTCTATTTTGGTACCAATACCATGCCGTTTTTGTTACTATTGCTTTGTAGTAGAGTTGAAGATCTGGTATTGCAATACCCCCTGTTTCACTCTTCCTGCTAAGGATTGCTTTAGCTATTCTGGGTTTCTTATTCTTCCAGATGAATTTCATAATTGCCTGCTCTATTTCTGTAAGGTACATCATTGGGATTTTAATTGGAATTGCATTGAATTTGTATAGCACTTTAGGTAGTATGGCCATTTTGACAATATTAATTCTTCCTATCCAAGAACATGGAAGATCTTTCCATCTTCTAAGGTGTTCTTTAATTTCTTTCTTTAGTGTTGTATAGTAGAGGTCTTTCACCTCTTTTGTGAGATTGATTCCCAAGTATTTTATTTTTTTCGAGGCTATTGTGAATGGGGTAGTTTTCCTAATTTCTCTTTCTGAAGATTCATCACTTATGTATAAAAATGCGTTGGATTTATGGGCATTGATCTTGTAACCTGCTACTTTACTGAAATCACTTATGAGTTCTAAGAGTTTTCTGGTGGAATTTCCAGGTTCCTCTAAATATATAATCATGTCATCAGCGAACAGGGATAGTTTGAGTTCTTCTTTCCCAATTCGTATCCCTTTAATTTCTTTGGTTTGTCTAATTGCTCTGGCCAGAGTCTCAAGAACGATGTTGAATAGAAGTGGTGAAAGAGGGCATCCCTGCCTTGTTCCAGTTTTTAGGGGGAATGCTTTCAGCTTTTCACCATTTAGAATGATATTAGCCATGGGCTTAGCATAAATGGCCTTTACAATATTAAGGAATGTTCCCACTATCCCTATTTTTTCTAGTGTTTTGAGCATGAAGGGGTGCTGTATTTTATCAAATGCTTTTTCTGCGTCTATTGAAATAATCATGTGATTCTTGACTTTAAGTCTATTAATATGGTGAATTACGTTTATTGATTTCCTGATGTTGAACCAACCTTGCATCCCTGGGATGAAACCCACTTGATCATGGTGCACTATCTTTTTAATATGTTTTTGTATGCGATTTGCTAAAATTTTGTTGAGAATTTTTGTGTCGATGTTCATTAAGGATATTGGTCTGAAATTTTCTTTCCTTGATGAGTCTCTGTCTGGTTTAGGTATCAGTGTGATATTGGCTTCATAGAATGAGTTTGGGAGGGTTCCCTCCTCTTCTATTTTATGGAATACTTTGAGAAGTATTGGAATGAGCTCTTCCTTAAAGGTTTTGTAGAACTCGGCTGAGAACCCATCTGGTCCCGGACTTTTCTTTGTTGGTAGGCTTTTGATGACTTCTTCTATTTCAGTACTTGAAATTGGTCTATTTAAATTGTTTATGTCCTCCTCATTCAGTTTAGGCAATTCATATGTCTCTAGAAACCTGTTGATGTCTTCGAAATTTTCTATTTTGTTGGAGTATAGATTTTCAAAATAGCTTCTAATTATGTTTTGTATTTCCATCCTGTCTGTAGTGATATTTCCTTGTTCATTCCGAATTTTAGTGATTTGGGTTTTCTCTCGTCTTCTCTTTGTTAGTGTGGCTAAAGGTTTATCAATTTTGTTTATTTTTTCGAAGAACCAACTATTTATTTTGTCAATTTTTTGTATTGTTTCTTTTGTTTCAATTTCATTGATTTCAGCTCTGAGTTTAACTATTTCCTGTCTTCTACTACTTTTGGTGCTGTTCTGTTCTTCTTTTTCTAAGGCTTTGAGCTGTAGTGTTAGGTTGTTTATTTGTTGAGTTTTACTTCTTTTATTAAATGCGCTCCATGAAATAAATTTCCCTCTAAGTACTGCTTTCATAGTGTCCCAGAGGTTTTGATATGATGTTTCTTTGTTCTCATTTACCTCTAAGAATTTTTTAATTTCCTTCCTAATATCTTCGGTTATCCATTCATCATATAATAGCATATTGTTTAATCTCCAGATGTTGGAATAGTTTCTGTGTTTTACTCTTTCATTTATTTCTAACTTCAATCCATTATGATCTGATAGAATACATGCTAGTGTCTCTATCTTCTTGTATTTGCTAACATTAGCTTTGTGGCATAATATATGGTCTATTTTAGAGAAGGATCCATGTGCTGCTGAGAAGAAAGTGTATTCACTCTTGGTTGGATGGAATATTCTATAAATGTCCGTTAAGTCTAAATTATTGATTGTGTTGTTGAGATCTATGGTTTCTTTGCTCAATTTTTGTCTGGAAGATCTGTCCAGTGGTGAGAGCGGCGTGTTAAAATCACCTAGTATTATTGTGTTGTGGTCTATTTGGTTTCTGAAATTGAGAAGGATTTGTTTGATATACATAGATGAGCCACTGTTTGGGGCATAGATGTTTATGATTGTTATATCTTGCTGATTTCTGCTTCCCTTAAGCAGTATGAAATGACCTTCTTTATCCCTTCTGACTAACTTTGGCTTGAAGTCCACATTATCGGAAATGAGGATGGATACTCCAGCTTTTTTGCTGAGTCCATGTGCATGGTATGTTTTCCCCCTTCCTTTCACCTTTAATCTATGGGTATCTTTTTCTATGAGGTGAGTCTCTTGCAGGCAACATATTGTTGGATCTTTCTTTTTCATCCAGTCTGCCAGTCTATGTCTTTTGATTGATGAATTCAGGCCATTAACGTTCAGGGTTATTATAGAGAAATGATTTGGTTTCCCGGTCATTTGGTTCATTTTTAAAATTTTGTTTATTTATTTGTTTGACACAACTTGTTTCCTCCTTTATTTGACAATTCCTTTAGGATAATTCCTCCCTTTGCTGATTTGCTTCTTTGTTTTTCATCTCTTCCTCATGGAATATTTTGTTGAGAATGTTCTGTAATGCTGGCTTTCTTTTTGTAAATTCTTTTAGCTTTTGTTTATCATGGAAGGATTTTATTTCATCGTCAAATTTGAAGGTAAGTTTTGCTGGGTATAAGATTCTTGGTTGGCATCCATTTTCTTTCAGGGCTTGAAAAATGTTGTTCCAGGACCTTCTAGCTTTTAGGGTCTGGATTGAAAAATCTGCTGATATGCGTATTGGTTTCCCCCTGAATGTAATTTGGTTCTTTTCTCTCACAGTCTTTAAAATTCTGTCTTTATTTTGTATGTTAGGTATTTTCATTATAATGTGCCTTGGTGTGGGTCTGTTGTAATTTTGTGTATTTGGAGTCCTGTAAGCCTCTTGAACTTGATTTTCCATTTCATTCTTCAGATTTGGGAAATTTTCTGATATTATTTCATTGAATAGGTTGTTCATTCCTTTGGCTTGTTTCTCTAGGCCTTCCTCAATCCCAATAATTCTTAAATTTGGCCTTTTCATGATATCCCATAGTTCTTGTAGATTCTGTTCATGATTTCTTACCATCTTCTCTGTTTGTTCAGCTTTGTTTTCAAGGTTAAATATTTTGTCTTCAATGTCTGAGGTTCTGTCTTCCAGGTGTTCTATCCTATTGGATATGCTTTCTATGGAGTTCTTAATTTGGTTTATTGTTTCCTTCATGTCAAGGATTTCTGTTTGGTTTTTTTTCAATATCTCTAACTCTTTATTGAAATGATCTTTTGCTTCCTGTATTTGCTCTTTTAACTGTCGATTGGTGCGATCATTCAATGCTTGCATTTGCTCTTTCATCTCATCATTCAATGCTTGCATTTGCTCTTTCATCTCCTCGTTTGCTTCTCTGATCATTTTAATTATGTACATTCTGAACTCCTTTTCTGTCATTTCTTCTGCCATGCTGTCATTGGGTTTTATTGATGTAACATCTAGATTTGTTTGCAGCATTTTCTTTCCTTGTTTTCTCATGTTGTTCAGATATCAGTGGACCGCTGAGATATTGCAGATTTCCTCTGTTGATTTACAATGACCCTGAAGATTTCTATATATATCCCCTCTTAGCCTTCAGTAGGCTGAAGTCTTGGAGGAGGTTGATAATGCGGTGCTCCACAAGGAAGCTGCCTCTCTAGGAGTGGTGGCCTTCAGGTGGGGTATATTCCCTGCTAGTGGGCAGAGGTGCCTCCACTTGTTGACCAATGGTCATCCAAAGGGGACCTAGGCTGTGGGCTGAGGCAAGGCCTGTTTGGGCCTGAGCCTCTGGTTTTACCGTCCTTGTGGGAAACCTCACCCAGCAGGGAAGACTCACCCGGTGGGGAGGTCTCGCTGGTCAGTTTCCTCCTAGAGGTTCCCCTCAATTTACATCTACTGCCTGGGCTGGGCTGCCTTCCTCTGCAAAGTTTCCAGGGGCCCGGCCCTACCTCCTGGGCCTGGGAGCCTCACCCTTCGCAGATGAATCTCCTTAGGCTGCCCCTCCTCAGAGAATTTGCCCATAGGCCTGGAACCTTCGCTCCGCCCTAAGCCTGTCTCTGTGCGGCTCTTCCACCCAGAAGCCTCCTAGATCCTGGGACCCTGTTCTGCACCTAATCGCCTGGCTGCGTGGCCCCTCCTCTGAGCAGCCACCTGTGGCCCCGAACAATCGCTCTGAGTCCCAGAGACCCGCCACAGGCCTCTTCCTCCAGACAGCCGCCCAGTATGCCGGTGCGGTCACTAGGAGTCCAAGAAACTCACTTCGTGCCTCCTCCTCCCACCAACCACCCGTAGCCCGGGGCAATCAATCACTCCGAGTCGAAGTGACCCTGCCCGTTCCTCCTCCTTCTCCAGATAACCCCCCAGGTGTTCAGGAGCAGTCCCTCTGAGTGGCTCTGAATCCACGTGACCCGCTGCACGGGTCCTCTGGGCAACCGCCCGGAGCTCTGGTGTGGTCCCTCAAGACCAAGCGTCCCACCACGCTTCTCCTCCAGGCAGCCCCCCTGTGTTCAGGAGCTGTCACTTTAAGACCAAACCACTCACCACTTGCCTTCTCCTCTGAGCAGCCGCCTGGAGCGCTAATGCAGTCACTGCGAGTCCAAACGACCCGCCGCGCTCCTTCTCCTCCTTCTCCTACTCCTCCGGGCAGGCCCCGGGGTTCAGAAGTGGTCAGGGTCCAAACAGCTCGCCACGCAGCCCCTTCTCTGGCAACCGCCTGTAGTTCCCGTATAGTCACCCGAATCCAAGCGGCTGCTCCTCTTCCTCCTCGTCCTCAGGGCAGGCCCCGGTGTTCAGAAGCGTCGTTCTGATTCCAAACAGCTCGCCGCGCGGCTTCTCCTCTGGCAACCGCCTGCAGCTCTGGCGCAGTCTCTCCGAATCCAAGTGGCCACGCTCCTCTCCTCCTCCTCAGGGCAGGCCCCGGTGTCCTGAGTCCACACAGTTCTCCCCGCCACTCCTCCCCCGGGCAGCCGCCGGAGCCCCAGTGGCTGCTCCGAGTCCCAGCGCTGTGCCAAGCGGCCTCCTCTATGGCGCTCCAGCGGGGGGAGGGGCGTCTCGCCGGCAGTTCTACTTCACAAAGTTTCCTGCGTTCGGGACCCCCGTCCCATCCGGGATGCCCCCCCAGGGGGTGAGAGTCACCCGGCTACTTTGAGTTGGTCCCAAGCGTCTCAATATCTCCTCTCTTGAATCCTGAGTTCTGGAGCAACACGTAATGCAGCCACCCTCTAGGCCGCCATCTTGAAAACCCTCTCAATTGTTTTAAGTTGATAAATTCAAAGCAAACCAAATCAAAATTCCAACAGACTTCCTGTTGAATTTAAAAGGTTGAGTCTGATATTTATATGGAAACTTACAAATAAAATAATAGTTGAAGTACTTTGGAAGATGGCCAGTGTAGGAAGATGTATTCTATAGGATATCAAAAGTCATTAAAATATATAGTAATTACTATGTTTTTTGCTCTGGGATAAACAATTGCCAAAAGGAGAGCTAGAAATAATCCTATATGTGTATGGACACAAGTTATGACAAATGTTACTTCAGAGCATTAGGGAATAACTTTTTTTAAAAATGTGCTGGTAACACAGGATATTCATATGCAGGTTCACACCTCATGGTGAGCATAAAACTCAATTCTAAGTGTGAAAAATAAAACTAAAGATTTAAAAGGTGAAAAATCTTTATAACATGAAAGTCTTCACATCCAAAGAGTTTAGAAATAATTTTTTGAATAGGATACCAAAAAGTAATAATCTGAATGGAAAAGATTGATATGTTTGATTACATTAAAATCTTTTTTTAATTTGTTCTAATTAATTATATATGACAGCAGGATGCATTTTGATTCATTGTATACAAAAGGAGCACAACTTTTCATTTCTCTGTACACGACAGAGTCACACAATTTATGCAATCATACATGTACATAGGGTAATGATGTCAATCTTCTTTCACCATTTTTCCCACTCCCTCCCCTCATTCCCCTCTGCCCAATCTTAAGTTCTTCCTCTCTTCCTTTGCCCCCACCCCCAATTATGAATCAGCATTCACTTATCAGAGAAAATATTTGACCTTTGGTTTTTGGGGATTGGCTTATCTTGCTTAGCATGATATTCTCCAATTCAATTCATTTACCTGCAAATGCCATAATTTTATTCTTCTTTAAGACTGAGTAATATTCCATTGTGTATATATACCTCAGTTTCTTTATCCATTCATCTATTGAAGGGCACCTAGGTTGGCTCCCCAATTTAGCTATTGTGAATTGAACTGCTATAAACATTGATGTGGCGGTGCCACTTTAGTATGCTGATTTTAAGTCCTTTGGTCACAGAACAAGGAGTGGGATAGCTGGTCAAATCCTGGTTCCATTCCAAGTTTTCTAAGGAATCTCCATACCACTTTGCAGGGTGGTTTTACCAATTTGCAGTCCTACATACAATGTATGAGTGTACCTTTTTCCCCACATCCTCGCCAACACTTACTGTTGCTTGTTTTCTTGATAATTACCATTCTGACTAGACTAAGATGAAATCTTAGTTTTGATTTGTATTTCTCAAATTACTATGTTGATCGATTGTATATCTTCTTCTGTGAAGTGTCTGCTCTGTTCCTTAACCCATTTATTGATTGGGTTATTTGTATTTTGGGTGTTAAGTTATTTTAGTTCTTTATAAATCCTGGAGATTATTGCTCCATCTGAAGTGCCTATGGTAAAGATTTTCTCACATTCCATAGGCTTTCTCTTACATTATTGACTGTTTCCTTTGGTGAGAAGAAGCTTTTTAGTTTGAATTCATCCCATTTATTTATTCATTTATTTATTTTTATTTCTTACACTTTAGGAATCTTGTTAAGGAAGTCAGGTCATAAGCTGACATGATGAAGATTTTGACCTACTTTTTGTTCTATTAGGTGCAGGGTCTCTGGTCTAATTCCTAGGTCCTTGATCCACTTGGTGGAGTTTTGTGCAGGGTGAGAGGTAGGGGTTTAATTTCATTTTACTGCGTATGGATTTCCAGTTTTCCCAGCACCATTTGTTGAAGAGGTTGTCTTTTCGCCATTGTATGTTTTATTTGGGTTTGTCTCTGTGTCTTCTATTCTGTACCATTGGTCTACCTGTCTATTTTGGTGCAAATACCATGCCATTTTTGTTATTATTGCTCTGTAGTATAGATTAAGTTCTGGTATTGTGATGCCTCCTGCATCAGTCTTCTTGCTAAGGATTGCTTTGGCTATTCTGGGTCTCTTATTTTTCCAAATGAATTTCATGCTTGCTTTATCTATTTCTATGAAGAATGTCATTGGGTTTTTTTTTTTTTTAATTTTGAGAAACTACATGTAAATATAAGCATGCATCATTAAAAAAAATAACTGGGGTATGCTAAACCCCACTCTTCACATTACTTTATCTTGGACATCAAAGAGACATTAGTGTTATTTCATTCTTTTTAGTGGTTCCACAAAATGAAATGTACTGTAATTTATTTAACTGTATCCTATGCAGTTAGTAATTAGTTTATGATATAGAAAAATGCACTATGATTAGTACTAACAGACCAAGAATTATGCATGTGACAAGAAAATGTTTAGAAATATCAAAGAATATTTGGGAATCAATATACTAACAGGGGATGGGGATGAGGATCCAACTCAATGGTAGAGTGCTTGCCTAGCATGTTTAAGGCCCAGGGTTTGACTCCAGCATTGCAAATAACACCACCCCCCACAACACACAAACAATACACCAGTATACCTCTTGATGTTAATTTAAAAGAAATAACAAATGCCCGAATATAATACTTGATGTATCTCTTCTTAGCACATGTGTGAAGGAAGTACAATACTGTTTTCCCTATGCGTGTGTGCTGACTGTTGAGGGAGTAAAATAGTCGCACAAATCATTGGGAATGAAGGAGGAGGTAACAAGATGACACATATAATGTCAGTTAACACTTTTTTTCCTACAAGGGTCACTCATCATGGGTGACTTGAACCTCTTTTCAGAACCAAAAATCCATCTATTCTTAATAAAGCTACAGTCTGGTTAGATTTACACAGCAAGGTAGATAGGCTGTGGAAGTGCCTATTTCTATAACTGGACCAAAGAGTGTTAAGAATTTTTTCATTCTCAGATCCTTTTTCTTCAAAACTAACACATCTCCCCGTTTTACCCCTAAGTTTGAAGGGTGATGTTTTGCTCTCCCTTTCCTGACACTTGACTCCTGACACCTGAGCCTTTAAACCATACTGTTTATTAAAACTACATATTCCTTCTTCATAGATTATGACCTCTTTTTCCATGGTAATGCAATCTGTTATTGCCAATCCTTGAGAATTGTCCCATTAGTCATTAAAAATGTCTAGTCTCAGAGGCTGAAAGGTAAGAGCCTCTTCCCATACTAAGAAATCACTGCTGTAGGACTGATCCTTCACGACTTTTCTGCTCATCACTTCCTATGACTGTCAAGTGACCATATCTAACTACTAGTGAATTTTGCCCTTCGAATGTGTTTATTTTCCTTGGCCTGTTTTTTTTTTGTTTTTTTTTTTGTTTGTTTTTTTTATTCCATTGCAAGCATACAAATGTGTGAAGCCTTTTTCTTTGCCTCAGAGAAAGACAATGGAAGACAAAGGTTACACCAAAAATTTCAATCCTAACTTCCAGGCTTGGAAAATGAAAGCAAGAATGGTTTTCTTTTTTCACATTACAAACTTTAAAATCTGTAGAATGATATGTTGTCAATGGAGAAATTCAAGAATTATTTTCTGCTTTCAAGGAGATTAACAGTCTAACAGGAAAAGGATATAATAACTACAATATTGAATGTGATGAGGAATTTAATAAAATAAAGGTTACTATTTAGTGAGCACCTACTGTGTCAGGCACTAATCTGAGTACTTAACATGTATGAGTTCATTTAATCTGCACAATAACTCTATAAGGTAATTACTGTAATGGCCATTTTACAAATGATGAAATTAAAGTATGCAGAGAAGTAAGTGGTAGTAGAACACACAACTAGTTATGTCAACTAGGTTGTAACTTTCCTGGGCTTCAGTGATTGGTAACTGGCATTAAAAGAAAGTGAATATATTATTTGAAATGAATGTGCCAAATGACCATCGAGCACCAGAAAGTCACTGGTTTACATTAATAACAAGACCACCAAAACAAAGAATTCTCCAAAAAAGGAGTTACATAAAACTGAAGATCTATCTTCCTTACAAGAGGAAACTCCTTCCTTTAATCTTTCTTCTCCTTATTTCTCTCATTTTTAGCATAGAAGAAAATTTTCCTTTTATTTTACAGAGGTGGCAATAGGTTTGAATGATACAATGTTAGTGTACATTTTCATACCTCTGCATATTAATTATAATTTTAATTGGGTTAATCTTCTAAGAAAAAACATCGCAAAGGACTTTCCTACCATAATGTACTTTTGAAACATAAGCTGGTTCAGGTGTAACAACAGGTTCTGCAGGGATAGGAGGAGGACCTGATGGTTCTCACATTCTTGATTTGGGTTCATCCAATTGTAGAAGCTCATCAAGAGCTAATTTTGCAGCATTGGATCCAGACTCCTTTTTGTTTTGTCCCAGTCCAGTCTTATATTGAATACCAAGCAAAATATGGTCCCATAACATTACCTGTTGTTACAGTCTCCTTAAGGTCAAGCTGAACCCGCTGCATTTGTGCAACTTGGTGCAAGGCTGACACAGGATTTATCTCTCCATGTTTGTATTTCATTATAAATTCCTTAGGTATTTTCTTTGGAGGCAAGACAGGATGTGAAATAGATGAAAGACCTTTAGAAAGCAATGGTTCTGGAAAATTACCGGTCACTTGTGTAACCTTGGAAGCCATGCTGGACAAGCTGCAGCTTTCCGAGGAGTATCCTGTGGGTGCGGTCACCGTCTGGACTGATGGCTGAACTGGCAAATTCTTCTTCAGCATCTGAGCAAAACTAGGGACCCTGGAACTCTGAAACCAGTCATTACGGCCAGACGTCTTCTCGCCGAGGCCGTCCTCCCCGCCGCTCTCTCGGCCGGACCCCGCGGGCAGGCGCCGGGCCAGGGGCAGGCCCAGCTGCAGGCCTGGAGCTCCCCGGCTACCTCCCGCTGCCGCCGTGGCGTCCTCCCTGGCGACGAGGCTCGCCTCAGGCCGCTCTGCGCCCGCCATCATTGGGGTTTTAATAGGAATTGCATTGAATCTTTCCAAAGCTTTTGGTAGTATGGCCATTTTGACGATATTAATTCTGCCTGTCCCAGAACATGGGAGATCTTTCCATCTTCTAAGGTCTTCTTTAATTTCTTTCTTTAGTGTTCTCTAGTTCTCATTGTAGAGGTCTTTCACCTCTTTTGCGAGATTGATTCCCAAGTATTTTATTTTATTTTTTTAGGCTATTGTGAATGGGGTAGTTTTCCTAATTTCTCTTTCAGAGTATTCATCACTGATGGATAGAAATGCATTAGATTTATGGGTGTTGATTTTATATTCTGTTACTTTGCTGAATTCATTTATTACTTCTATACGTTTTCTGGTGTAATATTTTTTTTCCATTTTTTTATTGTAAACAAATGGGATACATGTTGTTTCTCTGTACATGGCGTAAAGGCATACCATTTGTGTAATCATAAATTTACGTAGGGTAACGTTGTTTGATTCATTCTGTTATTTTTTCCCTTCCCCCCCACCCCTCTCACCCCTCTTTTCCCTCTATACAGTCCTTCCTTCCTCCATTCTTGCCACCCTCCCTAACCCTAACCCTAAACCTAAACCTAACCCTAACCTTAACACTAACCCCTCCCATCCCCCATTATGTGTCATCATCCACTTATCAGCGAGAGCATTCATCCTTTGGTTTTTGAAGATTGGCTTATCTCACTTAGCATGATATTCTCCAATTTCATCCATTTGCCTGCAAATGCCATAATTTTGTCATTCTTTATGGCAGAGTAATATTCCATTGTATATATATGCCACAGTTTCTTATCCATTCAATTGAAGGACATCTAGGTTGGTTCCACAATCTGGCTATTGTGAATTGAGCAGCTATGAACATTGATGTGGCTGTATCTCTGTAGTATGTTGATTTTAAGTCCTTTGGGTATAGGCCAAGGAGTGGGATAGCTGGGTCAAATGGAGGGTCCATTCCAAGTTTTCTAAGGAATCTCCACACTGCTTTCCAGAGTGGCTGTACTAATTTGCAGCCCCACCAGCAATGTATGAGTGTACCTTTTTCCCCACATCCTCTCCAACACCTATTGTTGCTTGTATTCTTGATAATCGCCATTCTAATTGGGGTGAGATGGAATCTTAGGGTAGTTTTGATTTGCATTTCTCTTATTACTAGAGATGTTGAACATTTTTTCATATATCTGTTGATTGCTTGTAGATCTTCTTCTGTGAAGTGTCTGATCATTTCCTTAGCCCATTTGTTGATTGGATTATTTGTATTCTTGGTGTAGAGTTTTTTGAGTTCTTTATATATTCTGGAAATTAGTGCTCTATCTGATGTAATATTTTTGATTCTTTACATATAGAATCATGTTGTTGGCAAATAGCGATATGTTCTTCATGAAAAAACACCTAAAAAACTTAAAGACAATCCAGAGATTAGGGAAAGTTATTGGCAAGATATCTCCCTCAAAGTTTATTATCCAGAATATATACAAAGATTTATATAAACAAATGGTAGATGATTCAACAAAAAAATACACAAAAAATAATTCAATGGTTTTCATGAAAGGAGAAATTCCAATGGCCAATAAGCATAAGTGTACCTCATGCACACCACGTCAGATCTTGACTTTAACTGTCCCCATGGCCTCTGGTCACTTGGTCAGACCCAGACATTGTCAAAGCTACTAATTCTAAGGGCATTCAAACCAATTTCATGGAAACACAATTCAATAAAACCTAACCCCAAACCTATGCCAAATATATCTCACCTTCTTTCCAAGGGACATTTCTATCTGCTGGTTGGGAAACTTAGCACTACTGTATGTGCAGCCCAGAAGTGTATGGGGACCAATGTCCCAAGGAATGAATCCTTGACACTGGGAAATAGGAGTCAATGGACGAAATCTTCTCTCTTTTTTCCTGGCTTGCTTCCTTTACAACTCTATGACCTATAGATTTTCACAAGAAAGAATCCTTTATACCATCTCTCAGATCAAGAAGTCACTTGCACTTCATAACAGAAGTGGCTAGTTAACATCCCTGAGTTAGCCATTTCTCCTTTTCTGCCTCCCGCTCCTGGCCTCTCAGTGCTACTCCCTCAGCCTTTATCTCTATCAAGGCCACAGTACATGAGCCTTATCTCAAGTTCTGTGTTCTAGGGCACCTGAACTTGGCTATCTGAAAAGGTGCTCAACGTCATTTGGAATCAGTGAGCCGCGACAGTGAGATATCATATACACCTACCTGACAGTACAAAGCGTTACTAAGGCTATGGAAAAATAGACTCATAATCAGAGGGAAAGTTGTTCTTAACTACTTTGGGATACAATTTGGCCTTATCTACTAAAAGCAAACATAAATGTATCTTTATAATTAAGGAATTCAGCCCTTGTTTGTACACTATATCCAAGAGAAATAGCAGATTTATCATGAAGGTAACTAAATTAAACTTCAAGGCCTTTCACAGGCATGGATTACCACTAAGGCAAATTTTGTATTCATAGTGGTACGTATGTGTGCATGCAGGTGTGCTTTAAGAGAGCTCCCTAAATTGTACAAATGTCGGGTTTCAAAACCACATTGTTCATTGCCTGGTTAAAATTGTTCAGGATAAAATTATAACAAGTAATATTGTTCCTATTAGCTGGGAAATTGGAAACAACCCAAATGATCTTCGATTGCTGAATGGCTTGGAAGAAGGATTTATTACAGGATTGACTTTACACAGTCATGGTCCAAGCTTGGAAAATAAGATCCAGAAGGGGGAGTTGGAGGATCAGAGAAGGGATCACTAACCAGACAAACCTTAAAACCAAACAAAAGTGGAAAGAGGAAGAGGAAACTCACAGAGGTGTCCCTAAAAATGTCATTGCCTCTATGTAGTTAGCCCCTCTTTTGGATCCACAGTCAGGGCCCATGCTAGTCAACAGGGCCAACAGTCAAGAAGAGATGGAAAAAGAGTATGGATGAGCTCAAATCCACTGACCATGTCTGTCAGTATGTGTCTGTCACCAGGTCTTCTTCACCATGACAACTTTCAGAGAATCATGTTTACTTCTTTATTTCTACCTTCCCAATATATGCATTCTTCTTTTGGTCAACTCCAACTCAGAACCCAACCGGGAAAGAAATTCTGGAAAACATAATTCCCAACTTAACCAAGTTTGCAAAGCATGATCTAACACAAATGGATCAAACGTGTACATACAAAGAATATTATATACATACAATAAATACCATGTAGCACTAATTACAAAAATGTTCAGGTGCATATACCTGATTGAATCTCATAAATTAAAGAGAAAGAAGCAAGAGCCATAAAAAGCTTCATTCAGAAAATAATTCATAGTGTATGACTCCTTTTATACAAAGTTCAAGAAGAGCCCAAACTAACCACTTTCTGTAAATGCGTACCTAAATAACACAACTAAAAAGAAATGAAAATCAAGATAGCAAAATCCTCTGTATGGGAAAGGTTTGTGATCTAGAGGGGATTCTTGAGTCTATTCATGGTCTGCCTTTTAGCAATCATGATGGATTTCAGGCTTGTCACTATGCCTATATTTGTAGACTTATGAATATTATTCATTACTGTTAACCTTCAAAAGGTTAAGATCAGTTAAAATGTTTCCTGCAAAGAAATCAGGGATTGAAGAAGATAAAATAATACATGCACATGGGAACAAGGAAAAAAATGTCAGAGCTGATGCTTCTCCAAGTGTGAACTCTTCTGCAACTTCAGTATAAAATCAATGATGATTGACTCAAATTGTTATCGATAATTCAATTAGGTTTAAATTTATTATTGATTATAATAACATCTGCCCTAGTAGTATATTATACTGGAATAAAATTACATCCAAAGCACTAATACCAGTTATGTGACATTGGGCAAGGTATCTGTTATGGTAAGATATGAGTTGTCCTCCAAAAGTTCACATGTGAGACAGTGCAAGAAAATTTAGAAGGTGAAATGATTGGTTAGTTTTTGCCTAATCAGTGGATTAATTCACTTGAACAGATTAACTGAACAGTTACTATAGCCAAATATGGGTGTGGTTAGAGGAATTAGGTGACTTGGGGGCATG
This sequence comes from Sciurus vulgaris, assembly GCF_902686455.1. NCBI lineage: Eukaryota > Metazoa > Chordata > Mammalia > Rodentia > Sciuridae > Sciurus > Sciurus vulgaris. The sequence continues at coordinate 87,514,462 of NC_136462.1, forward strand.
CCTTTTGGTTTTATTTTTTTTCTGGTGTGCAGAGCTCTTACTCTACTTCTGGTGGTTATGTCCTGAGTTGCTTTTCTTCTCCACACCCTTCTGCCATGATGTTCTGCCTCATCTTGGGCCCAGAGCAACAGAGTTGACTGACACTGACTATGGACTGAGACCTCTGATATCCTAAATGCCAAATTAACTTTTCTCCTCTAAAATTGTTCTTGCCAGGTCCTTCAGTCACGGTGGTGAAAATTGACCAAAACATTACTTAACCTCCCTAAACCATAAGTGTCCTGTAAAATTGGTGAAAAAGACAGTGAACAAATGCCATGCAAAGATTAAGTGGGATAATTCTTATTAAAATGCTCAGAATAGGACCTGGGAAACAGAAGCTATTCGGTATATTGGTATCTTTGTTGTTGTTTTGCTTGTGTGTTATCAGGGAGTTCATAAACACACTGGCAAGGATAAGAATCCATCCTGTGAAATTATAGCTCAAATGGTCCAACAGAAAAGCACAAATCTACATCCAATCTTTATTTTCCTGAACTACACCCTACAGGAAGAAAATCAAACATACTTGAACCTAGAAAAAGAGAAAAAAAACCACCAGCAGATATTCAGTGTCAGAATATTATGTTAAAAGCATAAAATACTTTCTCCATAAAGGCCTTAAATATGGTAGCAAACTTTAGGACTACACCATATGGATACAACCATCCATCTTCAATGATAGTCTATGAAATTAACCCTATTTGCTTTTAGCCTGGAAAATTCTTTTTTCAAAAGCAAGCATAAATTTTATTTCAGTGTTGGAATACTAAAAAAATTTTCTTTTAGTTACAAGATAAAAAACAAACATTTCAATAGCTCAAAGGTAAAACATCCAATTTAGCAAGAAAATAGTCTCAATGAAGAAACATATGCTTTTCAATGGGAAAAATACTGATTTGAATTCTATTCAATTGGTTTGTGAAGTGAAAAAGCAAGTAGTATCATTGACTTGAATAGGTATTATCACAGCTGATGCTTAAACTATAATTCTTGTGCATATACCTACCAAAAGCAACCTTTAAAACCCATTGAAGAGACACTAGTGTTTTTAGGACAGGAAAGAAAAGATTTCTCTTAAGGCTGAAATACCACTTTTTGAGAACACATTAGGGAAAGATCTCTGTTTTAGTTAATTTTTTAGCCACTATGACCAAAAAATCTGACAAGGGCAATTTTAGAGGAGGAAGTTTATTTGGCACTCATGGTTTCAGAGATCTTGTTCCATAGAGAGTTAACTTATTGTTCTGGGCCCAAGGCGAGTCAGGACACCATGGCAAAAAGAGTTTGGTAGAGTAAAACAGCTCAGGACATAGCCACCAAGAAGCAGGGTGAGAGTTCTACTCACCAGTAACATAATATAAACCCCAAAGGCACACCACAAAGACCTGCCTTCTCCAACCACACCCTACCTGCCTATAGTTAGAAATCATTTAATCCATTGGAGTGGATTATTCACTATTAGTTAAGCTCTCATAACAAGAATCATTTCACCTCTGAAAAAGTTGCATTAACAACAAATGAGCTTTTGGGGGATACATCCTAGCTAAACTGTAAGAGTATATAAGAATCTTCAGAATAATTTTCTTAAAATTTGCCGCTCTGATGTATGGTATGATTTAGTGACATCTAGCATATCAGTGCTTAATTAGCATATCCAAGTAGCCTAATCAATTTTTCAACAACTTTAAATTAAAATACAAGCAAAAAATGAGTGACCCATCAGGAAAAAAACAAAAGGTAAAGGGTTTGAATAGGACAAGCCACAGAGCAGCAATCCAAATGGCCTACCAGAGATGCTGAAAATGTACTGGAATTCACTATGTATGAGGTTTCAACAAGAGATAGCACTATAAAAGAATGAGCTTTGTAAAACTATAAGAAAGCAATACCATTTATTTTAGGTTGGATGTGAGGAAAAGGACACTCATATATATTGCTAGTAGAAATAGATAAAGTGTTCTGGCCAAATTAATGAATGAATGGGGTTAAAGATAACCTTGGCCAGCTTTAATTGCCAGCAAGATCCAACCATGAATCTTAAAAAAAAAATAAAAAATGAAGCATAATCATATATTGGTGGCAATTTCAGGCAGAAGCTGAAAGCAGCTTTCGATGTGGATAGTTTCTTGCAGGTATCAAACAAGAAAGACAACAGGGTCAGGTGATAGATTTCATTGAAACAATAACTTCTGTATGTGTCTTTGGTGTCAGAGAGTCTTAAACTTAGCAACTCATTAGCTGCATAACTTGAAATGGTTTTTTAGCTTCTATGAATATTAGTTTCCTTGTCAGTAAAATACCATAGGCCTAACATGTTAGGTTATAGTGCTTTTTATGAGGCAGGGCATGGCACATCAAGAGTGCTCAATAAATGCCATGTTATTCCTGAGGCCTATGGCTGCTGACCCCTTTTTATTGTATCTAGTTGGTGATTAGGTCTCATATCTCTTGAATGAAGAACTAAGGTTATTTTGGGTCATTTCTGATGCCAATCTTGAAGAAGTAAATCTATTCTTTCATTGATACACATGGATAACTAACAGTGATTCATGTTAAAGTAAGTTAAATGGCTCATCTTCTCCCTAGGACCTGCACAATACCCTATCTTTATACTGACCATTTTCTTCCAGAACAGAGACCATTCAACCCCTACCAATTCAGTGAATTTAACCACCCTTGACATTCAATAATAAACCTAAAAATAATTGATCTATAATTTCAGTTTAAATGATCTGACATAGCCAGACTACTTTTAAATGACAGCAAATGGGATTTTTTAATGGAAATATTGATAGGTCCTTAAGTGTATTGGGGAGTCGGGGACAATTGACAATGATATTGCACTAATAAACTAATGCCATGGAGATTGTCTTTTTAAAATTGTGTCTTTTCTCTATCACAGCATAATACCTAGCTTGACAACAGAAATGTCAACAGTTAGGGCTCTATTCTTCAAATCGTCATGCTCTATTAATGCTGTTTCTCAGTGGGATTTACTCTGTCAAGGAAGGAAAGACCAAAGAGGAAAGTCTATGGTCTTCCTATTCACTAAATCCCTCTTCTCACTGAGGCACAAATGACTAACTACTCTCGATGCCACAGAAAGAATGAGAGTTGAAAACAAGCCAAAATCGTCTAAGGAATAGGGGGGGAGAGCTAGCCTTGTATTAGCGAAGTCAGGTTTTAACAAGAAAAAGAAAACAGAGTAGGTGATAGGGATGCCAGAGGATGCTCCCTGTTCTGTTTGTGCTGTCAGTGGAGGACAGGAGAAACAGATTCCACCACGCAAGGAGACCTGCATGCCATTAGCTAGGGCTAAGAATAGTGTCTTAACTGGGTTCCAAAGAAGCCCATGCAGTTTAACCCCATAATCCAAATAAGAGGGGAACAAACTACTTGGCTAGCAGAGACACACACAGGGATTTAAAATAAAACAGAGGAAGGGTTAAAGGAATTACAGATAGAGAGTGTTCATGGTATTGAGAGGACACCAGCAGTAATAATACAGCAGGAAGCAGTCAAAATGAGCTTTGTTTAGCTTGGATTAACTGTGAAATTCAGGTGTAGAAGAGACTTTGGTTTACCTTTGCATTTAAGGAAGCAATAATCTCTGATACTGAATAGACAGAAAAACAAGTCCTAATTAAGGGCTCAGAGCTCAAAACCACTTGACACTTTAAATATTTGAAGCAAGGAAATTGTTCAACTATCTATCTGTAGTTTTTAGGCTATATTTGTGGTCACAGTCTCTTTCCATCTTCACAAAAATCTCATGTAATAAGCAAGCAGGATCTGTCCTCTTCATTTTACACATGATGATGCTGAAAGGTGACACAACCAGAAAGTACTTCCTGTGCCCAAAAGTTATCAAGCTCTGTGTCTATGCCTAAAAGTATCACTGCAGGAAACACCTTCCAAAAAAGTTTAAAATTTATTGTTTTTAGTTTTGCAATGAAAAAGCCCAGTGTCTAGATACAAAATTCTCCCACTAATTTTAAATTTAGCTAAATGGCAATATTCTACCCCAATACTAGAATTCATCTACCTTTTCTTCCTTCTTTCTTTCCTAAATGTTGTAAGAAATAAACATAAAAGCTTGAATTGCTTTTCATAGCAAGTTTCTACAGAAATAAGAATTATCTCTATGTCAATATCATTGTGGTCTTACTCCATGTACCTGGTGGGAAAACTATACTTTTGTTTTTTGGTACTAGGCATTGAACCCAGGGGCACTTTACCACAAAGCCACATCCCAGCTCTATTTATTTTTATTTTAATTTTATTTTATTTTTTAGATAGGGTCTTGCTAAGTTGTTTAGAGTCTCTCTAGGAAAATTATACTTTTTTGTCTAACTTCCTTTCACGACCAAGAGTTAAGAAATATCCATGACGTCTGAAGGATTAGTACAGAAGCCAAATTCCCACATCTATTTTTTGAATATACATTCATAAGCAACTTTATTAGAATTGAGAAATTACATGATATATAAACTACCTTAATAGTTTTCAACATTTTATAGGCAAGGTTATATTAATAATATTCATAAAAGGTTTTTACTTGCAGCTTAAATCAGCTATCTGATGAGGCAACAAGGGCTTGAGGGGACATAATCCTAGAGAGAGGAAAACCTCACTGATATAACTCTATATCCCACAGGTTGCCTTTCTTAGGGAGTTTGCCAACTCTTGATCCAGAAAGAGGATAAGGAATTAGACAATCCCACTGCTTATGTCAGAGAAGCCAAGATAGCTTTTGGCAAGTTCACGGGGCTGGAGAGACAACACCTGAAATTATGAAGGTCTACACCCCAGACGTAAGTTAGGATGAAAAATGTAAGCCCAGTACTTTTTACTGGCCGATTTCCTGCACTGTCCTCCTGCAGATATATGCAGATCGAATGGGGAAAATAAGAAGCCAAGGAGAAGGCAAGTGAAAAACAGAATAGACTTTTTGGAAATCTCACAGTGTACAAGAAACAAAAATAGAAAATCAAAACCCAATAACGAGAATGAGAAAGGAATCCGGTAAAAAACCTGGGTTGTCAGTTGTTACCATCCTAAAAGTATGTAAGTGTGGAGCAAATAAACCCTTAAAGTTAAAATTACCTTGAATTACCTCTGACTTTCACTGAATTGACCTGATTGACTTATATTTTTTTGCTGTCTGCCAGAGGATAGGATGAATATACTTTAGGGAAAGAAAAATTCAGTCTCCAAACATTTTATGCAAAATACTCAGCATTCCAGAAAAAGTTACCCAGCATGCTAAGAAATAGGTGAAAGAAAAAGAGACTAAAAATAGACCCACAAGTAAACAAATATTATCAAACAAGGATTTTTAAGTAGCTGTGCCTAATTTAGTCAAGAAAATACATAACAAAGTAGATATTTCACCAAGAATTGGAATCTATGAAAATGATCTAATGGAAATTCCAAAAGTAGAAAAATATAATAATTAAAAATATATAAAAAATAGGAATGCAGTAGATAGGTTTAAAAGCAGATTTGACTTAGCAAAAGTATGCATTATTGAATTGGAAGATAGGTCAGTGGCATGGAGAATAAAAAGCATAGAAAGCTCAGGAAACACCAGACGAGATAGAGGCATCTAAGATAATGAGTAGAAAAATCTAGTAAATATGTAACTTCAGAAGAAGAAAGAATGGAATAAAACTATAAATCAGTGCAAAAATGATAACTATAAAATTTGCACACATTTACAAAGCAACATATTTTTGTGTAACTCATGGTCAAAGAAGAAATCACAAGGGAAATTAGAAAATTATCTGAACTGAATTAACTTCCAGCAAGGGTACAGCCTTAAAATGTATGTTGTTTAGAAGAAGAGAGACTGAAGTCAATGAGAAAAGTAGATAGGTCTAACAAAGAACAGTAAACAACCAAAGGATAAAAGTAGGTTTGAATCAAGTAGGAAATAAGCATAAAATGCAGAAAAAAATTTCAACAAAACCAGTATTTGATTCCTTAAGATGATAAAATAGAAAATGATAAACTCCCTGATAAGACTGATTGTAAAAAAGGACAATGCACTATTTATCAATGTCAGATACTCACAAAGGGATACTACTAGTAGATCCTCGGTTATTAAAAAGAACATAAAATTCTGAATTATTCTGTGTCAAAATTTGGTTGAAATAAAAAAACTCCCAAAAAACTATTTACCAAAAATGACATAGGGAGAAACTTAAAATATAAAATTTCTATACCTAAAATATTGAATTAAATCATTAGTTGAAGACATATCTACAAAGAAAACCCCAAGCTTCACTGGTAAATTCTATCAAACATTTTAAAATAGAATTATAAATTTATACAAATACTTCTAAAAGAGTTGACACCAACTCATTTTATCAACCCAGAACAACCTTGATAGAAAAATCTGATATTATTACAAAAATAAAAATTACAGAACACTTTCAATAATAAATATAAATTTAAAAAATTGAAACAAAAATATTACCAAATTGACTTCAGTAAAAGAATTTTAAAAAATATACAACCAAGTGGGGTTTATCCCAAGATATAAAGTTAATTGACATTTATATAGTAATTATATATGTGTGTGCATATAGACTTTAAGTTCACAGAGTTTATTTTTTAGAGCAGTTTTAGGTTTGCAGAAAAAATAAGCAAACAGTAAGTACAAAGTTAGAGTTTGCATAGACCTCCCACAACCACACATGCACAGCCTGCCCCACCATCAACATCCCTCAACACAGCAGCACATTTTGTTACCAAGAGTGAATCTTCATTGACATTCATTATCACCCAAAGTCCATAGTTCATGTTGGGGTTCACTCTTGATGTTTCATACTCCATGAGTTTGGACGGATGCATAATGGTTGACATGTGTCTAGCATTATAGTAATATATAGAATAGTTTCACTGCCCTGGTTGTCTCGTCATTCCTCCCTGCCTGCTAACTGCTGATAGTACTAATCTTTATACTATCCCCATAGTTTTGTCTTTTCCAGAATGTCATATAGTTGGAATCCTTCAGCATGTAGTGTTTCCGGATTCGTCTCTTTCATTTGGGAATACACACTGAAACTTCCTGGAGCTTCCTGGATGTCTTTCCGTGGCTCAATGGTTCATTTCTTTTTCTTTTCTTTTATTAATTTTTTTAATTTGTTCTAATTAGTTAAACATGACAGTAGAAAGGATTTAAGCATTTTGTTAAATCATAAATAAATGGAATATAATTTCTCATTTTTCTGAATGTACATGTTGTAGGATCATATATGTAGATGAGGTAATAACATCTGTTTCACCCTACTATCCTTCCTACCCCCATATCCCTTCCCCTCCCTCACTACCTTCTACCTAATCTAAAGTAACTCTATTCTTCCCTAGCCCTGTCTCCCCTTATTGTGAATTACCATCCGCATATCAGAAAAAACATTTAGCCTTTGGTTTTTTGGGTTTGGCTTATTTTGCTTAGCATGATATTATCCAACACCATCCATTTAATTGCAAATGCCATAATTTTCATTCTTCTTTAAAGCTGAGTAATATTACATCATATAGATATATATCTACACCCACACACACACATACACACACACACACACACATATATATATATACACACACACACACCACATTTTCTTTATCCATTCATCTGTTGAAGGGCACCTACATTGGTTCCATAGTTTAGCTTTTGTGAGTTGAGCTGCTATAAACATTGATGTGGCTGTGTCACCGTAGTATGTTAATTTTAAGTCCTTTGGGTATAAACCAAGGTGTGGGATAACTGGGTCAAACGGTGGTTCCATTCCAAGTTTTCTGAGGAATCTTCACACTGTTTTCCATAATGGTTGCACCAATTTGCATTCCCACCAGCAATGTATGAGTGTACCTTTTTCCCCACATCCTTGCCAATATATATTGTTGCTTGTATTCTTGATAATTGCCATTCTGATTAGAGTGATTTAGTGATGAAACCAATTCCATCATCTGGTTGCACCACAGTTTTTCTATTCACCCACTGATAGACATCTTAACTGCTTTCAAATTTGGGCAGTTACGGATAAATCTGCCATAAATACTCATGTTTAGGTTTTGTTGTGGATTACATTAAAAGTAAGTTTTTCAAATGACTCCTTTTTGAAGCCACAAACCACATCATGGGAAAGGTTTTGCAATATATACCTGGTACATAACTTATAATACATAAATAATTCCAATAAATTGATTAAAAAATAAATGCCATCAAAAATATAGGCAAAAGATTTAGGTAAGCACCTCCTAAACAACACCAAAATGGCTAGTTTACCTATTTTAAATGTCGTTGTCATTACTAATTAGAAAAATGAGATTCAAAACACAATATAGGAAGGCTAAAAATTAAAAGTTGACAATGTCAAGGATTAATGAGAATATAGGACAATAGGAATGCTTAGAATTTTGTGTCCAGCTTTGGAAAGTTGTTAGCCAACTTCTGCTAAAGGTGAATACGTGCACACTCTTCAACTCCACGCTTCACCTCTTACATCTACACCCAACAGGAATTGTTTTAGTCAGCTTTTTTCACTGCTGTGACTAAAAGGTCTGATCAGGACAATTTTAGGGGAGGAAAAGTTTTATTTAGGCTCATGTCTTCAGCCTGCTCCATTCCTGGGGGCTCGAGGTGAGGCAAAACATCATGGCCGAAGAGTGTGGCAAAGGGAAGCAGCTCACATGATGATCATGAAGACAGAAAAGACACTCTGCTCTCCAGATACAAAACATTTACCCCATAACCACGCCCCAATGAACCACTTCCTCCAGCCACAGTCCACCTGCCTCCAGTTACTACTCAGTTGATCCCATCAGAGACTAATTTAATGATTAGGTTAAGGCTGTAACCCAATCATTTCCCCTCCAAATCTTTTTGCGTTGACTCACACATGAGGTTTTGGGGGACACCTCACATCCAAACCATAACAGGAATGCATAGGCATATGCATCAAAATACATATCCAAATGTCCATAGTAGCACTTAATAACTAAAATGCTAATTAACAGCAGAATGGGCAAAAAAATTTTGTTTGCCCATGCAGTGTAATGCTATACAGCATTGAAGATAAACCAAGGGTTGCTACTCCAAACGACACAGATATAGCAACACTAAAACTCTCAGAAATAGTGTTAAGAGAAAGAAACCAGAGGGAAATGGTAAATACTGTATAAGTCCATTTATATACAATTGAAACCAATTATGGTATCAGAAAACTTCTGTTTACTTTTAAGAGTGTGTTATAAGGACAGAGTTATGAGGAGGATTTGGGGGAGTGCTGATAACTATTTTCTGAACTGGGTGGTGATTATATGGGGTGTGTTTACCTTATAAAAATTCATCATTTGGTCATTTTTCTGTATGTATGTTATGGTTAAGTAGAAACTTTTCATAAAGAAGTCACAAAAGACTTGAAAGAACATTAATTTATAAGAAGGAAACTAACAAATTATAAAGGGGAAAGTCACAAACAAGTTCTACTTCGGATGGATAAGTTTAAGCACTGAAAATTCCTAAGGATCAAAGCCAAGGCATGTTTATAAATGATCTAGATGAGGGAGTATCCAATGAAATCCCCGTGCCTGCAGAAAATACTGATATCCTTCAGGTTACAGAAAACCCCGTCACTGGGGATAAAGTGCAGGAAGATTTAAAAGGCTTTGAAAGTGAGCAGAAGAGTAGTAAATGTGTTTCTCTGTGGTCAGCTAAATAGTAATGTAGGGAATAAAAAGAATATAAAGATGTCTTATTCAATCTTATATATGCACCAGGACATACAGGATGGTGCATTTATACACCGTCAGTACTAAAAATCATTGTTGATGAATTAAGGATTAAATCAATGAATTAATAATGAGTTCAGACGAAGCTATCAGTTTGGATATAAGAAAATGTCAGGGCTAGGAATTATTGTAGACTATGTCCTGAAGAAACAGAACTGAGTGCCAGTGAATTTTGGACAATATTCCCAACATCAAGAAGGATTTTAAATGCAAATTAGAAAACACTAGTCAAGGAAAGTTCTTAAAATATAGGAATGAGACCTCCAAGAAGGGAGTCGCTAGAAAGATCTGGCCCATAAAGATGAAGGTAAGTCAAGAATATTTCTAAAGGCCAGCCATAAAATTATCACTACTATAAACTATATGAACATGGATATTAATACCTGTCATGGTTAGTTTTATGGGTCAACTTGGCTAGGCTGGAATAGCCAGTTATTTAATCAAACACTAGTCTAGGTGTTGTTGTGAGGTGTGTTGTAGGTATGGTTCACATCGACATTCAAGTGACTTTAAGTAGAGGAGATTACCCTTAATGAAGTGAACGAACTATCCAAACAGTTGGAAGTCTTAAGAGCAAAGAGATTTCTCAGAGAAGATGCTCTGTTTCAATACTGAGGCTCAACTCTCGCTGAGTTTTCAGACTTAACAGTCTCCACATTGTATGAGCCAATTCCTCCCAATAAATCTGTGTGTGTGTGTGTGTGTGTGTGTGTGTGTGTCCTGTTGGTTCTGTTTCTCTGGAGAACTCTGACTGACAACAATGTCTAAAGTACATCAGCTGAAATGAGAAAAGGGAAATAAAAGATTAAAGAATCCAGGATTGAAAAGAACAAAAGAGAGGAGCATAAAGTGAGAGTTGAGAGATAGGCAGGTTCCAGGCTTGTGCAGAGCTTCAGAGGCCATTCTAACCCCCGTTGGAACAATTCTTCAGATCTTAAACCTTCTCCAGGAAACATTTGTTGGCTCCCCTGGACCACATTGATCCCACTAGTCCTTCTGATACCTGATTCTCTTCCTTTGTGGCAGTTACCACACTACATTCTTACATGTGGATTATTAAAAGTATCTCCTTATCTAGACTAAAGTTGATTTGTATAGGAATGTTTTGCTCAGGGCCAGAAAAAATGTAGGTGCTCAAATACTTGTTGCAATAGACATTCCTATTTGTAACACATTCTTCAATCACTCTGTGTGCAAGATTCAAGGTGTTTTAGTAGCGCAGAAAATAAGCAAGAGTAAAATTGTATAAAAATTCTTGACTAAAACCCACTATCAAGTGTAATCTAGTCAGATACAATGCATATTGAGCTGTCACCTTATATGGGCAATTATATCGATTATGGAAACTACAAAAATGAGCTTTAGACAGGTTTCTAATTTCAAGCAGATTATAACCAACTGGCAATGTGCGGCTCACTTTTTAAAAACTACTATATTCTGAGAAAATCATATTTCAAAAGCAGAGGACAAAGTGAAGGTATAAGGAAAGGATCACAGATTGAACTGAGACATACAGACATGGATAACAGAATTTGGAACTGAACAGCTTGGGTTCAAATCTCAGCTTGCCACCTGTTAGATGTGAAACTTGATATTCAATCCTCATCTATAACAGGAAAAAGCCATATCACTTACTTCATAGAATCGCTGTGATCAGGAAATTCAAGTGGACATATGCAAAGCTCTCACAATTGTTACCTGACATGTAATAGTTGCTATATAGGTGGCTGTATAGAAGGCCAAGGTGGTTGTTAATGACACATGAACTGGGCCAAATGATCAGAACAGTGCAAGTCACAAATAACTGTTAGAAATTTGTGAATTTTTAAGTTGTTTTAAAGGAAGGTTGAGTTAAGAGTTAGAAATGAGGAGATAGTAGGTTCTTCTTGATGTACAGATAGGCCGATCTCAAAAAGCCAAAGGACGAATGATATCGCTGATAAGTGGAGGATGACACATAATGGGGGGGAGGGAAGGGTTAGAGTTAGGGTTAGGGAGGGGGGCAAGTATGGAGGAAGGAACTACTGTATAGAGGGTAAAGAGGGGTGGGAGGGGTGGGGGGAAGGGAAAAAATAACAGAATGAATCAAACAACATTGCTCTATGTAAATTTATGATTACACAAATGGTATGCCTTTACGCCATGTACAAACAGAGAAACAACATGTATCCCATTTGTTTACAATAAAAAAAAAAAAAAAGAATCCACAGCCCATTAAAAAAAAAAAAAAAAAAAAAAAAAAAAGATTAAGTGGGCCCTCTGTACCCATAGGTTTTGTACCCACAGATTAAGCCACAGTTGGTTGAAAAAAAAATTCTAAATGTGTCAGTACTGAACAGATGCCATTTTCCTTGTCATTATTCCCTAAATAATACAACTTAACAACTATTTACACAGTTAAATTGCATTAGGTAGTTATTATAAGTTATATAGAGATGAAGTATATGGGAGGATTATATAGCTTATATGTAAATATTACACCATTTTATATAAGACACTTGAGCATCTACATATTTGGGTTCACATAGAGGGTCCTGGAATCAACCTCCCCTATATGCCCAGGGATGACTGTACTTCACCTTTTAGTTTGCTGATTGAGTGACATTTGCCCTATAAGGCCTTGGGTATCCAGAGTTTACCTGTAGAAAATTAGTAACTATGTATAACAAATGAAAAAAAAAAAAAGATAATAGCTAGTTTCTGATATGCAAAGGATTATGCAACAGAACAATAGGCGGTAGAACAGTCTAAATTTTTCCCTTAAATTATACAATTTTGCATTTAGCTGGCTTATAATTCTGTAACACAGATTACCCCACGGAGCATTTTTCTTCCTGATTACCCATCCTGCCATGGTTTTAGGGATCTGCTCTCTTGCACAAACTGAAGTCCTGCCCCATATTTTCCTTTTCCTGAGTCCCAGGACCTTCAAACTCTATCAGCAGTTTCACCAAAAGAAATTCTAAATACCTTTATTAAAAAAAAAAAAAAAAAAAAAAGTCATCTCTGCCAGGAACCATGAGATCCTGTATTGAATTGAAAAGCCAATATGTCGGTCAGTCTAAAGTACTGGCCTTTGGAATTTTTTCACCAATGTCAAGAACAGTCTCTGTCATGCTCATGACTTAGAGGTTTATGACCAGGTAAATTCTTCAAAGCAACTCTTTGTGGAACCAAGAAAGCAGTTTACCCATAGTTCAGTTCCTGCTCTACTCTTAGAACCTTTGAGAAGCCAGTTTCTGGAGCTTGAGAATAGATGTTTTACTTCCTCTGCTAACCATCAAAGGTTTTGGAATGGTCATCTCTGGTCTGGTAATTAATCAGTGCTTGGAAGGGAATAACTTGCCAGAAATCATAAAGATCATCCACAATCATGCAGTTCTTTTCTCTCCAGAAGCCGATATATACAAAATTAGATTTTCACTGAACTTGCAATAGCTTTTTTAACCCCAAAATGAGAGTATCTTAGGGCCTTTCAAAGAACGGCATCAAGGAGACCCTGACACTGGGCATGTGGCTATGTCCTTACTGCTAAAGGAGGAAGAGAATGGAAAATCCTCTCATGGTTATGGGTAAAAATTTTCCCAGCTCAGGTTCTTCTATAATTATTCAAGATTTGGATCCAGAATCTTTTTTTTTTTTTACCCAACTGATAAACAAATAGTTTGAGTGTTGCCTGCATGGTGCTGATGGTAAAGTGAATTTCTGAGTCAGTCTTTCAAAAATACAAAGCAATGAAGAAATTCACCATAATTTCATCCTAGGGCCCTTTCCTATTGTTTCTTACCGTGGCAAGAACTTTTTTTTGTGCTGTGGCAACACCTCTAAATTAAGTAGATCCCCTCTAGCTGTTGTCTTCATGTTTCACTCTCCCTCTCTGAGCCCAGGCAGAAGCACCAATGGGTAATTCAGTGCCAGAAATATCACCTATTGTCCCACTGTGGACAGGAACTGAGAGTGAGAAATTCATTTGGATTTTGAAGCAGCCAAAAAAATATGCATAAGATACAGAATTTGGATATATATGAGGAACAGATTGAATACTCACTTAGAAAAATATTTACAAACATAAAATGAATAGACAGTGGTTCAATTACATGGAAATCTCTCTAAATAAGGGATTCCATCCATCAATCAATCAAGAAGCACTCCTCGTGCAACCCACTATGTTCTTAGTGGATTGTGGCATATGCTATGAGGATATAAAACCAATGCCGAAGGAACTAAGATATGAAATAAGTGCTCAATTATGTAGCTGACTACAAGTTTAACAGGATCCCAGAGACAGTGAAATAGCTGCTGTCTCTTTCAGCTAAATCTTTTGATTACCTGCCCCTGGTCACACATTAGTGCTGGCAATATGTAAAGTGCTCCAGAAGCATTTTAACAACACATATTCAGCTCCAGTAGTGTGCTTCTCCATTCTATCATTGGAGGCTGGTCTTGGCTTACCGATTACTAATGATTACTCTTTCTCTAAGCCCTCTGCTACCCAGACTTTGAGCTCGTCCATATCATCTGCTTCTAACATTTATCTTCATTTTTGAAATCTGACTTTATTCTCTCCTTTGGGGATTATTCTCTTGTACAGGTAACTCAGCAAACTCTGAGTTATGTAGCTTTCATAGCTACAGAGCTTGTCTTATATATGATTGGCAGATGTTACATGTAGTTTTGTGGAATATGTAAAGCAGACAGTCTCTAAATGGATTAAAATATGCTTATTTTGGCTACATTTAAAACAATTGGATGTATAAGAATTTGAGTTTGGCCTCAGGGTAGCTCCCACTAAATTCCAAGGTTTGAATTATGCTAATATTTCAATGAAATTGACATGGGTGCATTAGAATAAGATGGAAATCATAAGAGAATATATATGTATTATAGTATTATGTTAAAATATAATTACATCCTTATTATTAAAATATAATTATATTCTTTTTATATACTGTATTTAAGTTTTAATAGGTGTTCTTCATCTGGGTTGATGGGACATAATGGGTTAAGCCAACTGTCCTGGCCTGTTGTGAAGAAATCAACAACATAGGAATAATATACAGACCTATCTTCATTCTATTTATATATTAGGGAAACTAAGAGAAAAAAATGTCACTAGGTTCCTTAGACTCTCTATAGAGAAATCTGTTCCCCATTTTCTAACAAGATTTAGAAACAAATGAGATAGGGTTTCTATACAACCTGGAAGTAGAGAAGCCCTGTGATCAGGTGGAGGTGGTAAGGAAGTCTGATAGCCACAGCGGAGAGAACTGGCTCTCCGCTTTCTCCTCTTTCTATGTAAAATCTACCAATCCTATGGGCTGTTTTAACCAGGACCCCGTTGGTATCCTGGTTTCACCGCTTCCTTGCATACCACCAACCGCACACTGATAGCCAGGTGAAAAGTATAGACTGCACTGCAAAAGTCAAGGTCGGTTGTTTTAATCCAATCAATTCTGACTCAGTTCAGAATATATCATTTGATTGAGATCACAGATTTCACACACACACACACACACACACACACACACACACACACACACACACACGATGCTGGTTCCTTTCTCTCATCCAACCACACCCATTTCAAATCCAGAACATCCGAAGAAGTCTGAATTTACAAAGAAGGGCTTTCATGTTTTCTTCCAATAGTCATATAAATTTTAAATATACATTCATCACACTCTAGGGTAAGTCATTCAGATAGTAGCCTATCATACCACCAATACCATTAGCTTGAAAATCCGTTCCTGAGTCAAGGACTGTATCTGTTTCAGCATACTTTACACATCTTCGGTTCACCTTTCCCTATATCCTAATGTTTCCCATTGTATTTAGTCTGGAAAGGGAAAACTTTGCATATCCTGACATCCTGACTCTTAGATTCTGCCCCAGTGGTAAGAGAGGGAGAGTCAAAATACTTGTAAGACACCTAGTTCTCTTGGTGTAGTGGAAATTTATTGATATGTTCACTTTAGAACCTTCTCTTTTGAAGAATTGCTCATGGAAATCAATCTTTTTTTCTTTCTTTCTTCCCTTCTTTCTTTCTATTTGAGGAGAGTTAATAAATTCCCATTTGATTAAGTTAGTTTAGTTTGCATTGTGCTTCTGTTACTTATAACTGAGAGTCCCAAGTAATTTCCCCTGCTACAGAGAGGTCCATATTTTGTAGAATGAGAGATAGGTGGACCCCTAGAGAATATATGGAAGCCTCCACCTATCTAAGTGTACTTCCTATCCTTAGCAACATAGACTTTCATTACAAACAATACCTTAATCTGTCTTTAATTAAGGGAGATAGAAAGTTGGTAAACAAATTCTTGGAGTGTTTGTTTAGTTCCACGAGGGACAATGAAGTACAGGGAAAAGGAACATCCTAGCAGATACTCAGCAATCGGAAAATGAGTCCCCATTTTTTCCACATATAACTTTCTCTGGTTTTTTTGGTTCTCCATTTTTAATTCTCATTCGTTTTCTTGTATCTCTTGTGTTATGCCTTATTGGTCACCTCTCAACTTCCAAAGATGGGTGCCATTTCCTGAACTTATATGTAAGAATTATTCTATCTCATAGCTTGGACCTCACACATGAGGTTTATGGTTTATTAGGTAATGTATACAAAGCATACTCCAATTTCAAGAACAGACACTAGAAGTGTGTTGCCTCTTGTAATAAAAGAAGGCTTATGGGAAAAGTTGGGCTTGGCACTGACTCTTGCAAAATGGACAAATCAGAGGTAGAGGAGAAGGAGGAAGAAAGAGAATTCCCAGTTAGGGAACAGTAAGAACAAAGGCTCTAAGTTAATGAACTGGTCAGCTGGATCAGAAGAAGGTGCTTAATGAAAGTGGTTTTCATAGAGACACTAAATTATGGAGAAACAGAAAGGAGTTAACACTTAACTCAGAAGTCACTGAAAGCTTGGCTGTAGGAATCTTCTAGAAGTGTCATGTGGGTATGGAATGATGGATAAGATGTATAACATACACTTAATTCAACTTTCAGGGAATGCCTCATAACTCAAGACCATACCTGTGTACACAAACACACATTCACACAACAAATATACAAGAGTTGGGATCACAAATAAAAACCTGCTAAACCCAAGAAGGCTTTTCTTCATTTCAGAAAGTTGTTTGGGAGTACATTAACCTGAGAGTACTACCTTCTAGGCAGAATTTAGACTTAGGAAAGTTTAAGCTGTCCTTCGTATTGCATCAGCCAATTTTGTAAGTTTAAATTTAATGTAACTCCAATGCCAAAATTTCAGATGATATTGGAAAATTATATTTAGGGCACAGCAATTCCTAGACACTTCTCAGATGCTTTCAAATTAAAGATCCATTGAAAACCACAGTCATGCATTCCAAATTTCAGTGACCTAATGGGCTATGGGTAAAGCTATATGTCTTTATTTTTGCAGTACTACAAAAGAAATAGACATAGTGAAACTTTAATTTTCTTCTTTTTGAACTCTTTCTCTAGAACTGAATGTTTGTAAATTCCACAATTGCCAGTGCATTGTTTTCCTCAAATAAATAGAATTATGGGCTTTAACATTTCACGCGCGCGCGTGTGTGTGTGTGTGTGTGTGACCACTTTCTCATTACTTATTACACATAGGAAGATGTCATGCATAGCAATTTTCCAAGAATGTCACAGAGAAAAGTCATCAATGATAGAAGGAAAAAAATCATTCACCTCTTATGAATTTAGATATTCACTGAGACCTTACATAAAAGGAGAACATAAAAGGTCAAGAGTGGGGGAAAAAAGAGCAAAAAACATAAATTTATTGAAAATAAAATTCTTAAAGGAGAGTCTTCAACCTGCTTTAGTGAGGTTTCCCTGGGATAACAAATACCTCTAAAATTTCATAGGATTACCACCAAAAACTTAATATTTTGTCCATGAAAAATCCATTACAGCCTATGGTGCCTTTCCTGGGCATCTGGGCATAGTCGAATTCAGAGTTGAAGTCTGACCATCACAACCACAGTCCTCCACAAGTGCCACTGCATTTGAAGTAGCCAGAGGGGGTGTGATGGTTAACAATTCTCAACCCCAAACTGACATACTTCATGTCTACTCCCATTCCATTAGCCACAGGCAGTCAAAACTCTTCCCAACTTCAAGAAGATAAAAAATAACAGAGCACTAACATTTCTCAAATAAAAGAATTACAGTAAATAGAAAAAATAAGAGGATGGCAAGAGGAGGAAGTTTCACAAGAAAGGAGTAAAAGGAAATTTAATGGACAAAGAGAAAATAAATGACCGTAATTCAACACAGATTTAGAACCAAGACTCTCCAAATTCTGAGTTTGAATCTGAATTCTACCCCCGTATTGTACACTGTTTAAGTTCTCCACATTTTAGGATTCTTAGTTAAGGAAAGAGAATTTTTTAAGGTCGATGTGAAAAGCAGCTTGGAAAACAAAAATTCTAGACAATAAACTTCTCAGAAAAGAGAAATTGGGAAAAAGACATCTATAAGCTAGATATAAAAGTAGAAATTAAAAGCATTATGAAAATACAGAATACATTCTATTTTATACGTAAAAGGTAAGAAGACCCTTGGAAATGCCACGTGGATTTCCATCTATAGGTATAAAAGCATTCACTAAACATTTAGAAGAACTTCTGGGCTTAAGAAACCAAAGATTTGGGCTGGGGATATAGCTCAGTTGGTAGAGTGCTCGCCTTGCAAGCACTAAGGCCCTGGGTTCAATCCCCAGTACCACCAAAAAATAAAAAGAAAAAAGAAAGAAAGAAACCAGAGATTTGACCTAGATATCCTGTTGAAGAAGGATCCAGAAGCCAGTATCAGGACTCAAATCTGGAAATCTATGATAGTAAACAAATCCTATCACTAACTTGACAGCTCTATAATTCAATTTCTCATGTTAAAATAGTACTAGTACCAGCATCTTCTATCTGTAACAGAAAGTTTTTTGAAAGGCCTACCATCCTCTATTAAATAAGTACTAAGCAGAAAAATTACCATATCTCCAAGGTGGCAGAGGTACCTAGAGGTTCCTCCCAAGATAACTCTTCTCCCAAGAGAATTGCTTAGGTCACATGCTCCACAAAGCCATGTTTTTAGCATCATTACTTAAATGAGAACATCTGGTAATATTATGCATTCCCTACTAGAAACACTATATGTTCTTGGAGAGGATTGCTGTTTTACTGAAGTCCAAAGTTATCTCACTTCAAAAAATTATATATGTTTACCTACATGCTTGAGGACATATCATTGTGTATCTGTATACATACATATATACAAATGTGTGTTGCTGATGTTTGTGCTTCTGTGCATGTTCTCTTCTCTGTAACCATGCATCTTCTCACTAGAATCTGGACTGGAGACATGCAAAATGAATACAGGCCATATGCATTCAGCAGCCTCATGTATTTGGATGCTCAAAAGCAGCAGTCATCTATCAAAGGAAGTGTATTGGACTAAATGGAGGGATTTTTAATAAGAGGCAAGGGGTGCACTTTACCTAATAAAAAGAGCATAGAGAGACCCTAGCTGTGGCTAATGTGCATAAAAAATTCAGCCTGTCAGATGCTCACTTTTCTAATTCAGTAATCTAAATAATTTATTTGACATTTTAGCTCAAGATGACCTTTCTTAGGAAAAAATTACTGTTTTAAACTTTTAGCAAGTGCAACCCCAGCCACAGAATCCCTATTGAAGTCTGCATTTTCCCCAATGAGCAAAGGTTAATCTTATAGTGCTCAAACACATTGCTGACCCTTTTAAACAGTTCGCAAAATGTCATTTAATTTTTTAATCTAATTTCAATTATATGGCAATATTAGAGTTGAGTATTTGGTGGGGGTGGGAGTGGTGATGTGAGATTCCAGTCAGGTGCTGTGTATAGAAATTTAGGCAAATGATTCATTTTAAATAAAACAGGAATAGGATAGAGTCATGAATCTACCTTATGGTTTGAATAAATATATATACAAATGTAAAAGCTTGAACAGTATATAATAAAATCATGAACAGTTCCTCTGACATATTAGCAAGTGTAGATTGAGATGGTGGATTCTTGAGAGAAACAATATGAGAATCCCAGGTTCTCAAAGGTGCTATGTGACTGAGGAGGCAATTAGTCTCTAAGTCAAGCTACTCAAGGAAAACCATGCTCTAAGCCATATAGTGTCCAACTTATCCTCAGAGTCCATTCTGGTACAGTTCTGAACCTACCTAACAGATCAGCATGGTGACAGATGTCATAGACAGATCACCCTCTCAGCTATTCCATAAGCAGTTAGTGAAATCCCAACCTTTTCTCAAAATTCATTCTTTAAGCATGCCAGCAAGTCAGGAAAACAACCAAAAAAAAAAGGTAAAATTGTTACTCTGAATGTAATTGGATCTTCCACTCTGCACAATAACCTATCATTTCATCACTGCATCCTAGAAAGCTTATTTAGGAGATTTAGAGATGTTGCAACACTTTATTAACCAGATCTTCCTCCTACTCACAATGAAGGATGATAAAATTTGATCCTCTAATTTGACGAACATCCCATTTTCTGCAAAATTGTTCACTGTCATTTTTAAAGCAATGTCCTCATGGGAATAGAGTGTGGCTTCAGTTTCTCTATTATATGCAAATCCAAAATATCATCATTGGTAGCTATGTCAATGATCTGAGTAGGTTGAGCTGATGTGAACATCAAGCGAAGATATGAAAGCTCAGCTCCATTACTTCTTTCTCATTATCACCTCTTGATACAACATCCCCCAGAGAACCCACTGCTCCTTATTTTCCTTTATCCTGAAACATTGTATTTCCCTTAATCAAAAGTGCCTATTAACCACATTCACAGAAGGTGCCTCACCAAAGGGAGTTTGTGTATAACAACCCACTGATGATAAGCCTGTCTCCTGCCTGGGCTGGCATTGTACCACTTATACCAAAATTGTCTGCTGAAGAATGTTTAGAATATAAGACAGACTCAAATAAGCATAATTTCTAATCATTTTTACTTTAACCTACATTCGTATACATACCATCATCAATGAGAACTGCATGAAGTTTAGCACATCATGCTGTTTCATAAATGAAAAATAATCCATTATTCCAATTTTAATTATATCCATCCCAAGAATTCTCAGCTCAAGGTGTGCATCAGAATCACCCAAGGACAACTGTAAACAAACAAACTAGAACCCTTCTCAAATCTCACTGCATGAGCATCTCTAGGTTGGGTGTATCTCAGACTAGTTTAACAGCTATTCAGATGTTTTCTATGCTGACTTAATCTTTGCTAAAACCCACCAATGAGGTAAATAAGTCTTCAAATGGGCTAGCTGGTGGAACTAAAACAGTGAATGGGTGTGCGTTCTGAAGGAGAGAGTTCCCATGATGTATTGGTTAAATGATAATTATTCAGAACACCTGGAAGATTTAAAACATGGAAGACAAAAATTCTGGGTAAAAACAAATCCATAATCCTTTCTTATGACATTTTCAAATACATCATATTCATGGCCCTGATCATTGTTTGGAGAACTTACTATAGAAATTGCTGTTGCCTGAAATTGCTGGTGTTCACTTAACAAAAACACACAGCCAATCAGTCAGTCTTTGATATAAAAACTACAAAGTACCATTTTCCTTCCATCCAAGAAATAACAAGAAATTTTGTCTGGGAGTTACTACTGAATTTCCCCATTTCATAATTTCTGCTTCTGAAGAAATGCAAATAAAACAGATAGGGATCATGTTGTAGAGAAAGCACAAAACATCAACAGCTAGTTGCTAAAGACTCACCTAGAAGGTGAGACTCATTGAGGTGAGAAGGTTCTTTCTGCTTCAATGTTTCTTGGTCCCAAGAGTCTATGCTGTCAAATATTGTCCCAGAAACAAGTTTCCAAAGATTGGCCCATGGAATACAAGTTCTGTAATTGTTCTGAAAGAAAATATTTCTAGAGTCAAGAAAGCTTGGGAAATTTAAATGCATGTTATTAGCATAGTCAGTCTCTGGAAAACTATTTCTGCAGAAATAAAACTTGTTTGAACAGCTTTCCCAAACTTTGAAATAAGGATTTTTACTTCATATGATTGCATTAACATCTAACTATAAACTCTACAAAACACACTTTGATAAACACAATATAGCTCTGAATCAGACAATATTGCTGGGTTGTTTCCTATATCTGAATTTTTTTTAGAATTTGATTGGATTAAAATAGGCAACAAAGTCACTAGTAAATAGATGCATCCCTATCTTCCTTTAAATGATGAATAACTGTTTGGAGACAGAAATAACAAATTTGGTTAAAGAGAGAAGGGAACAGAGTATGTCTCTGAATAAAATTCAGGAATCCTTTGATATTGAAAGCTTAGCAGCACTCTAACATAATTAACTGTTGCTCTTTTATTTTATTTTTTAAATTTTTATTGTTTTGGGTACCTGGGATTGAACTCAGGCACTGAGCCATATTCCCAGCACTATTTTGTATTTTATTTAGAGACAGGGTCTCATTGAGTTGCTTAGTGCCTTGCTTTTGCAGAGGCTGGTTTTGAACTTTCCATCCTCCTGTCTCAGCCTCCCCAGCAGCTGGTATTACAGGCGTGTAACTGAGTAAACTTGCTTACTAGGCTTAAATGTAAGATGGGAAATAATTTCATTAAAATGTCCATGTTCCCCCAACCTGTTACATAAATGTAGCCATTCACATTAATATTCTTATCCAATAACTCCAAGCTCCATCCACTCAAGTTCCACCACCTAATTCAACAAATTCAATAACTTGCCTCAGTACTTGGGAGACTGTGTGACTGTGTGAATTCAGGACTGTGTGACTTTTAAGCACTCCACTCCATGGCTTGAGAAGCACAAATGCTCATTCTCATTGTTTTCTTGAATTGGTCTTGGCAAATAAACCTGGGAGTCCTAACAAGAACACTAAAAGCTGACTCTCTTGTCACCAGCCCCTCCCATAAAGCCACTACCATCAACACCAACACAGCCACCAATACCATCACTTATGCACTGTTTCCTACTGAATGGCCAACAAGGCTTTTCCAAAATAAGAACCCTAGCTCCTTCCTTGCTCCTGTGAGATGATGAGTTGAACACCAGCAAAGACCTGGAGTGCCTCAGACCTCAGTAAGAGGGACCTTTTTCTCTGTGACAAGCCTGACCAATCCTGCCACCCACCAAGTTACTGCTGAAGCTACAACACTCATCAAACTGCAATTCTACACTCTAGGTGCCCACCAAAGGACAGAAGGTAAAGAGTACCGCTGTCCCTTTGGCATTAGTGGAAGAAGGAGAATAAAAACAACTTCCTGTTGCTGTGTATGAATACTTCCAGGATGGGGGTAAGTGGCTTGGTTCTAAAATGTTCTGCTGTTTTGAAAAAGAGCTCAAGGAGCACACACACACCCTGTCACCTATCAGAGCATACATACTTGCCAGGGTAGCAAGTATTACGTCAGTAACACTGCTCCCTGAACATCAGTTAGTTCTGAGAGCTGCTATCCATTAAGCTTTCCTCTCAAGAGTCATCTTCCATTAACACAGAACTGTTTTTTTTTTTTCTTTCTTTACCCTAAAAATGACATCCATGCAGTATTTCTTCCTATCCCTATGCTCCACCCTCAGCACATACTTCCCCTATAATCTGACTTCCAACTAGCCCCATCCCATTCCTTGTCTCTACCATTGGGTCCTTCTTCAGGCCACTTCTGTTGGGGGCTGTGCCATGTTGATCACATCGGCAGCGAGGAGGTTAATTGACATAAGCACACTCAGGTGATTTTATCGTCCACACACACAATGTACGCGCATGTGTTCTCAAGCACTCCTAATTGTGCCTGATCTTTGCGTAAGAGGCATGGCCCTGCTCTCCGCCTCCTGGAGGTGATATAAGCGTAGGCGGAGCGAGACACGGGCAGCAGCCATTAGCAGAAAAGCAGTAGAAGATTCACGTTCGGCAGCAGCCAGAGACAAAAAGACACACAGCAGCAGCCAGAAGAAAGGGACACGCGCGGCAGCAGCGAGTAGGGGCAGCGGCGGAAGGCAGATCGCAGAACGGAGAACTGAGACGCATCACTAGGGCACCTTAGGTAGGCACACCCTTAGTTCACAGGATGCAGGACGCACCAGTAAGCAGGAGACCTTAAGTGAGGCGTAGCAAGTCTCTCTTCCTCTAAGCTCTAAGCAAAGTCTGTCCTTCTCTCAAAGTCTCTCTTAAGCAAAGTCTCTCTTTCTCTCTGATAATCAAAGTCTCTCTCTTTCTCTTCTCAAAGCAAGTAAACCTCATTTCCTCTATCCTCTATAAACAAACAAGCAAGAAAGCAGTGCACTAAAGAGAAAGATAGAAGTGCCTCAGTTTCCACTCCACCACCCATAAGACCCGTGCAAGTTGTTGCTGCAAGCGGTGACAAAATCCACGGATTTTGTACCGCAAAGAGCCAGCGACACCTTCCAGGAAGTTCCACCAACTATATAAACCACTTGTTACAAGGAAGGTGACTTTGAGTGTAAGAAGTTTACTCACATGTCCAATGAGGCAGTCATGACCGAGGCAGCCTGGTCACGGGTAGTCTTTCCAGCATCTTCCCTGAGGCTATACTGCATGTCTTCAACCTAGTCCTCTTTTCAAGACCACCTTCTTGGCCTGCAGAGGTTTCCTATGTCCTTAGATTTTTACCTATTTTATTGTTCCATCTTCCTTTTATTTCCTAACTCTACTCAATCCTTGCTCTTAATCATCCATTCACTCATGCAGCTCCTACAACCTGGTTCTAAAATTATTCTTATTCCAAATCTCAATCTTAATATTTTGTATGGCTATTTTTCAGTCCCTGATTTCCTTGGCCTCTGAAAAACACCACTGACCACACCTTCTGTATCACACTCTTCCTATCCCTTCAACATCATAAACCTTTCTCTGCTACTTATTTTCTTGCTTCTCTACAAACACTTCCTGTTTTGTTCATGGGTTTTTTGTACTCTGTCTGTTCTGGAGCATTTGGACATCATGCTCTTTTCATTCTATATATTTTATAGCTCTCTTTCCCACCTATGTGCCACCATGTTCATCTCCCACTTGGTTGTATCCCTCAAGTTCCAGATGTTTATTTCCAACAGCTAGCTGGAAAGTGCACCTGGTTATCCAATGAACACACAAAATCTCCTTGTGAATAGAATTATCTTCCTTATCTACTCTGTTACACATATTTCTCATTTCTCATTTTTTATGAGTCTACTCAGTCACACAAGCCAACTAGCCACCCAAGAGACAAACCTGGGGATCCCTGTTCTCCCAAGCCCCCAGGTACTGTCAATCTCATCTAACCATCAAATCTGGTGGATCTTCCATTCTCATTCTCAAAGCCAAGTTCAGACTGAATTTCCTAGCTGCCCCCTACTTCACACTTTCAAAGTGAGTACAGTCCAATACATCTATACTGAAAGGAATCCAATTCCATTAAAGAGAATGCATCGTTCTCTTTAATGTTTCCAAGGTTTCACTCCTTCTGACTTTCTATTCAAAGATGTATTTCTTCTTATTCTCTATGTAAATATTTCACACTCCAAATGTAAGCTCCTCCACAAAGTGAGCCTTGTCCTCATCATGAAGATTTCTCTTCCCTATTCAGGTGGCCATAGCACACGGATATAGATGTCCATTGATAGTACCATTCTCCCTGGTTTCTAGTTCTCTCTTTATACCTTTCTTCTGTAGTCAGTAAGAGTTCCAAGGGTGGAAAGAGTCTATCTTCACATTTCCCAAATTTAACACTAGCATAGATTTTTAAATGAATGAACTTCTTTGTTCTGAATCTGAAGAGGTGATGGAAATTGATGTTGAAAGAGAGTCGGGCTTTCTACTTGGTGAAAAAGGAGGCAAGCATCCTTGCCTTTGGGGAGGAAATTCTGTACTTCATCTCAGCCACAAGGCTGAGAAGTGATGGGAAGGAAGTTCTGGA
Organism: Sciurus vulgaris; assembly: GCF_902686455.1. Classification (NCBI taxonomy): domain Eukaryota; kingdom Metazoa; phylum Chordata; class Mammalia; order Rodentia; family Sciuridae; genus Sciurus; species Sciurus vulgaris. The sequence goes on from NC_136462.1 coordinate 87,540,269, forward strand.
TAGTAGGTAGTCTGGCACTTGGATTCTTTCATCTAAGCTCAGCTACTTGGTTTACAACTTTAAACAAGCCAATTACTTAATCAAGTTAATAATCTGATTTTTTTTTTTTTTTTTTTTTTTTTTGGTACCAGAGATTGAGCCCAAGGGCACTTAACCATTGAGCCACATCCCCAGTTATTTTCATTTTTTATTTTGAGACAGGGTCTCACTAAATTTCTTATAACTTCATTAAGTTGCCAAGGCTGACACTGAACCTGTGATCCTCCTGCCTCAGCCTCCCAAATCACTGGGATTATAGGAGTGCGCCACCATGCCAGGAATAATCCGAAAATTTTTTCAGAAACCTTCAAAGTTTACTCATCTCTAGTCTATAATTACAAGTAATAGTCAAAGAAGAAAAAGGAACAAAGAGACAGTCTACCATACCATGCAGCTGAAAACCTGGCTCCGCCACTTACCTGCTATAGCCTTAAGGAGATTATCTAAATTCTCTAAGCATCAGTTTCCTCCTCTATAAGGTATAAATAGTAATTATTCCTCAATCATAGGATTATGTGAAAATCAAATCAATTGATACACAGAACACATTTGGAACAGTAACCAGTATGTGCAAAGCACTTACCAGATAGGGCACAATCCAACCAAGAGTGGACCTAAATCTGACTTCTTAGCTTTTCACCTGAATGTGACTGGCTGTTACCTTAGCACTCCCTGAGTTCATGAGTGGAGAGTAAGGTAGTCTGTACTTTCTCTCAATTCTGCCATTTCTCTCAGAAGACCTCCATTCTTCTACACTGTCACCCATACCAAGAAACCTAGCATTGTGTGGAACCAGTAGACACAGTAGTAAGTTTTCAGAAGTCCACGCTGGCATCTTTCTTCCACCACCCCCAGGGAGGCTCAGAACAGTCTACAGACAATTTTCTCTCAATTCTAGGGAAAGAAGTGAGAGAATCAGGGCACTGGGGTGAAGGAGTGAATGATGCCCTTCACCTCCTCACAGAGAGGAGCCAACCATTATAGGCCTGCTTCACATCAGGAGCCAGGAGAGAAAAAGAGAGGTGTAACTCAAAAAAAAAATTATCTTATTTTGAGACCACCATTTTGACTACTGAGACATCTTTTCAATCAGGATCCTTCAGTTTCTCTCAATTTAATCTTTTTTGGGAGCTTTCCATAAAGACTTTAATCTCAGTCCACCCTCAGTCTTAACACACCGGCAGTGGTAGAAGCAGACACCTTTCATTTCCCTCTAGCTGGATCAATGCCCAGGTTGAGCGATTTGGGAACAGAAATCCTCTCATCTCCATAAAGGACTAGTTCTCCCTTCCTTGAGACTATTCAGGTATCCACCATCTCTCATGCTAGATGGATTCTATGTTTTACCCCTCCGTTTCATGAGTGGTGTGCTAGATAAAGAAGAAGCTCAGGCCTATGTTCAGGATGTCTAACAAAGGTCATGTGGGCTGGCAGGGGGATCCCGTAACCATTGTTAGAAAAAAGGCAGGTGAAGCTGTTGACACAGTGCATGTGGCTACCCAGTTATGGTCCCTAGGAAGGAAAGGCAGAATAGGAGATCTGGACTCAAGGTTGCCACTCGTCTAAATGAGTAAGGAAGAACCTGGAAGACATTCCAGCAATCCCGCTGGTCTTAGCTGCCCTCGGTTATTTTAGTATGCCTTTTATGCCTTTGTTCACTTTCATTTCCCTTTAAGAGTGGTTAAAGTTCGTGTAAGAATCCGTGATTTTCAGCCCCAATCTGCCTATCTATCAAGTGGCACACCTGAACTGCTTGCCTGACGTGGCTTGGCTTTGTGTGCCAGCAGACCCCTGCCAGGTAGGCTACTATTCCGGACAGTCCAACAGGAACAGTGTGAGTGGGCTAAAGATGCCTGGGGCCCTCACCTGACCACAATGGGGGAAACCTTTAAAAAGAGAAGCAAGCAGCCTAATTTCTTTTATTCCTGCAGGCAGTGGTGAGGGGTTTTGATCTTCCCTGGGCTTGTTTCTCAGCCAGCTCTCTTCCTTTGTCTTGCCCCTTTCAATGAGGTTCTGCAGTTTTATTTTTTTCTAACCAGAAAATGTAGAGTGATTCTGTAAATGTTTTCTTGCTGTTGTACTTTTCAGACTATTTTCTTCCTTGTTTTTTGGGGGCCTGAATCTGCCTTTGGTCACACTATTTGCTCCTCTATGGTCACCTCGGAGAAGATTAACCCTTTCATTAAGAAAGCCTGGCCAGGGTCAAACCACCGCCTGGCTAGGGACTCTTACATCCCTTTGATCTCCCAGCTATGGAGAAATTATTAGCAAATTCTAAGCCTTCCCATGTGATTTGTTTTTGTAAATTTGTAGAAATTATTCCTAATCCTATTACGTGGCCTAGGGCAAACCTGCATTAAATATAGGAGACTTTTTGTTATGTGGCAGATGGATAATAAAGGAATGCTGAATGCAGCTCCATTCCAAGTTATGGGAATCTGGACACTTCATCAGCATTCACTTAATCCTCTGCCATGGCTCCGCCTTTGATGAATGCTCTCATTTATGACCACTGATGCCGCTCACTTAATTTCAGAGAAGAAAAATAATACCTAGCTGTTAATGTGAATATTTGAGTTTATGGCTGTACAATGAATAATTGTGACATTATCAAAGGAACATCTCCTTATACATTATTCAGTTGTATAGACCACATTAACCAGAGATTGGAAACTTGCAATTTTGCATCTTCCATCTTCTTTGGAACGGAGACACCACGCAGACAAAAGTCAGTGTCTCAAACCAAATTCTACCTGACAATGCGTATCAGCCCGCACTATATTTTGCTCATTGTGGTGCCAATCTCCTATCTTACCAATGACATTTTTTCAAAGAAAGAGGGGATTTCCTAGAGACTCGACCCCATGCAACTTCCATAGCTTATTATCGAATAGGAAAATGTAGTCCTGGTTCCTGCTTTACTGCTGATGCCATGAAGGATGTCTCCAGGGTTAGGCTGAAAATTAAGACAGCACACCTTTGCTGCTTATACTTTATATATAAACTGAGGGTTTCTTTCAATGTATAGTTTCACTCAGAGAGCAGGGGAATGTTTGGAAGTCATCCATGAATCATTGGGTCTTTGCTGGGTTCAACTAGGCAGAGATCTGTGCTGGTACCTTTGGGACAGTCATGCAGAGTCACTTCTCCGTTACAGAGATAGATGTGCCTCAGCTGCTTCAACATCTTTGCCTTTGTTTCTGGGGAGCAACGGGGTGAGGTGCCAGAGAAAGGAGGTCAAGAGCAGAATGGAACATTTTTTATTGTAAAAACTCATTGAATAGTTGTTGTTTTTTTTTTAAACTAAGATATGTGTAGAAGTTATGCACAGGCATGCTGTTTACAAATACCAATAATTATTTTGTAAAATAGAAAATTTTATTTTATAAGCCAGCAAATCCTGTATCAGACTAGGAAAGGTACCATTAAGTTATCATTTTTTGAAAAATTCTTCCATTTTAATTTGACTGTTACTTGGTAAATAGACTTTGGAGTTGAGATCAAATTTCTCTGAGGATGCTTTTTGGAGTTGCTGTTTGAATAATTCTCCCGAGATCAGTTATATGCATTGATGGCAAAATGCCTGAAAATATGTCTTTGAGACTTGGGAGGTGCACTAAGGTAAATGAAATCAGCAGCATGTGTCATTTTTCCAGTTTTAGTAAGCCATAAGCTGAGCATTTTCATATTCTGCTGGTTTCTACACAAATAGTGAATTTATTGACACAAGCCATTAACTGGAAGATTATAGGGGAAAAAATCATTTTAGCCTATATTCAGAAAATTCATTATAGAACTACACTATAGCATCTGTGATTGTTCAATGCCCAGAGGCAGATATAAACAGGGCATGAGTGCTCTTACTCAAACTACAGATGGTTTATTAATGTATAATGTAAGCAATATACAAGAATATTAGAGTTAAAAGGAGGATTCTAGTTGCTATTCATTTTTATATTATATGACATTAATAATCCAAATAGCAAATTTGCAATTAGTGGGTAAATAAGGCTTTCCAATTATCTCTCCTGACACTGATTTTGACACCACTGAGAATCAGGTATGGACTGAGAACCACTGAGAATGATATTCAATTAAACAAATACCATCAGCCAAGGAAACTGAGAAGTTACTTCTACAATGGGTGACTTGGTAAATGCCTTTACCCCATAGATCATCATTTTGTTTGTAGTGGTTCTCTTTGACAGATGAAATGCCTCTGAAAACAGTTCTAACATCTATCTTACCAGCATTTATCAGTGGCCATTCTAGACTATCTAACCCCAAAAAAATTAATGCAAAAAAATTACAAAGGGAAACTTAGATAGAACAGTGTATCAACCATATTAAAGAGGAGTAAGTACTTCATCTGGTGCCAACTTAGCACAAATGTCTCATATGTTTTCAGATTGCCTCAGTACATGACTGGGGAAGGGGGAACACTCTATGCCTGTGCTCTTGACTGGGCATCAGAATCACCTGTGATGTTTCAAAAGCATCTAGTGCCAGTTTCCTACCCTACATCTGCTGGACTGGATTTTCAGCAATAGAAATTGAGCATTTGCATCATTTTTAAAGTTTCATAGAAGTGATTCTGACCTTGGTTGATAACTGTTCCTTTGTACTTTACCTTTACTATATAAATGTTGTGAAGAAGGGAAGAGCATCAGGAGATGTGTGTGTGTGTGTGTGTGTGTGTGTGTGTGTGATGCTAGAGATCGAGCTCAGAACCCCACACATGCTGGGTGATGCTCTTCCACTGAGCACATTCTCAGCCCAGGGCATCAGCCTTGAAAAACAACCCTACACTGAAATTCCTGCATGCCTCACTGACTGTGTGCTCTCAGACAACTTATTTTAGCTCTTCAAGTCTGAATTTACCTCTCTGTAAAATGGGGATAATCCCACTTACAGAGATACTGAGAAGTTACTACTGCAGTGACTAGACTATTAAGCACGTAATAATTGCAGCTTTCATGTGAAGCTGACCTAACTCCTCATAGCACAGGAAAAAGGAGCAATAAAGGGAGGAGGAGGAGTAGAAACAGGGGAGGAAGGTGAAGTTTGCCAAGACTTCCATTATTGAAAACAAATAGGCTTCACTATCTAAACAATTCACTGTTAACTTGTATTCTGAAAACAGAATTCCATTTCAAAATAGTCTCAACTCTTTCTTCCAAAGTGACAGCTTAGGGGAGGGGAAAAAAAAAAAAAACAGCTAAAGTAGGATTTGTTTTCATTGTCACTTAAGGCAGGCAGGGGAAAGGGTAGAAAAGAAACCAGCTTAACACTTCCTCCAAGATCTTTATCTCCCTTTGAGGAAAACTTAAAAGAATAAGACAAAACCAAATGAACCATAGGGGTAAAGTCTGTATATATATATTTTTTCATATGGGAAATGAAACAAAAAAATTACCATATATGGTGGAATCGGGGTTTCATGCCACAACCAAGGAATCCACCCAGACAAAAATGCACAACTACAGATGGATAGACAGACACACAGATATATATATATAAATACATATGTAAACACATCCATCCATCCATGCATATATACATATAGGCAAACACACGTCACACCAACAGAGAATTAAATTACACTCTTCCCCCTAACCAACTTACATTACTCGGGACCCTGACATCAAGTAAAGCACTCTCTTGACCTCACTGATGGTCTCACAAAGGCAGTTCAACCACACCAGGGCTCCAGACCCACAGACTGAGACTTACTTTGATCTAATATGCCTAGTGTCAGTTTTCTTTTGTGCAAACCCATCTACAGCAAATGGGTTGGGAAGCTCACCATCTATATCATGTGCAATAAATTATACTTTGCTGAAATGTTGCCTCGCTAAAATATGCTAAGAAAGCTGTGAACAATATTTACAAATAGTTCAGATGTCACAACAAAACACCCACCACTCATCCATTCTTACATTTTGCTATAATAACTGTGGTAATAGAGGATACTGCTCTTAAACATCAGAAAAGTATTCTTTACGGAGACATAATTGGGATAAATTCTTTAAATTTATAGAAAAATCCTTTTCTTTTATTTCCGCCTTCCTTAAGAGTCTGCTCTCTCAACTGTCAAGATAGCAGCCTCAATTTCACTGGCTTCCAGCATCTCATCACACAGCAGGCTGTTGGTACTTATTTTTATTTTGGTACAATGTTAATTTCCTGACAAAGCAGAAAACTTTGCTTACTGCTATTATATACCCCTGACATCTTAAAAAATGATGTGAAATAACCAATGCGATGTCATTTCAGGGAGAGAGAAAAGAGTTGCCCTGCACATAAGCCAATGACCTGATCCTGCTTTAACCTGGGAGGCCAGTGGCAAGGTAAAGACATGTCCTTATTTCCATTAGTCATTGTAGAAAGGCTGGGAGAGGGGCGTAAAATGTGTCTAAAAGCCTATGAGTAGAGAGAAGAATATATTTTAATTCAGTTTGTGTGCTTTTAAAATCCACATTATTTCCAAACAAGTACAAGAAGGTTTCCAGGTAAAATGCAGCATATGAATATGAGATGATATTTGCAGGGGAAAAGTAGGAACAGTTTACAATGAGAAACACATCAGAAGTAAGGTATCTGAACACAGTCATGTTTATGGTGAAAGAGATCTTTCTATGATATATGGAGAGTTCAGGAAATGCATAGCACTGAAGAAGTACCAAAAGTTTTCTTATTTAAACTATTGGTAATATTGTTCATAAATCAACATCGACTTTGAATATTTTGATGCTCACAAAATCTTGCAGTCTGGCTATTTACACTGTTTTTCTCTACATTGAGAATTGACCACTTGTTATGTTAGTATTTTTTATAAAGAGTAATGATAAACAGAAAAAGAATCACTTTTTTTGGTCAAGGAAATCACATATTTTCAAAGTAAAGCATTTGGTTCATTGGTTTACTGGCAGCGGTTTTGCTTTATTTATGTACATGTATCTCTCTTCTTTGCTCTTTGGGTCTGTTTTCTAAATGCCACCATGGGCATTTTTCACTGAGTTGAATCACCTGTATTTGCATACTGAAGGTGGTACTTTGGTTCTTAATGCCCTCTGATGCAGGCACCATCCTCTCAGCTGCCTTTTTGGCAGAACAAGTACAGAAAACAGAGTCAGGTGAAAAATAAATGTGTTTACCTACCATCAAAACACCTTTCAAGTCCAATACATATTTTTGTTCTATTAACGCCAACAGGAATACGCAGGCACTGTGGCAAGGGGTGCTTTAAAATATAGCTAGACAGACCGATTAAAACACGCTGCTTTCTCTCTGCCAAATTCCTGCCTATGGGGAGCAATTAAATTTGCCTTCTGCACATTCAAATACTGAATAAGAAGTGAATCTTGCATCTCTGCCACTTAGACAAGTATAATTCCAATAGAAAGATTTATCAACAACTCACAGGCAGTTTGGGGTTTAGTTTTGTTTGTCAAACAGCACGAGCCCTCATGCTGCATCTGGACTCTGTTACAAAGTCACACACGGGGGACAGGAACCCCAGGAGAAGGATACTCATTTTGGCCAATGAGCAAGCAAATAAACCCAAACATCAAGGAGGCAGCTTTGAGAAAATAAACTGCTCTGTGCTAGACTGAACACACATAACATTATCCAGGAATATAACCAAACAGCAGAAGAGCTACTTTATTGGGGCTTCTTTGCAGTTACAGAAGTCAATGTCAAATGTAATTGCAGAAGCCCATAACTGAAATTTTTCAATGTGAATTTATTCTACTAACACCATGCAAAATCACCAAAGTCCCCCCCAAAACAAGAAAGAAAACAGCATTTAAAGATATTTGAAAATAACAATAAAATTTAAAATTAGCCAAAAAAGAAGTGATTATAGAAGATTTGGTGCTGACATTTTTATTTTTAGGTTTTAAATTTTTTTCTGCTCCATCGATTATTTCATGTGTGTAGGTTTGTGATTGTCGGAGAGATAAATGGTTGAAGGCTGTTATTACACTGCCCCAGTTATGGAGCTTCCACCCCGACTGCCTGGCTTCAGTGATCTTTTGGGTATGACATTTCAGCTTTGGCCTGTTGGGTCTTCGTCAGCCTCAGAGGCAGGGTCCGGGCAATGATCTTTCTGGGACCTGACTAAATGCCTAGTTAACTACAGGTTACTCACACTAGAGCAGGTCACAAAGAAACATTCAGGCCCCCAGATGTCTTTCTTCCTGCCTCAAACAAAGCAGATGTCTTAGATTTTGCAAGGCTGTGTGCAATCTATTTTGGCTTTGCAAGTAAGAAACTATATATTTACCATGTCTTTGGACATTTTGTCCCTTTTTTTTATTTCAAGGGAAAAATGTCTTTCAAGTACATATAAATCAAATAACATTTGAAACCTCAAGTAATGATGCTCCTTCATATAGACTTAGGGTAAAATGTAGGAAGGAAACCTGTTTTTTTAATATATGATCAATATATTCAGATTGCAAACATCTCAAGATTATCAAGCTTTTGTGTTTTTAATAAAAGCTGAATCTGTTAATACCACAGAAATCGTTACTGAATATTTTTATTTTGATATCTACTTTCAAGGTTTACAAGCAGATGAATTCACACTAGGCAGAGAACTGGCAGACAGATTAATATGCCAGAGCTTTGTTCTTAATGAATTTTGATGTTTCTGTTTCAGTATATAAAAACACGTTCATATGATCTTTAAAAAAAAGAAACCTTAGATTTTCCTGCTAATAAAAAAATGAACAATAAACAGATGAATCCCTTAATTAACACTAAGAATGGTTTATTAAAACTCAATAGTTCCATAGGTTTTATGTATGTACATATATATATGTATATTCATATATATATACACACACATAGACGGAAAATATGCATACTGGTATCACATTCTAAAAGGAGTTATATCAATTCAAGTAATTTGATACATGTCTTGATAGAACATATCCAAAACCCACTCCGAAGTTTTTCTAAATATGTTTTTTCATTTCATTTTTTTATTGGTTCCAAACATCATTGCCTAGCCGATAAGTAACCTCTATCTTTAAAGCATTATAAATATTCATTTTAGACAATAAAGTCTTTAAAAATCCTCTCAAAGAATTTCAAGCTATTGCAAGTGGATAAATCACCACACACCTAAGTCTGTATTTGCATAGTTAAATTATGTATTGTAACCGTGGAGTCTTTTACTTGTATTATATCAAGGCACACACTGGTATGTTTCCATGAATCTTTCCTTCAGGGGCTGCAGCATTACCATAATAAAGTCAAATATCCCATATTCCTCTATAGGTACTCCATTTTCACCTGAAAAGGACTTAGATAAAAAGCAAAATGCCCCAGCCCCAGTCTGAATTCCTTTCACTTTGGCAGCTTATGTCATCATCTTTGCAATGACTGAATTGCTCTTTTTTTGTGAATTTATTTTAGCAGATGTACTCTTATTTGCATAAAGGCAAAATTAAAAAGATCTTTTGAAATAAACAAAGTATTTTATGTTACCATCATTTTCTTTTAAATTATTTTCTCTCTCTTTTATTTTTTTCTCTAGAAGTGCACTGACATGCTGTAGAGCTTTTTTGAGACTAAAAATTCTGACATAAAGTTTTAATAAAGGAAAGTTAGGCGCCCCTGACCTGTCAGCCACAATGGCTACAGTCATTCTTCTAAACTTAAATTTAAAATACTAAGGCTTGCCTAAAATGCAAGCTTATTAAAACTTAGGAGTTTAGTAAGTTTCTGTGAATTCATGTTTATTTATGAGATTCGCTTTTTGGGGTGAGGTTATCTATAACTTGATGTAATCACTGAATGTATCAACTAAAGTCTCTAATTGTCGTCATAAATGTCTAATGTCACAGTAAGTTCCTGGGAGAAATAGAATTCCCACCTACAGAAAACTATTTGTACAAAACATCAAATTTCTAAAACAATCCATAGAACAAGTGGTCCTTTAACATAGCATGCTTAAATTCTTGTGAAATTACTGGTGGGGGAGAGTTTTTTCTTTTTGTTTTTGTATTTATTGCTTTTTTGGTTTTGTTTGGTTTTGTTGTTGTTATTGTTGCCCAAAAAGTAAATGTATGGAGAGGAACTTTGTATTTCACATGAGTTCAAACCTGATTTTTACTTCTGGTGTTCTAAGAAATCAAAGGTGATTTAGAGTACAATAAAGAATTTTAAAATGTGATCAATTGAATAAAGTGTTTCTGTGAAGTCTGAACAAAGTAGAAATCTGAATTGGAGCCCCAAGCATTTAAATAAGCTATTACAAAAGGAGTGCTAGAAACCATTATAGTGTGTGATTTCTTGTGAATAATGGAAACGCTATCAGGTATTTTTGTTTAAATGGGATAAATGTTTGAGAGAAATGGTGTTCAGCCATTGTAACCTTTCACACCACCAGTATTAGTACTGTTATAACTTCATCTTTTTGAAAAGGAGACATATGCTAAAAAGAAATTCACAAAGTTTTACAAAGAAATGCAATTTAAACCTCTTCCCCATCTCCATCATTTGCAAGTGGATCATTCCTTCTCTAAGGACACTGATGAAGACTTGCAAGCATCCTGTCCCTGAGAAGCCCCCTGTCAGAGCGAAACCACACTACAGCACTCTTTTCGGATAATGTCTCCTCCGATTCAGAGCACCATGCATTGACAGTGCTCTCAGAAGTTCGTAAAGAAATTAAAGATAGATTTACCATGAACAGACTGTCAATGCCTTTATATTAATTGAATCTGCCATCTCCCAAAGATCCTTTTGGTATGGTTAGCTAAAGGGTAATATAATTTGACTATTATCCACTTCAAGTAATTTAAATGAAATCTGTTTTGCATAGAATTAAAATCATATTTGGGGCAATATTCATCAATAAGGTTCATACCTAATCATACTGGAATGCTCCCAATTTCCCATTTGTAAATAATATTTCTAGCTAGAGGATAGAGGTTGAAGGAGGTGTTTGGGGTGTTTCTCTTGTGTTCTGTATTGCCTTGGTGGTAGGAGGAGCACTGGACAGAGAGCTAGGGGACTGGGTGGAAGTCCTGACATGACCACTCCACATGCCCAGAAAAATCTCTGCATGTCTGTCATTTTTCATATAAAAAAAATGCCTAGATGATTTAGAAGGCTCTCTCCTCTCCTGCAATGGTGTGTCTCATCTGAGTAAACAGGACTGGGAGGACAATGGACAATGTGGCACGTAGCTGAGAGAATGTCATTACACGGTGTATCTCCACAATCGGGTTTTCCCAAAGTCAGTGTGCCTCCGCACAGGCCGGCAGCATTTGGCTATCATATAAAAGGCAAAGTAAGGAACGTTTTCATCCGTTTGCATGAACAAGAAAATACCAGGATTATTTGAAATTATTTAGGTATTTAACCAGAACCTTACCATTTCTAATTTATTACATTTTAAATAACTTTCAAAAAGAAATTCTGCACATCTGCTCAGATTGCTTGCACAGCAAAGATTCAAGAAAACAAAGCACAATGAAAAGTCTTTTGTTGTTGTTATTGTTTTGTTGTTGTAGTAATTTGGACCTAAAACATAAAGTCTATTTCCACTAAGTATTGACAGGCCTCTCTTCTGAAGACCGTAGTTCTGATACAAAGAACTTTTCCATAGTCCTTTTGGTTTGGCTCTGTAGTGGTGAAATCTAGATACTGTTTACACAGAATTTTATGTGATGGTTCCGGGGATATGAAATATAAGAGAGAAGTAGTAAATGCCTTATATGAAGGAAGTAGTAAATTCCTTTTCACACCTGCTGAGAAAATACCTGATTTCTGGTACCTTTTCCTCATTCACTGTACCTGAGAAATCAGTGTGGGAATCTCAACGGCCTGACCCCATTCAGGAAGGATCACTGTCGCCGCGATGCAGAAGTGCCCAGTTCTGACTTCACCCCCACCCTGCTCTTCTTTTCTACTCTCCCCTTTTAATTCTGCAGTTGCTGCTGTGAACCATAAACTTTCTGCAGCATCTTGCAGTGTTTGCTTGAAAATAACAATGCTGTTAGAACACAATAAATACATAAACAAATCAATAAAAGCAAAATGACAGTTTTGAATCATCACATCTAGGTGGCAGAAAATGATTCCTCGTCCTTAAAATATGTAAAACGATTTGAAGTTTGCAGGAGATGTTTTATTATATTCTTTGAAACTGTTTTCTCTCTTTATGTAAAACTCTCTCTTAATAATGAATCTTATGAAAGATCAACTCACATTTAGATAAAGTGGGCAAAGGTGGAAGTCTTCTTTCTGGTCAGTCATACATCTGTGCATGTTTACATCTTGTAGCTACACACTGGTTTCAGTTTTTTTAACAAACTGAATGCCAAATTCATTTCATTTGTTATCATCTCGTGAAAATCTGAACATATAAGTTAACTACAAGATTCATTTAGTGTATTTCCTCCTTTTCTAATTATGTATACAATGGTGCCTATTTAACATGCAGTGCCGGCTCCATCGGAACTTTCCAGTGGGTTTTAGATGGCTCTGTCAGTGACACAACCAGGATAGTTCAAAGGAAGCAAAAAGTACTTGCATCCAAATGAAATCTATATTTGGTAATTCTTAAAATATCATTTTTCCAGGGCTTTGGAGGGCATATTGCTTACTCAGATAATGCACATGCCTTTCCAGTGAGGCACTTTTTTGAAATGTGATCATGGGTCACTTTATGTTAAACTTACTTACTCCACACGTAGGATGAGTAATGCCAGATAAAGTACTGTCATTAAAAGCATTTTTATTAAGGGGGCTGGGAGAGAAACCTTTAAGCAGTGTTACCGAGCTCTTTGTTGAACCAGGTGGGTATCTATATGAATAGACTCTCTTCAGACCTAGACCTCAGTCACAGCACACCTGGCCTCTGTTTGGAAAAGAAAGTCTCTCTTGTTTGGCTACACAGTCGGCTACAAAGAGCCAAGACAACCTTAATTTATCCATTAAGAATGGAGGCCCATATTTAAGAGTCATCAGCAATAAAGGAAAATACACTGGATCATTTCAAGTGCATGCTAATCATTTAATGTAATAAATGGAGCAACTCTAATTATCTCCCGAGGAAATGATTTCACACTAAAACAATGGGAATGAAGAGGTTACTTCAGGAGCATAAGACACAGCTGAAAATTACTCATGTGAATCTGGAGATTGCGCTTGCATTTCAGAGACAGAGAGCGGGCTTTCCCCCCATATGCCCACAATGCAGTTGCTGCCTCAATTCTGTGGCTATAGTAAAAGAGGCTAAAGATATTTAGTACTAACCCTGCCGTGTTCTTGTTTTCTAACCCCAAGCAAAGCTCCCACCAGGCTGAAGATCAGTGTCCATCACGGCAGCTTTTGAAAGCTGCTTCCTAATAAGAGGGTATCTGACTCCAACACAGGAAAACAAATAAATTAGTCTACAGATCACTGGTGCCTCACTATTTCTCTTCCCTCACCTCCTCCAAAATGATCCTTTTGCCACCTAGAGTAGCCATTACAAAAGCATTTCCACTGGCATGCTTAAAACTGTTTTATTTTAAAGGTTCAAATCTGTACCAACCAACGTTTTTTTAAAAATCCAAGTATAATATTTTTGAAGTTATTTCTCTTCCAGTGTATTTCACCTATTCATGTCACAAAATCAGGTTTTAGGAAATGTAATGGAGGATTTGTGGAAGAATAAAACGTTTAATGATTTGGTTAGTTCCCTTGCAAAAGAAGACTCCACCAGAAGCTGAATCTGAAAATGATTTACTAAATTCCATATTTCTGTTGCCTCATTGTTCTGTTCCTTCTGAAGAAACATATAAAATGGACACTGTCCTTCTAGGTATTTAAAAAACACATTCACATTAGCTAGAATAACTATAGGGATCAGTGCACAACTCCTCAACAGTAGGTAACAGAATAATTTTGACTTATTTCAAATCCTCTCTTTAAGTAGATAACAACAACAAAAGAAAAAAACGATGATATGGACTTCATTTTTTAATCGTCCTCTCAATTTCCTCTCTCTTAGGTTTTCAGAATAAAGAACGCATTAGAAGAATCTTCCTTTCAGAAATAACAAAAAATTAGGGAATCACATCTGTGTCAATTCTACATGTAACCCGAGATGATCTTAATACATATTTATTATTGTAAATATAGTAAATGTAAATAAATTCAAATCTCTGCTTTTGTTTTAGTCGTATTCAAAGGTATGTTGAATAAAGAATCAATTGTCATAGGTCAGATTGATAAACAAATTAGAGAAGATAAAACAAGTACGCAAAATAGAAAACAACCCAACATGAGACTGATTAATTCTCCAATTAGTGTAAATAGCACAAATGGAAATCATAATTTTGCGGGAGCAGATTTGCATTTATTTAAAACCGACATCTATATTTCATAAAAGGGAATACTTTGACTTTCTTTTTTACCTTAGTCTCACTGCTTTCTGTGGACATGAAAACAACCGATATCAGATATGAAGTTAATTGGAATCAACTGCGCCCATCTTTACAGGAACACACCGGAATGTGTACCATTCAGGCTCGGCTTACCATAATATTCTCTACGGGATAGTTGACCACAGGATTCTCATTCACAAACAGCCAGGTTAAACAGTTAAATGCTAGCAAATCCTGCATAGCCCTGTGGGAAATTTCACTTTAATCCCGAACTTATAAGAGGACAATCAAAGCCCAAAGCCTGGGTAACAAATCTGATCCTCTGTTGCAATCTGCGCCCTCGTGGGAAGGAGAGAGGTGCTCCCCATACAAGCCTGAGATGGATAAATACCTAAATGATGAGATAGATGGGGAATGCAGAGGAGGCATCTGGCCTCAGCCATTCGCTTCCAATTCCATATTACACTGCAAGAGGCAATTCTTGTGCAGCTCAGGAGCAGCCAGTCCTGATTACTAGAAGTTGAAGTGTGGCTTAAGGAATGATTAATGACAGTGTCGGGAGAAAAACAAAGCACAATGAGAGTTATCTCTAATCCACCTGCTTGCAGATGCTATAGTAAGGGAATGAAAATGGCCCCGGTGAGCCCTGATGATAAAAAAATCAAACTAGAAAGGTGCAAAGCTGTAGATATGTATTAATCTGATATCTAAAAACTAGGTCTTAGCTTGAATAAAGCATTAGGCATGAATGGAGCCCCATAGGTGATAGATACTAGGCCATAGTGGACTTCACATTGTCTGTATTTTTTAAATCAAACAGAACCGTTCCCTTCAGTATTGCCTTTGACATTAATAGGTTGGTATTTGAAAAGTCACAGTTCACTAGATGAGCAGGCTTGTGAGTGCAAGCTCATTAAACAAACCCCCTTTTCTTGTTGTTCTTTAAAAATCTGTGACACCATACCACCACCATGTGGTTTTGCTGGGCATGTGCACACCACCCCTGGAGAGAGGGCTAAATTCAATCACATTTTCCAAGCATATAAATCCAGGTGGAACATAATTATAAGATCAATGGTGTACTTTATAAGCAAGCGCATTTATGAGCAGCTTTCACCTAAGACAACACGTTGCCAATAAGATCATTGGAGTTTCATAATGTATTTTGGGATGCAATATGAGGTCTCAGCCTGGCCATTCCAATTACATCCGTTCTAATTTCAGGCCACTGGTGAAACAAGATCAGAGGACATCGAATATCCATCTGTCTGAAGAGAATGAGCAAAAGCATTTACCCACCTGTTCTGTTGCTGACGTACAAAATTTAACATAGCTAAGTGGCAAAAACACTGAGATTTTTTCAATTTTCCTAAATGTGAACAAGACTGTGGAACAGTAAGATATATATGTGCATTCTTCTAAGACAAAGAATGTTTTGCTTGTGCCCCCAAATATATATCAGCAGAACTCTACGGATCTTGATAAGCTAAATTTTCACATTCAGACATTTTGTCGATTCACCATGCATTAGCCTCTGAAGCAGGAACTTGTTTCTATGGATGCAATAGAAGCCATCTTTCCACTTGAGATGCAGTCCCTCCTGTTAGAAGGTAATGATGGGTGACTCCCTGATCCCAGCAGCTCTGGACACCAACTTCTTCCCCGGTTTGGGAAAGTTGCTTCTGCTTTGGTCCACGATGCTAATCGCCTATTGCTTTCTCTCTCCTCTCATCTAACTAGCAACAAGTTAAATGTTAATTCATATTTCATGGGAGATTTTTTTAATATTGAAAGTCTAATGAAGATTTAGCGTTCCGTTTTTTAACAAGGCTGACATTACTGTTGAAAGAAAGCAAATACATTATTTTAATTAATATTAATTCATAAGTGCTCCTGATTTATATATTAAACAAAGAGAGAAAGTGTCTTGTCATACACGACAATTGATTCTGTATTCACCCATCATTTACTCGGCGCCCATTTCCCCCCTTCTTCCATGGGAAATGCACGACGGAAACCGCCATGTAGAATTGTGTGTCTCTCACGCGCCGTTAATGCCGCGCTGTGATCACCTCTCCCCTTATTTCCTCTGACGAGCTTCAAGTCAGTTCCAGCCAACTCTGCTTGTCTCCACCTGACATCTTCTACTAGCAAATAAGCAGCTTCTATTGTTTTAAGCTTAATGCCTTGTGCATGGCACAGCCTTCCAATGATTGCAGAGAGCCCGACAATACGTGTGTTAGAAAGGCATAATGTTAGGCCAAAAGGAGGCAATTAATAATAGCAGTTTAATGCAGCTGGGAACAAAAATCGCCTTACAAACCAAAACATCTTCAGCCATTTAGCTAAGTTCAGAACTAGCAAGATGGTAAGGACTCGAGGGGGAAATAAATGCCCTGCCTTATATATTATGACAGAGGAGTCAGTTAAGAAAATTCCAGAATTTTAGGAGATGCTCTGATCCCAGCAGACCACCATCAAATTATGGATTGCCCATTAGCTAAATTCTACAGGGTTTTCTTCCTTCAGTTCTCTCAATGACAATAAATTGTTTTCTTTTGAAGTCAGCACCATGATTTCCCCATGTAAAGTCTATCCCAAAGTAGGCAATGCTCCCATCCTGCCTTCCTCCCTCTCCCTGTTCCCACCCTCATACACTGTCAAGTTACTTATGTCAATTCCCCAAGGAACAACAACAAAGTAGACACTAGGGCATTTCACCTTCAGTGCTTTGAATAAAAAATATGTTTATCTGAGATCTACTGCTACTGCTACAACCCTGCTCCAAAAGACCCTAGATAAAGGCAGAGCCCACCAGGCCGGAAGGATATCCTGTGGGTGGGCCGTGAGGAGGAGGCAGAGCCCCAGCACTTATGTAGAAATGGTTTTAAGTCAAAGAAAGGATTTCATTTCTTCCTAATTGTTGGGCTATGGGATAAGCCAGTAATTATTTTGTCCCCTAGTCCTTCAACAACAACAAAAAAAGGCTACCCTTAATGTTTCATGCCTGAATCACTCCAACCAATAATGCTGGTTGGCTGTTGTTTCTGGGGAGAAAACATTCCAAACCCCAAGTCAGGATATTTAATCACACCCCATTTTTAAGAGAAAAATAAATCATTTGCCAAGAGAAAGACAATTGGGACTGTGAGAGGAGCTGACCCGGAATACCAGCCAAATTCCTCTCCCGTCTAACCCAGTTACTTCGTTCAATCAGTTTAAACCCAAAGGTATGTGTGTCTTTCTGGACTGTACAGAGGCTCCATCCCCATGGTGGACGCAGCTTCCTCCCCTTGAGGGGTAGGAGTGACCAAGTGCTCTGTGCACACTCTGTGACTCGGCCTGGTCGGACAGGACTTGGAAAGATGCTTCGGATGCCAGTATGTAAAGGAAACCTCCACCCCAACAGGAATGCAAGCTACATTTATGCTCTATAAAATAAGGCATCTCCCAATTTATTTACCCTGGCATGATTATTTATCTGGCATTATATTGCAGCCGTAACCCAGGGAGTTGCTTTGTAGTTACTCTGTTACCGCTCTTGTTTTGCGGTAACTCTGTAAATAACTTGTGTCACAGTTCTATGTCCCGTTTCCAGATGGAAGATAAGACGTTATTTCTGCTTCAGTGCAAAATCTTAACAGCTGATGTAAGGAGGTGTTCAGATTCCTATCTAAATTACATGCCAGACATTCTGCATTAGCATTGTTAGGCGGGTTATTTATCTACAACCTGAATATATTTCCAGGATATCAAATGATGACTTATAAGCTATCTCCTGTGATGTGATGCACAAGCCTAAAGCAATATAAGAAAAATTTTAAAACCACCTCCACACAAGATCTTAGCCTAGAAAAACTGATTCGACATTGTTCTGTTTACCTTAATTAGCACAAATTCTAGCCATATTTGTTTATAACACTGTGTTAGTGACTAAATAAAACAGTTATGAAGCTGCCTACAAGGCCACTGGGTATGCAAGGAAAACTACACAGTCATTACTACCCAGCAGAGGGCAAACACATTGTATTTTATTGCTAATTTGGACCGAATCCCTGTAATTTGGTGCTTAAAGATTGTGCATGGGTTATGAGCATACAGTTGTTGAATAAATGTACCATGGTATGTTTGTAGTGTCTGTGGATGTTTTAAGTGAATAATAGTCTCCTTTCTGTATAGCTTAATGAAATGCATTGAGTATTTGGGAATTTGAACAAGGTATACTCTCTGGAGAAGAAATCACAAAAGAATTTGCTTGTGCTGTCTGGAACTGCCTTAAACTGCTAGAATCCGGAAAGGAAGAACAGAATTAAACTTTAAAATTTGCATTCAGGTTGAAAATGGTTGTTAGCTTTTTTTTTCCCACATGATCTTCAGTTTCCCTTTGTTCAGAATGACACTCTACACCTCTCCCGACCTTCCAAGTGGAAGGTCGTTTGGGTCAGTGTGTTGTGCTATGTCATTAGTTTATGTTTTAAGACTAAGAAGAGATATTTCTGTTATATATTATTTATAAACACAACAACAAAGAGAGACTGTCAGGGAGGCAGCTACTTCGAGAAAATAAAAAAAGATGATGAATATATGGATAATTCAATTTGATCGAGGGGGAAGGT
The DNA here is from genome assembly GCF_902686455.1 of Sciurus vulgaris. Classification (NCBI taxonomy): domain Eukaryota; kingdom Metazoa; phylum Chordata; class Mammalia; order Rodentia; family Sciuridae; genus Sciurus; species Sciurus vulgaris. The sequence continues at coordinate 87,559,320 of NC_136462.1, forward strand.
AGGGCTGGGGTTGTGGCTCAGTGGCAGAGCACTTGCCTAGCACATGTAAGGCAGACACTGGGTTCGATTCTCAGCACCACATAAATAAATAAAGGCATGTGTCCATTTACAACGAAAAATATTTTTTTAAAAAAAAGAGGGGGAAGGTGCAACTGCTAATTACTAAACTCTATCTGCAGAGACCTGAGAGTAGAGAATTAGATGGACACATTTACATCTGTTTGTCACCAAAAGAAACTTCAGTAGTGGTGTTCCACACTGTCACCAAACTCTCCCCATCCCAGCCAGAGAGCATTGGAGAATAGAAAGATATTTTAATCAACAGCAGGACATGGAAGCGATTGCCTTTAGACATGGACACTGAAAAACAGTTCCACTTCCTCCTGCCCCCTTTCTTCCCTTCTCAAATATAAACTAATAAAAAATGGCATGAACTTGATCTTCCTATGTAGCCGAAGTGGAGAACAGAAAGTGCTTAAAACTTCTCTCTCAGCAGCAGCAAAACACACCCCTACTGATACCAAGCTCAGTGTGGACACAGAGGCTCCGTGAAGAATGTCCAGCAAAAAAAAAGGCTGGTGTAACCTGTGAGAAGGTTGTCTTTATTTTATTTTGACACTGAGCCTACCTCTTGTCTTCTGCACATTACTTTCATCAGCAGGAGGGAAAGGAAAATGGGGAGGCTTTGAAAACGCACGATCCATAGCTGCCGTCTCCCTTTCTTGAAAGGAGCAGAGGGGAAGGATAAATATATTAAGAACTCGCCAAAGCAAAAGAAGTGCTCCATGCCTGCGTGCAGCTTGCTGATGGGGGAAAGCTCTCCTTTCTCAAATATGAGTTTCAGTCTAAACTTCCAGGGATCCCAATTTCAACTTTGCCCTTGTCATCTTCTTTTCAGTAGCAAGGTCATCTATACTTGGGAGGTTTCAAATCACCTTTGAAAAATTTAGGGCTCTATTTTTATCTGTCACCCCTCTACACACAGCCTTGGGCTGGTTCCCATATCTGCTATTCATAGATCTGGCAGTTTTTTAGCCTGGATTTTTGATGTGTTCTCCCTCATGTGATTTTTCCCAGTTGGTCTGAATTAGCCAGACAGGGTATGGGAACGGGGGGGGGGGGGGGGTCCCCCTCACCCCAAGTTCTTTTACTTTTTCACATATTTTCAAATCAATCAAGAGGAAAGAGTGGTGTGACTCTTTTCAAAATTTTGGAGATGCTACTTTATAATTTTTTGCCCTAAAGAAATTCTACAAAGTAGGGCTTCCTAACAAGATCATGCCACTAGGCCAAACCATATTTCTTCTCTTTAAATATTACTATGGCTTTCGTTGAAATTTTCTCAGTTAGTAAAACTGCCTTACAAATTTTCAAGAACTTGTTTAAGAAGTTTGCAAAACATGGATTTGAAAAAATGGGAATGGCTATCCATTCCTAAGATTTCTCTAAATGTTTCATTTCATATTTAGTACAGGAAACAAAAACAAATGTCAGAGACAAAGATAAAACAAACAAACAAACTTACTGACTTACTGCACTCTTTGTTCTTTCTGTACAGACATTACCACCCAAAAGTGGAACAGGCAAAGGTACTAATAAATATTTCGCAACTACCTACAAGGTCGATTTTCAACTTGTTTACAAATATGTTATAATAATCTTTGAAATGGAAATTTTTGAAGTGTTTTCCTCATGTTCAGCTATCATTAAAGTCATTGGGAAGTTACGTGCTGGAAATAGATCTGCAAATCTCTATAGAGTTACATACAATGGAAAGCCAGCCATGAATTTAATGGGGTCACATATGGTGAATTGGGATAGATGGGCCTGTTTTTAATAGCAATTTTGTTAGCAAGGAACAGAGAGGTCAGCCAATAAATCAGTCTAAAGTAAACTTTTGAGGGGGGTTCATTTCTCATTTTTTTTACCAAATTCTTTTCATTTATTATCTGGAATGTGTAGGATGTATAGAAATTCCAGGAGAAGCTTTCCCAACATGGTTTACCAGATGTCAAAGTTAGACCAGGGAGCTTGGAGACCAGAGGCTCGGGAAATAAGCAGAGTGGAGGGAACAGTGTGGGGACACATGAGCAAGAAAAGTAAAGTAAGATGAAGGCCCGTTTGTATGGAGAATAACTCCTGGCTTCCAAAGGAATGTAGTGGCTGCTCTCCAAGCCTGTAGCTATCCACAAAGATGGGGAAAGAGTGAGACCTGGTGGACTGGTCCAGAAAGGAAAAGAATAAAAGTAGACTAAGAGTACTGAGGAAGAAGTGCCCAGAAATATAGAGATTTAATCCAGCATCCCTCTGTCGAGAGCGAAAATGTCCAGAGGCATATCTCAGGGGCTTACTTCCACTTCCATGTGAAATTCAGATACTTATGTTTTGACATGTGTGCCTCCCTGGGCTTAGAGAGAAGTGAGAGATCCTGCTGGACTGAGAAGAAATGTTGACCTGAGCAGAAACCCTGCTTCTACCACTAAGAGTCTGGTGACTTGGACAGACCACTCCCCGATTCTGAACGTCCATGTCTCCATCACCTGTGTAAAGAATTTGAGTAACAGGCTTCTTTCAAGGGATCTTACACTGGGGGCTTTTCATTCAGGAGATGAAGGAAGAAAAGATAAATACATACTCTTGTTCTTGAAATTACATTCTAGAACATAGGCTAAGAACACTCTCTCTCTCTCTCTCTCTCTCTCTCTCTCTCTCTCTCTCGCTCTCTCATACTTATATACACATGTACAATACTGAAAAAAATACCCTGCATAGACTTCTTTTTCCTATGAATCATGCCAATACTACATAAAGACAAATTGTCAGCTTTTCCATTTCTCATATCCAGATACTTAAGTGTTACAAAATGAAAATATAATCACATTCAAAGATCTACTATGAACAAATTCTCCACTAATTTTCTTTCATCTGATTTTGTGAGACAGAACAAAACACATTTTCTTTCAACTACTGAACATTAAACCTACAGAAGGCACTGAATTCCCAGCATGTGGCGAAGCACATGTATGTATGCTTGATGAAGGTGCTTCTGGTGCTAAAGATGCAAACCGTGGCAAGGAGAATGCATACCCCTGCAAAGAACAGCTCCAAATTTGTGGGTTTATATTAGGACAATAAGACAAATTTGTTGAGCCGTCTTTCTTTTTCAAATGCTCTACTCAAAATCTATTACTGCTTCATCTTTACATTTACTTCCCTCACACGCCACACTTGAAGCTTACCTGCTTCCAGTACCCACACCTCTGCTTACCCCTTCTCATTCACAGGATTCTTCACTGATTCTCTTATTCCCCACACCCAGATTCTATTCATTCCTCAATGCTCAGCTTCGTCATAGGGAGTTTCTACATCTCCAGTTTCTCCAAGAACAGCACATACTAATTTATCTATACCCATTGGCTCAGTGTAAATACTAATAACAATCCCTTATCCTTTCTTATTTAGACAACCAATTGTATAGTTACAGTTCCTGTGCCAATTTCAACTATTGCTTCTTGGCTCTGAACACAGATAGATGGTCCTTACAATAGTTTGACTTTTGATAATTCTTTTACATAGGTGTAAATGATCAGTGGAATCTGTAGTTTGAATTTTTTAGTAGAAAATTTTGCATTTCATATTTCACATTTTGATCTTTTCCCAAGCTAGCAATATATGGTATGATTCTTTCTCACAATGCTGGGCAATGGCTGGGAGCTGCAGCCCATGAGGGTCAACAATCAGTACCTGGTACTGTGTTGCTAAGCTGTGATGTTCAGTAGGTTAGATATATGAACTACATTTTGAACTTAGTATACTTTTGACTTATGAAGGGTTTATCAGGACATAGCCCAGCCTAAGTTGAGGAGCCTCTCTGCATATTCTGCTGAGCTTCGTTGCACTGGAACTATACCTACGCACTCTCTCCCTTGCCAGAGGACAAGATAATAATGCTAGGCCTTGACGGCAGAGAATGCTGAAGGACAGCAAGGAGCTTCTTCCTGGTTCTGAGTCTTGTCTTCCTGCTCCTACCACACAATGGCTAGCAGGTGGCTTCCAGGCTAGTGTTGTGTAGGGATCCAGAAGTATATGCCCACCAGTAGGTTCCAGGGGCACCCAACCAAGGTGGCCTCCCTATGAGTTTTGATGGGACACCAGGACAGTGTTTCCAGTTCACAGGCACCTCAGCAAACTTCTCTACCTTCCAGTGGGAAAAAGCAGAATCCACAAGCCCAGTTTCTGATTATTCTAAAAGAAGTATAAAACCCAGGCACTAGGCAAACACTTAAAGCCCCCACACTGAAAACTATACAGGACTTGATGAAAGTAACAAAAAAATTTAAGACATGATACTATAATAAGACAATATTAACAAAATAACACTCTTTGGATTCAGGAAATGTAATGGGATTTTCTAATTAGTAATTGATCATATAAAAACCTAGAAAGTGGGCAAACTATTAAAATCTTCCATATGCAAAATATTGTTGTAAATATGTATAAGAATACACAGAACCCTCTATTAATTAGCACAATAAGAGAATTGAGTGCTTAAACCAACGAAGAACTTCCACCTGTGAAGTCTGCCAACTTCTAAGGAATCAGAAAATACAACACAGAAAAATAGTGAACCCCAAAGCTATATTGAATACAGTTCTTGTTTGTGAAGATCCATACAGTACAACAGGCTCTTCTGTGCTTTATCATCACTTATTAAAACCCTTGTTAAGATGCAAAGAAACATAAATTGTATCCAACTGCAATTCCAAGGCAAACCTCTCAGAGTCAGTATGTGGTTGGCTGTTTCTTCTTTCCCTGGTCCCTGAAAATGGCCACATTCTCACAATGGGTGTGCCGTCAGCCTGGGCCCATAGAGAACAAGAGCATGGAGCAGTGGATCTTTGTAAAAAATAAACGAGGTTTGGTCGTCAACCACATAAAATTTCATGTTGTCACCATAGCATAATCTAATTTATTGTAAATAATTTCAGACTGCAAGGAATAACTGGAAATGAGGTAAAAAGAAGAAAGAAAACTTAAGGAAATAAGTTTTCCACCTGAATGACAGGAAGAACAGTGTAGTCCAGGGAGATCATAGCACTTTAGAAAGAACATCTTCACGACATACACTTTCAGGAGCCCTGTTCTGCGTGATTTCACCCTGGCTTCCAAATTGCTGTTTTTATTTCAGATATAGGAGCCATCACTCCACCCCATCGTTCTAATTAAAACACGAAATATTTCCAATTCTCTATATATGCTAACTATGTGAGGGATAGAAATGCACTAACAAGAGAAATAAGGCTGTAATGGACAAAAGTCCAACAGAAAATCTGAAATCGTGATGGCACTCTCACCCTTAGATACTTGCCTATAATGGTAAGGTAAGGTATTCAAGTCCTGGCTTTGTCACTTGCTGATAGGATGACCACACACTCAGAGTTTCCCTGTCAGTCCTAGTTGGTGCTATTACACTGCCATGCTTATAAATGACACCCTCATTCACTCTCAAAACTATCCCCATTGAACAATAAATTACAGGGTCACCCTCTTTGTGTCTGACCTTGAAAATCCGTTTAAAATTTCAGAACCCTGGCTTTTTCAATTACAGATCCAAGGACAAAATTGTGATAATATACATAAAAATACTTTGTAAGCCTCTTAAGCCCTGTGTGTGTGTGTGTGTGTGTGTGTGTGTGTGTGTGTGTGTGGTATTATTATCATTACCACTATTGAAAATTTTTAATCATTAAAGTAGCAAATAATAAAGTGTGCCATCTTAAAAAAGAAAACATTGTGTACTTTTGATTTCCTTTGTTCATTCAACAAATACTTATTGGGTTACAACTGTGAGCCAGAGCTACACTCGTCACTGGAAATACAAATGAAAAACAAAAACAAAAGAAAAAACAGTCCATGGCCTCCAATAGGTTTTACAATAATGCCTCTCTGAAAATTAATCCTGTTGGAAATATCTGAAAGAACAAAAGCAACTCTATTTTATCCATTTAATTGGACAGACAGCTAAAGTGCAGAAAGGTGATCAATCTGTAACTCAGATCACTCTGTAACTCAGTCCATTTCGGATGGAGGCTAAAACTCATGAGTCCTAGTTCACATCCAGGCTCTGGCCAGTTCATTACTTTGTTTTTAAAGGATTAATGGAAATTCTTATGGAGTCCTTGATCTTACCTCAAGAGATCTCCTGGTTCATCCTAGCCTCTAGGCAGGATTGCCCTTAAAGGCAAAACAAAAATAAGCTAATCCTTACAATTGTGTAATGTTGGTCAGCCGTGTTTATACAGGCTCCACAAACCAGTCTTCAGGATGTTATTTCCAAGTTTAATGGCCCCATCTTCAGAACTTTATGAGCTGCCACGTCTTACAGACCTCAATCCAACATCCTCAGCTGAGAAACGGATCACTTTGACAGAAACGAAAAGAAAAGGGGGAAGCCTCACACAAACAAATGTCCAAACACAACACCACTGAGCAGAGTTTGGGCAAAGGGTCTACAGGGGTACGTTTTCAGAGTGAACATACATATTAGTCTATTTTACTATATTCTGTGCCTCTCAGGACAGCAGCTCCTCTTAACATTAATATGTTCCTACTCTACAAATATACAAGGGAAAAGATTATGAATCTACTAATACTTGATATGCCTGAATAAATAAGCTTCCTCAGTTTGAAAAGACCAAAGCCAGAGCCTAACTAGCTGTGCCTTCCACATCCCTTCCCCGACTCAGTGTTCAGTCAAATCTGTTCTGTGGGAATAGGAAAACGTTCCCACAAATCTGAGCCAACTGCCTGCTTGAAAGCAGCTATAACAGCCATTCGAAGAGCTTCAAGTGCCCTCTTTTGGCCTGCAGAGAGAACTGCAATCCCCTTCTATTGTCAAAGGAGCCCTTTGGAAAAAGAATGTGTTTACAACAAAGCCCTTTACTTATGAGCAAACCACAATGATGCCGAGAAAAATGGAAGTTGCCTCTAGTCAAAGCACTTCTGCTTTCAGAAAGCCTCATTAAATGAGTTTCATTATACATCTCTCAACCCTGGTCGGCAAACAAGGCTCATTCTTAACCCTCTGGAGTAGAACACTGGGTTTTAACAGCAATTCGTCAGGGAGCACACTGCGCTCTGTCTTAAGCTGCCTGCAAGGACAGGTTGTAGCCAACAGTTACTGTCCTCCTCTCTCTCCACTTAGCATTTATTTCACCCTGTCCTCTACTATGGTTAGCTGTTTAACAAAACAGCTGTCAATTCCTTGAGGACATGAACTACCTAGTGTCTATCTTTATATCCCGTGAACATACCATCGGGTTTAGCATATATTTGGGGCTCTATGATGACTGAAAGGATCACAGGATGTGGAATAATTCATTTGTAGAATATCTGCTGTTGCATCATTTCGGGGATTAACTTTCCTCTTTCAATCTATTTTGTTCTAATTTCCAGGCAAACTTTTCATTAGCTTTCCATGTGGTTGCTTTGGAATTTAAGTGCAGCAATAAGAACCCAATAGGGTGGGATACGTTTTTCAAAGGCAAAGTTTTATGATCCTTTACTAGGGACTCTGCCTTTAAGAAATATAAAGAATAGGTAATACAGAGTTAGTTGTAACTCTCAGACTTCAACCTTTGCAAAGAGCTCTACAGTTGTTTCTACTCAGATAACAAATTTAAAAACTAAGTCAACAATAAATCTTTTATTATCATGGAAAATACTACCTCTGAGAGATATCCTTGAGCTATCTCAATATATCTTGAGCGAATCCTAAATTAAATATTTTCTGAGGCAATCGGTCTGTCAACTTCATCATGGGGTTAGTACTATTGCTGAGAATGTAGAGGTATGTCGAAGATGCTTCCTTGATAAATAACAGTGAAATTTCTTAAACAAGATATACACACACCTCAGCTATTATATCATATATATGTGTGTGTGTGTGTGTGTGTGTGTGTGTACATAAGTTTCTAAAGTTCCAAACAATCAAGTGGATATACATACAGCACAATACAAGCTCATAAAGGCCACCTCAGGTGACTGACTTAAGTTTTATCAGCAGTTATCCCAAAAGAGTATTGCAGATTTACTGAGCAAACTTGAATCAGATAGGGCTGCTCTTTGTCATGAATTGACACTTGCTGTGCACCTGTCAAATCTGAAGCATTTCTCTAGCTACTTGGCCAAAAAGAGCTGGCAAGGCAGTAGATGGTACCAAGGAACATTGCCCCCAAGCAGAGGGACTCAGATCATACAACTGAGTGGCTTGAATTTATAGAAAGTATCTGAAACATGAGCCCACCTGGAGACACCCCATTACATTGGTAGAACTAAGTCTATTTCAGCAAGGTGGCAATGGAGAGCAACTCAAGTCCACTCAACATCTCCAAAGATAAGAGAGAACAAATGAATCCTTTGTACAAAATTTACTGGTAGGTTTGTGTAGAAGATATAAACCACTAGTACAAAAAGGCTTTACCAAGCACCTCATTTAGTAAGATTGCTTTCAATCAGTAGTCTGACAAAGGATCAAAAATGAAGGGTCAGCGAAGAAAAAGAGAGTTATGGTAACACATACACAAAACAATATCTTTACAAGAAATGAACAAAATATTTGAAAAGTAAATTTTAAAAAGTCCAAAATTTTATCTTTTTTATACCAATATTTCAGGAACTGATGACCGAATTGCAATGTGACATACTGACATAATCTAATGAGACAAAGGTGAGGATTTAATAGAGAATTTATAAATTTAAAAATTTATTTTTACAAATACCAATAGATAAGAAGTGATTTATAAATAAATAATGATTTATAAATGATATTCAGTTATAAATGAAGGTAATGAGAAACTTTCATCTTAATCCTTAGCTCTAAAGTATAGCATTAATTACCTTTTAACTGTATAGTAGGTAAAACCTTGATATCTATGTATGTTATGTATTTATATATTAATATAGACCTGCATGTAAGTGTATTTGGAGATGTGGGGGGGGGGTGTACATACACACATAATCTCAAAACACAGTTTCTTGAGGAACTATTTCAGTAAGTAGAGTAACTGATAAATCTCTTTTTCAGAAACTATTTGTTAGACTTTCTCCTAAGCACATGCTAAAGAAAATATGTTATTAAATACTATATATATTTATGAACAATTCCAAGATTGTTCCAGGTTTATAAATATTCTCTGGGTTGATGTATTTTGTATTTGATCACTATTCATAGCCATTTAGTTAGGCAGAAGAGGAGGATTTTGTAAAAAATACGCCCAGTTGTTTGCTATAGCAATAACTGTCAACAATTTAAGACTATGCTCTGTTGCTGGATCATCCTCTGTGTCATGAAAATAGGAGAAGCAAAGGAGGGATTTTTCCTTAAGATAATAGGTATCCCATTTATCTAATTTAATCTAATCCAATCTAAATGTTATACCAGCTATAATTCAAAACATTAGTACTCATAACTCTTTTGTGCCATGGATTCCTTGGACAGTCTGGAGCAATCCATGGATCCCTTCTGAGAAAATGATTTTTAAATGCATATAGAAAACACAGAGAATTACAAGGAAACCAGTTATATTTAAATACATTTAAAACATTTTAAAATAAAAATTATAGTATAACAATATATGTACCTCTTTAACATGTAACACATCAATATCTGAAGGTGGATTTAATAAGTACCATAATTTTAAAATATCAAGGCACATAAAGGACATTTTGAGAGACCAACAAAAACTATAGTATGCTACAAAAGTGTCTATGATTTCTATTAGTAACAAAATTACAGATATTACTAAAACTGATGTGGTTTACTGCCTTATTGCTAATTGAAAGAAATGTTACATTTCAGTGAGAGGTTAGAGAAAAGATATACTTTTTCCCCACCCATGCACATGAATTCCCATATTTTAAAAATTCCCTAATGAAGTCTTCTAGTACAGATATGCAGGTCTTCAGTAGTCTGATTTGGGTAATGGACTAGTAATATATATTTCTTGTTTAGGAATAAAATGTGTCTACTTTTCCCTCCTGGGTTATTGATACAACTTACATAAATCTTTACAATGTGGAATTTACCAGAAAAAGCAATACTTAATATTATACATCTTAAGATTATTCATGGAAGTGTCAAGGGCAATTAGTGAAGCACTGAATTGTTTATAGACCTCATGACACAGGAGGAGAATGTTCAAAAATCAAATGATAAAGAAATAAAAGAAAAAAGGGATCAAATATATTTGTATTTTAATGGACTAGGGTAAGCCTAAATTTAATGTTAAGTGAGAAGTGATCCAGAGATTTTGAATGCAGAGATAGCTCCTCACTACTATTTCTAAATGCTGTTCTGGCTGCAGATCTGGCATTGAGAAGCATGGACTTCAGAACTAGATGAAGACAGAGTTTAAAAAGCTGAATGAAAACATGTCAGAAGAGAGGCAAAGCACTGTTCAGGAGCTCTGCTTGAGAAGAAAATAAAAGGAATGCAGTAGAATCAGGTTGGTGCCAGCAGGAAATAAAATTGAGGGTCCAAGGAAAGGAAATTCTAGTCTGAAGCAAAACTGAGAATTCACATTTGATGGACATCAGAGTCTGCTATTCCTCCGATGGATTTTGAGGCTTTCTAATGCATCCCTGACCTCAAAGCAAAACTATTCACTATTGTCTAAACTTGCTAGCAGGCTTTCCCATCAGCATTACCTTTCTAATGCCCTCCATTCTGTCTGGAGTTTTCTTTTCATCTGTACTTGTAAAAATCTCACTCATTATTCAAGGTCCAGCTGCTATAATGTCAATTCCTGGAGGTCTTTTCTAATGAACACTGTATCTACAATTAATCTCTATCTCTCTTACTTTGGCCTTTCATCATAGGACTTACCACACTGTGCCCTTTTAGCAAAGATCTTAAGTTCCTCAAGTTTGCTTTTCTCGATGGCCTTTAGTATCATACCTAGACTATAACTTCTCATCAAAGTGAAGTGAATCCTTTGGTTCTGCATCATTCATGAAAGTACATTGCCCCTGATCAACAAAAATAACTAGAATAAAGACATAATCATCTACCCATTAGATGTCAGCTCCAGAAATGACCTTGCAAACCATGTTTCCTTTGTTTTGTTTTAATAATGACAAAAATTAAAGTCCAAAAATATTGTACTTATTACCCAAATTCACAGACCAAAATAAGCATGTACATTTCCTAATGTCCAGTCCACTGATCTTTTTATTTCACCACAAAATCTGTTTAAAAGAGAAGATCACAGAATCTGTACATCAAAACCATATCCAATTTAGCTCTTAGGGAATTTGAGTCCTAGTATTTTTTTAGTAACAAGTTTTAAATAAATGGGTAATAAACAACGTGGTTTAGTGATATGTCACAGGAAGCATGGGGACAGTCTTGTTTGATGGGGAAAGATGTCAATGGACAAGGTGTAAAGAGTTAAGGAAGGCAGAAAGAGAAATGTAGCAGTAGGAGCCAGGGGAAGAATGAATGAATGAATGAATGAATGAATGAATGAATGAATGAATGAAAAGGAGAGACTGATGAAGATCTCTCTGATGCCTTCTGTCATCACATCAGTTATTCCAGTTTCTCAGACCAAAAGCTTTAGAGTCATGCCTACATTTCCTTTTACTGACCTCCTCACCAGCAAATCCTGTTAGCTCCATCTTCAATGTACATCTAAAATCTGGCCATTTCTCATCCTTCCCACAGTCATCTCTTGCTAGGTGACTGCAATGATTACTTCTATTTATTAGAGCAACCAGTGCGACCTGTTAAATGTTGGTGAGATAACACCACCTCTCCACTCAAGGCCTGCCACTGGCTCTCCACCAACCTAGAGACAAGAGTCAATGTCCTTGCTATAGCTTACAGGGTCTGCATATGATCCCCCCTTTAACTCCCCATTAACTCTCCAACCCCATTTTCCGCTATCATGCTTCTCATTTAATTCCAATCACATTGGCCTCTTCTTTAGCTGCTTTCATCCCGGCTTATTAAAGTTTGCTCCTTTGGAGTACCAAAGAGGCTGGATGGTTCCACACAGCCAGTTCCCTGGGGGGACCTTCTCTGGCTGCCTGTGTAAATTGAACTTGCCTTCCCCTCATGATTGTTTGCCCTGTCCATGCATTCTTTTCTCTCCTTCATTCTTTGTACTAAATCTTTCATTCATTTATCTTGTTCATAGTCTGATATCCAAGTAAAAATGTTAGCGCAGTGAGGAATTTTTGCCTTTTGTTTTTTATCATTGATATATCCCCAGTGCCTGGAACACTGACTGATATGTAGTAGGTGCTAAATAAATATGTGTTGAGTAAATTAACAAACGAATGCACAAATAAACGTGCTCTGCTTCCAAGAAGGTCATCCTTGAAATTTCTGTCAATATCTTTCTCCTGTGATACATTGATTTGTACTAACACATGCTCGAGTGGCTTTAAGCATCCCATGTCCTGGCTTTCCCAACACACATCCACTTACACAGTGGTAACAGTGTCAGACCCACACAATGTTGGTACCTTAGCAAAATAATGATGTTTTTTTCTTATTTGCACACATCTCTGTGTAACAATAAGAATCTCCCTGTGCTAGGTGCAAACAGCCCTGGCTACCTGGGTCACCTGTGTGCATACAAGGTCTGAAGAGGAGGAGGAGGAGGAACAGTGTGTTAGGAGGATTCTCCATCATACCAAAACCACAATGTCCTCCTGGACTCAGTCCCTGTTACTGAACTGAGAGAAATTGCATCTTCATACATTTATAAAATGGGTAATATAATAATAAGCTCACCAAATACTGATAATTAAACAGACTAGAGAAGTTCATTGAGATTACAAGATAGAACCAAAGATAAGAATTTACAGATGAGTATCAAAAAGAGGATCTTAGTATCAAAATCAGGGTCTGAACAGGAAGACACATTAAGCCTTGCACCTAGCCAAAGGGAAAACTCAGCTTACACTCTAAACTCATTTAAAACTAAACAAATTCTCTCAAGGTTAATTAAGATTATTTTCTTCCACAGACAAATTGGTCAATTTCCTACTGACTGAAGAACTGCCTATAATCATTGAGATTTATTAAATACACCAGATTCTCCAATTATATACAAGCAGAGGTGATTGTCAGGAAAAAGGACCAGAGTTACATGTTTTGATGCTGACAGAAATCAATGTCTTTCAGAACAAAAGATTGCTAAAGGCATGACTGACAGACACCAAATTATTCAATTACTGAGAAACTATAATATGGTTTGTCTAAAACTGGACTATGAACTGAGGAAATCTCCAGAAAAGACCAAGCAACTGTCTGAAACCCTGAAGTCATCTTTCTGAACCTTTAGAACTCAGTATGATTCTCATTATAAAAATCAGTTCCATAATGTTTAATAATATTCACTTCATAACTTCATACATTTCAATCATCCTGATGATCCTAACTTAGAATGAATTAATCGTAGATAGGGCCTAAAATAAAAAATATTTTGTAAATATTGACTAATGTTAAATAGAACTCACAGGGAATTTCTATTTGCATTTTTATTGGCATATATAAATTCTCTTTTTGTATTTTACCTCTCCCAATTCTTTACAGTTCATTTAATCTGTATTTTCTCTCATCATGAATTTTAACTGCATTTATCTATTTTATTGTATAGATTCATACAGTTTTAAATCACATATGGAATGGTAGCTAAATATGGTAGATGTATATGTACAAAGATATATATCCAAATGTTTCAGGTGAGGAAACCAAAATTCAGAGAATTTAGGTGAATATGTCCAAGGTAATGCCTCACTAAATTGTGGAGCTGAGATGCATAGGAGGATTATCTGACCCATACCCTTTCTACCTCTTCTGTGATGTGCCATCAAACTAGCATCATGCTTTTACAAAATGATAAAGTAATACAAAGCATATCATTTTGCATTGCGCTCATTTGCACAATGCTGCTCCCCAATGCGGTATGAACTCTTTGGATTTTACTACAGAAAAAATGGGGCAACTATTCTAGTTCACCTCTCTGGCCCTACCCCTGTGACAAGTCCAATGCCTGGCATGGCAGTATTCATATAGCTGACAGTATGGGCATCTGAGGGCACACATGCACAGTTTCCCTCCCTCTATCTAATGCTCTGCCCATTTTCTAGCTCTCAACCAAGGTTTGATAACATGCACAACAAGTTACTGTCCAAAGTAATATACTGCATGCAAATTTAGCAATTTAGGGCTGTCTGTCTTGTCCTGGTAAAGTACCTACCATATAGTGCTTTTTCAGTAGGAGAAGTTGAATTTATTTAAAGTGTTGAAATGATGGATCCATGGGTTGGAACATTAAAATTCACATTTTACCCAATTTTATTTTTCTATTCATAATAACATTCCTAGCAATACTTGATCTAAAATAATATCATGAAACTGTCTTTAAAATCAGAATATTTCCTACCACAACCACTCAAGCCAAGTGAGGAATCTTTCAAGAAAGGTTCTCAGAAAGCACAACACAAAACCCCTAGACTTTGGAGGACACAGGGCCTGGAGCCTGACTGTAGTCTGGAAAGGATCCAAATGTGCAGAGCTTGCAGAAGCTGCTGCCTTTTATGGCCAAGAAGAAGACAGAGCTATGGTGGGAGCAGCCTGCACTTCCAGAGTTTATGTGACAGAAGAGCCAAATGTTTCCTTTGAGTCAGAATGAATGCCAAGGAAAGTAGCAGGACTTGATCTGCCAGCAAAGAGCCAAATCCAAGTAGCCGTTTTCTGGGTTAAGGTGTCTGTGATAGAAAGAACTAGGTTGCAGGGTCAGCCAGAGGGTCCATCTCCTGTGCCAGGGAATCTGCTGCAGTAGAAGTCCCCAAGGAACCCTCAAATATCCCATCTGTCACCCCAGAGGGCTACAGTCATATTCATGACCATCCTTTTCCTTCTCCCCATTGCCTTACCCTGACCTTGAGAACAGGTCAAGGTAGAATACAGATAGCAAAGACAAACTGCACATACTCCTTCCCCACTGCAAGTTTCTGAGGCTGGAAGGCTGGGAGTAATGGGGCAGATAGCAGGAGAGAATCTAAATTGAATGAAAGATTGAATGTCTGACATTCTAGATACTGGGCTTCCACATTGAGGACTCACTCTCTGCATTGCACTTGTCCACAGCAAATTCCCATTTTCATACTTGCCAGTTAAACAATAAATGTGTCAAGCTACATAACACATGGTTTAAGGAGTGTCATGGTTAGAATATAAGGTATCCCCCTAAAAGCTCATGGTAGAAAATGCAGAAATGTTCAGAGGTTAAATGATTAAATTATAAGACCTGTGACCTCATTAGTGGATTAATCCATTTGGTAGATTAATAATTTGAATGAATTCCTGTGTGGTAACTATAAGCAGGTAGATTGTTACTGGAGGTGTGCCCTAGGGGATTATATTTTGTCCCTGATTCCTTATATTCCTGGCCATCCTCTTCCTCCTTGATGGTTTGCCTCACCTCAGGCCCAGAGACATGAATTCAGCTGACCATGGACTGAATCTCTGAAACTGTGAGCCCAAAATAAACTTTTCCTCCCGCACTTGTTTTTGTCAGGTATTTTGATCATGGCAATGAAAAACTGACTAGAACAGAAAAGAAGATGAGAGATTTAAATGTTTTAGTCAGTTTTTTTGCTGCTATAACTAAAAGACTCAACCAGAACAAGTGTAGAGGAAGAAATGTTTATTTGAGGGCTCACCATTTCAGAGTCTCCGTTCTTAAGAGGGTGGCTCCATTCCTCAGGGCTCAAGGTGAGGAAGGACATCATGGTGGAATAGTATATCAGAGACAAGCAGCTCATACATCTGGTGATCAGGAAGCAGAGAGAAACTCCACTCTCCAGATACAAAATATATGCCCCATAGCCCTGCCCCAATGAACCACTTCCTCTAGTCACACCCCATCTGTCTCCAGTTACCACTCAGTTAATCCCATCATGAATTAATTCACTGATTAGGTTAAGGCTGTAACCCAATCATTTCTCTTCCAAACCTTCTTGCAGTGACTCACACATGAGCTTTTGGGGTAACATCACATCTAAACCACCACAATAACCTTCATCTCTTAATCTCTCTAAACCTTCATATGCAGAAATAGTAACAATAACTTGATCAGGTTGTTGTGAAAAATTAATATGATGGTACACATGAAGCAGAAGAAGAATCATGCAATCAGTATATATTGAATATTTACCACATTAGTTTCCTATGGCTTCTGTAACAAAGTACCACAAACCAGAAAACAATAAGAAAAAATTGGTTGCATCACGGTGGCAAAGGTCAGAAGTCTGGGATCAAGGTGTTGGCAGGGTCATGCTGCCACCAAAGGCACTAGGCAAGGTTTTGTCCCTGGCCTTTCTCCTCGTTTCTCATGGTTGCATGACTTCTAGCAGCACGACTCCAGTCCTCATATGGTTTCCTCCCCGTGCATCTCTATGTCTTCACTTAACCATCATCTTATAAGGACACCAGTCATTGGATGAGGAACCCACCCTACTTCAGTATGACCTTCTCTTAACTAATTACATTCGCAAAAGTGCTATTCCTAAATTCAGTCCACAATCAGAGATACTGGAATTAGGACTTCAATTTATGAGTTTGGGGGGTACATAATTCAGTCCATAACAATTATTATATGCCTGACACTTTTGGGTATTTGCAATACAGCAGTGTACAAACTGTACTTAGGATATTTGTTTTATAGTTGGGAAAATTACAAGATTAAGGCACGAACAAATAAATAAGACAATTTCAGATAGACGTAAAAGCTCCGAAGAAAGTAAAATAATGGATAAAAGCAGTGGTTCTCAAACATTTTGGTCTCATGACTCCTTTACCTCTTGGTCCCCAAAGAGCTTTTGAGTGCATGGGCTATATCTGTCAATATTTACCATTTTTGAAATTTAACCTATTATGTCCAATGTTTCAAATTCAAAAATTGGTAACACATGTTTAATAATCCATGTTGAAATACCAAGTTTAATCTAAAAAATTAAATTTATGCTCTGATAAATGCAAAAAATTTAGGGTCAACATTTATAACTCAAAAAACATGATTTTTAAACCATTATGAATGTTGGTTCCACTGACTGCTCAAAAATTATGACTAGTGCAACCATACCTAGCTGACTATCTAAGCATTGTGTAGATATTAGTAGGTATTTTGTTACTGCTTACCTATAGTTCTCAGCCTACCTACAACTTAAAATCACTTGGAAGCATAAAATATTTTTGATGCCTAAGTGTCACCTCCAACCATGTAAATCAGAACATGTGAATGTGAGTTTGTCTAACTAAGTAAGCTACAGTAGCCATGAAAAAATAAAAACAAACAGACACAAATACTGTACAGGTGATTTTAAGCCAGAGTTGAGAACCACTGCTTTAGTGTAGATGAATGCGAACTCCACCAGGCATAGACTAGTAAGATCAACCTCTCTCTCAAATATTCTGAGAGTCCTCAACCTGACCTTGCTTTCCTCTGGGTCCATAGAATCATTCTGATCCAACATGAATATAAACAAGAATATGTATATTGTATTAATTCCACCTGTACAGAAATGGCCAATGACTTCAATGCTGGAAGGAAAAGTTCAGCTCTTGCTACCTTGGAAAATACCCAACAATCTGTCCCACAAAAAGGTTGAAATGTCAAATGATGTTGCTTCCTACAAAACTGAATTAGAGCACGACCTCAAATGTTAATATATTCAGATCTTTCCTCTGCCCTTAGAAGGTCAAATATTCACAACAGTCATAAGATCTGCACTGCCCTATCCTCCCAGGACTTCTGAGGCTGCAATAACAAATTATAAATTTTTTTAAAAAATAAATATTCCATTGAAGGAAAATTATTGTCTAAGAAAAAGTGGGACTTTGTGAAGATGAAACTAAACAGAGAAACATGCTATCTAAAACATGCTAATACCTAATAGTTGTACCATGATTTATAATTTATAAAACACTTGTATCTGTCAACTGCTTTGATCCTTGTAACAGTTGTATTTGAGGATTATTACTCATGTTTCCATTTTCAGGAAATAGAGATTGCAAGAGGTTTAAGTGACTTCTCCAACGTCAATGGCACTGCTCAGACCTAAACTCAGGTCTTTTTCAGGAAATCTTAAGCCCTTTCAATGGTCTTTCCTTATGTGTGAAAATGTGTCAAGGTTGATTGAACAAGTTTTCCTGTTAGATATTACCTGCAATAAAAACTCTCTTCCCAGATCAAATAAATGTAAAATCTGAATTTAAATTTTATCAATACACTATGAACTTATAAGTCAGAAAAGTTAATTCATTGACTTTAATAGTACTTTTCACTAAAGGTTATTGGGCATTTTCTGTTCTTTATTTTTCATTACTAACAATTCAAAACCAAGATTTCACAGTACAATTAATTTGGGACATATTCCTCAAATTCCAAACAGAATTTTTAAAGACTATTCTTTCTCAGTATTATCTCTAAAACAAGTCGAATAAACTTTAATAACTCTGAAAACTCTAACCAGACAGATATGAATACTATCATCCCTTGGAGACAACTCTGAGTCAGATGAGGAAATGTAAGGCTAAATTAAAGACCTCTCTGGCATTTCACCTAAAAATCTGGTCTGACAAAGAATGTCGTGATGGTAACCCATGTAAAAGGCAGTACTTTGCCTGACCATGATGTGAACAAGAGACCTAGCCAATGCCCCATTTTAAATAACATCTGTGGCTCTTTGTAATCAATAAAAATAACAATATGATTCTCTTTAGTCTCTGTTTTTGTGTAAAGGCTAACAGGGAAATAGTGCTCAGAGTAACAAGATGGGAGGAACACCCTCTCCTTTCATATTAATCCCCAATATAGCAGTCCATTTTTACAAAACCAAATAGCCAAATGCAGACTGGACAGAATAAGACACCAGGAGCAACAGAAAAGCAGATGCTTTGGCAAGAAAGCAACCTAGAATGTCGGTTTCCCTGGATTTTTATAGCAGGAGTGTTTATCTTATTGAAAGCAGAGTCTAATTGAATAAAAGAGTTTTTAAAATAGTGAGCCATTAATTAGGCGGCATGGGGTAAAGCACGGGATTCAGTAATGTATGAGACTTCTGGGAGCCACAGACTCTACTCATTGATTCTGTCAGGGTGCCAGAGGACGGAGGGAGAGCCGGATGTTTTGCCTCTTCTGGAAACCTACCTGATACATTTGGAAGTGGCTTCCCCATGCATTGCCTCTGTTCAAATCATCCCATAATTACTCTGGCACCATAAGCTGGGAACTTGGCGGGCTCTGAGAGATATCAGATGTTTTTCTCATGCTTGCTGAACCTCTCTTAGACAAATTTTGCATTGTTTTTTGTGTCAGTTTTATCGTGGAACATCGTGTTGCCATCTGGGAAGAAAAACAACATGGTAGAGGAGCAGCTGGTGAATGGCAATGGCCAAATAAACATTGGCAGGCTCCCGCCATTAGGTGAGATAAGAGGGATGGGCAGCCGCCAGCACCAACAGTCCCTCACCACTGGAGCATCTTTCACTGTCCCCTTCTCTCTTATCTTCATTCAAATTCATGGCAATTTTTCATTCTGAGGCCCAAGCTCTGAGGTGTTGGGCCTTCCTTTCTCTGTCCTGGAGGAACATGATAAATCTGTTTAAGGCACTGCCCATTGACTCTCTCTCCCTGGGCAGGACAAAGGGCTTCTTGGAGCAAGGGGAAAGCATCTGATGCTCTAACAGAAAGAATCCCTCCAAAGAGGAGATGATACCAAACTCTCTCCAAGTTTCTCAACCAATTTAGTGACCTTTATTTTGCTCATTCCCAACATCATCAGTATTTGTGACTTTCAGTCCCTTAAATCTTTTCAGGACTATGAGTGTGATAAACAAACATAATATGAATTTGCCTTTCATAGTGAGACAGCAAGAGGGAGAAAGTTACACCAGATTAACAAAAGTTATACCTCATGCTTTTTGGTTTCTAAGAAACAATTTTTCCATGGTAACATTTCTAAAAGTGAGACACAGAATAGATGTCTAAAGAAAATCTGACCACATCCAGACAGCAGAATAAATTGTGAATTGTCTGTAGACCTCATTAGAGTACACAAGCAAACCGGTAAACACTTCTCCAACAACCTCAGTTGAATTATTTCTACTAGTGGAAGGAAATACATGGTTGATTTTTTAACTTAAATTTAGATTCCAAGTTTTGGCTAAAATGTCAAAAGATTATACTAATTAATATGTGTTATCGTATGTATTAATTTTTATGTTGTCCACAGTTTACAGAAATTAGCTTTATGCTAGAGACAATGGAATTGGAGGCAAAAAAAAAAAGTTGCAGAATCCACCAAAATTTTAAAAATTAAAAATTTTTCAGATAGTAGAGGTTGCCGTGATGAGCACATGTCTTGGAGACTGACTCTCAAAAGGCTCACACAGACATATTTGTTGTGATAGTTATACAAATAGCATGCAATTACATGCATCACTGATGATTCTTAAAAGGCATCATATATAAAAGCAGAATACACATAACATATTGTTTCTTCAACTCCAAAAAACAAAATCAAGGATGATATTAGAGGAAATATGCTAGTTTAGAATTGTTGAGAATCAGCTAATTTATCCTTTTGTGGTAAGAAATCTGGTCCTAAGATTCCATACCTTATTCATGACAGAACTCCAGCTAGAATTTATGAGCCAAGAAGGAGAACTTCATAATAGGGAAAATGGGAGAGTGTGGAATGAAATGCTTTGACCCAAGGGACAGACCAAATTAGGGCTAATCAGATTAAGCAACATTAGAACAAAGTCTCAGGGATGGGGGTGGGGGGGTGTCGGAAACCTGCTATTGAATCAATCCTCATTTTATACATCTATGATTAAACATGATCAAGAAAAATGTTGAGGAAAATCTAAAAGAAAGTAAACCAAAAAGAAAAATTCCTAAAGGTCTGTTGAGATTCATTACAACATTATTCACAAAAAAAGTCAATTACT
The DNA here is from genome assembly GCF_902686455.1 of Sciurus vulgaris. Classification (NCBI taxonomy): domain Eukaryota; kingdom Metazoa; phylum Chordata; class Mammalia; order Rodentia; family Sciuridae; genus Sciurus; species Sciurus vulgaris. The sequence goes on from NC_136462.1 coordinate 87,580,354, forward strand.
CTGAATGTTTCAATAAGAAATATAATTTATATGCAGGTACATTCTGTTGTCAATATGCTATTCATTCTTTTGCCGTCAGGTAAGAATATGATAATTGTTATGATGCCAATCTGATCTCCAGTAAGACTGAGTTTGTCTATTGCTAAATTGCTGATTTAGATATTTTGAGCACATAATCTTTTAGTCAATAATCTTTAACCTATGAATTCAACAACATTTTTGCCTACAGACCAGTCTTAAACAACATTTATAAGAAATTTTGTCCTTAAGTAGCGGGGAAATTTTATTTTAAAGAAAATCAGTGATTGGCAAAAAGAAGTTATGATGCTTGCTTGCTCTTCTCTGCTTGAGCATTTGCTATGTAGACAAATATCAGATAAACCATGCTGTGCTGCTGGGGAAGGTGAGTCTTGGCTCCATCCTACTAATGAAGAAACTGGAAGTCTAAAGATGGTAAGTAACTTGCCCAAGGTCAAGTAGCTTGGAAATTCAGTCTGACGCTATCTTGTAACCTTAACCATTACATTATGAATCCAGGTATTAAATATGTAACAAATTAGCAGCATATAACCAGACACAGTGACTTTTAAGTCAGTTAAAGGAGCCAGGTAGACTTCTTAGACCAGCCAGAAAATATATCAGAGCTTGAAGGACAAATAAACTGGGTAAAAGTAGTTTTTATCAAAGACTCAACAAGTCAAACTGAAAAGAAAATACTAGGCAGGAAAGAGGGCGAAACTCAAGAAGGAATAGTTGGAGTTTTGCAGGAGGCCTTCAGGAGAAGAAATTTAAATTGGAATTAAATGCTGGCCAAGGCAGTGCAAATCAATTTGGAAACGATGGATGTCCCTGCTGGAAGGCTTCCAGAGACGCAGCACTGCAGGCAGGAAGCAGCCTCCCTGTGATGAGTAAGTCAGCACCTTCCTGTGAAGGGTAATAGCCTCACCTCCCAGTGGGGCTCTGATGACAGAATGCATAAGGGTGACAGAACTAATATGATCATCAAATGATAAATTAGAACATATAATCACACGAAGATTTTTCACCCCAAAAGACAGGATCTTGTCACTGAGCAGGATCAATGAAGAAAGAAGCATGTCCCTCCTCCATTGAGAACCCAGAACAGCTGCCTTTCTATAGCGTTGAAATGAATTGGTCTTCTTACCCACCAAATGACCTTGTTATCAACAACATTTCCTAGGGATAAGGTAAAATATTCTACTATGAGAAAATACCTCAGACTGGGCAATGGAATGATTGCAGTTCTGGAGGCTTGAAATCCAAAATGTAGGCATAGACAGGTTCTGTATCTAGTGAGGGCAGGGGTCTCCTTCCAAGACAGCATCTTGAAAGCTGCATCCTCCAAAGGGGACAAAGCACTATGTCCTCACATAGCAAAGGGAGTGAAGGCAAAAAGAGGCCTTCCTCTTCCCTCCAGCTGCTTTATGAGGCATGAGTTCCATCCATGAGATTGTAGCCATCATGGCCCAGTCACTTCCTAAAGGTCCCACATCATAAAACTATTGCCTTGAGAATTAAGTTTCAACATAAGTTTGGACAGGGCACAATCATTAAAATCACAGCACCGAACACTCCAAGAATGCAATAATAGTGCTACATAGATTAAAGCCTGCTCTTTGAAAACCCCAGATCAAGATTTCAAGGCAGGAAAATCTTGTCATGTCAACATTGGCAACAAGGGTATGTTGAGTGTGAAAAACTAAGCAAAGTACTATATCAAGAGTAGAATTCAAAAAAGATTGTACCATTACACTTATAAACAGGCAGACGTGGTATAGGGAGAGTAAATATTTTGGGTGGGAGTCTCTGCCACAAAGTGAGCATAGGGGAACCATTAAGTCTACAGGACCTGTCAAAACATGAAAGGCAATTTACCCTGATTTCTAAGTGGAATCTTGGGATGAAATGTCAAGGATATTAGGTCCTCACAGTTGGAGCTTAAACTTTGGCAAAACAAGTGTGAAGAAATAAGACAGTCTACCTGCAAAGGAACTCTTCAAGAAGGGGTTGGTCTTTCATTTATATCAGAGTCCCCAGAACCAAGCACATTTCCAAGCACATATTAGAGATCAATATAGTTAACAGGCACTATTAGATTTTGTCTCTCTTAGATTTTGTGAACTGTATAGAAGCAGAATCAGCCTTACATTGGGATCAAGTGGACATCACTTAGATGATGCATGCTATCTGAGAAGCACAGGAGGCCCTTTCTTTCACTGACCTTCTCCAGCAGCTCTCAAAGCAGGCTCAGATGCAACCATTAGAAAGTCATTGTTCAGTATTAAGCATTGCCCCTCTCCCCGGCAAAAGTCCCTGAGATCAGCAAGTTTGTGAAGTACTAAAATCTAACTGATGTCATTCTGTAAACATGAGTGGCATAGAGAACTTGATTTGGAGATGTGAAAAACAAGAAAGAATTTTAAAAAGAAACAAGCTAAAAAGAAATTGCTTTCTTAACCATTTGCTTGAGCCTCAAGTGAAGAAGATCCCAACACATCTAGCACACAGGTACAGGTACTACCTTGCTTTTGTATCATTAGGCAATGTTGGAATCTTCCGCCCTGATGTTCCTCCTTTCTTACTTTGTCTTTACTCTCAACTGTTCCCTAACCTCAGCTCCAGGAAAGTCCATGTGTATGGGAAGCCTCTTCTGGGTAAAAACAGGCCCCAAATGGTACATCAGATTCCTGGTTCCAGATCTTTCTATCCTTTCCTATTCGATCTGCCCACCAAAAGTACATTACATATCTACAACTAAAATTCTGTGGTTCGGACATAAGAATATGTAGAAAAAAGTGACAACTTAGAAATAGTAGTGTTTATTAAAATTTATGTGTAGCAAATGTATAACCTGACTATTTTTAGCAACAAATGACTGAAATATTTAGTTAACAATGTGGTTTTTAAATCTATTTAGTTCTTAGTTTATTTAAAAGTACAAAAATCTAGGCCACAAAAATTAGGAGAAAATAAAGATGATTTTATCAATTATCTGATTTCTAAAACTTTACAGTTAGTAAGAAATTAAATGTCAAATTTGAAACGTGTTTTGAGTCTTTATATCAGAAAACACCATGGATCAAAATCTAAAATATAATAGACAGCTAATGTTTTTGGTAGCAGCACTTTAACTTTCCTTTGGGTAAACAATGTTTCTTCTTGGCTTACTGTGGCTATCTTTATCTCTCCAAAAATATACATTTAAGATATTTGTAGTCAATCTCTCAATCTGCATCTCTAGGTAGACTGGCTACTTCGGGAATAGGCACAAGGTACTTGTTCATTCAGTAAGACTCGATTCAGGAGGCTGTACTGAAATAACTGGATAAGAGAATCTGTCTTCATTTCACAGAGCTGGCTAGAGGGCTGAACTGCCTCTGCATAGTCTCCAGGTAGAAAAGGTCTGACTAAATGAGATCGATCCAGAGGAAATCACAGCTGAGATGGAGATTCTGAACCTGGGAGACTCTGTTAAGTCCCTAAACTCACCTTACCTAAGGGCAATTCTCCCCAGTCTTCAGTGATATGAACTAGCAAATTTCCATTTTTGTTAAGCTAGTTGGAAGTGACTTTCTGTCTCTTATAACCAAAAACTCAAATGAGAAAAGTATAGCAAACATTGCATAAAGGTAGCAATTTTCCAGATATACAAATTATTTATATAAATCAATAAGAATATTAGTAAAGAAAAATGAGAAATAAAATGATTGAATAACAAACATGAAAATTGAAAATAATATCACATTAATAATCAAAGAAATACAATTAAAATGTATTTAAAATATCACATTTCACGTATAAAGTTTACTGAAAAGTTGTTACAAGTCATCCAGAATTGGAAGTGAGATGAGGAAAGACTGGCACTCTCAAGCACTACTCACAGGTGTGTATCTGTACAGATATCTTTCACAAAACATTGGATAATATATAGACACTTAAAGATTTGAACACTTCACTACAATAATCTCACATTCAGAAAATTATCCTAAGAATTATAAGGAACAGAGATAAAACATACATAAGAAACTTCAAAAATCATGTCATTAAAAATGGCATTTACACAGTTTCTTAAAAGCCCAGTAAAATATTTTCACAATATCCCTAAGTTCAAAAGGCAGTAAAGAAACTTACGACTATGACTATTTTAAAAATTAGGTAAATGTGGAGACAATGGAAGAAGATATGCCAAGCATTTATAATGACTACCACAGGGCTGCTGGATAATAGTTCTCTTTTTCTTACTACTGTTCTATAACACTCCTTACCACTCTGCCTGTAATAAGCACAATGTTGAAATCAAGAGAAACTTTAAAAATTCTTTTCATAGTTTTCAGCAGTATGTGAAATGTGACAGACTCCAAGGATACTCCCAGGAAGGGACTTCAGAGTAATGTGGATTCACAGCTCCCCTGACTTGGCTATCACAGTCACAGCACCTCTGACAGTCATTCGTCTTCTATTTGAAGAGCTGCCGTCATTCATCATCAAGACTTTCATCGTTCTCAGTGATGAACAGTTCTTCCTAGTGACTCAGCACCTTATGTTGATTTTCTTTTGTTGACTCACTCTTGCTAACGTCAAATCATTGATACTCTCTGAAGCAACAAAGACCATGCCTTGGGAAGATCATGGCTTTATCATCAGGCAGAAGACAGTTTAAATCTCAGCTAGCTAGAGCATGTACCTGTGAGATGATTCTGAGCAACTATCTGAACACTTCCTCATTTGTAAAATGGAGATAATGATACTCATCTCTCAGAGAAGTAACAGAAATCACAAGTTTAAATCCCCTTTCATGGTACATAGCAGACACTTACAGACTGTTAATTCTCTAAACTCTTATCTTGAGGCCTAGAACACAAGAATCTAAGGTTCTTGTTGAATGAATGGGTTTTCAAACAGCTGTGAGTCCACCCAAGCAATAATCCACCCTCCTTTTCCATCATGTCTTTAAGAATGTTGTGACATAATGTGAGGTGCTCTCTGGAATTTAGGCTATCTGATATTTCAGCTTTATGCCTTGAAGTACTGTACTAAAAAGAGTATGAAATCTAGTTTGCCAGCTGATGTTCCTCTGGAACCCATACTGCTCCCAGCGATCACAGTCCCCTCATAACTGCTCAGAAACCACCTACTTAAGAATCTAGTGAAGAATGATGCTTAGAACTAACATGAAAATTATCGGACCATGGCTTTTAAAATCCTTTCCCTTTTCTACTTTTTTCTTCATTTTGTATTTTTCATAGGTTCTGTGTTACATCTCAATGAACTTTCAAGGAAAGAAGGAAGCAATGAAAAAACTTTGGTGATAAAAGATAATCAGAAATCATATTTGTTGGTTCTTTGCCCCATGGGGGTGATAGATCAGGGCGATGTTGTTCTCTGCTTCCTCCCACTACTTGTGATTTGATTCCACCTGAATATATTGTCGCCTAGTTTTTCCAAGAGGAAGATGAATAGGAGCCATATGTGATTTTTGTTTTCTCTGTTGATAGTTATTATTGCACCAGCAACCCTTGAACAGTAGTTCCCACCCCTCTAGTCTTCATTTAGGATTTCTGGCAAGGTTCCTCTTCTCTGGGCCAACAGTTTTCCTTAAATGTAACAGGTGGGAAGAGATTTATCCCTACCTCACTGCGAGAAACACTACCAGAACTATGTGACGACATTCACGACAGGAGTTGTGCCACTACAAGGCAATGACAAATCCTGAAGCCTGTGGGAAAATGGTCCACCTCATCAAGAACATCAGCCCAAAGAAGGGAGGAAGAAGGCAACAGAGCACAGATCACCAAAGCTGTGTTCAGTATGCACCTCTGAAAGTGAAAATGAAACTGTAGCACAGAAGGACTTCTACAGACTTCTCTAGAAAGTGCAGTATTCCAAAGAGCCTGCCAAGAAAAGGTATTTCATGAATTATGTTGATAATAATTTGAAGAAAAAGAATATTTTCATAATATTTTCCTTTATTATTTGCAAGTATTACTACTTGGGTTATATTGAATCTCTAAGTTGATTGTAGTCTGGAAGACTTGAGAATTAAGATTATTATAAGCAAAAAATGGTTGAAAATTTGGCACTGTATTTTAACTGAGCTTTTTGATATCTTAGAACAAAGTAACATAGGAATTTTGGAAGAAAAGGAAGTTTTTGAGGATAGACTGCATATTTACAAAATTTGTACTATCTTGGAAGGCTAGTATTATATATTAATATGTTACTCTACAAAGCTAGTGTTTCTGACTGCTGTTATCCACGCAAATGTTTTAAGTTGTTTTTGTTTTTATTTCCACTGCTTAGTTGTTCTAACTCATTGCTCAAACTTCCTTGTGACAACTGAATAAATGAAAAGTTAGAGGTGTGTGACACAGAGTCACAGGTGTGTGATGCTCAGGTGAGATTTTTGTGATTTTTTTTTTTTTTTTTTTTTTGAGTCCAACAATGGATTTCCTATAATTTGTGGGGAAAATAAATTTGGCAGGTTCTATTTCAGAATATTCTCACTAAATATTTCATATTCAACTATTCATTTCAAAGTCCTAAAGAGATACTGGAAACCCTAAAGTGACAACTTTCCATTTGAATATTTCTGAGTTTCTTGGGAAACAAAGACCAAGGTGACTCTGCTGGTATAATACTGAAAAAGTAGAAACAAGTGCATTCAAAATGAAGTATTATTAGTTGGAAATTCAAAATATATCTGAATTATAATAATTAAAAAAAAAAAAGAACAAAGCATTGGACTGGAATGTCACATGCAGCTTGACTAAGGTACACAACTAACTGCTAAGCAAATAATGTGCACTTTCACCCCTAAGGATCTGGGATATGAGGTCAAACAAAACAGTCAAGGCCTTAAAATTTGGCTGTGGGAAATTTACTGCAACTAAATAGAGAAGAAAACAGTTGATCCCAAGGGAAGCAAGGAGATGGTAATGTAGGATGCAATTAAGAGCAGTGGCAAAGTAATTCGCCACTACTGCCTATTTTATCCATTCGCTCTTAGTAAAGGCGGCTGCAAGGAGAGGAACTGTCCTCCCTATACCATCACCTGGGGAATTCAGGGATTTCCAGCACAAAGACCCATCCGTTGAAGGGCGAAGTGACAAAGGATTCAGGGAGATTGGTTGGCTAATGGACAGGGGAATAAATTCTCCCAGAACGCTCCCTGTTGAAACCATTGGAAATGGAGTCACCCTTCAAATAATCTGTATGCCTGTTTCTTTTTTCCATTTTCAATTTATAATAACAATAACGACCTAGACATAGGACATTTCCTGGGCTTTAATGACTGTCTGAGGTTAATGGCCCTCAACTACACCTCAGGCCATCAACCCCTCCCAGTTGGTCATTAATCTCCAGGAAATATCCTGTTCCAGGGTCATTATTGTTTCAATATCAACTATACCTTAAAAGCTTTATGGATTCTGCAAATACAGATCTCTTGCCAATAGAGGTTATAAAACCTGTTTAGAATTCCAAAATTATCTTGAGTTTGACCTCTCAGAGATATTTTCTTCAAAACTAAAATTGGCTTTAGAAAACACTCAGCTTTATTTTTTTGGCTTATTTACATTTGCTTAGGGAAAAGAGTTATTAAATATTACAAGGAACCAAACAAAAAACAATTAATAGTGGAAACAAAAGGTCAAGTTTAAAGGGGAGCACCTTTTCTCCAGTATAGCAGCACAGTCCAATCTTAAAGAAGACACATTGTATGTGAAAACAACTCCCTATAATGACATGTGCTTAAAATGACCAAATTGCATTCCATGAACAGATTTTTCAAAACATAGCTCATTCTAAATTGTCTGTTTTCATTTTCATAGGAAATAACCTCAAGGTATACATTGATACTATAACAACAAGCATTTCTTCTGCTACAGAATATTCCATATAAGGAGGGACTGAGACTAGAATGGAAAACAACTTCTGGAAGGGGCAATAATTAAGATTCTGATTCAGCAGCAAAGGAAAAGATGGTTTCCTGGGAAGCCTTTGAGATCTAGAGAGCTAGTATAGGCAAAGGAGAGAGGTGGGTCAGATGTTTCGAAACAAGGAAATCCAAATAATGATAACAGGGCCATGCTCCATTAAACAGGAAAACCACAGAAACATGGGCACTTGGACAGCCAGGACCTTAGAGAGATGTGTAAGCACTAGATGGTCCCTGGCTTTGGGGAAGAACATAGGGTCAGAGATCCATGCATGAAGGTTCTAACAAGAGGACAGTCTAAATGCAGAATTAGTCAGAACTGCATCGCTGGGTTATGGGTCTAACACCTCAAAACTGAATAATAGGGTAGAACACTGGTCATAGGAATGAAGCAAAGGCTCAGGTGCCAGACCAAGAGCACAGAGTCAGAGAAAACAGAAAGGGAGGCTATTTTAGTCTACTCTAATACAGTATCATAGACCAGGTAACTTAAGCAACAGAAATTAACTTCTCATGGTTCTGGAGGCTGGAAGTCAAAAGATCAAGGCATCAGTCAATTCAATCCCTAGTGTGGGTCTTGCTGTGGTTTGGATATGGTTCAAGTGTGTCCTACAAGAGTTTATGTTATGGAAGCTAGGACCCAGGTGACAATGATGGGAGGAGGTAGCACCTTTATGATGTGGGACTTAGAGGAAGATAATTATGTTATTGGGTGTTGCTCTCAGATGGAATTAATGATAGTCTCATGAAGTGAGCTAGTTCTTACTTGAAGCAAGACTACTCCATGCTTGGCCCCTTCTGTATCGGCCAGTTGCCTTTCTATTTCTCTGTCATGTTATGATGTTTTCAAGAGGGTCCTCCATAAAGGTTGAACAGATCAGGCCTCTAAAACTGTGAGCTAAAGAAATCATTTTAAAATATGACATGAATAGTAAGGGCTACAGACATTCCATCTAGAGCACCCTCTGCCTAGACTCTGCCTAAGTCAGACTCCTCATCAGTGATATTGCCTGACATAGATGCTGAATCTTGGAGCTCTCAGGCTCTGGCACAAAAATACAAAGACTCCAACATTGCACTCCAACATTCCATTTCCAAAATGGGGGAAATTTTTTGTTTGAAATGCCACTTGAAGCTTTTATACTAGGTCATGAAAAATGTAGAAACTGTAAGGAATTGGATTTAAAGCAGGGAGAGGAAGAAAAGAACAATTTACTGAAATTTTTAAATGAACTTTTTATCAGACCAAACTGAGTCATTTAACTCATAAATAATGAAATGATGTGTTATTGTTTTCCTGCTTAACAGCTATGATAACACTTTCACAACAAAATCTAAAGGAGTTCATCACCAACCCCACTTTACAGGAACTGCTAAAAGGGAGTTCTTTAAGCTAAAATGAAAGGCTTCTCATTAATAACAAAAAAAGTAAGATTAAAAAAAAGCTCTGATATGTAATAGTCAAGGGTTGGGAATGTAGCTCAGTGATAGAGCTCTTGCCTAGCAAGCAAGAAGTTGTGGGTTCAGTCCACAGAAACACACACACACACACACACACACAGAGTAATAAACAGGAATATTCAGAATTCTCCAATAAGGACAAATACAAAGCAATTTTATTCCTACTAGGAAAGCTAAAAGGCAAAACTTTAAAATGACTATAACTTCAACAAATTCTTAAGAGATACAAATTACATAATATAAATTTTGAGATCAAAGTCTATAAGACAAGCTGGGCACAGTGGTACCTGCCTGTAATCCAACCAACTCAGGAGACTGAGGCAGATTCAGGAGATTGAGGCAGGAGGATCACAAGTTAGAAGCCAGTCTCAGCAATTTGGCAAGGCCCTAAGCAACTTAGCGAGAACCTATTTCAAAAAGTAAAAAGAGCTAAGATGTAGCTCAGTGGTAAAATGCCCCTAGTGTTAAATTTCCAATACCAAAAAAAAAAAAAAAAAAAAAAAAAAATCTATAAAGTAAGAGGGGAGGGAATGAAAGTGTAGACATGTACAGTTTCTGTGCAATTAAAGGCAAATTATCATTAGTTTAAATTAGCCTGTTTTTAAAATAAGATATTTTATGAAAACCTGATGGTAATCACAAAGCTAAAGTCTACAATAGTTGTACAAAATATAAAAAAGGATTGAAACTAACCTCAGAAAGTCAGCAATGAAGGAAGACAGTAAGACAAAAAGAAACTAAGGACCTATAAAAAAGTCAAAAATAAATTTTAAAATGTCTATAGGGAGCTCTTAACCATCAATAATTTTCTTGAATGTAAATGGACTGATTTATTCAACTAAAAAAACATTATCTGAATGGATTAAAAAAATCCAACCATATGCTACCTACAAGAGACTCGTTTCACCAATAAGGGCTTGCACAAAATCAAAGAACGGAAAAAGATATTCCACACAAATGCAAGCACAAAGAGCATAGGTAGCTAGAATTATAAAATATGTCTTAAAAACATTTTAAGATGAAAACTATAAAAAGAGACAAAAAACGTATTACATAGTGATAAAGGGGTTATTTCACCAAGAACACATAACAATTATTAAAAATACACACTGTTATGGTTTTGATATGAGGTGTCCCCCAAAAGCTCGTGTGTGAGACAACATGAAAAGGTTAGAGATGAAACGATTGGGTTATGATAGCTTTAACCCAATCAGTGCATTAATCCCCTGATGGGATTAACTGAGTGGTAACTGTAGGCTTGTAGGTGTGGCTGGAAGAGGTGGGTCCGTGAGGGCGTGCCTTTGAGGCATATATTTTGTCCCTGAAGGGAGCACACTCTCTTTCTGCTGGCATATTCCCAGCTGTTTTCCTCCTCCACACTCTTCTGCCATAATGTTCTACCTTACCTCAGGCCCCAAAGAATGGAGCTGGCTGTCTATGGACTGAGACCTCTGAAACTGAGAGCCCCCAAATTAAACTTTTCCTCCTTAAAATTTTCTTATCATGTCTTTGGATCACAATGACAAAAAAACTGACTAAAATACACATGCACATGACCAAAATACATTAAAAAAAATCATTAAATGAAAGATAGACCACAATGCTATAATAGTAGGGGAACTCAATACCCACTTTCAACAATATACAGATCATTTATAAGAAACTTTGGCTTGAATCACATTTGAAACCAAATTGACCTAACAGACACATACAGAATGTTCCATTCAAGCAACAGAATACACATTTTTCTTAGTCCACTGGAACATTCTCTAAGATAGGTTCCAAAACAAATCTTAACAAATTTAAGGGGATTGAATCATATCATGTTATCTCATTTCAAATCATAATGACATGAAACTAGAAATCAATTAATAGGAGAAATCTTGGAAAATAATCAAATATGTGGAAATTATACCTCATGGTCCTAAACAATAAATGAGTTATGAAAGAAATTAAAAGGGAAATTTAAAAAAATTCCTTGAGACAAACAAAAATGGAAATGCAACATACCAATACTTATGGGGTGCAATAAAATCAGGGAAATGTATTGTGGTAAACAACATCAAAACAGGGGAATAATTACAAATAAGTAGTCTAGCATTACACTTCAAGGAACTAGAAAAAGAAGAACAAACTAAGCCATAGTTAGCAAAAGAAGGAAAAATCAAAGTGGATAAAAACTAGAAGCTTAGAAAAACAATAGAAAAAAAATTAAGCAGGGTGTGGTGGCATCCCAGGAGGTTGAGGCAGGAAAATCACAAGTTCAAAGCCAGCCTCAGTAACTTAGCGAGGCACTAAGCAACTTGTGAGACCCTGACTCAAAATTAAAAACTTCAAAAAAAAGGGCTGGGAACATTCACTAGAAAAAAGATAGCCTATTCAACAAATGATGGGTAAATTGGAAATCCACATGTATCAAAATGAAATTAAATCCCTATCTCTCACCCTGCACAAAACTCAACTCAAAGCGGATCAAAGACTTAGGCGCTAGACCAGAGACTCTGTGCCTAATGGGAAAAAAAGTAGACCCAAATCTTCAACAAGTCAGTTTAGGATCTGACTTCTTTAACAAGATTCCTAAAGCACAAGAAGTAAAGTCAAGAATCAATAATTTGGGCAGATTCAAACTAAAAAGTTTCTTCTCAGCAAAGGAAACAACCAATAATGTGAAGAGAGAGCCTATAAATTGGGAGAAAATCTTTACCACATGCACCTCAGACAGAGCACTAATCTCAAGGATATACATAAAGAAGTCAAAAAACTTGACAGCAAAAAAAAAACAAAAAACAAAAAAATAAATAGCCCAATCAATAAATGGACTAAGGAACTGCACAGACACTTCACAGAAGAAGAAATACAGTCAACATATATATGAAAAAATGCTCAACCTCTTTATCGACTAGAGAAATGCAAATCAAAACTACTCTAAAAGATTTCATCTCATCCCAGTCAGAAGGGCAATTATCAAGAATACAAACAACTACAAATGTTGGAGGGAATGTGAGGAAAAAGATACACTCATATATTGCTGGTAGGGCTGAAAATTGGTGCAACCACTGTGAAACGCAGTGTGGAGATTCCTCAGAATACTTGGAATGGAACCACCATTTGACCCAGTTATCCCACTCCTCGGTTTATATCCAAAGGAGTTAAAATCAGCCTATTATAGTGATGCAGCTACATCAATATTTATAGCAGCTCAATTCACAATAGCTAAACTATGGAACCAACCTCAATGCCCTTCAACAGATGAATGGATAAAAAAGATGTGAGATATATATATACACACACATACATACACATATATATGATGAAATATTACTCAGCCGTGAAGAAGAATAAAATGATGGCATTTGCCAATAAATGGATGGAGCTGGAGAATATCATGCTAAGTGAAATAAGCCAATCCCAAAAAATCAAAAGCCAAATGTTTTCTCTGATAGGCAGACACTAATTTGCAATGCAGGGGAGGGGGTCCTAGGGAAGAATACAGTTACTTTAGGTAGAGGTGAGTGAAGGGAGGGGAGGGGTGTGGATATGGGAAGGATAGTAGAATGAATCAGACATTATTACCCTATGTATATATATAACTATATAACTGGTGGAATTCTACATCTTTTATAGCCAGAAAAATGAGAAATTATACTCCATTATATATGATATATCAGAGTGCATTCTACTGTCATGTATAACTAATTAAAACAAATTTTTAAAAATTTTAGAAAATTCTGGAGATGTGACTCAGTGTTTAAGTGCCCCTGAATTCAATCCCTGGTACCCAAAAATAAATATGTATATATCAACAACACTAAAAGTTGGTTTTTTGAAAAGATAGCAAAATTGACAAACCCTTAGCTAGACTAGAAAAAAAAGACAGACTATTCAAATAAATAAGATCAGAAATGCAAAAGGAAACATTACAACTGGTACAACCCAGTAGTAAGAAACTTCCGTGAACGATTATATGCCAATGAATTGGATAACCTAGAAGAAATGGATAAATTTCTATACATGTACAGTCTACTAAAACTAAGTTATGAAGAAATAGAAAATCTGATCATACCAGTAACAAGCAAGGAGACTGAATCAGTATTACAAAATCTCCCATAAACAAAAAGCCCAGGATCACAAGGTTTTGCTACTGAATTTTACCAAATTAAAGAAACAGCCACAGCTAAAAGAAAATAAAGACAATCCATGCATCTGACAAGAAGTTAATATCAAAAATATGTAAGGAACTCAAACAACTCAATTGCAAGAAAAAGATAATGCAATTTAAAATGGATGAAATACCTGAACAGACATTTTTCAAAAGAAGAAATACCAACGGCTGATAGGTACATGAAAAAATACTTGGTGTCATTAATCATCAGGGTAACCAAACTAAATGATATCTACATTAAAATAATGATATCTACATTAAAATGATATATACAATGAGATGTTATCTCAACCTGTTAGAATGACTTTTATCAAAAAAATGAAAGATAACAAGCGTTAGGACAAAGATAAAAGTGAACTCTTACACATTATTGGCAGGGATATAAATTAACACAGGTATTTTGGGAAATGGTAAGAAAGTTCCTCAAAAAAACCCAAAAAACATAAAACTAACATATGATCCAGTAATCCCATGGATGTGTATCCAAAGGAACTTAAATCAACCTATCTAAACAATATCTTCAGGTTCATATGCATTGTTGTATTATTCACAATAGTCAAGATAGAGAAACAACCTAGATGTTTATCAATGGATGAATGAATAAGAAAAATGCATATATACAAAAATAGGATGCTATTCAGACTTAAAAGGGGGGGAATCCTGTCATTCATGACAACATGGGTGAACTTGGAAGACATTATGCTAAGTTAAACAAGCCAGATAGAGAAAGATAGATACTGCATGATTTCCTGAGGAATATAATGAAGTTAAGCCAATGGAAGTAGAAAGCTGAACAATACTGAAGTGATAGGGTTGGGAGGGTGGGAAGCTGTGGATCCAAGACAGCAAAGTTTCAGAAAGACAGGGAACTTCAACATCCATTGCACAGCACTGTGACTATAATCAGTAACCATGTATTCTATTTTTCAAAATAAGTAAAAGAGTAAATGTCAAATTTCCCACCATAAAAAAAATGATAGGGGCTGGGGCTGCAGCTCAATGGTACAGCACTTACTTCTCATGTGTGAGACACTGGGTTCAATCCTCAGCACCACATAAAAAATAAAGATACCATGTCCATCTACAACTAAAAACACATTAAAAAAAAAAATAAACAAGGTGTGTGTGTGTGAGTGAGAGAGAGACAGAGAGAGAGAGGGATACAGTGTTTCCCATAAATGTATACAATCATAATTTTTCAATCAAAAAATAATGTTTTAACAATAAAATAAGTAAATAAATTTGAACCAAAATTGGATGGGCAATTTCTTTAGAGGGTTGTGCTTGAGTCTACATTCCCAGAGGGGAAAGGTAAGAGGACTGCCCCACCCAGGTAAGCCCCCCCAAACAGAAGTGCCAAAGGAAAGGCAGAATCCCAGAGAGCTGTGCAGACTCTGTGCTCTTGGCTTTGAAGGTGAAGGAAGGGGCCATGAGCCAGGAACACAGAGGCCTTTAGAAGCTGGAAAAGGCAAGGAAACAGTCTTTACTACAGCCTCCAGAGGACTGCAGCTCTACCAACATCTTGATTTTGCCCCGTTGAGAACCATGTCAGGTTCCTGATTTCCAGAACTGTAATAATAATAAATTTGTGTTGTGTTTCCATGTTGGTGGTAATTTGTCATAGCAGCAAATGGAAAATAAAACACAAGAAAAAGGTTTCAGGGAGCCTAGTATGTGTCCTCAAAAACTTAGAGATGACTGGGGACTGCTGTCTTAACTCTCATCTAGAAAATCTGAGGGCATGACACAGTTAGCTAACTGATCTGACAGCAGAGTAGAAGCATGGGTTGGTCTGCATTCCAAAGCCTGTTCAGACAAAGCATAGGTCAATGTGTGCTGACCACATAGGACTGACTCAGGTGTAAAGCCACCTGCAAGGACAGCTTCATGGACATGGGACTTGTGAAGTCACAGAGAAAAGAGCATTCAGAAGAAATCTGTGTTTGCTTTAATGTTCTGTGTCTCTGGCTTGAATTCCTCTTTTCTTTTGCAGGGCTAGGGAATAAACCTGGGGCTTTGCATAACCCTAACATTCTCCTGCCTAGTAGGCATATGAAATCATAGCCAACTAGGCAAGTGTCCCGCCACTTAGCTACACCCTCAACTCTGAAATTCCTAATTGTTTTTTTAACAAGGTGCTCTGTATTTCCATTTTGCACTGGGTCCTGCTAATTATGTATCCTGTCCCGATTGCCAAGAAAAACAAAAGATGAGCAAAGAGAAGCTACCAGAATGGCAAAGTCTTAGTGGCTGAGGAAGAAGCAAGTGAAGAGCTTAGATTAGACACATAATTGTCCAGGTCAGAGCAAGAGGACCCAGTACATCATGACAGTGGTTGGGAAAACTCTAAAACATTCATAAGAGCATCCACAGACACAGAATCAAGTTCAAGCACTAAGCAGGCTCTGAGGAACAGGGTGGCAGTACTCAATATTAGATAGGCAAGAGTTTAGAGTTCCCCTTTCCTCTCTGTTTTAATCAGCTTTTTCATTGTTGTGACCAAAAGACCTGAGAAGAACAATTTTAGAGGAAAATAAATCTTATTTGGCACTCACAGTTTCAGAGATCTCATTCCACAGACAGTCAACTCCATCCTTCTAGGTGGAAGGCGGAAGGGCGTGACAGAGGTAAGCAGTCAGGACTGGGCAATCAGTAAGCACTTACAGGGACAAAATAAAATATAAACCCTCAAAGGCATGCCTTCAGTGACCCACCCCTTCCAGCCACACCCTACCTGCGTATGGTTACCACCCAGTTAATCCCCCTCAGAGGATTAATTCGCTGATTGGGTTAAAACTCTTGCAACCCAATCATTTCATCTCTAAACCTTCTCACATTATCCCATATAGTTTCTCTTGTGCCGGCTAGCTCATATGTGGGGTAAGAGCACAGTCAAGACCCAGACTCCAGGAGATGGGTGGAAGCAGGCTTGTGGTGAGCAGCCAGCAAACTCGTTTATTGCAGGAACAGCTATACATTTTATAGGTTTCTTGCCCAATCACAATGTGCCACAGGGGATCAGACCACCAGGTTCCTACACGGGTTCCCTTGGTAACATTGAGTCAACTTGGGGCAGTTTACTTTCCTAGGTAGCCGAAGCAGAACGCTCCTCCCTGCAAGTTTTCCTTATACACTTGAGACGTTCACTGCTGCCAGCCAAGAACTAGGATTTCTCCCAACATTCCCACACTTGAGCTTTTTGGGGGCACCTCATCTCTAAATCATAACATTCTCCAACCTGGTAGGCATATGAAATCATAACCAGCTTGCTGGAGAGGAGTCCATGTACTTCACATGGAAAGAGATGTCAATAAAGTCTCCTTCCCCAGTTGCAGCCTTTCCATCTGTAATGGGCTTCAGCAGCCAGAGGACAGAAGCCTCAACCTTAACCCATGTTCAGACTTTTGATTAGTGCATGGTACTGCACTCTCTGATTGCTGAATGGTAACATAATTTTGTAATTGGAAGTATCCAGAGAAAGGTCATGGGATTGCCAATTTCCATTTGGAGAAAGAATCAGCACCAACTAATTCTTAAAGAACAAAAGGAGACCAAACAACCTATGGTTAATATTTGTTCCAGGCAATGATTATATAACCAGGTCAAAGTGGAAAAGCCAAGAATAAAAATTCTCATCTTAAGTGTGAAAGACAGCATGAATATAAAACATTCAGAAGTGTCTTTACAAACCAGACAGAATAAACAAATAAAAAGGAATGGAAAAACACTCCACTATGCAATATTCAGTGGGAAAAATGCATAATAAAAGCTTGAGTTTTTATTCCAAATAAAATCATAAAATAGTATTATCTCCCCTTTGATGTCTGATCTTAATGCACAGTATAGACAAGTGCTGGGGACTTCTTCATTCCATCCACCCTTCACTTCCCCAGAATTATATTTCTTAGATATAGTGCTCCTCGCCAGGCAGAGCTGGCCCCTCTCTATCTTGCCATGCCATATATGCTCTAGGGCACCAATTCCCATACTTCAGTCATTCACAAGTATTTGCTGCATTCATGTTCACCAGGAATAAGTAGCAATTTAAGATTTTTCTACAAAACAAGTATTGTTTTTGCTTAAATGAAAGTTATTCTTGAATCTGACCTAACCTTCCTATGTACATATATGAATATACCACAGTGAATCTCACAATTATATTTATCCATAAGACATTAATTTTAAAAAACATAAATAAACAGTAGAAAGATCTGTAGAGTAGAGGGAATGGAACACAGGGAGGGAGGAGGGGAGGAATAGGGTAAGTACTGGGGACTGAATTATAGCAAATTATATTCCATTCTTTTATAATGACCTCAAAATAAATCTCTGTGATATATATAACTAAAAAGAACCAATAAAAATTAATTAATTAAAAGTTATTCTAAACAATATCTTTAAATTTTAAAGCACTACCTGTAGTTTTACTAAATATATAACTCTTACTATTAAAATTCATTTTAAAATTAAAAGTCTTACATCTGGGTCCCACATAAAACCATCTGTTTTAGTCAGCTTTTTCACTGCTGCAACTAAAGGACCTGACCAGCACAATTGTAGAGGAGGAAAAGTTTATTTGGGGGCTCCCAGTTTTAGACGTCTCAATCCATAGACAGCAGGTTCTATTCCTCAGGGCTCCAGGTGAGGCTAAACATCATGGCGGAAGAGTATAACAGAGGGAAGTGGCTCACATGATGATCAGAAAGCAGAGAAAGAGAGAGACTCCATATGGAGAGTGGTGACAGAGAATTGGGAGAGAAGTGACTGAGATTGGGGGTCTCTGATAACCTGGTGCTACCTGCAAAATTTTCTTTGCAAGGGCACAGGATACCTAACTGCCATGGTAACGCCCTGCCTGAGGAGGCTCTATGCAAGAGTCTTATCAACTTGGACCTGGATCTCAGGCACATAGTTCCCAGGGATAGAGGAATTCTCATGTCAGACAACCACAATGTTTCACCGGCTCTGCTACTCCTGGGCCTGCCCACTTAACAGTAACTTTAAACAATGGACCTCCTTGAGCCCTACACAAAGTTCCTAACATCCATATTGCAACTGTGGAAAAGCTGTATAGCTGTTTCTAGTTCCGTAACTTTCCAGAGTACAAAGAATAATGCTTGCATAGTCTTTAACCTGATAATGAGACATATATTAAGATTGCTGCCATGACCTTTTAGATATGCTTCTCCGTCAGAGAGCAACACTCCACCTCATCCTAGCTTTATCTTCATATCTGTGTGTGAGTTTATTTTCTAATCCCCCATTGTCCCTCACCTGTACGGTGAGTTTGGCTGTGCTGGATGCGGCAACTCCACTCTCTGGATACAAAATATATACCCCATAGCCATGCCCCCAATGAACTACACCCTCCAGCCACACTCCACCTGCCTCTAGTTACCACTCAGTTAATCCCATCAGTGATAAGTTCACTGATTAGGTTAATGTTACAACCCAATCATTTCTCCTCCAAACCTTCTTGCCTTGTCTCACATGTGAGCTTTTGGGGGACACCTCATAACCAAACCATAATACCATCTGTTATTACACCTCAGTTGTCCACGTAACACAGCTGTGGGTGTACTTTTCTACACATTAGTGAATTTTTTACTCTTCACTGAGCACACTGTACTTTGAACCTGCCATTTCCCTGCACTTAGAATGTCTGTCCCATTAGCTGGTAGTTATTTCCTCCCTTCAGAATTCAACTCAACCCAAAGTCACCACCCTCTGAAGTTCCCCAAAGTCACTAAAGCTAGAGACTCCTCTGCATCCTGAGCACTCTCTACCTTCCTCCACCATGACCTTTAACCCTCTGTAGGGTGATGATTTTGGGGTGCTCAAAAAAATGTCAAATGAAGATAATGGAATACATAGCTAAGCTAATGAGTGACCACTTATAAATATCCAAGCTTAATTTTACTTCAGTTAAATAAGACATTTCAAACTCTGAGTATAATTATCTAATGGGATTGTTAAGTAAATCTAAATGACAGTGGTTTCCATATATGATAGAGGGGACAGAGAGAAGACTTAAGAGTATAGTTGTATGAAATATCAGTGTGATTTTTTTTTTCAAGTGCTGGGGTCAAATGCAGGGCCTAGGGCTAAGTACATGCTCTCACACTGAACTATACTCCCAGCCCCCAGTAAGAATATTTTACGAGTTTGCACACAGAGGCTCTAATCATCTTTTTGAGGAACGTTTTGTTTAATGATCTCTTTCTAATTGCAAATGTAAAAAATAAAAGCTAGGCAAGAATTTAAAATAAAGCAAAGATCAATTAAAGTAGCTACCAAGCATTGGTTGCCTCAGAAAAAATGATCCTATTGAAAACAAAAAAAAATAGGTCGCTAATATAAAGGGTACACTGAATAACTGCTCCATGATACAATAATAACAACTCCATGCTACAGTTGAGGAAACACCCTTTTTCTATTTCACTTTTTCAGACTCACAGAAGAACGAACCAGAAAATGCTGAGAAGTGCCATCATATATATAGAAGATTTTTGATCTTTACTTTGAATCCCCACCAAACATTGTCTTCCTCTTGTCCTCATTTTTCTCATCTTTTTTATTTTGATACATATTCAAAGATGGTAAATATCTTTTAACATTTTGCCTATGCTGAAAAATGCAATGACTATGCAAACATCCTTTTTGAGATGAAGGGTAGGGATTGAATCCAGGGCCTCATGTTTGCTAAGCACATGCTCGACCACTGAGCAAAACCCCTAGTTCCCCACGAACATATTCTTTGAAGTACTTTTATCAGAGATGAAGGGAACAAACTGAATGTTCATAAATTCAACCATGGTTAAATATTCATTGAGTATTTAATGTGATCCAAGCGCTGGGGTAAAAAGAAAATTCAGGCACTGGTAAGAAATGAGGTTTATTCCCCCACCAAAAGTCCTAACCCCAGTAATTCAGAATGTGACCATTCCTGGAGGCAAGGCCTTTAAAGAGGCAATTAAGTAAAAATGAGTTCTTCCAGATGGGTTATCCAACATGACTGGTGTTCTTATAAGAGAAGAAAATGAGGATATAGACACATCCCACGATCATGTGAGGAGACAGGAAAAAAGTTGTACAAATAACAGAAAGACCTCAGAAGAAACAACCCTATGGATGCTGAGCTCTTGGACCTACTACTTCCAGAACTGTGAGGAAAGAAATTTCTGTTTAAGCCTATGGTACACAAAGTACTGTGGTACTTTGTCATGGTAGTCCTAGCAAACTCAAGCAGGCAACTCCAGGCCCTCAAAGCTTAAGTCTAATTGAGGAGACACATATGTAACAGATAAGTGCTATAGTTAAAAAAAAAAAAAAGGTTAAGTAAATAACAAATATTAGTAACAACAGAATTTTGTGCAGTCATTGAAATAATTCTAGAGTGTTTTTAGCAACCTGGGAAATGTTTATAAAAATGTTAAATGAAAAGGAAAACCCAGTTATTCTGTGATAACTTTAAGAAATTAGTTAATAGACAAAGAATAAAAGAAAACACAAAAAAATAATTTTTTGCTATGAGTAAGATCCTTGATGAATTTTCATCTTTTAGTTCTTTATTGCTTCAATGAGAGCAATGATTCAACAGATTTTAAAACATCTAATTTTAAAAGAAAACATGTATAATTTTGCCAAACTACCATCATTTATTGGATATCAAATTTTATTAAATCTTAATTTTGACTTGTAATTAAAGAAAAAAAAACCTGGGTCAAGTGAGAATATTAGCTAGTGGGTACATATTCTCTCTGTGTCTCTGTATTTTACTTCCCAGTGTAGTTCAAGTTTCTGTTTTTGAAAATGCTAAGGGAGTTGTATTCTGAAAGGAATTTCAAAGAAATTTTTGGGACCTAAAGTTTGTTCAAAAATAATCACTAAGAATAAGGCAAGAAATAGAGAAAATAGCATATTTGAATGTGGATTTGAGGAACTATAATCTAAAATGAGGTTCTAGAGCCTCACCTGGCAGTGCATCTAAAACCAGGCTCACTTATAAATATATATATATACTTGTTTATAATATTTATATTTATATACACACACACACACATATACATATCCAAATCAAATTTGCATTCAAAATAAGATCAGGCGAAGTAAGCAGAGGAAATAGCTCTTCATTCCCTCACACAGCGGGAGGGACCCAAGCCTGGGCAATTTCTACAAAGGGCTCAGATGGAACTGACCAGCAAAAATGCAAAGGCCCAGCAGAGCTAGAGGGTCCAACCTGGAACAGAGCAGGTGTTTCCCAGAAAGTTCTACACAACTACAGCTTTCCCAGGCAGCAGTGAAACGGACAGTGATTCTCAGCCACACTTCCACACAAGGCAGAGCCTGGCATAGAAAAGTTAACAAGGGAAACAGCTGCTCCAAAGCTGCCCTAGGTGTTAATCAAGCCATCTCCCAAACTGCAGGAAGGCTTATATCAAAGACCTTAATTTGCCCCAAAGGTCCTGTTTTTACCTTGATTTAACAATTCTCACTGGTAGCAATCTGTTGCCCTCAGCCATGCGAGGCCCCAGGCCTCAGGTTCTGCTGCTCCTGCCAGCTTGCCTTTGGTAGCCCCTCAAGGAGAAAAGCTCCCCAGGAAGGAAATGGAGCTTTATTTTTATCCCAGTTAAAGTCCCTATCCAATCCATTAACAGCTAGATAACCTTGGTCCAGGGCATTTCCTGGAGAAGCTATAACCAGCTGGGGTTAATGAACTCTCCCTACCATTAATTCCTAGGAGAGGCCATTGGCCTGAATTGTTACTTAATTACTCTTCTGTGTACAGCTTCATAAAGCAATGAAATGCCTTCTTTCAGGAAGAAGGGAGATGGTAATGGGGGTCATCAGAGGCCATTAATTTTACAAATAGTTTGTTAGAAACTACAGTATGTTAAGAAGTCACTCTGGCTCACAAATCAACTCAATGTGCTCCTCATTAAGTGAAGAACTGAAACTTCACAGTTTTCTGTGACTTGGACTCACAAAAAGTTTCAAATTGTACAGAATCTGGCCAAAAGGTATATCCGTTCAGGTTATAGATATATATTCTTTATATTCTATAACTGATCTCCTAAAGTTGGCAAGAAAAAACCCCATTGAGCGAATCCAAGATAACACAGATGTTTGTAATAAAAATCTCTTTCAGGTAATTTTTCCAAGTTGTAGAACAATTCTCCCTCTGCAGAACTCTCCTCTTTCCAGACTGGTGGCAGGTGCAGGGAAAAGCTCCACACCTGTCAGTCCTTGCAGTGAAAGCTTCCATCCTCACGTCTCCTCCTGGAGCTCCTGCATCTGCTGGACTCTGTCCACGCTGGCATGCCCCAAAGTCTTTTCTTGTCCACCAAGCCTTGTCACACATCTATAGTGCACTTTCAGGTTTGGGAATGTCACAGGAGAAGAGATGTCTCTAGAAAATGGTCCAAGAAGTTCCCAGAAGGGAGGGGGAACTCAACTCAGGAGCAGTGGGTTTCTTGACATACATGATGGAAAAGAATTTTCGCACATGCCAGTCAAAGGCACAGACAGAGGTTTATTTAGGAAAGTAGATACACATTCAAGAGAGAATGGGAGCCATCTGGAGAATGAGAAGCCCCTTCTTGGGCCAAGGGTCCAATATTTAGAGAACGGCTGTAGTTAGGGGCCAGACTGGAGGTGAAGCCAGAATGGAGCCACTCAATTTCATGCATTTTCCCTAGGCTTGCACATTTCCCTCACTTTACAAGGGCGTGGGCCAAGGACAAGTCACTCAAAATTTACAACTGTTTTCTGCATCTCCATGTCTCTTGGACATTTCCTTAAGACTCAG
This sequence comes from Sciurus vulgaris, assembly GCF_902686455.1. Taxonomy (NCBI): domain Eukaryota; kingdom Metazoa; phylum Chordata; class Mammalia; order Rodentia; family Sciuridae; genus Sciurus; species Sciurus vulgaris. Next base: position 87,603,742 of record NC_136462.1, read on the forward strand.
TATATCTCTCTCCTTATCCTGAATCCCTATCTCAGGAATGTTCAGCCACCTTCTCTATATAATCCAATTTAAAATTGCAAAATACACACACACACACACACACACACACACACACACACACCACCTTTCCTTTCACTCTCTTCACTTGTTTCTTCACAGCATTCTCCTTCTAATATGAAATAAAATTAATTCACTTGCTTATTCTGTGAATGTCACCCTTGCATCCCTTCACAACCACTACCATCACTACCACCGCACACACATACGCCTTGGAGTATAAACTCCACAAGGGCAGGTGTTCTGTTCACTCTTTCTCCCTACTGTTTATAATAGTGCCTGGCAGACAGGTGATCTTTCAGTGTTTTGATGTTTGCTGAATGAATGAGTAGTTAGACTCATTCTGCTAGCCACAACACCCAGAATTCTCATTTTAGTCACAGTTGAAAAGAATAAAGCCAGAGAAATAAAAGATGGGCTTCCCCTTTGTATGACCTAGAAGTTAGATCCACTGAACCTACAGCTGCTTAGGGTGAACTTGACCATGAAAGTCAGGCACTCATGGAAGAAGCACTGACTCTGCACAAATGGTGAGAATCTGATGCCACATTCCATTGTGACATGCTGCCCCACCCATCCAATGGCAATGGCAGAATCATGGCATCCTCAGAAGGTTCTGAGATTCTATTGGATGATTCCAGTGGGAAAAGATTAGACTCTTCAGAAGCTAATTGACTAGGGCAGGATCAGGAAGACAATATACACCAGAAGGAAGGTAGAGTTGTAGAAGAAATAGAGAAAAAGAGAAAACCAAGGGACTGAGAGAGACAAATAATTTACTTCAACTTGCTTTTCCAAGCCCTCTTTAATAATCTCTTTAAAAATTTTAATATCTGGAAACTCTTGTGAGGCCAGGTAAGAGAGCAGAGATGACTATTCAGGGCAGTGATGCACATACATCCATGCCCTTGGGGCCTTAAGGAAAGCAACTGCATTTAGAGAAAAAGGGACTTAAGAACAATTGATAACCTCTATTTCTTCCTAGATCTTGTATAAGTTTCAAAATGGATCTGTATGCTAAGCCATCGTGAACGTATCTGCTGGCAGGATGTATGTTGGATTTTCCAGCATTGTCCCCGCATCCACACGGTTTCCTTACTCAGGCAGAAGAAACAGGGCTTTGTTGTGGCCAAATTAGGGGTATTGGAGGGAGAAAACCAGTTAGTTCCTATTTGGGGGAACCCCATCTCACTGTGCTCCATGAATGGATCTGTTTCCAAAATTCATTAGAAATATCTCTACTGGAATTTTAGGTAATCTACAATGGAAGAATGCAAGGAAGATCAGCTAGATTATGAGTAAGTAATTGTGATTATGAAGGCTCCATCCAGGCATCAAGATGTGAAGCAGTTTTGCTAGTGAAACCTTCATTTGTCTTCTACACTCCCTTTCCCTTCTGCTTCCCTCCATCCATTTACACTACACCCTTCCCAAGTACTTCATTCCTTCATTTAGCAGTAACTATTGTAACTTCCCCATCCAAGTCAGTTCTCCCAAGATAGGACTTTATTTTCCAATATCATACTTCATTCCTACTCAAAACAAAAGTCCCGGATGGCCTTCATACCCTATTTCTGGTTAAATACTTCAGAGACAGATGATGAATCAATTTACATAAAAGAAAAGTTTATTGGAAGACTCCCATGGGCCAGGTACCCTTTCTAGACAATTCCAAAGTTACCATCATCTCATTCAAATGTATTTCAAAACAAGATATTTATATTCTGTACCAGGAGCAAATCTGTATGTGGTCAATGGAATGGCTCTCATGGTAGAGTCTCACACATTCTGGTAGGCAAGTGGAAAAGAAGTGGAGGTAGGAGGAAGGGGAAAGACAAGCCCTACCATGCTGTTGGAGATCTCATTTGTCTCTGTGTAAATCCAGTCCAGCCAGATCTGATAAACCAGGTGCCTAGATAAAAATACTTAATAAAAGTGTATTGCATGAGCAGGCTTTGTGAACAATTTAAGAAAAGGTTGCCAAGGGAAACAATTCTCTCCAATATAAGAGCCTATTTAAGGAAGTAAAGCTTCTCATTAAACCAGAGTGGAGGTGCATTATTATCTTGAGCATTTAGGAGTAGAAAGCCTAGGAAAGCTGTCCCTTGAGAATTATTGAAACAAATTGTGAAGCATGATTTGAGAAATATAATTTCTCAAGAATGAAAAATATGCTCCCAGAAAAAGCAAGATTGATGAACTACTTATCTTCTAGATATTCCCTTTGGTTCAATGACTATTGATCTTAAAATAACTGGCCCTTGTTCATTTTGGGGCTGAGTCTATAGGTCAGAGAAAATGGAAATCTTAAGATTGGCCCAGTCAAAGAGGAATATTATCAGTTTGAACATGGACCTTGAAAAGGATATGCAGAGAATAGATGAAGCAAATCAGGAACTTCTTCTCAAAATCCAAGAGAAAGAAACTGAGATTCAGAGGTGAGTATTAGAGTTTCAGGAGGAAAGTCTTCACTCCAAAGAGAGGGGTGGAGAAGAAGAAACAAAACTGAACTTTCCTACTTGCTCTGGGGACATGTAGCTTGTGAAACAAAAAATTTCTTCTCTTTTTGGTATGTCTGAGGCTGGAACACAGAAATGTAGCAAGCTTCAAATAGATTACTTAAGAACTGGATAATATTTACCAAAGTTGGGAGGACATTAGGGTGTTGGGCCTGGGAATCAGTCAGATCTTACTCTTCAGTCTTTGGAATTCAATCTAATTCTATGGATCCAGTAAAGAAGGATTTCCAACTTGTATATCATCACTGAAGTTCCCTTCTAACTGGTGTCTGTGTTTTATCAGTTCTGAAACTGCCAATCATGGGTCCTTACAGAGCGTGCTTGTGTCATCCAGGCTGGAAAATGAGGTCACCCAGACCAGAGATGCTGCAGAAGATGAGGAGTGGGAGAAGGAAAACTGTGCCACCATAGAAAGGGAAAAAGCCTTGCAGGAGGTGGAGGAAGAAACAGCCAGACTTGTAAGTGGGAAACGAGGAAACACCATTCAATAGGTCTCATTCCCAAGCCTATCCTTCATCGACTGTCAGCTGAGCTGGTCTCCCCTTTTCACACATGATGAATTGTTAACTCAAAAATTCACGTCCATGCTTGCAAGGGAACGTGTGGAAGGCAGGGTTTCTCTGATGATGGTGAATATTGGGAAGCCCCACAGGTTGGCATCTATATCCCTGGTGAGCTGGTGTATACTTCACCTTCGTTTGATCTCAAGATCTACTTACGTTATGCAAGTAAGATTGGGTTACTGCAGGAAAACATTACTGGGGCGAAATGAACAGTCAGCTGAATAAGAACAAATGGTGGTGTACACCTACAGACTTACATCTCTGCTTTCTCCCCCTAGGAAAGGAAGAATGAGACTCTGGTCCACAGTATAACAGAACTTCAAAGAAAGGTGGGGTGGGGCTCCATGTTCCCAGTACCCTCAAGCATCCCCTTTCAGCAAGGAGGCAAGGGAGGGAAAATGATCGTGAAGGAACCCATGTGTCAAAGAGGCCTAAGCTTGGAGTAGGTACCACCTCTGACCCACTGTCCAAAGGCCAAGGCTCATGACCTAAATGCCATGGATTTTCTCTGCAAGCATGAGGTGAAAAGAGTGAATGAGGTATTTAGAGATCCCATGAATTCTTCATTCTATCCCAAGAAAATGGATTCCAGCTGACATGTCGTGACTGGGATCTTTATGATGAGAGGTTATTTTTACTTCCAATGGAGAGTTTAAAACACACAACTAACTTAAGCCCCAAAGATGTCCTCTTATTTCTCCAACGATTTCCTCCATCTCAACCCCTCTTCAGATTGCACAGGGCTTTCTAGGATTACCCTGCTCTCTGACTCAGGCCTGCAACCCTGAGTAGCCCAGCAAGTCCTCTTGCCTTGAGTGGACACTAGCTCTGCTGAACAACACAAAGTGGGAAGGAGATAGAGGTAGAGCAGAGGTATGTCCGTGGGACACTAGGTATTTCCCAAGGGACCATCTCCCGGCAGCTTTCATCAAACCAAAGTGACTGATTCACACCCACTAGAGGGTGCCTTTGTTTTCATTAATCAAACGCATGCTTTTATTTGAGATGTATTTCTTATTCAAAACTACAGCTTACCAGGAAATCCCGAAAGAAAAACAGGCAAGAAGAAGGCGACCAGGATGGAACCCCAGAAGAGTCAAAGGTAAATGAAAAAGAAATCCTGAATGGGTTTGGACCACAAAATAAGCTACCAAGTTGGAAACAGTTGTCAAAATCTTGATAAATTATTTGTATTTTTTTGTTCATATACAGCTTAAGCCTGAGCCACTGAGTGCCAATCTTTCCTCCTTTGCCCCTAGTAAAGAATTTTTGATGCCTGAATTTTTTGTTCTCTCTTCTATTAGAAAGAACATGGCAGTCCCCCATTCTCCACACACACACACACACACACACAAAAAAAAAAAAAAAATATATATATATATATATATATATATTGCACTTGAGGCAACCGGAGTCCCTCATTTAAATCCTAGCTCCAGCATTTAATTTGGTGTGTGAATTTGGGCAATTTAATCGCTTCCTCCCAATCTCAATTTGAGAATTAAATGAGACTGTGGTGTATGTAATATACTCTTTCCTTCTTTGGATGACTGAACCCTCATAAGTCACACAATTTTAAAGTAGTTGTTTTAAAAATCTGGCTGAGGTATGTGTATGAATTCATAAAGGAAAAACTAGGATTTGTAAGTCTACTGAGTGTTGTTAGTGTTTCCAATCCAAAAGAGGAGTTATTCAATTAGTCACTCAAATATTTAATGATTCTACTTCCTAATCATACAACATACAATGCTTAGTATTTCTCTAATTGTGTTCCAGAGCTCAGAGCCTGGAGCCAACCACAACCCATCTGATCAAAAGACCAGAATTAGAGACTGTTTTTAATTCAGAAAGCAGATAAAATTAAGCAAGCAGATAAAATTCTTTCTTGACCCTTTCTCCAGAATTACATGTCTGTCCTTATCTAATTTCTCTTTACCTTCTAAAGCCCACAATTCAGAGTGTGTATGAAGCCTCTGAAGAAATGTATACACTGAAAATAGAAGCAGAAAATGCAAGTATATAGTATTATTCCCCTACCTCCTCCTGGCCAATTTAGTATTGGTGATCACAAAAGCAAAAAGTCTGAAGTCACAAAGTAGGTTTGCTGGGCTGTGTTCATCCAGGAAACATATCTGGGAAGAAAGAAATCAGAGTCTGAGGATGCATCAGGAAGAAATTGGTGTTTGGACTAGAAAGGGTTGGGAACACTTTCAGGGCTTAAGGGCTAAGGTTCACTGGGAAGGGGCTAGAAGGCAGGTGGGAAGGACAGCCCCACCAAGAGCACTCCAGCTATCCTGGAATCATCTGGATCTCACAAACAGCCCCTCCACACAAACCCTCAGGCTCCCCAACACCCTCAGGATGGCGCCTCTCTCAGTCCCTTGACCTCTCTCTGACCTCTCTCAATCTCTCTAAGGCTTGGACAGCTCCTCTTTTCAGGACCCAGCTCTTTCCCACCTCAGGACCTTTGCACGAAGCTGTGCCCTCTCCCTGATTACACCCTTGCCACCCGTCTGCAAAGGTGTGTCCTCAGGGAGTTCCTCACCTCCAGGCTTTATTCTTACTATAGCCTCAGAATTATCGAGAATGATGGGATGGATTGTATGTCCCTGGAGGGGACCTCAGATAGGATGGCGGGCTTTCCAGGACCTCCTCCAAAGGCTGGGATTTCTGGTGAAAGGAAATCCAGCCCCTGCCCCTGGCTGTGTTTGCTGTATATCTGCAGCTGTCAGAAGACAAATTTTCTTCCAAGGTCACTGATTTTGCCCAGAACAGGTTTTTCTGAAGGTAATCCCCAGCCGGAACCCAGTGGTATCACATTAGGTCTTAGTGTGCTGGTTATGTCAGCCAAGCTGAGTTGACAGATGATAAAGTCCCAGACGTTGTCACAGCCACCACCACTATTTTTGCTGGCAGCAAGTCAGCCCAGGTCTAAGGAGTTTTAGGATATTATTAACCCTTTGAAACACCTGTTCTGTAAATTCCCAGGTGGTATCTCTAATTACATGAAATGTATAGCATCTCTTTTGCTTCTGTTCCTCTGCTGGCGATCGGTTCGCCAGCCTACTGGGGTCCTAGTTCAACCTCTATGACTCACACCACTGACTTGAAACTATAGCCCCAGAACATCTGGCTGATGGACCCCAGATGTAATTGTTGGGACGGAGGGTGCGGGGGTGGATATCTGTTCAAAGAGTCCAGATGTCAAACAATGGTACCTAGATGAAAGCAGAGCTGAGAAGAGGAAGGATGGTATATCTGCTCTACCTTCAAGACACATAATCACTGCACACACCCTCCCAGTTAATGTTACTACTACCCTTCTGCAAGCCACCATAACCTGGATGACAGAGGTCACCTCATAACTCATCCTCCAGCTTCTACACTTACCCCTACAAAATCCATTTTTCAAGCACAGAAAAAAAAAATTTTTTTAAATCACAAATCAGTTTTTATCTTTACATTGCAAGCCCTCTCCTGGCTTCTCATTGTAATTGGAAGAACCAAACCCTTTCTAGAAATTACATGGTTCTATACAACTTAATGTCCCATCTCTTTGCCTACAAACCAGACCCCTCTGCTTCATACACACCAAATTTATGTTACTTCCTGCTCTTGGCTTTTACAAAAACCTCCCCATGCAACACATTTCTTCCAAATCTCCATTTGGCTGATATTTACTATTTAGATTTCAACTCAAGAGAAGCTTTCTCCAAGACCCTTTCACATCATCCTCTCACCACCATCATTACCTCTTGTCACATTGTTCTGATTTTAACTCCTTCATAGCACATGCCATTATCTTGTTAACTTATCTGTTATGTCTCCCAACAAGAATGTCAGTTGTCAGGGAGGAGGGCCATCTGCCCTGTTCTCCACTAGAGCCTCAGCACTACCGGTCCCCTGCCCACTTCACATTAGCATAGTGGTGGATACAAAATAGTCTTTAACTGAATATGTAAGGAAATAAGAGAGGAAGAAGGAAGATAGAGATGGATAAAGAAGTAAGCAAAAGCCTTGGATTCTGACTAGCTATTAAAGGTGAAAGAAAGAGCAAAATTTTCAAGACTGACATTATTTCCAAGAGAAATAGCTAAGTAAGAGAAAGAAGTTAAGAATATAAGTTCAGGAATGAAGTTTGCACCAGATAAACACTAGGTGTGGAAGGGCATGTTCACCAAGCAGTCACAAAGAGCACTGGATGTTTAACTCCTCCATCAGACAGACATCTGAAATTATGGCCTGATGCTCTTCAGCAGCCTGGGAGTGCAGCTATAAGATAACATGCCATTCCTGAACAGTTTTCTCCTTGCTAAGTTACCCATCTCCTTTCTGTTCTATAGGTTAAGTTACAACAGCTGGAAGCTTCCTGTGCAGACCAAGAAAAGGAGCTGGTCAAGGTAACCACAGGGACTTCAGTGTTCCTTCTCCTCAAGAAAGGAAGTTTGATCCTGTCAGATAATCTAATGTATTCCTCAAGTGATTGACAAATAATCAGGTTCCATACTCAGGACTAGAAGGTAGTAAGAAAAGGAAGCTGACTGCAACCCCCTAGGTTACCTTCACTTAAACACGTTTTGCAAGACACACTCTCATCATCTGCATCTTCTGCATATGTAGCATCCCTCTCCAACTACTCCCAGATAATTCCTATTTGAAGTGTAAGCTATGGTGTGTTTATCCTCAAAAAGGTGAAATGAATGCATGTGTACAGAAAGAAAAAAGATATCTAGAATATTTTGGTCCAGTGACATAGGAAGAAACATGCACAGTCTTGTTCTTATAGAAAAACATTGAAATTTCAGATCCAATTTTGGTTTCCCAGGTAATGGAAGATTATGCATTTGTGGCCCGGCTCTGTGAAGATCAAGCCCTCTGCATAAAGGTACAGCTTCTTGAGAAAGGGAAACAAAAGGGTTTAAGGTACAGAATGAAATGGAACCAGGCTGTTGTAAGAATGCTATCTAGAAGAATTTTAGCTCTTCAAGACAGTACTGAAAGGGCCTTTGAGGTCTTCAACACCCTACTACCAATGTCACACTATTGTCCCCTGACTCCTGGCAATTGCCATCCTGCTTTCCCCGTCTCTGTGTTGTTAGATTAATAAGGAGCACTTCTGCTGTTTCTGATGCCATTCACCACAAGAACCTTCCCAGTGGAGAGACTAGCGAGGGAGCTGGAGGAGAGGTGGGTGGGGCCTATGAAAGCAGAGCAAGTGGCGCAGGAATACCTACCATCCATGTGACCACTGTAAAACTAAGTGCTGTGTGCTTGGAAAAATCATAAAGCATCTAAGTAGTAACTGTGACTTCTTTGATTTCTCTTTGAAGAAGTACCAAGAAACTTTGAGGAAAATAGAAGAAGAACTAGAGACTCGATTCCTTGAGAGAGAAGTGTGAGCGTTGGCAAACAAAGGAACATCCTGGTTTAGTGGTAACTCCATCTCTGCCTGAGTCAGAGCAAACATCCTCAGCCCAGTTCCCATCTGGCATTGAAAGAGCCCAATGCCACATGCTTCCCCTCTGTTAGTGATCGGTCGAGCTCCGCTAGACCACAGCGACTTTAAAATTCCTGTCTTAAAAGACTGCAGAAACACATCTCCCTTCATGCTTTTATCACATTATCACATTATTATTTGGGCTTATATTATGAGCAGAAACGTGTATTTTAAAAGGTGTCAGTGGCCTAGAACCTTGACAAGTAGGATATTCCTTATATTTTTCATAGGAATGCTTGAAAACTAATATCGTCCTCACTTTCCCCAAACATACCAAACCCAACCACATGAGATAGATGTGAAACTCATCTCTGGACAGACTACAGTTACCAAATCATGAAACTCAGAAATGAACACTGTATTGATCATTAGAAGTCAGAAATGACAAGGAAAGTCTCCCAAAAAAAATATTTCCTGAGTTTTTCAAGAGTAATAAATGGTATGAAACCAAAACCAAAAATCTTACCTCTGTTTCTTGAACCTCTTTGGAAGTTAAATCTTAACTCAGTCATAAAGTATTTCTATTTATTAAATATTCTTGGATCGTTGAATCAAGAGCAAGAAACCAAAACTGCATACAGCCTCTAAATAGGCCAAGTAAAAACTGGGGCCTAGAAGTCAGGGTCCTAGGACTTGGAGGTCCTCGCCACTAAAGGACACCAATAGAACTCTCTGTGCTATCCAATAAGTGGCCACTAACATGTGACTGCTGAGCACCTGAGAGATGGCTAGTGTGACTGAGTCTGAATTTTTCTTTAATTAAGTTACATAGCCACAGGTAGCCACAGGCTACAACACTGGGCAGAGCAGCTTTGGAGGCTGTTTTTAAATACCCACTCAATAGTATGAATATTTGAATACTTCCTTCAATCCCTTTCTTGGCTCTTTTCCCTCTAGATCAAAAGTCTTAAGCATGGACTCTGTGAGAAAAGAATATAACAGTAAAAATATTGAGGTAAGCACCCATTTCTTTTTCAGCTCCTCTCAGTGTCATTGCCTTTTAAAGGGGTTTTCAAAAGTTATAAGCCACCAAACACATGCATTTTCCAAGAATTACCAACCATAATTCTAAAGCATCCCACTGCTAAATAAATGAACAAGATGCTAAAAAAACAATATGCTTTCCTCTCTTACAGTCATGCAAACGACACGTTCTCAAAAAAATAGACTAAGACATAAGAGTATTCAGAATGGGAGCAAGAAGGAACATTAATAGAAAGGAGGCCAATAAATGCCACACACAATGATAGAGCTCTTTCCCGCGGACCCTCACATTGTCTGAAGTCTTTTACAGCACAAGCATCCATCATCATCTAACCAGGATCAACCTGTCGGTTAAAACACATAAGACCATTGCTTCTTTATGGTACAACTTCATTGTGCCATGTTTAACATCATGAAGTCACCAGCTCACGAGCAAAGGCCTGAAAGAGGCATTGTTCCCAATGTAGAGCAATAGCCCTTATGGCCTGCTTGATGTCTTATAGCAGCAAGCACACAGGGTTAAATGATAAACTTTCATTGGACTTTTATTTTGTAGTTTATTGACTTCAAAGTCAAAGTTGACTATTACCAAAAACTTTATGCAGTCAAGTTAAATGGTAATTTCAGAAAAAAAAAACTCATCTCTTTCTTAAAAGAAAATATCAACCATTGGCCATTGTTCTGAGATCCTCCAGATGCTCAGAAAATGATAGACCATCTCCATGATGATCATGGTCCCCATTGTTCTCGTCCCCAAGCTTGCACATTCCACTCAGCAAATGAGACTCTTGAAATTAACTGAACCAGCCTTCTAGAACCAAGCTTAGCATGCTGCACCACCTACACTCATGGCTCATCAAAGTATTTCTTCTAACTAGCGATCAGAGAAAAGTAGAGCTATCTTCAGCAAGCTTATCAAAGTCACATGGTGGCTCAGTGACTAAAGACATTAGAGCAATGTGATAGAGGGGCTGGCTGCCTGAGCAACTGCCTGACACACCTCATAGTCTAATAGAGCGAGCTCTAGGACTCAATTTGTAATCCAGAAAGATTATTTCTAATTCTAATTCTGTGAGCTTCATTTCCCCAACCTTAAAATGTTATCATAATTTCACAAGTAAATTAAAAAGACAATGAAATAACTGAGAAAACATCTTGGAAGGCAGATGCCACAGATATCCAGAATATATCCTCATTTTTAGATGTTTATAGTTTTTAAAACTTATATCTTAGTATGTTTGTGTGGTTTTCATGGCCTGTAAGCCTTTCTAAGATCACAGGCTAAGCTGAAGGTAGACTTGTACAGTTTTGAGGACCAAGAATGTGGAGTCAGAGGACCCAGTTTTCAGACCTGGCCCAGTCATTTGATAACTATATGATCTTATACAACATACTTTACCTTTGTGTTCCTCCATTTATTTATAGCAGTATGTAAAATGATAATAAAAATAATAATATATAAGAAATTCATCTTTGAAAATTACATGTGCTTATATATATGACAAAATTTTGTAAAATGTTTTCTAAAATTAATTTTTAACTAATGACTCACTGAATTTTATTTGGCAGTGATAACTTCCAAATTTTGCTTAGTTATCAGTATCCTTTCTTCTTGTTTTCCCAGTATAATTCTATCCAAAAAAGAGCAGCTTTGTTCAGTAAAAGGTAAGCAAAATATCTTCAAGTAAGATATTTTCCTGGAAAACTAGGGGCTCCAGTAACCATCCTGGCAGAGAGCAAAGCCTAGACAAGGAGACATTTGTACACAGAGAGAGTCAAGTTAGCACACCAGAATCATTGACTACATTCCTCAGTTCTAATGTTGAGTTCTTTGTCCCAAAGCAACAAACAAGCTCAACTTCCCAGTATTAGAAACCAACAGCCTAGTAATAATGAGGAACAAGAATCACCTGGAAGAGATATGACAAATCTCAGATTTCCTCTCTCTGACAATTTGAGTTAGCTTGAGGCAAGTGGTTTCCCAGTGGCATCATCCCAGTTTGGAAATGGGGAGAGAAAACCCAGAGAAAATAACTGTGAAAAGAGCACCAAATAGTATCCAGCACATAATCATTGCTCAAAAATGCTTGTTAAACTGAATAAGAATTCAAGATTCAAACACCTGAGTGGATATTGGTCCTGAGGGAATCACTATGCTCGCAAAGTAAAATTGGCATTCAAGAAACCCCTATGTTTTTAAGAAAAGGTTAAATTATGTTCAATATTAGCTGTTAAGAAGACATACAGAAACATATTCAAAGAGGTATGAAATATGATTTAGAGTTCCTTCAAAATGGTTAACATAAAATTACTGGTGCTTAAAGGTCAGCTCCAATTGTCTGGAAGTTTGCTTAAGGCAGATACCCCTTCTTACCAGATAAGTAAAGTACTATATATTCCAATATGCCTACATACGACATCTCTGAAATAGCCAGCAGGATTCCACACATTCCCTCCAGAACTCCTAGGCTCTCCTCATATGCTGTAACACCAGAGCCCAGCATAGAATCTCCTAGGATAAGGCCCGTGTGCCTTAAAGAGAATTCAATTCAATTCCAAACTCCCCAAAGGGTTTTTCATATAATTGAATAAAATGATCCCCAAATGTACTATATTTGGAAGAGTAAAGGATCAAGAATAACCTGGATAATTTTAAGGATCATGGATTGGGGAACATTCATTTCTTCTAGATATCAGGACTTACTGTGAAGCTGTAGTAATGACAAGAGTGTGATGTTGGCACAGGAATTGGAAAATTGACCAGTGGAACAGAGTAAGGGCTCAGAAACAGTGCACACAGAGCACTTTGGCATGTGACCATGATCATGTCAGTAGGAATAGCAGGGAGGAGGAAGAGTTATCCATGTGAAGAAAAATCTAGATGGATCACTATATACAATATATATAAAAAGCAAGTCCAGATGTGTTAAAGACTTAAATGTCAAAACAAACAAAAATCTTTAAAACTCTATTACTTATCTCTTGCTGCACAATGAATTATCCCTAAAACTTAAAATAACGACTTCAAATAACAAACATTTATGATCTCATGGTTTCTGTGGGCTGGAGATCCGTGATCTGCTTGGTTAAGTGGGCCTAGCTCAGGGTCTTCCATGAGGTTAGATTTAAGATGTTGATCAAAGTTGCAGTCATTTGAAGGCTTGGCTGGGGTTGGAGGTTCTAACTCCAAAGTAATTTACTCACACATCTGGTAAGTTTTTCAAGTAGTTGGCAAGAGGCCTCTGTTCCTCCCCATATGGACCTCTCCAGGGGGCTGCTTAAGGGTCCTCACAGCTGGCTTCCTCTGTTAGTAAGGAAGAAGCTGTTGTGTAGGCAAGGAAGCCACACACTCATTTCCTCAGTATTCTATGTTTTAGAAGTCAGTCATTAAATCCCATCCACACTCCAGTGGAGAGGTATCTCTTGAAGGGAAGGGCAATAAAGAATTTGTAGACATATTTTTTAAATTACCAAGACTTTTAATAGAAAATATAAGTATCTTTCCAGCCTTGGGGTACAAAATTATTTTTTAAACAAGACAGAGAAAGCATTGATTCTAGTTAAAGAGAAGGCTGGCAAACTATATTAAATTGAGAACTTTTTTTCCTTTAATACCTTGGAGCAAGTTATAAAGTTGGGGGGACATAAAGCATTACATAAATGAAAATGGATTGATGAAGATCATATAAAGAACTCCTATAAATCAATAAGAAAAGCTCAAACTACCTAGTAGATAAATGGGCAGAGGAAACACATAAGATCTATAAACCTATGAAGAGATGTCCAGCATCATTGCAGATCAGGGAAATGCAAATTAAGACCAAATAAGGTATTACTTTACACCCATTTGTTTGGCAAAATGTTAAAAATCTGATAACAGTAAGTGTTGAAGAGCAGGTGGCTCCCAGAAACGCATACCTTGCTGATGGCATAATTTCGATGCGACTGCTTTGGAAAACAATTTGCCAAAACAAGCAAAATAATAATAATAATAAAATGAGATTATTTTAGATAGTGATAAATGCTACCAAGAAAATAAAACACAGAGATTCACAAGGCTGGTGTGCAGGTAGGGTTGTCAGGAAAGAAGCCGACAATTGATGGGGAGACACTGGGATTTCGAGGAGCCAGACGAGTGCTCCGGTTTGGCTTCTTGTCTGTTCCAAGTCTTCTGGCCGCTGGTTAACAGCTGCTTGGCTTTCTCCTTTCAGGGTCTTTCGCTATCTCCTTTTCACCACGCTGTTTTTCATCAGACTGCTGGGATACATGTTCTTCCACTTGAGTTTCATAAATCCAGATCTCCTTGTCAACCTACTGCCCAAACTCCTGAACAGGGGCATCTTGTGGAAGCTGAGATGCTTCCTCTTTCCATCTCTCACACTGGAGACAGAGGACATGTTACCTCACTGATCCCAAGAGGCATCCTTGGACAACGGAGGGCAAGTGGGACGTGCCCACAGAAGGGAGATGGCGGAACATGTGCAGGGAAGTCTTCCTCAGGTTTTCCCTCGAGGTGTGCCTACATGACTACCTTCTCTCTCCATATCATTTTTCTAAGATTAACCTTGCCCAGTAAAGCGCTCTCTCAACAGGTTTCTGTGGCTATATGGATGAGCTAAATAGTTCCTGATAGTAAACAAACCTGGCCATCTTTTGGAATTCTATAGAAGCTAAGCAAAGTTAGAGTTGGTCGTGAATCTCTAAAATCTGGAGATTGAGTCCCTGAAGCACAGAAGTTTGCTCACTGCTTATACTGGAACGCTCAGGTTATAAGGAACTGCAGCTTAAGCCAGTTTCTTTATATATATGTGTGTGTATGTATGTATATATATATATATATATATATATATATATAACAAAATTTATATATATATAACAAAAAATTATGAATAGAATCCAGCCAGCTTCAGTCAAGGCTAGATAACAGAAGCCTCAAAACAATGTCATCAGGGCTTCTTATTTTTTTCTCTTTGGCTGAGCAGCCTCCTTTTAGTGCCAATAGCCTAGATTGTATCCTACTTGATTAGCAACCTTAGCAGAATAACAGTAGCTCCAGCATGAAGTCCAAAAAGAACACACACTAGCCTATCTGGGGTCAGTTGCCTATCCTTGTTCCACAATAAATGTGGCCAAAAGGATGGGAGTTCTGATTGGTTAAGCAGGAGTTGGTATCCAACTCTTTATTAAGGGACAGGAGAGGAAAAGGGAGAGGAAAGAGATAGGATTTTCCCCACCTGAATTATATGAAATGTGTTTTCCACAGCAAAAGAGGCTCTGTTCCCAGAGAAAAGGAAAGGAATGCTGAAGTCATTAAAGTCTAGTGATTAAATGAACTCTTAAAGCTGTAGCTCACTTTATGTCTTTCTACCAGCAAAAGTTACAATTTCTCAAGGTCATAGATTGAGATACTGAAAAATTACTTCAAAGAGCTCAGTCTAAGGATGATGTAATTAATCAGGTCTCTAGAACTATAGTAAACAAGGATTCTAAATCATGACCACATAAACTGCCTCACAAACTCAGGGTAACATATTTGTCCACACCTTTTATTTTTATAATTAAAATCATTGGAACACCCACATGTCTTATTAAAAGGATGTATTCAAACTCCCTCCAGAAGTTCTCCCTCCCCTGTAAATTGTCAGGAGCCTTGACAGCTCTGAGGTCCATAGGCAGGAAGGGTTCATCCTGGCTTCCACACAGGCCCTGAATGAACTGGAGATGCCTCAGTGCATTGCTATTGCTTGTTGAAGCCACACGGTGTCACTGTTGAAAAGTGATTCTCTACCAGGCGATCAGGTACTTTATCATACAAATTGAGACACACACTTGATAAGAGAAAGACAATATCAATAATTACACCAGGACAAGAGAAATCAGGACTCTTGCATAAAAACTCACACGCATATCAAAATTCTGCTTACCCTGCGTGTCTTGTGGACTTTGGTGGGCAGGTGTGCGGCACCCTGTGGTGATAAGTACAGCCAAAAGTGCACCATGCTCAGGAGCCACTGCCGGCTTCCAGGTGCATCTCCCCTTCCATGCAAACAATCAGCCCTTAGCTCCAGGGACAAGTTTCTGGAATCAAGATTGATTCCAGTTTCTGCTTCCCTCTCCCTAGGAAGCCTTTCAGTGTGGGAGTCAGGCTGCCCTCTGGAGATCACCTGAAGGTCCAGAGTCTTTCCTCCTAAAGCAACCTTCAGAAAACAAAGGGTCAATGAGCCCTCCATGGAAAGCTCCAGGGCGCACAAATGTCCTTCCAGGCGCTTCCCGTGCTCTTCTAAAATTTATTGTAGTAAAAGACAGCTTTAGAGCTGCCATTTATTTCTATGGTCAAACCTAGGTTTCCTCAGCTGTTATCAATTGGCCTACATAGACAACATCTCTACATTTAAATTTCACAATAATTATTACTCAGAATGATGAGTTGATGTTGCTTATGACTGGAGGAGAGAAGGATAAGAGGGAGAAAGAACCCTTGTTAAATCCTTACTTCTCTGTAATGTTGGAGAAATAAGACAGGAAGACCTATTATCTGTCCCTGAGAAGGTAAGAGGGAGACATAGGTGTATCAAATGCATTCATGATGAGTTCCATGACAGGAAAATAGAGAAGGGAGTAATTCCCCGTGATAATGTCCAAACTGAGAGGGGAAATGACAGGTCATGTGCTCAATAAGCTGGCCAAGTGTCAGCAAAGTCATTCTTTACTAAAGGACAAAAACGTCTTCTCTATGTTTACAATGGAAGCAACAAGCTAGAAATTATCAAAAAAATTGAGCAACTTGATCTGTTATATTGAGTGGAACTGTCAAATTCTTTAGAACTCCAGGTTCAGAGAAAACCAAATGCTCTCGTCCTGGAAATAATTACAGTAATACACAAACTCTCCTATGCTGATAATACTAATAACTGAGTTACTTGCTCATCCCCTCAGTGGGAATACCCAACTCCATGTCAAGGCCTCAAGGGTGTCTAAGGTTTGCATTTTTACACCATTTGTCTTTCTGCACTGAGTGGCAGCTAAATTCCAGGACTCCATGGAATCTGGTACCTTCTCCCCACTGAGTGGCCAAAGCTGCATTAATGTGAACTTCACTCTTGGCAGAAGGGAAAGAAAGTCGTGGTAGACTCCCACTTCCCAGCATCCTGCTACGTGATAGAGCCAGAAAACAACACCCTGTAAACTTATAGATTTGAAACTTGGAACCATAAAAGAAAAAGTGCTTTCACACATTGTAGTTTTAGAATCGTTTATTTTAAGAAAACTTCTTAAAAATTTTTTCCTTTCATGAATATTTCATCATCACTATATTTTCTCTGCTGTATCTAAGAAGAATGATGCTGAAAAAACAGTTCAGAAGTTGTAGAGGACTCAATTACCTAACTTGAATCAAAGAATTGTCCCTTTTGTGGGCTGGGGTTATAGCTCTGTGGTACAGCACTTGCTTAACATATGTGAGGCACTGGGTTCAATTCTCAGCACCACATATTTACAAATAAAGTAAAGGTCCATCGACAATTAAAATATATATTTTTAAAAATTGCCCCTTTTTGATTTACAGTAAGGGTAAGTGCTGACTGCATTCTGAGGTCAGATCCAGAATACGGTATCTGAGAGTGAGAATAAGAAGCACAGACTAGAAGAAGCTAGAAGAGAATACACAGAATAAGAAGCCCAGAAGGCAGAAAACCAACAAATCATTTTCACCGTATTGTTTCTGTAGAAATAGATTCTGTGGTGTTTTCGATGGTTTTTAAAAAAGAAAAAGAGAAATAATGGTAGGTTGATTCCTTGCCAGTGTAAACTTTTGACAATGAACTACTAATATTTTGTGTGCCTTTCTTTCATCATAGCTAATAATGGGACTTCCTTAAAGTGGCTTGGAATTTTTAATTAGAAATACTCAGAAACATTTTTTTTTAAAGGCATTGTTTTAAAGGTAAGGTTATGGTTAAAATCACTGTTTCAAAAATTCTTTCTGGCGTTAGTTAAACTAATACCAGCTCTACCTTGTTTTTTTTTTTTTTTTTTTTTTTTTTTTTTTGCAGTGCTGGGGATTGAACCCAGGACCTTGTGCTTGTGAAGCAAGCACTCTACCAACTGAGCTATATCCCCAACCCTAGCCCTACCATTTTTGCAGTGGAAACTGGGAAGGGAAACTCAGAGGTAGCATGGAGTAAGAGTCTGCCTAAAAAACAGCATAGGGGAGTTAAGATGCTGTTGAATGGATGGATGGATAGGTGCTTCTGCAGAATTGCTACAGGTGAGAGTTGCTATGGTGCCCGCAGCTGGTCTTCCAAATAGTGTCTCCAACAATAAAAGGAAACACCTGGCTTTGGCCCCTGGAGTTGTGCACACTGTTGATTTGACCTCAGCTGCATGTTTCCCTGGTGAGCAGTAGAGGGCACTGTTCCATGACGCACGGGGATCTCAGAAGCCTTCACATTCAGGAATTACATCACTGTGAAGACCAGGTGGATCATGGTCCAGGATAACAGCAAACGGGTCCCATTTTTCCAGTTTGTAGGCTACAGTCAGACTTGAAAAGAGTATAAACAATAGAGTGTCCAAGATTTGCCACTACCTACAATTATAATCTGCCTAAAATCATCAGAATGTGTGCTCTGAGTAGGATTTCTTTCTACCGTCTGTGTTCTTCAACTTGTGCCCACCTTGCAGTAGGACTCCACCCTTCAATAAATACCAAAAACAGATCTCACTCCAACAATGCTACATGTATTATGGCAGATAAACGGTAAAATTAATGCAAAGAAAAAGATGCAGATTGCTCATTACATGGCTGCAACTGCTTCAACATTCACCTCAGTCCTGCTTGCTTTCCAAATTCCTTTCTCCTCTTCCATACAACCTAAAAAATTAATAATAAATTTCTGCCAAAACCACTCACCTCTCCCTACCAGATTATATTTCTCAGTAAAACCAGTTTGGGGCTTAATTGTAAGTTCATTCTACCACATACTAAAAGGTGTTTCAATGGACCCAGAATGCATGACATGAGTTTGCCTAGACACCAAAGCCCTTAACAGACATAATGTAAATTGATCGTAACTTCTACTTGTGGAGCACTTAGGTGCCATGCACTTTTTTAAGTGTGTCGTGTGCATTGTTGTATCCAACACGATCTTCTGAGGTAGATGTCATTATACCCAGTTTACAAATAGGAAGCCAGTTTCTGAGAGTCAATAACATAACCAAGGCTCTGAGCTGAAAGAATCAGGGTCCATGCCTGTCTCTGACTGTATGGCTTCTGTTGCTTCTGACTGCAAGTGTTGAGCAGATGACAGGCCACGGAAAAAGTGGGGCATCACCCAGGGGGCATCACCTAGGGTAGGGAAATATCCATCTGCCTGCAAACAGGAGAATCCCAGCCTTGGCTGCATGTACAGACGAATTGAGGACCAGGGATACACTGAGACAAATGGACTTGTAGAATTGGCAGGGAATTTAGATTCCTTGTTCAATCCCAGGGTGGTACTTTCTCAAGAACACAATAAGGAGCTTGTGGCAGAACCAGGGTGAGATCAGGCCTCCTGAGTCCTTGTTCAGTGCCCTGCCTATTAAACCAGAATTTCCCAATGCTATACAGTGGGGCACTGAGATGAGTACATGGAGATTTTGTTGCAATTGTCGTTTAAAACCCAAATCGACTTGCACTCTCCTATGAATACTGAGGTAGAAGGCATAAGCTTTACCTCTGGGGATAGAAACCTCCATATTTCTCTCCTTGCTTCTGGAGGAGTGAGTTGGGACAGGGAAGAAAAGACACTTGGAATACATGAAGCTTTTTCTAGCAGAGCATATTAATAAATCTTGAGTTGTACACAATGTGAATGGGGCTGGTGGCAAGTGCCCGAACTGAAATGGTCTTCATAATAATAAAACAGGAAAAAAAAATGTTGCCACATCTGGGAGACAGAGAAGCAGCGGGAGTGAAGGCTGAGGGGAAGGGCAAAACACTGAAACCCAGGTCAGTGGAAACAAAGGACTGCAGAGGACCAAAAAAGCTAATATTCAATTTTAGAATGTTTTCTAAATGGCACTGCAATGTGCACTCCTATCCAGTTGCTTCAGTAAAATCTATCACACTATTTGCCTCTACAAGTTGCTCTTTTGCTATGGTTTGAATATGTTTCCCTCTAAAACCCATAAGTTGAAGTCTTGCCACTAAGGAGTTAGTGCCCTTCTAAAGAGGCTTCAGAGGGTTCATCCTTTTTAGCACCTCTGCTCTTGTGTGTCCTTCACGTAAGGGCACAGCCAACGCGCCATCTTGAAAACAGGTGCCCTAACCAGACACTGAATCTGCAGGTGGCTTGATAGTGAACTTTCCAATCTCCAGGATTATAATTCTGCTGTTCATGAATTATCCAGTCTAAGGTGTTATAACAGCAGGAACAGACTGAGACACTCTTACAAGTGAATTTTGGGGGGAAGAAAGAGGTTATATTTCAAATTGAAGTCAATGCTGGATCATAGATATAGAGACAGGCACAAGTTATAGAATGAAGTTAACTAGGAAACAAAGTTTGCAGAAACACTCAGGAAAAGAACAAAACAGTATGTGGGATGGGGGAGCGAGACAAGGCAATCTTAGCTAGTGTCAAATAGTGCAGTAGCTCCTGCTAACACCTAAACGATAGAAGAATCTTCTCTATCATTCTCTTTCCTCTTCATTCTCTCAAAACAGAAAAGGCTCCCTCTCAATTTCCAACTACACAGGAGGCAAACCACATGGAAGGTTATGGAGTAATTCCACCAAGTTTGAACTGTCAGGTTGTAGGAGAAGGTAGTATTAATTTTTCTCTTTCTAAAGTCACAATTATTTTTCCTAGGTTATATTATCAGACTCCATGCTCCGTCAAAAAAATATTTTAATGCAAATGAACCAAAATTGTATAATTCGTAGGTGTCTTCTTTCAACCAAATTGATAAGTTTCTATTGGACTTCTATTTGGTTTGATTCAGCCTCTCATTCCAGCTCCTTAAGAATCTCTGGAGTTTTAATCTGCACATACCATATCAACTGGCCTACCCAGCTTCCTGTCACACTGAAGTTCAATAAATAGCCTTCTACAGAGGAGAGTTCCACAAAGTGTCCCTAAAACTCTCTCCAGATTATCATCAGCCCATTCTTAGTCCCCAAAAGAAATTTCAATATGAAACTTTAGATATATTAATGCCTATAGGTAGGCAAGCCAATCTTGGGAAGGAGTAAAGGGGTGGACCATAAGGATCATTTACACATTCTCCTCTCTTCATAGCTATCCCCTTCAAAGAGAGGAAGCATTACCATCTTGTATTGTTTTTGACTCCCCTAGATTTCTTCAGTCAGAATCCCAAGCGCTAGTAAGATATTTTCTCTTTAGGGTTAGGGAACTATGCAAGGGAAACATTAAGACAGGAAGCATAGTATCTTAGATGCTGAATGGCACTAGATTTTCATAAGTCACAGCTTTCTGTACCTCTGCCTATTAGAGCCCACTCCCAATACCCACATACCCATCAATTTACGAATGAACAAGTCCTGCAAGAGGGGAGCAGGAGGCTTAACCCCGCTCCAGGGATTTTGGTGCCAGCTATACGGTGAGGCCTCTACCTTCTTCCCTTTGCTAACCACTCCCCACCAGCTAAGCCACAGCCAATAAAACATCTCTATATTGTTCTCCTCTTTCCGACTTTAAAAGAGGGAAAAAAAAAAACCATTCCTCCTCACTTTCCCACTCCACAGGAGATGAACTATGTGGTTTAGTAAAATTATTTTGCACTCTGCAACCTGATTTTCTCTTCCTTTCCTCTGATTCAGTCCATATCCCTTGGGTGACAAAGGTCAGAAATGTGCTTCAGGAACAGGCCCTGGCATTTCTCACAGTGTCTAAATTGGTTAACCTCCACTTCAGAGCCCAGAGACTAATCCCAAATGATCCCTCTTAATTTACAGCATGTCTGATATAAAGCTGTCCGTTAGCATCTTCCTGCAGTTCAGGCAGTCATTTCGTGGAAGCACAAGATCATTGGGAGCACAGAAGTATAGGACACTGCTAAAAAAAATTATTTTTATCACTAGGCTGTTTTGCAGTGATTCACAAAAGATAGAAGAAATAGATGAGAAGATACCCAAATCAGGTTTGCAGAGGCAGATAACAACAGGCCTGTTATGCAATCTGTAGAAGAGTCATACCCACTTCATCCACACGGTGGTGCTAGCCTCCCATAAATGCCCTTCTCAGACTCCCAAGGAAAAGCAATCCACTTTAATGGCAAAGCTGGGCACTGCGGCCAAGACATCATTCTCTAGAGGGACATTCATGCTGCAAATGAGTACCCAAATAGATGGGTTTGTCCCCATTCTTACCCCACTCCCTGGGGGAAATAAAAAGAACCAAATTACTGTTCTTTTGAATTCACCCAGGGAGGAGGGTGACTCAGGCCTGGTGGTTGGATGTGTGCAGTCCTGGCTACAAACATTATGCCTGAGAGGGAGCTGTGTGGCTGGGAGGCAGGCCATCCAAAGTCATTCTACAACTCTTCATCAAGTTATAATAAGCACTGATGGGCAGCAAAAGATGGGCATGCAGGCATTTCCCTGGCACAACTGAGTGAAGAATCAGATTCAACACAAATACTTTTCAAAGGGCAGAGAAGAAGTCTGTTTAGGGCTTCTAAACCCCCAAAATAGGCTCTCAACTTGTCATGTGACCAAGATTCACCCACTGCCTCTTGTTTTGTGTGAACTCTAAATCTTCCATTTAAGTGTTTTTAAAGCTCAGAGCAACTAAGAATGCTAAGCAGTGCTTAGGCAACAGAGAAGAGGCCAAAGGGAACCAACTACCACATGTATTAAAAATGACATTTTAAAAAACATGGTACCTGTCAACATCAAAAAAAAGCACTCTCAACTTCAGAAAAGGAAAACCAACTAAAGTTCTCCAGTGGTTCTCTGTGGGTTGGCCCTCACCTGATGGTGGTAAGAGCCATAGCCATGACTGAGATTAAAAAAAAAAAAAACCACCAGGCCTGGCAGCTTGGTGATAATTGTGACCCACAGATAGCTCAAGGCAGCTCTCACCACAACACCCCAAAACACCCCTCTGGCCTGCCAGAGAATCTTAACCCTTTTACATGTTTAAAACCCCCAACTTTAGAATATTGCTAATATTCCTAATACTCAACAACCTCAATCTAAAAATACATAACAGAGAAGGTGAGATCCAAGCACAAGTTCCCATTCAGGTGAGTGGGCAAAGGTCCAATAGCTTGACAGTCATAAATTCTAGGACCAAGCAATGACTTGAGGCATAATAAGCAAGAATGAGCCTGGAAGGGTTTTTTCTGTTTGCTGCAGATCAGACAGCAGAGTGATGGCTCACAGGCCCAATGAGACTTGCAGATGCATTGGATTTGGCTCACACAGTGGATTTTTGTTTTGTTTTGTTTTTAATTTTGAATTTGTTACAAATGCTTACAATTCTGGAGATGTCATCTAAAAGTCTAAGTCTGAACCTGCTCTTTAAAGAATGAAAAATTTTGTTACCACTGGACAGAATCCTCATGTGACAATAATTGCCCCAAACAGAGAAATAACAACCTGCAGTAGAGCACAAGGCCATTTGCTCACAATAGTTGCTGTCGCTCCTACTCCATCTTACTGGGTCTACTTTACTCCTGTGTGCCGCCAGCATGCTCCTGTAGGTGCTAACTGACCTTGATTTCTGAGGCCCACCTAGAGAAAGAATCCACAAAAGGAAGACAGCATTGCCACCAGTGTGGGGAGGTACCAGAAAACTGATATCCTCCAGAGAAAAGCAAGGCCACACCTGACAGAACTCAAGGAAATGCCTCGAGAAAAGTTAGCACAGTTCATCTTGTGCTAAGTAGAAAGCACAGGGCCTCCAGGGTGGCTGATCAGTGAGGCAAGGAAAGAAAATTGAAAAACTGTCAGAAGAGAATCTCAGCTTGTGATTCTGAGGAGGTAAAAATCGCAGGATTCACTAGCAAGTCACAGGAGCATCAGAAACAGTCCAGGGCTGCCAAGGCTACAGGACGCAGCCTCTCAGCCTCGGTGCGCTCAGTTCTCACAGAGCCTGCGTGAGGACCAGAGGCACTGAGCTGCAGGAAAGAGGCTCCACTTAGGCTGAGCATAGGAACAAATCGTCTTCTAGAATGATACATGTTCCATCTGGTGGTGATTACACAGAATGATACCTTATTTGCATTTAAGTGATCTGTGGCTGGGTCTTAATTTATAGAGATGAGTGAGTGGTGATGTGAAGGGGTCAATGCCGTGAAAGGACAGTTTGTTGTTACTCACTGTTCCCCTAGAAACGAGAGGCAGGAAGCTACCGAGGGCCACATTGGGACACCATCTATGCTCCTTGCAAGGCAGGGAGGAGGAACAGCTTAAGACTGGTGAGTTTGAATGTCAGCAGACCCGGCTATTGGCTGGTCTCTAGTTGCCTGGTCCTAGTTGCCTAGCTGGTTCAGGGCAAAGGAAATAATGGTTTGGTGAGAAAGAAGGAAATGATTGGGGGTGTAGACTCAGAAACAGTTAAGAGTTTGTAATATGATTTCATTCACCTGCAAAAGTTAAGTCATGGGAGAAATATAAATCACTTTACCTAGTAACTAGTCCCTGTGATTAATGGATACCAAATAGACAAAGAATCTAAGGAAACACAGAACATTAAGGAACTTTAAGAAGGCTTCATGCCAGATATGGTGGCTCATATCTATAAATCCCAGCAACTTGGGAGACTGAGGCAGAAGGATTATAAGCTTAAGGGCAGCCTCAGCAACTTAGCAAGACCCTATCTCAAAATAAAAAATAAAAAGGGTTGGAAATACAGCTCAATGATAGAGCACACCTGGTTCAATCCCCAGTACCATCAAAAAAAAAAAAAAAAAAGAAAGAAAGAAAAGGCTTCTATTGTCCCTCCATTTTATAAATGAGGAAGTTAATATTTAAAGATGTGGTATCTTTGTCCGAATCTAATGCTGCTTGCTGACAGCAGAGCAAGTAGCAGAACTCCGGTGGCCTCCCCCCAGCTCTGTGGTCTCCACCATGCTCCAGTGACTACTATGATGTCGAAACTCCCTTCATCATGTCTTGGGAATCCAAGGCAGGGACTAGCAAATCTTTTTTGTAAATCAGATAGTAAATGGTTTAGGTCTCTGTCACAATTTCTCAACTCAACTGCTGAAGCACTAAACAGCTGTGGACAATACAAAAACAGGGATGGCCACATTCCAATAAAACTTTATTTATGAACACTAAAATTGGTGTTTCAGATTAATTTTCATGTGTCATGAAATAGTCTGTTTTTTAAATGTTTTTTTCAACCATTCGAAAGTGTAATAACTATTCTCAGCTGTGGGCTATACAAACACAGGCAGCAGCTGAGTTTTGCCTGAGCCATAGTTTACTGATCCTTGAACTAAAGAATCTGTCTTCACACTTTCTCTGTGATCGTAGGTGACTGAACCAGATGACAGCTCACCACTCTAAGTCTCCATTTCTTTAGTCATAAAATAAGAAAACTAGACTGTAAGATTCCTTGTAGACCTGCAGCCTTGAGGTTTCTGCCAAGGATACTCAAGCACAAAAACAGGCTGTAAAGGGAAGCTACAGACTCCCTTTCATGGAACACCCTTAAGAAATACCTCTACTTCTCATATCTCCAGGAACCAATGGAATTCAGGAACTACATTGTAAAGAACGTTAGATACACAGAATGTTAAAAAAAAAATCATGGAGTGATAAGTTTAGGAAACAGGATTAGGTAGGCTTCTCTGTTTCTCAAATCTAACGTGAATAAAGATTATACAAAGAGTAGGTCCCTAAAACCAAACTAGTAGACAGATCTGGGTGGAGATAGTAGTTAATGTCAGAGATGAGAAGAGCAAACTCGAATGAGACAAGGAAACTGAGACTGTGAAAAGAGGAAAACCAAAAGCTGTGTTCAGGAATAAGTTCCTGCTGAGAGCAAATAGGTGTGCTGGCACCCCTCCGAGAACCTATGATGTGGCTCCAGAATGGCTGCACAGAGGGGGTCCAGGCTTAAGTATTTATCTAGTCCAGTCTCCCAGTGGTTAAGGGCTGTCCTGAGGGTGTGAACTCTCCAATCTTCCAGTGAGAGCTTTCAGGGAGCCCAGAACTCTCAGAGCATTAAAGAAACCCCCCCACCCCACCCCCACCCCCGGCAAAGAGGAGGGCTGGTTTAAGATGGAAAACTAAACATGCCAGAAACAGTTACTAGAGCTGCATTCAGAGTGGGGCTCAAGAGAAAGTTCTCATGAACCTATTAGCTACAAGGGTGATGGGGCCTAAATCAACACTTTCTAAACTCATTTGGCCACTGAGCACTTTCTTCCATGAAACATCTAGAACTTCCTTATCATGACACATCTGTCCTTGGGGAAGTGCTGCTGTAAGGTAAACATGATCAGGCTGGCAACTGGGTAATTTTGGTAAAATTAGAACTCTTCAGTCCTTATTTCCTAAAATCAATATGACAAAGCATTCACTAGATACCAATATGACTTGGAATCTCTGGGGGCAGAAACTAGGCCAATACCTCTCACACAGTGCCAGGCATGAGGTCAACTCCAACAAGAAAAGTACAGCTAAGAACAATTCACCTCCAAATGAGGTTGCCTTCTGAGGCAATGCGTGTCGGGATAGGCACAGAATGTTCAGATTGTACTTGGATCCAAGACAATGCATCACCATCTGCCATCCAAGTCTCATCTCCTGGGCCCTCTGACCATCTGCACACCTGCTCAGGCATGTCACATTGGGGAAGGGATAGCCATGTCATCATTTACGCTGTGGCAATAAAAACAAAGGCTCAGGAAATAGCTCTTAGCCCTCTGACACCAATCCTTCCTTAAATCTGGAATTTGTCTTCATGAAAAAAACCATATGGAAAAGAGATTCATAAGCTGAAAGCCTAAATCTACACAGGACAAAAGTTTCTGTGTGATCTGAATTTTTAGACTACCAGATCACATATAGAAAATCAGCAAATCATTAAAGGACTGACATAGCAAATGTTAAGCAGAACCTAACCTGGAATTCATTACATATATTCTCATTTTGAACTTTGAGCATCATCTCTTTTCTGTCATTCACATTTCATCTCAGGATCAATATTTCCCAGGGAAGCTAAACTAAATCCATCTAAAACCAATTATAGGAAGTACCTCAAAGTATTGAAAGCAATCACTGTGTCCTAGAGAGCCATGCTCAAAAGAGTACAGCTTGGCTATTCCAGTTCTTCAGACCCTCAAAACCAGAGAAGGGGTTTATGTAACCAGGGCACACTCCGAAAGGAATAGGCCTTGTCCAAGATCCATTTGGTAAGAAAAGTTCTTTTCTTGGTCTGTCCACTTTAGGCAACAGGATTTTTCATCATAAATGTTAGATAGGATCCTCCCAGTTCAAAGTGCCTCTCCTTAAAAATAACCAGAAGCATGCTTTAAACTTGGGAATTATAAAGATGCCAAAAGATACCACCGGTAAGAATTCATTATACACATGGGGTAGATACATAATTTTCTAATTAGTTTAAGCATGTGCTGTGGAGGCAAAAATGAATAGCTGTCTGATGCACGAGTCTGAGGTCAGATTGCCAGGTACACCCTGACTTCATCACTTACTACCTGCATGACTGAGTCAAGTCACTCAAGCTCTCTGAAACTCAGTTTCTTCATATAAATGAGAAATGATAATGTATGTAAATGAAATGCATTTAAAGTATTTACCATCTTTACCATTTAAAGTATCTGGAGCACAAAAAGAAATTTTAAATGGCAGTTATTTGTAGTAAGTCAAAAAGTAGTCCCTCAAAAAGAAATTCTCCTTCTAGCCCCTAGAACCTATAAATGTTACATTATGTGAGATAAGCATTTTTGAGGATGTTATAAAGGTAAGGATCTTGAGATGGGGAGACTATCTGAATTATCAGAGTGGGCCCAAAATGCAATTGCAGGTATCCTTATAAGAAGGAGGCAGAAGAAGAATCAACACACACACACACACACACACACCCCACAGGTCTTAGGAAGACAGAAGTTGGACAGTGCTCTTTGAAGAGAATGGAATGATGTCAGTACAGCCAAGGAGCATCTGCAGCCACCAGAAACTGGGAGAAGCAAGGAAAGGATTCACCTCTAGAACATCTGGAGGGAATGTGTCCTGCCAATGCTATGATTTCAGCCTGATAATACTAAATTTGGTTCATTCCTCCAGAATTGTGAGACAATACATTTCTTTTGTTTTAAGCCACCAACTTTGAGGTACAGCAGCCTCAGGAAACCAATGTGACAATATGATACTCTACTATACTTGCCTGGATTGTCAGTTCTGTGTAACACAACTTCTTATATAACTTAGCTTGGAGTCTGTGCCTCACAGGGTCTTGAGGTGTGGCTGGGGCTGTGGTCTCATCCTATAGCTTGAATGAGAACACATCTAATGGGATTCTATTCTCCACAGGCTACAACACTGAGGTATGACTTTCACTGAATGTTGGCAGAGATTGTCCTCAGCTTCTTGTCACGTGTGCCTCCTCACAGGACAGCTTTCAACAGAGCAGCCGACTTCCTCAGAGCAAGAGCGAAGGCACACACAAATGGCAATTGACTTCTTTTTTAACCTAATCTCAGAAGTGATCTCCCACACCACTTTTGCTGCATTGTCTTTGTCAGAGGTAAGTCACTAGGCCTAAGACCATCTACACTCCACAATAATTATCTGCACAGAATCCTTTTATTTGATAGCTATTTTGAATCTTCATCATCCACTGATTTTTTTTTTTTTTAATACTAATCTACTCTAATCCACATTGGTCTGGTCCATTGCTAGTCAAAGTTGCAATTAGAACCCATTGTCTCTACTCATGATGAGAATGCTTAGGTGCATGTACACACATGTGTGTATCTTTCTTATTATGAAATGATTATAGATTTCCTAGTTAGTTCTCACATACAAAATACGTACTCAGGAAATTCTTATAAGCAATATCATAATTCATGTTAGAACAAAACTAATATGCAAAGGAAACATAAAATTGTGACAAAGATTCTGATGAGAAGTGATATGAATGTGTGAACTTAGCCTCAGTTGGAACTTCCTTTGGTTTCATGTCCTGGTTATCAGTCAAAGACCAATCAGAAGACAGAGATCACACAATAATTTGAGAAGGAAAGGATTAATACGAAGAGTAAATATTTGCAGATTAACTATCAAGAGGGAATAAAAGAGAACTCTAAAGATTTATACTAGGGGAAACTGACAGAACCACATAGAATTCACCAGGAAGCCACCCACAGGGATGCCGCCCTGCTCATTGCCCAGGACACTGCCCACAGCTGGGATCACTGAAACCTGGTAGGGTTCACCTTCACTGAGAGAACCTACCAGGCATCACAGGCAGCAAGGGAACATCTGAGCCAAAAAGAGAAAGAAGTCTGAACCAGGAAGAGAAATCCTTCCCCTCTGCTGTGTTCCTCTATTGCCTTCTATTGACAAAACAACATGGAGCCAAGAGGTAAAGAAGTTTGAATTTAGAAAAAAATGGGCCATTTAATTTCTGAAAAATTGGCATACTCTTTCCACAGGAGTCCCCATCTACTATTGTCTGAAATGACTGGAAAAGCTCTAACATCTTCCAATAGAACACAGAATTGGGAAGGGCAATCTGACAAGACCATCTGGAAGGGCTGTGGTCTGAGGGGAAAGAGCTGTTTCACTGTTTTACATTCCTAGCCCTTTAACATACCTTCCTGTTTTCCATTAGATGTTGTATTGGTTTGATTTTACTTTAAGAATTGTTAACCCATGCAATAGTTCTGTTTGTATATGATATGAGTTTGAGCTCAACACTCTTTCCCTCCATCTCCCAGATGCCCATCCAGCTGTCAGATTGCATTCTCACATGCAGTTAATACAAATTCTTTGCTATTCTTCTCATTGAGAAGTAGGACCTAATTCCTCCCCACCTGAATCTGATTGGATTGAGTGTTCTGCTTGAGTAATGAAAAATGACAGAAGTGACTGAGGCTAGGTCATTAAAAAGTCTTCGACATGGCCTGACCTGGCCAAACTCAGGAAGTCAAGCCTTCTCTTTTTCTCTCACCACTACAAATGAACAGTAGTTAAAAACAAGCAATTAACAAGTTAAGAAATGCTATGATCCAATAAACATACAAAAAACTTCAAAACTCACTAATCAGATTTAACTGTGAGATTGTCGAATTTTAAAATGTCATTAGTGTCAATTGTAAGTCCTATATGACTGAAATCCCCACTGGAGAATTTCAGTTCTCACCTGAGTTCTTGTAAGCAATATCATAATTCATGCTAGAATAAAAATAATATGCAAAGGAAACATAAAATTATGACAGTTTACACATTCCTATCACTCATATCACTTTCAGTCACCCTGAAATAGCAAGCTAAGCTGATCACATTAGCAGAAAGATGAAGCTCCATAGTATATTAGAATAACAGATTTGTAAAATCTATTTAACACCAACGTGGGAAAGAGGATATGTTTTGTAAACCACCCGATGAATATATTTAAATCTCCAACAGACATCATTTATAGTTTCCTCACATACCTTTCTCAACAGCCAACCTCCTCATCTCTCCCATTTTCTTTTCTCTTTCCTTTTCTCCGATGTTTCCAGACTCTTCAAATCCATTCTGTCATCCCCAGAAATTCTGTTCTGATGCTGTTGTTATTCTGCTTTGATTAAACAAATAAACAAACAAAAAAGCATTTTAGTTAGCTAAATAGAGGCAAGCAGATTGCAAATTTGAGGCCAGCCTCAAGAACTTAGAAAGACCCTGTCTCAAAATAAAACAAAATAAATGTCTAGGAATGTAATTCTGTAGTAGAGTGACCTGGATTCAATCCCTAGTATAGGAAGGAAAGAAGAAAGGAAGGTCAATACTGAACTAAATAAACAATGGTAAATTTCATTACCAAAAAAAAAAATGCCAGCATTTAAAATGCGTTGTATAAATGGCCAAAAAGTACATGAAAAAAACTTTCAACATCTTTAGCAATTAGG
The DNA here is from genome assembly GCF_902686455.1 of Sciurus vulgaris. Taxonomy (NCBI): domain Eukaryota; kingdom Metazoa; phylum Chordata; class Mammalia; order Rodentia; family Sciuridae; genus Sciurus; species Sciurus vulgaris. The sequence continues at coordinate 87,634,458 of NC_136462.1, forward strand.
AAAATGTAAATTAAAGCTACAATGAGATTTTATCTCACTTCAGTCAGAATGGCAGTCATGAAAAAATACAAATAATAATAAATGACTGAGAAGATTCAAGGGGGAAAATGAACACTTTTTCAATGTTTGGTGAGATTGTAAATTAGCACTTCTGCCATGGACATTAGTAAGGAGGTTCCTCAAAAGACTAGGTACGGAACCACCAGATCACTCAGCTACACCACTCCTCAGTCTTTACCCTTAAGAATTAAAGTCAGAATACTATAGTGATACATGCATACCCATGTTTATAGGAGCATAATTCATAATAGCCAAACTACTATGGAACCAGCCGAGGTGTCCATCAATCATGAATAGATGAATAGATGAATGGATAAAGAAAATGTGGTGTATATACACATTGGAGTTTTATTCATCCATAAAGAGAAATGAAATTATGTAATTTGTAGGAAAATGGAGGGAACTCAGGAGGATTATGTTAAGTGAAATGAGCAAAATTCAGAAGGTCAAGGGTTGTACGTTTTCTTTCATATGTGGCAGCTAAAAAGAAAAAAGGAGAAACAAAGGTGTTGGGGGATTTAATAAAATAGAAGGGAGATAATAGAGTAGGAGATAGTGGATTATGTGCATGTATGAAAACGTAACAACAAATATCACTATTATGTATAATTATAATGCACCAATAAAAATAAAATGCATTGTATGTTTATGTGTACCAATTAATAAACATAGCCATTATACACAGTTAGGCAAAAAAAAAGCAGTTACTGAACAGTATATGCCAATGTATGGGAGAACGCACCAGCTATTAACTGTAGAGAGTGTAATGAAAAAAGAAAAAAGTAGTAGAAAGGTGCAGGAATGGCCCTAATTGTGCCACTGTCTTCTACTAGATGCTGAGTTTCACTCAGGCTAAAATAGATTCCAAGAGCATCATTCAGTCTTGACCTGATCCTATTAGAACTCTGGCAAATGGATCCCCACCCCTGGATCCCTAAAGTGCCTTTCATTCAGATGGCCCCGTCCAACTCTTGCTGGGCTGTGCTCCTTCCATGGGACAAGGAATTCATGAGAACAAGCCAATCTGGTGCTCATATCCCCCATCTAGATATCCATCTGGGCATCAGAACCTCAAAATTCTCTGCTCTGTATCCTTGATTTAATTTCTAGGCCCACCTGAACTTTTCTCTAGGAAATTTCTGAGCTAGGCCTGAGCCAAGTGTCTTCTGCCCTAGGCCTGCGTGCAGCCAGGGGCAGCTGTCAGGATTAGTGGACAAAGCTTAGATGTGGGGTTAGGATTCCATGAGATTCCTCATGGTGCTAAGGGAAGCCAAAGCTGGGACGTCAAGGGAAGGGGTGGTCTCCCATTTGTCCATTTGTCCTCTGTTCTAGGTCTCACAAATGTGAGATAGGCCTGCCTGAACCTAACCAGGTCGGCCCAGTGCTGCAGGGCCGGAACTTTTTCCCTGTCAAGCTGGTCCAACTACACTTCCCTTCCTTCTGGACTGGGCTTCACTGAAACAGAAAGCAACTGCTTTGTGAAAGCTACAGACCGCTGATCAGGACACAAACAGCAATGTCATCCTGCTCAGACACCACCAGGGCCAAATGCCTCTGTCAGTCTGAAAATCATGGATGGCAGGATTCCAGGCAGCACCTCGAGGCCAGCTCACTGAACCGTGCCTGACTCTCACTGACTGTCATCCTTCACCACTCTGGGAAGCACAAGCAGGCCCCTCTGGTCATTTACCTTCTCTTCTTTTCTCATTCTAGTTTGGTTCTGTGTCTCTGTCCCTAAAATCCACCCATCATCCTAGTTTTATTGACTGATCCATCAGCTTCCTTGTGTGACCCTCTGAGATCCGCGTTCCTTGTGAACTGGTTCTGGTTTTCCACCCCTCCCCACACATCCTCTCTCTCTGCGTGACTCGTCTCCCAGTTGGAGGTTGCCCACTGTCTCGCAGCCCGTGTAATGTTGCCGCCTTTGGATCGATATCCTTCCATTTTTGAATCAACCCTGCTGCCGAGGGCTGTGCCGTCTGTCTGCAGCTCCCACTCTTTCCCATGCCACGGTACATTGGCTTTGCTGGTTACTCCTGGTACGTCACAGATTTGGGCTTTGGGCTCATGCTGATTATTTTTCTTTCTTCTCTAGCTCTGTCATCATTCTAGGTTCTACGTGATTCTGATGGCCACATGGACATCCTACCTGACATCACAGTTCCTTAGCTCCCTATTTCTGCAATTCTTACTCCAAACCTAGTTCTTGGAAATTTTCTGGAACTACTCTACCACTTAAATCTAAAATTGTAACAGCCATTCCAAATTTGCATCTCCCTACCACTTCTTCCTCTTCCTTCTTTTTCCCTATTCTTATATCTCTTGAATAGCACCAAACTTTTAACTTTTAATCCCACATTTCCTCCTTGTCTTCCCCTGTCTACTGCTTGGATGTCCATTCATCTCCCCCTCTGCACACATACACACACACACACACACACACACACACTTAGCATTGTAAACAAAAACCTGATTGTGTCACTCTCCTACTTAAAATTCTTCAAGGCTCTTAATTTTTAAAAATTTCAAATTCCTGAAGCAATATCTTCTATAATGTGACCTTGGCCGACCACTCATTCCTCAGACCAGCACATAGCCTGCACTAAAGCTTTGCTGACCTAGTTTCAGCTCCATTCGTTCATCCACCAAGAATGCCCTTCTCTCCTTTCTCCTCTGGGCTAACCCAAGGTTGAGAACAATATAATTTTTTAAATTAAACATTTTATTTTGACTGGGCCTGGTGGCACACACCTGTAATCCCAGAGATTCAGGAGATTGAAGCAGAAGGATCTCAAGTTCAAGCCAGCCAGGGCAACTTGGTGAGACCCTGTCTTGAAATAAAAAACAAGAAGTGTTGGGAATGTGACTCAGTTGTTAACCACCCCTGGGTTCAGTCCCCAGTACCAAAACAATAATTGATTAAACTTTTTGTTTTAAGATAATTGTAGATGCACATAAAATTATCAGAAATAATACAGAAATTCCCACATATCCTTTACGCAGTTCTCGCCAGTGGCAACATCTTAAAAACCATTATGCACCATCAGAGCCAAGACGCTTACATTGATGCGGTAGAGACAGGAGTTCCATCCCCACAGGGTCCTTTGTGTCTCCGTGTCAGTCACACTCACCTCCCTCCCACCCCATGAGCTTCTTAGTCCTGGAAAACCAATAAACTGGTCTCCTTCTCCATCAATTTGCCATTTAAAGAATGTCATCTAAATTATAGTGTATACTTTGTAAACTTTTGAGATTTTTTTCCTAGTGTGATCTTTTTTAGAATCACTCAGGTTGTCGTATTGTATCAATACTTCATTCTTTCATTGCTAAGTAGTATTCCATGGAATAAGTGGACCATGGAATAAGAGAACCATTAATGCACTAAAATTATCTAAATTGTTGAAAGCTCTGGGGTTTTTCTATTGTGAAAAAAGTTGCTATAAACATTATGTAAAAATTTTGTGTAGGTATAAACTCACATTTCCTGGGGATTAATGTCCAAGAGCACACTTGTTGAATCATATGACGGTTACATGGTTGGCTTTTTGAGAAACAGCCAAATTGTCTCCCAGTGTGGCTGTGCCATTTCACGTTCCCACCAGCCTTCCAGGTGAGGACGCAGGGAGGAGGTGACACCTGTGAGGAAGCCTTCACCAGATATCCAATCTACGGACACCCTCATCTTAGACTTCCCAGACCATGAGAGGTAGATGCCTATTGTTTATAAGTCAGGTTATAATTATTTTGACATCAGAGCCTCAACAGATCAAAACAGGGTGTTTCCTTACAGCCTGGTTAAGGTGGAGTCTAGGTTTCCCTCTTGACTTTTCCCAGTGGAGGCAAAGGTAGAGTTCAACAGCGTTTTTCCCTCCTTCTGTTTGGCTAAAGTAGAATAACTATTGTCTAAATACTTGTGTCCTTGTTGGACCATCCCTTTCCTGCTCTTGTGGCTAGAGAAAGTAGGTTCTTGTTCAGTTATCATCATCATCATCATTTGGTGCACATTGGAGTCTCCATGTTTTTAATTGTACTTAGTAGGAGAAACAGAGAAAAGTACACCATTCCATTGTCCTAGCAACTGATTAATGCTTAAAATACACAAATATTGTTTTTACAGACATAGAAAATAAAATATTTTTCAAAAGATAAAATTCAGTCATGATTGCTTTAGCTATTCTGGGTCTCTTATTCTTCCAGATTAATTTCATGATTGCTTGCTCTATTTCTATAAGGTACGTCATTAGGATATTAATTGGAATTGCATTGAATCTGTATAGCACTTTTGGTAGTATGGCCATTTTGACAATATTAATTCTGCCTATCCAAAAACATGGGAGATCTTTCCATCTTCTAAGGTCTTCTTCAATTTCTTTCTTCAATGTTTTGTAGTTTTCATTGTAGAGATCTTTTACCTCTTTGGTTAGATTGATTCCCAAGTATTTTTTTTTTTTTTTTTTTGAGGCTATTGCAAATGGAGTTGTTTTCCTCATTTCCCTTTCAACTGTTTCGTCACTTGCATATAAAAATGCTTTAGATTTATGCATGTTGATTTTATAGCCTGCTATTTTGATGAATTCATTGATGAGGTCTAGAAGTTTTCTGGAGGAGGTTTTTGGATCCTCTAAATATAGAATCATGTCATCAGCAAATAGTGACAGCTTAAGTTCCTCTTTTCCTATTCGTATCCCTTTAATTTCTTTGGTTTGCCTAATTGCTCTGGCTAGAGTTTTGAGGACAATGTTGAATAGAAGTGGTGAAAAAGGACATCCCTGTCTTATTCCCATTTTTAAAGGGAATGCTTTCACTTTTTCTCCATTAAGAATGATGTTGGCCATGGGCAACCTTAGCAGGAAGAATGAAACAGAGTATCACAATACCAGAACTTCAACTATACTACAAAGTAATAGTAACAAAAACGGCATGGTATTGGCACCAAAATAGACAGGTAGATCAATGGTACAGAATAGAGGACATGGACACAAACCAAAATAAATACAATTTTCTCATACTAGACAAAGGGGCCAAAAATATGCAATGGAGAAAAGACAGCCTGTTCAACAAATGGTGCTGGGGAAAACTGAAAATCCATATGCAACAGAATGAATCTAAACCCCTATCTCTCACCCTGCACAAAAATCAACTCACAATGGATCAAGGACCTTGAAATCAGACCAGAGACCCTACATCTTATAGAAGAAAAAGTAGGTCCAAATCTTCAACTTGTTGGCTTAGGATCAGACTTCCTTAACAGGACTCCCATAGCACAAGAAATAAAAGCAAGAATCAATAATTGGGATAGATTCAAACTAAATAGCTTTCTCTCAGCAAAGGAAACTATCAGCAATGCGAAGAGAGAGCCTACAGAGTGGGAGAATATCTTTGCCACTCATACTTCTGATAGAGCGCTAATTTCCAGAATATATAAAGAACTCAAAAAACTCTACACCAAGAATACAAATAACCCAATCAACAAATGGGCTAAGGATATGAACAGACGCTTCACAGAAGAAGATCTACAAGCAATCAACAGATATATGAAAAAATGTTCAACATCTCTAGTAATAAGAGAAATGCAAATCAAAATTATACTAAGATTCCATCTCACCCCAATTAGAATGGCGATTATCAAGAATAAAAGCAACAATAGGTGTTGGAGAGGATGTGGGGAAAAAGGTACACTCATACATTGCTGGTGGGGCTGCAGATTAGTGCAGCTACTCTGGAAAGCAGTGTGGAGATTCCTTAGAGAACTTGGAATGGACCCACCATTTGACCCAGCTATCCCACTCCTCGGCCTATACCCAAAGGACTTAAAATCAGCATACTACAGAGATACAGCCACATCAATGTTCATAGCTGCTCAATTCACAATAGCCAGATTGTGGAACCAACCTAGATGTCCTTCAATCGATGAATGGATAAAGAAACTGTAATATATATATATATATATGAATATTACTCAGCTATAAAGAATAATAAAATTATGGCATTTGCAAGCAAATGGATGAAATTGGAGAATATCATGCTAAGTGAGATAAGCCAATCTCAAAAATCCAAAGGGCAAATGATCTCACTGATAAGCGGATGATGACACATAATGGGGGGTGGAAGGGGTGCAAGAATGGAGGAAGGAGGGACTATATAGAGGGAAAAGAGGAGTGGGAGGGGTGGGGGGGAAGGGGAAAAAATTCAGTCATGAGTTTTTCCATGAAACCTTGTTTAATCCCTCGTGGTTAGGGTCCCTTCCTCAGTATGTTCGCAGATCCATCAATATTCATCTCATCTATAGAGTGATTGTACTGTTTTGAAAGTCGGTCTGCACTAGACAGGTTGCCAGGTTGGTGATAGTGTGGACAGTGTCTCATTTGACACTGAATCACCAGAAGCTAGAATAGTGTCCAGCATACCACTGGCATTCAGTAAATATGCATTTGATACTCTTTGGAAAGCTACTGCTTTCCTAATTAACATCTTCAGGAGCAGCCTATTAACTTACACAGCACAGCCCACCCTGGGTTTGTTATTTGGATGTTATTGCAGACTGTGCAGCCATACCTGTTTACCTCTAGAAAGGAAGCCCTCACAACTACCAGACTGGAAGATGATATGAGTAGAAGGATCTTGTCTCATGTTTTTTCTCCAGTTTAGAATCCTTTCTCCAACACCATGAAATATCTTCCATAGTATTTGTGCATTGAAACCACCTTTGATATAGACTGTTCTGTTTTCTTTCTTTCTACACATATTATTAACCACAGGATTTCCACACTCTATGAGTTTAGTGTAAGTAGGATATGTGTCTTTTGTTCTTAACACATGACATAGTGTCTTTCATTTACTAGGCACTCAACAAACGTGTTGAAGAACAAGAAAATTTAAATTTGGAGCATTTTAAGAAGATATAATATTAAACTACAAGTTAAGAAAGCTGTTTTCTCCTTTCAGCTTAGGTCCCTAGTACATAGTACTAACTAGATGAAGTCACTTACTCCCTGGTTCTTCACTTTCTTCATTAATAAGTTGAGAATAAAACCTGAACATAAATTTACAACTGAAAATATATTTGAGATTAATGGTGATTATGAACAAATGGTGTTTAATAGAATTACTTTGTCTATGCATTTGTTAAAGACAGCTCAAATGACCAGTTTCTTAGGTAGCAGACTGAGAAAGTGACTTCAAGAGCTTAGAATTCTCTAGCTCCACACTAATTCAGCCTCTTTCAAGGTTCATTACTTGGTGGCTGCCCCCTGAGATAAGCCTCTGTCTTGGGTAACTGTCTCAGCTGGCATTAATGTTCCATTCAGTAATCTTAGCACATTATTCTACCTGTGCAAACTCACTTTTACTCACAGATTAATTTTTCTATGAAATGCCTTAAATATAAACATTTTGACTAGAATATAACACAGGGTCTGTTTGCAGTGTCATTTTTTGAAGAACAAATAAACATCATCAAGATAATTATAGTTTTATGAAGTTTCCTCCAAAAGAACAGAGAACTGAGCATTAATGATCAAGGGGACAAAGAGCCTACAAGGCAGTTATGCAGGAAGGTGAGGGGCCAGAGGTATAGCAGCAAATGGGCCAAGGAGGTGCTTGTGCTGCCCAGAAAGGATCTCCAGACCACTCAATACAAAATCATGAGTCCTACTGGACTCTAGAACCTTCTTCCATAAGATTATAGAATGGGCCACAAAGGACTTCCTTGCCACAAACAAGAAAGTCAGTCAGTAAAACCATCTAAAATGAAGCTTAAATTTGAGCCTATACTCAATGGAACCAAAAGGTGGAGCTTGAGATTCTAGAGAAATACCGGTAAAACTCACTAGAAAATAATTTTAGCAGTTTCTGTAGGAGGCAAGGAGGAAAGAGAAGCAGATGAGTCAGACTAGTTTGGGTATATAAAAGGACCAGTGGGAGTGGAGATGAGCTGGGCTGAGGCGAGAGGCTGGGGGAGAAGGAGAGAGCTACCTGGCTCCCTGAGTTTGAGGCCACATTAACTCTTGACCTTCAGGGCCAAGTAGGTGCCAGGCAGGCCGCGGTTACCTACACAGTACCTGCACACGCACATACACACATGCACACGCATATGCACACGTGGAGGTTGCCTGCCCGTAGTTCACTGTTTACAGGTGTAATCCAGGAAACCAGCCTTTTAAAGCAGACTCCATTACTAATTAAATTCTCTCAGAACTGAGAAGCTTGAGGAGAAAAGTATAAGACAACTGAAATACATTCGCAAACAGGAGGTCTTTATACAGTAAAGAGGATGTAGGGGGTTTGGGGTTTGTTTGGCTGGGCGAATTTGCTATTGTAGAACGTTTTTGATAAAGTACCTCAAATAATGATTAGCTTTTTTCTTCACCACCATATAAAACCTCACAGGGTTTTCTCGATTGCCTTCTGGGTGTGTAAAATTTCGTTACTGGTTTGCCCCTGGAAGGGAGGAAACGTGGTAACTTCTAGGCAGTTTCAGTGCTTGTGCTTCAACCTGTGGCAAGAGGAGCCGCTTTCCATTTGTAGGCTTCCCTCTTCCCAGGGTCTGTGACATAATTTTCAGAGGACTTAAAGCAAAATCAAACTTAATGCTGATCTCCTTCTATGGTGGTTATTGAATTTTAGCAAATGGATCAGGGACTCCCCAGCCCAGGCCTGTAGAGCTTAGTTCGGACCGTCCTACCCTCCCAGACCTCTTTCATGTCAGTCCTGTTCATGTCCAGAACTCAGAAGATGAAGCCGTGATCCTGGCCTGTGCCCTAGACTTCCTCTTCCTCCACTCCTAAAGAATAAGCATCATAGTCTCTCCACCTTTCCTCCTAAATATCTCTTGAATTCAATTCCTATTAACCCCAGTTTGAATCACCACCAATTCACACCTGCATATCACAGCCTCCAGCTTTGCAACTTTGAAACCGTTCTCCATGTTGCAGCCACAGGAATCATCCTAGAGCGTCCCTGCTCTCCCCAAAGCCCTTTAGTAACTTCCTCTTACTGCCCCCAATGAAATGCAAACACTGTAACAAGAAAAAAGGATTTGTCCTGATGTGACCCCAATTCCCACTCTGACTTTGCATGGTTCACCACTCCACCTGCCCTTTCCTCCAAACTAGAATCTACACACATGGAACTTCTTTCCTCCACCCAGTACTGAGACAACCACATCGACCTCCTTGCAGTCTCCCAGTCAACCATTCTCTTTCTATGGGCATGCCTGAACAGTCCCTGTTGCCCACTCATCCTCTGGCCCCCTGTTTAGATGGCACCTCCTTTAGGAATCTTCCCTGACGCCCCAAGATGAGTCATGTGGCTAAGTGCTCTCATACCAACTATACATTGCCCTATGGCAGAAGTTGCTGTGCTGGAGTCTAATTCCCATTTATTCATCTCCATTTGGCCTGAAGGAGGGCAAAGTATAAGTAGGTCTGGTTGCCTCTGCATTCCCACACCTGGTCCATACTCCAGCATCAGTTTCTACAATAAATACTGGCTTAAGGACCAATGAATACCCAAACCCTAGAAATGAGGCCATGCCTTCAACTTCATACTTTCTCTTCACACTTCAGGGATAATAGTCTTGCCCCTAATCTCCAGAACTGTGGCTGATCCATGCTTAAAATCCTTCTATGTCTTCTTACTATCTTTAGAATAAAGGTGGAAACCATTAATGGGATCTAACTACTTTATTTCCCTTGACTCCTATTTGGTTACCACCTGTGTAGCCAGCCTCCAAGATGGCCCCTGATGACCCCAGACCCCTGGTATTCATATCCTTATGTAGCCCCCCACCCCACATTACATCAGTATCAGACTGTGTGACCAACAGCATGCAGTGAAGTGGCTAGGTCATGAGGTCATCTGTCTTCTGACTCTCCCTTCCTCTCCTGAGGGTTGCTTACTCTGGAGGTAGTCACTAGCCATGCCATGATTAGTTCTGTGGACAGACCCAGGTAATGAGAAAACAGGTCTCTACAGCCAGCAAAGAATGGAAGCCTGCATCCCACAGTCATTCCTAAAAGCTTCTTGGAAGCAGATAATCCAACCCCAGTCAATCCCTCAATATTTTCATTAAAATGCCATAAGAAACCCTGAGTCAAAATCACAGCTTAACCCACAAAAACAATAAGAAGTTTTGTTGTTTTAAATCAGAGGCTACAGAGGCATTTGTTACACAGCAATAGATAACTAATATAGCACCTTGGACCCATGCAACTCACTGAACCTTGCTAGACTTCTCTCAATTCCAGAACATGCCAGTAGCCCTCTTTACACATGTCAGAGTTCGTTTTTGTCATTTTTTTCTTTTTTGTTTTTTTTTTTGTTTTTTTGCCCTTTTTCACCATGACAATTACTTTACATTATCAAGCTAAATAGCATTTCCTCCAGATCTTTCCCTGCCCCACCTTCAATCAGATTATATCTTCTCTCTTATGATTTAAGAACAGCAGGCATTTTTCCTTCCTAACCCTTTTCACATCCTTTAGATCATTCAGTAGCTAGTTGTGGACTGTCAACTCTGTGCCAAATAATTGTACTGTAAGGGGCAAAACAGTCATTATCTTGCCTTCATAAAGATCATAATCTGGAGTAATTTTCACTTATTCCTATTTAATAATTTATTTAATTATATGCATTTGATAATTTATAATTATTCTTTAATTTGTTTTTTCCACAGGCATAAAATCCCATGAGAACTATAACTCTGTTTTCCAATGATTATCCCAGTATCTAACCAAGTATCATTCATTCAGAGCATAAGATAGAAATCTAAACAGTAATAATCAGAGGATTGCTCAGCAAATTGAGTAGAATTGTTAGTAAACCACAATATTGCAAAACTCTTCAACTTTCTAACAGATTTTTTTGTCACACTTTTCATGTGCTCATCTTCCTTTTCCTTATCTCTTATCCTGCTAAGGAAAATGTATTAGTCAGCTTTCTCACTTCAACAAATGCCTGAGATAAATCAACTTAAAAAGAAGAAAGGCTTTTTTTGACTCAAGTTATAGAGGTTTCAATTCATAACCAATTGGCCCCATTCTTGTCATTGGTCCCATTGGCCTGCCATGGTGGGAGCATGTGCAGGACCAAACTGTTCAATACATGGCCAGAAATAAAGAGAGACAGTAAGAGACCAGAGTCCTACAGTCACCTTCAAGGGCACACCCCCAACCCCTGAAACATCCCACTAGTCCCCATCTCCTAAAGGCTATACCACTTCCCAATAGCACCAAGGTTCAACACTCAGGGTCTGGGCAGCAGAGGACTAGTAATCATCCTCTAGCCCTTTTATGAGGTTGCTAATCCCACCTATGAGGGTCCTGTCCTCATGGCCTTATCACCCTCTAAAGTCCCCACTTCTTAAACTATCATTTTGGCAATTAAGCTTCAAACATGAATTTGCAGGGACACATTCAGATCACAGCACAAAGTAAGACTGACTTATGTGCACACCTCGCACCAGAATCCTAAAATAAAATCCCTGCCCTCAAAGTCTCAGCTTGGTGAGCATAATGTAACCAGTGATCTAATAAGACTCTGCATGCTTAGGCTATTGAGTGAGCACAGAGGGAGAACACATTAACTCTACCAGGCTGCTTCAGGGATTAATTTATGTTTGCCTTTTTAACTTAGAAGAATAAAATTCCTTTAAAATGTCAAGGTGAAACACTGAGTCACCCCCTGAGGTTGTCGCTCCTTAGTCTCCTTCCTGGGCTTCGCCTCTCCACCTGCCCCAGCGTTCTATGCCAAGATCTTCTCCATGCCCTCCGCCCCCATCTTCCTAGAAAAATCCCTCTACTCACACCATTCAGTGACAATCCCCATGCTGCCAAATTCCAAATATTTCTATCGAGTTCCAAGATATCCAAGCCCCAGATCTGTTATTAGTTAACTACCAGAAAGTTCTGCCGAGGACACCGCATGAATGCACCATGTCTAAAAGTCATCAAAGGGGGCCCCTAGGGTCCCATGCTTTAAAGAGTCCCTATAAGACTCTTCTCTAGTTCTGAACCTCCCCAGAGGATGATGATTCTGAGAGCCAAAGTGGCCTACCAACCAGAGCTCATGCCCCTACTTCTAAACCAAGTTGTATGTACCCAGAACCCATTTCCAGAGTCTACAGTTTTCCTACCTACACTGATTCTCCAGAGGGCAAGCTGTACCACTTTGTACAGGGGCCGAAGACAGACTGGAGTGAGTACACAGGTTTATGATGGGAATAGAGGTTGTTTTAGTCTGTTTTTTTGCTGCTGTGACTAAAGGACCTGACCCGAACAATTGTAAAGGAGGAAAGGTTTATTTGAGGGCTCACAGTTTCAGGGTCTTAGTCCATAAAAGGCTGGCTCTATTCCTCAGGACTCAAGGTGAGGCTGAACATCATGGTGGAAGAGTGTGGCAGAGGGAAGCAGCTCACATAGTGATCAGAAAGCAGAGAGAGAGACTCCACTCTCCAGATACAAAATATATACATCACAGTCATACTTTCAATGAACCACTTCCTCTAACTACACCCCACCTGCCTCCAGTTAATCCCATCAGGGACTAATTCACTGATTAGGTTAAGGCTTTAACCCAATCATTTCTCCTCCAAACCTTCTTACATTATCTCATAGGTGAGCTTTTGGAGGACACCTCACATCCAAACCATAACATTCTGCCCCTGGTCCCCAAAAGCTCACATGTGGGACAATGTGAGAAGGTTTGGAAGAGAAGTGATTGGGTTATAGCCTTAACATAATCAGTGAATTAATCCTCTGATAGGGATTAAATGAGTGGTAACTGAAGTGGTAGGGTATGGCTGGAGAGGTAGAAATTGGGGTGTGGCTTTAGGGTATATATTTGTATTTGGCACGTGGAGTCTCTCTCTGCTTCCTGATCAACAGGTGAGCTGCTTTCCTCCACCACACTCTTCCACAATGATGTTCTGCCTCACCTAGAGACCTGAGGAATGGAGTTGGCCTTCTGTGGGTTAAAACCTCTGAAATCTTGATCCCCTAAATAAACCTTTCCACCTTTACAGTTGTTCTGGTTGGGTCATTTAGTCACAGCAGCAAAAAAAGCTGAAACAGACATGGAAATGGAAGGACTGGCAAGGGCCTGGGTATTTTCAGTCAGATTCTGGCATGAAACTCAAAGGAGTCAGAATTGTACATTAAAACAAATGTAGGTACATGAGAGAAGATACTCCTTCATTTAACTGGGTTAGTTATGAATTTTCCATTTTTAGACATATGAAATGTGGACCTTCATTGGTACCCCTTTAACCAAGCCCCAAAAGCTTAGGCATCACAGACTTAACCTATCCAAAACCAAACCGAACTTTGCCTTTCCCCATCTGTCTTAGCTTTGGAGGGCTTGGAAAGTAGAACCTGAAATATGAACTGTCATGTTAGTCTTTCAGGTGAGACATGATTCTAGAGAGCAGGGGTACATGAATGGAGAGGGCAAGACAGAAGAGAAGAAAAGCCAACATAAAAGTATGTTATGAAGGTTCCATTGGTTCTGCAAGAGCTCCTGAGAAGGCACAGAATGCCTTGAGATTGGCCACTCAGCATTTATCCTTCAGCTCCTTCTCCCAATGACTGACAGGCTGGGGTGTTGACTTCTCAAACTTTATGTGATTGGACCCTTGCAGCCCCGGGGCAGAAAGTGAAGATGGGGCACTCTCTACGTGAATCCAAGCTGCCCTATAATGGTCTACTCCTCCAGCTGTGGTCAAAAACAAAGCAGATGCCAAGGTGATATGAACAAGGCTACTCTACCTCCCTAACTTCCCCATCCCTCCCAGCAAAGCTTTTATACTTCTGTTTCATTTTCATGGATAATGCCACTCATCAGTGAATCTCCCAAGGAAAGAATGCTGGAGTCACTCTCATTTCCCTTCCCTCATCCTTCTCACCCCATCAGTCACAAAATCTTGACAATTTTACCTCTAAAATGTTTCTCAGCTGGAGCCCTTCCTCCGCATTTCCCTTCCTGTTGCTTAGTTTAAATCCCAGCCCAACTGCAAGAACTTCATATCCAGGTCTGCAAGTGGAAGATTCCATGGAACTGTCTCCAGCAGACAGCATGTACTGACTTATGGAACCTCCCTCAGAGTTATCTTTTCCAACTCTCATCTGTGGACTGCTACCTGTCCTGGCTTCATCGAGTGACTGTTCTGGTTTAGGACTTTCTCTGGCCCTCTTCACTACAGAATCAAATCAGAATTCCACAAGCAGTTTATGATATCCTTCTGTCTTTCCAAATTTCTCTCACTTAAGTTCATTTCCCAGAACACCCTCCCTCCCCCGCGTGCGCGCACGCGCACGCACACACACACGCTTTGCTCCAACACCATCCAACTTCTCACTCTCCTCCTAACCAGTCACATCCTTTCATGCCTCCATACTGTTGTTCATGCTGTATTTCAGTCTGGACATCATTTCTGCAGTCATCACCCCCTCATACCCACACATCTGACAACTCCTGACCCAACTGAGATGCCACCTTCTCTGACTCCCCCGGGATGATTCAGTGCTCCTATTCCCACTAGAGCACTTATATCATGTTGTAATTATGTTTCTTGCATGACACGCTCCAGCTCTGGAAGTTCTTCCAGGTCAGGACTAATGTCTTATTCATCCCTGTATTCTGAGTACCCGGCACAGTGGTTAAGACATAACAAAGTGACAAGATTGCTGGGTGAGTGCAAGAATGAGAAACGCCGAGTAACATTTGGGGCGTGCACTTCCTCACATCCCTCTCACTGAAGAGGCACTTCAACAGAGACACTTCAATGGAGAATTCAAAAGGTCAGTGGTGCTGAACAGAGCCCAGTGCCCATACAGGCTCTAGAGATGAATAAGGTTGAAAAACAGCTAAGTCACTAGTGTCTCTTGTGGAAATACCGAAGAGGTGTTAATGTGGCATTTAACACATAAACAACAAGTAACAGCACAGAATGAACTGGAATAGGCAGGGCTAATGCTACGAAAATTACCTTGTGCAGGCTATATTTAGAAGGAAGGAAAAAAACAGCAGAATGCTCAGAATCAGCTCTATCTCAGTCTCATGCTCATGATAATATATGCATTTTACACTTATTTATTTAAAACCTGGCTCAACAGAACATTTGACAATTTATAACAGCAATGCAAATCTGGCTAATTTCTGTTTGGGTCCAAATAAACAAGAATACATCTCTTTGGAAAGGCTCTGTGAAGTATTTGAAATTACAATGCCAGAACCAAGGACTGGCAGAGTGATGTTCCCAACTCAAAAGGACCAAGGACCAGACACCAAGAAGAGCAGGTGCCACGGTACTTGCCATTAGAAAATTCCCACCAGTGGCCAAGACGCATAAGGACAGACCAGCAAGCAGGGGGTTTTACTGTGGAAGAAAAGGTAAGGAAATGGAACAGGGAAGCAGGACAACTTCACAACACAAGGCTCCAGCTTCACAGAGAGCGAAATATACTGCACCAACTATCCTAAACAGAAATAATTATCAAAAGCAAATAAAATCGTCTATGCACATGTAAACATCCCTCACAGTTCTACTTGTTCTGGAAGAGTGTAATCACACTTTTCCTTTATCAATATAGAAAATAAGAACGAAGAGAAGTGAAGAAACCCCATTCATGGAAAGAGGAGCCCCGGACTGTGTCCAAGTAATCATTGCTTGTTTCTCGGTAAAACTGTTCTGTGATGTCCATAATCTAAAAATTTACTTCATTTTAACTCTGTTCCTTATGACTAGAATACCGCACTGTTGTGAATATGAGGAAAAACATGGTTGATTCCATCCTCAGCAAAAAAAGCATTTTTCTTTTTGATGAAACTACTGGTATGAGATATGGAAGATGGAAATATCAGTAATACTGGGCTCTTTCAGTCTCTTGGATATCAGATATTCATTTCCCATCAGTTTCAAGTGGTTTCAGTCCCCTAAATAGGAAATTTCCAAGTCATCTGAGGTGAATCTTGTTGGTTATTTGGCTGTGTATTGTAAGCAGCCCGACTTTTCATATCACTTACTGCAGATTGAGTCATCTTTAACAGCATTTGAAATTAAAGTCAGATCACAGAGGAAGTAAAGAAGCATTCCACATGTGCGTCTGTGTTACAGGATAAGATCCAGCTCACTCTCCTCACGTAAGTCAGTCAAGAATTAAATGCAATGAAACAGAATGGTATGACAAAGACAGTCAAGAGATTCGCATCATCAGTTGTCCCCATCTGTTTGGGGATAGGTAAGAAAACACACACACACATGCACACACACACACACACACAGAAAACTGAAGAATGAGGGATTTAAGCAAGTTATAAGTCAAAAATCCTGAGTGTAAGGATTGTTAAATATAGAAATGGATGACTAAGAAAGATGGAATCATCCTAGGTGAGTTCCAAAAATAGAAATGGTGCATGTGGGGCTGAGATTGTTCAGTTATTTTCTTGATTAAGAAAAGGAAGGGGAAGCTAGTATCCTGTGTGAGTTTATGTCTTCTGTGGGCCAGGCAAACTGCAAATGTTCCACAAGCTCTGTGAGGGCCCCACCTCACCCTCCTTCATAGGGTCTCGCTCCCATGGTCCTTAATAAATAGAAGCACTCGTTGTACAAGTTATCATTCCTCTTTCATTCTGATTCCATTGGGGACTCTTTTTGAGATGGGGTTTATAGAGATGCATGAATTCCATGAGAGTAAACTTCTTACTTCAACCTCTTACTTCTTTCCCCATTATAAAAATTATACCCCAGACTTTTTGATCACTCTACAGCTACCAAGTACATACCTAAAATTCTATAACATTTTATCCTATTCTGGCATTCATATTGATAAATAAACAGGTATTTGCCTGTACAAGTAAATTCAGTGGCCCAGACCAGATTATAAAATGGAACCACTAGACTTTTAGATTAGTGTCTTAATGCTACATAACCAATTGAGAAAATTCAGCCACATAAAACACCACATATTCATCCTCTCAGTTTCCACGGGTCGGGAGCCTGTGCCTGAGTACCCCCTTCAAGGTCTCAGTGCTGTAGTCAAGGTATTAGCTGAACTGCATTTGCATCACAGGCTCAACTGAGGAAGAGTCCATTCCCAAGTTCATCTCAATTGTTGACAGAATTCATCTCCTTGCATTTGTATGACAGGGGCTGTCCTTAGGTCCTGAAGGCCGCCTGAAGTTCCGTGCCATGTGGGGTTGCTCCATTGTAGCTCCCTAAGTTGTCAAATCAACAAGAAGCATCTCTAGTCTGCTAAAATGGAGTCTTCAGAAATGTGCCATAATCGTTCAAATGATTCCCCATCTCCATGCCAGAGTCTATGGGTTAGAAACAAGTCACAGTTCTTGTCAAGTTCAAAGGAAAGAGATCACAGGAAGTTTAACACCAGGAGACAGAAAACAAAGGCCCCTTTAGGGTCTGAGTGCCACACTTCTGTAGTGCCTTGACCAGGACGGTTTTTAACCACTGGGGAGCTCACCCAGACCGCAGGTCCCCAAATCCTCCAAGGATCAAAATCCTGTACTTGTGAAAGCAAATGAAGTTACTATGTGACCCTGCAAGTCTGCTTTTAGGAACATTTCCAAGAGAAATATAAGCATGTCTACACAAAAATGTGTCCATATTCATAGCAATCTTATTATTCAAAGTGGCCCCAAAGTGGAAACGACCCAAATGTCCATCACCTGACAAATAAATGTGTATAGTCATACAACAAAGTATTCAGAAATAAAAAGAAATGAGATATTGAGACATGTTACAATGTGGCTGAACTTCAGAACAGTAGGTAAGAGAAAAAGTCAGTCACAAAGGGACACTTATAGTGTATGATTCTATTTATATGAAATGCCCACAATAGCCAAATCCATAGAAACTGAAAGGAGGACAGCAGTTGCCAGGGGCTGTGGAGGGGAGAATGGGCAATGATTGCTAATGATTAAGGGGAATAACAAAATGTAAATTTAGATTGATGGTTGCATAATTCTGTAAAAATACTCAACATTTTAATTTGATGACTATTATGTTATCTGAATTATATCCTAAAACTTTTAAAAAACAAGGCTTACGATTTGTGTTATTTGAAAAGGCAATTTAAAACATATTGTTTAAGATATTAAAATATCGAAATATTGTTATTTCTCTGACACTTAAATGATTTATCAAGATCATAAACTTTCAAAATTGAGACCATCTCAGAAACCCTGTGCTGCCTAAGATCATTCCAGAACACACACGGAAAGGTAAAAATAAGATACATAAATATTCGTAAGTGGTTTTCCCATCAGCCCAGCAAAAATAATGCTTCTCTTAATGCTTTTTCCAGAGTCCATATCCACATTATTTGGTGAAAGACTTATGAGGGTTATGCCCTCATAACCTCAAACAATAGGTACAGGTATAGTTTAAGGATAAGAGTAATTTCCCCAAAGATAATTCTCTTAGTTTTAGAATATGAAACCATAAGATGATACTATGGCAATGCTCTTCTCATGTGAAGCAAAAGGTACCAGCTCCAGGTACCCTTCAGTGACAGCATACCTGTTTCTCAAGGTGACAGTTTCAGCAGGGATCCAGGGAACTAAGGAGCTGGGCAAGTATCCCTGTTGATGCCAGTTTACAATTTAGTTTAAACAGACACAAGTTTGGAGACACACATTTATTGACTTTCCACAAGCTCCCAGTCTGTCCAAACTATCTAGCACTTTCAGTCGACAGATTATTCAAACCCACATGGGAAGAAGCCCTTATCCTGAGAAGCACCAGAGGCTCACATTTCCCAGTCACCTAGCCACTGCAGATGAGCTCCAGTCTTACAAAGCAATGATTTTGGTGTTGCTTTTGGGTACTGGGGATTGAATCCAGGGATGCTATATCACCTATCCTATTTATTTATTTATTATAACATTAAGGCGGGGTCTCACTAAATTGCCGAGGATCTTGCTAAGTTGCCCAAGCTGATCTCAAACGTGGGATCCTCCTGCCTCAGCTTCCCAAGTCACTGGGATTACAGGAATGCACCATCACACCCAGCTCAAAGCAGTTGCTTTTCCTGTAACTCCCTTGGTGCTTTGTTGATGCCTTACTCCCACCCTTTCTCCCTTATTGCCTTCAAGAAGCAGGGGAGAAGAAAGAAGTATGTTACAGCTCTTGTAGCAATCTGGGATTTCAAAAGTAACAATACAGCTTTTCATTCAGAGCTGTTTCTAATATCTAGGTGACTTTTTCAGGTTTCTCCAGAGAAAAAGATGTCTTTTTGTTAGCTGCAAAAACTCCTTCAGAAAACATCACCCATAAGGAACACTCATCCCCCAAGGTCCAGGAAGCATGTTCAGCCCAAGTTAAGACCCCAGTGCCTAAGGACTCCCAGTTGTCATCTACCAGGCACTTCATTCACCTTTTTAACCCTTCAGAGAAAAACAAAAAAGGATATTATCCTGTCCCACCTCTAGCAAGGACTGCTCCTCAGCCACCTTTGACTCGTTCTGATCCAGCTTCTAAGAAATTGTCAGCCAAGGGGCCTTCTCCGAACACAACCCCCAGAATACTATCAGTACATCCACTCTTCAGAGTTGAGCCCTGTGGGCTTGGCTTCCAAACCCAAGCTCCTTTGGGGCCATCCTTTGAACAGGCAGAAAGTCTCCTCCTACTCTTACCTAGTCTAGAGACAGGTGGAGCAAGAAAATATTGTGTTTCAGATCCCACTGAATAATCACTTGGAATTTTAACGTTGTTCAGGTGCTGTTTTTAAAATTCCTAAAGCTATAACCAAAGATAAAGATCAATTTTTCTGATACATTCAAAGTATGAGATCCTCTTCAGAGTCATGTACTATAATTTCATTTCATCTAAAAAATTTCCTGGCGTGAACTATCTCATTAGAAAATGCTTCTTGCCCTAGTATTTGGAGCAGTGAGAGGAAAAACAGTGGAGGAGCAGGGCCAGCTGCAGCCCAGGGGATGAGCTACCAAAGTGCAGCCCCAGGGCTCCCCACGCCTTCACTGTGGCCCCACTGGCTCCCCGCGCCTTCACCCACCCACATCTTGGCCATCAGCTCTGGTAGTGCGGATGGGGAACAGTCTCAGAATCTCAAGCCTGTAGCGCTCTCAGAGTTCCGCTTTATTGTTCCCCTAAGGTCTGCTGCTTCAAAAATTATGTTTGTTCTCCCACTTCCTTTGTCAATACTTCCTCGGCAGCCAAAACAAACACTCCAGTGATAGGGCAACTCACCAATTCTAAAACTGGAAGAAAAGGAAGAAAATGAACTCTCACTGCACATGTGTGGCACAGGAACACAAGCACCCAGTTTCAGGAAGAAAAGTAAGCAGCTATCCTCTCCATCCCTATTTTCCTCCTCTCCCTTCCCAGTCTCAACTGCCTTCCTTATCCCAGGACAAAAAAGAATCTCTCCAGGGTTTCTTCTAGGTAGGATTCCTGCTGGGGGTTCAAGGAGGCTAGGGCTTCTCCAAACTTCCCAGACCTTCCTTCCTGGTTCCCATGCTCAAAATCAGATCCAGGGCTGGGCCTGGGCTCAAGGTCAGACATGGTTTTTTCCTGTGTTAGATTCTAAGTGATGTTTGAGAGTCAATGTCCTGTGTCAGGAAAAAGCCCTTTGCTGGGAGCGAGATGACCTCTTTTTGGGGTCAGAGTCCTCCACCACCAGATACCTCTTCACCAGCTCTAGGGTGGGTTGGGCAGGTCATTTAAACCAGAAGGCTTTTGCAATTAAATGAGGAAGCCCAATACCCATTGACTAAAAGCAAAGCCAAGGTTCTACAACATCCTGAGGTCCCTTTTAGCTCCAGTATCAAAGATTCATATGATCGTCTAGACGAGAAATGGCAAACTCAATTGCCAACGGAGCAGGTGACACCAACTGGAGAGTGCTTTGTTGATGTTGTTGTTGTTGTATCAAGGAGTACTTTGCAGAGAGAGAAAAGAACATATGTGAAGGGTCCACTTCAGCAAGTACTGATGACACCCATACCCACATAACCAAGGTCTCCATGGAGATAAAACTACCATCACCCCCAAATTTGTCTTATGTTCCTTTCAGGGCCAGCTCTCCCAGCCCCTAAGCAACAACCATGGATACAATCACTTCACATGAACGACAACTAGGGAAGCCAAGAACAAATTTTGCAAAAGTTGATATTTAACAAGCAGAAAAGTTTCATAAAATTAATAGATATTCTTCAGATCAGACCAGAAGACTGAAAAGGGGATGAGTGGACTTTATAAAATCATCTGGAATAGAAGGCTCAGACTTCTTTTTAGTTGGAAATAATAGATTAGGGTATACCAGAGGGCTAGAGAACACAAAGATGCTTGGGTAACACACAAATCACTATATTGTTTGGTACAGGACTCCGTCATCCTGAGGACAGTTGGCTGAACTAGAGAAAGATTCCTGACACAGGCATGCAGCAATGATGAACAGAGTCAGTCGCCTGACCTGGCATGAGACCTCTCACCAAGGAAGACCCTGATCCCAGAAGGATCCTGGAAAGGTAACTCAAAGATAAGTTTCTTTCCTGGGGGAGAGTTCAGAGAAATTTGGTAGCTGACAGATGGCACTGAGAACTTGAGGCAGTAGAAGTCATGATGACTAAACAAAAACCCTGGGACAGGCAGTAGAGAAAGCAATGATGTGGTTAAGGAACAGAACAGAAAATGGTTGAGTCAGAACAGTCGTCAACACTAAGAGTTAAGTGTGTTGGACACCCGTGTCTAAGGGATGAAATACAGAAATTGCTGTACTCACCCCCACTAGTGCTGGGTTGTTCCGGCTACTGTTTCTGTTTGATCCTGAACAACATTCTCATTCCCTGGAGGAGTATGGATGGGCAGGGCTAAGATTTGGTTTTTTTCTATAAAATAAACTCTTGATAATTTAGAGAACTTGAGTGTATTCTTTACCAACTGAAAGGGCCTTTAAACTGCAAGGAAGGTTTGTAAGACTCAAAGTGATCATAAGACATAGGCCCAGGAGTCATCAAATATGCGTGGGAGGAACTAGTGTGTGTGTAGTTTTTTTTGTTGTTTTCTTTTTTTTTTTTTTTTTTTTTTTCCCCTAATGTCTTTGAACAAGTCTGGGTAGGAAGGAAATTCTAAGGAAGAGGTTGCTGAGTCATTGGTTGGTTGTAGTTTCTGGCCGTGACCCCCTCCCAGGCAGGAACCCTTGGCAGCCTATGGAGGGAGCTGAGGGTGGTTCTCAGTGAGGACCAGGCACAGAGTGTGGGCAGTGGTACCAAGGATTTTTAAAGAGAGCAGCACAGACTTTGAAGAGAAGCGGCACAGCCTAGAAACAAGGTTTGAGAAAGGGCAACATAAAATGTCTCAAATGAATAAAACATTAATAAACTCTGAGCTATGGGATACAAACCACCCCCTTCCCCAAGAAAAGACAGACTTCCCACTCTTGGGGAACTCGGGGTATAAACTGGCAGTCCTACACTGATTTACCGTCAGTAACCACTGTAGCAATAGCTAACCCACTTGTGTCAGTGAATTAGATACTACATTGCACCTTTACATGCGGTGCACAAGAGTGTAGTGCATGGATGCAATTATTAATGTAACTATTATTTCATTTAGAAGACCATTTGGATTTTTTCTGTTCCTCTGTCTTCCTCAACTCGAGAAAATGCCCCTGAAGCTAATCTCTGTTCAGTAGCCAGCTCCTGGTCCCTTCTAGGCTAACAGAAGCTTGGCTTTGTCTTAGACAGCAATACCTCAGGATAGATGTTTTAAAGCAAAGCCCATTCTCTTCTCCTTTGTTACTTTTCGATCTCCCAAGATTCCTTTCAGATAGGAGTTACCATGTGATTCAAATCTGACCAATGGGCTACCAGGGCATGTCTGCTGGGAGGAATCCTTTTCTTCACAAATAAAAGGAAACTTAAGAAGAAAAGGTTTTTGTCCTTTCTCCTGAATTTTAAGGACTGATTATCAGGAGCTATGATAGATGTTTGTTGTGAGATAACAAGCATAAAGCCAGTATGTTGAGGAAGACCCATGATGTAAAAGGCCAGAATGAACCTGGATCCTCAGTGTCACCTGTAATCCTCTGAACAAACACAGCAAAGCACCTGCCTCCAACACCCATATTAAGTAAGCAATAAATGATCTTAGAGTCCAAGACTTATTTAATAGGTAATAGTGCTACCTACAGCTAATAAAAAATTGTCATGTGGACTGGGTAGAGAGCTTACTTAGCATCCACAAAGCCATGAGTTCAATCCCCAATAGAGGGGGAAAAAAAAAAAAAAAGTCATGATTTTTAAAAGAATCTCCTTACTTCCTTATTTTCCATCTATAACTTTGCCATCCATACCTTCAGTCACTATACCACTGTGGCTATTTAGGCAACTTAAATGTGTTTAGTTCAAACTGAGTTGTTTTGTAGATATAAAACATAATAAACCTGGGTTCAAAAGCTTAGTGTGAAAAAGAAATGTAAAATATTTCTTTTATCATTTGTTACTCATGAAATAATATTAAAATAATATTTTGGAAGTATTACGTTAATAATATATTTTTAAAGTTTCTTTTTACTTTTGTATATGGCTCACATAATATTTTTGTTGAACAATGCCAGCCAGAACTCAAAGCCAGAGAGCCTCAAAAGTGTTGAGACATTTGGGTAAAGCAGAGACAAGGAAGAAATCTATTGTTACGGTGGCAGTGGTGGTAGATTGCTTGGTGAGATGGCACCATTGATGTTTCTCTGTATTTCCCATATCTCTACAATAACTTTCATTTCTATGCATTTGGAGAGCAGATAA
This sequence comes from Sciurus vulgaris, assembly GCF_902686455.1. Lineage (NCBI taxonomy): Eukaryota > Metazoa > Chordata > Mammalia > Rodentia > Sciuridae > Sciurus > Sciurus vulgaris. Next base: position 87,658,296 of record NC_136462.1, read on the forward strand.
AATCAGAACTTGTACTTCATAACAGGCATAGCTGATTTGTCTCACTTTGGTCCTTTCTGTCACTTACCGACATTTGCAATATTTTTCTCCGCAGCAGTTGAAAGGAAATATGTGTCAATCCCTTTGTAAATGAACCTCCTTGATGCTCCAGTAAGCTCACAGTTCAGAACTACACCAAAAGAAAAAGTGGAGGGTCTGCCCATCTCCATGTCCCCAACCCTCCTCCTTGGTCTGCCGTTTCTTCCCTATTGTCCTACTTGAGGCTTCACTCCACATCAAGTTCCAAGTTTATTTCATCAGAACTTTATCTCTGTTAAGTATACAAAAGGGACAACTCAACTGAAGATTCTCTAAAGTACTAAAATTCCCAAAGGGAGGTTTGCCTTTTGCATCTTAACACCAGACCTCTGATAACCCAAATTTGAAAGCAGATTTGCCCACTGTTTGGGTCATAGCTAAAGCAAATCTAGGGTAGAACGGAAATGATTAGAGCAGCAGGTCATTTCCATCAACTGAAGGAAGACCAAGTAAGCTTTTGCCTTCTGTGCCTGCACTCAGTGCTGTCCCTAAAAGAGTACAGATTATTTCTCTCTCCTCCCAATGAGCAGGCTTGTGTGACAGAAGAATGAGTGCTGCCCGCTTTTATGCCATTTTGCATCAGTTGATAATCTCTAAACTTGACCAACATGGAGATTTTTAAAAGTCGGCAAAAAGTTCATAAAATTGGGGGGTGGGCAGGTGGGGAAGGAAAGCTGCTGAAAACTAGACTCCAGGTTTGAATCTGAAAACACATATTTTATAGCTTTCTAAGGACAAAGAGGCAGCAAATGGAAGGAGAAATTTCCCAAAGGACTGGAGGGGTACAGATAGTGTTCAATTTTAGATGACAAGCAGCTTCTATCAACAACGTGAAAGCCAGTTGAACATTTCAGCAGAATATGTAACTCAACTAAATCAGAAAAATATGCAAGCAGTGGAGAGCTGTCTTCTAGACAAATTTTAACAGATGGGTCTGGAAAACATCCCAAATTCTGGAGCAAAGTCCAATCAGTCAAAAGGGACTAGGGTTTTCATACAAAGCAGTTCTATTTTCAAAAGGTTCAGTAACATCTTTTGGTTCCGAAAGAATCTCTTGAGTGTGTACTGTAAGGAAAAGGGCACTGGGCCTGTAGTTTTGATTTAGGCTCACTGACTCCATCAGTCTTGAGTAAACCACTTTATCTCTGCAAAAGATCAGGTGAAGTAGAAGGTCTCATCTAACCCTACCATTGGATAATTTTATCTTCCTGATTAGTTTTCTTACATGATCTAATAGCACTTCATTCTAATTTGGGGAGGAATAAGAAAAGATGAATTAACATTTTTATGCCTAACCTATATAAGATCTACCTGGAGAGATATATATACAAGAACATTTAAAGCATCTCAGTCAAGTTGGTTGGATCATAGTGTTTTATATATATGTGTGTGTGTGTGTGTGTGTGTGTGTGTGTGTGTGTGTGTGTGTGTGTGAAGTCTTCACTGAAGAATGGAGTGATGAAAGTACTTGTACTTACATAGTAAATAATTTGACCTTGCCCAACGAAAAGATCTGGCCTATGCCCTAGGCCCCTGGGAGCTAACACATGGTCTTTCCTGACAGGAATACTTTCATCTGCTTAGAGTCATACTGCTTAACAAACAGTGTGACTTAGGGCAGAAGATGGCCACACTCTTAGAAATTTCAGGAACACTGGAAAAACAGCCGTTGTGACTTAGGGCAGGGACTTTGTGTCCACATCAGTTGACCTAGAGACTGACTTCAACTATGTGGGCAATCTGTCAGTCAACTCTATGGGACAGAACCCCAAGAAAAACTCTCAACATGGAGGCTCCAGTGAGTTTCTCTGGCTGGCAATTCTTCACGCATGTTCTCACACATGGGTGTCAGCAGAACCATGTCCCACCTTCAGAGGAAGAGGACCACGGAAGTGCTGGGTTCCACATGGCCTGCAGCTCCTGGATTCTGCCATTTTTGCTTCTCTCTGTTGATTTTAATCTGTCTCCATCCCCTGTAATCAACCACACCGAGGGTGGAATCACTTTCCAGAAGTTTCTGGGAGTCCTTCTAGCCAGTTATTGGAACTAAGGACATTTTAGGGAACCCCCTAAACTTGCAGTTGATATCAGAAGTGAGGACAGTCCCAAGGTCTGTGCCCTCTCCAGTGCAGTGGGCCTACGCTCTGCACTAACACAGCGATAAAAAAAAAGTTAGAATTTAAGATAGACATTCTTCTTCCCCAAAATTCAATGACCTTTGACCATTTCCCACAAATGAGCCAACAGCCTCCTGAGGTGCTCTTTGTTTTTCTTTCTGCCTTCTCTCTGTCACTCTCCTATGTCTTTACTGCACTTTTCCCTCACCAAGAAATTCTTGTTTATTTTTAATAAAGCTCAGTTTCCCTATTTCTCTCGATTTTTGACTTCCACATATCCATTTCATTGGAGTTTCACTTTTTTGCAGCTATCTTTATTTATTTTACTTGTTTAATGGATCCAATAATTTTTATTCTATGAGTATGTGTTTTTTTAAATAAAAAAGTAACCTCCCCAAAAGTAGGTCCGCATATTTTCCAATCTTGACACAGATTTACATACAACAGTGTAACTTTCCAGTCCAAAAAGAAATATAAATTAATTGAGAACCATTTCTATTTGGCAGTTTTTGAAATTCTCATTCCTGACTTTTGATCTTGTTGAGGTAGTTTGCATTCCAGTTTCTAATCCCCAAAACTTTCTCCTCTTTCAAACTTTTCTCTAAACATTGCCTGAGAAGCTGTACATTGTCTTTTTTTCTACTAGCTATTCTCTGCCCTTTCCTATGTAAGTCCTGAAATCCTTTCTACCTTTATTCTTCTGCCTCTTACAAAATACCTCCAATACACCTTATACATGAAAACAAAATCATCACATCTGCACCATGACTATGTTAACAAGACTTTAGTATCCCAATGTGTTCATCAACATAACTTCACTATTCCAGGAGACTTGTCCATAAAACAAAAGTTTATAAATAACTACTTATTCCAGTAACTTTCTGAAATACCAATCAATTTTTCAATATAAACCACTAAATAGATAGCATATACCCCAAGACTCTTTGAATCCTCTGTCTCACAGTGCTGTGTCCATCAATCCTAAACTGTTACATCAGGTACTTACTCAATTCCAACTAGGCCCCTGCATTGAAAGATCTTCCTTCGTAAAGAAAATGAAGTACATATAAGCAATGGAATATTACCCAGCCATAAAGAAGAATGAAATTATGGTATTTGCTAGTAAATGGATGGAACTGGAGACTGTGGTGTTCAGTAAAATAAGCCAATCCCAAAAAAACCAAAGGTTGAATGTTATCTCTGATATATGATGCTGACTCACAATAGGCAGGGGCAGTGGGCAGGGTATAAAGTGGAAGTTCACCAATTAGATAGGGGACAATGGGGTGGAGGGAGGGAGAATTGGAAAGACAGTAGAATGAGCTAGACATAACTTTCCTATGTTTGTATATGAATACACAACCTATGTAACTTCTCATCGTGTACAACCACAGAAACAGGAAGTTATATATGATATGTCAAAATAAGACCTGCCTTCATCTAAGTTGAAATCTCAACAAACACCCGACTTTCCCCTCTCTTTTCTAAGGCTCCTTTAACACTGTATCAAGGTTGTGTTCTTCTTAACATGGTAAGAACAAGCTCAGCTTTGTGGTAACACAGCTGCTTTTGTGATGTGGGGCAGCTAGCATTCTACACAAGGCCCTGGAGTAAGGATAAGACAGCAAGCCATCATTTCTCTCTGTGACCAAGGTGTTTGCTTACACATGAGTGTTTGGTAGAGGGTGAGGCAGGGAAATGTGTTGTAAGGTAGAAGGAAAACAAAAGAAAGACACAGATTTGTGCTTCTTAAACTTTCACGACATGTTTCGACGACCAATAACCTAACAACAAAGACTGTATGGCAAAGAGGGTCCTTATTATAAAGACGGAGACACTGGACTCAGGTTGAGATTGAGATGTGAGGCATAAAACATGTGATAACAAGAGGAAAATTGGAAAGCAGGGGTTAGCAAACTGCAACTTTTAGGCCAAATCTAGCCCCAGGGTCTGTTTATGTAAATAAAATTGTATTGGAAGACAGCCAGGCCCATTTGTTCACATGATTGTCTGTGGCTGCTTCTGCACTAGGAGAGCACCACTGAGTATTTCTGACAGAGACCATATGGCCCACAAGGCCTAAAATACTCACTCCATGGCCCTTTACAGAAAAAGATTGCCAATCTCTGCTCTAAGGCAACACATCACAAAGTCAACTCCTAAGGAAGCTGAATAAGATTATAAAGCTTCTATGGCCTTGAAGGTCAGAGAAAAATTGAAAAAATTAAGTGATAAGTTGCCAGGTTCCAAAGGGTTTTTAACTAATAGGAAAGGGTCCTCCTGGATAGCTCAACCCAGATATAGATCACACCAATGGTATGAATTTGTGTTGGTGAAGGATGCTCATCCAGCCAGCACTGCAGGCATTTACACAGCAGCAAATAGGAACAGAAATAGCTCCTGTAACAAAGACGTTATTGATGGAATTTGAACTTTAAAGACTTTGAGCCAGAGAAAAAGTTAAGAGAGTACTCCATAATTGCTGAATCAGCAATAGCGAAGACAGGAAACAAGTCTGACCTGGGCGGGTATGAATTATCAGGAAACACATCAATAGCTCGGTGGCTAATAGAGTCTGCTTTCCTGGAACTCACAGATGAGTTATGTCTGCGTTTTCACTTTCCTTTTGCAAGCTGAACCTCAGCCTTCTTGCCGCCCTCCCTGCATCCAGGCTGGCTCCCCGCAGTGCCCTCTCCAAACAGAAATGCACCTTTTATAGCAGAAGTCAAGTCGCATTAGGACCTTGCTTGAAAGCCATCATCCATTTCACATTTCACCAGACAGAGATTGTCCTTGAAACTGTTTATAAAGCTGCACATTCAGGTCTCTCACTTGCCCAGGATCTTTCCCAGGCCCAGCAAGGGAACCTGGCAACGTGTTCACATGATCATGTCTTGTTTTGTTTTTTAATGTGCAGACATGAGATATTTTAGTCACAATGGTCTATTTTGCATTTCCCTTTGGTCACAGTTCTCTTTGGGTCAGGTGGTGCTAGACACTGGCACTTTGAGGACCCGTGAGGAAGTTCAGTCAGAGAGGCACTTGGTTTTGGAGAGTGGGATATGTGACTGGTTAGATGGAAAGTTTTTGCTGGTAGAGAAATGGCTTCCAAGAGTACATCTACCATTCTCTGTGCCAACTTACATTGTTAACATTAAGTTTAAGGCCAGTGGTCCTAAGATAGGAACTCATCTTCATCATATCATAAATTTGTGACTGGTAGAAGAGAAAAAGTGTTTGAAAGATGCAGAGCCAGATGCTGGTCTGGAAATCCTTACAAATCTTATAATTCATATAAAAAAGAAATTCAAAAAAAAGTTTTCTGAAATTGAATATAATCTTACCAAGGGCTCAAAAACTAATAAAGAATTATGAAATTAAAGGAAATTTTTCTACATGATCAATAATAAAAAGATAAATTGTAACCACACAAACTTCAGGACTCAATTATCTTTGTATTCTTCCTGTAGAAAATGATATTACCAAAAAATATGCAGAGGCAGGAGAAGAGATTTTAGCCTAACATAATGAAGAGGGGAAAGTAATACAGAGGTATTCAGCTAATTTGCAAAAATATATTAGTTTTGGGATTTTGTGCTGTGTGTGGTATTTGTCATTCTTTAATGAGTAGTTAGGTTTGTACCTCATTGTGTGTTCTTTTACTTACAGAAGGTCCCAGGATTATAAAGCTTCAAGCATCACAAACTCTGGGTCCACTGTAATCTCAGAGTTAAATGCAATGCCATTACAACTGGCTGTCAAGCCCTGCCATTCTGACTCATCTCCAAAACCATCCCACACACTGCACACAAGCCACAGTAGCCTCTTGCTGCTCCTAGATCACACACAGCATATTCTTGCCACAGGACCTTTGCACCAACTGTTTCCTCTGTGTAGTTTCTCCCCCTAAAATTCACCATGACTTTCTTTCATTTTCTTCAGGTCTTTGCTAAAATATTAGCAGCCTTCCTTGATTACCTTATGTGAAATAATACTGGCCTCCAGTTCTATCACTTCTTTCACCTTACTTTGCCTCCTTTTTCTTAACAATTAGACCAGGCAATACTTTAAATAGTTATTTGCTTATTACCAATTTCCCTATGTCGAATGTAAACCTCAATGAAGGAAAGACTCTTGTTCACTGCTGGATCATCTAGGCCTACAGCTCTGACTCATAGCTTGTACTTGAGAATTATTCGTTTAATGAATGAATAAACGAACAAAAGAGTAAAAGGAGTGAATGGAATTATCAACACCTACCTTAAAAACAAGTAGTAATAAATACAAGAGCTATCATGGTCATACCTTATTTTATGTTTGTGTGTGTGTACAGAACATATAAATAATAATAATTTATATATAAATATTAATTTTACATAGTTTAATAAACTACATCTAACCCATTGGAAAGCAATATTTTTTCATTGTTTTCAACTAGAATTTAAAGTTGCAAATAAAAAAGCCAAAAGTAAAGAACCTCTTCAAGTATTACTGAGGGTAATAATTAAACTATGTGGGCACATAGTTACAGCTCTTTCTGAGAGGGGAAACTAGATAAGTAGTATTGTTACCAAATAGTACCCAATTGAGGTCCATTCCTGTTGTTGATAACATCTTTTCACCATATTTTAATCATAGAGTACAAACTGTCTCTTCCAAGTGTGCTTAAAATTCTGGCCTATTGATTAAATGTAGGATCTCATCTCTTATAAAAGTTGGAAAGAGTGTCAGAGATGAAAGGGCCTTTTGTTCACAAACCAGTTGTATATTTGGAAGACCTGGGGAGTTTGTTTAAAAATATAGAGATCTCACCAGGTGTAGTGGTGCACACCTATAATCTCAGTGACTCAGGAGTCTGAGACAGGAGGATCACAAGTTTGAGGCCAACCTCAGCAACTTAGCAAGGCCCTAAGCAACTTATCAAGACCCTGTCTCAAAATAAAGAAATAAAAAAAGAACTAGGAATATGTCTCAAAAGTTAAGCACCCCTGGTCTCAATCCCCTGTACATCCCCCCAAAAAAAACTCCATACACACACACACACACACACACACACGCACACATATACAGAGAGAGATCGAGAGTGCCAGATCTCCAACTCCAAGAGCAGGCATCTCAGAATCTGGTGGTGGAGGCTACAAAGCTACATTTTTTAACAGACTCTCCTCTGAATTTCATACAACCTTTCCAACTCAACCTTCCTGACTAACCTTATTTGTTACCTTTATTTGTGTGTTTCACAAATGGTGAAAGTAGTAAATATAAACCTTGTATAGAAAGCAGAAAAAATGAATCCAACACTACCTAAGACTGTGGTTCTCATCCTGAGCACCCAGAATCACAAAGGCTGGGCTCTCCCCCTGGCTAACTCAGTTAGAAGCTCAGTGTGAGACCCTGCACTGGTGATTTTTAAAGTTCTGTGGTGAGTTTAGAAGTGTACAAGTTGAGGATCCCTGAAATAGAAGTAAAAAATATCAAGAAACACTGAAACTTTTTTTCTTAGGCACTTCCTAGTTTCTGAGTCCTAAAATCATACAGCCCAAATGCAACTTGAAGGCATCCCATTCTAGCGAGGTATTAATAGTTGAGAATGTTGGATTCTAGAGAGAAACATGTACAAGGTCAAATAATTACTGAGAGTCTGATGTAGAGCCTGAACTCAGGTCTCTTCTTCCCAGAGTTGATCCCATTTTTACTACACCAGAATCTTCCAATCCTTTCTACTTCACTCCATAAGCAACCTCCAGTGAACACACAGAAACTTATTCAACCTCCTGGTCATACTGGGGCTTCTGTGTTAACCCACAGACAGGAACAAGGTGCAGGTTAAACTGAATGTGGGCAGAAAAGCAGCTGACAGGGATACCCATCTCTAGTGATATTTCCCAAACTTGTGTGGTCAAAGGAATCATGTGGGGATGCAGTTAATAATGCAGAGTACCAGCTCTCTCCACTGGGGACTGAGGACAGGACATGGCCATATGTAAATATGAGGAGGGCTTCAGTTGATTCATATGCTCTGCCAGCTTGGATAAGAACCGCACCAAAACATTAATAAAATAAATGATATTTTATCCCACTTAATTCTGATTTCTACCTATTACTCCTTAGGTGAGAAATCAGAAAAAGTTTTTTTGTAACAGATCAGACAGAAATAGTTTAGGATTTGCAGGTCCTGTGGTTCGTTGCCACAATTTGACTTCCCACTATAGGGTAAAAGCAGCCATCAACCATAGATGGACGGGAGTGGCTATATTCTATAAAACTTTACCCAAAAAAGTGGGAGTAGGCTAGATTAGACCCACACACTATAATCTGGTAGCTCCTTGCTTTCGGTAACTACAAAAGTGTAAATTTATAATTGCTTTATTTAGCAACATTTATCTACAAGAAATAAAACCCAAATAAAAACTAACAGTGACTTAAAGATGGTTTATCTCATCTTATGAAACAAATTTAGATTTAAGTTATTGTTGGTGATTGTTTTTTCAGTTTAACATCTTGAAAGTAACACAATCCACTTCTAGAAATCTCTAGAAGACACTTGCTTTTGTATCATCAGTTAAATTTGGGTTATAGGCCCATACCAGCTTCTATGACTTAAGTTCCCTAAAATCAAAGGAATTCTGCCTCAAAAGAGCTAGGGCAGGGAGTGGACAGCATGAAACAGACAACTGAGATCTGTTAATATGGAATAAAGCTACGTAAGTAGAGTCACTCATTATTCATGGGTGGTTGGTTCCAAGATCCCTTGCAGATAACAAAACCCATGGATGCTCAAGTTCCTTCTATAAAATGACATAGTATTTGTATATAATCTACACAATCCTCCCATATACCTTAAATCATTTCTAGATTACTTATAATACCTAACATAATGTAAATGCTGTATAAATAGTTGCTATATTGCTACTGGGATTTAATGACAAGAAAAAGGGGTCTGTACATGCTGAATTTGGACACGTCTTTTTCTGAATATTTTTCAGCCATGAATGGTTGAATCCAATGTGGAACATGTGGATGTGGAGGGCCAATGGTACTCCCTTAAACAGAGAATTAAGAGTGTCTGTCACAGTTCACCCCTTTGACAATCTAACACCCACATTCTTCTTCCCTCACATCAGTTCATATAAGTATGATCACCTCCCCCAAAAGAGGGGGAAAAAAAGTACAGTTGCATCTATTATAATCAGGTCTAAATCTAGGGTCTTTAGGTGATGTTCAATCTTCCTCATTTGGTCCAGAGATAAATTCTTATAAATCTGGAAGTTTCTTCTAAAAAACAAAACAAAAAAAGAACAGGTTATGCAGGCTGGGAGCTGGGAAAGTAGCTCAGTGGTGTAGTGTTTGCCTCGCATAAACAACAGGCTATCTGCTTCCAACACATCTAATATACAATGGTTAGAAAAGACTAAATAAACAGTTAACATTTACCAGCATATACTTCTTTCTGTTAGAAAAGTGCAAATTCCCTGCCTCTCAGTCAGAAGGTCTTTGATTAGTTAATCCAATAGTTCCTCGTTCTATTAAATCTCCCCACTTTTCTTTCACAGCTTCTGGTTCTTCCTTCAAGAAAGATAGTCTTCAATAATTATTTTCAATGCCTGAATCTGAGATGGGCATTCGAGAGAAAGTTATTTTCTAATTTTGGCAACCCTTGCCTGTTGGTACAAGTTCAGATACTTAGAGGTTGCCTTTAGGGTTCAATGACTATATGCTGTGGGCAAGGCTTGAGGAATCTTTAAGAATAAAATTCCTCTCAAAAACTTAGTAGATGTAATGTATTTGCTTCTGGTCGATTCATTTCATTAGTAACCACAGCTAAAGAGTTTGTCTAGACACAGTCTTTCAGGCTGAGCATTCTTGTCGCCCTGTTGCTCAAGCCTATACTCTTCTAAATCCTCTGGTATTTAATTCACACAATTAGGTTTTTGTGCCGAGATGTTCCAGTTTTATCAGCCTTAAGAACACCACTTTCCCACCTCTACCTGTTTTAACATGAGGTACCAAAAACATCTGTATCCAACCCTCCAAGACTACCAAGTATGAGATTCCATTCACATGGGCCAGAGATCACAGTTAGAAAGCACCTTCCTAAGTAAAGTCATTCTTCTTCCTTCACTGACAAAGATTAACTATCTAGCTTAAGTGTACCTCTCATAGTAATACTTCTTTTTTGCTAGCAACCTTTAAAATAATCCAAAACATAAACATCCTGAATTTTTCTTCCTATTTCCTGTGCCACTACAATCTCAGTCAACCTATGGTCTATATTTCAAGTTTGATCAGGTTACCAATTGTTTAAATGCTTTGTTATGTCAAAGATTTCCTTCTAAGAGGGTTGGGTCCTTAAGTTCCACCCTGACCCGCCTCTTAAAGTATGTTCCTTCCATCATTCCACCTCCAGGCCCAAATTCCATATCAGTCAGATATGCTTCCAGATGTAAATGATTAAAACTCAATTAGCCATATGCTATGGTTTGGGTGTGGTTTGAGTCTCCCCCAAGGGTCCATTGTGGGATTGGGAGGTGGTGTGGATTTTTAAGAGATAGGGCCTTGTACGAGGTCCTTAGGTCATTATGTCTCTGAAAGTAGTTCTCCTGCAATCCCTTGAGTTCTCTTGAGAAGGTTATAACCAAAGAAAGCATATCCCCTCCAGTACTTTCCCTGCTCCTGGTTCAATACATAATCACCCGTTGCACTCATTCAGCACTCTCATACCACTATTCATACCACAAGGTGACAAGGCCAAAGGGAAGACCTCACCATAGAACCTGTGCTGTGCTGATTCTGCTTTGAACAAAACTAGTTCCAAAACTCTGAGCTTAATAATCCTCTTCTTCTTCATAAGTAGACCATATCAGGCATTTTGTTACGATTTTCTAAAAGCTGACTGATGCACCACTGTTTGAACAAATAAATATTTTTCTCTGAAGAGCAGTCTAGATGCAGGTGATGTCACTGGTTTCAAGGCATCAGGGCCCTGAATCAGCATCTTTATGATCTTTTGGCCTCCTCTTCATGGTCATCCTAGACAAACATGGCCTGGTGGTTATGCCCCCTGCGCTTCATGGAGCCGAGGCCACAGCTGAGGGAAGGGGACACACCATCACCCCGCGTTCAAAGGCAGGACGCCTGGGGCAAGTGTCATGCACAGCATTCCTCCACACCTCCTATCTCTGATATGGAGAAGAAAATCTTTCTCAACACCTCCAAACAGACTTCTGCTTCAACCTCAAAAAAACAGAACTAGATCCTCAGCCAGACTATCTACAGACTCGTGACTGGGCCTGCCTTCCATGTCACCGAAGGTTCTCTGTTGAAAAAAGTGGAGATCCTTTTTGCAGAGAAGAATATCTCTGGGTACTCAATGAACAGCATCCACCAGAGTACTGTTCCCAACACAGCTGGCAGAAATCCAGGAGGAAATTTTTAAAAATTAAAATTCAAATCAATAAAACCTCCTCATAAAACTCATGACACTGCCAATGGCACAAGGCAAGCCTGGGCTGCATCAAAACTCCAGAAACAAGCTATGTTGACTTTCTATTGCTGCATAACAAAATCACTACAAACAACTACTCAAATAGTGGGTGAGTCATAATCCAAGTGACTGACCTCTCTGTTCAGGGTCTCGTGGCTTAACCCACGGTGGGGCTCTGGGAAGGAGTCCACTCACCAGCTCACCAAGCTGTTAGCAGAGTTCACTTCCTTATGGTTGCAGGACTGAGGTTCCTGCTTCCTTTCCAGCAGTCATCTGTGTATCACTCACAGCTCCAAAACGCTGACCTCTGCTCCTTCACAGGTTTCTTCCCTCTTTAAAGAGAGAAACAGTGTGTCAAGTCCTTCTTTCGCTACAAATTCCTGACTTTCTTTTCTACTTCTGACAAGAGAAATTTCTCTTAAATGGTTATATGTTTAGGTTAGGTTCTGTTGATCTCCTCATTTTATAGTTTATGATTAATAAACATAATTGCATATTCAAAATTTCTTTTTCCACAAAAAGTAACATAACTACTGGAGTGATACGGGGGCAAAGGTCATGGAGCCATCTTGGAATTCTGCCAATCACACTAGCCATGACAATCAGCTGAAATTCTCTGAACAATTTATGATGAATGCATTTATTATTAGGAATAACTAAATTATTTTATCTAATTTTAAAATTATTAAGTATATCTCCAAAGAACTTGTCTGTTTTAGAAAACTATAAAAGAAAGTTGAAGAAAAAAATGTTTCCCACAAAGGACTTGGTAATTATGACCACACAAGTTGAAATACTTCTCAGAAAGTGTAATAAATTAACACTATTCAGTTATGAGGAACAAAAAAAAAAAAAATGTGAGATGAAAGATAATTTTCACTGTGTTGAATGCTATGTGTTGAATGCTATGTTTCTTATTTGGTATGGAAAGAAATATACAATGTTAATGGATAGAATATCAAGTATCTCCCTGACTCCAGTTAAACAAGTGCAAATAAATATTTAAAGATTTTCATTTTGAGGTAACCAACACAAGTTGGTCACATTTCATCAACCAAGTAATATGGGATACAAATACATATGGTAAAAAAAAATGTATTCCTCACTGATCAAATAAATGAAGCACAATAGGCTAAGACTACCCACCTGAAGACAAGCATGGGTTGGTTGGCATGCCTTCTGAGTTTCACAGAGCCAACACCAGAGATGAGGGGTTGGGGGACAGGACATGCCAATGTGGACACAGCAATGTTGTCAAAAGGACCAGAAGTCCAAAGGGAACTGAACACAACCTGAGTGTCCATACATTTCAAAAGTCCCTAATATTTCACCTCCCCAGTCTCAAAAAAAAAAAAAAAAGGTTGATTTTCCTCTGAAATCTTGAGCCTGCATCTTGACCTTTGAGAACGCCCTTTCCTTTTTAAACTGCCCTTTGAATCACTAAATGTAACTAAATTTCACTGACTGGAGTTTTCCCTGGCCCAATACTTCTCTAAGGATTGATCAGCATACAGGCCATTTTCCGAACAATCCTCTTAAAAGTCATCATCGTCTCCTACCTCCTTCCTCTCCAAATCTACCTCCCACCTACACAGAGTCACACTCTTCTCCTCCCCCGCCTGAGTCTAAGTTTGAGAAGGCTTTCACAGATGGTTTTGTTCCTGTGTATGTCACGATGTGGGGGGAATTTCTTGACCTGAGTTTTTACATTTTGAGAATTCTGTGGCCAGGAACCTATTGCCTAGACAAGCTACAAACCCATGTACCTCTTGAGGATTTTTATCCTCACAGTTCCAAGTTTATTTTGCCATAAAATTCTCAGGGGTTTCCATAGTCTGTTTTGTCCAACCTTCTGGGGGTTACTCCACCCTCAGAAAACAGCGTATTTATGTTTTATTTTATTTTTGGTACCGAGGATCAAATCCAGGAGGGCTTAATTAAGGAGATACATCCCTAGTCTTTTATATTTTTTTTATTTTTAGTCAGGGTCTCCCTAATTAGCTGAGGTTGGCTTTGAACTTGCAATCCTCCTGCCTCAGCCTCCTGAGTCACCAGGATTACAGGTATGTGTCACCACACCTAACAGCTTATTAATAACTTATTACAAGTCAGGATGAGATTAGTGAAACTGTGTAGGTTGTAGGACAGGAGAAGGAAATGAAAGGAAAAATGGAGGCAATTGGTGTTTGGGGTTAAGTAAGATACCTGCAAAAAGTACTGACAACTCAAATCAGTTACCTGAGGCAAAGAGGTCTGAGGCACAGAATGGATTAATGCTGGCTCAGGAGTGGGTCAGGTTTAGTAAGAGTAGATAAATTCTCTCAAAAGTAGGCTGTTGAGCTGGGCACAGTGGCACACACCTTAATCCCAGCAACTCAGGAGGCGGAGGTAGGAGCAGCTCATATCAAAACCAGCCTCAGCAACTTAGCAAGACCCTGTCTTAAAATAAAAAATAAAGGGCTGGGAATGTAGCTCAGTGGTTAAGCACCCTTTGGGCTCAGTCCACAGTACCAAAAAAAAAAAAAAAAAACAGATTGTTATGACAAGAACAAGCCTGGCACCACCCAGCCTCTTGCTTCCTATCTCACCACATGACCTCTGGCTTCTGCTCATGTGAGTTCCTGCCCTGATGTCTCCCACCATTTGTAATCTAACCAGAGGATCTTACCAAAGTCAAACAGATGGGACCCCATCTTGGACTGGTTGCTAAATACATCTATTTCTGTACAAATTATCCAGCTCTGGGTATTTTTTTGCAGCAACATAAAACAAAAGGAAACAATACTTTATCATAGAGGACCTGTTCAGAAACCAATATTTCTTCCTCAGGACAAACACGAAAGCATAAAAATTCAATTCCTTTCAGTCAGCATCCACTGATACCTAGCAGTGGATTACCACAAAAGTTTTAATTTTTTTATTCTCAGATGTAGATACTTTATGTCATTAAGAATTCTAGGTACCTTAGAAAGCCCTAGCACATTTCTGACTAATGCCCATGTGTCTCTCTAGACCACATAGTCCCTTCTCAGGAATTATTTAAATAAGTGTTAACCTAAGTTTACTTCTTGATTTCACTTGTATATCTTCTTTTTTTGGCATTAAAAAATGACTCAAAAAATTATAGAGCAAGCATATACTTAGCAAAGCAGGAGAGGATGTTGTGGACTTTCAAAGTTTCTAAAGAAAACAGAACTCAGTAATAAATGATGTTAGACTTAATCTAATAACTTGGACATTTAATAAGTAAGACATGAATAAAAGTGGAATAAAATGGTAGAGTTGTGACTTTTTATCCTTATTTTAGAATAAAAATCTGTTTTGCAAATAAATTTTCACAAGGAAACCCAAATTTTAAAAAAGGATGAAAGTTGAAGTCAAGACACGGAACCCAGGGCCCCATTCAAAGTCTGAACTCCATTTATCCTCTAGGTTGGTCCTGACATATCTTCATTCAACTTTCAGTGATCCTCAGAGGATTGTTTGAAAATCACAAATTGAAAACACACAATCTTCTGAAGAATAAATTACCTGAAAATATGACCCCCTATAAGAGGTAATTTCTGTCTGGCAACTGTGTAATATAACAGACAGCTAGGAGGGTTTCACCAAAGCCTTCTCAGGTCTAATACTTCTTATTATTGGCCCAATTAAAATGGTTGCCAGAATATCAAGACAAGGGATAAGTAAGTGGTCGTCAGCACCAGAGAAAACCAACTGCCATATTTAGCATAAACGTAAGAAAATCTGCAGTAAAAATTTTGAGTGATTTTTGTTTTCCAGACAAGCAAAGATATATCTGAGAAGGAAAAATAAAAAATGCAAACTTTCCCCAGTTGTCTTGTTTATTTTTTATAACATTGAATCATACATGTTTATTTATTCCTATGGATATATTTACAAATCACCTCGAATTCTTTTCAGAAAACAGAAAGAATAGGAGAGTACAGAGGAAAGACATTGTAATGGCAAGAAGAAAAAAGAAAACCTGCATGATTGATTAAGATCTAGTAGTCAAAATAGGTAAATCCAGGAAGAATTCAGCTGCTCAGTCATCAATTACTTTTCAAACACTAGCTGTGCTAAGGATCCTGTGCCAAGTGTAGGGGATTCAGAGATGAGAGTGTTGTGTAGGTGGAGACCACAAGCTGATCATCTTCTCATCTGCAAAATGAGGCCAATAACAGTACCCACCTCACTGAGTGCTGTGAGGTTTAAATGATATGATCTATGCAAACCACCTGCTGTATCTTAACTACTATAACAAATCTATTTTGGGGTTCATTTCATTCCTGATATTTCAATCTAAATTGGAAAAGGAGAAAGATTCCTGAGAGTGTTTGGGTTTTAGTACACTCACACCACAATGTATTTTGAGATGCTCATGTTAAAAGCAACACAACATTTCTTTCTTTTATTCCTCATGTTAGGAAGCCTGAAACAACAAATTACAGTAGAGACAACAGGATAAAGTGTGAATGTGTGCAAGAATATTTTGAAAGCAGGAATAAAAAAAGGAAAACAATGATCATAAAGGTTTACAAAAAAACCAGAAAGGCAGACCTTGGATTTAGTACAATATATCAATTATCCATAAAGATTGTTAATTAAGTGGAAGAGAATCAGTTAGCTAGAGAAATAGGCTGGTGAAATCATCACAGTCTCTGGGCCTCTCCACAGATTTGGAATACATTAGAATCAAATTGGTGTATATGAAAGTTACCCGACCTGATAGTATCAGGTACTGAGTTTCAGCATTAATGAGATCCAAGGCCACAGAGATCTCCATAAGGTCTGCTGCGTGGGGACAGTCTGTATGGAATATAATATATATGTAGATGCGTTCAGATTTGAAGGCAAAAAAAAGAGGAAGAGATGCAGTCATTCTGAGTCAAAAATATTTTAAATGCCTGTCCCCATACTTCAAGTCATAGGTGATCTGTTGGCTGCTACTTGCTGTCTTTAATTTTAACTTTTTTTTTCTTTTTCTGTAAGAATAATGTTCCCTGATGGACAAAATTACTTACAATATAAGGAAAGGGCTTGGTTAAAAACCAGGCTTTCCTCCTGCAGCTGTGTAGCAGACTCATCTTTAAAAACCTGTGGGAAGTTCTACTTGAAACTGTGCTTTCATTTCAAAGGAAACCAAAAAAGTGGGGCAAGGCTGGGAGAAGTATGGGAAAATCTCTTCCCTCTGTCTTTAGACTCTTCAGAAGGGAGAGGGAACATAAAAAAAGAAAATATAGCTCTCTCTGCTTCCTGGCCATCATGTGAGCTGCTTCCCTCTGCCACACTCTTCTGCTACGATGTTCTGCCTCACCTTGATCCCTGAGGAATGGAGTCTGCCTTTTATGGACTAAGACCTCTAAGTAAGCCCTTAAATAAACCTTTCCTCTACAATTGTTCTGGTTGGGTTCTTTAGTCACAGCAGCAAAAAAGCTGACTAAAACAGAGAATTTAAAAAAGAAAGCTGGAGATCCAAGATCGCGGACTAGAGGGAGGCTGCGTTCCTTGTCGCTCCATAACTCCAGTTTCAAACAGAGGATGTCTGTTTCTTGATTGCTCACTGTCAGGCGCCTATCATCCGCCATTTGCCTGCCTCTCGCCTGTCCATCGCCTGCCTTACACTTATCCGTCACCCAACGCACGAGGTTCACCTCCCTATCGTTCAACAACAGTCAGCAAACTGATTGCCAACAACCAGTGGAGCACCAGCTGCCTGCTGTTGCCTGGAAGTTCACTGTGACAGTACCTGAAGGTTTGATTATACATGGCTGCTGTCATTTTGAGACAACAGTCAGGCCCCGTAGGACCCCTGGCCATACTGACTGAGCCCTATCACTGGGACCCCAGACCAACTGATTGCACCCGGCCTCCAGGATCCCACAACCACACCAAACACACCCGACCTCCAGGACCCCTGCCTGACCAACCGCATCCTGCCTCCAGGACCTCCGGCTGACCACAGCCACACCCTGAGCTGCAGCTCCCCATTTGCCAACACATTTTGAAGGCAGAGTGACCATCTTGGATAATCCTGGAAGCCGGATCTCTGATCTTTAGGTGGGGCAAAACCCATCCTGAGAAGCCTGCTGGAGGCTTGAAGCTCATTGTCAGGTACCTCTCATGCATCAGGCTTCTGAACTCTGGGAGGTTTCATTGCATTACTATATGACTGTTATACTGTAGATTTTCTTTTTTCTCCTTATTGAAAAAGTTTAAACTTTTATTTATTTATTTTTCTTGCTCTCTTTTCCTTTTGTTTACCTGTTCCCTCAGAGTCTCTTTCTCCCTTTTTTGCATGCTAACATCCAATTTCTTTTGATTACACTCTCACACTTTCTATTATCTAGAACTTCTGTATATTCTTTTCTTATCCCATTAACAGCCACATTCTACATCCCTCTGCATCCTCTTTGTCCTCCATTTGAAACTGCAGACCTTATTGCAAATCTGTTTGTTTTACTGAAGATAATATTTGAACTCATTCTGATTATTATGACAATTTTGTTACTGTCCTCATAGGGGCTATTTGGTCTAGGATTGCATAGTGTCTCAATTGGGCACTGCTATATTGATCTCCCCATAAAGAAAGGGTTTTGGAAACCTATGAGGACACTATAAGCCTATAGGGGGAAATCTGCAGTATCCCAGATCTGCACTGCTAGAGGGGAAGATACATGAGCAACATGAAAAAACAAGGGAAAAAAATGATCCAAACAAATCTAGATTCTATATTAATAGAATCCAATGACAGTAGGGTAGGAGAAATGTCAGAAAAGGACTTCAGATTATACATGATTAAGATGATTTGCGAAGCAAAGGATGAGATAAGAGAGCAAATGCAGGCAATGAATGATAATACCAATAAGCTGAAAGAGCAACTGCAGGAAGCAAAAGATCATTTCTACAAAGACATAGAGATTCTCAAAAACACCAAATGAAATCCTTGAAATTAAGGAAACAATAAACCAAATAAAAAACTCAAAGGAAAACGTCACCAAAAGACTAGACCACTTGGAAGACAGAACCTCACACACTGAAGACAAAATATTTAACCTTGAAAATAAAGTTGAACAGACTGAGAAGATGGTAAGAAATCATGAACAGAATCTCTAAGAACTATGGGACATCATGAAAAGACCAAATTTAAGAATTATTGGGATTGAGGAGGGCACAGAGGTACAAACCAAAGGAATGAACAACCTATTCAATGAAATAATATCAGAAAATTTCCCAAGCCCAAAGAATGAAATGGAAAATCAAATACAAGAGGTTTACAGAACAACAAATGCACAAAATCACAACAGATCCACACCAAGGCACATTATAATGAAAATGCCTAACATTCAAAATAAAGATAGGATTTTGAAGGCCGCAAGAGAAAAGCATCAGATTACACATAGGGGGAGACCGATACAGATAGCAGCAGACTTCTCAACCCAGACTCTAAAAGCTAGAAGGACCTGGGACAACGTATTTCAAGCTCTAAAAGAACATGGTTGCCAACCAAGAATCCTATACCCAGCAAAACTAACCTTCAGATTTGAAGATGAAATAAAATTCTTCCATGATAAACAAAAGTTAAAAGAAATTACAAATAGAAAGCCTGAGCTACAGAATGTTCTCAAAATATTTCATGAGGAGGAAATGAAAAACAACAATGTAGGTCAGCAAAGGGAGGAATTACCTTAGAGAAAAACCACTCAAAGGAGAAACCAAGCTGACTTAAAAACCAAAAATAAGCCAAATGACTGGGAATACAAATCATATCTCAATAATAACCGTGAACATTAATGGCCTAAACTCTCAATCAAAAGACATAGACTGGCAGACTGGATTAAAAAGAAAGACCCAACAATATGCTGCCTGCAAGAGACTCATCTCATAGAAAAAGACATCCACAGACTAAAGGTGAAAGGATGGGAAAAAATCTACCACGCACATGGACTCAGTAAAAAAGCGGTGGTTTCCATCCTTATATCAGATAAAGTGGACTTCAAGCCAAAGTTAGTCAGAAGGGATAAAGAAGGACATTTCATACTGCTTAAGGGAACCATAAATCAGGAAGACATAATGATAATAAATATTTATGCCCCAAACAATCGTGCATCCCTGTACATCAAAGAAATCCTTCTCAATTTCAGGAATCACATAGACCACAACACAATAATTCTGGATGACTTTATTTAATGCACCACCGTCACCACTAGATAGATCTTCCAAACAAAAACCAACCAAAGAAACCATAGACCTCAATAACACAATCAATAACCTAGACTTAATAGACATATATAGAATATTCCATCCATCAACAAGCAGATTCACTTTCTTCTCAGCAGCACATGGAACCTTCTCGAAAATAGACCATATGTTATGCCACAAAGCAGTCCTTAGGAAATGCAAAAAAATAGAGATACTGCCTTGTGTTCTATCAGATCATAATGGACTGAGAATAGAAATCAATGACAAAAGAAAAAACAGAAATTACTCCAACACCTGGAGACTAAATAATATGCTATTGAATGAAACATGGATAACAAAAAACATCAGGGAGGAGTTAAAAAAATTCTTAGAGGTCAATGAGAATGACAATACAACATATCAAAATCCCTGGGACACGATGAAAGCGGTACTAAGAGTAAAATTCATTGCATGGAGCACATTCCAGAAAAGAATGAAAAGTCAACAACTAAATGATCTAACATTATAGCTCAAAGCCCTAGAAAAAGAAGAACAGAATAACAGCAAAAGTAGTAGAAGACAGGAAATAATTAAAATCAGAGCTGAAATCAATGAAATTGAAACAAAAGAAACAATTCAAAAAATTGACAAAACAAAAAGTTGGTTCTTTGAGAAAGTAAACAAAATAGACAAACCCTTAGCCACACTAACAAAGAGAAAGAGAGAGAAAACTCAAATTACTAAAATTTGTGATGAAAAAGGAAATATCACGACAGACACCACTGAGATACATAACATAATGAGAAGCTACTTTGAAAATCTGTATTCCAACAAAATAGAAACTACCAAAGACATTGACAAATTTCTAGAGACATATGCTCCTCCCAAACTGAACCAGGAGGACATACACAATTTAAGCAGATCAATATCAAGCAATGAAATAGAAGAAGCCATTAAAAACCTACCATTCAAGAAAAGCCCAGGACCAGACGGATTCTCGGCTGAGTTTTACAAGACCTTCAAAGAAGAACTCATTCCAATACTTCTCCAAGTATTCCAGGAAATAGAAAAGGAGGGTACCCTACCAAACTCATTCTATGAAGCTAATATCACCCTCATACCCAAACCAGGCAAAGACACATCAAGGAAAGAAAATTTTAGACCAATATCCTTAATGAATATAGATGCAAAGATCCTTAACAAAATATTGGCAAACCATATCTAAAAACATATTAAGAAAATTGTGCACCATGATCAAGTGGGGTTCATCCCTGGAATGCAAGGATGGTTTAACATGTGTACATCAATAACCGTAATCCATCATGTCAATAGACTTAAGGATAAGAATCATATGGTTATTTCAATTGATGCAGAAAAAGCATTCAACAAAATACATTACCCCTTCATGCTCAAAACACTAGAAAAAATAGGGATAGTAGGAATATACCTGAACATTGTAAAGTCTATTTATGCTAAGCCCATGGCCAACATCATTCTTAATGGAGAAAAACTGAAAGCATTCCCTTTAGAAATGGGAACAAGACAGGGATGTCCTCTTTCACCACTTCTATTCAACATTGTCGTCGAAACTCTAGCCAGAGCAATTAGGCAGACCAAAGAAATTAAAGGGATACGAATAGGAAAAGAGGAACTTAAGCTGTCACTATTTGAGGATGACATGATTCTATATTTAGACCAAAAACCTCCTCCAGAAAACTTCTAGACCTCATCAATGAATTCAGCAAAATAGCAGGCTATAAAATCAACATGCATAAATCTAAAGCATTTTTATATGCAAGCAACAAAACAGCTGAAAGGAAAATGAGGAAAACAACTCCATTTGCAATAGTCTCAAAAAAATAAAATACTTGGGAATCAATCTAACCAAAGAGGTAAAAGATCTCTACAATGAAAACTACAAAACATTGAAGAAAGAAATTGAGGAAGACCTTAGAAGATAGAGAGATTCCCATGTTCTTGGATAGGCAGAATTAATATTGTCAAAATGGCCATACTACCAAAAGTGCTATACAGATTCAATGCAATTCCAATTAAAATCTCAATGATGTACCTTACAGAAATAGAGCAAGCAATCATGAAATTCATCTGGAAGAATAAGAAACCCAGGATAGCTAAAGCAATCCTTAGCAGGGAGAATGAAACAGGGGGTATTGCAATACCAGAACTTCAACTATACTACAAAGCAATAGTAACAAAAACGGCATGGTATTGGCACCAAAATAGACAGGTAGATCAATGGTACAGAATAGAGGACATGGACACAAACCAAAATAAATACAATTTTCTCATACTAGACAAAGGTGCCAAAAATATGCAATGGAGAAAAGATAGCCTCTTCAACAATTGATGCTGGGAAAACTGGAAATCCATATGCAACAGAATGAATCTAAACCCCTATCTCTCACCCTGCACAAAAATCAACTCACAATGGATCAAGGACCTTGATATCAGACCAGAGACCCTGCATCTTATAGAAGAAAAAGTAGGTCCAAATCTTCAACTTGTTAGCTTAGGATCAGACTTCCTTAACAGGACTCCCATAGCACAAGAAATAAAAGCAAGAATCAACAACTGGGATAGCTTCAAACTAAATAGCTTTCTCTCAGCAAAGGAAACTATCAGCAATGCGAAGAAAGAGCCTACAGAGTGGGAGAATATCTTTGCCACTCATACTTCAGATAGAGCACTAATTTCCAGAATATATAAAGAACTCAAAAACCTCTACACCAAGAATAAAAATAACCCAATCAACAAATGGGCTAAGGAAATGAACAGATGTTTCACAGAAGAAGATCTACATGCAATCAACAAACATATGAAAAAATGTTCACCATCTTTAGTAATAAGAGATATGCAAATCAAAACTACACTAAGATTCCATCTCACCCCAATTAGAATGGCGATTATCAAGAATACAAGCAACAATAGGTGTTGGTGAGGATGTGGGGAAAAAGGTACACTCATACATTGCTGGTGGGACTGCAAATTAGTGCAGCTACTCTGGAAAGCAGTGTGGAGATTCCTTAGAGAACTTGGAATGGACCCACGGCTTGACCCAGCTATCCCACTCCTTGGCCTATACCCAAAGGACTTAAAATCAGCATACTACAGAGATACAGCCACATCAATGTTCATAGCTGCTCAATTCACAATAGCCAGACTGTGGAACCAACCTAGATGTCCTTCAATTGATGAATGGATAAAGAAACTGTGGTATATATATATACAATGGAATATTACTCAGCCATAAAGAATGATAAAATTATGGCATTTGCAGGCAAATGGATGAAATTGGAGAATATCATGCTAAGTGAGATAAGCCAATCTCAAAAATCCAAAGGGCGAATGATCTCACTGATAAGTGGATGATGACACATAGTGCGGGATGACACATAATGGGGGATGCAAGAATGGAGGAAGGAGGGACTGTATAGAAGGAAAAGAGGGGTGGGAGGGGTTGGGGGGGAAGGAAAAAATAACAGAATGAATCAAACACTATTACCCTATGTAAATGTATGATTATGCAAATGGTATGCTGTTACTCCATGTACAAACAGAAACAACATGTATCCCATTTGTTTACAACAAAAATAAATTAAAATAAAAAAGAAAGCTATAAATCACTTAAAATTTTATCATCCAGAAATAAGTAATGTTAATATTTGATGAACACCATTACTTAAAATATGTCTATGTGCATATATGTAAGAGGATGAAGTGATGAAAGGATGAATAACTGAATGGTCGGGTAGCCAAAGTAATAACCTCTAAGGGGTGGGAGTCAGTCATATTTTTGCCTTTATGTTATGTTATTACCCAAGATGAATTAACTACTTTCTATGAAAGATGAAGAAATGAGCTCTCTTATTCTTCTCACCTCTTCATCCCATCTATAGACTTATTTTGATTTGGTCAGAGTTTACAAATATGCCTTTTTGTTTTGTAGTCATAATCCTTTTGATTATTTAAGCCATAATTCTTCATTTAAATGATCATAGATTCCTTTTATTGAGGCCCCTTGATATTGGTGGACTGTTGGGAAGTGTGCTGTGGCCTGCATGTTCTAAAACATGGAAGTACTTGCTTTTATCCTCTTGTCATCCTTTAGCTGGGTATGACGTTTTTTTCCTTCAGAACATTAGAGACGTTGTTCCATTTTCTTCTCTCATTCGGCATTACTAACAGTAAATCAGAATGGTATTGGCCTGATTTTTTTTTTTTTCTCATTTGTATACTTGATTATTTAGATGGGGAAGAAGGACTCTGGATTCCCAGAGAATTCCAGAACTTTTATGATTTTGTCAATATATCGTTTTTTTTAAAAAAAAAAAAGAAATATATGAATAAAACAGGTTCAAGGAAATCAAGAATCACAGTTTCTGAAAGGCTGGTGAAAGGTAGATGATTTGAGAGAGAAGAAACCCATTTCTAATGTTTACTTTAGCTATGACTCATCGCAACTTATTGGGAAATGCTAAAGAGGGTCACTGAAACTGCTAGTCCTTGGTGTCCCCAACTGTAAAATGAAGATTTGAGTAAGCGGCCAACCCACATCACCTCTGATGTACTTTCAAGGACCCAGAATGAAACTGTGAACATGTATTAATACAAAGATGAAGGGTTCCCTCCTGAGAACCAGCAGAAAAACAAACATTCACATTTGTATGCTAATTGTGTGTTCCAGATTAATTTATTACAATTATTGGGGAGAAAAATCTGGTTTGGTGATGAAAACAGAGGAATTCCTATAAGAGACAGACAAGATCACAGATATTCTGAGATTCTCAGTCACTTGGCCAAATTTAAATGCTCCCCCCTCACCCTTTAAGGAAAAATCCTTGAGAAGTTTGTGGATTGTCACCATCTGTTCAGCAAAACATGCATCAATATAATATTTTCCACATGCTATGGTTTTGTTTTTCTTTCTTAATTTTGCAAACAGAAATTAATCTTTTCCTAGTTGGAATGTTTTACTATAACCATTATTAAAGGAAGTCAGTAGAACACTTTTTATGACCCCACCCCTCACCCTATCCACGCCCCACCAGTAAATCATTTGCATTTTCTATGGTGCAATCTAGATTAAGACTAAGAAGAAACTAATAATGCAACATTTTTGCAAATCATCACAAGACTGCATTTCATAATCTGTGTGACTCCTGCACTGAAGTCCATCTTTCACAGTTGCAAAGTCCCCTCTCTCTTGAATTCCTCATCACAACCACAGCGACTTCCAGTATCAGTCTGACCAAGGTCAGGAGTGCCACCCCTGCCTGGGTACTGACTTATGGTTGTGCCATGCCAGCCAGGAAACTATTCTTCATCTCTTACCTTCTTCTCTGACTGACAAACTCAGCAACCAGCCTGCAGTTGGCTTACCAAGCCCCAGCTTGGTGCCCTGCACCATGCAAAGCACAAAGGGACAAAGACAATGGTCTCAGGCAGACTTTCGATTCATCAGGGGCTCACAAGCTTTCTGGGGGAAAGATCAGTTAGAGGATAAGAGTAAGAACGTCCACTGCGACATGGTAAAAATCATGACAACAATGTTTTGATAAAATGGTGATGGGGGTTAACTCTATATTCATCTGTGTCTTCTCTTCCAACTTTCTAGACATTGGTGAGTCAGAAGACAATTAACTTTTAATTCTGTCCAGTTTAAATTTAGTCTGATCTAATGATTTTTGTAGTTCCTTTAGGAAAAGCTCAGCTGTGTGATACTTATTTTCCTAAAAACTTAAATCTTCAGAAACAGTTACTTGGTTCACTTGGCTGCTTTTGTAGATCTCTGGGCAAAGCTTGGTTCATCTACAACCTTTGATGGAATAATTATCATTGTAAAACTAGACCTATTCCTACCTGGCTATAGTATCTAAAAGAAAGAAATCACCAAGTAGTATGTTTATAACAGGTGCGCCAAGCAGCATTATTATTCATTTTAAGCAAACTTAGACCCAATCAGCTCAGCAATACTTTAAAACGAATGTTTCTGTGGCTGAACTGTGTCCCTACAGAAGCTCACATGTTGAAGACCTAAGCCCCAATCTCTCAGAATGTGACTGGGTCTGGCGAGAGGGTCTGTAGAAAGGTGTTGAAGTTTAAATTAGATCACTGGAGTGGGCACTAATCCAACATGACTGGTGTCCTTATAAAAAGAAGGACACAGACAAGCACAGAGGGAAGACCACGAGTTACAAAGAATCTATGCAAAAGTAAAACACACCACATGCTTAAAACATTGCCTGACATCCAAGGACTCAATAAATATTAATTTTGTAATTGTCTTTCCTTTTACTATTTGATATTAACATTATTAAAGTGAGATAAATAATGCCAGATCACCCTACTGGATTGCTATCATTGTTACAAGGTAACATTTTAATTTTCTTAGCAATGGCGATAGCTTTCTGCTTAGAAAAATAGCCATTGGGAAGAGAAGGTAAGATGTGGGGGCATGGAGTATGCCTACAATAATCTTAGCATTAAAAAAAAAAAAAAAAAGGAGGAATAGTTAAGGTTCTCTGCACTCTGCACTTGCCAACAAGAGCATAGGGTTTGAGGAAAAAAAGGAAGCAGAAGAACAAAGATAGGAGAGAGGTGTCAAGAAGGTGCTGTAAAGCTGGGGATTTTACAGAGGGAATTATGGATATTCTCTAAGGATGAGATGGTGGAGAAACATTTTACAAATAGGGATGTGTGAAATTAAACTTGAAAGTATTTGTTTTGTTGCAATATGTCCCTCTTCTGTCTGTCCATGTCACAAAATCTTTGGTAAAGACAATTCTACTATGAGTCTTTTGTGCAAATTGAAAAGTATTCAATAAGACAGAAGTGACCATGAAAATATAAATTCAGCAGGAATTTGGAAAAATCTTAGGGAGGACTTTGGACTTCTCCAGGAAATGGATAGAGTTTGAGATGTCTTACCTACTTTTCTAACTTCATCAGTCTAAGTTTAATCAGAGAAGCAGAACAATTGTGTGTGTGTGTGTGTGTGTGTGTGTGTGTGTGTGTGTGTGTGTGTGTGTATGAGCGTGCAGGGGAGTGGAATGGGCTTATGGTTCAGCAGTCTCTACAGACTGCTGTCTTTGTGCCTAATGCTGGAGCCTGAGGTCCACAACGTAGGTCACCAGGAAGAAAAGATAAGATACAAAGCTGGGGTGAGCAAGTAGGATCTAGAACTCACAAGGACAGGGTCAATTCCCTGCCTCTAACCTTGATGATGTGGACATCCTGCTGAGGAAAACAAGACTCCTTATCACAGAACCAAGTGCACATGTGGCCCAAGAGCCAGAGAATGTAAAGGAGGATCCCAAGGAAGGTGGAGCAGTTTCAGGCCAGGAGGATATTGACAATATATGTCAGTATGAGCTTTAAGAGCACCTGGTCCCTTTTGAGACATGGACTTGCTAGGTTGCTGAGGCTGGCCTTGAATTTGCGATCCTCCTGCCTCAGGGTCCCAGGAGGTTTGGATTATAGGCGTGTTCCGTCATGCCTAGCTATGAGTTTCTTATACTAACCAATGAGTGATTTTTTAAAATAGACAGTGCTACAATAAAAATGAATACTACAAATCCTAGAGCAAAAACACACACAAAGAAAGAAGGAATAAAATATAAAACAAAAACTAGAAAATTGAAGTGTGGTTAAAAGTTAACAACAGAGATAAAATGGAATATTAATAAAATAAAATAAAGATAATCAGAAAAAGCGGTAAAGAACAAAGAACAGATGGAACACAGAAAACAAATGGCAAAATAG
The DNA here is from genome assembly GCF_902686455.1 of Sciurus vulgaris. NCBI lineage: Eukaryota > Metazoa > Chordata > Mammalia > Rodentia > Sciuridae > Sciurus > Sciurus vulgaris. The sequence goes on from NC_136462.1 coordinate 87,685,941, forward strand.
CATTTAAATTTTAAATTTGATCATATCAATAATCACATTAAAGTAATCTAAATGCCGTAAAAGCCAGAGAATTTCAATTGTATAAAAGAGCAAAACTTATCTGTAAAGTTGCCTATAATAAACTCTTTTGTAATGTAAAAGAATTAACACACACAAATACAAAAAGCACCCATCCTGACTTCCCAAGTGCAAAATACAAGATTGTTGCTTTTTTGCTTTCAACTTCCAAATCTATTGCAAACATGTCTTTCATTTGAAATAACTGAGGTTTGAGTAAGGGTAGTTTACTTGTCAGGAATCACAGAGCTAGTAAATGGCAGAGCCAAAATCTAAATATCTCTATTTTGCCTGATTAAATATATTAAGCAACAACAGTCCAATAGGATTTAAGAAAGAAATGTGAAAGTTGTCAGAATTAAAATGGAGTCTCTTGTGTCAACCCTACCAATAAAAAAGCAAATGAAGATTGGAAGTTATGAAGGAAGAGTTCTTCCACTTGATTGTTTGATGATAACTATCGTGAAAGATGGCCAGAACCACAAGCTTGCCATGACCTTATACAGAAAGTACTTGTACAATGACATTTGCCATGATCCTTTGGAGATTCTCTCTCTTTCTTTCTCTCCCTCTCTTTCTCTCTCTTTCTCTCTTGGATCATTATTTTCTTTTTACATTGACACCCAGGAGGAAGCCTCCAGTAGTATTAATTTTTATGACAATAACCCCTCAACTATAAAACACTTTTTCAATAATATTTCTTGTAAATTTCTTTGCTAGATCCTCAGAACAATATTGTGAAAAAGAAGGCAGAGGCATTTACTGTCTGCTTTTTACAGACAAGGAGATTATTATCTATACTGTCCTAAAATCACACCACAGCCACTGGTAGAGCCAACACTGGAATCCATGCCTCCCAGTTTAGTCCATTATTCCAGAGTCCATTCAAATCAAAGCTGATCACAGTGGACAAATCAGTCAGAAAGGAGAGAAGAGATGGCAGAGACTACAAACAACATATAGATCTAGTGGCAATTCTGTTAAAAATTTATGAACACAATGCCACAGACCTCACCCAGCCTAGCAAATGGATTTATCCAACCAGTCTTCACCATTATCCCTATCCCAGTAATAGTGGGAACAGAAGTAACTCCCCATTCTCTGACATAGATGGCCTCATGCCAGCACCAGGTTGTGAGTCCTTCTGGGTTCCGGGAATGGGAAGTTAGCTATGGGTCAACCATTCAACCATGTTAGGGAGAAACAACCATGCTATCAAATAAAGTAGTCAGGATCTCATTTTGACTGTACCAAAAAAAAAAAAAAAAAAAAAAAATCCTGAAATTTCTCTTTTCTCCATTTCAAGAGAAATTTAAGACCACATCAAGGTCGGACACCTTTGCTGAGCCCACCCACCCCCAACAGAGAGGCTGCAGACCAGTAGCTGAGCCTGCCCGCCTGCCCTCCTACTGCTGAGGGACACTGTGCCTGCCTCTGTGCTGACTCAGCACACCCTTGCTAGGGCTCCCCAGCTTCTTTGGAAGCTGGTGAAGGCATTTTGAATTATTCCTGAGGCTGTGACCATCGTCATTGGAAGGGCGGTTCCCTTCCTGAGACACCTGTAGGAGCCTGGAGGCCCTTTGACAGGTACCTCTGTTTACTCACTTACCTCCTACACCCTTCCCCATCCTCTTGTTCACAACTAGAAACACTGTAAATAGTAATCGAACTCTTCCTGTTCATTACAATAATGTTAAAGACTTTATAGGGGCTATCTGGTTCAGGTCTACATTTTCTCTGTATTGGGTGCTACTGGTATTGATCTCCCCTTCAAAGGAGAGGTAGTGGAAAAGTACAGGGTCATAAAAGCCTGCAGGGGAGGGATCTTCAGTACATCTGATCTTCACTGCTAGAGGGGAATAAATAGAAACAATATGAAAAAAACAGGGGAAGAAGCTGTCCCTAACAAACCAAAATGCTATTGTGTTAGAATTCAGTGACAGCACAGCAGTACAAATGACAGAAAAAGAGTTTAGAATCTGCATAATTAAAATGATCGATGAAGCAAAAGATGAAATAAGAGAGCAAATGCAGGCAAGGCATGACCATTCCAGTAAATAAGAAGCAAAAGAACACTTCAATAAAGAGATAGAGATTCTGAAAAAAAAAAAAAAAAAAAAAAAAAAAAAACAGAAATACTTGAAATGAAAGAAACAATAAACCAAATTAAAAACTCAATAGAAAGCATCACCAACGGAATAGATCTTGTGGAAGACAGAATCTCAGACAATGAAGACAAAATATTTAATCTTGAAAATAAAGTTGAACAAACTGAGAAGATGTTAAGAAGTCATGAACAGAACCTATGAGATATCATGAAAACACCGAATTTAAGAATTATTTGGATTGAGGAAGGCACAGAGATACAAACCAAAGGCATGAACAACCTGTTCAATGAAATAATATCAGAAAATTTCCCAAACCTGAAAAATGAAGTGAAAAATCAAATACAAGAGGCTTACAGAACACCAGGTACACAAAATTACACACCAAGATCCATTATAATGAAAATACAACACATACAAAATAAGATAGGATTTTAAAAACTACGAGAGAAAAGTGTCAGATTACATATAAGGGGAAACCAATACGAATATCAGCAGATTTCTCAGCCCAGACTCTAAAAGCAAGAAGAGCCTGGAACAATATATTTCAAGCTCTGAAAGAACACAGATGCCAACCAAGAATCCTATACCAGGAAAACTAACCTTCAGATTTGACAATGAAATAAAATCTTTCCATGATAAACAAAAGTTAAAAGAATTTACAAATAGAAAGCCTGCCCTACAGAGCATTCTCAGCAAAATATTTCATGAGGAGGAAGTGAAAAACAACGATACAAGTCAGCATAGAGAGGAACTAACCTAAAGGAAAAGCCAATCAAAGGAGAAACCAAGTCAAGTTAAAAACCAATAAGCCAAAATGACCAGGAATACAAATCATATCACAATAATAACCCTGAATGTCAATGGCCTAAACTCAATAATCAAAAGGTATAGCCTGGCAAATTGGATTAAAAAGAAAGACCCAACAATATGCTGCCTTCAAGAGACACATCTAAACAGATCAATTTCAAGCACTGAAATAGAAGAAGCCATCAAAAGCCTACCAACCAAGAAAAGCCCAGGACCAGATGGATTCTCAGCCAAATTCTACAAGACCTTTAAAGAAGAACTGATACCAATACTCCTCAAAGTATTCCAGGAAATAGAAAAGGAGGGAACCGTTCCAAATTCACTCTAAGAGGCTAGTATCACTCTGATACCAAAACCAGGCAAAGATACATTAAGGAAAGAAAACTTTTGATTAATATCCCTGATGAACATAGATGCAAAAATTCTTAACAAAACACTGGCAAATCGCATAAAAAAATATATTAAAAAGATAGTGCACCATGATCAAGTGGGGTTTATCCCAGGGATGCAAGTTTGGTTCAACATCCAGAAATCAATAAATGTAAGTCATCACATCAATAGGCTTAAAGTTAAGAATCACATGATTATTTCAATAGATGCTGAGAAAGCATTTGATAAAATACAGCACCCCTTCATGCTTAAAACACTAGAAAAAATAGGAATAGTAGGAACATACCTCAACATTGTAAAGGCTATCTATGCTAAGTCCATGGCCAACATCATTCTTAATGGAGAAAAATTGAAAGCATTCCCTTTAAAAACTGGAACAAGACAGAGATGCCCTCTTTCACCACTTCTATTCAACATCATTCTTGAAACACTTGCCAGAGCAATTAGACAGACCAAAGAAATTAAAAGGATACAAATAGGAAAAGAAGAACTAAAGCTGTCACTATTTGCTGACATGATCCTATAAATAGAAGATCCAAAAAACTCCACTAGAAAACTTCTAGAACTACTAAATGGATTTAGCAAAGTAGCAGGATATAAAATCAATATGCATAAATCTAATGCATTTCTATTCATAAGTGATGAATCCTCTGAAAGAGAAATTAAGAAAACCACTCCATTCACAATAGCCTCAAAAAAATAAAATAAAATACTTGGGAATTAATCTAACAAAAGAGGTGAAAGACCTCTAGAATGAGAACTACAGAACATTAAAGAAAGAAATTGAAGAAAACCTTTGAAGATGGAAAGATCTCCCATGTTCTTGGATAGGCAGAATTAACATTGTCAAATGGCCGCTCTACCAAAGGTGCTATACAGATTCAATGCAATTCCAATTAAAATCCCAATGACATTCCTCATAGAAATAGAGAAAGCAATCATGAACTTCATCTGGAAGAACAAGAGACCTCAAACGGCCAAAACAATCCTGAGTAAAAAAAGTGAAACAGGAGGTATCACAATACCAGACATTAAACTATACTACAGAGCAATAGTAAAAAAACAGCATGGTATTGGCACCAAAATAGACAGGCAGACCAATGGTACAGAATAGAAGACACAGAGACAAAACCACATAAATACAGTCATCTCATACTAGGCAAAGGAGCCAAAAACATACGATGGAGAAAAGATAGCCTGTTCAACAAAATATGCTGGCAAAACTGGAAATCCATATGCAGTAAAATGAAATTAAACCTCTATCTCTCACCCTGCACAAAACTCAACTCAAAATGGATCAAGGACATAGGAATTAGACCAGAGACCCTGCACCTAATAGAAGACAAAGTAGGCCGGAATCTTCATCATGTTGGCTTAGGATTAGACTTCCTCAACAAGACCCCCAAAGCACAAGAAATCACAGCAAGAATCAATAAATGGAATGGACTCAAATGAAAAAGCTTTTTCCCAGCAAAGGGTACAATCAAGAATGTGAAGAGAGAGCCTACAGAGTGGGAGAAAATATTTTCCACATGCAATTCAGATAGAGCATTTATCTCCAAAATTTATAAAGAACTTACAAAACTTTACACCAAAAATACAAATAACCCAATCAATAAATGCTCCAAGGAACTGAACAGACACTTTACAGAAGAAGACATACAGGCAATTAATAAATATATGAAAAAGTGTTCAACATCTCTAGTAATTAGAGAAATGCAAATCAAAACAACTCTAAGATTTCATCTTACTCCAATTAGAATGGCTATTATCAAGAACACAATAATAGATGTTGACATGGATGTGGGGGAAAAGGCACTTTTATATTGCTGGTGGAGTTGAAAATTGGTGCAGCCACTGGAAAGCAGTGTAGAGAATCCTCAGAAAACTTGGAATGGACCCACCTTTTGACCCAGTTTCCCACTCCTTGGTTTATACCCAAAGGACTTAAAATTCGCATACTACAGTAACACAGCCACATCAATGTTTATAGCAACTCAGTTCACAAAAGCTAGATTGTGGAACCAATGTAGATGCCCTTCAACAGATGAATGGATAAAGAAACTGTGGTATATATACACAAAGGAGTACTATTCAGCCTTTAAGAAGAATAATATTATGGCATTTGCAAATAAATAGGTAGAATTGGAGAATATCATGCTAAGTGAAATAAGCCCATCCCAAAAAACCAAAGACTGAATGTTTTTCCTGATAATTGGAGAATGATATATAATAGGGGTGGGGAGTGAGAGAAGAATGGTAGAACTTTAGATTATGTAGAAGGAAATGAGAGGGAGAGGTATGAAAAATGGTGGAATGAGACAGACATCATTACCCTATGTACATGTATGAGTACATGAATATGAATCTACATCGTGTACAACCATAGAAATGAAATCATGTACCCCATTTGTGTACAATGAATCGAAATGTAGTCTGTAAAAAATTAAAATAAAAAAAGCGAAATTTAACTCTTTTGAATATTGTGGCTTTCATTACTTCTTCAAACATTTGTGAAATTTCTATCATGGGCAAAAGCTCTGTAAATACTATGTGGAATCACACAATGTGCCCTCAAAGAACTTAAAGGAAATAAATGAATAAGGCGTGAACAGAAATCTATGTACTCGAAATAGAGTGTTAAATGTCCTGGAGGAATTATAGGTAGAGTGCCATGAGATTTCAGTTAAAGGTCATTTCTTCTGTATAGGGTAAAAAGGAAGGCTTTATGGAGCCAGAATTGAAGACAGTGTCTAAAGAAAAAGAAATTCTGAAAACACAGAGCCATTTAAATTGATTACAGCATAGGATATTTAAGGTAGAAAAGTGGGAAATATGGTTAGAAGGGTAGATGGGGAGTGAAAGAAAATAAAGTCAGTTAATTAGGAACCAGATTATTGTGGTCCTTGAAAGGAAGTTGAAATTATTTGTAGGCAACTGAGGAGTTTAAAGAATTTGCGTGGCAACTTGGGGCATTTAGATTAATGATAGTGAGGAGAAAAGCAAATCTCAGCTAAATTTTCAATCCTAATTGAATATCATGGAAAAAAGATTTATTATTTATCTTTTTAAATCGAAAGTAATTTATTAGCTCCAGTAAACCTCCCTTCTGGCTTGTTTCTCTGTCTCAAATATGGAAACTTGGATTTGGAAACAGAAGTCAGAAAGGTGATAAAAGGAAATGTCCTATTGGTAAACAGACCTGATTCTCAGCTTAATTTCGTCAAGCCTCCAGAATAGTAAGTTTTTGTTGTCTCAATTTTTCTTTTCTAAAGCTGATGGCCCTTGATCAGAAGAGGGATCTTTAGTCCATCTGTAAGTTCTAGTGCAAGGAAAATAAAAACAGGCAAATCTGTATCTCATTTTCTGACAGAGAAAATCCATTACAAGGATGGTTGACTCTGGAAGTATCTCAACAGGAGTCACATCAAGTCTTTTCATTTCAATGACTACAAAAGGAGTAAACTCAGCCTAGAAAGCTCATGAAATTATCCATCCCTGCATCATCCATCAGTCACATAATAACGTCCCAACTTACAGTGACTTATACTACTCATGTAAAACTTCAGTCTCGTGGGAGAAGAAATTGAGTTTTCATACTGGTGCTATTTCCTAATGAAGATTTCTCAGTCTGAGATTGTAAAAAAATGAGAAATTTTAAATTTTTTTCTTGAAATACAAATTTTACACATACATATACACAAGTATCATATTATTTTTATTGAAGTATTTTCTCTGATCAGTTGGATATTTGGAGCTGGGTAACCTAAGCTGAAGGTAAAGGTGGTCCACTCCATAAGACAATCCATCCCTTTCTCAGGGTTGGTAGGATGAGCAAGGGCTAATCTTTGCATCTTGCAAGGTGAACACTAACCACTCCCAGAACCATGTTCTAAAGTCAATGGCCAAATACCCTAACTGTTCATTTTTATAGAAAAATAGAAATTATAACAGAGACAACTCAACCCAATAAATAACAATACTGATAATAATGATGACAAAGATAATGTTGATAGTACCATTTTAATTATGTATTTTCACATTTAAGTTATCATTTTTGACTGAAAAAAAAATATACATATATATCACTGTCTTCTTTGATGGGCATAAAAAAGAAGAAGCAGGACCCAAATTTACTGGTCAACAGGGGAACTCCCCAAAAGAGGGAGGAAACGTGCAGAAACAGAGGTAACAACTCCGGACCAGCCAAACTAGCCATCAGCAGATGTCAGAGGCTTTCAGATCTCTTTATTCCCCACCAACAAATAATTCCACCCTATTCATCTTTTAAAATTCAGTATCATTTTTACTATTATTCTTCCTATATGAACACTATTCTCTATCAACAAATCCTTCTGATCAGGGAGGTAAAACTTACACTACTTTGGTACAGAGACCAATCAAATCAAAACACAAGTCTCCCTCCGGTAAAACTGCTGGAAGCACATTCCTTCAAGGTTAAAATTAAACAGCCTTATTTGACCCTATTTATTTTTATTTTTACTTTTAAGTTTTTTGGTGGCAGCAAAACGTTGAGTTTATCTCGAGTCTTCCCTGCCTCCCTGCAAATTTATACCCATCCACAGAGGCCCCCACACCTCTGAGAGGCAAGAAGCAAGAGGAATGAAAATGGAACAAATGAGCCTCAGCCCCAATGCTTTGTTTCCAGAGGCCACAGTTGGCGACCTCCAGAATTTTCGATGCTGGGAAATAGTAAAGAGAACTATGTGGCCCAAGGGGAAAAAAAAAAAAAAGGTTGTGGACCTGAAAGTCTTGCAATTATTAAATTTCCCTACTGTGCCAGCATACTGCTCTTCCTAGTTTGCCAGATTTTGCCTAACCTCATCCGCACTTAAAAGCCTATGGAAAAACAGGAGGCCTTTCAGGGGGAAATTCATTCAGGTTTGGATTCAGGCAGACTTAAGAACCTTTAATAGCACTGTCATTACCCTGCGGGGCATACCACAGAGCAACCAGCAAGCTCTCTCCCTCAATGGGCACAAAATTTCCTCTGGAATTTATGGAGCAGAAACCTTAAACACATATCGCCATAAGAACCAGATTACATAATGTCTCCATCACCCTCCTGACAGCTACAATTATGAGTCAATCCCTGGTTTAAATATGAAACCGGAAGCTCCGCGTTTCCCCTCTGACTATGTGGCAGGCTAAGTCAAGCTCTCCGGGCCCGTCAGTTTAGAGATCTGAGCTGCTCCCACAGTCACTAATTTAGCCTGAGACCAAATGACGGAGTAATTAAAAGCAGGGCTGCAGAGACCCGCTCCAGGACCAGATGTTCTCCTTGTTTAACCATTACCCACAGAAGGAACAGAAATAGTCTCCCCTCCATCCCCCCCCCCCCCCCCCCCCCCCCCGCCTTTAATTTTTCCTTTTCTTTATTCTCTCCAGCTAATTTCCGGCTTCTGATCTTTCAATCCCACAAAATAAAATAAAAATAAAAGCCCCATTACAGAAAGATGACATGTTATTGAACACATGACTGTAAGTTGTAATGCGTTCTTGTAGTCTCCTCTTTGTACTTCTTGAAGCATTCCAGCTCATAAGACATTAAGTTGCCCTGGCAACCTCACATGACCAACAACTCCATTGAGCCCCACCTAACTGCAAGGACTCATTTAAGTCAACAGGGGCCCCCTCAGCACTTAGTAGCCCAGAGACTATGTAAATAGCATTGCTTTTTTGGTTTTTAGGAGCCAAAGACTATTTGAGGCAACCCCTCCCCTTTTATTACCCAAAACACAGGAGAAATAAAAGTCTCCACCCTAACTTCCAGAGAACCCTGACTAAGAAGGCCATAGGTCATCCAGTCAATAAAGGAGAGGACTTCTTGGCATTTTTTCTGGCTAATGAACAAATTACAAGGCAGAATAAAAGGGGAAGTCAAGCCAATAATTTATGTTTTCTAAAAACGGTAAAACAGTATGTGATGCGGTTATTCCAAACTTATCAGATCAGAAGAATCAGCTTTCATATATCTCTTGGGATCTAGTCTGGTCTCTACTCTGCAGGCTCTCCTGGCATTAGAACACTAAAGGTCTTAAGGGCAATCTTGGGAATCAAGAGATCAGAGATCCAATTCTAACTCCAGAGTTTCTGATCATGGACAAGCCGTTGTGCCTTTCTGAAGTAATTTTTCATCTGCAGAATAACAGTCCTTTTTTTTTTTTCTATTAAGATACCTGTCTCTGTAAACTTCATCATTACCAACAATTCCAAGATATATGGAATTCCAGGCTTTTTAGATAAAAGGTACTACCAAATCATGAATATATTCAGATGAATAAAGTCCTTTAAAAAAAAAAAAAAAGTAAATCTAAACTTATAAAACATCATTGTTCACTTGGGGTGTTTTACTTTATATGTGTAATTATTCAAGAACTTTCCATTCTTGCCTGTATCGATCTCTTTTGAATCATTTATTATTTGCTAGAGTCAGATAAATTGACCCAAGCCACTGCCTATTAATGACTAATCTGAAATGAGGATAGTGCTGCTCTGTAAAAACACAAATCAGAAGGAAACAAATAGTCAATGATTTATAGAAAACCCACCTGCTCTGTAAAGTGAGGGGTACTGCTCTGTGCTCTTGTATAACATTTGCTCTATCCAAGAATCACTTCACCTGTGAGATTTTATGCTGGTTGTGTCCAGATGATTAAATAGACAGGAATGGAACAGACTGAAAAAGAGTCTCAGCTCTCAGGAATGATGATCATATCAAGACAAAATGGTGAGCAGAATTACAGCCAAATGTAGCCACATGATAATCAACAAAGTAGAAGGCCACCATGTGCTCAGCATAAGCAAGGAATCACTGGTGTGCCATCTTTAAACTGGCTTTTGCATTATTCACTGCCTAGTGTGTGTGTGTGTGTGTGTGTGTGTGTGTCCTCAATAAGAGAGGGTAGAGGAAAGGAAAATACATTTCCTTACCTCAGTGTAATCTGAGTGCTATTTCCTGAAGATAACTGGAAGTAACATATCCACTTCTATTTCTTATTTATGAGCTTCCTGGTTTAGGATATGAGCTGGTTTTTTGTTTGTTTGTTTGTTTGTTTGTTTGTTTGCAGTGCTGGGGATTGAACCCCAGGGCCTTGTGCTTGACAGGCAAGCACTCTACAAACTGAGCTATATCCCCAGACCTATAAACTGGGTTTTTTGTTTGTTTGTTTGTGGTTTTGAATAGGAAAATATTCATATATTCCAAGCTTTAGAAGAAAAACAAACTAAATGCAAGACTAAACCAGGCCAAAATAACAAGCACCATGGAGACATATTTAGAGTAACATAAGAAACAATGATACTCACATGGATAACTTTTACTGTTTTATTTTCTTGGGATGTTCAAAGAATAAATAATGGACTAGATGTACCCTCTACTAAGGTAAGACATGAATCACGTTTGCCTGTACTGACTATCCACTTGCTTGGAAAACATGACGATTCCACCTGAGAGCTCCACTCTCTCTTGGATCATTTCAGGAAATTTGCAGCATGTTTGTGCTCTCAAAAATGTTTTCCTACCCTTTCCTTCAAACTTCTGAACTTCTGCCCAGCCAAGAATCCCCAGTGCCTGCCTTATATCCCTACTCCTTGTTTAAATTTATAAAGGACAGAAAACAAGCATAATTGAACTTTTCACTCATTCATTCGACATATTTCTTGAGCACTTAATGACTATCAGAGACTGCTCTAACCACAGGGAAAACAGGAATTTAAAAAAAAGAAAGGATCAAGTTCTCAAGACATTAGACAATCAGTCCTAGTAATAAGTGGTTCGAAGTCAACAAAACGGAGGACCCAATGGGATCTTCACTGGGATTCCAGTCCAACACATCGTCCACATATGCACATATAGAAAGTGCCCACCTCCAACTCAGAAAGAAGTTCACAAGCGCTGATGAAAACAACTGAACTCACAAAGACTGTGTGTGTTCTCTAGGATTACACAGTTGAAATGGAGAAAGTAAGGAAATCTTAGAGACTTATTCGAATCTCAAAATAGATGTCCCATGGTAGTCCTTCACCATGTGAAGTGACATCACTTTGCAGGTCTGGCTGACATCACTTCTGGACCTGCGACATGGCCCACCCCACCTCTGAGAAAATGGAAAATGCTGGGCAGTAGCCTCAGAAACAACGTCCTCGGCGAAACGCAATTTCTTGCCCGCTTAAACCTTTGCGGCGGGGCAGGTGGGTGGAAGGCGCACCAAAGGGCCTTTCAGCGGCCCGCAGGTCAGCCTGGATGGTGTCCAAAGTGGGTTCCACCCACCGTGAAAACCAATCTGTTTATGGGGACGCTTTTCTGATGTTACAGAACGTCTGCGAGAGAGGGAGCTCAAGTTCCCCGCCTGGTCTCTAAGTAATCCGCCCCACAAAGGTGCACAAACACGCTCCGAGACGGAAAAAAAGCTGGCCGGGCCTTCGCTCCTCCCAGGCCTGCCATGAAACGCGCTTTAATTGCTTCAAAGGGCTCTTCTCAATGGGGTTTCAGAGGCGCGAGCGCGGCGTTCCCGGCGAGGGCTCCTTTCCGGCTGGCCAGCATTCCTCAGCGCTGCGCAGGGAAGGGATGGGGCTCCTCGGGGAGAGCCGGAGGCTCATTTCCATTCCTCTCGCATACAGCCTCTGTTGTGCGGGCCGGGCCTGCCGAGGGGAGCCGCGGCTGGCGGCGAACAAAGCCCCATTCATCCCCAGGGACGGCTTCCTTCCCGGCCGCCCGCGGCCGCAGATGGGCTGGCCTCGGCACGCCATCCTGCAGCCCCGGGCGCGCGGCCCGGCCCGGCGCGCACAGGGCTCCGATTCAGGACGCCGGGTCTGGCCGGGGCGACCCGGGCCGCTTTCTCAGCGGGCTCCACAATGAGGAGCGGCTGAAGCCCGCTTTCATTCCTGCGCTGGGGACACGCAGACACTGAGTCTTTTGAGCGGGGAAATCCTCAGTTTACTCACGGCTCGTTAAGAGCGAGGATGTCGATTTCCACTGCCCTCTCCCCCGCCCCTGCCCCCGCCGATGGTACGGTCCGAAGTTTCCCGAGTTGTGAGAGGACTTTGTTTCTCCTCTGCGGTCCCTGAAAGCCCCACGGAAGGGTCACTTCCTGACTTTTGTGTCTCTTCAGTCCAGTGCCTGCAGAGTTCGTACCCTCTTCTTGTGACTAAGTACATAATTACCAGGCTTATCCATAACGTTTTCCAGAATTTAAACATTCCTCTAGCTAAAAGTTTGAGACTGTGGCCTCACAAAAAGACCGGTTTTTTTCCTCCCCCACTTCACTCCTGAGGAAAAGGCAGAAAAAAGCGTTCGTTCGGCCGCCGTCTTGGCAGACTTCAAGCACAGTTCCTCTTTCCCCACAAGTTAGATCCACAACAGGTTATACCACAGGGAGCTCTAATGTCAAGCAGAAGAACTGCAGTGTCACTTTTCCTTCACTGCCAAGAACCCCTACCCCGGGGTGGCGGGGAGAAGGGGCCTTGATGCCGAATCCACAATCTAAAACATGAACAGCCTCCAGCTCCACATTCCTCCCGTGTGGATTAAACAGGGACTGGCAGAATCAAAGAGCCCAGACCCAGGGAGACTTAGCCCTAATCTATTCGTTTTATAGATAAGAAGCAGATAAGATCTAAGGGGAAATGACTCGTCCACCCTCAGAGGGAAGCTGATTCCTCTTGGCAAAAATGGCCTTCAAACAAAACCCATAATTTTCAAAAAGAAAAAATATTGTTCAAAAAGTATGTTTCCTTTTCTCCCTGTGTGACAAAAGAGGCCTCCCTTTAAGTGGGTGGAAAGGGGGTTGGGAACCAGGTTTGACATGAGGGTTAGAGGAGAATCTTCATGTGTCTTTCCAAAGAATGCTCCCTGTGTTTCCTGAATTCACTTCCTGCGTTTTGAACATTGCTGACCTCTCTCCTCAAAATAAAGAATTGCATCCTTGATGTGGTTAAAAACACAGCAAAATAAAAGCTGGTAACTCTCCACTTGAAAACTCCTTTCCTCCTGCAGAAAAAAAACTTCAGAATCCTCAAATGCAGATAGGGTTCCTTTGCACTGATTATTTCTGAGGACATAAGCTGAAATCAGTCTAGAGAGAGTGAGCAAGAGTGCTTGCCACATGCAGGTAGTATTCTCAATGCTTTACCTGCATTATCTCTTTCAATACTCAAAATAGCCTCTGAGGTGGATACTATTATTATTCCCATTTTACAGAAAAAGAAGCCAAAGCTGACAGGTTGACACTAACTTTATCAAGATCACACAGATGTTAAGTGGCCAAAGCAGGCAATCGAAGCTTTTCCTTCCTCTCTAGGCTTTACTGAAACTTCATGCACAAACAAGAGGGAGGCTCCAGTCGGACATAGGACATAGGTCTTTGTCAGAAAGGAGTCCAGCTGGCAAGCCTGAAGGCTACCAGGAGGGAGAAGCTGCCTCCTCCTTCCCCACCTGGAGAAAAGAGGACATTCTGAGGATTTACTAATTTCACACTGAAATTCTCCTTTCAGAATGTGAAGTTAATAGTCACTATCCATTCTGAGCTGCCTTTTGATTTTATCTTGTAAGCAATGCTTTGTAAACCATAACAGTGTCTTGGTTTTTTTGTGTTTAGCAAAACATGAGTTCAAGTTCAGATCTGCCATCTCCAAGATATGAGACTCTGGAAAATTTATTGAAACACTATAAATATCAGTTTCCTTAAATATTAATGTGAGAAAATAAGAGCAGCATCTACCTAATTGGGTTCTTGTGAGGATGAATGAGATGTTCCATGTAAATGTTGAACATCGTATTTACTTGCTAGTCATTCATATAGAACCATACAGACTTCATTATGCTGTTGGTTGAAAACAAAATCTTCATTATAACAACAAAGATTTATTGCTCACTTCTTGTATATGTCCATCCCAAGGTACTGGAAGTTCTGTTCCATGTCTCTTCACCAGGGGAGTGGTTGTTGGTCTTAAACCTTGCATTTACCATGGCAAAAGGGACAAGAGAGCCTGGGAGAATGATTAAAAGATAATGGAGGGCTGCGGAGATAGCTCAGTTGGTAGAGTGCTAGTAGCTTCGCAAGCACAAGGCCCTGGGTTCAATCCCCAGCACCACAAAAAAAAAAAAAAAAAAAAAAAAAAAAAAAAGAGATAATGGAATGTTGAGCCTGGAAATGAAACGCAATGCTTTCCCTTGTAGCTCATCAGCCAGGATGAATTCACCACCCCCAACCAATACTCCAACTACAATAAGACCAGGATCTGTGTAATTCTGCTTCATGCCTAGGATGGGGGACATCGGAAGGACTAAAAACTCAGGCAACCAGCTCTGATGATGACCATCGCACTCAGCAAACACTGCAGATGCAGAACAGCTATAACCAGTCCTTTTTTGTGACTTCCAAATTTACAGCTAGTTCATGAGATTTCACAGTGGCTTCAGTGCAGAAGGTTCTGTAATCTCAGGAGTCATGTTGTGATAAAATTTAACAATAGCTTCTGGCTGCACCAGGATTATTCTCCTGCTTCTCAGGAACTCCACCTTCCCATAAGAGATAAAAACCCAAAAATAAGCACCTAAACAAAATGTTTCCCTTTGGTATACTCAAGATTAAGGTCATGTGGGAAGGAGCATAAAATATGTAAATAAGAGCAAAAGTAATTTTTGGCCATGGAACTAAGAAAGTATCTAGGAAAGATGTAATGACAAGGAACACCACTGGCATTCCCATTCTTTCCCATGTCAGATCTGCCCAGCTGTGACTTACAGAAGGGGTTCTTAACTTCTCAATATTTCCCAAGTCGCTTTAAATGAACTTGCCTTTGTTTGGGTGTTTTCTGAATAATTCAAACCTCATCTGGAGTTAATTTGACACATACTTTCCTCATTGACTGACCTACATGGAAATGTTGATCTACTTCCCTGTCTTGACTTCTGCGTATCTTTAATCTCAAATTATCCTTTCCTATTATTTGCCTATACCCCTATTGTTGGTGCTATGGTTGGATGTGGTTTGCCTCCCAAACATATCATGTGCTAGAAACCAGGTGCCCAGGGTGGCAGTGTTAAGGTGGTAGGACCTTTAAGAGGTAGGGCCTAGTGAGAGGTAATTAGGTCACAGGGCTTCCACCCTAATGAATTAATGCTGGTCAAAGAAGTAATTAATTCCCCAGGACAGCAAGGTGATACAAAGCAAGGCCACCCCTGTGTTCTTACACATGACCATTTCCCTTCCCCCTTCTCTGCCATGTTCTGACCACAGCCAAGGGAGTCCTCCATAGAATGTTGGTGACATGATGTTTGCACCTTCCAGCTATCAGATTCATGAGCCAAATAAACCTTTTTATTTATAAGGTTATCAGCCTCAGGTATTTTGTTCTCGCAATACAAAACAGACTAAGACAGCTGGGGCATTTTAGATTGTAATATCTTAGTATCATAAATATTTTTCAAAGCACTAAAATCAATAATCTGGAGCATAAACTGTGTATCTGCATTTCTACTTGTCTCTCAAGGTTAGAATCACTGAATAAAATGGTATGACTTTTGTTCCAGAAAAGCAATCTGCTCATGTGGTAGCCTTTTCCTCTGTTTGTAGAAAGACCCAATTCAGGATGTAGCTGCTGCAGAGTAACAGCCTAAAATTACCTGACATCACAATAACCTCCTGACCCCCATGCTTCTTGGACAACAATGCAACCATACAAGGTTCTTTAAGAATCTTCTTTCTCAGAATGGTATATACACTTCAAGAACTCCCCATTTAGACAATGTCATGTAAAAGTGATCTGATTTAAAGTGACGATTGTAGGACTATGTAGCAAAAGGGAGCTTATGATTGAGTAAGTAAAAAAAAAGCATATACTACAATGACAAATTTTTTAAAAAATTCTTACAAAAAGGACTTTGAATAACTGCCTTAAAAGTACAAATGTGTGGAGATGATAGGAATTTTTTTTTTTTCCCTTGTAATCTTGCAAAATTTAGGAATGTGCATGCCTGTAATCCCAGTGGCTTGGAAGGGAGGCTGAGGCAGGAGGATCACAAGTTCAAAAACAGCCTCAGCAAAAGCAAGACACTAAGAAACGCAGTGAGACCCTGTCTCTAAATAAAATACAAAACAGAGCTGGGGATGTGGCTCAGTGGTCTAGTGCCCCTGAGTTCAACCCCTGGTCCTCCCCCCACCCAGGACAAGAATGTGGTTATATTGGATTATAATAATACAAACAAATATTAAGTAGAAGGATGCATCTGAGGATGCTGGCTGGGAAGCTGCAGAGCAGCTGCCCGAGCAAGCAGCAGGCTTTGGCCAGCACAGCATGTAAGCCAGCTCCAGCTGCCTGGATGTGGAGGCCACATTTGGGTTCCCCAGGGTTTTCCTGTAGAAGCTTCCTCTGCCACAAAGGGGGAACCACCCAGGCTGCTAAGCAAACAATGAGAGGCAGCCATCACCACCAGACCTGACTGGGAGGCCCCCTGAAGGCTGAGACCTCCTCAGAGAGAGAGGCTTGCAGGGGGGCTTCAGAGCAAAATGATTTCAGAGCAAGAAACCATTCAAAAGAAACAGGAAATGAGTCCCTCGAAGCCAAACCATGTGGAAAGACAGGCCACATCAGTTAAACAAACCAACATAATACAAGTCTATATAAATGCCCTGTTACTCCCACATTCCTGAAAATCATTACAGTCCAATGGGGAGTAATCTATTTATTTAACAAACATTTCTTGAGAACCCACATAGGACAGACATTGTGGTCATCTTCAGGTTTTCAATTAAATACCATCTCAGCCCTCCTGGGATGCACATTCTATTGAAAGAGGTAGACATGCAAATAACAAAGCCTGGCAATGTGATAAATTTGATAAAAAAAGGCAATGTCTCCGGGCTGGGGATGTAGCTCAGTTGGTAGAGTGCTTGCCTAGCACGCACAAGACCCTGGGTTCAAGCTCCAGCACCACCAAAAAAAAAAAAAAGGCAATATCTGCCTCTATGTGAGCAGAAGCGGAAACTCAAAGGACCATTCGATTTGGCAGTTACAGGAAAAATCTCTGGGCGAGGCTTGAAAGACAAATGCAATGAGTTAAGATAAGGTGGTAGATACTAAAGATAAAGACTATTCTCTCAAGAAGCTCAGCTGAGAGAAGAGGAGAGACAAGAGTAGTAGGTTAGGCTACTTTGGAATTCAGGATTAAGGGAGGGTATTTTGCCAGGAGGGAGAGGCCTGCATATGTTTGTAGATTGAGAGGAAGAATTCAGCACAGAAGAAGTAGAAGAAGGCGGGCAGGGGACTGCATTCAGCTCACGTTTGACTAGTACTATCTCTTCCTCTTGGAATTTAAAGTGCTCTTCCAGCTTTTCTCCCAGTGTGGTTTTAAACAGGATGCAAGATCTAAGAAAAAGATGCCCTGCAGATCACTACATTCAGAGAAACCTAGTTATCCATGAGTTAGAAGAAGAGGGAAGCAGTTACCTGAAAAAACATTTTATTTTTCTTTTCTTTTTGAAGTGTTTTAGTTTTTAGTTACAGTTCCTTTTACCTCATTTAGAATTAAGTTTTCAAAATGGGTTTATCCCTGATATGCATCTGGTCACAAAATACAGGTAAAATTAAAAGGAGAAAAATATTTCTTACTAGAAATAATATTTTCCATTAATTAGTTTCTGAGTTTATTTATTTATTTTCTGCAGTTAATCAAAACTAAGTCTGATTTCCACCAGCTGGGCATCTGTAAAACCAGCTATTCAGGAAGCTGAGGTAAGAGGATGGCAAGTTCAAAGCAAACCAGGGCAGCTTAGCAAGACCCTGCCTTAAAATAAAAATTTAAAAAGGGCTGGTGATTAGCTCAGGGGTAGAGTATCCGTGGGTTAAATCCGCATTACCACAAAAACAAAAACAAACAAAAAACTAATGCCGGTTGAAAAAAGAAAAAAAAAAAAAAAAATATATATATATATATATACATCTTATTTTATATATATACACACACAAACACACACACACACACATATATAGAATATAGACAAAAACGAAATGAGATAATCCTTTACAATCAATTTTTTTTCAGTCTTTCCAACATGAAACTTTCTACAGATTTCTAGAGGTCAAAGGAAATTTTAGGACACAAGGTCTTGTCAATTTGAATAGCAAATCTTATTTTGTCCACTTCTCATCTTTTAGAGTCTAATAATGAACACATCCTGTTGCTGAGCAGTAGATTGCCCGGTAGAACGAACACATGAGATCTTTATTATTTCACTTTCATACAGGACCAAATACAAACTAGCACAGATAAACTAAGGGACCGTGGAAACTGGAGTGGAAGCAGAGAGCTGAAAATTTTAATGTCTCTATTTATACTGTAATTGTGATAAATATTGTTTTGGTGAAAGGTACAAGAAAAAATATTTATTTTTTTCTGTAATTGCATTGTTGCTTTAAAGACATCTTATTAGGCTGATCTTCAATTAACAGACTTTTAAAATAATTTAGCCAAATTTTCTCTTCCAGCTTCCTCCTCTATCATTTAGTAAGAAATTGCAAACAAATGTGTGGTGCCAGGGAAGGGCAGGAGAAGGATAGTAGTTGAGAGAAACCCTTCAGGCAACTTTTTTGCAAAGCAAGAATGCTCATGTTAACTGAATAACGATCCCCTTTGTTTACTATGTCGTAAGTTTGGGTTTTCTATATTGCATTTTCTTTTTCTTTTTTCTTTTTTTTCATTTTCTTAAAAACAGAACATTCCTGAATAGAAGGCCTACCAGTAAAACTTTCAGTGCTGCCACTTCCAAAAACATAAAAACCAAAATGCGACTTATATCAGTATAGGGTAAGTGATCTAGTCAAATTGAATCAAAATAGTCAATATAAGAAAGAAAATGGAGGTATTTCTAGACATATCTCTCTTCACCAGATTTCAGGTGTTCACAAAAGTCCATTTCTTGACCTTTTCCTCATTTGATACTCAAATTTGACAAGAGTTTATTCTTTTGTTAAGAAATGGCACTCAGGCTTCTAAGTATTTTTGTAACAAACACTGTACTATTGCTTAAAGATTGCAAGAAGAGGTTTAGGAAAGCAATACTTAAAGCAAACTTGAGGAAAAGACAAGAGGTCCTCTCCTACCAATTCTTGTCAGTGTGCATCAAATGCAGTGAGAGGCACCTAGGCAGGTGGCAATATAGGAATTCCACTGGGGGATAGCTACAGAACTGTGAGCATGCTGCTCAATGCTAGGTGATCACTTGCTTCCAAACAAATGGATCACACATGAAGTTAAAAGACATAAGGGTCCAAGGAAGCTCTAAAGAAGCATTTAGAGACCACTCATCCCATACAAGGCATAGTTCTAGATGCCATACAGGATTCAAAGACCAAGAAAGCACCAGTAGCATTTTCCAACCACTCTTGCCCTCAACAACCTAGACTTAAAAAAAAAAAAAAAAAAAAAAAGTGGAGCGGGCAGTGGGGGATAATCCAAAAGCAAAAACAGGAAAAAGGGGGCTGGGGTTGTGGCTCAGTGGTGGAGTGCTTGCCTGGCATGTGTGAGGTGCTCAGTCTGAGTCTCAGCACCACAGATAAATAAATAAATAGATAAATAAATAAAATAAAGGTCCATCAACAATTAAAAAACATTAAAAAAAAAAAAAGCAGGAGAAAGATCTTTTTTTCAAAAAAAAAAAAAAGAATAAAGAGAGGAATTGGTGGGGACAAATCTAATTTGCTAATGTAAATGAACACTGAATGTAGACATGTAAACAGAAAAGAAGACATTACCACGGAATAGCTTGATGAATAAGGATATTCTAGAGAGATAAACATTAAAATTTGACAAGACTGAATGAATGGCTCTACTCATAAATCCAAGCATACTACAATCCTAAAAGAAGGGATGCTGTTTAGCTGCCAAGATTAAGTGACATTTTAAGCCCCTGACATTTCATAAAAGTAACAACAGCACCTCAATTTCGTTCAGCTCTGTTGATCACAAAATTCTACTCTAAGCTCTTCTGAAATACCAAAAGTTAACCATACCATAACTGTAGTTCTACAAACTCTCTGGGAGAACACCATGCCCTGAAGTCTATGTAGAGCCAGGCAGAGCTACTGGACTAATGCGGTTTTTCCCATTGAAGCTACACTCTGAAGATCAAGTTGTGATGATTTGGGGATGTGGTTTTCTCTGAATTAAGTTACAAAAGTGTGAGGTTTAGAAGCCTTAATTATATACCTTTTATGGGAATACAGATAAGGTTGGGTTTCTAAATCTATAATACATGTACTGTTAGTGGATGCATCTAGGACATTGAAGCCCTCTCTGAAAAACCCCAGCATATCTCAGAAGAGGTATTTTACTATCTGAAAAGCACCTTTATACCAATCAATAGTATAAAGTTATAGGGATTGATGGTGAGGATGAACAGGATAAAAAGCAGGTATCAACGACTTTACCACCTAGAAGCAATCTGTGGTCTAGAGCTGAGAGGTTGGTGCAATATAACCCATGGGCCAAAAGCAGATTCTCACCTGTTTTTGCAAGTAAAATTTTATGGGAACCCTCACATCCTCATTAATTTATGTACCATCTATAACTGTTTTCATGCTACAATGGCAAATGTAAGTAGCTACAACAGAGACCATATGGTCCACAAAACCTAAAATATTTACTATCTGGTCCTTTACACAAAAAAGTTTGCTGACCCTGGTTTAAAGGACTGTGAGGGCTGAGATCTTTTGAAATATTACATAAACAATGACACAATCTTTCAAATCTGTGACTTGTCCCCCTGCTCCTCAAAAAAGAGCAATTTAGGACTTAGTTAAATAAACAGTTATTTCTAAAACTTTAAAACTGTCTGTTTATGTCAGCTGCAATAAGAAGTGGTAACTCCTTTTCTGATACACTCCAAACATTTCTCCAACTCACTCTTTTAAAAGCATGGTTAGGGGCTGGGAAGTGGAAGAACACTTGCCCAGTCTCCAGAGGCCCTTGCTTTCAAATTGCAGCACTTCCCCACCTCCCCCTGGTCTAGGTAGTTTCTTTTTCCTCTTAGTGTTTGGTTATATTTTTCAACATTTATCCTTCTATGTGAGCTCCTTCCCTCTGAAGGAAAGATAACATCTCAGCTCACTTAGCTATTGTTTCTATCCTTGGACTCCTTTCAGTATATTTGGGTTGGGGTTTTTCCTAGTGTGTCTCTGGAAATGTGCTTTTCTATATTTATTCTGCACTGGTTCTGTGTGCTTCATTTTACTTCCTTCCTTAATAAACTATTTTGTTAACAGCGTTTATTTTTTCCTCCCATCCTTTATCCGGTTGCAGTTATTTTTAAGGTGCTACTGACTCCTTGACACCCCAAATGCAAGGTAGAGCATGTCAATTCTACTTCTCACATGGGTTGTTAAAGCATCACATGAATCTTTGCTTCTTTTAAGATAATTTCCACTGCTGTCATTTCCCTTGAAAAATCTGCCTTCTTATTGAAGTTTCTTTCCAACTGGACTCAAGCTACAGGTTTTATTAAACATCTAACTAGATTACTTTTCTTGTGCATTTTTTGAAATATATATAGGTATGTGATGCTATAGCAAAAATACCACAGAATGAAAGAAAAGCAGCAAGCCCACTTTACATTAAATGCCATTATATGCAAAATCAAAATGAAATTACCACCTCTTCTTTAAGATGGACAATGTGGACTGGATTATGGTCCTCTAAAATACATTCACAAGCAGCTGAACAATTATGCCAAGAGAATATTGATCAACCTATTCTAAGGGTGTCATTGCTTGGAATGATACAAGGCTCCAAAATCAAAGGTATCCTGATGGGTAATTGAAAGGGATACCTAATAGGGAAATGTACACCATTCTGAAATAAGAAAGGTGATATTAACAACAATAAATATAAAATTTGATTTTTAAGTTTTAAAGAATCGTTTAGTGTACCATCAGTCAATTTTGTTGGTACATATCTCACAACAAATGTCTCATAACAATGCAAGCATATAAGCCAAAATTTCTAGTAATGGCCTTCAAGAAAAGAAGGCTACTCTGATGTTCCTATTAAAATTAGAGGTAGTCTACGATAGAGCTTTGCACAAATGCTGCCCCCCATTACCACTACACACACACATACCAGGAAGAAATGTATCTCTCTGTCCTATTAAATTCAGTCTTGGTCATGTGATTTGCTTTGGGCAAAAGAATGTGAGAAGAAGTAAGGTGTGTCCCTCTCTTATTCGAAGAGAGCAGGCCTCAAGAAGAAGATCTAGGATGAACTTGGCCATGTGTTGTTTTCTTCTGCCATGGTGACTAGCGATGTGTGCATGATAGCTTTCCTATCTACCTGGGTGCCAAAGCAGGGACAACAGTGACAATAAGGAGCTCCCAGCCATATAGAATGACCATATGGTATGAGGCATTGAGATTTTGAGTTGTTTGTTATGTAGAGTCATAACGGTGCCTATTTTTTTATTAGCACAGTTTAGACCATTTCTGTTGCATTATGTTTCCATGTTCTAAACCCATGCCTAAAATGATAATGAAAAAGGGCTTTCACGTGGGTGAAAATTGATCTCCTTAAAAAAAGAGATTAAATGAAGGGCAGATATAAGTGAAGGTCTGAATTTATTAGATAGACCAGGTTTGCAAAAACAAAAATTCTCAAAAATGGAATGGACGGTCTTATCAAGTGCCTTTTCAACCAGCGGAAGCGCTCAGAGTAACGAGGTGATCAGATATCCAGGGGAAAAACTAAAGCCCTAGGAACAAGGCTGTGGGAGATAACTTTGAATGTCCCTACAATTCTGAGATTATAAGAATGAAACAGATCTAACAATACTCATGGCACATGTTATCATTTTCAAGGTTGTCAAAACTCATTCCCTATAGCCTTGTAAGGTACTGTGCTGGATGAAAACAAGTACAAGTATGATTATTTCTTCTTAACAATCATTGCCAAAGCCAACAGCTCTCTCAGAGACGTCCAGAAACCTCGCCTTTCCCACACTTAGAGCAGCTTTCAAGGACTAGACTGCTTCTATTGATCTGTAAGTCCCCAGAGAGAGAGAGTTTTACAAAGATTTCTATCATGCCCACCGATTTAGGAGTGATGATTTTGTTTTTATCCCTGACAGATCCCGTAATTTGAAATTAAATATTCTACTTATTTGCTAAAATCTCTTAGGCAATGAAGTTTGTATTTCAAAGATTAGTAAGAGTCTTAGAAAAAAATTTGTGTGCCTTCCTGATAAGGAAGCCTATTAAATGCCCCCACATAGTCCTTGAAACAACTTCCTGGTTTTCAAAATAAAAATTCTTGTGCTGATAGAATATCAACCTACCCCCAATGCATTTCAGAAAGATAAACAATCCCAGCTTCCTTACTTCCTCTAAGATGCTGATAGCAAACAAATGTTGCAAGACTGCTTGACCTTTTTAGACCATAATTTATGTTACTAGTAGGTGCATTGAAAGCATTGATAGAAATATTCAGTGTTTTACTAAGTGGTAGAATCTGTTATTTGCATTGGCATGATTCAATGTACTTTGTAATATTCTGTTTGCCTCTGGTATTTAATAATACTCTACAACTACTAAAAATAATAAAATAAAAACTATTGTGAAGACGATAAGACTAAGCACTTTATACCCTCTCTGACAAGATCCTGAAATCACCTGTAAAATAAGTCATCAACTTTATCTCAGTTTTATGTATATACAAAAATAACCCAAGTATCAAAGATTGAAAATTTTTTGTTGCAGCAAGCAGAAGTCGCATAAAAATCCAAGTGTAGGATAGGTTCGTATAAGGAAGCAGAGGGTGAAAAACCCCAGACATGATCAGATTGGCAAAGACTATCACAAAACAATATAGAACCCTGACTGAGAACCAGACTCTAGAATCAGGCAGTCCTGGGTTGGTATCCTTGCTGTATCATAACCAGCTTTGTCAACTTGGACAAGTTATTTAACCTCAAGATAGAGACAGTAATAATATATATCTTACAGAGTCATCCAGATTGTAAGCAAAACAGTACATTATCACAGTGCCTTACACACAATAACTGAATCCATTACTTATTGTTGCTTTGCAAATCAACAAAAACATAATGGCATGAAGCATCAACAAGTTATTTGCTCATGATTCTGTGAAGTGGTAATTAGGGCTGGGTTCATCTAGGCAGTTCTTTTTCTTTCCACATAGTAACTGCTCGACACAATGATGCGTTTATAGTCTGTTGACATGTTGGCTGGGGAAGGCCAGTCCTGGATGTCCTCACTCACATGTCTGGAGATGAGGTGGGATAGTTGGAAAGGCTAGAATGGCAGGAGTGGCCTCCTTTATTTTTCCAAATGCTTTCTCTCCATCTCATTCTAAAGGGGACACACCTGGACTTGTTCACCAGGAACAGCATTCCAAGAGGAATAGGCTCAATGCACAAGTGCTTTATCAAGCCTCTGCTGGCGTCATGTTTGCTGATGACCTATGGGCAAAGCAAGTCACATGGTCAAGCTCTGAGTCATTGTAGGAATATATTGTACAACTTGAGGATACCAGAGCTCACGACTCATTAAGAGCTATTTTTTTTTTACTGCTGCAGTAAGTTTACAAACTATTTTAACGTAGGAAATGCTAGCTATCTTCCTCATCAACTATTTAGGACATCTGAAGCTGAATTGAGTTGATTATCTTTGAAGGAAGAAATTAAGAGTTTCAGATTTCCAAATTCAGCAACTTGGCAGGCAGATACATTATAAGTATTTACTGAACACCTGTATGTACCTAGTTCTTTCCTAGATGCTGAATACTAATAGCAGTGTGTGAATAAGATGTCACTCAAAGAACTCATGTTCTAGTGGTTAGGAAAGAAGATTTCATACAGAATGACAAGTATGGACAATATTGAGCCTTTCATGCTGATTTTTTGGGCCTACCAAGATAATAAGATTCTATTAGATGTGTCCTGTAGAAACTCCTACTCTCAATCTGCCAGGATTAAAGCAAATAATATTAGAAAATAGCAGATTTCATGACAAGTTATGCATATTCAAATAACTCTCAATATACAAGAAATTATTTGTATAATTATTTGTATATTACTAATAATTATTTGTATAAATTATTTGACTTAGGAAACTTACTCCCTTTTACCCTGCAATCAAATTTAGTTTTAAGTTGGAGAGTCTGGCTTTTAAGTCTGGCTATTAGGTTAATTGGGGTTCAGCAGAAGCACCCTTGTTCTTACCTGTATTTGAAGGGATAAGCTCATAAAGTAATGTGATTATTTTTAGCATTCCTTAAAACTCCATCTGGGCAATTTCTCATAGTATAGAAATATAAGTCCAGTGTCATAAAATTTGGGATGTCTTTTTACCATTATTCTGGAGTAAGTCAATAAATTATGTGATTCAGAAGTAGTCTGAGGATTCATGGAAATTATAAACATATTGTAAGGACTGATTTGACATTTTAAGGGACAAATACACAACTCTCCACACCCCCAGCAATGAAGGGATTGTAGCACTGTGCTAGGTATCAGGAGATAACAGAATATCAGTCACTCAGGATCATTGCTAATGTAATGGACTCTAGTTAGAGGTGGAAAATGAAAACTCAAAAAGTAATTTACCATAGTTGTTAAAATTGAGGATAAATCTGGGATTAAATACAAAAAGGTTGGTAACTTAATGAAGCTATAAGACACAGTCATTTCATTTTAACATCCATTGTGTGCTTGGCACTTAATCCTGTCTAGATTCTAGGAACGTGCAGACCAATAGAGAGTGAAAATGGTCTTCTGTTGGGCTGACCAACCAAAGGAAATGATCAGAAGCAAAAGTTGGGCCACTCAGAAAACAAAGCACAGGAAGCTGGTTGGAGTCTTACCGCAGAGTGTGTTGTTCTGAGATGGTATGGAGTCAGTTCCTCTGGTTGAGCCTTCCTTGACCACAGACAATTAGTCATTGCTTCCTTCATTCCTGCAGTTCTCTGTCCTTACCTTTACTGTAGAACTTATCCTGTCCTGCCTCTACATGTCTGCTTTTCCCTAAATTGTATTCCCACTCCCTAACCTGGAACAGAGGAGGTAGCTAATAAATATGTGTGGGTTTTTGTTGTTGTTGTTGTTGTTGTTGTTGGGGATTTTTGGTACTGGGGAGTAAACTCAGGGGCGCTTAGCCACTGAGCCACATTCCCAGCCCTATTTTGTATTTTATTTAGAGACAGGGTCTCACTGAGTTACTTAGGGCCTTGCTAAGTTGCTGAGAGGACTTTGAACTTGGAATTCTCCTGCCTCAGGCTCGGGAGCTGCTGGGATTACAGATGTGCACCACCACACCCACATAAGTGTGTTTTGATAAAATGTTTGAGTAAATGAATAAAAAGGTGAAGCACTTACCTTGTTTGGCATCTCCTTTTAGGACTACAGGCCTTGCCATACTGAATTAGAAAAGGCTACTCTTGGACACAGGTTTGAGTTGGAATGAAACAGATCCTTCACTCATCTTATAAAATCCTCTCTCAATCCCTTCAGTATATAACATGATATAATGCAGCAGAACTTTATAACTATATTACTACATTAATAAGTATCCTAATGAAATGATTTTAATTATCAAGAAACCTATGGGAAATAATTTTTTGTTCATTTTGTGTGTGTGTGTGTGTGTGGTATTAGGGATTGAACCCAGGGTCTGGCACATGCTAGGAAAGCACTCTACCAGTGAGCTACATCCCAGGCCCAAAATAAGTCTTTTCACTACAGTAACAATTCATTTGTTCATTGCATGTTTCTTAAGGACAAAAGTGAGAAAAAAAAAACACATTCAAGAGAAAATTCAAGACATTTTAGGAAAGTGGATACACTTCACATCTCATCATTATATGATTTTTCTACATACTAACTGATGGGATTTTCTCTCTCTCTCTCTCTCTCTGTCTCTCTTTCACACACACACACACACACACACACATACACACACACACACACACACACACACGTGCTGTGTTACTTTGTTCATTAACAGGTGCTTTTCAGCTACTTCCTTTTTCTAAAACAAGAAGTATTGAGTCAGCGATTTAGCCAGAGGAAAATCTCTAAGCAATGACTATTAATAATGAAGACTTACCAATGTTGGCAAAATCTATTTCCCCTTTACAAGACAAAGAGAGCAACTTACTGAACGTTAATATCACTCACAAAGTCAAGGAGATTTTGGGGAAAAAACTGCTTCTAGAAGTCTTGGTTTAGTTAAAATTTAGATCACATTTTTTGGGACATGTCTCAGCATTCTGTACGTTGGCTATTAAAGGAGGCAGCTTCCATTTCAAGATAAAAACCTAACAAAGAAATTAATATGTGTTAAGTGTTTACTGTATTCTAAGTACTATGATAAGCTCTCGTGTAAATTTGTTGTTTGACCCCAACAACCTTGCAAATGAAGCTGGAGAGGAGACATGGCCTTTCACCTCTGAGGCCGTGCTCCTTAATTGTTAGTTTGAACTGTCTCCATCTGAGATCTCTAACTTAGGATAAAGGCAGGTGAAACACAGATGGAGACTCAATTTTGAAGAACTGTGTTCCTCAAATTTCTCATTGAGAATTGAGGAGAGAAGGTCATTTCCCCAGATGTTCCAGAAATAGGATTCAGGGTTGGGGACTGAATGTCAGACAACCTATTACATATTTCTTCCTTTTGCTTACATTCCAAGGCATTGGTTCATCTCTGAAAGACGGAGGCATTTAAACTATCTCCCTGACAACTCATTCTGGCCCAAACTACCACATTCACTTGCAACAAGAAGCATGTGCAGTGGTTCAGAGTGACCCAGTTAAGAGCAGTCCCATTAAAGCTATTAAGTGTGGTTTCTTTTTCAGTGAGGTCATCCTGCTTAATCCCTGAGGACTGAAGCAGCCTTTGAAGCAGCCTCTCCAATAGCCTTTCTCAGGCTATGTCTTGGTAGACTAAAGGGCTCAACTTTTTAAGAATGCACTCTTAAAATGATAAGAAGGAAGAGATCAAGAGTGAGGGAGAGGATGGTTAAGAAGAAAGTGAACAGTAAAATGTTGGTCACGTGGAGAAACTACTTCAGAGACTGCAAAAAGACAAAGAAAAAGATTGGAAGTACTGCCAAGAAGGAAGTGGTAAGGCTCCCATCCACTTCCTCACCATTGAGTATATCTGTCCTTCCTTAGAATCAACTGTAAGAGAGAGAATATACAAGAAAGAACGAATTTCAGAGAAAGTGTCCTGGATTCCACCGGGGGGGGGGGGGGGGGGGGGGGGGAATGAATAGCTGTAATTGGCCCATGTAGTTTCAGCTAGTTCACAGAGCATCATAGTGATGCCTTCCTGGATACATGTATAAAATAAAAAGTTATGTTTCTTATTAAGAGCCTCTCCATGGAGTAGTTTCTACATCAGAAACATTGGTTCGAGTGGGTGTGACCAGCACTCTTTGTTTTAACATGTCCTCTAGGGGAAGTTAGGAACCACTAGCTTGTATGCCTTTATGTCTCCCCCACATCTCTAGTATGAAAAGATATTCAAAGTCCTATGAAAGTCCTTTGATTCAGACTTGTGAGATAAAATAACTGTGTACATTCTGATTGCTAAAGTGAAAAATAAGATCAGAAAGTATGAAGAGCATATCACTTCTATAAAAGTAAAAAGTATCTATTGATATGTATATGTATGAATGTAACTGTCTACCCTGTTCACCTATCAACAGTAAATTTCTAAAGGGATTATTGATAGTTACCTCCATGAATCCAAATCTTTCAGGGTAGGAGAGAGAAAGGGAATTTTGCCTTTTCTGTTTGAAACATTTTATACATTTGTTATCATAAGCAGTCCTTCCTTTTACACCTTCATATGTTTTAAAACTTCACAGTTGATTCTGATAATCAACCAAAATTAGGAACCATTGGAGAGAATTGGTTGTAAGTGTCTATTAGTTTAGTAGCCATTAAGTGACTGCTTAAACATGTGTCCTTTGACCCCATGGATTCTCTCAAACTCTTTCCTGTGGCTTTTTTTGAAGTCTTGCTCCAGAAAACACATACATTCAAGATAGGTCCATCACTGGAGGCCTGTATTACAAAAGCTTCTCAGAACCACTGCTTTAACAAGCCCAAGGTTCCCCTCACTCAGAATCTGCAGGGTATATCCAGATTCATGAAGAAGATGCTGAGAAATTCAACATAGTTTACATGACAGAATTCAATTAGCAAATATCAAAACCATTTTACTATGGGGGTCCAGGCTGCTTCTTCTTCAGAGATCAACATGACCCATTAGCATCCAGGAAGGAAGATAATATTCAAAAGCAGAACAAATCTATGTCAGCACTCTATTAGGCTATTCTTTCCATTCAGTTAGCACAAGAGCTCCAGGCATAATTGTTAAGTACCCTAAACCTGTCTTTGTAATCTTCACTTTCTATGTCCCTCTCATCCTCCTACTGCTGGGTATTATGGTGGAAACTGAATACCCATGTCTGTACAAAACTGGAGTTCTCAAAACTGACCTAGACAGCTAAGGAATTCGACTGGAGCCCCACCCATGCATGCCCACCATGAAACATCTTCAAAATTATTCCCTCAGAATGCTCCTCCCAGCATCACAATTATACCTTCTTCTTTCCTTCCCATCCAAATGTTCAGTCCCTGTGTTTGTCAGCATTTTGTCATTGTGACCAACATACCCAACAAGAACAATTTAGAGGAGGAAAAATTCATTTTGGGTTCATGGTTTCAGAGGTTCAGTCCATCATGGTAACTCCATTGCACTGGACCTAAAGTGATGGTAGAACATCATGGCAGAAGTGCATGTCAGAGGAAAGCTGCTGAGGTCAAGGCAGGTGGGAAGCAGAAAGAGAACACATAATGACCAGGAATAAAATATAAACCCCAGAGGAACACACCTTCCTTTGGCCATAGCCCACCTGCCTACAGTTACCAGTCAATTAGTCCATTCAAATTATTAACCCAGCAAATGGATTAATTCACTGATTATGTTATAGT
The DNA here is from genome assembly GCF_902686455.1 of Sciurus vulgaris. Lineage (NCBI taxonomy): Eukaryota > Metazoa > Chordata > Mammalia > Rodentia > Sciuridae > Sciurus > Sciurus vulgaris. Next base: position 87,716,332 of record NC_136462.1, read on the forward strand.
TCTCATAATCTAATCAATTCACCTCCTGCATTAACACAGGAGTTTGGGGGAATACCTCATATCCAAACCATAATAGTCCCTTAATATTTTAACCTTGTTTAGTTGTAACTGAAGAAAGCAATTCCAAAAAGTCACCCTGAAGACTATATCAGTAGTTCTCAATCTTATTGTCCCAATTCCCCCACCTACCTGGGAGATATGGCACATGGAAATACTAAGGGTTAAAGGGAGCAGTTGTGGACTCTTATCAGAATTTTAAGGTGGATCATGTGATTTTAGAGAGTCCCCAATTCTGATATATAGTCTTTGAGTGACTTCTTTTCAATTGATTGAGTTGACATAAATTTCATAGTTAATTCCCAAGGCTATTTATGTGTTAATAAAGAATTATTATTATCTCTAATTATGAAATTACATATAGATTGCTGGTGGGGAAGATATTTGGGATAAGGATCCTTCCTGGGTTCCCCCAAGTACCTGCAAATGACTAACTTGCTTGAACATTAGGTTTGCCCTCCCACTCAAAACTTTGCTAAAGATTTGCTAATAATCTTACAGAACCTTCCCAGTAGGTCACTTGAAATTCCACTTATAAGATTGGTCTTGCTAAAGTAAGGCAAGAGAGGAAAACTATGCAATCCATCACCTCTTGGTTCTTAATGGTATTGACTCTTGAAACCCAGAGGAATGCTAGCTTCCATAAGCTTCTCTCCACAGACCGATATTTTAAGTCTGGAATGCTAAGAACTAACAACCGTCATTTTGCCCTTGTGGATAGGACATTTGTGGCCAGTTTACCTGACCTACAATAGACAGCTCTGTTCTTCTGTTGGAAATTTTGGAAACTAATGTGGAAAATATAATGACAGTGGGCTCATAAAACAAAGAAATATCCACCCACCAGTATTTTTTTCAGAGCTCATGATATAACAAGGCCTTTGCCTTCATTTTGAATCATCACTTTACCTTCCTTAGGGCACTTCAGAAATACCCATATCTGGAACTTGTCTCCCTAAAATTGAACTCTGCTCTCAAGACTGATGAGCTCATTGTCACTTAACCTAATCACCAAACATCTTCATCGCCACCAGAACTGGAAATGACATTGCTGTTCCAAAAGCAAATGCTACTCCTATAAATGAACTACGAAGACATTGTTTCCAGACAAATGTTTTGATTTAGAACAATAGGACGGGGATCATGTAGAATCATACTAACCTAAGAATCTTCACTAGAGTGAAAAGGTGATCATCTAAAACTCTAATCACATTTTAAAAACTGAAATTTGCTGCAGAAGCTAAACATTAATGATTCTGCCATTAAAAATCCAGTCTAAGATCTAAAAGATGGAGCTGAGGCCCTTTCACCAAGAAAAGCTACAGTCATTTATTATTGGAAGCCCAAAGCCTCAGAGTGGAACTTGGTTGACATTCTGGTAACTAGAATTGAATCATCTAACAAGGATTTAACACACATCTTAAAGAATTTTTTCTTTTAGTAAGTCTCATTGATTACAAATAATAGAAGCCACTGAAATGATCTTAATTAAAAGAAGGGTTATTACAAGGTTATCACATGGGTCCCAAGTTTAGGGAGAACAGGATTCATAAGGACAGAACCAGACACTGGCGATAGATAATTCTCAAAATCTACATCAATGATTCTCTTTCCCACCATATCTCTCTCTCTCTCTCTCTCCCCCCCCCCACCTTGCTTTATCTTGCTCTTTCCTCCCTTTCTTTTCTCTCTCTCCTTCCCTCCCCATGGTTTCCATCTGTCTTTCTCTGAAGCTGTGCTTCTATCTTGTCTCTCAGCAGAAGCACCTTCTTTGCTTCTCCATGTACAAGCTATAAACTTGTAAAAGGGATTTTGGTAAGCACAGTCTGACCAAAAGCCCAATTGCAAACTCCTGAGAAAGGATAAGAAAGGCCCATCATGGGTGAGCAGAGGCCCTGTGAGTCAAGGGAGGCGTGGAGAGACAGGTCTCACAGGACAGCATAGCTGCTGAGGCTCCACTCCCTGAGAGCAGGGGCATGTCTCCTAGAAAGAGAGTCATTTGTTCTGGGGAGAGAGTAGCTATCCCTCTTACTAAAAAACATTTAAGAATCTGAAGGTCAACAAATTGAAGAGTGGAAAAACCATTAGCCTGCCTTTGGGAATTTTTTCTCTCCATATTTGTTTCCATTAACTTGAGAACTTATAAAATATTTTCTAGTGTCCTTTTCTGGGGAAAAAAATACATACATACTAAAAAGATTGGTGTGGTAGAGAAGTCAGTAGACTGGGAAGGAGGCTGAGGAGGCTCAGACTCCACCAAGAACAGCAAGCAATAAGTAACCTCACATTTTGCTAGTCTCTAAGGCCCCCTTTGTGTCTGCCATTCTACTTCTCCTGAGACTTTAAAAAGTCTGTTCGTATAATAACTATGTGGGGAAAAGGACCCTCTAATTTGCAGGGTGCCTTTGGAGGACTATTGACTCAGGGGCAATATCAAGCTGGTCTAGATGTCTGGCTTTGTGCTTACTTCTTTGGAACTCTGCAGATCAGGATTCAGGGGGAAATTGCTTGCATATTGGCAGCTGCTTTCACTCTTTCTAACTATTTGGGTACCAATTATGGAAGTCTCTAAAGGAATTAGAATATCAAAAGTGAGTTAATTTACCTGATATTCAACAACAAAATTAGCCTCCAGGGCATTCAAACCACACTCCTGCTAAATTGGGCACTTTTTGTGTCACTTAAATTCCAATGTGCATTCAAAATAACAACCCCAGTGACAATGCACTAGGCCTTATTAAGCTCTACTCTGGGGATTCATGCAAGAGTGACAGTGAAAGCGCATTAAGCATAGAAAGAGAGCATCTTGAGGCCTGCTGGCTCATTTCCTCTGATGGAAATCAATAAGCTTTTGACCACCACCAGCACTATCAAAAAGCAGATGCTCAGCAGATCAGCCACACCTTAGACTTCACATCCTTTCCCATTAGAACCGCTTTAATATGGCCTTTGAATCAGGCTGGATCAATCAGATATGAAAGAAGATACTTCTTGTCTTCTTTAGCACAAATTTCCGCTCTAAAAGGAAAGTAGGTCCTATTTTGAAAGGCTGATAATAAATCAGGAAAGTGTTACATCCACTGTGCCAACCATAATTTTTTTCTTACTTATATTATACTTTGTTATTGAAGATACTTAGAAGAATCAATTAAGGATTTTGCAGTTCAAAATATTACTTTACAAATGGCTTCTCCCCCAAGGAAATACTGTGATCGAAAACGTGTGTGTGTGTGTGTGTGTGTGTGTGTGTGTGTATTCAATTTTAATGTACATAGTACATTGAGCACAAATACCTGGCATACACTGAGTAAGTGATCAATACATGGTTCCCTTATTTTCCTGAGTTGAATTAAATGTTCAAGAAAAAAGGAGAGAAAAGTCTAGAAATATTTGGGAATTTGTTCACAAGGCTATAATATTGCACTCAACTTAATTGTTAATTTTCCCCATGGTCTCAAAGTGCTTTCACATTTATCATTGCTCTTTTATAATGTGACAAAAACAGTGCTAAAATAATTTTCAACTCCATCCTTAATAGAAAAATTAAGCCCAGAAAAAAAGTAAATACTTCTCCAAGTGTTCAGACCTTACTTTTTAAAATTTTTATTTACCCATTTGTTTTTATTTTTGAAGTGCTAAGGATTGAACACAGGACCTCACCCATGCTAGGCAAGCACTCTACCATGGAACCCAGATCTTTTTGATTTTATTTTGAGACAGGGTCTTGCTAAGTTGCTGAAGACTGGCCTTGAACTTGCAGTCCTCTTGACTTAGCCTCCCCAATAACTGGGATTACAGGCATGTGCCACCATGCCCAGCTTTAAATTTTCTGATTTTAATTGAAGGACTTGAACTCAGAGTCTCTGACTCTTGACTAATTGTCTAAGTTGCAATACCTCAATAGGAATTCTATACCAATAACCCCTATGCAATAGGCTGTATGGTTTTCCTTAAAGGACTTTATATTATTCAGATGGTAGGTCACTAGTATCAGACCAAACCAAAAAAAAAAAAAAAAAAATAGCCAATTTGAATCTCTCTTTCTCATATTTCTCTCTTATCTCTCTCTTACATATACACATTGTGTGTGTACACATATGGACATATATATACACATACACATATATATGAACTGATAGTATCCCACAAATACCTAAGAGAACAATTCCAGTTCTGAAAAATGCAAAACTAAATAAGATTTTACTATAGATATCCAATGATATTGCAACCCCTTCTCAAGACTGGAAACCTCAAGAGACACTGATGAAATCATTCAACTTGAGCAGATAATACAGAATCTTAATAGTTTGAAAGGCAGTAAAGTAATATCGAGACAATGAACAACTATCATAACTACTAATTGTGTTCAGCAGTCTTTTTGAGAACTTAGCAGGTCTGGAACAGTGAGCAAGAGACTGATTTTTCTCTGCAAAATTTGTAACAACTATTACTGTAATCATTAGAATTTTTCCACACACCCATCACATGGAATCCTATTCAAAGCAGCATTCAGTATTGACATCATGTTCCCAGGAGATGCCATTTAACCACAGCCCTACCTACAGCCAAAGCCTCGGTATGAAAATGGATAAGCCTTTTCAGGGAGAACCTCCCCTTCCATTCAGACTGCCCTACACAGCAGCATCTACCTAAGACCACAGGTAACCAACCATTTTCTATACTTATTGAACTTCCAAGAACTGTTACACACCTATGAGCTTGCATTTGTTAAAAGATACTGGGAATAGAGGAACTTGATCCTTGGCATTCAGCTATCCACCAGGACTGCCCTCTGGCCTCCTTCCCACTGTCATATACCTATGTGTATGAAGGTGCCCCATATTGCCATTCACCTTCATTTTTCTTTCTAAAAGTCTGGTTGGAAGTAAAAATTTAAATTCTTTTCCCCCAAAATCACATGTACATAGGTCAGGTCATATAAAAGATCATTTCACACCTAAATTTTAAAATAAAAAATATCAGCCCTCTACCTTACTTCTCTGTCCACAGAGAACTATTGTCTACAATTCCAGCTATTTCTCCTGCATTTTACTTCATATTTCTAGTTGCTCCTCTTCTTCCATTTATGTATTTGGACAGCATCAGGGGTTGAACCCAGATGCCAGGCTTGCACTTTACAACTGAGTTACATTCCCAGTTCTTGCTTCATGTTTCTAGATAATTTTATTTTATCATTTTTTGGTTTTCTCTTTCATATTTGACCTATTATTATCCTAGTGGAGAAGATAGAATTTAACTCTCTTACATAAACCCCTCACCAAGAGTGTGTGTGTGTGCGCATTCTCTCAATATTGGGATTCTGATTAAATCAACCTTCAGTATTCACATTATTTTAATTGTATAAAGATCATCCACAGATAAGACGTGTAATGAATGCAGTTTAGTTGTATTTTCTTTCTTATAAAAATTATGTTTTCCCTAGAGTTATTAATGGTCACCATTTTGGTTTTCTGTCTATCTTCCACTATTCCATAATCAACTCTCTGACAGTTATAAAATTCTCAATTAATCAAGCATATCAGATAGTTCATAAATAAGTTTCTCCTTCTCTGTCTTAGATCAACTCCCTAAAAAGCCTCCTCCAGTCTTGCTCCAACTTGGACCATTTGCTCCTACACCTACTAAACAACTGTCATCCTGGAACTTTTGGTTGCCATTATGCTGGAAATACTGTTTACTTTTCTTCTGTGGCAAGTACCATTTTTTCTAAATCCATCTTCCTATTATCATTTTTATTCCCACATCTTGATGGAATGTGTCTTCTAGTAGCTCAGAAAGGTTGCCTTTGTGAGGTAGATGTCCCATGCATGTGAAAAATGTTTTTGTCCCATCTACATACGTGGTTGATAGTTTGGTTGGGTAAAGAAATCTAGTCTGGAAATAACTTTTGCATACAGTGCAGCAATTTGAAAGGATTGCTTCATTTTTATTTCTAGTTTCCAATATTATTGTTGAGAGATTTGAATAATTCTAATTCCCAGTTCTTTGTGGGACTATTTTTCCTCCCCTTCACTGAAAATTCTAGATTTTTCTCTTTAACCCTGAAGTTTGCAAATGTAACAATGGTGCAGGATTTATTTTTGCATTCATTTTTAAAAATTTTGCAAAGTTGTGGGCACTTGACAGAGGAAGACCTATATTTCTCAGTTCTGAAAAGTTCTCTTATATTACTTTCATAAATAATCTTTTCCTCTTCAGTTTCTCTATTCTCTCCTTACGAAAATTATTTCTTTTTTGGTTGAGGCTGGCTCTTCTGGGTGGATCCTCTTATCATGTTATCATTGCCTTCCCATTTTTTCTCTTTTTCTTCAACTTTATCTTCTAATCCTTATTTGAATGTTTTTAGTCCTGATTTTATATTTTTAATTTGCAAACAATTTTCCTTGGTATTTGCATGTTTCCTAGTGTAATTATGTTCTTTCATTTTTCTGAGAAATTTCTTTTTCTGAAATTTTCTATTTGCTACATTATCTTTTTACTTTTTAAATCTTTGTTGGATTTAGCCTCTTATTCCACATTAGAAGTACCTCATGATCCTTTACTCACTGTTCATATTTCAACAAGGCACCAGAGAGCTGATCAAAAGAATTTGGAGTTTGAAAACTGGTGACTTTTACTATAGGACCAGATAATCAAATGTCGGTGCCTATAGGTCTTCTTTCCTAAGTCAGTCAGATTTCCCAGGGTATAATCCCTCTATCTGCTGCCTGGGTGCAAAGGTTCTACATGTCATGTGAGGGCAGGAAACTGGAGTTCACTCTCCTCAACACAATTTGTCATTAATCCTCTGATTTTTAATACTGCTTTTCACACACATCCTCAGATATCCTTGTATTTCATAGTTCAAAGGCTTGCTGATGAATTTCTCTAAAAGGTAGATTTATTTGAACCTTGGTTCAGAGCAGATGGAGTAGTCACAGCTGAACTGATTTGAGGAGGAATCTAGGAATCTAATGATTCTTTCCCAGAACTGATTTTCTGCTCCACTCATGCCCACTTCCAGAGTAGCTTCCTCCAGTTCCTGAGTCTGTATCAGCAAGAATTCACTTACTTCCTCTTATCCCATTTCTGGATTCTTGCTTCCTTTTATCCCATTTCCTTATCAGTACATTTAATTTTTTTGGCATCCCATTTTGTCTTCAGAATTTTGATGACATCTCTCTTTTGCATCTCTTTTCTCTACTGAATGGGTTTAGAACTTTATTTTTATTTTAGTGTCATTTGGGGGAGATGACTCATGTTTTCCATTTAGCTTGGTGACTATAGGTCCCTCCTTCCACCATGGTATTTGAATTTATTGGACCAATATCTTCTCAACATGAGTATATTCCTGTAGATAATAAAAAATACAAAAAAAAATGTATAATATGTATTCTAATGGAGGTTTTATATGTGTTAAGGAACAAAATACACACATACAAATTTTTTTCCAGTCTCAGTTCGTCAGAGCAACAAGCACAGCATGAGGTTTGGAGAAGAGGGCAGGGTTGCAGGTCTGTCTTCTTGGCCTGGGAATATTTGGGATCTCCTAACTGAGTCATGGAGCCCACCCTTCTGGAACTGCCAGCTCTCTCCTCTCTCCTCAGCATAAAGGAGAATGGGTGGGAGGGCAGCTTCAACCAGCAGGAGTCACCATCTCCTCTCCGCAGGACACCCAGCCCCTCTCCTGATCAGGAACTCTCTGGGGCTGCATAGTCATGTGTAGATCTCCACGTCCACAGAGCAAATGTTGCCTGTTTTGTGCTCTCTGACCCACATTTCTCTGTCTTTGACTGGGTCCACTTTTTGAAGCAGTTGATCTATAGGTTCAAGTGTGCTTTGGTCGAACATGTTCGTCTCATGCTGCAGCTGAGTGTACTGGCAGAGATGTTGCTGGATCATCTCTACCCTCTCCACTTCCAGCTGCTCCCGCTGCAAAGTGGTGGTCACCATCGCTTCAAACCACTTGGACTGGCCTGGCTGTAGAGATCCACACAGACCAAGAGGCCGTTGCCAGCCTGTGTGGCAATTTTCTGTGCCTTTTTGACATCCTCCTTGTCTTGTTGCTCAGCTTGATCTCCAGCTGCTGGGTCTTCATCTCCAGGTCTCTCTGCCGCTCTGTGAGGGCTTTCCAGGGTTCTCTACCAACGCATAGTGGCTGGAGAGTTGCTTGCAGAGGTCAGTGATATGGTGGTCGCACTTTTTCATGTCTTTCTTGAAGTCCTCATGAAAGTTCATTAGGGGCTTCTTTACCTCTCTGTGAAGCTTGATGGAGAGCTTGTGATGAACTTCTGCTTCACCTTCCAGGCTATTCTTCACCTGGACCCACCCTTCTCCCGGGGAACCTTCCTCCTGTGCAGCTAAGGAGTTCTGAGAGAGCTTAGCCAAGTTTTTTGCATTTTCTTCTTCAATCTTTATCCTCTCTCGGACGAATTCAGACATTTCTTTCTGCATTCATTGGCCTTTCAGTTGCTTTTGGAGCAGCAGTTCAAACCCTGCCATGGTGCCATTGCCTTGGGGTTCTTCTTAACAACTCAGGAGTAGTGACAGAAGCTCCACTCAGTTGGCTTTGACAGATGCTGTTCAGGCATTGTGTTTGGGTGAGGGAATGTCACTCGATTTATCATCTTCTCTGTGTGGTCAACTTTATTTTTAAGATTGTATATTTTGTCTTCATCGCCTGAGGTTCTGTCTTCTAAGTGGTCTCTGTTGGTGCTACTTTCCACTGAATTTTTAATTTGGTTTACTGATTCCTTCATTTCAAGGATTTCTCTATGATTTCTTTTCAGGATCTCTATCTCTTTATTAAAGTGATCTTTCACGTCCTGAAACATGTATCTGATTTCACTCCTTATATCTTCCTTTAAGTCACAGAGCAGACTTAAGTAAATTCTGAACTCTTTCTCTGATATTTCTTCTACTGTGTTGTCAATGGATTCTGTAATTGGGGCATCTTGGTTTGTTTGGAGTGCTTTATTCCCTTGTTTTGTTTTTTCATGTTGTTTGTGTGTCTTCCCTCTTGATGTGGGGATCTGAGTAAGTATAGTTTCTACCCTGTAGACTTACAATGTCCCTCAAGGTTTCCAGTACCTTGCCTTTAAGGAGGAGATCAATCTTAACAGCACAGATCTGGGTTTCAGTTTCTGTAGGCTCCACCACTCTGCAGTCCCAAGATGACTTCTAGATCTCAGTCGATAAACTCCATATTACATTTTTAAAAAATAAACTAGTATAAACTTTCAATAATATGGTAGCATATATGATTAAGGGAAAGGGAGGGATAAAACTAACCACAGCAGGCATTCAGACATGAGAACAATCTCCTTGGCCTAGATTGTGAGGGCAGGTTTCACTAAGAGAGTAGGACTTGAATTTCACAGAATTTGGCAAATCTTTGAAGGTGAAGAAATTCTAGGTAAGAAAAACAGTACAAAATGGAGAAGGTATAGGGAATGAATTTGCAAGAACAGAAGATTCATAGAAGGAAACTAAAACTTGGTTATCACCAATTTTATACTTAAGGTGAAGAATATGCTAAGAAAAATAGAGATAATCATAAAAAAAAAAAAACCACTATTCTGACACTCCCAGGGTTGAAGTCTTAGCTGCATCTTGAACTTGATGTATAAGTAGGGTGAGATATTATAATGCATTATCTCCAGGTTTCCATTCAGTCTGTTAATTATACCAAACAAAACTTCCTTTTCTGTTTTATGATGTAACTCCCAGACATGATACCTAGTCTCTCTCATAGGAATTAGCAGAAGAAGAAGCAGATTCTGTCATTCTTGCTTTCTGAATCTTATTTAAATCTTATTTATACAGAGATTTTTGAATCTACTTGATGAAAGTTTTTTTTTTTTTTTTTTTTTAAAGGGGAGGAGGGTAGGTGGACTACAGCAACAAGGGAAGTAATAGTCAACTTTTAGAAAGATAGAAGGTGAATATGGGATAAAAGATTGCTGAGGGTAGTAACTGCATAACTGTTCAGAGTGTAACTTAGCAAAAGGGTAATGCATCCTATCAAAAGAAGAGGGAGAAACATGAAGAAACAATTCAAATGGGAATACTGTGCATTTGTAAGAAAGTAATCTGTGATTGATTTAAGTTTATAGAAAAGTTTATGGCTATTTGGTGGCAGAAAACTAGTTTAAATATGTAAAACTATAAATGTACAGCAAGTCAATGTCTTCCAAAATGAATCAAAATCTGTCAAATTTTTGCCCCTGTAACAAATACCTGGGATGATTAACTTCTAAAGATAAGAGGTTTGTTTTCATTCACAGTTCCAGTCCATGATTGGGTAAATTCATTGCTTTTAGGTCTCTGGTCGGGGTACATGGTGGAGCAATATGCTCTCCTCATGTCCAGGAAGCAAAAGAGAAAGAGGAAGGAGCCAGGGTCCCACAATCCCTTTTAAGGGCATGCTCCCAATGACTCAAGAACCTCCCAAAAGACCCCACCTCCTAAAGACTCCACCCGTCCCAACAGAATCATCCTGAGGATCAAGACTTTAATACATGGGCCGTTAGAGGACATTCAAGATACAAGCTATATGGCTGGAAATGTAGCTTAGTAATAGAGCACTTGCCTATCGTGTGAGAGACCCCCAAGTTCAATCTACATTGCTGGGGAAAAAAATCCAACCTATACCATTAATCAATCCAAACGCAAATAAGTTTTAATACTTATTTCCCCTTTGTTCTTCTCCCTCCTGCAACACTATGCAGTCCTTCTTCCCATCCAGGACCACTCCAGGAACCTTCGATGTTCTCAATTTAGTATTTGTCCTCCTTCCATCTTCTTTCTTTTTTAAATCTAGGGATCAAAATATACATATTGAACCCTAAGGGAATGAACCCAGAGGTGCTTGACCACTGAGCTACAACTCTAGTCATTTTAAGTTTTGTTTTTGACACAGGGTCTCACTAAGCTGCTTAGGGTCTCACTCAATTGCTGAGGCTGGCCTCAAACTTGTGATCCTCCTACCTTAGCCTCCTAAGTTGCTGGGATTATAGATGGATGCCAACATGCCTAGCCTCCAATTTTCTCTAAATTTTTCTGTTTATCTCATTTTGGAAGATACCAAGAAATCCCTGGAGTCAAACTCTCCAGACAACTCTCTAATTGGGTGGATACCAGCCTTTTCCCTGGAAATTCTGAGGGTAACTAGGTGTTTCCCTAGTGACCTCTCAAAGAAGTTGCATTTTTCAATAGGAATCCTAACTCTGTGAGATGACCCACTTCTCTGCTCCTTGCTGAGACTCTTCTTAGAGACACAGCTCTTTCACAGGCAATAACAGATACAGTTGCCTACAGTCAGGCTCCAAACCACACAACGACCATAAATATGTTCAAGAAAGTCAAGTCCATAGTCATTTTCCTCACATCCTAAGAGAAACTATGTTTCAAAATTGCATCTTTATTTACCAAGAAACCAATGGTCTGTAATTAATATCAGTGCATTTTCCATGTACGTCTTTGTGCTAGATACTTCTATTTACCCCTCAGAACCTCCTTGTGTCCTTCCTACTCTGTTCCAGTCCTTGCTAGACTGACCTAGGAGGACCACATCAACAAGACTCCTCTATGTCTGGTTTCCATTCGAGTTTGGTCAATGACACCCTTGACAGGCAATGAGGGGTGGAGCAATGTGAGATAAGGCATGGCTTCCTCCCCATGAGGTGGCCTTGGACTGGACACATACTTCCATTTGAGGTCAACGTGACTTCCAGGTGACCTCTGTACACCTTTCTTTTTCCTTTTCTTTTTCCTGAGCTAGTAACGGCTCTCTCCTCTCATCCTTTCAGAATTCACTATAGGAACACCTCATCCACTCTCCTAGCCTTAGGTTGCTGCACAATGTCCTGCGTTCCCCATGCTTTGACCAACCCCACAATACAGCTTTATAAACAGCCTCTTTGTTAATAAACTCTCCTGGGATCATCCCAATTTGGGTATGTCATCTGTTTTCTGCTAGAAATTGACAGGTAATCATTGAAGAAACAAGTGTATCCTTAATAAAAGATTTTATCTAAAAAGTCTATAATTTGAAAAGAGAGAAAAATAATATACTACAGCTTCAAAGCTAGAGAAAGTTTGCTATAATTTCTGTATTTTCCTTTCTTTTTTTTTTTTTTTTTTTTTTTTTTGGTACTGGGCATTGAATCCAGGGGCACTTTACCTCTAATCTATATCACAATCCCTTTTTATTTTTTATTTGAAGACAAGTTCTCATTAAGCTGCTGAGGCTGGCCTTGAACTTGTGATCCTCCTACCTCAGCCTCCCAGGTGGCTGAGATTATAGGTGCACACCACAGCACCAGCTGTATCTTCCTTTTATAAACTATGTGTCCCTGGGCAAGGTATTCAAGCCTGTGTTGCCCAATGTTTAAGACAAGGATAACAATAGTATCTACATAATAGAATTGAGGTGAGGACGAATAGGGAATAAGAAGAATCCTATCTCTGTGAGGTTACTCATACCAATTGTATGAGACAATTTTAGATGAAATTAAATTATTAGAAGAGTAGAAGGCAAGCTCTTCATTCATATTAGCTAATAAAAGTAATCATACTAATGATATAGATATTTATTAGCAAATAACCAATTGGTCTTCTGAAGAAAGTTTAATTTAGAAGATGAACTTTAATTATATCTTAAAGATAAGATAGCTGAAAATTATGTTGTCAGGCTCAGGTAAGACTTACCCCAGATGTATTTCTTCACACAGGATATGAGAATTATAGCTTTAGATTTTCTATCAGTGTTCTACTTCTAGACTTGTAAAAGAAAAGTTACCTTAAGATTTTGCAGAGTATCAAAATGAGAAGTTACTTCATTTGTTGTCAAATACAGTGACCACTTTGCCCAGAAATCCTCCCCAGATGGACATATACAATACTATTGCGTATGTCTGCAACTTCAGCCAAAAGCAAAACAAAAGCCACCATTCTCCTATCAGCACCATGAATTAATTACTAGCTTTAATTAAGAATTGCATAGCAGAGGCCTCTATAATTGGAGAATTAATTTAATGAGCTATTACAAGGTAAAGTAATTTCTACTTCCTTGAGCTTAACCATGTTGAACAGAGTATTTTCAGGAAAACTTCATTACCTGCCCCATCATCCTAGCCTTCCAGACCATCTACTTTTGATCATGTTTGACTACATTCCAGCCAAATCCTGCATGAGTTTGAAATTAGAAAGATGCTGACAGCATGTCCAGGAAGCAGACGGACTTATGTTGCACAAAGTTTGCATATGTTAATAGACTTAAATTGGTCTCTGAACAAAGTCAATTGCCATTTCTTGATTATTTGTATAAATTAAAGGATGGCTTAACTTAATTTCCACCATGTGTGCCCTCTGGCAATAAAGGTTGCTAAAGATTTCAGATCTCTTTTCATGGGATTGGGGAAAAAAAGACTACTTACTATCTTCCACTATTTAGCTGTATTTCATAAGAGAGTTTATTTTAGAGTCTATAATGATCTAATCAAGAAAACCATGGATCTGAGGTAACTTCCCCTCCTTAGCCTTAGTACCTCTCCTAGAAGAGACCATAAACAAACTGCAGACAAAAGAAATAGAACTGTATAGAATTTCACCACCAGGCACAGCCCCAAATCAAGACCTGCAATTTTAGGGATCTTGACATCAAGACCAAAATAGACAAAGCAGATGTGGTAAGCTTGGTATCCAAGGATTATTGGGATAAAATGGCAGCAGCATATATTAACCCCTGCACCCAAAATCAAGCAATGAGGTGCCCCCAAAGACAAGAAAGGAAGGTCCACAATTTTCTGCCGGTATCGGCACATTATGTTTGCAAACAAACATATTCATTTAGCACTACAATGAAATAGCTCTTTTCTAGCATTCTTTTGGTAAGAGGTCCCCAGTATCAGATGAAATAGGAAAAAGAAGTAAAGTTTTTCATTTATCACCTGTGCAGCTCTATCAAAGCTGAATTTCCACAATAAGAGCAGTTCTTGGCCTGAGTTTTCCAACTTTGGCTCTTTTCCCTCTGTCCTCAGAAGAGCTAGAGAGGGATGAGCATGGCACAGCACCAGAATTGGTTCCAACCCCATTTCTCTACCTGTCTCACTTTGGGTCTTTGATCAGGTAGCATCACTTCTGAGTCTCAGAGGTAAAGTGGGACTGTTGAGTTCAGTGAGATAGTACATGTACATGCATTTGGAAAGGTTCAAGTATTCTGCAGATAAAGTTTGAATGATTAAAAAAAAGACTGAATTCAGTGCTTCCATTTCTCAAAAATGCCCAGTTATTAACACATTAATAGTAGGGAAAAAAAAAGAGGTAGAATTTTTCTCATTGAGATTTTTAATTCAAGGAAAATGTAATCATTAATCCAATACATTTATTCTTCTTATGTGATAATTTTCAGTATTAAATTTTTCAAGCGTAATTTTCAAATTATGAACATCTTTTTCTGAATCATCTTTATGAAAAAAAAGAAGGCTAAGGCCAATAGCCTAGATAAAATCAAGAGTGATCAATCCATGAGGGATAACTACGAAAAACCACATACAGAATTTTAACTTCACTTTAAAAAATAACATTTTGTATCTGATTTCAAGCATAGTACATGCTCACTGGTGGACACGTAAGTAATATTTTTATATCTGCATCATTTTTAAATACTATGGTTCCTTTTTTTTCCTAGTAATTTACTTCTTGTGGAATTTTTTTTAGTTCACCAAAGATGAGGCCATATGAACCATCATATCCTCCCATCTGCCACCTGCCAGCTCTATGGTAAAGTGAGGGTCTGGGCTCAGTGGATCAGGTCTATTCCTGTACCATAGTTTTCTTATATGCTCAATGTTTTGACAAAGTTGAGAAAGGAGTGAAGTTAAGAACTGTGGCAGGCAGAATTCTAATATGGTCCTCAAGATTTCCAGCCCCGGATGTATGCATATCTTCTCCCAAGTATTCAATCAAACACAAATCCAGATGCTGCTAGGAAGAATTTTATAGCTGTAACTAAAATCCCAAATAAGTTGGGTATAAAATAGTCAATTGCCATGTCTTGATTATTTATATAATAATAAACGTTCATCTGATTATGCCAGTTCTACCCTTAAATGGGACAGAATTCTTACTAAAGAAGACATTTGAACCATGAGAAGGATTCAATGCAAGACTTACCATTTTGTCTTTGAGGACAGAGGAGTTTGGGTAGCAGTGGAGGCGGGCAACCTTTAGGAGCTAAAAATAGACTCCTGCTGACTGTGAGCAGGTAAGCAGGGACCCATCCTTAAGCAAGGAACTGAATTCGGCCTGCAATCTGAACGAGCTTGGAAGTCAGTTCTGCAGAGCCTCCAGAAAGGAGCCCATCACCTTGATTTCAACTTTCAGAGACCCTAAGCAGAGAACCCATCCATGCTGTGCTTGGGCTTTTGACCGGCAGAATTGTGAGTTTTTAACCCATTAAGTCCCAAGTGTTTAGTTCTGGAATAGGTCAATGAAATTGACACAAGTGCTTTAAAATGGGTTGGAAATCATAATCTAGAACTTGTATATATTAATTATTGTTAATCAATATTATTATAATCATTATAATACAATTATATGAGATATTATATACCATATTTAACTTTGTTTAGGTGTTCCACATCTGGGATGGTGGGACAAATTGGGTTGAGTTGTTGTTTATGGTATTTTGTTACACAACAACAGAAATCTAATACAAAAGTCCTATTTGTAAAGATCTTCAATTTGCTTTGTTTAAAGAACGTAGTCCATTTATTTTCATGGCTGGTGTGGCATTCTGTTGCATGAATGTACCTCTAGTTATTTATCCAATGGGTTGTTTCCAATTTGGAGTTATTATGAATAAACATGCTATGAACAAGTGTATGCAAACTCTTTGGAGGGACAGCTGGTGTTAGTTTTAAGTCCAGCACAGGAAGCATATAAAGAACCATTAACTGAGGAATGCGTTAGTCCTGCCTCTCTCCACCCGCTACTTGGTTGTTCTGCCTACGAGTTCTCATTCCTGAGAATCAAGGGCCTTGGGCCAGTCACCAGGGACAGTTTTGAGGTAGGACACCCAACCTATTTCCCTACCTAGTCCCAGGCTATAATGCCTGCTTTGAACTTTTCATCAAAGTCTTAAGGTATCCAGAGACCCCAAAAGCTTATTTTCAAACTAGATAGCAGATGAAAAGGAACCACACAGACAGAACAGAGACTACTTGATTTCTGCACTTAGGAATGGAAATAAGCTTCACCAGGATGTATGCAAATCCAACTCTCAGCAAAGCTATTGAGACTTCCCACCAGTTTTCACTGTATTTTTTCTTCCCTAAAGATACAATTAGAGAAGTTTTTCATAGTCACTGATATTCTTCAGTTGTGATAGAAGAGAACAATTTCACAAGTCCTTTTTTATACAAAGATTAAGGGAAAAAAGTTTAACAAGATACCTAGAAACTTACTGAGTACAGGATAAAGGCCTAGTGAAGGAGTCTACATTCTCAGCAGGTAAACTTCACATCCACAAATGGGGACCACTGTGTTTTGTTTTTGTTTTTGTTTGTTGTTATTTTGGGGAGGTTGTTTGTTTGTTTTTCCCCCACTTGAAATAGACCTAGAACAAGAGACACTAGAAATACAATCAACCACAATGAATGCTTACATAGTTTTTGCCTAAGCTTAACTTTTTGTGGGTTTTGGGTTGGGGGAGAGGGTAAGATTTCAAAAATCTAGCTGAGTGTACTGGTGCATGCCTATAATCCCAGCATCTCAGGATGCTGAGACAGGAGAATTGGAAGTTCAAGGTCAACCTCAGCAATTTAGGGAGTCCCTAACTAATTTATGAATGCCCTATCTCAAAATGAAAATAAATAAAATAAAACAGGCTAGGGATGTGGCTCAGTGGTAAAAGCACCCCTGGGTTAAATTCCCAGTACCCTCCTTCCTCACACACAAATAAATAAATAAATAAATAAATAAATAGGTTTTTTTGGTTTTGTTTGTTTGTTTGTTTGTTTGTCAAAGACCTGTAGAAGGCAAGATGGGAAGGGAATAATGACTCACTCAGGTAACTGTCCTGAAATGCCCCATTCCAAATATATTGCCTCAAAACCCTACTCCTTGTTAAGAGATTGTCAAATTATAAAATATACATAGGTTATAGAAGTACTAACTTCAAGAATGGTTGTCAATCATGAGAGCTAGCATTTTGAGGTAACCACAGTTAATGAACATGAAATTGTTTATTAAAACTGACTTCATGAGATTGTATGCTTTGAGAAAAGAGAGAATTTTGTCCAGATAGATTAAAACGTTTTACATAAGAGGAACATGCCAAAAGAAGTTCTGGAAAAGATAAAATTGTCTTTTAAGAGTCCAGCTAATTAGAATGGACCCCTCTGGCTAAAGACAATATCCATTTTACCACTCCCAATCCTTGAAGCCTTCACTGAGTGTGAAGTCCTTTCTTCTGTATGAAATCAATAATAATGATTACCCCTTCTCAAAACTCCCACCTGATTCCAGCATGGACTCTTTCTTGATGACCTATCTTGTACCCGTTGCCCCTGTGTATGTATGTGTGTGTGCCTATGTGTACATTCTCACACCAACAGTATACCAGGCTTGTTCCCATTCATCCAATACTGAATTCTTACTCTGACTCCCCGAACTACTTTCCACTCTCAATCCCTTGCAGGTGGCAACAGGATGTTATTGGTAAGAGAAACAATATTTTTTGAGGTGGCAGGTACTGGGGATTGAACTTAGGGGCACTCTACCACTGAGCCACAACCCTAGCCCTATTTTGTATTTTATTTAGAGACAGGATCTCACTGAGTTACTTAGAGCCTCATTTTTGCTGAGACTGGCTTTGAATTCATGATCCTCCTGCCTCAGCCTCCCAAGTCGCTGGGATTATAGACCTGTGCCACCAAGCCCAGCCCTGTAGGAGAAACAATTTTACTGTGTATTCCTTTGACTTAGGTACTTTAATAAATCAGAAGCAGTCTGTGTAAAAAAGAACTCTGAATCTCCCATATGAGTTGCTAGTGTGAGCAGAATCCAACACACTCAGTGCCCCAAGGAATGACTGGTTTTCTTTGGGGATGATTTTTTTCTCATATTCTTTTGGACTCCCCCATTGCTGCTAAATCTTTTAGCATACACATGTTATGAGTTACATGTTACAGACTTCATAATCCATGAGGCCCATGCCATAATTTTCAGACTATTCTTTGCTGTAGAATTGTTCCACAGGTGATTTTAGGCAACACTGGTCTTTGGCCTGCAGAGGAAGGGAGGGCCAGTACTTTCAATAATACCTGTGATTCCGAAGGGATCCACTTCTCAAAACTCCCACCGGAAGCAGGCAGCTGCTGTGAACATGGAGCTTTTTGTTTCCTATCTGACTAGAGTCAGCTTCCAACCCTAAGACTGAGTCTCACAGAGGTCAGTAATAGGTAGCACCTGGCTGGGATGAAGGGCTCTGTCCTGTGCTCTCGCGCATAGTTTGTGTGTGTGTGTGTGTGTGTGTGTATGTGTGTGTGTGTGTGTGTGTGTGTGTGTAAGCAACGTCTTCTCACAGGTGAGTTTCTCCCTCAAAGTGAGAACCATTTGTCTTTATTTTTCTTCTCTGTTTGTCAAGGTTTATAATATTTTGAAGGAAAGATTCAAATGAGAGAACAGTATAAAGTATAAGAAAATGTTAAACCCATTTCTAATTCCCTTCTCACACCAACCATGTGACCTTGAGTTAATAACTTACCTTAGGTACTTCATCTATGAAATGGGAAAGATCCCCCTTGACCACACAATCTCCTAAGATTTGTGGCTCTATGATAGTGCTACCTTCCCTAAATGCCAAAATATATAACGACTCTAAGAAATCTTTCTTTTGGCCACCAAGATAATATCTTTTAGGGATATAGACACATAAACCAAATTTCTACTCATAAATAGTTATAAATTAAATTTATAAAACATTGATTTTTAAAATACTGGGTTTTTTTTTTTTTCCTACTTTCACTTCATAAAACAATGTTATCCCTTACCACTGTCATTATGATCAATTCAACAGTTTTCTAGCACATCATTGTCATTTCCTTCTAAGATGTTTGAGAGTTAACACAAAACTGTACAATGGTCCCTGTACAATGGTGACACTAGAAATATACATTATTATCACATTTGGTCATTTTTTTTCATTTCCTAAGTCTGTATTTGTCATCTCCAACAGGTACAACTTACTGAATTGCGTTTTTTTATGTGATGTCAAAAAGGCCCATCTGTAAAAATATGTAATACCTACATTTCATGGCTAACTTCAGGACTAACTAGTAGATCAATGATACATTACTCTTTTAACTTTTTTTATCAGTTCTGGCAGATGACCTACATAAGTATCCAAAATAGACATTAACTAAGATCATTTCACCCCAAAGCATCTTCTACTAACAATAGTCTGTTATTGTTTGTTTTTGTTTTTAATGAAGTTTTTGATGTCGATTCAAATTTAGGCATTAAAAGAGCACAAAAAAATAATTTCATAAGGATGGATGGATCCAAAAGGTGACTTCCTTTTTTCTTGAAAATAATTTTGGAGACAAAGTTCATTTCAGGTAGGCAGATGGGTATGTATAAAGAGTTCAAGTTAATCTAGAAATTTTAAAAGTAATACATGCTTTGTTCTTCTTTCTTCATTTGTCCTTGAAACCCAAGGTCATATCACTATAAGTTGATTTCCTTTAAAATTATATAACTATTATTCTCCCTTTCAAAGGAAGCATCAGAATTTATTTTATCTGTTTAAGCAACAAGCTTCCACCATTAAAAGGTAACCAAGCCACTGTTTTTTTCAGGACCTGATTAGTATTATCAGCTTAAGAATGACCAATAAGATAGAAGGAAAAGAGAAAGATTGGTTCTCAGCCCTTTGCACTTGTAGTTTTTCCTCTGACTTCAACCATCCAACAACCCAGGCCCCACATTCTTCCTTTGAATTTTGCCCTATATAAGGAAGAGGAAAAATGTTGGTGCCTATAATAGTTGCTGATAGCTGCTGCCTTTAATTTGCTCCACTAATCGTGAAAAAGCATTAGCACTTTCAAGGGTCCCTTCCCAAGACACAGGGCATTCTAACCAGGAGCTTACTACAAAAACTTATTTCAAATGTTGTCCAAATGCCTCCTTCACCTACTTCAGCTGGAGGGATGGAAAGAACATAAAGGTTTTAGTGCCAACAATAAACTAAGTTAGCTTTAAAGAGACTGGGAGTCACCTGATTAGATCTCAACTCTTATGTCCACCTGAATGGAGAGCTCAGCTAAGGGGAGGGCATCCTGGGGCAGCCAGCCCTTGGGATGCTTTGTTCTTAAATTTTGGAATTACTGGGGAAATCCCACTGATAAGCAACTCACCTTCCACCCTGGACATTGTTCACTCGTTTCACAAAGCCTCCCTTTTCTCTTTGAGGGAAAAATAAAAAGGTTTCCTAATATCCTTATTAGAAGAATTTTTAATACTATTAAAGTAGATGGTTAATATTCACTTGGTGTTCAAGATGGCCAACTCCTCCCCCATACAAAAATCTGAAAATAATTCTGATAAAAAGAGCAATTCTGCTTGTGAGCAAACCAGATGGCTACACACTCCCTCATCAAGTCTGTTAGCTTTCACATTGCTGCCTTGGAAGTTTCTCCCTAGGAAAACACATGGACATGAGACTTTGTGACTGAGTCAGGAGTCTGTTTTAAAACAAGACCCAGGCACACCAACACCCAGGTCTGCCCAACATAATCTCCTGCTTCATTTTCTTCAGGATATTTTCCCTGGCAGATTGACTACCCTTCTGGTTAACTAAATATATCACTTCTGGTCAACAAAGAGAAAACATTGAGACTTCTTTGTGAAGAATTCAGACTGAAAGGCACTGCTTGCCTGAATCTTCTGGATCTATGCAGTAGGCTGGGACTGAGTGTATCCTAAAGGGTTAGGGCACTCACATTTGGAAAATTTCTCAGATACTACTTGAATGATTATTTGTAGAGCTGCTTATTAAAGCATAAGCAGAGGGACCTTGGGAGGCCACTGATTAAGAGAGGCTTCCTGTTTTAGTGGTGATTGAATACTTTATAATCCCACACAATCCTGCTTCCTCTTGTATCTCAAAGGGACATGATAATTAAAGTCCAATCTCAAAACTGGCACAGTTAGTACTAGGGTGAGTGCCCATGGCCTAAGATATGTGCAAGTGCTTCTTTTCCCCCCCTAAGAAAAAGCTTAGCATCTCATCAAATATAGAATTACTGACATTAGCTCAAGTTGACCTAATCAAGTATTAGCATGGACTAAACTTTTCTTCATATAGGTATAGAGTTCTCAGCATAGGGTGAAGAGTCCATGAATGAACTTCAGAGTGGACCTCCTATAAAATTGCGTATAAAAACAATGTAGGTATCTGCACATGTGCATTTTACAGTGAGGGTCCATAAGCTCCTTTCATATTGTCAAAAGGGTACATACCTAACAAAAAATGTTAAAAATTATAAGCATTTAGGCTAGACCATAAACATTGTACATTAAGTAACATGCTATAACCTTATGACCTGGTTTTACTAAGTCAGATTTACTAATCTTTGAAATGAATTTATTATCCTCTCCCCAAACACTGACTCTGATATAAGCTAACATCGTGTGCTATATAGTTCTGGTAATCTGGTTTAAATCATAACTCTGTATGAATTGTTGATAAGTACATTTTTTTCTCCAGGTTAGTCGTTTTTGAAAATCTCATTTTAATAATATGACTCAATTAACCATTATTCATAGTAAATTACATCTTCTCAAACAACTTTTTAAGAAATTAATGCCAGTGATAATAGGGTCCCCTTCTGACTAATTTCAATGAGTCCTTAATCACCCCTGTGAATTGTAATCTGTCTCATGCAATGCCTGATCTTGCTTTGCACCAAAGCACTCTCAAATTGTGTATTATATGTGAAAACAGATTTTTTAAAAAGTGTTAATTACCTATTATACCTGCTAGGTATAATCAAGGAAATCCAGTATATGGTAATATTTAAAGCAAACACTAGACTTAAATTAAATTTCAGCTCTTTATTAACTTCCTCACTTGATCATTGCAAAGCTCAGTTTTAACCTCCCTATCTCAGCATACTGATAAACCAAAACTTTCCCAGAAACCTCTTTAAAAAGTTTTTATTATTTTTAAGAACAATTTTATTGCAATATAATTTACCTCCCATAGAATCCATCATTTTAAAACATATAACTCCATTTTTTTAGTATATCACAAGGTTGTGCAAATGTCACAACTACATAATTTTAGGACATCACCCCAAAAAGAAACCTCATACCCATTAGCAGCTATTTTAAATTCCTTCCTTCAGCTCCTGGCAGCCACTAATCTGTTTTATTTTTCTAGTGATTTGTCTGTTCTGAACATTTCAAATTAATGGCATCATCCAATGTTGTCTTTTAGGCCTGGTTTCTTGTACTTAGCAAAATGTTTTCGAGGTTCACTCATAGAGTAGCATCTATCAGCACTTCATTCTTAGTGAATGGTCGTTCATAATTGTAAATGGAATTTTGTTTGGGCTATGACTAAGTATATACAGCTGTATAATGATGCCTATCAGATGCCATTTTGCAAAACCGGTCCTGGGACATAGTGCTCAGCAAGGTACAGCAGTAGGAGGCAAGGCACGATGTCAAGTTGTTTCCAAGAACACCATGCACACATAGTTTGCAAAGTGAGTGTCTAAGAGAGCCCAGGAAGGGCATCAGGTCTCCTCACAGGGTGACAGGATGCCAAAGCTAGTCAGGTGAGAACAGTAATTGTGAGAGCCTTTTAGAACGTTAGGGCTTCTACATAGGTCTTTAGTTTTCTTCAAGCAGGCTGCCAAAAATTCTAGTGTGGCTCAGTGCACACCTGGAATCCCAGGCAGCTCGAGGGTTGAAGCAGGAGGATTGCCAGTTCAAAGCCAGCCTCAGAAATCGAGTGAGGTACAAAGTAACTCAGCAAGACCCTGTCTCTAAATAAAATATTTTTAAAAGGGGCTGGGGGGTGGCTTATTGGTTAAGCACTACCAGTTCAATCCCCAGTACAAAAAAAAAAAAAAAAAAAAAAAAAAAAATTCTACTGTTCAAATCCACAGAGGACACAAAAAGTTGAGAACTACCATTTCATCTACTTTTGTTTCCCCTAACTCATTAAATGGTAACTGTCATCAACATGCACTGCATCCTTTTTTGCATAAGAATAAAATGCCTTCAGTTTGGCTTACCAAGGGGTTGATCTTTTAGGAGAAGGCAATTTTCTGGGTCATGACCACATGGCTTTTGCTCTTTCTGCACACGCAGAGGAGGAAGGACAATCTACCCAGTGCTATGATGGCACTGAAACCATAAGAAGGTAAGTCTGCCTGCCCTTATTCCCTGTCACAAAGAGATTTTTTTGTTCTGACTTAATTCTTTTTAAGAGCCATATCACCCCCCTCCTTATAACTTATTCAATAATCATAAAAATTTTGACCAATTTCCTCGGAGCCAGGTATAATTTTGGCAGGGGGGTGTACCTGAGATTGAACTCACCAGGTGTGATCTTATCTGACAACAATTACATGATTTTTGCCTAATTGTAAGCATACTACTAGAATACTTTTCCCCATGAGATCAATAGGCACATACAGAAAGCATGTTAAAAACTCATTTCCAAGTAGGGTACAGTGGTCTGTGCCTGTAATCACAGCTACTCAGGAGGCTAAAGGAGGATCACAAGTTTGAGGACAGGCTTAGCAACTTAAAGAGACACTGGGATGTAATTCAGTGGAAGAAGAGCACCCCTGAGTTCAATCCCCTGCACTGAAGAAGAGGGGTCACATTTCCTTGGTTTGATTCTACTTGAGTAAATCTGTAATGGAGCCCAGAAATTTGCATCTTAAGTGAGCACTTTTGTCCTGTGCTGACGCAAGAGATCTATTAAAAGAATCTGAGAAATAGTGTCCTACTGGTTTCAGTTTATAAACTGCTTCAGTCACCATTTTCAAAATGTCCCTCTTAAATGTTTATGTATTCCATAAAACAATAAAGTTGGGGAGGAGCACAGACATTAGTTTTTGTTGCTGCATCTCAGTTATGTTCTTGTGAAGCCAATTTTAACCCATCTTTTCTCAATACACAGAGTGGAATAACAGCTATGCTACTACTGCCTGGCAAGAAGATGGTGACAGTGGCAAAGGCTCTAGATGGAAGAGGCCGGTTCAAGAGGAGGGAAAGAAGGAAAGTCAATCGTGAATGCCGGTATTTTGAGAAAAATGATTGGTGGGCTGAGGAAAGGTTCTTTGGTATTTCTATTCTGAGGACATAAATGGTATGTGTAGCAGGGAGAGGCTTTTAGAGTGAAGATTGTTTATGCAATGAGAACTAGTTCCTTCTTTTTAACATTTGCAAAAGGTTTACAGAATACAAATTTGAAATATGAAAGGTGTGTGTCTGAAATTTTCTACACCAATATTCAGTTTCATAACCTGGACTCCTCGTGGCCTAATTCAAATCTCCAAATCAAATCTTTCATGTGGCATCTTGAGGCTTTGGACAACATCCCCTCTGTTATGGTTTGGATGTGTGGTATCTTCCAAAAGCTCATGAGACAATGCAAGAATGTTCAGAGGTAATGATTAGATTATGAGAGTTGTGACCTAATTGGTGGATTAATCCACTGATATGGACTACTTGGGTGGTAACTGTAGGCAGGTAGGGTGTGGTTGGAGGAGGCAGGTCACTGGGAACATAACTCTGGGATATATATTTTGTCCCTGGTGAGTTTTCTCTTTCTGCTTTCTGGTGCCATGTCCTAAACTACTTTCCTCTGCCACAAGCTTCTGCCATGATGTTTTGCCTCACCTTGGGTCCAGAGCAATGGAGTCAGCTGTCTATAAGATGAGACCTCTGAAACTATGAGCACCAAATAAACTTTTCTTCCTCTAAAATTGTTCTTTTCAGGTCCTTTGGTCACAGCAGTGAGAAAGCTCAGGGCATCTGGTGATAGCAACCTGACAATGTCACTTCATGAATGTTCATGCCCTGATCCCACCCTGTATTTTCAAATGCCACTGTTAATTTTGTTTAATAGTATGGAAATGCACATACCTATTAAATAAAATTGGCTACCCAAGTCTAAAGCATTCTTTTTTCATCAAAAAGCTATGTGTCCATAATGTAATATTAGTTAATGGTTAAAGACTTTTGAAATTACTTTTTTCTCAAAAGTTTTCTTTGGTTGAGAAAGAGCAGTAAGATTTTAAGTTTGGATTCTATTCTTGAGCATCTAGTACTAAGTTCTCTCTGCTCCCAACTTTCTAATTTTTAATTGAAATAGTGGAAAACTGAGTGCACATTAAGCAGAAAGCATGGAAATAGTGTGTGAATCAAGAAGCAAAAATATATTTAAGGGTAGGGACTTGACTAAACATGGCTCAACCAGACCTAAAGAAAACAAATCAGCTGGGTGCAGTGGTACATGCCTGTAATTTCAGCAGCTTGGGAGGCTGAGGCAGGAGGATTGAGAGTTCAAAGCCAGCCTCAGCAAAAGCGAGGCACTAAGCAACTCAGTGAGGCCCTGTCTCTAAATAAAATACAAAATAGGGCTGGGGACGTGGTTCAGGGTTCTAGTATCCTTGAGTTCAATCCCAGTAACCACCCTCCCAAATAAAAAGTAAAAGAAAACATAAATCAAAGATCAGAGTTAATAGAGAGATAGGGATAAGCAAAGCAGAAATTAGCATATGTAAGTATATGGAAAACAATAACTAGTGAAGACAAGAGTGGAGGAAAGTTCAATGCTCAAAGAAAGCTCAGGTAAGATCAGTATTGGGGACCCACCTGCATAATCTGAAAACATTAAAGAAGCCTCCAAAGCAAAAAAATCACTTCTGAGACAACCAATCACCCTGGCCCAAGGTTTCTTAGCTATTTTCTGTTGAGACTGATTCTAGCATTTAACCTTCGAGTTAAATGGAAAAGAAGACATATGAATAGGAAATAAGAACAGATTGTATCTTTAAGACTAGTAATTGTAAATTTTGATGTGGGTAAGAGGATGCCAGAGATGTGGAAATGGGGAGAGAAAACCATTCTAAAGGATTCCACTCAGGCACCACCTCCTTGGAAGCCATCCTGGAATTCTCTGCTGGGGTTTGGAGACCATCCTGCTGCTCTTGAAGCATCCTCTTTCATCTTCCCTATCCTCTCCCACACTCCATGGTGATGGTCCATTTCCCCATCCAGGCTTCAACCCACCTGGAAGGCCAGCATGTTGGCTTGTTCACATTATATGCCCTATATGTACGGTTTTGCAAGAAGGGCCTATCAAATGTCAGCAACTGCATTTATCAAACCACACATTCCTTATAGACAGGAAACCTACCTTTATGACAGTTCTCAGGGATAATATTTCAGTTGATAAAAAGGATGGAGCATTTAACCTGATGCCTTTATCCTCTTACAACTTATTCAGGTAGTATCTTGTAGACCTTAAGTACTCTACAGTCACAACAAAGAACTCTTATTGACTGTTTTGTAGAAAGTGCTTATCGGGCACAGTGGCTAAATTTCAAGAGTTTGAGTCTTTCAAATACATTTTTCTCAACTTCATTTTCAATAATGGGCCATTGGTCATTTTTTCAAAGATGTATTATAGCTGGCACAGGGATTAAGAACACAGACTAAAAGACACACCCTCAGAATGTTAGCCAAGCTCCTCTACTCATGTCCAGTGACAGAGGGTCAGTTATGTCATCTATTTGTGCCTCCATTCGGTCATCTGTATATGGGGATACAGGTGACTGTGAGAATCAGGTAAACACTGCTTATCTTCTTAAGTACTTAAATCGGTGTCTGACACATAGTAAGATATAAAAATTATATAAAGAGTAGCTACTATATTTTGCTTTGTCAGATGCCATTGATAATTTTATCAGTAATTATAATAACTGCAATATATCAGGGACCTTCCTCAAAACATAACTGCTCTCTTTGTTTAGCCCTAGTTTTTACTAAAAGGGTATTTTATTGTAAAAATAAGCAAATAAGCTTAAAATGGTGATGAAAATAATTACATATTAATATTATTTTATTTGTCATGAAAGGAAACTACAATGAACTTCCTGAATTTATTGTACAAAATCCTAAGGATTTATCTGAAGAAACTAAATTTGAGGAAAGCATGCATATTTTGCCTTAATCATTTTCTAAGAAGTTACTAAACCTGAGGTCATTGTTCTTTATACAGGAAGAAAATCTATTATACTTCTGGAAAATTTCAAAACATGGCCAACATGTTTTTGATCATCCCCACTTCCTGTGGTGGGGTTTAAAAACCACGCCAACTTTCATTAACTGCTGAGATTTTCAGAGTGAAGGCTCATTTGACAATCTTGCAAAACAGATAGGCAGTACTTCTCTTCCTTTTTTAAATGCCACTTATGCCAACTTTAGAGAGTTAAAAAATTTTTTAAAAATTCCAACCAGTCTCAAGCTGACTCTAAGCTGGAGCACACTGTTCTTCAACTTCATCTCCAGGGTAGTCGGGGAAATCCCTCATCCCTTATGATGTCTCCTAGGTCTAGTATTCTAGCCTGGAATCCTTCATACTAGGAAAAAGGTTTTCTCTCCAACCTCCCAGGTTCTGATCAGTATCTCTGGTATCTAAATGAGAAACATTGATGAAGAATGGATGGATAAAATAATTTTTTAAAATTTATCTAAAATAAAGACAAACTGGGATATAATTAAAAGTTATTATTAATTTTTTTTTCAGACTTAGCAACTTTTCCACATTTTTAAAACAAAATAACACATCATACAAAAACCACACCTGAATGTAACTGGGGTTTTCACAGGATTGTGACTTGCTTTCTAATTATTCTCAGGAAAAACAGTCATTGTTTAATAGGATCAGAAAAGGTGGATAATGGAGCTGTAACTAAATCATTCATAGTATCCTTTCCAAAATTGCCCTTAAAATAAATATTTGGTGTTTTGTTTTGTTTTAGATTGCCGTTTGTCTCAGGTTGAGGGGAAAACAAATCCCACTTGTTTAAGATTTCAATTTTTTTCTGATTTGTTCATGTTGCTCATCTTGGTCTTTAAAAATACCTTTTTAATTTTATGGAGCTCATTTTGTCCTTTTTATATAATGTGCTTAAACCCAGTTTATAGTTATGTTAATAGGCACAGACAAGCCAGGGTATCTCCTTTGTAAGACAGCAAAAATAACTACTCTTAAAAAAAAAAAAAAAAAAAAAAAAGTCCAAGCAGTTCCCACTCTTAGACATATAGAGCACATTTGAGTCAATGTCCTCTTCCTCAGAAACCCTGTTGTTACCATGGGAAAACTAAAAATGCTCAAATGTGGGCATGTTATAATTAGAACCAAACGTGGGCTTTATGGGACCTGTCATGATGTTTCTAGGAAGCTAGTTCTGCGTTGGCTTCATAAGACATCCTTTTCCTACAATCATGACTCACTCCTCCTTCTCCTAATTCACCCCCCACTTGTTCTGGGGTGGAAGAATGCCCAAATGCTCCAGAGACGGATGAGTAGGCGGATGTCCAGTCCATGAACGAGAACACACTTCTAGGCAATGTGGAAGTGGGACAGAGGATTTTGCTGGGCATATCCAGGGCCAATGATGTGACAGGTATAAGTTTATCACACATAGAGAGACTCATTTCTTTGGCAACCAACCCTGGCCCACTCGCTAATCCACCAAAGTCCTCCCATCCCTCCCGCCTTTCTTCCTTTCAGGAAAGAGTGTGCAAATTCTCCTCAAAACAATGAATCTGTGCTCCTCAGGGGAATGTACAAGTCAGAAAGCTTTTTTAAAAGAAAAGAAGAGCCAAAACCTTTGCATAAGTAGGCCAGCTGCAGAGCTCCCGAGAGGAGGGTGGGGAGAAACCTCCCTGCAGCCCTGGCCCCAAACTTCCCCGCTACTCCTCGTCTCCACCATCTTCTTACAGCCCGGAAAGAACCAGCCCTCACCTCTGTGACTTCACCCAGAGTCATTTTCAGGAAAAGAGATGTTCTGAGTCCATCTTGACATTTCTGTGAAATAACAGAAATAATTCATTGACTCACAGAACTGAAAGAGATGATCTAGTCACTTTTATTTTTAAGACGATAAAAAAATGAGATCAGTAGAATTTCATTGACCTGCCCAGGCTCACCCAACTCTAGATACACAAAGCCAAAACTAGAATTTGGATCTCTTTATTCCTACCCCTTTTCCTCTTTCACCTGAGCAAACTCTATTGGAGATAGACTCTTTTCCCCTCAATTCCCTTGCTATGGTTTCCTGTAAAGCTCTCTCATTTGTGTGATGTGTCACCAGCATATAGTAGAGCTGAGTCTGATTATAAGGGCATGTCTATAATGCTTGCTAAAAATAGATGTCTAGGTTTTTCCTTGGGAACTTTTGGGAAGGGACGCAGAAATTGTTTAACCCATTTCCCAAGTCAGTCTTATGATTAAGCCAATTCAGAAATTAACATTATAGAGCAACACCAAGGGAAAAACTACACACACACACACACACACACACACACACACACACAAAATGGGCAGGGTGTTCAAACAAGAAAAAACCAGGAACCAGGGGCATGGAGATGACCAGGAATTTTGCCTTCTAACTGCTTTTTTTTTAGTGGGTTAACCACTAGACCACACTTCCTCTCTAGGAGAAGCAAAGAATTAAAATCAAAGGTTTACCACTGATTCATGCCGCCTGCTAATGCTGCTTATTGCGCCATGCTGTGACCCTGTGCTCTATGGCTTGGAAACAGATGTGGGGAGTGAGCAGTCTGAAGTACTGAAGGAAGGGGGAGGCCAAGTGAAGGCAGCAGGCCAGGAAAAGAACTTCCTCTGCTGTTAAATTTCAGGCAGGAGTGGAAGTCAGTCTAAATTGTTACCATGCAGATCTGGAATCATTTTTGCAATTGCCTGGCTCCAATTCCAGGTTTGTGCATTTTGCAACAAAAACTTAAAACTTGGTAATGGATGCTCCTGACCTGACTTTTGCCTCTGCCCTCCTCCGAATGTGGATGGGTATTATGAAGTTACACATTTAGCTTGACAGTCACTTCATTAGGCAACAGATTTTGGTTACTCTTCTAGGCCCAGCCCAGCCCCGCCCACACACACTTTTTAAAAGGAAGTACAGAGAAGTTAAGCAATTTGACCAAGGTTACACTGATCTCAATATTGTGGTTGTTTGATTAAAACTGCAACCAAGCTATTTTGACTATGCTTTCCAGGCTTCCATTAATATATTCTCATCATTAGGCAAATGAAACAACTTTTAGATATATTTTTTCCCATATGAGTACTCATGTCCTTAGACCTTCAGTTTACTATGTCAATGTTTATCAGAAAAACATAGCTTTTGAATGTTAAATATTGATTCTAGAAATAGTTTCTGTGACTTCTCTGCTCAACCGGAAGTTCCATGAGGGTGGGACAGGAATTTTCACTAGACATTGCAAATGTGGTCATGCTTAACCACCAGCGGGTATAGAACTAGATTTTAGGTCCGCATGGGCTAGGGTTACCAGATTTAGCAAAGAAAAAAATAGTATGGTCAGTTAAATTTGAATTTTGGATTTCAAAAAAGCTAGTTTATCTCTTCCAGTATTTGGGACACACTTAACACAAATTACTCATTGTTTATCTGAAATTCATATTTAACTGATCTTCCTATTGACCAATCTGGCAACTCTGACCAAAATCCTCCCCATTAGCAGTAGGGTCTCCAGGATTCTTACAAAGATTATCAAAATGCAACTCTTCCTTCCAGAAGGTTTTTCAGCATAGCTCCTGAGGAGGAAGCAGCCTGTCACACATCAGCCCTGTTACCTAACAAAAGATGTAAAGATGTCTAGAATCAGAAGGCAAGGACAAACAAACAAGACCATGTGGTCATGAATGGTTCACAGAGAGGATAACATTTGAGCTTGATCTTAAAAGACAAGAAGTTCATTATACAGAGGTGGAAGCCTGAAAGAATATGGTCAACTCACTGTTTCTGGAGTATCTGGTCTGTGTGAATCCAACTGGGGATGGGGGGCAGGCTGATGGACTCTAAGATGTCGGTTTTGAAAGGATTATCAGGGGTAGATTGCAAAATGTGTTTATATCATGCCCAGCTTGATGGATGGAGGTGCCAATAAGGGGTTTTCAGCTGAGTAGCATGATCATTTCTGTTTTTGAAAGATAATTCTGTTGACAGATTGGAGTGGGCAGAAATTGTAGGCAGGGAGACCAATTAGGAGGTTATTGAAATAGCCCAGACAAAAAAGGCTGAACTTATTTCAACTAAAGCAGTGGTGGTAGAAATAATAAGGGCTGCAAAAATTACAGAGACAGTTAAGTGGTAGAAACAACAAAAATCGGTGATTGATTACATACAGGCAGTAAGAGGATAGAATGAATGCAGGGTATGTCTCCAGACAAACATTAGGTACTGTTTTTACTTTAATTGTCTATGGAATTCACTAATATTACTCACTGTACTTACTTCATTAAGTGACTATGATGACCAATTAAGATCATTTATATGAAAGTGTTTATCAACTATAAAAAGCTATGAAAAACACAATGCTGTTAAACATACATGTGTTTATCTCAGTAGACACTGAACTCTTTCAAGGCAAGGGTTACATTTAGTTTGTCTTTCATTCCCAGCACCTGGTTTACTTTTTTGAATGTATAGATAACCAACACATTTGGAGCACTGAATCAAATTTGAAATTCTGCCATGGCAAACCAAAAGAGTCTTCTACCATCTTGTTGTTCTGTGTATAAGCACAAAATGGGATCTGGATTAATGAAAATGCCAACAAAATCAGGGGTACAAATTCCAGAAGAAATACTCACTTAAGGAATGCTGATGCTGAAGGAAATCTCTTTCTCTTTGTTCATGAATACACCAAACACTGAGGACTATCTTAGTTTTCCAGATAGGTTTTCCTTTACATCTCTCTCATTGTAAATTATTTAAAATACTTAAGAAATTATCTGATTAACCCACTTTGGATATTTGGTTTCTGGTAAGAACCATTCGACTCTGAGTTCAGTTTAGGTGGGGAGTACTCTTCCTTTAGGTCTGTATCTCAGAATCTAGGCCCATGCCTATTTTATGACTTATACTCCAAAAGAAGTTATAACTGGAAGATGATAATTTTCAAACTGAGTACTAATCAAAGTTTGAATGGAATCAAGACTATGCACAACCAAGCAAAAAAGCATAATTGTAAATTTTTTGACAAAATATGGGTACCACATTTTCAAATAATTTCATTGAATTTTTCTCCTCCTACAATAAATCTATCTCCCTTGCTTTTGTTCCTTCTTCCTTTCCCTCATTAATTCTGCTCATCATTTCTTAGGCTAGTTTGATTCTAATAATTATTTTTTGGTACATCCTTTTAACCATTTTCTCTGCATTTATAAGCAAAATAATATCCAGAAAGACTTCATTAGGAGAGTACTCATTTCTCCTCAGGTAGAAATTATTACTATCACTTTACTATTTTTATTATCTGTTATTCATAGCCCATATTTATTGAGTACATATAAGTCAATCATTACACTCTAAGATTTACCTAAAGTATCTCATTTAAACTTTAAACAGTCCTATAAAAAGCTTCTACTGTTGTTTTTATGTATAAGGAAACTGAGGCTCTAAAAAAAATTAAGTTAGTCTAGGTCAAAGAGTGTGAAAGGGATTCAAACCAAGTCTTGCTGACACCATAGTAACTTCCTAGTTAATCAATGATTCTCAAACTTCAAGAGAATCCCCTAGAGTATGTATGCATTACACCATAGATTGCTGGGTCTTACCTCCAGAGTTTCTGATTCAATAAAACTGGATAGAACACAAAACTTTCTCTAATGGGTGATGAATGCTGTTGATCTTAGGACCAAACTTTGGAAACCAATAGGTTAAGCAATACTGGCTGATATTGACTCATTATCTCCAAATCTATGATAGTCATTGACCTGAGAAGTGGAGATAACAAAGATAAGGAAGGCACCTATTTCTGCACTTAGAAGCTTACAGTCTAATTAAGGAGACATATAAGCAAACAGAATATCAATCATACTGTTGTGGTGAGTTTTATAAGCTACCTACAGGAATGCAGAAAACATTGAATGGCAAGCTCCAACCAGGTGGAAGTGACAGAAAAGGTCATATTACAAAAAGTAGTTTTACATGGTATATTATGAGTGACCAAAAGCTATGGAAAGAGAAAAAGAAAGGAGAAAAATATTTTCCCTAATGAAAACATCATGTGCAAAAACTCAAGATATTACATTCTTGGTGTACTAAGAAAAATTCATATAAGCAATTTGTTATAACTGGAGCATACCCAATTGCATGATATTAGAGGAAGTCTGAGGTGTGATGTGAGTTTAGATTTTATCCTTGAGAAAAAAAATCCCTTTGTAGAAGGAATCCAAGTTGTGAAACCTAAATCCCAGCTGTGGAAACTAAAATTTCAGTAAACAGATGTGGGAATCAGAAAGGCATTTGAATATTGCAATAATCACCTGTGAGATTAATAAAAGTTGATTAACCTTTAGCCAAAGTGATTAGGATAGAAGAAAGAAGACAAAATGACTAATATTAGAATTGAGAGAAGAGTTATTACTACAGATTCTATAGATCTTAAAAGACAATTTAGGAAATGCTAGAATAACTTTATGCCAATAAATTTGACCATGTAGATGAACTAGACATGTTTCTTAAAAGACACTTACTGGTAAATCTCACTGAAGAAAAAAGATAACCTGAATAGCCCTACATTTACTAAGGCTCTTAATGTAGTTAAAAACCTTTCGACAAAGAAAATCTTAAGCCAACATACTTTCTCTGAAGAATTCTATCAAATATAATTTAAAAAACACTGACTCTACTCTAAGACACTTCCAGAAAATTGAGGAATGGAAGACTTCTCAGTTCATTCTATGAGGCCAACATTGGCCCAACACCAAAATGAAATAAAGGAATAAAGAAAAGAAAAAAAAAAAAAAAAAAAAAACTACTTCCAATATTTTCCATAAAGACTGATGCAAAATTGTTAATAATCATGTCCAACAATATGTTAGTAAGGAATGCAAGCTTGGTCTAATGCTTAAAAATCAATTAATATAATTAACCATATCAACAAAAAATTTTAAAGACCATCTGAATGTAAGTATAGAAGAATTTGACAACTCATATAAATTTACAGACCTAACAAAGACTCTCCAAATCTAAGAATAGAGGAAAGTTTTTCAATTTCAAAAGGCAGATATGAAAGTTCCATAGCTAATGTCATACATACTACAGAATGAATTCTCCCCCTAAAATCAGGAGCAAAGCAAAGATGTCCATTTCCTTGATTTCTGTTAAATATTATACTGGAGTTTATAGTGAGTTCAATAAGGCAAGAAAAAGAAAGCATTCAAATTTGAAAAGAAGAAATGAAAATGTCTTTATTAATAGGAAATATGCTTATCTACCAAAAATTTTGTAAGATCTATAAAAATGCTACTAAAACTAACAGCTAATTTTAGAAAACTGCAACATACATCAATCTGTATAAATCTGTTATATTTCTATATAATAACAATAAACAAATGGAAATCAAAATTTAAAACATATGATTTGTAATAGCATCAGAACACAAGAATAAATTTGATAAAAGACATACCTA
Organism: Sciurus vulgaris; assembly: GCF_902686455.1. Lineage (NCBI taxonomy): Eukaryota > Metazoa > Chordata > Mammalia > Rodentia > Sciuridae > Sciurus > Sciurus vulgaris. The sequence goes on from NC_136462.1 coordinate 87,751,171, forward strand.
CCTGTATACTGAAAACAAAATATTACTGAAATAAAATACAGAAGACATAAATCAATGGAGCAAAATATCATGTTCATGAATCAAAAATTTCATTTTTGTTAGGATGTAAGCTCTCCCAAAATTGATCTATAATTTCAATATGATCTCAATCAAAATCCCAAAGGCAATTTTGGATAAGTTGTAAATGAATTCTAAAATTCATATGGAAATGAAATGGACCTAAAGGAGTCAAAATAACTTTTCTTAAAAGGAGCAAAGTTCAAATATTTACATTATCTTTTCAAGATTTACCTTAAAACTGCAGTAATCAGAATTGTGTGATGTTGATGTAGAGATCAATATATTACATGTAATCAAATGAAACAGATTAGAGAATGCAGAAATAGACCCACACATATATAGATAGATGGCTGCTTTTTGACAAAAAATGTAAAAGCAACTCCGTACAGAGATTGACATTTTTGACAAATCCTGCTTGAACACTGGATATTCACATACAAAATAAAATACAAAAAATTTCAATCTCTATTTCCCACTAAATAATTAGCTAAAAGCAGATCTGAGACCCAAATGTGAAAAAAACTTCTATAAAAGTAGAATAAAAGGATGTCCATTCTCACCACTCTTATTTAATATAGTGCTAGAAATTTTAGCCAGAGCAATTAGGCAAGGAAAGGAAATAAAAATGATAAAAATACTAAAGGAAGAAGTCAAATTATCAGTGTTTGCAGATTATATGACCTTATACCTAGAAGATCCAAAGAACTTCGCCAAAAGACTGATAGAGTTAATAAACAAATTTGGCAAATTAACAACTTACAAAAATCAATGTACAAAAATTCATAGTTTTCCTATATACCAACAACAAATCTGCTGAGAAAGAAATCAGGAAAAAACTTCATTCACAATAGCCTCGAAATAAAATAAAATACCCAGGAATAAATCTAATTAAGAAGGTGAAAGATCTCTACAATGAAAACTATAGAACGCTGAAGAAAGAAATTGAAGAAGATCTCAGGAGATGGAAAAATCTCTGTGTTCATGGGTAGGCAGAACTAATATTGTTAAAATGGCCATACTACCAAAAGTGATGTACAGATTAAATGTAATCCCCATCAAAATACTAATGACATTCTTCACAGAACTAAAACAACAACAGTACTAAAATTCTTTTGGAAAAATAAAAGATCCAAAATAGCCAAAGCAATTCTAAACCAAAAAGCAATACTGGAGGCATCCAATACCTGACTTCAAATTATATTCCAGAGCTATAGTAACAAAAACTGCATGGTACTGGCATTAAAAACAGACACATAGACCAATAGTACAGAATAAAAGACACAGAGTCATACCCACAGATCTATAGTCATCTGATCTTTGACAAAATTGCCAAAAACATACATTAAAGAAAAGACAGCCTTTCTAACAAGTGGTCTGGGGAAACTGGTTATCTCTGCATAAAAGAATAAAACTAGACCCTTATCTCTCACTGACCTGCACAAAAAATCAACTCCAAATGGATCCAAGTTCTCAGAATTAGACCAAAATTATGCAACTCCTAAAAGAAAATGTAGGGTCAACACTCCAGCATACAGACACAGGCAATGACTTTCTAATAGGACCCCTAAAGCTCAAGAAGTAATGCCAAGAATTAACAAATGGGAGGCATCAAATTAAAGAGCTTTTGCACATCAAAGGAAACAATTAGGAATGTAAAGAGAGAATCTACAGAACGGGAGAAAACCTTTGCCAGCTAGTCTTCTGAAAGAGGATTAATATCTAGAATAAAAGGAACACAAAAGCTACACCAAAAAGATCAAATAACTCAATTAATAAATGTGCAAATTAATTTAACAGACATTTCTCAAAAGAAGAAACACACATGGTCAATAAATATAAGAAAAATGTTCAACATCATTAGAAATTAGGGAAATGCAAATCAAAACTACACTGAGATTTCATCTCATACAGTCAGAATGGCAGGCATCAAGAATACAAATAATAATAAATGCTGGATAGGATGAAGAGAAAAAGAAACACTTCCACACTATTGATGGGATTATAAATTGGTATAACCACTATGGAAATCAGTATGGAGGTTACTCAAAAGACTAATCATGGAACCACCATATGGCCAAGCTATATCATTCCTTGGTATTTATCCTAAAGAATTAAAATCATCATACTACAGCGATTGCATGGATATGTTTGTAGCAGCACAGTTCAATAACCAAAAAATGGATCCCACCTAGGTGTTCATCAACAGATGGATGGATGACAAAAATGTGCTATATGTACACAATTGAGTTTTATTCAACCATAAAGAAAAACGAAATTATGTCATTTTCAGAAAAATGGATGGAACTAGAGACCAATATATTAAGTGAAATAAGTCAAACTTTGAAGGTTAATGGTTTTATGTTTTCTCTCACATGCAGAAACTAGAGGAAAAAGGAAAAGAAAGATGGAGTTAGATCTCATGAAAATCAAAAGGGAGATCAGTAGAAGAAAGGGACCAAGGAGTGGAAAGTGGGGAAGGAGAGGAGAAGTGTTGGGGAGTGATATTGGCCAAATTATATTGTGTATTGTGTGCATGTACAAATATATAACAACAAATCTCATCAGTAAGTACAACTATAATGCACTGATAAAATATGTGGGGGAAGAAAGAGTAGAGGAAAATCTCCACAAACTTGGACTAGGTAAAGATTTCTTAAGTAAAACAGAACAATCCAAGAAAGAGAAAATAAGTTGGGACTCAACAAAATTAAGAGAATCTGTTATTTAAAGAGAGTACACTTGTTAAGAAAGTGGAAAGATGAGCAGAGACTGGAATAAAATATTAGCAAACCACATATCTGATAAAGGACTTGTATCCAGAATATATAAAGAGCCCTTAAAATTCAACATGATTAAAAAAAAAACTGCCAAAAAATAAAAATCCGACATGACAACAAACAGCTCAATTTTAAAATTTGGCAAAAGATATGAATAGGCTCTTCACCAAATAAAAAAAGATAATAGAGATGTCAAAAATGGCAAATACACACACAAAAAAGATCATTACTCAACATCATCAGCCATTAGGAAACTAAATTAAGTTAAAATATAACCACAATGAGATACCTCTGCTTTCCTATTGGAGTGCCTAAAGTTTATTTTTAGTTTTTTATTGGTTCTAATAAATTATACATGAAAATAGAATGCATTTTGACACATCATACATAAATGGAGTATAACTTTCTTCTGGTTGTACATGATGTAGGATCACATGGCTAAAATGGTTTTAAAAAAATAAATATACCAAGGGTTGGTAGGATGTAAAACAACTCTGATGCAGCTCAAGTGGGAATATAAAGTAGTACTACTACTTTGGAAAACAACTTGATATTTTCTTAAAAATCAATCATCTGTGTGGGGCTGAGGGTATGGCTCAGTGGTAGCCTGGGTGAGGCCCTTGGTCCAATTCCCACCACTATTAAAAAGAAATGTCAATCATATATTTACCATATGACCCAACCATTCTAAATACTATATAAACCTACAGATATCTATGTGGAGATTTGTACACAAATATTGAAAATAGCTTTATTTGCAATAGTCAAAGAATAAAATAACTCAAATGTCCACAGATGAGTTATAATACATAATGTTATAGCACATAATGAAATAGTTCTTAATAATAAAACTGAATGAACTTTTATTTGCACATCTAACAATATATGGGAATCTCAGGATTATTATACTGAGAAAGTAGCCAGAGAGGAAAAGCATTATATATTCTATGTTTCCCATTTGTATAAAATTCCAAAATATACAGACTAATCTTTAGTAACAGAAGTCAGAACCATTGTCTATATATATCCCCTCTTAGCCTTCAGTAGGCTGAAGTCTTGGAGGAAGTTGATAATGCAGTGCTCCACAAGGAATCTGCCTCTCTAGGAGTGGTGGTCTTCAGGTGGGGTATAATCCCTGCTAGTGGGCAGAGGTGCCTCCACTTGTTGACCAATGGTCATCCAAAGGGGACCTAGGCTGCGGGCTGAGGCAAGGCCTGTTTAGGCCTGTGTCTCTGGTTTTACCGTCCTTGTGGGGAAACCTCACCGGGCAGGGAAGACTCACCCGGTGGGGAGGTCTCGCTGGTCAGTTCCCTCCTAGAGGTTCCCCTCAATTTACAGCTACCGCGTGGGCTGGGCTGCCTTCCTCTGCAAAGGTCCCAGGGGCCCGGCCCTACCTCCTGGGCCTGGGAGCCTCACCCTTCGCAGATGAATCTCCTTAGGCTGCCCCTCCTCAGAGAATCTGCCCGCAGGCCTGGAACCTTCGCTCCACCCCTAAGCCTGTCTCTGTGCGGCTCTTCCACCAAGAAGCCTCCTAGATCCTGGGACCCTGCTCTGCACCTAATCGCCTGGCTATGTGGCCCCTCCTCTGAGCAGCCACCTGGGGCCCCGTACAATCGCTCAGAGTCCCAGAGACCCACCACACGCCTCTTCCTCCAGACAGCCGCCCAGTATTCCGGTGTGGTCACTAGGAGTCCAAGCAACTCACTGCGTGCCTCCTCCTCCCACCGACCACCCGTAGCCCTGGGCAATCAATCACTCCGAGTCAAAATGACCCTCCCCGTTCCTCCTCCTCCTCCAGGTAACCCCCCGGGTGTTCAGGAGTGGTCGCTCTGAGTGGCTCTGAATCCACGTGACCCGCTGCATGCGTCCTCTGGGCAGCCGCCCGGAGCTCTGGTGCGGCCACTGGAGACCAAGCGACCCACTGCGCTTCTCCTCCAGGCAGCCCCCCTGTGTTCAGGAGCAGTCGCTTTAAGTCCAAACAACTCACCACTCGCCTTCTCCTCTGAGCAGCCGCCTGGAGCTCTAATGCAGTCACTGCGAGTCCAAACGCCCTGCCACACTCCTCCTCCTCCTCCTACTCCTCCGGGCAGGCCCCGGTGTTCAGAAGTGGTCTGAGTCCAAACAGCTCTCCTCGCCGCTCCTCCCCTGGGCAGCCACCGGAGCCCCAGTGGTTGCTCCGAGTCCCAGCGCTGTGCTGAGCGGCCTCCTCTCCGATGCTCCCAGTTGTCCGAGTTCACTGCTCCAGCGGGGGGAGGGGCGTCTTGCCGGCAGCTCTACTTCACAAAGTTCCCTGAGTTCCGGGACTACCGCCCCATCCGGGACGCCTCCCCAATGGGAGAGACTCACCCGGCTGCTTTGAGTTGGTCCCAAGTCTCTCAATTTCTCCTCTTTTGAATCCTGAGTCCTGGAGCAACATGAAATCCAGCCACCCTCTAGGCGCCATCTTGAAACCTCCAGAACCATTATCTTAGATTGGGGAGGATGTAGGGAAAGTCAAGAGGAAATTACAGAGGACACAAGAAAACTTTTGGGTATAATAAATGTTATTGTCGTAATTATTTCATTAAGTGTTGTAATTGTTTTATTGTTTATTTTACATCAATTTTGTTTTTTTTCCAGTTGATTTTGTGTCAATTATAGCTCAATATGTCTGTCTTTTTAATTTTTTTTTTTTCTTAAAGAACTTACCTTGTGTGTTTTCAGTGTCCAGGACAGGAGAGAAAAGAACATTAATCTCTGATACATTTCAAGTAGTGTATAATTCCAGATACTACTGGTAAAGAATTTTTCTACATTGCAAACATAGTATGTAAATCACAATATCATGATCTTTTACCATAATAATTCCCTAGGAAGACCAACTATTAGTCAAGTCTATTCCAGGAAAATCCAAGGCAAAAGAATTGACCAACATAGGTGGAAGGTGCTCTGGGACAAAAGAATGACATAGGTTGATCCAGAATTATAGAGCAGAGGCCTGGTAGAAGGTGGAAACAAGGCTGGTGTATCCCCGCAATTTGGGTCAGAGGAAGGGAGCTTATATAGTGATCAGGACAAAAGTGACTCTCATCCAAGCTGAATGCACCTGGTTTACCATAAAGCTTATGTCAAAGACATCAGGCATATTCTTAACACTGAGCAGACCAGGGCTTGGCCCAAAGCTCTCACTAAAGGTTTAGTTGATCTGTACTCTATGGGGAAACTATGGGGGGAAAAACAGTTCAGGATGATTCAGGGACAATCATGGTGGTTGCAACTCAAGATGGCTGTGTTTAGGTCAAGTTTGGCCCTTACAAAGTCTCTGATTTTAGTTCTGACTTGTTGTTACCTAACTGAGTAGCCTCAGAAATCTTCATTTCCCCTTTAAACCTTGTTTCTTCATTCCTAAAATGTAAGCATTGGACTCATGAAGGGGCATCATACTATACTGTTCTCAGAGGGTGGAGAAAGGGAGAAGGAGGAACCAAGCTGGCAAAACTCCAAAGCTCTTCTTCACTCCGCTAACTACAGTGGTTCTGCTTCTATCCATTCTATGTGGTAAGTTTATCTTTAAGACTTATTTTGAAGAAATGATTTTCACAGATTTCAAAAGAAAATTTACTGCTACTGATGTAGATGACCTCTAAAATCTGTTACCCAATCCTATGACCATAGGTAATGAAATTATGCCTTCTGGGTTTCCATTGTAATTCTTCATAAGGAAACATTTGTTTGCAAATGTGGTTTATAGAATATTAAGGAACTCCCAGTTATCCTCAGCAGTTTCCTATTCCCAATATTTTGGTATTTTATTTTGGTCCAAACTGAAGTGATGTTGTGTTTATCAAGAGTGCACTCCTGAGGGTTTGTCGACCCATGCACAAAAGAACAGTCAGTGAAAGACAGAAAGCACTTCCCATGCTTCTGTGTACAGAGTTCAGCCGCTGTCCCAACAGCTTCCCCATCTTCATTTGCTTCTTTCCATTCTCAGGGTGGTTCTCAAGGCCCTAGAATTATCCATCATGGAGTCTAAGTAATTCAGAAAATCAGTCTTGAGACAGCAGTGCTCCCAAAGCTGGTGATTTGTGTGGGAGTTATATTTTCCAAGAGACCCCATCTGCCTTGCAGCCTTAACAACTTCCTACTGGTTTCTTTTTCCTCTAAGATTTCTGTACATTGTGCCTGTGTTCTTTTTAATTCCCCTAATTACAGTGACTCAATTTGTTTTTCTAGTGCCCACATCCTTTCCTCACAAACTCAGAGGATTGAAAACCCGGTATCCTGGGAAGGAGACAGAGACTTCAGGCCTGGCTTCGCATTTCAGTCTCCTGTGTGACTTCAGTGCACTCCTGTCACTTTTAGGAACCTCCATTTTTTCATTTTAAAATTAGACGGTTAAATTAATTCAGTTCCAAAGTACAGACCTACCATTGGTGATGTGGGAGATGATTTTAAATTGTCCATAACATATATTTAGTTTGTATATTTTAATGCATAATAGAAGAAATATAATTATTTTACAAACTAGTTGGATTTTAAAGAGACTTGATTTAAATAGTAAGATTTAGAAAGTAACTGGATATGGCAAAAACCAGGAAGATGATACGTAACAGCAGCTGATCCCAGGCCACCACTATGTACCATCTTTAAAGTTTGACCCCAGTGTTTCATAATAATACTACATTTTTCCAGCCTCCTCAGTGTTGAGTCAGAACCCTGTACCTGATCTCTGACCAAAAAATGTGAATACAAGTGAAGTGCCACTCCTGGGAAAAGCTAGTGTGGATTGTCCATCTCTCTATTCTCTTGCCACAGCAACTTCAGGAGCTCTGGTATTATCATCATGTGGAAAGACCTTGAAATGAAAGTGGATGGATGGAAGTGTCCACCAAACCAGACTGGACGTGCGTGACTAAGAAATAAACTTTCGTTGTGCTAAGCCACAGAGATTCTGAGTATTATTGCAGTATAGCTTATCTTATCCTGACTACTACTAAGCATAGAGAGATAAGCAGGCTCCAGCTATCTCTAAAATTCTATATTCTCTTCTTTTGTCTCTTCTCTTCTTATTCAGGTTTAACATATACTTTCTTCTGGCCCTTTAACATCAAAGGAGTCCCTTCTGAACTAATTTGCTTATGTTTTCCTTTCCAACCATCTCTGTTTTTAGAAGTGCCATTTATTTTAATGATGGCTGTAGTTCTGGATAAATACATAGAATGTGTCTTCATCCAAAGAGAACATGGCAATTAGTGTTGTTGCCTGTTTGTGATGCCCTTCTGAATAGCCGTGGTGACCATCAGCTCTTTCAGGCCACTTATGCTAAAGATGACACTTTCTGCAGACCTTTGCTCAGTGCTGATGTCACCAGTTCCAGTGGTTTATGAGCTTGTTATCTTTGCTTGAAAAGCTACTCTTCCTGCTTATGTCCTACCAGCCAGTGTCTATCTACGGGTTCCCAAAGTCCACATGCAGACACATTGTTTGAAGTGGTGCTGTAGGAAGTTCATCCAGCCACCATGTTTGTAGCATGGACCCTTTTTAAAGTCCCAAACAGCCAGTGGAACTTGGGTTTATCTTATAGTTATCATAAGCAAATGCCAGAACAACCAACCTGCATGATGAAAGTCATCATTTCAATCCTTGAAAATTGGTAACTGGAACTTGAAGTTGGTTTGTATTGTCTGGTTTTGTCAATTAATGGTCATAGATGTTTGTAAAAAAGAAAACTTTTTATTTTTTCAAGAACTTAGAATGAATACCTGGATCAAATCACAGCCTCTAAGTTGGAATCACTGCCATTGTTCCATAGACCTCCAATTTGTTTAGGTAATCAGTCAAGTTTTTGTCTGCCTGTTCTCCAAGAATATTAACTCTTGATTTGATTTGCTTCTCTAGTGCTTGATCAGGACATTAGGTGTCCTGTAGAGGCAATGAAACTAAGAGGCAGCTTTTAACAATATAAACTGATGGAAGTTGTTTATTAAGTATTTCCCTTGTTCAAGATAGGGTACCAATCTAGTGCTTTTAAGGTTCAATTCATAGTCCAGTGGTGACGTTTCCATCTGTTCAGAAGAGCAATGTGCAATACTCTGTTGTCTTATAAAGGGAATTATAACTTATTTGTTATTTATATCTTAGAAACTTCTAAAAATAATATGGAATTATCTTAAAACTATTAAAAATCAATAACCATTAAAAAATCCCACATGTGACAATATTGAAGTCTATTGGTAACCACAAATATTGGAATTGTGGAACAACAGAAATGGAAGAAAACCACTCCACTCCTTTTCTAACAGAGAAAACTGGGACATAAAGGATAACTTAATTTTTATTTCCTGATGGTATCCTTTAAAATGGAAATTTTAAAAATTTTGCCAAAATCCCATTTGTCTATTCTTTCTGTCTTGGAGTTTGTGTTTTTGGTTTTGGACCTAAAAAATATTTGCCAAATCCAAAGTCATTTCAATTTATGCCTGTGTTTTCTTCTAAGAATTTTATACTCGTTTTTTTAACATTTAGGCCTTTCTTTTCTTTCTTTCTTTTTTTTTCTCATACTTAGTCCTTGATCCAAGTTGAGTTATCTTTTGTGTATATAGTTAGAATGTTCATATTCTTTTGCAGATGAATATTCAGTTGTTCCAGCATCGTTTGTGGAAAAGACTTTTCTTTACCTCCAAAAAATGTCTTGACAACCCAGTCAAAAGTTAGTTGATCATGAATATGACAGTTATTTCTTAATTGTCAATTCAATTCCATTGATCTATATGTCTATTTTTCTACCAGTACCATACTATTATGATCAGTGTAGATTTGTAAGTTTTGAAATCAGAAAGTACAATACCTGCAGCTGTGTTCTTCTTTCCCAACATTATTTTGGCTATTCAAGATTCTTTACTTTTCTATGTGAATTTCAGAATCAGTTTGTTTGAAATTCAAGCTTTCTTGAGTTTTGAAAGGAATTGCATTGACCCTGTAGATCACTTAAGTAGTATTGCTATTTTAGCAATATTAACTCTTCCAATCCGTGAACATGGGCTATCTTTCCAATTATTAGGTCATCCTTTATTTCTTTCAACCGTTTTGCAGTTTTCAGTGTTTTGTTAGTCTTGCAGTATTTTTGTTAGATTTATTCTCAAGTATTTTATTCTTTCAGATGCTACTATAATTGAAATTGTTCTCTTGATTTCATTTTTGAATATTGGACTATTGGATTAATATGTTTGCTATTAACTTGGATATCAAAATACCATGAGGGGCAATAGCACTTTGCTTTTCATTTTGTGAATTTCTTAGAACAGTGAAACTTACTTAATAACTAATCCATATATACATATACTACAATCTAAATTTCTGATATTTCATTATAAGTATATAGTTCTATGTATGTAAATATATTTATTATAATGGTATTAGACAGGGTGACATGGATTACTATAACAACTAAACCTAAAAGATTTCTCAATGACCAAAGCTGAAAGAATTTAAGCCAAAAAAAAAATTAATTACTGGGTTATAACTCAAGATATAAAATAAATATTCATGTGACTATATTAGTACAGACAAATGATTGAATAAATAAATGAAAGGATACAATTCTCCCATGAAGAAAAATTGCTAATAATTCATTACATAGTCATCAAGGTGGTGAAATGTAGTTCCCAACTCCCACATGTGGGCTGCACAAGGTGACTTCCTTACAAAGAACACACCATGGAAAGGAGTGGGGAGAGTAACTTTACAGTGGAAAAACCTGACAGACATTACCTCAACCACATGATCAAGGTAAACATTAACAAGGAAAAGTCATGGTTGGTAGTATGTACCCTTGCTAAGAAAGATAAAAATGAAACTTCTACGATCTTCCTCCTGAAAATCCATAACCCTAGTCTAATCATAAGTAAATCATAGAGCAAATTCCAATAGAAGGGATTTTTTACAAAATACATGACAAGAACTCCTCAAAATTTTCAGGGTCATCATCAAATAAGTGAGTCAAAAGTTTCCTAAGAAGGCATGACAATCATATCTAATGTGGCATCCTGCATTCAGTGAACCTGGGAGCTCTCTTACACCTTTTTGATTTTTCTGTAAATCTAAAACTGTTATAAAAGCAATTCTTTTACAAAGCATCTCTGGATGAATTAAACAGTGGTTTGAGTACTGTCAGAGACAGTTTTACTTATCTGGAAAAGAAACTACTCAAAATTCAGCTCAGATATTAGAAAAGGTTAAGAGATATTGAAGATACAACAGGAAGTTCCAACATATGTCTCATTAAAGTTGCAAAAGAAATACAGAAAGGAATGGATGAGTAATAAAGTGAAAGAGAGAGTCTGAGAATTTTCCAGAATTGATGAATTGTTGAAAGATACAAGTCCTCAGACTCAGGAAGTCCAGCATATATCAAGTAGGAAAAAAAAAAAAAAACTGTTATCAAGACACTGTAGGCAAAAAAAGAATCTTAAAAGCACAGGGGCAGGGGGAGACAGGAGGAGTCTAATGACCTATAAAGTAATATGTATTAGACTAAAAACCAACTTAGTCAGAATATAGCGTAATCATCAAAGTGCCTTGTCTGATAGAACAATTGTTTGTTCTGTGTATTACTGCATCAAATCTGCTCCACTTCCTTTCACTGTCTCTTTTCACATATTAAATGGGAAGCTGTTTTTGTGTTAAAGTCCAATTTCCCTGTTTGTTATGAAAAAGTGCTTCGTCAGGGTAGGTAAACAACTACAAAAAAGTAAATTTTCTTTTCCTATCACTTAATGATTAATGGTAGTGTTCCAGATCTGCAAGCATTTTGCTCTGTGAGGCAATTCAGAAACTTATGTATCTTTCACTTTGAGGTCCTGGTATATTCTGGACTCTTTGTCAGCTGCATCCATGAGAGGAAAAGAGAAGGACAACATGGAATAGGTGCATCTGCTTCCCAAAATCCTTGGCATGAAGTGACTGACACATGTGACTTTCACCTAAATGTGTTTGACAAGAGCCCATCACATTATCTCAACCAATCATAAGGAAAGATGGAAAATAAAGTCTAACTCTGCTCAGAAAAAATAAAGGAAACAATTTTTAAACAGCTAGAAGAGTTTTCCATAATACCCTCACATACAAATAATCAAAGAAAAATCTATTTCTATCAACAAGGTAATATATATTCAAATTTGGGGGAAGAATTTTCTAATTCTGCTAATGCACAATTGTGTTAATATGCTGAATTTATTTAACAAATTGTTTTACAACACAGTCTGAAGGAGGATCATTTTTTTCCAATGCATTCTGAGGTGTCTAAACAGTAGGTAGATACAAGACTGAAAGCAGGTTTTCAAGATGGCAGCCTAGAGGGTGGCTGGATTTCATGTTGCTCCAGGACTCAGGATTCAAAAGAGGAGAAATTGAGAGACTTGGGACCAACTCAAAGCAGCCGGGTGAGTCTCTTCCATTGGGGAGGCGTCCCGGATGGGACGGTGGTCCCGGAAGGCAGGGAACTTTGTGAAGTAGAGCTGCCGGCAAGACGCCCCTCCCCCCGTTGGAGCAGTGAACTCGGACAACTGGGAGCATCAGAGAGGAGGCCGCTCAGCACAGAGCTGGGACTCGGAGCAACCACTGGGGCTCTGCTGGCTGCCCAGGGGAGGAATGGCGAGGAGAGCTGTGTGGACTCAGAATACCGGGGCCTGCCCTGAGGAGGAGGAGGAGGAGCGTGGCCGCTTGGATTCCGAGTGACTGCACCAGAGCTACAGGCAGTTGCCAGAGGAGAAGCTGCGCGGCGAGCTGTTTGCACTTAGAGCGACCACTTCTGAACACCGGGGCCTGCCCGGAGGAGGAGGAGGAGGAGGAGCGCGGCAGGGCGTTTGGACTCGCAGTGACTGCATTAGAGCTCCAGGCGGTTGCTCAGAGGAGAAGGCGAGTGGTGAGTTGTTTGGACTTAAAGCGACCGCTCCTGAACACAGGGGGGCTGCCTGGAGGAGAAGCGCAGTGGGTCGCTTGGTCTCCAGTGGCCGCACCAGAGTTCCGGGCGGCTGCCCAGAGGACGCATGCAGCGGGTCACGTGGATTCAGAGCCACTCAGAGCGACCACTCCTGAACACCCGGGGGGTTACCTGGAGGAGGAGGAGGAACGGGGAGGGTCATTTTGACTCGGAGTGATTGATTGCCCAGGGCTACGGGTGGTCGGTGGGAGGAGGAGGCACGCAGTGAGTTGCTTGGACTCCTAGTGACTGCACTGGAATACTGGGCGGCTGTCTGGAGGAAGAGGCGTGTGGTGGGTCTCTGGGACTCAGAGCAATTGTGCGGGGCCCCAGGTGGCTGCTCAGAGGAGGGGCCACATAGCCAGGCGATTAGGTGCAGAGCAGGGTCCCAGGATCTAGGAGGCTTCTTGGTGGAAGAGCCGCACAGAGACAGGCTTAGGGGTGGAGCGAAGGTTCCAGGCCTGCGGGCAGATTCTCTGAGGAGGGGCAGCCTAAGGAGATTCATCTGCGAAGGGTGAGCCTCCCAGGCTCAGGCGGTAGGGCCGGGCCCCTGGGACCTTTGCAGAGGAAGGCAGCCCAGCCCACGCAGTAGCTATAAATTGAGGGGAACTTCTAGGAGGGAACTGACCAGCGAGACCTCCCCACCAGGTGAGTCTTCCCTGCCGGGTGAGGTTTCCCCACAAGGACGGTAAAACCAGAGACACAGACCCAAACAGGCCTTGCCTCAGCCCGCAGCCTAGTTCCCCTTTGGACGACCATTGGTCAACAAGTGGAGGCACCTCTGCCTACTAGCAGGGAATATACCCCACCTGAAGGCCACCACTCCTAGAGAGGCAGATTCCTTGTGGAGCACTGCATTATCAACTTCCTCCAAGACTTCAGCCTACTGAAGGCTAAGAGGGGATATATATAGAAATCTTCAGGGGCACTGTAAGTCAATAAAGGAAATCTGCAATATCTCAGTGGTCCACTGATACCTGAACAATATGAGAAAACAAGGAAAGAAAATGCTGCAAACAAATCTAGATGTTACATCAATAAAACCCAATGACAGCATGGCAGAAGAAATGACAGAAAAGGAGTTCAGATTGTACATAATTAAAATGATCAGGGAAGCAAACGATGAGATGAAAGAGCAAATGCAGGCATTGAATGATCGCACCAATCGACAGTTAAAAGAGCAATACAGGAAGCAAAAGATCATTTCAATAAAGAGTTAGACATATTGAAAAAAAAAACAGAAATCCTTGACATGAAGGGAACAATAAACCAAATTAAGAACGCCATAGAAAGCATATCCAGTAGGATAGAACACCTGGAAGACAGAACCTCAGACATTGAAGACAAAATATTTAACCTTGAAAACAAAGTTGAACAAACAGAGAAGATGGTAAGAAATCATGAACACAATCCACAAGAACTATGGGATATCATGAAAAGGCCAAATTTAAGAATTATTGGGATTGAGGAAGGTTTAGAGAAACAAACCAAAGGAATGAACAATCTATTCAATTGATTCAATGAAATAATATCAGACAATTTCCCAAATCTGAAGAATGAAATGGAAAATCAAGTTCAAGAGGCTTATAGGACTCCAAATACACAAAATTACAACAGACCCACACCAAGTCACATTATAATGAAAATGCCTAACATACAAAATAAAGACAGAATTTTAAAGGCTGTGAGAGAAAAGAACCAAATTACATTCAGGGGGAAACCAATACGGATATCAGCAGATTTTTCAATCCAGACCCTAAAAGCTAGAAGGGCCTGGAACAACATTTTTCAAGCCCTGAAAGAAAATGGATGCCAACCAAGAATCTTATACCCAGCAAAACTTACCTTCAAATTTGACGATGAAATAAAATCCTTCCATGATAAACAAAAGCTAAAAGAATTTACAAAAAGGAAGCCAGCATTACAGAACATTCTCAGCAAAATATTCCATGAGGAAGAGATGAAAAACAAAGAAGCAAATCAGCAAAGGGAGGAATTATCCTAAAGGAATTGTCAAATAAAGGAGGAGCCAAGTTGTGTCAAACAAATAAATAAATAAAATTTAAAAAATGAACCAAATGACCGGGAAACCAAATCATATCTCAATAATAACCCTGAATGTTAATGGCCTGAATTCATCAATCAAAAGACATAGACTGGCAGATTGGATTAAAAAGAAAGATCCAACAATATGTTGCCTACAAGAGACTCACCTCATAGAAAAAGATACCCATAGACTAAAGGTGAAAGGATGGGGAAAAACATACCATGCACGTGGACTCAGCAAAAAAGCTGGAGTATCCATCCTCATTTCCAGTAATGTGGACTTCAAGCCAAAGTTAGTCAGAAGGGATAAAGAAAGTCATTTTATACTGCTTAAGGGAAGCATCAATCAGCAAGATATAACAATCATAAACATCTATGCCCCAAACAGTGGCTCATCCATGTATGTCAAACAAATCCTTCTCAATTTCAGAAACCAAATAGACCATAACACAATAATACTAGGTGATTTTAACACACCTCTCTCACCACTGGACAGATCTTCCAGACAAAAATTGAACAAAGAAACCATAGATCTCAATAACACAATCAATAATTTAGACTTAACGGACATTTATAGAATATACCATCCAACCAAGAGTGAATACACTTTCTTCTCAGCAGTACATGGATCCTTCTCTAAAATAGACCATATATTATGCCACAAAGCTAATGTTAGCAAATGCAAGTAGAGACACTACCATGTATTCTATCAGATCATAATGGATTGAAGTTAGAAATAAATGAAAGAGTAAAACACAGAAACTATTCCAACATCTGGAGATTAAACAATATGCTATTATATGATGAATGGATAACAGAAGATATTAGGAAGGAAATTAAAAAATTCTTAGAGGTAAATGAGAACAAAGAAACATCATATCAAAATCTCTCGGACACTATGAAAGCAGTACTTAGAGAGAAATTTATTTCATGGAGCGCATTTAATAAAAGAAGTAAAACTCAAAAAATAAACAACCTAACACTACAGCTCAAAGCCCTAGAAAAAGAAGAACAGAACAGCACCAAAAGTAGTAGACGACAGGAAATAGTTAAACTCAGAGCTGAAATCAATGAAATTGAAACAAAAGAAACAATACAAAAAATTGATAAAATAAATAGCTGGTTCTTTGAAAAAATCAACAAAATTGATAAACCTTTAGCCACACTAACAAAGAGAAGACGAGAGAAAACCCAAATCACTAAAATTCAGAATGAACAAGGAAATATCACAACAGACAGGATTGAAATACAAAACATAATTAGAAGCTATTTTGAAAATCTATACTCCAACAAAACAGAAAACCTCGAAGACATCAACAGGTTTCTAGAGACATATGAATTGCCTAAACTGAACGAGGAGGACATACACAATTTAAATAGACCAATTTCAAGTACTGAAATAGAAGAAGTCATCAAAAGCCTACCAACAAAGAAAAGTCCGGGACCAGATGGGTTCTCAGCGGAGTTCTACAAAACCTTTAAAGAAGAGCTCATTCCAATACTTCTCAAAGTATTCCATAAAATAGAAGAGGAGGGAACCCTCCCAAACTCATTCTATGAAGCCAAATCACACTGATACCTAAACCAGACAGAGACTCATCAAGGAAAGAAAATTTCAGACCAATATCCTTAATGAACATCGACGCAAAAATTCTCAACAAAATTTTAGCAAATCGCATACAAAAACATATTAAAAAGATAGTGCACCATGATCAAGTGGGTTTCATCCCAGGGATGCAAGGTTGGTTCAACATCAGGAAATCAATAAATGTCATTCACCATATCAATAGACTTAAAGTCAAGAATCACATGATTATTTCAATAGATGCAGAAAAAGCATTTGATAAAATACAGCACCCCTTCATGCTCAAAACACTAGAAAAAATAGGGATAGTGGGAACATTCCTTAACATTGTAAAGGCCATTTATGCTAAGCCCATGGCTAGTATCATTCTAAATGGTGAAAAACTGAAAGCATTCCCCCTAAAAACTGGAACAAGGCAGGGATGCCCTCTTTCACCACTTCTATTCAACATCGTTCTTGAGACTCTAGCCAGAGCAATTAGACAAACCAAAGAAATTAAAGGGATACGAATTGGAAAAGAAGAACTCAAACTATTCCTGTTCGCTGATGACATGATTATATATTTAGAGGAACCTGGAAATTCCACCAGAAAACTCTTAGAACTCATAAGTGAATTCAGTAAAGTAGCAGGTTACAAGATCAATGCTCATAAATCCAATGCATTTTTATACATAAGTGATGAATCTTCAGAAGGAGAAATTAGGAAAACTATCCCATTCACAATAGCATCAAAAAAAATAAAATACTTAGGAATCAATCTCACAAAAGAGGTGAAAGACCTCTACAATGAGAACTATACAACACTAAAGAAAGAAATTAAAGAACACCTTAGAAGATGGAAAGATCTTCCATGTTCTTGGATAGGAAGAATTAATATTGTCAAAATGGCCATACTACCTAAAGTGCTATACAAATTCAATGCAATTCCAATTAAAATCCCAATGACGTACCTTACAGAAATAGAGCAAGCAATTATGAAATTCATCTGGAAGAATAAGAAACCCAGAATAGCTAAAGCAATCCTTAGCTGGAAGAGTGAAACAGGGGGTGTTGCAATACCAGATCTTCAAGTCTACTACAAAGCAATAGTAACAAAAACAGCATGGTATTGGTACCAAAATAGAAAGGTAGATCAATGGTACAGAATAGAGGACACGGACACAAACCCAAATAAATACAATTTTCTCATACTAGACAAAGGGGCCAAAAATATGCAATGGAGAAAAGATAGCCTCTTCAACAAATGGTGCTGGGAGAATTGGAAATCCATATGCAACAGAATGAAACTAAACCCATATCTCTCACCATGCACGAAACTAAACTCAAAATGGATTAAGGACCTCGGAATCAGACCAGAGACCCTGCAGATTATAGAAGAAAAAGTAGGTCCAGATCTTCAACATGTCAGCTTAGGACCAGACTTCCTTAACAGGACTCCCATAGCACAAGAAATAAAAGCAACAATCAATAACTGGGATAGATTCAAACTAAAAAGCTTTCTCTCAGCAAAGGAAACTATGAGCAATGCGAAGAAAGAGCCTACAGAGTGGGAGAATATCTTTGCCTATCATACTTCAGATAGAGCACTAATCTCCAGAATCTATAAAGAACTCAAAAAACTCTACTCCAAGAATTCAAATAATCCAGTCGACAAATGGGCTAAGGAAATGAATAGACACTTCACAGAAGAAGATCTACAAGCAATCAACAAACATATGGAAAAATGCTCAACATCTCTAGTAATAAGAGAAATGCAAATCAAAACCACCCTAAGATTCCATCTCACCCCAATTAGAATGGCGATTATCAAAAATACGAGCAACAATAGGTGTTGGTGAGGATGTGGGGAGAAAGGTACACTCATACATTGCTGGTGGGACTGCAAATTAGTGCAGCCACTCTGGAAAGCAGTGTGGAGATTCCTTAGAAAACTTGGAATGGACCCTTCATTTGACCCAGCTATCCCACTCCTTGGCCTATACCCAAAGGACTTAAAATCAGCATACTACAGAGATACAGCCACATCAATGTTCATAGCTGCTCAGTTCACAATAGCCAGACTGTGGAACCAACCTAGATGCCCTTCAATTGATGAGTGGATAAAGAAACTGTGGTATATATATACAATGGAATATTACTCAGCCATAAAGAATGATAAAATTATGGCATTTGCAGGCAAATGGATGAAATTGGAGAATATCATACTAAGTGAGATAAGCCAATCTCAAAAAGCCAAAGGAAGAATGATATTGCTAATAAGTGGATGATGACACATAATGGGGGGAAGGAAGGGTTAGTGTTAGGGTTAGAGTTAGGGTTAGGGAGGGGCCAAGTATGAAGGAAGGAAGCTCTGTATAGAAGGAAAAGAAGGGTGGGAGGGGTGGGGGGAAGGGAAAAAATAACAGAATGAATCAAACAACATTACTCTATGTAAATTTATGATTACACAAATGGTATGCCTTTATGCCATGTACAAACAGAGAAACAACATGTATCCCATTTGTTTACAATAAAATAAAAAAATAATTAAAAAATGCATAATAACAAAAAAAAGACTGAAAGCAAAATAATACCTCTCAAGGTGAAGAAGTTTCCCCTAAGAATTAATTTCTGCCTCTCGCTTTATGAACCAAAACTGAACTGAACTTTAAAATAACAGCACTCCATTTTCAATAATGTCAAATCCAGCCTCTATTGGCTCCCCATTATAATTAAATTGTAAAGTCTTTAGAAATCCATCTTCCTATGTCATATGATAGTTCACACACAATACATTTGACAAACCAGGCTGTCAGTAAACACTTGTAGAATTGAATGGCTTTGGTAGCAAGGATGTTCTTGGTATGTTTTTGTTTTACTTTGTTTCATTTTAATTTGTTTTCCATTTTGTTTTGTTTTAATTTGTTTTGGAAAATAGGGATGACCTGGAACAGGGATTTGCAATATCCTTACTCCTTGTATACACTTCATAATTAAAGAGAACATCTCGGGAAAAGACGGTTGATTTTTCTGGGTGCATGTGCACATGGAGGTTACCTTAACTAACTCTAGACTAGTCTTTCTTGAAAAGTAATAGTGACTGTATAGGTTTTTGGATTCAAACAGGGTAGTTAACCCAAGCTACTTGCTCCAAAACTTTGAAGGTTGGTAATCCTGCTGTGTTAAGTGGATGTGCCTTCCTACTAATGTTTGCAAGTAGTAGAGATTATTTTTTATAAGCTCACAGTCCATATGTTCCACCTGGCTTTTTGGCTTTGCTAGACTAATATTCTCCAAAGCTCCAGTACCCAAGGCCTGCATGCACCAACCCAGCATAGACTCCGCTATGATTTCAGTGTAATTTTTGGTGTTCCCAACCAATGGGCTGTCTATAAAGAGCTACATTAAAGGAGTCCATCTGAGAAGTGGAATCAAACACAATATTCCAGGTGTTTGAAAGAGAGTGAAAGGCTTTTCCTCTTCTTATTTTCAGTAGTAAATGAAAATGGTTTGAATAGAGTCATTTTCTAATTTATATATGAAAAATTTGGAAATCAGTCTATTACATTGTAACTAGTATTAAAGGAAGAAAGTTTTCAAGGTTGAACTAACAATTGAATAAGAGTAAATCAGCTTTCAAAATTCTGGTATCTTGAATGATTTCCAGACCCCCTCATCATCCCATGGAAGAAAAGACAATCTAGACTAATTCAAGAGTCTATAATGTAGGACACATAATTAAATATAATACAATATTTAATTTAATAATATTTAAATATTAAATAATATTTAATTAATTTAAATAATATTTAATATTTATTTATTCAGCAATCACTACTCCTTCTACATTGAGACTTATTTCATCCATCTCTTCTTGTTTTTGTCTTCTTTCCTGATTTGGATAAGAGAATGAAATTTTTCTATGTGGTTGAGGAAACCATTGGTAATATTTCTATTTTTCTATTGGCTTCATTCAACATATGCACAGTCTACCCTCTGAATCTGTGAGTTCTGCATCTGTGGATTCAACCAATTCAAAATCAAAAATATTCAAAGTAATCTGTATCTTACTGAACATGTACAGACTTTTTTGATCATCATTCTCTAAATAATGCAGTATAATAGCTATTCACATAGGATTTACCTTGTATTGGGCATCATAAATAACATAGAGATGATTTCAAGTATTTCAGAGGAGGTGCCTAGGTTATATGCAAATACTATGCCATTTTATACAAAGGACTTGAGCATCCATGCATTTTGGTATCTGGGAGAGGTCCTAGAAGCAACCCCCTATTGATACAGAGGGACAACTGTATTTGGCAATGTTTTTCTTTTTAAAAAACAAGCAGCAGGGCTGGGGATATAGCTCAGTTGGTAGAGTGTTTGCCTTGCAAGCACAAGACCCTGGGTTCAATCCCCAGCACTGCAAAAAAAAAAAAAAAAAAAAAAAAGCGGCATACTTATTTAACATTACCAAGAACCATGGATCTTGAATATGTTAAAGCATTAAATTTCAAGTTTTTTTGTATACCAGGAAATAAGATTTTAACACATAGGGCTTCATAAATGCAGAATACATGCAGTCATTCATGGTGGAAAATTTCTGTTTGATATGTATTAAGAAAGGTATATCATTCAAACGATATTTTACAGTGGAGGAATGCATAGCATTATATCAAAATAATTTATATTTAAAATGATTCAAAATGTAAGCTGTTGTTTCACAAATATCAAAAATAGGATTATGAGGGATACAGATACCATGCTCAGTCTAATATAATATCACCAAGTCTTTTTTTCCCATTTATGTTGTTGTATTATAATTATATACAATGGTTGAATTCGTTGTTACATATCATTACATGCACATGATATAACACTATAATTTGACTAACATCATTCCCCAGTAGTTCCCCTTTCCCTTCCCTCCTCCCTCCTAGTCCCCTCCACCACTCCTCTCATCTCCCTTCAATTTTCATGAAATTCCCCTCTATACCTTTCTTTTCTTCTTCTTCCCTAACTTCCACATATGACCATTGACTTTCTGAATTTGGCTTATTTTGTTTAATATAATATATCCATTGGTGGGTAACCAGGCTGCTTCCATAACTTGCCTGTTGTGAACTGTTCTACTATAAACATGGGTATGCATGTGCTGCAATAGAATGATGACTTTAATTCTTTTGGATAAATACCAAGAAGTGGTATAGCTGAGTCAGATAGTGGTTGCATTCCTGGTCTTTTGAGGAAACTCCACACTGATTTCCATAGTGATTGCACTAATGTACAGTCCCACTAACAGCGTAAGTGTTCTTTTTCTCCACATCCACTCCAGCATTTATTATTGTTTGTATTTTGTTTTTAATTAGAGAGGGCCTAGGAGTTACTGGGGATTGAACCCAGAGGTGCTTTACCACTGAACTACACCCCCGTCCATTTTAGCTTGAGATAGGATCTCACTAAGTTGCTTAGGGCCTCACTAAGTTGTTGAGCATGGTCCTGACCTTGTGATCCTTCTGCCTCTGCCTCCCAAGTTGCTGGAATTACAGGTGTGTGACATCCTGCCTAGTCTATCACTTGTATTCTTGATGGCTGCCATTCTAACTGGAGAAAAATGAAACCTCAATATAGTTTCAATATGCATTTCCCTATTTGCTAACATTTTTTTCATATATGTGTTGGCCATTTCTATTTTTCTTTTGAGAAGTGTCTATTTAGTTTGTCCATTTATTGATTAGTTTGTTTATTTATTTGGTATTAAGTTTTTTGAGTTCTTTATATATTTTGGATATTAATCCTCTGTCAGAGAGTAGCTTGTGAAGATTTTTCTCTCATTCTGTGGGTTCTCTTGTTTCCTTTTCTCTGTCGAAGGTTTTTAATTTGAGTCCATCTCATTTATTAACCCTTGGAATTATTTCCTGGACTTTAGAGGTCCTATTAAGAAAGTTGCCTGTGCCAACATGTTGAGTGTTGACCTTACATTTCTTTTAGAAGTTGCATAGTTTCTAGTCTAATTCCTAGGCCTTTGACCCATTTCAGTTGACTTTTGTGTAGGGTGAGATATAAGAATATAGCTGAATTCTTCCGCATGAGTAAAACCACTTTCCCCAGCACCATTTGCTAAATAGGCTGCCTTTTCTCCATGATTGTGTGAGTTTATCTCTGTATCTGCTATTCTGTTCCATTGGCGTATTTGTTTTAAATGCCAGTTTCATGCAGTTTTTGTTACTCTGTAGTATAATTCAAAGTTCAGATATTGTGATGCTTCCAGCATTGCTTTTTTGACTCAGAATTGCTTTAGCTATTTTGGATCTTTTATTCTTCCAAATAAATTTTAGGACTGTGTTTTCTAGTTCTATGAAGAATGTCATTGGCATTTTGATGGGGATCACATGAATCTGTTCTAATTGGTTACTGTATGTTTCCTTCTAGCAAATAAGACAACAAACCTGATACACTTGAATATGTTCCACTCCTATAAAGTTGTTACTCACTAGTCTTTGTTTCTTATTTCTTTTTTTTTTTTTTTTTGTAGGCACTCACTGAAAAATGTTTTTATTTTATATATAAATAATGGGCAGATGTTATACCCATAAATTCTATTTTCCGTAACAATTAGGAACTGTTTTTTTAAAAAAAGAAAAACTACACAACAAAATTTAAAAAATACTGGGATTTCTTTGCTTCTAGATCATTGCTAGGCAGCGGGGAGAGGGAGGGAGCTTGATCTAACAGGAATCACAAATTAGAACTGAGTATTCTCTAAAGCAGAAATAATATAGTGCCATTTCAAGTAAAGATTATTCAGCTCTCCTGGAATATATCCACAAATACCTGCCAACAACAGGTAACCCAGGTCAAAATAGCCCAGCATAACTAGGCTTCATCATATTAGGTCATTATGCTCCTTTAAGCTAATAAATCAAAACAAAAAATACTGCAATAAAAATAAGTGATTTTGAGATTGTCGTACAAATTCTTAGCTCCTTGTTGTATACTATAACATAATAAAGGGAACATTTTAGGGCAATGAAAATTTTATTATATCACTGGCCATGAATTTTTGTAATTAGTTATTACATAAATGCTGCCTAGTGTCATTCACCTTCCACTTCAGTGACCATATATAAAAATCAATAATTTAGAATTAAGTTCTAAGTCTCCAAAGGAGATTTTCAAATGTACATATAGAAATGGTTACATAGATTGAGATTTTTAAGAAACATCCTCCATGTCTACATCCTCTTGTAACTGTTGTACCATTTTTTCTTCCAGCTGCTTTCCTTTGCCTGCAAGAGGGGCTCGGATAAGATGGATGTTTTGCTTGACTTCTTTTATATCCTGAACTTTCTGTAGCTCTTTATTTTTCTTCAATCTGTTCATTATAAACTTAGCTTGGCGTTTCTGTTTGATCTCTTCAACTCTCTTCATTGCATCAATAGTTTTATTCCATAGTTCTCGCTGGTATTTGACAGGTTCATTTCTATGTTTTTCAAATTCAAATGAATTATCCACTGTAAGTTCTTTACCAGCTGCTTTCCGGAATGCTTTAGTCCACCTGCCCTTGCGAGGATTGCGCTTCTTTTTAAAGTTCTTATGACATTTGGATTTACAAAATCTGAATACCTTGCAATCGTTGCGGACGAACATCATGCGGTGGCCGGGGTAGATGGGCCCGGAACAGAAATAACACTTCTCGATAGGCATGTTGAACGCGCGTGAAAACCCACCGAACAAACGGCGAGCTGGAGAGGAAGTGACCTGTTTCTTATTTCTTAAAACAAGATGGAATTATTATTTTTAATAGCCAAACCTTTGAAATTTACCAACATTTTTTCTGTGTAAACTGTTATTTATTATATCCCTCCTGTCCCCTCTGGGTACACTTGTCTTTATAATATAGTTTTTCTTTTAGAAAGGGTACTTGGGTGGAATGTAAGCCTGAAATGTCTTTATCCTCATCTTCAAATAACTAGTTATCTGGGAATAGAACTGTAGGCTGTCAGTTATCTCTCCCTCTGGACTTTGAAGATGTTTACTTCATTGTCTCCCAAAATCTATAATTACAGAAGGCAAGTCTAGTGACAATCTAAGTTTCATTGCAGGCAGTTTTGCTGTGGCATCAGGTAGTCATTGAGATTTTCTCTTTATCTTTGATGTTCTGCAGTTTCCCTTTGAGGTAGATTTATTTCATTTAAATGGCTTGAAACTCGAGATGTACTTTCTACCTAAGGACTCTCTTCAACTCAGGAAGGTTCTCGGCCAATTTCCTCTCCAAAATTGCCTCTCCAGTACTGCCTGCAATCAGTCTCAGTTTCTACAAACTGGATTCTCTTAGTCTAACTTCCCTGTACTTTCATTCAGGGTGTGCAACTTTGGCTAAACTCCTTTAAAATTCTAAGACACAGATAACATAAGATTTCTAACAGGTGCCTCCAAGTCTACAAGGCCTGTAGATTTCCCAGAAAAAAAAATGACTTCACAAAACATCCATGGCAAGGTTCATTATAGTGAAAAGACCGGGGAGAAAGAGAAATTCCTAAAATGTCCCTTTCATAGCAATACTGGAAACATAAGAACCATGAAATGTTTAATCTAAAGATACTTCACTCTAGCAACGTCCCCTGAGAGTGGAGCAAGCATCTTTCTGTGGATGACATCACCTAACACTGCTGAGAAGGGAAGCTGAGAATCTTTTGAACTCCAACAGAAACAATTCTTTAACTTTTCATGGAGAGCTTTTTTTTTTCTTTTCTTTTCTTTGTTTAATTGCAAACTTAATGGTTCATGGACATTTATACATATTCATATTTTTCCCCTTATTTCTAGAATTTTTGAAACCAGTTATTTTTCATGAATCATTTTTTTTTTTTTTGAGGACTAGGATGATTGATTAGTATATTTCAGTTTTGTTTTGGATTCTTTTATTTTTTATTTTTAAAAATTTATTTTATCTATATTTTTTCTCTCACTTATCTGTTTCCCTTGATTCTTCTGTCTTTTCTTCTGCTAACAGCTAATCTTTATTGTTATTTCTTTAACTCTCCCTTTAATTTTCTACATCTATCTTCTCACCTCTTCCCTCATATTCATCACATCCTACCTTACTTCTGTTGTCTCCCTGTCCACCATTCAAAATTGTAAATCCTATTGCAAACTTATTGTCTTTATCATGGGCAATAACTGATAATATCATTTCTGTTTATTTTGACAACACTGTAGGTGTCACAGCAGGAACTATTTGGTTTAATGCTGCATATTGCTGGCATTGTTGGTTGTTATTATTTGTCTCTCCCAAAATGGTGAGGTACTAGAAACCTTCTGAGACACTGTAAGTCTACAGGGTAGAAACTCTACTGCCTCAGATCCACACTGTTAAGTGGATAGACACACAAACAACATGAAAAATCAAGGCAACAAATCATCCCAAAGAAACCAAGATTCTCTAATAACAGAATCCATCAACACCAAGATGGAAGAAATGTCAGAAAAGAAGTGTAGAATGTATACAGTTAAACTAATGTACAAAGTAAAGGACAGTATAAGAAATTAAATCAGAGAGAGAATACAGGAAGTGAAAGATCACTTCGATAAAGAGATAGAGATTCTGAAAAAAAAATCAAGCAGAAATCCTTGAAATGAATAAATTAATAAACTAAATTAAAAATCCAATGGAGAGCATCACCAATAGACTAGTCCACTTAGAAGACAAAGTTTCAGGCAATGAAGACAAAATATATGATCTTGAAAATAAAGTTGACCATGGAGAAAAGATGTTAAGAAGCCATGAACTGAACTTCCAAGAAAGATGGGATAATATGAAAAGACCAAATTTAAGATATATTTGGATAGATGAAGGCTAAGAGATACAAACCAAAGGAATGCACAATCTTTTTAATGAAATAATAAAAGAAAATTTCCCAAAGTTAAAGAATGAAATGAAAAATCAGATACAGGAGGCATATAGGACCCTAAATATACAAAATTACAACAATCCACACCAAGGCACATTATTATGAAAATGCTTAACATATAGAATAAGGATAGAGTTTTAAAGGCTGTCAGAAAAAAATGACAGGTAACATTATAGGGAGACCAATCTGGATCTCAGCAGATTTCTCAATCCAGACCCTCAAAGCTAGGAGGTCTTGTAATAGTATATATCAAGCTTGGGGGAAAAAAAATGGATGCCAGCCAAGAATACTATACCCAGAAAAATTAAACTTTAGAATTGACTATGGAATAAAAACCTTCCATGATAAACAACAGTTAAAAGAATAGATAACTAGAAAGCCTGCACTAAAAAACATACTCAATAAATACATTAGAAGAATAGTCAATCAATGGAGAAACTAATTCAAATTAAAAACCAGATATAAACCAAAATGACAGAATAAAAATAATTTTTCAATAATAACATTGAATGTAAAAACTCATCAATCAAAAAACAGACTTGCAGATTGGATTTAAAAACAAGACCCAACAATATGCTGTCTCAAAGAGACTCATCTCAATGGCAAAGACATCCACAGACTGAAGTAAAAGGATAGGAAAAAACATATCATTTACATGAATCTTGTAAACAAGCAGGTGTTTCTATTCTCTTATCAGATAAAGTAGACTTCAAGCCAAAGTTAATCAGAAGGAACAAAGAAGGACATTTCATACTGCTTAAGGGAATTATCCATCAATGACTGAATACACTTTTTTCTTAGCAGCACATGGATCCTTCTCTAAAATAGACTATATCTTGGGCCACAAAGTAACTCTAAGCAAATACAAAAATAGAGATAATACCTTGCATTCTATGAGATCAAAATGGAATCACATTAAAAATCAATGATAATATAAAAATTAGAAGCTATTCTCACATCTGGAGACAAAATGATACACTACTGAATGACCAATGGATAGCAGAAGAAATCAGGAATGAAATTTAAAAAAAAAATACTTGGAGGTAAATGAAAATAGTGACATGACACATTAATATCTCTGGGACACTATGAAGGCAGTTCTAAGAGGAAAATTGAGTTCATTCATTTAAAGGATAAAAAGTCAACAAATAAATAATCTAATATTATATCTCAAAGACCTAGAAAAAGAAGAACAAACCAACACCAAAAGCAGTAGAAGACAGGAAATAATTAAATT
Source organism: Sciurus vulgaris (assembly GCF_902686455.1). Lineage (NCBI taxonomy): Eukaryota > Metazoa > Chordata > Mammalia > Rodentia > Sciuridae > Sciurus > Sciurus vulgaris. Next base: position 87,778,730 of record NC_136462.1, read on the forward strand.
CAGAGGTGAAATAAATAAAATTGAAACAAAAAAACCAAACATCTTTTAATTTTATGTTTCAATTATTGAAAAAGGCCATGTTCAAGACTGTCCAACCAATTGCCATGTATTTATGGATTTTCAAACTTCCCTTCTACTTTCACTTTCTAATTTTATTTTATGATGTTTATCAAATAATTTTAAAATTTTCATATCTATTAACCTTTGTTTTATTCCCTACAAGTTTGTCTATCCAGTATAATATTCCCTTTGCAATTCAGATCATTGATATATAAATCTAATTGGTATAAAATATTTTTTCAAAGTCTTCTGTTTTGAGACTATCATTTAGTATGACTTTATTTTTCTTAATAGTAAGTGGGGATTGGTTTCTTATAGTAGTAAAGTGTTGCTTTCTATCTCTTTATTCAATTCTTTCTGTCTTATCTTTTTATATTTTGTAAGTATTAGGTGAATTGCAAGATACTCTTGTTGCAGTAACCTAGGGAAAAGTCCCTTTTACCTTAAAAAAGTAATATTCTACTTTTCCTCTATTCAAAGTCTTTTTTTTAATTTAAAATAAATTTTATTTCATATAACTTCTTGTTTTAAAATGTTTTGCATACCATAATTTTGCCACCCCAGCTTTCTTTTGCTGACTTTTGTGTGTAACATTCTTATATCTTTTTGCTTTTAGTCTACTTGTGTCCTTCGATTTAGAGTCAACTGCAGATTATATACAGTCCTATTTCTTTAGATTTAATTCTGTTACTCAAGCTTTTTGTTTTGGTGTTTTGGAATAATGCACTTGTAATAAAAAAAAAATTCTAAAACTGAAAAACAAACAAACAACAACAAAAGAAACTCACACTTTTCTGAATTTCAGTACAGTATCCTTAATGCCCTTCCATATTGCCTTCCAAAACCATTAGAAATATTCTGGCTAGCACATCAAAATCTGTGCTCTGATCATTTTCTCATCCAACAATGGAGGTCTTGAATATCAGGGGCAATGGGGACCTATTGAACACCTCTAGAATAATGAAGGATCTATGACACGCCCAGCAACAAGGATAAATTGGTCCTTCAACACTGAGCCAGGTCCAATAGGTCAAACAAGAGCAATTAAAGAAAAACAACCGAAATTCTGTGACAGGTTCAGTTAAGGAACTGAATAGCAAACCCACACCAATTACCTGTGGGTGGTTACAAAAATGAAGTTTCTATCAATTCCTGAAGAACCATATTTAAGAACTAATTGGTAGAAATTGATTTAATTAGAAGAGTCCTTTCATAGGCTAAAGAGTTTCTAATCATAAGTACCAGGGGAAACTGATGACAGATTAAGAAAAGGAAAAAAAGATAAATGAAGGATGGAAGTAATTAATCAGATCAGATGAACATGACAAGTTATTCTTGGAAAGGAAAGATAAATGGAGCTGTGCAAGAGTCATGTCCTACTTTATTGACTGTTGGGTAATTTCAATATTCCAGTTTGTGCTATACACACCACTATACTAGAGGTATCATGGGAAAACAGCAAAAAAGCTTTAGAATCAGCAGAGTTAATAAATACTGTACATGGTTTTTCCTTTCCTCCTGTACAGCAAAACGAAAAGGAGAGATTGCATAAAGGAGAAGGTCCCATTTTGTCACCTCTGGGTATGACAAAGCAGGATGTAACTGGATTTTGCACACAAGAAAATAAGGAAGTGATTCTAAGTCAAACAAATACAGATCTTCAACATGCTTAAAGGGCTCCAAAAGGAAAAAAAAAAAAAAAATTTCCTAAGCAATAGGAGAGAAAGGGCACTTAACTGAGCCTGAAAGGATGAATCCAATATAAACAAACAAACAAACAAAAATGGTTGTGTTAAGGTGAAGTAGAAACACAGCCTTAATCTTGCTTTAAAAAAAAAAAAAATTAGATGAGTGTCTCTGCTGGGGTAAAGAAGGCTTGGGGCTTATAGAGAAAGGAATGTTCTTAAAACAGCCATTAGGGGATGGAATTAACCAGGTAATGAAGGAAGAACAAGAAACGGAGTTGATGTGCAATGACTAAGGAGGAAATATAAGTTTTTGTGGGTCATTTGGGTTTAATTATGAGTCTTTCTTTAGCAGCTTTCTGTGGTTAGGAACAGTAGACAAAAGAAGAAGGCTGAAGGCTGAAGAATATGATTTATAGGACCAGAAAAGTCAAGCAGACTGAAAAGATCACCCTGAAGTCAGTGAACATTCAGTCCTTGGTGAGGAGAGAGTCTAATGCATGTGGCCAGAGGAAATAAACTGTCAAGACTGACAGTTACAACTTCCAGTGGGTTGGCAGGAATAGGTAAGAGGGCAGAATTGATGGTCCTGGAGCAGTAGAAACTAAGCAGAAGGTGGCTAGTGCTGCCAATTATGTTATCCCAAGGGATCTAGAAAACTGAGTCACATTCAAGGCAGCGTCAATATCTAGGCTCTGTTTGCAGGTAGGGAACCCCAGCAGGAATCATTAGGCAGCAAGAACACATAGCCCAGCAGGTAGCATAGTCAGAGGCCAAAGGAGGTGAGAACCTCCAGATTTAAGTAGCAATGCAGGCAACAATACCTGTTGTGCTGAACAGGTTCCTACCCACAGGGAAGAAGCTGATAAGGAATCAACTCCTCTAGGAGAGGTGCATGAATCAGGACTATGCTTGAAATCCAGAAGAGGATAGAGTGCAAATCAGAAAACCAGCCACAGAAATAGGGTACCCACAATGGGGCCTGGGATCAAATGCTCAAGAGGGTAGGCACTCAGGATTCATTCAAGGCATGTTGAGTCACAGACCCTTTCACAATTCTATCATAAATCCTAAGGAGTCAGGCATGGTGGCACACATCTGTAATCCCAGTTGTTTGGGAAGCCAAGGCAGGAGGATCGCAAGTTCAAAGCCAGCCTCGGCAATTTAGTGAGGCCCTAAGAACTCAGCAAGATGCTGTCTCAAAATAAAATACATAAAAGGGGTGGGGATGTTGCTCAGTGGTTATGTGCCCCTAGGTTCAATCCTTGGTACCAAATAAATAAATAAATAAATAACTCCTAAGGAATGAAAGTCTCCTTCTGACTTTAATATATATCCAGACTTTTTTCTTACCAGCTCAAGTCAAGAAGATCTGGTTTCAAGCTATGGAGCTTCAATACCTGTAGCTCAGTGATTCTCAAATAGGCAATTTTTGTCTCCTGCGAAATATTTGACAATGTCTAGAGACATTTTTGATTGTTAAGAATTGGATAAGGGGAGCTACTGACATCTCAGAGAAACCAGATATCCCACTAAACAGCCTACAATGCACAGACCAGCCTACCACAACGAAGAATGATCCAGCCCCAAATGTGAATCATTTGGAGGCTGAAAAATTCTGTGTAGGTAGGAATGGGTCTGCAAGAGACAAGGACCAATAATCAAGAGAAAATAATTGCTATTATTTTATGGATGTTCCTTCATTCACTCACTCATCCTTACAGCAATCACTGAGCTTTTATTATGTACCAGAGGCCATGAGGCTGTATTGGGCACTGAGGAGACAATGATGATTAAGAAATGGTTCTTGCCCTCAAAAAACTCTTAGTTTAAAAGGAAAATTGCAAACTTCATCGACTTCATTAAAGTTCATCAAAAATGCCAGAAGCCAAAACATAAAGATTATTATTGTTTTATTTCATCTTATTCTTTGCAGAATAATTCAAGATATTCCAAAAATCAAATTTGGGTTGAGCTTAAAATCACAGTGGGATGCCCTCAGTAGAATATGTCGAACATTTCCAAGAGCAGTAACTTCAGTGTACTTTGGAAGGAAAAGGCCAAGAGCAAGAGTGTGGGTAGAAGTGACAGACCTCCTAAATAGCCTCTACACTGTGATCACCAACCAGAGAGAGTCACTTTTTAAAAATGAAGCTTAGAAAGGTATTTTGGAAGGAGTGCACAGCCATGTGCAACTCAATTTGAAATGCATCAAGATATAATATGGATTGAGGCTGGGTATAAAATAATATGTGGATGGAAACGTGAAAAGTAAGAATAGTGCAATGTTAATGGTGGAGTCTAGGTAGTGGGTTCACTATAAACATTTCTCAATATTTCTTCATGTTCAAAAAGTCTTATAGTAAAACACTGATCAAAATGCAGACTAACTCCCCACTCCTTGTTTAACAAAGAAAATTACAAAACTAAACCATGTGTATTTAAGTAGACAATAAAAAGGTTTCTAGTAAACCTTAGTTACCTGTTGTTTCAGGAGCACAGTTGCTGTATGGTGTTGAGATATGTGGTCCACAGACCTGAATCATTGCCATCACCTGAGATCTCATCAGACACACTGAATCTCAGAAGCCAAGACATTCTCAATCAAAAGTTGCTATTACCGAGATTTCCAAATGATTCATATGCACATTTAAAAAAAAAAAATTGTGTGTGCTAGAGATTGAACTCAGGGGCACTTAACCACTGAGCCACATCCCCAGCACATTTTTATATTTTATTTAGAGATAGAATCTTGCTGAGTTGCACAAGGCCTCTCTAAGTTACTGAGGTTAGCTTTGAACTTGTTATCCTCCTGCTTCAGCCTCCAGAGCCAATGGGATTACAGGCATGGGTCACCATACCTGGCTGTACATTAAAATTTGAGATTCAGAAAACTTGGAATGGACCCACCTTTTGACCCAGTTATCCCTCTCCATGGTTTATACCCAAAGGACTTAAAATCAGCATACTACAGTAATGCAGCCACATCAATGTTTATAGCAGCTCAAATCACAATAGCACTGGGGTAATAAGGATCAAGGACTGCAGACTCACTTTCTGTTGTTCAGTCATTCATAATTTTTAAAACTATACCTATTGAGTCAGGGGGTGCAGTGACGTAGACCTGTAATCCCAGGAACTAGGACGACTGAAGCAGGAGGATTGCAAGTTCAAAGCCAGCCTCGGCAACTTTAGTGAGGCCCTAAGCAACTTAGTGAGATCCTGTCTCAAAATAAAAAGTAAAAAGGGCTGGGGATGTGGCTCAGTGGTTAAGTCCCCCTAGGTTCAATTTCCGATACCAGAAAAAAAAGCATATGTGTGTGTGTGTGTGTGTGTGTGTGTGTTTATTGAATGTATTGAATGCCTATTATGTTTCTGATACTGTTGTAAATGCTAGTGATAGAGCAAAGATTAAGACACATCTTTCCTTAAGTTCTAGTGAAAGAGAATAATAAACAAGAAAGCAAAATATTCCAAAAACTGTATATGCAATATAGAAAATAAAATAGGTAAGGTATTAAGAAATGAAGTGAAGTAGGGAACTCAACAGATAGTGAGCAGAGTCCTGAATGATTAGGTGACAGGTAAAGAGGAGGTGGGTGATACATTCCTGACAGAGGAAATAGCGAAGGAACAGAACAGAACGTGCAAAACCCCTGAGGCGGGAGCTAGACCAGACATGCCACTTCACATTTCTGAAAGAGATGCCTCATCTGGAGAACAAAGGTTTGGGACCAAATGGTCCCTGAAGTCCTTTTAAATTCTCTGCTTCCAATCCTACTTATGAATATTCATGGGTCTTCTAGGAAGAATATAAAACTTAATATGTGAATTTTTATTTATTTTTTTATTTTTTACTTTTTAAAATGTATTTATCTTTAAGATGGGATCTCACTGCGCTCAAGCAATCCTCCTGCCTTAGCTTCCCTAATAGCTGGGATTATAGGTATGCACCACCATGCTCAGTTCAGAACTACATTTTTAGTGAAGACAAATACATAGCTATTTTTACAATACAGTTATGTGTTTGTCTTCATTTGTTAAAATGACCCCACCACCTGTGGTTCTGATCAGCATTTGAGTTAGCTCATCTTCTGTAGTTCTGTTCTTTTGCTATTTTCTTGCTTTACAAAGACAAGTCAAAATAATTGATAATTATCAATCTACAAGGGCTCAGGAAGCCCTTATTCCTAGGACCCATTCCATCATAGTCCCTCTCATTTTCCATTTATTATCTGATACTTCAAATAGGAATTCTACCTGCCAAGGATGCCAAGATTCTAGGAGCTGAGACTGGCAATCTAGATAATGGGTAGAGAAATACCTAAATCCAGCTCCATCAGGTATCCCTTGAGTTTCCTCTGGAAACTATTTACATGAGAATCAATAGCAAAAGGAAAACAAGGAACCATTTCTCTGGCAAGCTTCTGCTGGAGCTACACAGCGTGGGTCCAAAATCTACATGAGTCTTACCTCACCTTCCATCCTAAACTCACACCTCACCAACATCAGACTGCTCAAGGAAGATGATGGGTATCTTCCCAGCCTCATCTCCAGCCATTCCTCCTGTTACATTGTGATCCAGATACATGAAAAGGGGTCTAGCTGCTCAAACCCACTCCAGCCTTATTCCTCAGCCTTGAGATCCACAGTACTGTTCCCTCAACCTAGAAACTCTTTCCACCCACAAACCTCTTCATCTAGCTAAATTCTGTCCATGCTGGGAATCTCTGTGTCCTCTCCAATACCACCATGTACTTCTACTACTACAGCCTTTACCAACTATATTATCATGGTGTGTTTATTTGTCTGCAGCCTCATCAGAGACTGCTAAGAAACACAAGATGTCAGGCGTATCTCCTTCACCCTTCTTAGCCCAGAATTGTATCTATAGTCTGTGCTACAACATAGGTGCTTATTTATCAAATGGATGAGCACAATTTCCATTTGTCCCTTTATTGATTGGTTTAACCCCATTCAATCATCTTTAGATCTCTGTTCTTCTCAAGAAAACATTCTAATCTTTTTGAACAAGAAAAGTTTTCAGAATTGTGAACTTGTTCCCTTCATATCTTCATGTCCAAATAAGAATTTCTTTTCAAGAGTCCCTAGGAAGAGAACCACAGTATTTTCAAAAGTACAGAAGGGGAATTTTTTTTTTTTTTTTTCATCCAGGAATTCATGACTCCTGTGACAGCTGAAAAAAATATACTTCCTTAGTCATCACTGTCCTCTTAAACCAGTTTGAGGAAACATGTTTTGCTTTTTGTTTTAAACAGGAACAGATTGCTCAGGGTTTAGGAGAGCCAGACACGAATCAGAATGCCCTTCCTCTTTCATTTTATAAGTCCTTGCTCTCTGCTCCACTGGAGATATTTACTGACATAAAGATGAAACCATCTTCTTTCTCTTCTCCCAATGTCCTTGTATGAAAGAAATCGTGAGCACTCTCCTGGCAGCGAACACCAGGAGTTATGCAGGATGGGGTGTCTGAATCTGTTCACCTTCAACATTGGAAATGCTGAACAGAGGTGGCCTGAAGCTAACCTCAGAGAGGAAACTGGGGTTGAAAATGAGTTCTTTAGCTGCTTGGACAAACTCGACAAGCTGTAAGAATGATACTCACCAAATCAAAAGAGAAGCAAGCCGCTAATATCGGCTCCAGAATTCCTTCTGGCATTTTCTAACTGAACTACTCTGGTGTTTGTTTGTTTTTGGAGGTCTATGGAAGAAAACCAAAATTTTCTGAGTTCTTTTTAAATCCCAGGCACTGTGTAAAATCTTTACGTGCATTGTCTTAATCATTCATATAACTATGCAAGTTATCTATTTTTATACTCATTTCACAAAGAAATTAAAGCTCAGAGAAAGCAAGTTATTTAACCATTGAATTAATGAACAGTAGAGATTCAAATCCATGTCTAATGGATTCCAAACGTAGCATATTTTCCTTCTATACCTGGAAATTTGTACCCTGAAATAATCATAGAAATATGTAGCCTTTTGGAGATAGCTTCCAAATTATAAAGCGTTCTACACAGCTTATAGCATCATAGCAATAACTATTCCACAGGAGATGAGTCATTGATCCTAGGCAATTCTAACTATATTGACATGGTAAGATTTTGGGGGGCAGTATTTTGACAATGGTTACTGTTTACCCAAATGGTCCATCTTACCTTAAGAACAAAAGATGATTCTAGAATCCAGCTTTTGTACATGCTATTCCTCAGACTAAAATACCCTTCCTGTAATTCTCTACCTGGTGAACATAAAACTGTTTTCATGTGATTTATCCTTTAAGTCTCAGTTCTGTAAAACCCACACAGTACCCCTAGGTACTTGAAATTTCCCTCCACATTATCTATCTGTATTTTGTAACATCTATCCAGGGATATTGTAATGATTTCTTTATCTTCCCCACTACAATATGAGCTCCTAGAAGGCAGGGAGGGCAGAGAGAATATGATTCATTTTTGTGTTGCTTATCCCAGGGTCTGGCACTGAAAGCCACTCATTAAATGTTTGTTGAATTGATGTAGCAGAGACCACAATTGTGAAAACAACTAGCTATAAAGCAATTGGCTAAGAGTTGCCATTAAAATGGGTTCAAGATGGTATATAGGCATGTAAAAACAATCCACTGGTTCCATTTAGAACAAAAGTGGTTTGGGAAAGTTACACATTGAAATAGTAGATGAGCTAAACTTTCAGAATGAGTAAAACTTTGCAGGTGGAGAGGGAATGAGAAGAAAGGCATATCAGAGATCGAAAAGCCAAAGCAAAGGAAAGGAAGTAGGAAACTATGGCAAGTAGCTGAGAGCAGAACCCAGGGATTTTTTTAAAACTTTTGAGGGAGATGGAGTCAAAGCAACAAGAGTCAAAAGAGTTGAGAATTTTTGTCTACAATATCAATGTCACCTACTTATTTCTCTATACTTTGTGCTTAATATATCATTTATGGTACAGTTACAGTCCAGAGGTCATGAAGCCTGGAGTGTGCTTATGAATAGGCCATTGACTTACACTACTTACTCCTAACATCACTTGCAGGACTTCGGGGAATTGAGGTCGAGTGGCCATAGGCAAAGATTTTCAAGACTGAAAACAAAATTTTAGAAGTTGGTAACAGATCTCCTCCTAACACTAAAAATGAAGAACAACCCATAGTGTTTGCACATTAACATATCCCTGAACTAATTCTATTAGGAGATCCTATAGCTAAGGGCAAGGGGGGAAGTTGGTATTGAAATAATCAGACTTCCCTCCTACAGTCTAAGAAGTCCTAGAGCAGTGGTTCTTAACCTTGCTTTACAATCACTTAGGGAACTTTTGAATTCCCTCGTATGCAAGCCACATTCAAACTAATTGATACAGAATCCCTGGAGATGGACCCAGACATCATGATGTTTCAAAGCTCCTTAGGTGATTTCAGTACACAATCAAATCAGAAAACTGCTGCCCCCAAAACTGGAGAAAGTGGTAGATAGACGCAATGGTGAGAATGTGATTCAGTAGATTCAGGGTAGACCCCCAAATCTTCATTTTAAAAAGGTACTCCAGGTGAGTCTCAGGCAGGTTGACTATGGATAATACTAGAGAGAACCCTGTGTCACAGATTATTCCTGTTAGCTGTGCAGTGAAAGACCACTGAGAAAGTTCATGTGTGTGAAAGCCACTCTCTAATAACTGGATCATTGTTACATAACCACAAATTCTAATCTATTCTTATTCCCAAGGACAATAATGAAAATCCTTCTGAGAAGAGCCATGGATGGCACTATGTGAGAAATTAAAGTACAAAATGTGATATAATTCAAAATTGCAATTTCACAGATTGCTTATTCATTAAATGGCATCATGTCCCCAGCATCATCTATACTCCTGAAGATTTTGCTGAACAACAGCACTTTTGGGCCAAAATGATAATGGTTGTGGGGAAGACCTTATTGATTTAAAAAGAAAATGTACCTGTAGGGTAGAGGCAAATCCTTTTAAATGAATATGTACAAATTGGCTCATAACAGACAAATATGAAATTCAAGGAGTTTCCTTTCTCCTAATCAGAAGTAGGAAACAAATTTTTCTAAGGTTGAATCAAAATGTTTCTTTAATAGTGCTTAAACAATTGATCATAGTGCAGAATATTACAGCCTTTCATAAATCTATAAATTAGAAAAGCATCAGGTTTAAAGGAATTAAAAGGAATGTGGAGCCAGGCAGGATGGTACACTCTTTTACACTCAGCAATTTGGGAGGCTAAGGCAGGAGATGGCAAGTCCAAGGACAGCCTCAGCAACTTAGCAAGGCCCCAAGCAATTTAGCAAGACCCTGTCTTGAAAATATAAAATAAAAAGGGCTGAAGATATAGTCCAGTGGTTAAGTGTCCCTGAGTTCAATCCCTGGTACCAAAAACAATTTTTTAATTAAATTAAAATAAAAACTAAAAAAGGAACATGTATATGTTTGTAATTTTCCATAATTATTGAAGATCTTGTTTTGCTCTATGTTTACCTTTTTTGAAAGGCAGTGATCTTCTGGAATATATTCATGGGCTGGTAAATATTTGGTATTTGATCAACAGAGGTACATTGCAGATACTTATCTTAAGAACTCCAGTCAGGGATCCTTTTACAATGGGATGCCAACTCTTCAGATGTCTTCCCTATGAATAGATAAAGGAGAGTCCAGAGAGGCAAAAAGAAAACTTGTCAGGGGTATACAGCATTGTATAGCAATATGTTTTCCTACATGAGAAGAATCAAAGTATTTATGATTTCGATATTCCCTTTTTTATACTGCAACTGCTCCTAGCAACACCCACACCAGAAGTTGTGGTCTCATCCCTTACCCTGTGCAAAAACAGACACTCCTTCAGAAGACAGCAAATGCATGTCCACAGCATCTCCCCAGTAGAGTGGAGCCTGCTCTTACTGCACTCATCTTCTGCCAAGAACCTTGAGGGCTTTGGGAATAGTTAGATAGAATCTAGTTTGCAGAACCAGGAGAACCCAGTCGGCAATTGGCTTACAAAGTCATTTTATCACTATGCCTTAAAGCAATGTCATTGGAAAAGTCATGTACAAATTAGGTAAGGATTTTACAGTTATTTTTAATGCAATTAATTTGATAGATTCAAGCACTATCTCAGTCCAAGATACTCACTCCTGGCTTCCTATCACTTATTTGCTCTACTCTGTTATGTAGTTAGTGTATTTGTTCGCTCACTGGTCAGTGATTGCAAAGCTTGCTGTAGTGCATAAGTTCCTCTGAGGTAATGGAGAAGGGTGGTTTATATTCTTGAGATCACACCAATCACAGGGAAAAGTATATGGCTATGGAGTGGTGGCAGGGATGTTAGAAACCATTGTTATTGCTTTCAAGAAACTTAATTTTAAATTTGAGACACTCTGGGGAGAAAGAGTTAATAGCCTCCTGCAGAAATACAAGCATTCCCTAGATTTCATGGTTTACTTTCCTTCACAAATGCTTCTGGTTTTTGGTCTTCTAGACAATGCAGGGGAACATTGTCTCAATCAAGCACTGCTAGAATCACGTTCAGTTAGAGGTTTTGCCATGAAGATCCCACCCCATAACCATGGGCAGATGCTATCTGTGAGATGGTCATATTATTATCCATGTTGCTGACCCCCAAACAGTTGCCCACCAGTCTCCTCACTATTTCCTAATCCTTTTATGAGACAAATGAAGATGCTTTTTCAATGAACCTTTTCCATCCACATGACTTCTCTCTATAAATGATTTTCTTAATGATTCACTGATTCCCTCAGGCTCACTTCAGTTTCCAGGTAACCGGTCAGTAATTCTACACTCACATTGCAGAAGGTACTGAAAAAATGATGCAGAGGAAAAAAAAAAAAAAAAAACTTTCATTAGTGCTAAGTTGTCAATGGCTTTTGTAAGTGGTGATAAAACAAGAATACATAAGCAGAGCAGATTATCCTGGAAGTGTTAGGAACAAAAATGGGCCATTGGGGGATTATGTGGAATATTCTCCTTCAGAGTGGTGTTTTTTTTGTTTTTGTGTTTTTCTTTAGTTGGTCTTATTTGGTTATGGGTTTAGAATGGCTCAGACCATGGACAAGAAGGAGAGACTGTATGAGCTTTCAAAGTACTATCTAGTCAAGGTATATCAATCAAGAAAGCATTTAATTGATTTTGAGTATCCATTAGATTTGCTCTGATATTTGAACTTTCCCAAAAAGTGTGAAGTAAAAAACACAGACATTATGTATTCACCATATTTGCAGATCAGGAAACCATGATTTATAGGAATTATGTGTGTTTCACAAGGTCACAGAGCTGGGATATAACAGAAGGCTCTTTATCCCAAGCCATGTTGCCTTTCCTCCTCTGCCCAGGAGTGCACTAGCTGACTCTCTGGGAGTGCACAAGTTTAACCAGTACATAACCAAGCAGGACCGATGGGTATGATCACCAACCAACTTCATATTGTTTCCCACTCTTCTTATAAAAGTTAATCAATGAAGAACTTTTCTTACTGACTTAGGTGAAAACTCAAAAGTCCCATGATTCTTCTGATCACTCTGGTAATGAAAACTCCAATCATCTTTGCAAGCTGCAGAACAGTCTCAAATTCCTAATTAAGAGTATTCAATTACACACAATAATCAAAACTTCAAACCTGACTGGAAATTAAACCTTCTCTTTTCCCACTCTCTGCAATCTCAAAAGACAAAGTTACAACAAATTTAAAGATTTTAATTGGCTCTTACTCATGGTTCTAGAATCAGACAGCCCTCTGAACCTGAGTATGTTCAAAGAATTCCAGTTTGACACAAGGTCCGACAGCATTTATAGACAGAAGATGGAAATGAGGTACAGAGACAACTGGAGTGGTTATTGCTCCGTGTTTATCTGAACATGATTTGAACAGCTGGTCACCTGTGCTTGACTGGAGCTCAGCTCCTAAAATTGACTGAGACTCAGCTACTTGTTACAAATGTATGCTCCTAGATTTGGCTTTCAGTTAGTTTAGGTACTAAGTTAGGTTGCAGTTCATTATGTAAGGATGTATGTACACAAGCAGCCTCGGGTCAAATTTAGTTTAACAGTAGGAAAACCAAAAAGTGGTGGTGAAAAATCCTTCCTTTTACCACCCCTTCTCCATTTTGCTAAACTGGTTCTGATCCTGACTTCCAAGATCAAAGTATATTGAGAAGAGAGTTAGGATGTGTTGGGAAAATGCTCACCTAACTAATAATACCACAGAACAGTCCTGTACTCTTGTAACACTGGCCATAAGGAGCTACTTTGTAGATTCTTAGAAAGAGCTACATCACCAAGGACTTCTCATCTGAGATTCCCTTGATGTGGGGAATCATGTACATGCTTCCGGTTCACCCACCTAGAGCAAGCCATTCTGTCTCATGTCAGTGAGGCAAAAGCTCTTCTACTCTGTGTCCTAATTCCATACCAAATCGAGTGAGTGCTCCCTGCAAGTCCTTTGCACTAAGCTTGACATGAGGTTCAAGGACCTCATCTTTCCCTCTTAAACAGTTAAAATCCCAGTCCAACTATCCACGAAGTTTGAAATTCTTCTTCCAAGCCACTTTCTTAGACTTTCCAGGAAAGAATTATAAGAGCCATGCTATTGGTTTTGGGACAAAACCTTTGAAACCTTACATTTTGATCTGGAACCTCTATAGGAAAGGTATTATTAACTCTATACACCCAAGTGAAAATTTTCAGCTGGGTGTAGTGGTGCATGCCTATAATCTCAAAGACCAGGGAGGCTGAGGCAGAAGGATTGCAAATTCAAAGCCAGCCTCATCAACTTAATGAGGTCCCAAGCAACTTAATGAGATCCTGTCTCAAAATAAAAAACAAAAAGGACTGAAGTGGGGATGTGGCTCAGTTAAGGTAAGTGCCCCTGGGTTTAATACCCAGTACAAAAAAAAAATTCAAATGTTACATTGAATAAGTATAAAACGTGATCGCTGCACTTTAAGTTTGCTTTCTGACTGGGAAAGTAACTGATATAAAACTACATAAGGAAAGAAGCAGCCTTGATCACAAGTGCTGCAGATGCTCTAGAATTGCCATTGGCTAGAATATTTCATTCTATAAGACTCACATTAAAAACAAAGAATTAAAACAAAGGGCATACCAGAGAGAAGAATCACCATGAGAAAGAAGAAGGAAAGAAAGAAAAAAAAAAAAAGAAAAGAGAGAAAGAAGGAAAGAAAGAAAGAAAGAAAGGGTATGACATAAAAATTATCATGATTTATGATATTTTAACCAGCTCTCAAAATTATCTCTTCTATTTCTATCACTGCTGTCTTAGTTCAAGGCACCACCATCGCTCACCTTAATGTAATAACCTATTAGTTGCTTTGCCTAAGTGTAATATTCCTCTTCCCTGCCACTCTCCCCAGTCCATGCTCATCATCTACATATTTCTGCCTATACTCGTTTTCTCTTGTTTCCCTTATGCAGTCATCCCCAAAATTTCTCTACTATATTGCCTCCTTTCAAATGCCATCCTCTCTCCATCAGGTTCTCCTACTCCCATTTCATCTTTGCCTGGTATGTTTGGAGATTAATCTACATTCTGCATCCATTACCATCTTTTCCTAATATATAGCAAAGCCTGGAAAGCTAAAAATCACCCTGCCCAGACTTCCTGACAGTGAGGATTCTGGGTGTGAAATAGGTTCCATCCGTCAGCCACAATCACTCAAAAAGCAGAAGGTGGAAGTGAGGAAGAAGCCGTCTTCCAACTGCTTTCGACGGTTTCTTTCCTGCAAGCAAAGAATATCATGCAGATATGGATATTTCTGTACTCATTCTAGCATAGTTTCCAGTTTCATACGTGTTGAGTTTGCAGAAGCTTTCTAAATCGCAGTTTTATGACCCCTGAGTCCCAACCACAGCAATTACATTTTTTGGAATTAGTAAGTCCTGTGAATCCCTTGATTTCTACCTCCTGAACATGACCAGATAGTAGGTCCCATGACCGAAAGCATTCCGTGACTCATTCCTGGGACACAGGGCTCCAGCCCATTCTTCTAGCCTTCCCAATAACTGCATAGGCAATTTTCCTTCCTGAGGCAGTAACACAGAGGGAAGCATCCCAATCCCACAGGTATTTTCCCCAGATTTAGTTTCATGATGAGGGATCAGAAATTTAAACAAAGGTAGAGAGGGTTTCTCAATTATAATATAAATTGGTGTTACCATGTAATAGAGATTACACTGGAACAGTATTTAATTGGAATTAAAAGGAGAAAACTAAAATTATATCTTAAAAAGATAGTTTGTGCATCTCTAGCAGTTAGAGAAATACAACTTAAAACTATACTGAGATTTCATCTTACTCTAGTCAGAATGGCAAGTATCAAGAATACAAGTAACAATAAATGTTGGCAAGGAGGTGGAGAAAGAGGTGCACTCATACATTGCTGGTGGGAATGAAAACTGGTGCAATCACTGTGGAAAGCAGTATGGAGATTCCTCAGAAAACTTGGAATCAACCCACCAATTGACCCAGTTATCCCACTCCTCAGTTTATACCCAAAGGACTTAAAATCAACATACTATAGTGACACAGCCGCATCAATGTTTATAGCAGCTCAATTTGCAATAGCTAAACTATGGAATCAATCTAGGTGCCCTTCAACAGATGAATGGATAAAGAAAATGTGGTACATATACAAAACAGAATATTATTCAGCCATAAAAAGAAATGGAATTATGGCATTTGCTGATAAATGAATAGAACTGAAGAATATCAATCATGCTAAGTTAAACAAACTAGTCCCAAAAAACCAAAGGCCAAATGTTCTCTCTGATATGTGGATGCTACTCACAAAAAGAGGAGGGAGGGTAGCAAGGAATATAAATACTTTGGATTAGACAACAGGATATGAAGGGAAGGGAGAGGGAATGGGACAAGGAAAGATAGCAGAATGAAATGGACATTACTTTCCTATGCTCATATATGAATACACGAGCAACGTAATTCCACACCATGTACAACCAGAAGAAAGGGAAGTTGTACTCCATATATTTATAATATGTCAAAATATATTCTACTATCATGTATAACTAAAAAGAATAAGTAAAAAAATAAGTTGTGCATTGGTTAAATAATGGTTAAATAATAGTATGAGTAACTTTTTAGTAATACTAAATTAAATATACCTATAGTTTCATATATTATATATTTAAATAAATATGTGTATCTAATGTGTATCTATCTATCTATAAATCTAGATATCGATATAGATATAGTTGTTTCTATTTTACAGTCTAGACAACTGGGCTTTAGCTAGCAAAGGGAAGAAGAACTGAAGTTCAGGCTGATTCTGACAAGAGACATACCTTAATTTAAAACCCCAGAAAAGCTGAAAGTAAAAAGATGGGGGAAAATGTCAACTTTACCTAAAAGAAAATTGGTAAAAATATAACAACATCAGGTTAAGAAGACTTTAAGGCAAGAGGTATAACTGGAGATGGAGTGAATTTTATGACAGGAGAAAGGTCAATTCAAAAGGAAGTGATCATAAGTTTCTATACGTGTAACAGCATAACTTCTAAATGTACAAAACAAAAATCATCAAATTTATAATAACAACTTAAAACTTTAATACCCAATAGAATAGAGAGACAAAACCGATAAGAGACAAAATTGTACTGTTAATGTAATTCAAAGTTTGACATAATACATACAACACAGTTTTGAAATACACAGTCTTTTCAATGCATATGGAACACATACTAAAATAAATTCGATACTGAGTTATAAAGACTCAACAAATTTCAAATTTTTAATTATAAATTCTTTGACCACAATGAAATTAACCTGGATATTAGTAGCGGAAGAATAACTAGACTATCCCCAAATAGTTGTAAATTAACCAACATATTTCTTTATAATTCATAAATCAAAGAAGAAATAACAATGGAAATTAGAAAATATTTTAATTAAATGATGACAAAAATATGACATGTAACTGAGACCCCCCAAAGCATAAGAATGAACACAAAAATAGACAAATGGACAGCATCCAACTAAAAAACTTCTGCATATTGAAGGAAACAGTCAACACAATGATAAGACAATCTATAGAATTATGGAATATTTGCAAATAATACATCTGATATGGGTTTAATATACAAAATGTATAAGGACAACTCCCTTTACAGGACAACTCAATATCAAGACAGTAAATAATCTAATTTTAAAATGGAAAAGAAATCCAAAAAGACATTTTTCAAAGGAAGACACACAAATGGTCAATAGGCATAAGAGAAAATGTTCCACATTACTAATCAGCAGGTAAATGTAAATTAAAACCACCATGAGATTCCTCCTCATACCTGCTAGAATGATTACTATCAAAAAGCTTGGTGATGCATGCCTATAATCTCAGTGGCTCAGGAGGCTGAGGAAGGAGGATCATGAGAGTTCAAAGCTAGCCTCAGCAAAAGCAAAGTGCTAAGCAACTCAGTGAGACCCTGTCTCTAAGTAAAATACAAAGTAGGGCTGGGATATGGCTCAGTGGTTGAGTGCCCCTGCATTCAATCCTCAGTATCCACCCCAAAAAACTCAAAAACAAGTGCTGTGGAGGATGTGGAGAAAAGAGAATCCTTACCCATTATTAGCTGTCATGTAAATTAGAACAGCCACTGTGCATAACAGCATGAAATTTCCTCAGAAAACTAAAAATAGAGCTATCATTATGATCCAGCAATCCCATTTTTAGATATATATCCAAAGGAATGAAATAATTATGCTGAAGAAATAAGTGCACTCACATACACACGGCAGCACTATTCACAATAACCAATGCCAACATATGTGTCTGACAATAGATGAATGGATAAAGAAAATGTGGAACATATTCACAATGGAATACTAGTCAGTCTTAAAAAAGAAGAAAACCTGTCATTGAAACTGCACAGATGAATGAAACTGAAGGACCTTGTGCTTAGTGAAATAAACCAATACAAAAAAACAAATACTATATCATCTCACTTCTATAAAGAATATTTCAAAAATTGAACTTATAGAAGCAGATGGTAGAATGGTGGTTACTAGGAGATGGAGTGAGTTGGGTAATAGGGAGATACTTGTCAAAGAGTACAAAGTTTCAGTTAGACAAGAGAAGTAAGTTCTGGAGATTTGTTCTGCAGCCTAGTGACTATAGTTAATAACAATATTATGTATTCAAAAACCATTGAGAGAAGATTTTACATGTTCTCATCACAAAAAGTGGTAAGTGAAGTGATGGATATGTTACTTGATGTCATCATTTCATAATGTATTCAGTTTACATTACAACTAATACTGTATGAATCTGTGTAGCCCTTAATAGTGGATTAAATCCACTAATACACACAAAAGGATGATAAATACATCCAAATCAAGTAAGGCTTGTTATAAGAATGCCAAATAAAGGAGAAAATTGACATGATTTCAAGAGAAAAACAAACCTGAGCCAATCTCACTTAAAATTTCAGGCTTTAAAAAAAGTGACTAAACAGTGTTGTATGAATAAAAAAGGCATTCTGCTTAAAAATAATAGAAAATGATTAAAACAACTGAAAAAATAGTAGCTTGAAGAAAAGGAGGTTCATAAAATCTAAGGGTAGTCAGTCTGAACTGTTGCAATATTTAATAATACCATTGGGATTCAGATTCTTTCTAACATTCTGCTCTGCTGCTTTTTCAAGTGTCCATGACAGTGCACAACAGTAGGTGTTCAGTAAGCATCTGCTGAATGAATCAATGTGTTGATTTTCACCCTGAAGGTTAGAATCTAGTGGCTCCTAGACTATACTCAAGTCCACGTTCCAGGCACAAAGAGCAAAGCAGAGAGGAATGTGAGGCCTATGGCTGGTCAGAAGCCTGCTCTTTCATCCCCACGTGTAGAACTGACTTATTTGGCCACCTTACTGCAAGGGATCTGGGAGAGAAAGTATTTTCAGCAGAACACTTTATCACCCAGAGAAAATAGGAGTTTGGTTATTAAAGACAGAGAACAGATACTGGATCCCTCTGTATAAAAGACAAAATGACAAGCATTATTAAGTCCACACTATAATCTAAAAAGAGAATCTCTAAGGAGACTGAAGTTTGACAAACGGGAAGGAGAAATATAAAATAATCATTATATAAGAAAAAGTAAGATAACCGCTTGAAAAGTTGAAACACAGTACTCTGAGAAATCAGAGGAGGAAAGGACAACATTTAATTAGAGAGGCCTGAATGGCTTCCTGGAATAAAACTTTAGAGAAATTTTAAGGATGGCTAAGATTTCAGTGATTAACAATGTGCACTTTCTGTATTTTGTAGTGTATTCTGACTGTAAAACTACAAGCAAAGTAATTAGGTGATATAGCTGGTATCTGAGAAACAGAACATGTACACTGTAGAATATCATATATCCATAAGGGTCTACTGAGAGAGAAAGGCAGAAACAAGAAGTAGGTCTGCGTCATAGGGAAACTAAATGCTGAGTAAGAATTCAAACAATCCAGTCAACAAAGAAAAGACAATGAAGGATTTGAGGCAAAGCAACGGCAAGAGAGGACTGGTACTTTTGAAAGCTTATTCTGCACTGTAGGAAGTTTGAAACAGGAAAACAAGTTTCAAGGATGTTAGGATTGTCTAGGGGGGACACTCATGTCCCAGGCATGAAGAAAACAGCAAAAAGTTCCTGGTGAGATAAAGGCTCAAACCAAAGTAATAGGGTGAGCAAGAAAAGGACAGGCTCAATGAGACAGACCCTGGAGAGGAAGAGCCACTTGGACAGGGCTGACGCTGAGGGTTGAGGAAAAGATGATGTAGTAAAAGTGGTGGTGTCAACAGACCAAGGCAAGGGGGGCAGAGGACATCTAGCTGAATCTGTTCAGCTGATAATAATGAGCATCAGTCACAGAGGGATCTGGAGATGGAGCACAGAGATGCAGCGTGCTGTTCACCCACATGGACATGCAGACTTCTCTGAGGGAGCAAACTTAGGAAAAAGAATCCCATGGCAAAGTCATGCAAGGAGCTTAGTGGACGGAAAATTTAAGAGGAGCCAGTGAAGACAAGATCGCAGGAATGTAAGTAGGAAAGGTTAGAAACTTGAATATCAACAAGAAGACTCTGGAGTGTCAAATCCAGAAGCCATCAATTTTTGTAAAGTACTTTGTTTGTTAACTTGCCTTCATGCCTCACTTGATCCTAAATTCCTTAAAAATTAGAAGAGTCTGATTCAATCTTGTGAATGAATGCAGAGCCTGTCACAGAATAGTCAAATAACATGGAGGAAAGGAGAGATGTTGAAAGGGAAAAAAGGAAATTAGGAGGATAGTGAGAAAAACTAAAAGCAGTTGGGTTTTTAGCAGGAGAGGGTATTTGGATAGCATGATAGTAGTAAATGCCAGATTCCAAGTGGCTAAGGTGGTGACTAAGAGAATGAAGACAGTGTAGACAGAACATTTTTTCCCAAGAGTTGACAGTGAAGAGACT
The DNA here is from genome assembly GCF_902686455.1 of Sciurus vulgaris. NCBI lineage: Eukaryota > Metazoa > Chordata > Mammalia > Rodentia > Sciuridae > Sciurus > Sciurus vulgaris. Next base: position 87,798,983 of record NC_136462.1, read on the forward strand.
GTAGTGAGCACAGAATATCCAGGGACAGTTTTGTTTGTTTGTTTTTTGTTTTGTTTTGTTTTTGCTTGTTTTATTGTGTTTCCCGTAATGGGAATACCATGCAAAATATTATCCTGAGTCTTCTCCTTCTAATATTGAAAGCATCCGATCAGCTCTGTCCTTACTTAAAAAAAGTCTTTTTGGCATTTTTCTTGTTGTTTCCCAAACTCATAAGCCCTTGGGAGACATTAAAGGAAGAACTCTAATTTAGGGTTTGACTAACTTAGTCAAAAAACTAACAAAATCAAAGGAAGACATTTCCCTCTAGAGGGATTTCCACAGCGGGTGAGAAAGAGGAAGTAGAGAGAAAGCTATCTGTGGATTGCAAAAGCAGAGAAGGAAGGCTCACCAGGGAACAACACCACAGAAGGAAGGCAGACCAAGGACCGTGTGACCTCTAGGATGCAGAACCCACAGCAGAGCTGCCTCTGTGCCAAGGAGGGTTAAACAGACTTCCCAAGGATGACCCAGGCAGAACCTGGATCAGGAAGACAATTACTGCCCTTCCTTATTCTCAAGCCTTTCTACAGTGTTAAGATCCATTGGGAGGAAAAGGTAAACTCTAACAAGGAGAGACATCAATTATTTTTCACTACATTTGGTAAAATGGGGCTTCAAGTCAGAAATTAAATTGCATCTTTAAAAAGGAAGGGAGAGCAGTCATTTGCTGAATTTGTGATCCAACATTCCCTGGAGCAGGTTTGCAGGCATAGGAGAAGGAGCTCTGGAGACCAAGCATGGAACAAAGCCAGAAGAACCTGCTCACCAGCCATGTTGTAAGCAGTAACCTAGAGGCTGTCCAACTGGATGGCCCTGAAAGAGAAGGTGAGGTAGAAGAGCTAGTAAAGGGAAATCTCATATCACCCTTGTTTTAAAGAAAAATTCAAGGCTGAGTCACTGAAAGAAAAGCAGGGAAGGTTAGAACAGCAACCCTGGGCATTGTTTGAAAAGACAAACCAGTATGTTCAAAGGTGAGCAGCAAAGAACAACGGGTGGCCTACAGAGCTCGCAATCTGTGATAATGGAAATCAGCGTGTGTTTATGCACCAATGCATCGATTTATGTGTGTGTTTACATTCTGCCTGGTTCAGCAAGGACAGGATGCTTACAGGGCACATCTAAAAATGATAAAATAAAAAATAAATGACAAGCATAGAAAATATATAAACATATCAGAGTCAGGGCAATCAAGGCAACACAATTTTATGTGTTTCTTCAGACAACTCTCAGCCACCTGTACAAAGGATCAGCGAACACTAACAGCTGTAGTGTTCTGTGGGAACTGCCAGAACAAAAGGGGAAACATGGAGGTGAAGCCATTAGCTGCTCAGGGCAAGGAGTTTTGTCAGACGAGTGAAAGTGGAGTAGATTGAGAGAATGCAAGGAGGCTGGAGAACACATTAGCTCAAAAAACCTTGCCCCCTTTGAACCCAGAATTCCATTTCTAGGAAACTACCTTGAGAAAAAGATCAGTACTATGGAGAGATTGATGTTCAAGGATGCTCACTATTGTGTTCTCTAAAATTGAAAAACATCCTAAATGTGCAATAATGGGGAAATTGTTAAATAAGCTATAGTACATTTATACAATAGACTACTAAATAGGCATGAGGGCTGGGATTGTGGCTCAGTGGTAGAGTGCTTGCCTAGCATGTGTGAGGCACTGGGTTCAATCCTCAGCACCACATATAAATAAATATATAAATAAATAATAGAGGTATTGTACCCATCTACAACTCAAAAATAAATAAATAGGCATGAAAAATTGTGTTTTCAAAGGATACGTAATGGAAGAATCTCACAATAGAATATTAAGCTAAAAAGGACAAAATGATATACAGTTTGATATAAATTTTCTAAAGCTATGTTATCTTGAATTAGAATATTGGATTGAAATTCACCAAAATGTTAATTGTGTTCATTTCTGAGTGGAGAGATACAGGAAATTTTATTTTCTTTGCTCTACTCTTCCATATTTTCCAAATTACATTCAGTGAATATGTATTGCTTATATAATCAGTTATTTTTAAAAATAAGTGAATAATGCAAGACAGATTCGCAAGTATAAAAAGAGTTTGAACTCCTAGAAAACATAAGCATCCAGGAGAGGAAGGTCTGTCTTCCAGAAATCAAAGATGGAGCAAACAAGATAGTCACAGCCTCACTGGCACTGCCATTGTGAAGTGTGGCCAAAGATGTGGAATCTAAGGATGTTCCTATTGTTGCTTCACTGTCTAAGATAAAGATAGTTTTTAAAAAAAAGTTTTTATATTTAAAAAAATTTTTTATTGTAAACAAATGTGGTACAACTTGTTTCTCTGTTTGTACATGAAGTAGAGGCATACCATTTGTGTAATCATACATTTACATAGGGTAATGGTGTTTGATTCATTCTGTTATTTTTCCTTTCCCTCCAACCCCTCCTGCCCCTCTTTTCCCTCTACAGAGTCCCCCCTTCCTCCATTCTTGCCTCCCTCCTACACCCCCATTATGTATCCTCATCCACTTATCAGCAAGATCATTCGTCCTTTGTTTTTTTTGAGATTGGCTTATCTCACTTAGCGTGATATTCTCCAATTTCATCCATTTGCCTGCAAATGCCATAATTTTATTACTTTTTATGAGTGAGTAATATTTCATGGTATATATATATATATACACACCACAGTTTCTTTATCCATTCATCAATTGAAGGACATCTAGATTGGTTCCACAGTCTGGCTATTGTGAATTGAGCAGCTATGAACATTGATGTGGCTGTATCTCTGTAGTATGCTAATTTTAAGTCCTTTGGGTATAGGCCAAGGAGTGGGATAGCTGGGTCAAGCCGTGGGTCCATTCCAAGCTTTCTGAGGAATCTCCACACTGCTTTCCAGAGTGGCTGCACTAATTTGCAGCCCCACCAGCAATGTATGAGTGTACCTTTTTCCCCACATCCTCGCCAACACCTATTGTTGCTTGTGTTCTTGATAATCGCCATTCTAATTGGGGTGAGATGGAATCTTAGGGTAGTTTTGATTTGCATTTCTCTTATTACTAGAGATGTTGAACATTTTTTCATATATCTGTTGATTGCTTGTAGATCTTCTTCTGTGAAGTGTCTGTTCATTTCCTTAGCCCATTTGTTGATTGGGTTATTTGTATTCTTCGTGTAGAGTTTTTTGAGTTCTTTATATATTCTGGAAATTAGTGCTCTATCTGAAGTATGAGTGGCAAAGATTTTCTCCCACTCTATAGGCTCTCTCTTCACATTGCTGATAGTTTCCTTTGCTGAGAGAAAGCTTTTTAGTTTGAATCTATCCCAGTTGTTGATTCTTACATTTATTTCTTGTATCATGGGAGTCCTGTTAAGGAAGTCTGATCCTAAGCCGACATGTTGAAGATTTGGACCTACTTTTTCTTCTATAAGATGTAGGGTCTCTGGTCTGATTCCAAGGTCCTTGATCCGTTTTGAATTGAGTTTTGTGGAAAGATCTCCCATGTTCTTGGATAGGTAGAATTAATATTGTCAAAATGGCCATACTACCCAATTAAAATCCCAATGATGTACCTCACAGAAATAGAGCAAGCAATCATGAAATTAATCTGGAAGAATAAGAAACCAGAATAGCTAAAGCAATCCTTAGCAAGAAGAGTGAAGCAGGGGGTATCACAATATCACAACTTCAAGTATACTACAAAGCAATAGTAACAAAAAATGGCATGATATTGGCACCAAAATAGACAGGTAGATCAATGATACAGAATAGTGGACACAGACAGAAACCCAAATAAATACAGTTTTCTCATACTACACAAAGGAGCCAAAAACATGCAATGGAGAAAAGGTAGCCTCTTCAACAAATGGTGCTGGGAAAACTGGAAATCCATATGCATCAGAATGAAACTAAACCCCTATCTCTCACCCTGCACAAAACTCAAGATAAAGACAATTGAGACAGGGAAAGCTCACTTTAATGCTACCATAGGTACAACTAAGACATAATAGCTGGATTTTTATGAGGATATTCTTATTTCATTTAGTGATGCCCCTTGTCATTTTAATGTCTTTTAGACAATTCTGGATGTGATTCCAAACTACCAGAAAATTCATATAAACAGATTTCCCCCCCAACAATGTGCCATAACAGTTACTTTTCAAAATAATGGCACTGAAGTACTGTGAGATATTTCAAAACTTAGTGTTATCTCAGAACTCTGATATGTAGAGTAGCTTTGTTTTAAATCTTCTAATTCTATTTAAAAAATTAGTTCATATGTGATATAATGGCCTCAATTATCTAAAATATTGGATTAACCAAAGACACCCTCCCACATTCTCCAACAATGCTAAGTGAAGTAGATTTTACACCAATTCATCATGTCTTAATTATTTTAGTAGCTGGTTATTAGCTGTGAATATGCAACTATGTTATCCTCCCTTGCAGAAATATTACTCACCTAAACCCCTGCAGCTGAAAGAAACAAGAAGAAACCATTCATCCATGCTGACTGGTCTCCCTTCAAATTCATAACTTTCTGACAATGAATGTCAAGCATTCGCTTCATGCTGCCCAGCAATCACAGTGCATTTCCTTAGTCTATTTACCATTTTACAACAATTCCATGTCTTCTCCCTCCTAAAACTTCCAGCACTTCCTCCCCCATCCTCACTCTCAGCTCTTGACCTTGATTGCTACGTCCCTGAGAAAATAGAAACAATCAGAAGAGAATTTCCACAAGTTCCCACCTATGCTGCCTTCTCTCCTGTCACCATGAAAGCACTTCCTCTGTTCCCATCTAAGTCTAAACTTCACACTTGTTCCTTTGATCCAGTTCTTTCAAATATTCAAAAACAGTGCTTCAAGCCGGGGCTGGTGGTGAACACCTATAATCCTAGTGGCTCAGGAGACTGAGGCAGGAGGATCCTAAGTTCAAAGCCAGCCCCACCAACTTAGTGAGGCCCTAAGCAACTTTGCATGACCCTGTCTCAAAATAAAAAGTAAAAAGGGCTGGGGATGTGACTCAGTGATTCAGCGACCCTGAGTTCAATCTCCAGTTCTGGAAAAAAAAAAAAAAATTGCTGCCCCAGAAATTTCTCCCCTTTCCCTCTCCTGCCTCATCATGTTCCCCCTCTGGACTGGATCATCCATCAGCATACAAATGTGATGTTCTTTCTCTTATCTATGTTGCCCTCCAGCTAAAAGTTCATTTTTCCATACTTCAGTACAGAAATTCCTCTAAGGAGTTATCTACACTCATATCTCCCAAACCTTGTTCCTCATTCTCTCTAAAGCCCTCTTTACTCAAATTTTTGCCTCTCTGTACCAACACTGTTCTCCACCAATGGTGTCACATTGCTAAAGCCAATGGTCAGTTCCCTCATTGGACTTCTTAGTAATGTTGAACACCATCGTTCACTCTCTCTTTCTGCAAATACTACATTAACTTATCTTCCAGGACATCATACTCTCTTGATTTTTCTTCTGCTTCCCAGTATTCTTTGCTCGTTTCCCCTATTTCATCAACCTCTTGACATTGGGTGCCCCAGGATTCAGTCCTTGGTCTGCTTCTTTTTTTTTTTCACATATATTCACTCCCTTGGTGATCCAATTTGTTCTCATGGCTTAAAATTTTATATACTGATTACTCCTAAATTTATGTTTCCAGCCCAGACCTCTCACCCAACTCCAGTCCCGGATGTCCAATTGCTACTCGGTATTTCCTCTTAGATATCTAATAGACACCTCTAATTAAACTCTTGATCCTTCCCCCACAAAAGAATAACTTGATTTTCATTTAGTCTTCCTATTTTGCTTAGACCAAAAGGCTTAGAGTCAACCCTGATTCCTCTCTTTGACTTATACATTAGTTCATAGCAAACTCTGTTAGCTCTACCTTCAAAATGCATCCAGAATCTGATGACTTCTCATCTTCTCTACTGCTTCCTCCCTGGCCAGAGTCATCATGATCTCTTTTCTGAATTAATTCCAAAGACTGCTGCCTGAACTTCCATGGTCCCTACAGACTATTCTCACTATTCCCGGGGTGACCTGAGTCTTTAAGATGGTCCACAAGGCCACGCCCAGTCTTCCTCCCCACCAAAGTTATCTCTCCCCTCCCCTTTCCTGTAGCTTTCCCCCGGCCCACCACTGTGCTCCAGTCATACTGACTTTGCTGTGGCTCATCCAACACACCAGAAACACTCCTTCCTCAGGACCTGAAATTCCCCTCTGTTCTCCCTGGTTTTCTCCATGACTCCTGACCTTGCCTCCTTCTGACCTTTGCACAGATGTCACCTGCTCAGTGAGGCCTTTCCTGACCATGCTCTTTAAAATTGCAATTCACCCCTTCCCCAATACCCAAGTCTTTCTCTTCTCAGTACTTATCCCCTTCTGGAATATTATATATTTTCTTTATCTGGTTAAGGAGTTTGTCTGCATTTACTGTTTGCTGTAGCTGTGAGTAACAGAGGTCAAGCTTTATTCTGGTGTCCTTGTTTCTGTCTCCCTTTTGTCTTTGGGTTTCTCTAGGGACATCTAAAATATCATTCTTTCTGTTGTTATTATATGGGGCCCCATTGTAATGGCACTAATGGGGGGGGGCCGTGGAACAGGGAGAAAGCATTCTATAGTCCTAGGATTAGGTCTCAGTCCTTCAGCAAGCCTGTCCCTGGGCTGTGACCTTCTCAAGCCTTCTCTATTTGCTTTGGTTTGTTTTGTTTCCCCCTTAAAAGAGACAGGAAGGCTAGTGGGGAATGGAGTTGAGTATTTCACTTCCCCCAGGTCAATCAGTCTCTAGTAAAGCACTAGTAAGTTAGTCTCTGCTAAATGGCTTCTCTTGAGGTCAGGTCTTGTAAGAACGCTCTGATTGCTAGAAGCTCAGAGGGATTTCTCTCCAATCTTCACTCTGAGAACCTCACAGGGCTCTTGGTAATAAAGCTCATGAAAGTGTGGGAATGTCCCCAAGACTGGCCCCCTCTGGGGTTTTTAACTCTCAAACTTGTCCACATTGAGCCTGTAGTGATTTTGTACTCACAGATGAGGTTTTCCCACCCCATCTATACTAGTTCCCAGGGAGTCATTTTTTGTTGTTTGTTTGTTGGTTTCCCTGGGCTTCTGCTCTGTCAATTGTGATTTAGTGTATCTACCTGTCTGTCTCTCCAAGCTGGGGGGCAAAGTTTACCCCATGACCTCAGTTCTTCGATGGGTTCAGAAAGAGTTATGGCTTTTCAGTTTGTTCAATTCTTTCTCATTGTATGGACGAGAGAGATGGCATTCAAGCTTATCTATGGGACCAAAAATCAGAAGCCCATTTTATAGATTTTATTAATTATTCTTATTTATTGTCCTTTTCAACCACAAAAACATCATTTTTAGAAGGCTCATCTTTTGTTCAAGTAGCTACATGAGGACCTGACACATAATAGGCACTCGTATAATACTGATTTGAAAAGGTCAAATGAAAGAATAAACCATCTTCTCATAGTTTCTAGCAGAAAAATGTTAGTTGGGACCACTGTACACATACTGCCCCTCTGCCTGGAAGGTTCTTCCCTTTCCAACCTCGTCTTTACCTGGCTAACTCCTATGCATTCAAAGTTTTAACTCAAACATCAATTCCTCAAGCAAATTTGTTCTGACCTTTTGGGCTTGAGAATCCTAAGAACTCATAATCCTATTACCTTCTTCTTAATATAATAAAATAATTATATAATCATTTGTTTACTATTTGGATCTATTGTAAGGACATAAGTTCTTCAAAGGACGAAACTGTGTTTCTGAATGAGAAGATGAGGAAGAGTTTGATGTAGTAACTCAAAATCAATTTTCCTAGTTTCAGAGTAGGGTAAAGAAAATAACTCTGCAGTAGTTTAAGAACAACATAATAAAGAATCAAACAATAGGTTAATCTCTGGAGAGATTTCTCTTTAATACCAATATGAATACAGAGATATAATGCTGTAAATATTTTTATACCAGAGAATATCCTAGAAAAAAATACCAAATCCTAGAAGATCAAAGCCCACAGTCCGAAACAGCTCTTCAGAAAATATTATCAGTGAATAAGGTAACGAGTGAAATGATGAAAATATTAGCACCTTCTTCCTGTTCAGCTGTCACCATCTGCCCCACATTGATTGAGATGTGAGGGTGGTAAACATTTGGAATTTTCTTCTCTGCTGATCCACATCAGTCAAACATCGGACCCTAGGATTAAAGAATTAATCCGATAAAGTACAAGGTAAGAATTTGAAAAAGACATAAATTACATAAGCACTCATAGTGGTATCACCATGCATATTGCCAAGGAGAATGTTAGCACAGGACAAGACCTTTAGTGTTTAATGAGGTTAATATCAACGTCTTGGCGTCCTTCCAGTTTGATTCTATGCTCTCTGTCTGTTAAAATTCCCTACCTAGTTATAATTGCTGTTGTCTTCTTCCCTTCCTTTCCTGGGCCATTTTTGAGCACGGAAGAATGGTCTGTAGACCATGTAAATAATAAATAGTCCTCACCACATAGCATTCACACAAGCTCTTAAAACGTGTGTGTGTGTGTGTGTGTGTGTGTGTGTGTGTGCTTCTTTTCATCTGAATTCCTACTAGTTGAAGATTTCACCTAAGTGATTTTTTTTTCCATTTAACAGAGGTTTACTCATTCAGGTAATCTAACACTGTTATTTTAATCTGAGCATTCTTAATGGAAATGTTTGCAAGATGCAATCAATTGTTTTACGTTTTAAAACAAAGTGTTCCAAACTTTAAACTTTGCTTGATGATTGTAGATTATCTTTCAGATTATAAAAGATTATTCTGTATTTTATATTTTGTATTCTGTATTTATCTTTATTATTCTGTATTTTATAGGTGACATAGGGCAGCAGAGACATTATTAAATTAGAAATCAGAAAAACTTCATGAGGTTCCTTATCCTTTTTGACACAGAGTTTCCTCATCTATAAAATGGCAATGTTATCTTCTCTAGATCTCTCCTTGTTTATAACAAATACTAAATTATGTAGCACATGTAAATGTCACCAACTAACATTGAATATGAGTGTAAGAAAGTAAACGCTAAAAAGGAGGGCCCAAGAAATGTTACACAGCTGTGACGTAGGTGTTCTTACGTTTATTATAGATGGGTGAGTCATGATTCCCCAAAGCAGTTAAACTATGTTTAAAGTAATAATAAGAAGATTGAGAGTAAATAAATCCTCCTTTGAAAAAAAAAAGTTTACTTTTAACTATTTGCATTTTTCAATGCCCAATTTGCTATATGGAGTTTATTTTTTTCCTTCTTTAACCAAGGGCGTGAGAATCAATCAGCAAAATTGTGCCGGTGACACTATGCTTCTGCTGTCAGATCTCTTGAAGATCAGACACAGTCATTCCTACTTTCAACAAAACTGATCTAATGAGTGGCCATATTTGGGAATCACTGATCAAAACTGGATGACTGAGGGTTCCCCCCACCACCTCGACATGATTTCACTATTAACAGAATGTTCCACAAAAAGTTCCAGCATTCTTCCCACTCTCCCACCCCAATCCCACCCATCCAGCACTGGCACTGTGGTTTCCCTTCCTTTACCAGGTGTTTACTAAGCTCCTACCACATGCGCAGTGATGGGTGCCAGCTTCGCAACAGTGAATAAAGCACACACGGTCTCTTTCATCACTGAGCTCAAAATTGAGAGGTAGGAGGAGGGGGAGGCAGTGAGGTGAGCAAATAATCACTCAAATTTCTATGTGTTCTAAAGGAAAATGAGAGTGTTTCAGAAGGTATAACTAGTTCGTTAAATATTAGTGGAGAGTTGGAATGACAGAGAGATGACATTTAATTTGAGATTGAATAATGGGTACCTATTAGAGGTGATTCCCTAGGAAGAGTGGGCAGCAGCAAGGAGATTCATTTCTTGCACCTGCTTCTTCTCAAACTGTATTCTTGAGTGCCCTGAACAGTGTGCCTTAAGCAGGATAAGAAAAGAACAGTCAGAATCACAAGGGAGTCCACAGGACTGGATTGTTATTTAAAAATTCCAGACCTGGCTTGCTTTATTTATTTATTGTCTGCTTCCAATCTGGGGTTCTTTTCATCAGAATTTACATACTTTACTCTGAAACAGTGGTTCTCCATCTTGGCTGTACATTGGAATCTACTGGGGAGGTTCAAAAAAAAAAAAAGGAATAATACCAATACCATGGCCCATCCCTAAAAATTCTGATTTAAGTGACCAAGTTATAGTACGGACCAGCAGAATTTCTAAAACTCCCCAGATGATCCTAATATATAAACAACTTTTGAGAACCACTATTTAAAGGAGAAAAAAGAACCTAAGTGGATCAACAAGGAAAATCAATGAAAAGTTAAAGTAATCTGCGTGGTTTGTATGACTCTGTTGGAAAGCAGTGAACACCTGTTAAAATTAAATCTTAAGTCGATAGCATACCAACTATGAAACATGGCCTGCCTGACTCTCTATTTGATCCTCAATCTGCTTTTATGAGGCAGTCCTTTATGCCCAGAACTTTGTACGCTAGGCTGAGGGAAAAGGTGCAAATGCAGGTTAAGAAAATACTTTTTTTTTCTCTCAGAAAATTTGAAGAGGAATTAATACCCACAAAATAATAAAATAAATATTGTTTAAATATTAAATAAGACCATGGAAATTCAAGAGATGAGTGGGGAAAAGACTTCATTTAGGTTGGACTTATCAAAAGAGACGAGGATATAGGACTTAAGTGATATGGGAAGAGATGAAAAATTCAGGCAAAGAAACAGGAATAACCATGGTAGAAAAAGAGAACAGGGAAATGCTATCGTTTAGATCTGGAATGTCCCCCAAAGTCCCACGTGTCAAAGGCCTGGGCCCCAGCCTATGGTGCCATTGGAGATGGTAGACACCTCAAGAGACAGGGACTAGTGGGAGGACTTCTGGCCCCTGGGGGCAGTAGTGAAGGGGATTGAGGGACTCCAGTCTCTTTCTGTTTCTCCTTTTTTGTTTCTTGGCCATGAGATGAGCAGTTCTGTCACATCATGTCACCATGATGTACTACCTCACCACAGGCCCCAAAGCAATGGGACGTTTGATGGTGGACTGAAACCTCCAAAACTATGAGCCAAAATGAACCTTTATTATCTCAGTATTTGTTACAGTAACAGAAAATTGGGTGACACAGGAGACCTGCCCCATCCCTCAGGGTAGGAGCTGAGAGAAAGAAGAGATCAGCAGTTTCTCTAGGACAGCTTGTTTTTCAGAGAACCATTCTTCCCAAGCTTTTCCATTCATACTGAAGAAGACTGATTCCATGTTTCCATTTCTGTCTGTCAGAAAAGTAACTGACCAATGGTTTCCAAATGCCTTGGTACCAAGAGTCGGATTTTATAATCTTTAGTTCTCATAGATTCTCCTGTCCTCCTGGCACAGAAGACAATCTTTCATAATTAATCTCTCAGGTACAAATGTCTCTTGATTACTTGCCAAAAGAGAACTAAAATCATAACTATGCTATATAGGTATGTTTATCTTCACAGTTTTCCATAATATACATTTACCAATGCATTTTACATACATAAGCTCATTTGACCTTTGCAATATTCCATAAAGAAACCTCTGACCTCCATTTTTCAGTGGAAAACCAAGACTCTCAAAAGGTGAGTGATTTGCCCAAGAGCCTCCACTTTTAGTCAAGTCTACCTTAATCCGAAACCTAACTTGTAGGCACTGACTTTTATAGATTATTTAACAGGTAAGAAATTAAGATTCTTGATATTACTTTATTACACCTAAGACTTCAGTGACAGTTGTGTATTAGAACCATGTGTAGCACTCTTTTGAATATACCAGAGTGGACCTCCCACCTTGGAACTATGGAATGAGAATCTCCAGGGTAGGGCCTTGAAACCTGTAGTATTTTTAAAACCCATGGTGATTATGAAATACAGCCTGAACAGAGAACAATGGTTCTACTCAGTGGCAAAGACTGGGAAACATTTGTGTAGCTTAAATGCTACTTCCTGTGCTTATATGCAAGTCTGAAGAAGGCTTCTCACTTTGAAAATATGTGTAGCATTTTTCTACTTAAACTGCTAGAAGCAAACATTAAAAGAAATAGTAATGATAACTAATAAAAGCAAGTTTGGAAAGACACCATACCTTGGAGAAGTTCAGTAAATCCCAAATTTGGGGAACCTGTGAAACGTCATTTCTACTCAGTAATACCCTATAGATTATTGCATTTTTTAATAAAAAGTATGAAAATATATTACCCTAACCCTGTAATTTGTGGTTTGCCAGTGTGCTCCTAGAGCTGAAGCCTGTTGAAGATTAACATACTGGCCAACTTTAGGCTTTTTAGAATACATTTGCTACACCTTAAAATGATTTTCTTTAAGTAAGTACTAATAGAAGTCAAATACTCATCATCATGGAAGAAAAGGGACCAATTTGGGCATCATAAAATAATAATAATCTTGTTAATCTTGATATCAATCATTTGGAATGTTTTCACAATGAGCATGTGGTCAACGGTTGAGATAACCACAGCAAACTGAAAGATCTAGAAAAGGATCTTCAGGATATTTGGGGAAAAAGTGAGATGGGCAAATTTGTACTAATCTACCTTTTTGCAGGTCAACAATTGGCATTCCTGTTATTTAGAGGATCATTCTGAAATGATTCTATCTGAAGCTAAATTTCCTTTCATTTGGGGCAAAGGCTATCAGTCAATGCCTGTGCCTTGAAGCCTTCAGAGAAACTGAAATACTCTTTCATCTTCCAAAGACTGAACCATGAAGTAGAAGGCAAAAAGTAAGTTTCATGATCTTGGTGAATTGTCTATCAATCTTTTGTTCAACGTGGCTTATTTGAAGCTCTGTGCTAACATGCTGTTTCATAAGCAATTGAAAATTACCAACAAATGTACTGGTGTCAAGTTGTTTGATATTTACTAAGTAAAAATGCAAGAGAATATAAATGATAAGTCAACTTCTGGAGATAAGAGTTTACCTATCAATAGATCTTATGTAATAACGTATAACTGCCCAAGTTTTCAACAGTAGACAAGGACACAGCAATTAAAGAACAGTTTTGGAACACATAAATTCAATCCAAGCAATAAAATTAAGGCCATAAATTTATTTGCCTACCAACTCCTGCATGTTCATTTGTTGCTACAAATGGTTTAATATAGACAGGGAGGGCAATCTAACTAACATCCCCATATTCTGTGATTCCCTGGGAAGTGACAATTATCAGTGGCAATTAGCACAGAGAGAAAGTGGAACAAAGCAATTAGCATCACAATTTCTGTTGCTTTATGCAAGTCTGAATCGCAACAGGTTTTTTTAGTGGTTCGTTTTATACAATTAGAACCTTCTGGCATTTGGTGAGAACAAAGCATTGGAATTTATTCTTAGAGCAATCTCATCTATTAGAAACATCACAAAAGCATCAACTAAAAAAGTGAAGTGGATGTGTGTGCTTAGCAGAGGAATACCTAGGATAGTAAAATAAGGGAAATTGCCTCAGTACATAGAGCAGTTTTACTTAAGTAATTTGGAACCATAGACTTACAATCATCTACCAAATATTGTTGGCAATTCTGAAAGCATCATGGGTAGACAGAGGATCTGGGACCTGTGGGTGCTTCAGAACATCACCACATCAAGCTCCAGGCTTCTCAGCAATGCCCTTCACTCTCATTGAGTGGGAACACAGTCACTTGCAAAGGTGAAAAAGAAAAGGTTTGAATGATGCAAAATGTTTTTGCAAGTGAATTCCCCATTTTGCATCTTGGTCTAAGTTTCTAGAATCATGAAACATTCTGAGAGCAACCTGGATGATCAGTTAACGCTCTCTTCATATTACAGGTAAAGACCAAAGTGGCTAGTTGAAGGCCATGGTCCTAGTTAGTTGCTCAACTATTGACTATGTCAGCAGTGCTCCACCTTATTAGAGAAAAAAATTTCCCTCTCACATTCTACCCATTAGAAATTCTTTGCGGTTAACAGCTAACTTTTTTTGAAAGTGTTAAACCCATTGGTCATTCCCATATTAATGCTTTCAGTCCTTTAGGCTGCAACATCTAGATCTTTCTGTGAAAGTGTGAAAAGGAGGTTTGTTTAAAACTATGTGGAGGGAGCAGAGAGAGACTATCCCACAGGAATGCGGGAGATTTGCTGAACTCCCCATGGCATCTGAAAATGTCTGTTCCCAGGTTCAAACTTACTATTTCTATGAGCTGAAGCAGGTTACTTGAGGTCTCTGAGCCTCAGGTTCCCTATCTACAGAACCAGAATAACAGCGGTTACTTCCAGGGTTGCTGTAAAATTAAATGTCAGATTATTAAGTAAATTATGAAAATCACCAAGCAAAATATCTGACATTTGGTAGTGCTCAGTTTTTTGTGCTCATTTCTCTTTCATTCCCTTTGCTTTCATCACTTCCCTGCCAGAAACTTATACTAAAAGCAAAGTGATTTTTAAACCACTGGGTCTAAATTTCCTCATTCAGAAAATGAAGACAGGATAACCTACTTCAAAGGGTCATTGTGAAGATCAAAGGTGACAGTGTCTGTGAAAGTGCTTTGTAAAGTGTGGCTGTTGTACACATAGCACATACTCATAGTGCTGTTATTAACTACATCCCCATATTCCAGATCAACATTTTGTTTTCTCATCTGCTTGAAATACTCTCATCTTTTTAAGTACCTGACAACTTACCTTCAAGTCCTATCTTGTATCCTTTTCCAGTAAAATTAACAGCTCTATTGCCACATTATCAAGCCATTCTTTCTGCTCACTTCAGGGTGATCTCTCCCTCCACCTAACACCCTTACAGTACATGTATACGACCTCCTTTGTCACTTACATCATTTTTAAAATTTATATATTTGGTTTCTTCTACTAAATCATTATACTCAGCAAGGATAAAGAATATGCATTTGGTTGGTTTTTAAAGCAAATTTCACAAGTGATCAGAGCAGGCTTACAATACCTAGCTGCTGAATAATCAATTGAGTTTAATATTAACTTTGACCAGTCTTTTGTTTATTACTCTGCATATGTTAGAAAATACTAGAATACTAAGTCAGGCATGGTGACAGCTACATGGGAGGTTGAGGCATAAGGACCATTTAAGCCCAAGGAGTTCCAGGCCAGTTGGGCAATATAGCAAGGCCCCATCTCAATAAAGCAAAGCACAGAAAATTTAGTAGTATAAAACCATCTTATAATGCAGGTCAGGAATTTGGACAGGGCACTTAGGTGATAGCTTGTCTCTTCTCCAAGACATTTGATACTAAAAGAATTGAGAGCTGGAGGCCGGAATTACCTGAAGGCTCATTCACTGACAGTTAATGCCAGCAGGCAGCTCATAACTTAATAGAAGCTGAAACCCGTGTGGGTGGCCTCTCCATGTGACTGGGGCTTCTTTACATATTGTGGCTGCATTTCCAAAGAAAGCCAGGCAGAAGCTGCATCCTCTCTGGGACCTGGACTGCAGTCATACAGCCTCACTTCTGTTCTCTACTGATTGGAGCCCACCAAGGACAGGGGAAATAAATTCCATTTCTTGATGCAAAGTAGCCTGGTTCTGAAAAAGCATGTAGGAATAGATATAATGCAATGGCCATTTTTGGAAGATAGAATCTGCTGCAGATTTATTGTTCTAATGCAATAACATCAATTTTTTCTGGATTTTAAATGTAAGGAGTTCTCTTATTCTTAGGTTTCTAAATACATTACCAGAAACCTAGAGGTCATTTGTTTTACAAATTAAGAAAGGGAGGCATGAAAAAGACATAGACATAGTGAGCATGAGTCCAAGCACTCCTCTCTAGTGGGTGTCCAGGGTAACAGTAAGAGTTGTATCTCCATGACAGACAAATCACCAATTACTATTTAAATCATAGGTAAATAGTCAGCATTTGGTTGGTGCTTCTTTTTCTCCCTCAGACGTTATCCTTGTTGACAGTACAAAATTACATCCCTGACTGATTTTCCTGTCTGAGAACTGACCCTTTCCTGGCTCGGATAACTTATTCAGCACATAGTCATGCACAATAGTTTACTGATGATTGCATTACTCTGAGTTCTCGGAGAAACAGAACCAATAGTATATATGTCTACACCTGTAGAGAAAGAAAGAACTTTGCTATAAGCAATTGGTTCCTGTAATTACAGAAGCTGAGAAGTCTAAGATCTGGAGTCAGTCAGATGGAAACCCAGAGCCAATGATAGAGTTTCTGTCTGAGTGCTAAGGCCTGAGAATCAAGAAAGCCAATACTTTAAGGCCCAGTTCAATACTTCTGAGCCCATAGGCAGGAGAAGATCAAGGTCTGAACAGGCTGAGAGAGTTCTCACTTGCTCAGCCTTTTATTTCATTCAGGGTTTTAACAGATTGGATGAGTCCTATCCACATTGGGGAGGGCAATTTGCTTTCCTTAGTCTCCTGATTCTAATGCTAATCTCATCCAGAAACACCCTCACAGACAAACGTTGAAAGGATGTTTAACCAAATATCATTTCTGGCAGCAACATCAATGTACGTAGTTTTCCAATGTATGCTATAGAGTACAAATTCAAAGGAACACTAACAGAAAAGTATCAGTGTCTCAATTCATTCAGGCTACTATAACAAAAATAACATAGGCCGAGTAATTTATAAACTCATAAATTTATTTTTCACAATCCTGGAAATGGGAAGTCCATCAAAGCACCAGAACATTCCATGTCTGGTGAGGGCCTGTTCCTCCTAAATGGCACCTCTTCTCCCATGGTGGAAGGAATATGAGAAAAGACAGCTCTTTTCAACATCTTTTAGAAGGGCACTAATCCCACTATCATTCTCAAAAGGTCCCACTTCCCAATGCTAGTGATCGTCGGTTCCAACATTTGAATTTTGAGAGAACACCTGTAAAAAAAATGTTTGAAAAACATTAGGTTAAATGTAACACAAACCCAAAATGAAGGATGATCTATTAAAAAGAAAGGAGAAGGGTGACTATATTCTTCAAAAATGTCAGTGCCATATAAGACAAAGAAAGGCAGTATGCCCACCAGATCGCCTGTCAAGCAAGAACCTGCGGCAAGGAATGTAGTTGGCCAACAGCCTCTGCCACAGCTTTAAATTGGCCACAGCCTTTGTACAGAGATAATATTCCCCAGGATTTGCTCCCAACCAATGACTGAACAACAAAAGGAAAATGCAGCTGGGCAGCTCCTGGCCAATGTAGGACCTCGCTAATGGGAAATCTGCTTTTAGGCTCCCAAGGGACCTGGCTGAGACAATTAATTCTGTGACTGCTCTACAGACTCATTCTGCCCATTTAATCTTCCTTCCTTCTTTGTCTCCCTTCATTCGTGTCAGACCTGCATAACAGTCAGAGGAGCTCTCAGAGCTTGTACTCTCTTTCCCCTTTGTTTTCCCCTAATAAATTTTTGTGCTTTTAATCTGGCTTGAAATCTGCATCAGAGGACCCAGATGAACATCGCTATGGCAATATTTCAGATTAAAGCAGGCCATGGAATCATAAAAATTTGACTGACTCTGTACTGGAAGGGAGGAAAAGCTGTAAAGACCATCACTGAGTTAATTGGTGAAATACAAATGTTAAATGCCAAAGAAGTGCATCAATGTTTCTTTGACAAAAGTTGATAAAAGTTATCTAAGAGATCCCTATTCTTAGGAAACAGACTGAAGTACTCCAGAAGAAAGTGTCATTTTTTTGTTTTGTTTTGTATTTTGTAATGGAGATTGAACCTATGGGTGCTTTACCACTGAGCTACACCTCCAGTCCTATTTATTGATTTATTTTTTTGTTATTTTTTATTAATTTTGGGTCCTAAATTGCTTAGGACCTCCCTGAATTGCTGAGGGTGACCTCAAAATTGCAATCCTCCTGCCTCAGCCTTCCCAGTAACTGGGATTACAAGTGAGCACAGTTACGCCCAGTTTTCAAGTGCCGTGTTATATGCAACTCAATGGCAAATAGTTTCAAAAAAATATTGTCTAGATAGAGCAAATGGAATAAAACGTTAACAGCAGTGAACATGGCTAAAGGGTACATAGATGTTGGTGCTATTCTATGTGTTGGAAATTATTTCCAACTGAAAAGTTAAAAGAAATAAAGGAACATAGGGTTTAGAGAAAGAAGATTACTATCTAACCCTAACCCTAACCCTAACCCTAACCCACTGGGATAAGTAAGTGAAATAAATTTCCTTACTATAGGACTTCTTGGAGCATTTCTATGGGTGATTACCAAAATGTTTTTGGCTCCTAAAAACTTTTTTGAGTGGGAAATTCTGAGTCAGAGCTCCCTAAAACTCATTGGATTACAGGTCACTAGACAAACCAAGGTACAAGGCCCAGAATTCTAATTCCACCCTGCAACAATCCCAGGTCTCCTGTCTTCTGAAAGAAAGTAGCTTTATTTGTAACCATCTCTATTACTATATTTCCCTCCCATTTGTGGTACTAATGTGAAAAACTGACAAAAATGTGTGATAACAGCCTCTTTTCAACCATTTAACAACAGATGAGATATTATTTCAGATGGTTGGGAACAGAGCTCCCTAACTCTGAAAGACAACAAACAAACAACAACAACAACAACAACAAAACACTGGAAAAACCTACATTCTTCAGGCGCTCTGTGAAACCAAACTTTCTCCCTTCTTTCTGGCCAAATTACTCCATCCTCAAGAGCTACTGTCCTATATTTTACAGGAAGAATTTTATTTAAAATATTCTGCTGCTTGAACGTCACAAATCCTTACAATATACAAAAACAAAAACAAAAATCCCCTGTTATTGGTAAATTTTAAATTCATCTTACCTAGAAAAACATCAGGATGGGTAAAAATGAGGATGAAAATAATAAATACCCCTTCTCATGAGTTTTTTAAAATTCCATTTGATTATTGAAGCAAAAATTATAATATCGTCTAATACAGTGTGCAATGCATGAGGAGGAAATACTTAAAACAATTGTATTTTTTTAAATGGGAAGGTAAAGATCGTGAATCAAAGTAGATTCAGTAGAAGTGCTAAAATGGTGTACAGGTGGACTGTGATGAGTTACATACATGTAACATACATATGTGTAACATTAAGCAAACATTAAGAACATTATACTATGCAATGTACTCAATAAGACTATAAGTAAATCACATTGGAATGCTGAAAATTGTTCAAGTAATGTACAAGAAGGTAAGAAAAGAGACACAGAAGACTAAGAAACAATAATAGTAATAAATAGAAACCACCCAAATGTCCTTCAGTGAGTGAATAGTTAAACACGATGCATCCATAACATGGAAGATTACTCAACAGTAAAAAGGAACAAACTGTTGATAAACACGATGACTTGGATGGATCTCAAAGGGTTTACACTGAGTGAGAAAAGGCAGTCTCAAACCGTTACATTCTATTGCTTCCATATCTACAATATTCTTAAAATGACAAAATTTTACGCATGGAGAAGAAATTAGTGGTTGCCATGGGACAGTGGTGGGTAGACAGAGAAAGAGCTGTAAAAGGGTAGGTAGCGTAAGGGGTCTTGTAATTGGTTTTGAATTTTGTATCTTATGCATGCTGACCATGATGGTGGTCACATCATCCTGTACATATGATAAAATCACATATGACTAAATACACACACACACACACACACACCCATAAATACATGTAAAACTGAGAAAATCTGAATAAGGACTACAGACTGTATCAATGTCAATTTCCTGGCTGTCTGATATTGAACTATGGTTATACAAGATGGAGAAATTAAGTGAAAGGTGCAGGGAGTCTCTATGATTTCTTCTGACTGCATGTGAATTTACAGTTGTCTAAAAATAACACACACACACACACACACACACACACACACACACACGTTAACCTTGCCTAATAAGTTAACATTTATCTCTCCAAAGGAATAGATGTTACCAAATGGAGATAATGTCTTTATACAGAAGAGCAGTTCTAGTAGCTGGCTGCCTTTCAGAATCTATGATAGACCCAGAAAAAAGATATTTTTGTGCAGGCAAGTCTCTTAGTAATGTTCAAATCTCACGACATCGGCAGCTGCCTGCTCCACCTACACTATCTCCCATCAGTGGATTGAAAATAAAAGTTAGTTCTTATTCATAGAGAGCTGTGCTTAGCTTTGTCCAAGTAGGTAACTGACTATTTGTAATTTTCCTATGTTGCAGAATTAAACTTAAACAGAAAACTTTTTATTCTCATTTTCTTTGTTTGAAGATGAAAGAAAAGGTTTTTGCTTGAAATGTATGCCCAGAGTCCAAAACATGAAAAATAAAAAAGCTCAAGTGAAATGGGTGTGTAAAAGCTTCCTCCCTTCCGTTCCTCCCTGACACTATGCAGGAGTAAAAGCCTTTTTCTCTGTTGACAATCAATCAACAAATATTTACAACCTTTTCAACAAGCTATTTCAACCATTACTAAATCATTAGGACCTCAAACTCTCTGGCTCTTCAAAGGCATTAGGGATTTAGCTGCAAAAAGATGAAACCACACACAGTTAATAGAATTCCCACTCTGTGCCCATACTTCAACCACAGGACAGCTTTTAAGAATCAATTTGTGGTTCTGGACCAACAGTTTGGACTAGGAATGAGAACCCAGAACACAAGCAACTGGAAAAGGAGCTCGGCAATTAGAAAAGTCTAGTTATTGTTAGGATGCTACTCAATTATATTAGACCTCTTTCATAGTAAAAACAGGTATGTTGAACGGTAAGATAAGCGTTCTTCACTATTTGTGCTTCTTAGTGAGATGATTGTAAATGTTGTGCAATTAGTACATTTAGCAATATGCCTTTATAAATAACCTGTGGGCCAATATGACAAATGATCTACTTATAATTCTGATTTTATTAATTTCATTGCACGTGGTTCAGCAAGTTAAAATGGTTGTACATATTTACAAAATTGCATTTATTCTTCCAGGAGGTCTTGAATTCTAACACTGAGTAATTTAAAACCTCACGGACTATGGAGGAGCAAAGGTTTAAAGAGCTTTCTGCACTGTCCCATGTTCTATAAATACGAAACTTCTAAAAACAAAGTCTACTAAGTACAAAACACAACATCAGCAACAAAAAGTCTCATAGGGAGCCAGAGTTAAGGCTACAGGTAGATCTGAGTAACTTCTTTATTTTGGGTGCTGGTATCCTGGATTCCTCCCTTTCCAGCAATTTTAACAGGAGTTCACTCTTCTGCCTCCCTTTTCCCTACCACCTCCCCAAATTTGCTGGTTCTACATTGGAAGAATCTAGTGATGGAAGTGGGAAGAAATAGCTGGAGGAGGAAATCCTGAGAGTGTCATAAAGGGAAAAAAAAAAAAAAAGGACAAAACAAAACAGCACTCAGGGACCTCAACCCTCAAGAGGAGAACAAGATGGGGCTGGCTGACACAGGATGCTCCAGAAGAGAACACCCTGAAAGGGACTTGGGTCTAGAGCTTGTCCTCCTTGCCTTCTGTAGTAGATAAATGGCCACTTCCACTGGAAATCAGCAAGAAAAAAGCCTTCTGCCTTGGAATGTGGAACATTTAGGCATCAGAGAGAAAGAGAGCAGGCAAGACTGGCAGATGGTTCTAGCCTCAGGTGGGGTCAGGAAACACTGCCAGACAGAGAGAAGAGTGTGGGAAAGACAGCAGTTCCGGAGCACCCACCCCTCAAGAATTCCCTTCCCGTGTCTGAGCAGAGGAAAGGACTGGATCAAGACAGAAGTTCCCACAGGTCACGGGCAAGAGGAGCAGAAAAATCAATTTGCTACACTAGGACATCCTGGCTCTATCCCATGACTGAGCTGGCCTGAGGGAAATACCTGTTATGTAAGTAATCACTGAAATGATTCACCAAATCATGCATTGTTATTAACACGCTGCTTCCGTTGTCATAAACCTCCCCCCCCCCCAATTTTTTTTTAGGTAAACTTACTTTTTTAGAGAGTCTAATGATGCAACCCATTTCAGAGAATGTCAAAATGCTAAGACTTCCATATTCTAGCTTCCTCACTTGCCAATCCTGAAAATATCTTTCAGGGACATCAAACCAATTGGGCATAAAATCCCAAGACTTCTACCTCGATGATACTCCTATCTCATGACCCAGGGAGAGAAGCTTTGGTCCATGGTGTCCCTTTTAACTGTCCATGGGAGCAGCCACCACACTCCATGCCACTGTTCACACTTAATTTGCTGTATTAATATAAAGAGAGAGAATTCTAAACTCACAGACTATGGTTTAAGATGTGAGAGGCTGATATCCAATCTGAAACCTCAAATTTCTAGAGTGATTCACACAGACTTCTCAGAAGCTGTCGTTAATTCCATTTCCCCAATCTGAAAAAGCCTAGAAGGGCATAGCCTGGTAATTTCCTATCACAGGTCAGTCTTGAGGAAGCAACATCTGGGGATTTCCAGAGTTCTTTTATAGTTCATGGGTGTGGAGATCATGCTGGGATTTCCAGCAGCAACCTCCGTAGTAGAGTCTTGGGATCATATATGGTGTATGTAAAGGATCACTAATAAACCTTCCAAGTACAGTAAGCAATTTGCAAACAAGTCATATGACTGATTGCTGGTCTCTTCTAAATGCATGAATAAAATTTGAATGACAACTAATGCCAAAGTCATAGACTAAACACCACGCCTTACACTTCTCAGGCTTCCTATTGTGCCCAAGAGATAGGTTATAGACTCTAATCAGTTCCATCCTGATGCCTTTAAATGAACCCAGCTCACCTACGCAGATGCTGGTGGCGCAGGAAACCCCCGCAGGCCATGGGCACTCACCTTTGGAATTTGTCTAGACTATTTCCCTTGGAGAGATTAAGAAATTTGCCCAAGGTCACACAGCTAGTAACTGGCAAAACCGGGATTCAAATCTTAGTTTGCCTAACTGCACAGCCTATGAGAGGATGATGGAATTGTTAACTGGCTCCCAAGAGCTCCCCGTTCATGGGAAAATGATGCTGCCGATTTGGTCTGACGGGTGACCTTGTCCAGGCTAAGAGGCTAATTATAAAACATACAAAGAGTCTCAGGCCCAGGTGGCTCTCTAAAAAAGCTGACATATTATCTGCCAGAACACCTATCCTTTGTTCATATTCCAAATTATACAGGCCACCAGTCACTAAGTAGTATGAAGTCAGTTAACATGTATTTTGCATTTGCTATGTTCACTGTAGCTTAAAAAGTGCTGTACAGGGATTAAAAGAGTAATAGACACATTTTTCCTGTCCTCCAGTCTCTTAAGTCTAAGGGGCTGAAGTTGGGAGCACAGATCACAGAGTGAAGGAAAAGCATAAATGTCTGTTATTCTGCCCAGGGTATAATGAAGACCAGAAGAGAACCAGTCCTGTGAAAAAAGAGGTCCTACCCAGATGATTTATCCTAGGTAGCTAAAGTTCTTTGTCATCGAGTTAGCCCTAAATTCACCTAATAATGACTTATGGATCAATTACTTTACCTAAGTAAAAACTGCCTGGAAAAGGATTTGGCTTGCTATTTCCCAAAGCCCCTCTTTCCTTCTGTTTTTATAACAAAAAAGCAAAATTCTCAGAGATTTTTTTTAATTCCTTTGAGCATTCTTAGCATGTTAAGACTTAGTTCAGATCTTTTTGAGAACAGCATAATTGGTAGGAATGTGATCAAGGGCCCTATTCACTAGGAATGTACACACAATTTACATGGCCAAGTTATATTGGCTTCAGTAGTGTATTCCCAAGTCATGTAGAAGCAGCTTGAAGATTAATGCACACACACACAAAAATCATTCTTCTTTTTCTCCAGATTGTTACAGCAATATAGTGAGACTATTCTCTCTGCTGAGCTTGTGTCAGCACTTCCAAACTAACCCTGTTTTGTCAAGTTTTCAGATCTAGCTGTGAAACTCCCCTGTGGGTCTGAAATTCAGAAGACAGTACTACAAGACCATTTCGATTAGATTTTTTCGCAAGTTTCCCTGTCTGAGAGCTGTCTGCTCATTACAAGATACCTAAGGAAGGCTGCACAATTCTTAAGTTGTTGTGTTTCTGAAATAAAATGGAATTATCTACCTCTTAACCAGATCAGGGCTTAGTATTACTGTTTAGGGATACAGTGTGGGTTGTTTTGATCTTTTGTGGTTATATCAAAAACATCTTTGAGTTGCATTTTAAAAATAGAAGATATGAGACATCAATCTTCATTTTCATGAAATGTGAAGGTGTTACATCTTTCATCTGATCATCTCTTTCATGTGATCCAGTGTCAAGATACCTCTCAAACCTGGTTAAAGAAAATTCTGCACACACATATTCTCACCTTCAAGTGATATGCTTCATTCTAATACTTTATTATATTCAGAGGCAACAGGTACCACGACTTTAAGACGATTACTCTAAGATTGGTTCCAATGTAAAGTACAGAGACAGCATTCCCATTTTTCTTAGTAGTTTCAAGATTGAGTGTGATTTTAAGAGACCGGCAATAAGAGAAACACACAGATGAGAGCATTGCCTTTGATTTCTGCAAACGGCAGAGGAGGGCAGATGGGTGTAGTGGGAAGTGCCCGGTCTCTGAGTCAACAGACCTAGGGTTGAATATCAGTTTTGCCAGTGGTGACCAAGCACGTTGTATTAACCTTGATTTCCTCACCCCCTAACCAGTGAAAATAACCCTCATTTATAAGGGGTTCGAACGGTTAAGATTCATTCATTTATTTACTCAATAAATACTTGAGAGATATTTACTATGTGCCAAGCACGTAGGCATTGGAGCCACAGAGACAGCCCCTGCTGTGTTATAACTCAGTCAGGGAGACAAACTTGAACCACATAGTGACTGAAACAAAAGTAAAAAGGTAGAATTGCAAAATGGTAATGGCTACAAAAGAAAGTGCATGATTTTTTTTTTAATTTTGTCAAGATGTTTTATTTGGTAAATATTAAGTCTGCGTGATTCATCTTTACTTCTTCTAAATATGCCTTTTGCATGGCCTTGTCATTTACAGGAACATTACTGGTAGTCCATACAGAGGACTAACTGTTGACCTAAAGCTTTGTGAGACATCTCTTAATTACTACTGATTTAATGCTTTGCCTAATATTAACAAAACTGATAGCTGTATAATATTTAAAGCTTAAATATAATATACTGCAAATAGAAATCTTTGTTAAACCCATCTTTGTGTCCCTATAGGTTGTTAACATTTTGCATTTTAAATAAAACTTTACTTCCTAACCAGCAAATGATTAATTATAACTTGCTCAAGCTAACTTGTGCATGATATTTTGAGAGCATTATCAACCTCACCCAGGAAACCAAGGGGACTTCCTTAAGTGAGGGATGTTTGAGTTAAATCTAAAAGATGAGAGCTGGGCATGGTAGTGCATGCCTGTAATCCCAGTGATTCAGAAGTCTGAGGCAGGAGGATTTAAATTCGAGGCCAGTCTTCATAACTTAGTGAGACCCTGCATCAAAATAAAAAGTAAAAAGGGCTGGGGATGTAGCTCAGTGGTAAATGTCCCGGGTTCAGTCCCCAAAACCAGAAGAGAAAAAAAAAAAAAAAAAAAAAAAAAAAAAAAGATAAGTACGTGTTAACAAGGCAGAGATGAGGGTGTTTTGCTGGAGCAAGGAGAGTTCTCCAGGCAGAGATCAGCACGTGAGAAGGCCTACAGCAGGAAGAAGTACAGTACCCAAGCAAAGGAGTGGAGAGAAACATGGATCTAAAGGAGGTGAGGGCGAACCAGAACCAGCAGAATCCTATAGATACAGGGATCCATAAGAGCATTCCCATTAACTCTCAAATGTCCTCACCTAGATAATCATATGATCATGTTACTTCTAGGCCATGTTAACCATTTTGACCCTCTCTTGAAAACAATGAAGAATTTTAATCATGGCAACAACATGAGATTATGACTTTAGAAAACCAAGGTATAGAGATAAATCACTATACCTGAGGTCTTCCCCATAACTGCATATTTCATATCAGCCTCCCCAGGAACCATGGCCTGAAAAGAGCAGCATATAATACTTATCTTCCGCAAATAGGCTTCTACTTAAATTTTAAAACACAACTTTATTAGAGTTCTTCAGAGAAACAGAACCAATGTTACATATGTATATAGAGCCAGGATCGGGAGGGAAAGATTGATTTTAAGAAATTGGCTCACATGATTGTGGAGTTGAAGAGGCTGACAAATCCAAAACCTTCAGCCTGCCTGGGGAAATGTTGCTGATCAGCCTGATGGCAGTCTGTGGACAGAATTTCCTCTTCTTTGGAGAAGGTAGGGCTTTTTTTCTATTAAGGTCTTCAACTGATTAGATGAGGGACACCCACATTGTGGAAGGTAATCTGCTTTGGTCAGTGGCTACAGCCTTTAATATTAATCTCATCTAAAAAGAATATCTTCACAGAAATATCGGAGTAACATTCGACCATTGTGCTGGATATCATGGTCCAGCCAAGTTGACCTTACGGTTAGCCATCACCATGGTCTGTTGGTACAGGGGAAGGAGTTATGTTTTTACCCTCCCAAAAGCACACTTCTTAATCCCAAGAACGGAGTATCTGCCCCCATAGATTCTCACAACACCTCTGTTTAGTGACATCAGCTGAGTTGAGATGGTTTCTGAACAGACAAAGCACAGTTTTAGAAGAGGCAAAATTGTCATAATCCCCATCTGCCGTACATTCCAGAGCAGAACAGTGAGCCATTCTGGGGGAAAAAAAAATATGCCTGCATTCAATATTTCCTACCTTGAAAGAATAAAGTGAGAACTGCTTGTATGTCAAGGAAGTTCCCTGAGGGAAACATCAACTTTGGAACTTCAGTTTCAACAAGGAAGGACTAAAACCAAAAAATAAGAGCTGAAACTCCCTGGGGACAGAGGCCCACACCTGTAATCCCAGTTATTGAAGCAGGAGACTCAAAAGTTCCAGGCCAGCTTGGCAATTTAGCAAGATCCTCAGCAACTCAATGAAACCCTGTCTACAGATTAAAAAATTAAAAGGGCTGGGGGTGTGACTCAGTGGTGAGCACCCCTGGGTTCAATTCATAGTGTTTCAGAAAAAAGACAAAGAGCTAAAACTCTTCTTTTTACATTCATTTGAAAAGAGAGGGAAAAAAAGACTTCTTCCACAGGTCACTTCCCTGTGTCCTGTACCTCTGTGAGGAGACAGGAATCTGTCTTAGAGTTTAATTGTGAGAAGGCAGGCTGCAGGGTAGGGTGGCCTTCCCAGAAGCCCACTACATTTGTAATGCCAAGTCTTAATTTCCCCCTGGCATGAACACTTAAGTTTTTGATTCACAAAACTTTCCCTTCTGATCATGAATAAAAAAATAACAACATTAGGGTTGTATGTGCATGTATCCCTTATTCAAGATGAGCATGAGGTGTGGTGGCACACGCCTGTAATCCCAGAAGCTCTGGAGGCTGAAACAGGAGGATTGCGAGTTCAAAGCCAGCCTCAGTAAAAGTCAGGTGCTAAGCAACTCAATGAGACCTTGTCTCTAAATAAAATACAAAAATACAACTGGGAATGTGGCTTAGTGTTCAAGTGCCCCTGAATTCAATCCCTGGTAGCACCCACCAAAAAAAAAAAAAAAAAAAGATGAACATGAGGTAAAAATTAGAAGATCCAGAGGCTGTAAGAAGCTTTCTGAAGACATTCAATCTAATGCCACACCCATTTTATTGTTTTCTTTTTTTCTTTTGTCTTTTTATAACTCAAGGAGGGACAATGCTATCTAGTAAAAGGAAGAGAAAGTTTTCAAGGACAAGAATCATTAGGTGGTTTAGCTGATTTTGAACTTTCCTGTAGCAGAACAAGAGACGATAGGCTGAGATTGAGCAAGAGTAATTTGAGTGGGTTATAGAGAACTACCAGATATTGACAGAACTACAGACCAGAAGGTTGTCCTAGACTGAGGACTCTGCTTTCTGTAAAGGTCGGAGTAATAACAGACTAGAATATGGAGCACCGGTAGCACCAAGACACATGGTGAAATGCTAAACTTCTTCTCAGTGTGGCTCAGAAAGGATTTCTGCCTCCCACACCCCAGGAATTCTTTCTTTCTCTCTATTACTCTTTCCGTTCAAAACACACTTAGGACTTTAGGAAAATACAAGTTGTTTGAATTACCTGCTTGTAAGGGTGTCTCCACCCCACAAGCCAGCACCACTGTGTATTAGTTTTCTATAGTTTATACTGTCACAAAACACAAAGACACACACTCCATAACTACACACACACACACACACACACACACACACACACACACACATGTAGCTTTAAACAACATTCTCTAACTTTTTTTTCTAGGTCTAAAATCATGTAGATATTCTTTTTCCAAACAGATTGATAAATTTTGATAAATTGCTCTTCTGGAGAGCTCTGATACTTCTACCAGGTTAGCCAGATAATTAGAAGTTGAGATACATGAAGTCTGAAGATTCTTCATTATCAAGTGCCAACTTGACTTCAGGAACTAGCTAACTTCAGCATAACCCATTGTGGATAATAAATCTAACTTTTCTAGTGGCAAAAGTGAGCAGAAATAGACTGACTGGATTTAAGTGCATGGAAAGCAGTGGAGGTGTTTTAATTAAAAAATCAACTTTTTAATCACTGTGACCAAAAAGACCTGACAAGAATGATGTAGAGGAGGAAAAGTTTATTTCGGCTCACAGTTTCAGAGGTCTCAGTCCATAGACAGCTGACTCCATACCTCTGGGCCCAAGGTGAGGCAGGACACCATGCTAGAAGGACATAGTGGAGGAAAGCAGCTCAAGACATTGCAACAGCGTGACCTGGTAGCATGGCAGAGAGAATGCTGAGCTCACTGGGAACACAATATAAACCCAAAGGCATGCCCCCAGTGACCCCCCTCCTCCAGCCATTCCCCACCTGCCTACAGTTACCACCCAGTTAATCCACTAATGGATTGGTTCATTGATTAGGTCACTACTCTCACAATCCAACCATTCCACCTCTGAACACTTCTTGCATTGTCTCACATGTGAGCTTTTGGAGGATACCTCACACATAAACCATAATAGGAGTTAACCAAAGGAAAGTAAACTGCTTACAAAATCAGGTTTTTCATCCTACGATTTATCACAGAAAATATGTTTGTTAAAGGACAAAACATTTCATCCATCTCAATCTCCCCACTATCACAGTATTCCTTTCTTTCCTTCTCTTAATTAAGTACCACTAATCACTTTTTATCCCTAATTGGCAGTTCTCCTCTCCATACTCTTCCCATACTGTAGAAGTATCCTGGCTTCTTCAGAAATTTAGATGTTCAACATAATATATTGAATATATCTCACATCTCACTCGAATGATGTGATGTTGTTCTGCCTGAAGTTAGGATAAGATGCTTTCTATATAAATATTCTACGAAAGTCCCCCAATGTGCATAACTTAAACTGAATTTAAGTAATATCTTCAACTCCTGGTACTTTTTTTAATTTTTAAATTAATTTCTGAGCACTTAAGGAGATTTATGACCTTATAGGTAGGAGAAAGAGGAAATGCGTTTCCTAACTTGGAGGATCTGATTTTTATTTTTTACCATGAAGGATCAGGAATCAATGTTAAGTTCAGGGTCCAAAGAAAAGAGATTGTGGTAAACTGAACTGTGCTCCTACAATATTCATATACTGAAGCTCTAATCCCCAGTGTGACAAATTTAGAGACAAGGCCTATCAGAGGTAAGGTCAAGTGAGGTCACAAGAATAGAGCCCTAATGAAATAGAACTGGTGTCCTTATAAGAAGAGAAAAAGGTACCACAAAGATCTCTATCCTTGTGTGCACAAACTAGAGATCATTTGTGCACACAAGACTGGCAGTGGCTACCTACAAGTCAAGAGAAGAGACATCAGATTGAAACTTACTTTAGAAGTACTTTGATTTTGGACTTTGAGCCTCCAGACTAACTAAAGTCTATTGTCTAAGACCACCCAGTGGTGTATTGTTATGGTAATGCTAACAATTTAAGATAAAGACCAGACTCCAGATGGGAAGGAGCAGAAAATGGGCCAGGAAAAGCAGCCCAGTAAGCTTGTATAGCTAAAATTTGAATAGTTGAGATGCCCTGTAGTTTAGAAAACACAAGAGAAGCACCAATGTATATGGAAACATGTCCAGCCATGGTAGTGAGCTCTGAGATCTAAGCCACAGGATCAGCTAGTACATAGTTTAGTGGTGTAGAGCAGAACAGGACTTTACATGCCTCTTTTTCCCAACTTTGTGAACTTCAGTAACTTTTTGTGAGCTTCAGTTATCTTATTTGCAAAATATGGACAGAGGCAATATCTATTTATTGTGAAGAGCTCAACACAATATCTGACTCATACAAAGTACTTACTTAAATGACCCAAAGGAAGAAAAGGTTGGAGCAGATAGGCCAAGATTGCTACTTACAGCCAACATGGTCAGAGGACAGAGACAGAACACAGCAGAAAGCAATGCAGGCTTGGGTGCAAGTGCATGACAGGAGCCAAAGGTAAAACAGCTACCAAAACCCACAACATTATAAAGCAAAACTTTAGGATCCAGTTCAGGAGCTGGCTGTTTGTTCTGTTCTAAGAAGTCTTGTTGAAATGGATAGATGAACAAGCTATCATTCTAGCAGAAAACAGATGCAAAAGAGTAATAATGGGTAAGGGAAGCCAAAGAAGCATGCTAACATTCCTGGGCTAGAAAGAAAAGGAAGCCACCATAAATCCTAAACCCTAAGGACAAAGGAAGGGAGGGATTGTGGACTGCACAGTAGGAAAGAGCCCCAAGATGCAGCAGTGGCCTTTTCTAGAGGAACATGGTCATTAATAACCTGAGGCCTAGCAGGAAGGATAGTGGGGAATAAGTTGATCCACCTCCCTTTCCTACTTCCCTCTGACTTCTTGCCAGTCCTTCCCATTAGTCAAGTCCTTCCCACTAGCAGAAACCAGAGGCTAGTTGATTTGGCTCATAGTTGTCAACCTCATAAGGCCTAGAATGGAGAAAGGTGGGGTATAAATCTACAGGTACATACAGAATATACAGAGCATCTTGCGAAGGATCAGATGAGTATTCTATGTCCCAGAAAAGCTGGGGGTGAGGAGAGGCTGGTTTTGGAATGGAGCCTAGGCCTTCTTCTGGGGCCATCTCCAGTCTAAATGTAGACTGACTCAGCAAGGCAGAAACAAGCTAAGGATCCCTTCATCTCCTCCAGGGCATGAAGGTCTCCCCCCGCCCACCTCCTTTATCCGTATAATCTCCTCTTCTAATTATATTCCCGTGTGTGCATTTCAGAATCTTTAGCACCTGGTTCCTGCCTTTTGGCTGCTCTTTTTCCTGTCAGCTTTCTGGAAGTTTAAATCACTTTCTAGAAATTCTATTCCCATGTGAGCCCCAATGATACTATTCTACTATACCTAGGGATGAGTTTGGCAGTATTTGAGGTTCTGGTGCATATACAAACATAATTCAGAAAAAAATATTAAAATCGTCTGTTTCATTTTTAACCTGCATTCTGAATGCTCTACTTTGTTTTCTGTTAGTCACTGAAGAGTAATGGGACTTTGATCATTTTCATCTTGGAATGTATCGAGAAGATGTTGATTTTGGGATCTAGTCCCCTTGCCTCCACCGACCGGATATGCACTCATAAGTCTTGTTGACATTAATGAATAGTTTTGTGTGCACAGCACAAGGGTAGGAAAGACAACTGAGAAGCCAAGTGGCAATGTCTTTGCTAGAAGCAAGAGCAATAAACTTTGTCCAACAAAGGAACCTGTGAGGAGCAACGCAGGCTGCATTTTTTTCTTATTCTATAGGGAGACTTTACAAGTTCTCTAAATTAATAGAATCTTTCATGCATCACATTGAGAAGAGCCTTTCCCTTTCAAGAAGGAATCTAACAGCACAGCAAACATATGCTTTTTTGGCTGCATTTCAAGCCATATTTATTAACTAAGTGCTAGGGTGGAGCAGGGTTTTCTTGCCAACAGGATTCATAGGACATAGCACTTGAAAGCGCATCAAGGAATGAACCATTTCTATGACAAGCACAATCACTGTTTGTAACTCCAACTTAGCTCGTGCTGTCAGCGCTGACCACATAAACCACAGACTAACTGAAGAACTTCAGGCACCTCAGATGAAACACAGTCTCCCAGTATTATGAGGTGCTGGGGCCAATCCCGAGAGCCACTTGAGTTGAGAGAAAATAGCAGCTGGTCAGATGGAGACCATTTCCGACTTCTCCCCACCATTTTGGGCACAGAGACCTTCCTGGAGCTGAACTCTCTCATATCCTGTTGTTGGAAAAGGAGTATCCTATTCACCAGTGGGCCGACTTCACTCCACACGCCCTTTGCAAAACAACATTTCTGGAAGAAATCCAATGACCTATGAAACCAGCCCAGGGAAAATGCCAGGTAATTGAGACACAGGCAGGTTTTCTTTAGTACTTCTCTGCTCCCTGCCCACATTCCCTCCCAACTCTCCCTATTTCCAAAGTCAGAAACCCTCCTTGTGGAGGCAGCAGCCCCCTCCCCGCCACTCCTGGGTAGTCTGTGAAGATGAAACTGGAATAAAAGGTAGTTAATGGAGTTCATGTAAGGTGACAAAGCTGGCACTTGCTAAACACTTAGCATTACACAGCCACCCCTTAAGAGTGCTCCAAATCCATCAGTCATCATGGAAAAATTAGAAGCTTTACTGGATTCCTGCCTCTCCAAACAGATCTTCTGAACTCCTTAATGGACTCTCTAATTCAGCATTCGAGAACAGAGCCTCAGACCAACAGACTGTCTCTACAACACACTTTCAGGCAACTTGGAACAGGCAGAGAGGAACAAGTCAAAACAATCAGCAATTTCATTAAGGGGATAAGATTAATCTTGAATGATGCCCAAGTCTGACTCACATTGTCAATTATTATATATGATCTCTATGAGCAGGCCGTTTTTCCAACTCACTGAAACATCCACACATTTCAATGGGCTAGGCTTTACCCTGTCCACTGCCCTCTAGCTGTTTTTGTTGTGGATTATGTAATTTAGTGAGTGATGCAATAAGAATGCTTTCTACCTGTGCTTTGTACGTGATGTTGTCCAATGATTAGTGTGAAAAGGCTGAGTGGCTCAGAATCTTGGATTTCAACACCCTCATTTGCTATGACCTTGGGCCTATTACTTCCCTTCCTCTGGCATTCACTATAAAAATGGGGAGGAGCAAATATTCTTGCTTCTTTCATCAGTGGATCTGAAAACCCATTGTAAGTGCTGTGAAAATAGGCACTGGTCCTTGAGACCAATGCCCAGCAAATTCAGCTAAGATTCCTGGAAAGTGGACAGTAGGCATTATTTAAAACACACACACACACACACACACACACACACACACACACACGTACCTTTTTTTAACTTACTTTTGCAATTAGCTATCTGGGAAGCTGTATTTAAAGAAGAACTTAGATTTTTGTCCAGTGATGTGAAGAATGGAAAAAAGAGTCAGAGAGGTCTAGGAGGCTAAAAGTTTACTTTGTTAGATGCAAATAAGCTCACACTCTATCCTAAAATATATTTAGCTATGATCATTTTTTTTAAAACGATGCCATAAACACAGTGAAGGAAATGGATTAATATTTTTATAATCTCGGAGCCTTTCTAAGGGTGTCATAAAATCCAAATGCCACAGAGGAAAATCTAATGAATTTGCCACATTAAAAAAAATAGATACATATAAAGCCAGTTTATCAAAAAAGAACTGGAAGCAACGCTTGCATGTCACATATCAGAAAAAGGCAAATGTCCCTAACATATGATATGCTTTTTAAAATTCAATATAAAAATCATGAATACAAAACAAGCAAAGGATATGAATAGGTAATTTAGAAAAATGATGTAAAAGGCCAACAAACATATGGAAAGACATTCAACCATGTTCATAACTAAATACAAATCAAAATGATGTAGATAAACTGATATTTTTTACCAATTGGCTTGATAAACATTTAAATAATCCTTAATGGAGTAGGGGTGGAGAAATGGGCATTCCATATCCTAACAGAGTGCATGCTGATAAAAAGTTGGCAAACTGGCAAGATATATTAAAATTTACTTATGAGTGGAAGTGATTTTCTTTCCAGGAATTTATTCTGCAGATATGCTCCCCAAAGTGTACAAAGACACAATCCAATGAGTAAAAAAATCAATATATGTACATTATTTTAATTTGCAGTCAGTTACAAATATGGTTGAATGTCTTTCCATATGTTAGTTGGTTTTTTAAATCATTTTTTTCTTTAACATTGTTTGTACATTTTTTGTTGTTTATGTATTTTTCACTTCTGCACTGTTCACAATAACAGAAATCTGGAAACAGTCAAAATGGGCCATACTACCAGCCGTTGAAGAGTTATATTGAACCCACACAACCACATGCAGGATGGCTGAGCATGTCCTTAAGTGAAGAAAAGGAGTTCCAAGGATACTTCTATATAGAAGTGTAGGATACTTCCAAGTGAGAGTAAGGAAAGGATCTATAATAATTAGACAGGAGAGAGAGAGAGAGTTGCTTAAATGGACTCTTCTTTGTCTCACAATCTTACATGGACTTTTTCCATTGTCTCACAATCTGGGCTGTTTTAACACCGACAACAGTAAACAACGTGATTCCCCATGTTCTAAACTGAAGTGTCTTATTATCCAATTCAGAACTTGTGAAAAGGTGAACAAAGTCCTATGAATGACCCTTAGCTCATCCCCTGCCTTCAGACTTGAAGAGGATACTAGATGTTGGTGAGAGTGAAGAAGAAAGAGGAAAGCTGTGGTGCACACCTGCAATCCCAGCTGCTCAGAAGGCTGAGGCAGATGGATTGCAAGTTTGAGACCAGTGTGGGCAACTTAGAAAGAGCCTGTCTTAAAATGAAATTTAAAAAGAAACGTTGGTGATGTGGTAGAGTGGTAGAGGTCTCAGGATTCAATCCCCGCCTTGATCCCACCACCCCACAACAAAAAAGAACAAAAGAAGAGCTTGGGTAAGTGTTGTGGCCTCCTAGCATTAGACCCCCTTGGGCTTACCTCTCCCTGTGAGAGAGTTGAACGGGAAGCCAAGAGAGAAGAAAAGAAAGAGAAAACCTCGGAGAGAAGGAGTGGCTCCTTAGGAAGAAAAAGCATCTCACTCCTAGCCCAAATCCTGGGGTCTGCAAATACTCAAGAGTTTGCTCCACACTGCTCCTGCTATAGCATGGTGAGACATGAGGATGACCTGTGTTCCCTGGAACTCTGTGTACAGAATGAGGTGCAGGCCTCTTACCCAAAAGCCTAAAGGCCAATGGGTGTCTACAATGACCTGTTATGATGAAGCAAAGAGAGAAGGCTGTGTTGGGAACAAGCTGTCTTCAACGGTTCTGTGGGACAAAGATGCTGAACTCTTCCATGGGCCAAGCCATCACCATCCATAAGGCAGCCCTGCTCATGCCATCTGGAAAAACCTCACCCCAGAGTGCTCTCTGCTGGGGCAGGACAATCCCAGCAGGCACTTTCATAGAGTTGGGGAATCACAAAAATATACTCAAGGGAGAGTCATTAAGAGGCTCAGCTGAGAAATCTCCCACAACAGACACTTCAGGAAAAATAGAGCACAGGTCCCTTATTGAGCAGAGGGAATCTCTAAAAAGTCCACAAAACCATCCCATGTAGCATTAGGGATCCACTATCCAGAGGGCATAGATATCATGTTACGTGGTACTCACTGAGCAAGGCCTTGTCCCTTTACTTCTTCTCTTGCCCCTTCACCCAGTCCTGGAAGGACTGGAATTCAGTGGAGAAAAACCAAATACCATGCTCCTCTTTCTTTCTGCAGGTGTCTGAACTAGAGCCAGGTCTAAGCTTGGGAATGGGAAGAAAGTGTACATAAGATGTGAGGAAGAACTTTTGATCTTGACAAACTGACCTTTTAAATACTCGTAAAGAGGTTGTCTTCTTTCTTTCTTTCTTTCTTTCTTTCTTTCTTTCTTTCTTTCTTTCTTTCTTTCTTTCTTTTTCTTTCTTTCTTCTTTTTACATCTAAACTGGTTAGGAAAAGCTTAAGAATCTACACAAGATGCTGTCCAAAGGCTGTGCCAGAAGAACTACAGAGTGCGTTTAAAAAGATTGAATTAGAGAAGGAATAAAGCTACATTTCTGATTTCACTCTCATTTAGTCTAGCCCACTCAATATACCAGTTACATGTGCATTAAACACTCTTAAAAGGATAAGCAAGAAGCTGTTAGATGTGCTCTCTCAAAGCGTGGGGCTAGGCCGTCACACCAGTGGGGGACTTTGCTATATTCACCTGTACTGGCATTTTCTTTTACTATAAACATAAGTTACTAAAAATTTAAGATGTTTTAAATATGGAACTTAAATACAACTTGTAACCAGGTAAATTTATGAAAACTCTTCCCGAAGTATTTATAGTATCTTTTCCAGAATCCTCTCCTTCACCTTTCACACAGTTAACTACCACCTACTTGGCCTAAACACCTAGTATTGAGTGGAGTTCTCTGTCTAGTTGGCCCTACAGGGCACTAGAATCTTCTGGCATCTATCCATGTAAGTGTGCTAAAGAACAAACAGCCCAGAGAGGGAAGATCCATGAGTCAGGGCTGTGACCAGTCATTCCTACCTAACCAGGGGCATCCCCAGTGCCTTGAAAGTTGCTATCAGGATTCCTGATGTATCAGGAAAAGGTTTCCATGTGAACAAGGTCAGGTCTAGAGTGTTTGATATCTGTCACTGGGATGCTCATCCATCCATCCATTGTTGTCCATCAACACATACTAGTACCTGGTATTGGGACTGACTACTACTTACTACATCATGTGGTAGAAAACAACTAACAATGCTAAGGAAAAAAAAGAGAGAAATTGCCTTCAATGGTTATTTTTCTTAAGAATTATTTGTTTGGAGTCAGAAGGGCAGTCATTAAGAATACTAACAATAATAAATGGAGAGGATGTAGCAAAAAAGGAACACTTTTACACTATTGTTGGGATTGTAAATTAATACAACCACTATGGAAATCAGTATGGAGGTTCATCAAAAGACTAGGAATGGAGCCACCATATGACTCATATACCACTCCTCAATATTTATCCTAAAGAATTAAAGTCATCATACTACAGTGATATATGCATACACATGTTTATAGCAGTACAATTCACAATAGCCAAATTATGTAACCAGACTAGGTGTCCAAATCATGGGTGAATGGATAAAAAAATGTGATATAGTTATACAATGGAGTTTTATTCAGCCAAAATAAAAATGAAATTATGTCATGTGCAGGAAAATGGGGGGAACGTGAATACATTGTTACGTGAAATAAGCCAACATCAGAAGGTCAAGGGACATATGCTTTCTCTCAGAGAGGAGAAAGGAAAAGAAAGTTTGGGGGGCATCTCTTGAAAATCAAAGAGAAATCAGAAGAATAGAGGAAAAGGACCAGGGAGAAGAAGAGGGAAGGTAAAGAGGAAATACTGGGGAATGATATACCCCAATTATATTGTTACATTGTTTGTGCATATACTAATATATAGCAACAAATTCCACCATTATGTATAACTATAAAGCACCAATAAAAAATTGGGAAAAAAGAATTATTTGCTTGATTTTTTGTGTGTCAAGACAACAATGTAGATGGTCTCTGTCCTCATGAATACTCACAAGTGCGAAAAGGTAGCTTTTTGTCTTCAGAATAAATGGTCTAGAGCAGGCTGTTCACCTAATGGCACTATCAAAGACATAAAAGAAATTTAGCAAAGGCCATACTCTAAGGCCCTGGCTGGAGGGCCTCATGCCTTTGTGTGATAATAACCAAAAAATATATCCCAAGTCAGTTTGTAAAACTTTGTCTTCCCTTTCCATGGAGGGAATATTTACATACATCATTACATTAGTGTCCCTGGCTCTTTGCAGTTCCAAAATCCATGGATATTTGTCACCGCTTGCAGCAACAACTTGCACGGGTCTTATGGGTGGTGGAGTGGAAACTGAGGCACTTCTATCTTTCTCTTTGGTGCACTGCTTTCTTGCTTGTTTATAGAGGATAGAGGAAATGAGGTTTACTTGCTTTGAGAGGAGAGAGAGAGAGCCCGCTTATCAGAGAGAAAGAGACTTTGCTTAAGAGAGAAACTTTGAGAGAAAGACAAGCTTTGCTTAGAGCTTAGAGGAAGAGACTTGCTACACCTTAAAGTCCTGCATCCTGTGAACTAAGGGTACGTCCACCCAAGGTGCCCTAGTGATGCATCTCAGTTCTCCGTTCCGCTCTGCTTTCCGCCGCTGCCCCTACTCGCTGCTGCCCCGTGTGTCTTCTTCTGCTGTTTTCCTGCTAATGGCTGCTGTGTCTCTGTCTCGCTCCACCTACGCTTATATCACCTCCAGGAGGCGGAGAGCAGGGCCACGCCTCTTACGCAAAGATTAGGCGAGACGCTCCGAGCAGGCAATTAGTGCTCAAGAACACAAGCACATACATTGTATGCATGGACGAGAAAATCACCTGAGTGTGCTTATGTCAATTAACCTCCTCGCTGACCATGTGATCAGGCGCCATCCCGGCGCCACCAACATAACACAGCCCCCAACACATTAGCTTCTTCAAAAGTTATGTAGAGAGCTTCATGCTCCAGGCTCAGGAAATAAACAACCAAGGAACCCTGTCCATGTGCTCCAAGGAACACTGAGGAGACCAGGAGGACAGGAGATACTGTGTGGTTCCCTTGCTCACCCCCTCAGCTGTGAGATGCCCTTTGGGGCCTTCACCTCAGAGGTTACCCAGGCCTTTCTCCATATGAACACTACACTGAGATATCTGCTGGATTGGCATCCAGTCCTATGGGTTCCAGAGCAACAATCTCAAAAATCCAAGATATGAGAACCAGTGATCAGAAGGGTCAGACATGTGCTGCCTGCAAGTGAGCAGTGTAGGGACAGAAAGGCAAAAATTAGGCATCATGTATGGCAGTAGCCCAAATGCAGACCCATGGTCTGGATGACTCAGGTCCCTGAGATCAGTGCAAGGCAGCAGAAGGAAAAAAAGTTGTAAGGGAAGGTGGAGAAAGGAGGAGGTCAAGAACTAGACTGCTAAAAAGCAGAGGCAAAAAGGAAAGAAAGAAAGAAAGAGAGAGAGAGAAAGAGAGAGAGAAAGAAAGAAAGAAAGAGAGAAAGAATGAAAGAAAGAGAGAGAGAGAGAGAGAGAAAGAGAGAGAGAGA
This sequence comes from Sciurus vulgaris, assembly GCF_902686455.1. Lineage (NCBI taxonomy): Eukaryota > Metazoa > Chordata > Mammalia > Rodentia > Sciuridae > Sciurus > Sciurus vulgaris. The sequence goes on from NC_136462.1 coordinate 87,838,276, forward strand.
AAGAAAGAAAGAAAGAAAGAAAGAAAGAAAGAAAGAAAGAAAGAAAGAAAGAAAGAAAGAAAGAAAGAAAGAAAGAAAGAAAGAAAGAAACTTCAAAAGGCAACTTCTACGTTGGCCAGGAAGTTGGCCTCTTTTTCCCATAAGGTCTCATAGTACCTGAGGCACATGACCTCCTGGATCATGCCTTTGAACCCCCATAGGTAGAGAAATGACTAAGATGATAATTGACGTGAATTTTTGGAATGCACATATAAAGACAACTGACAACGTAGATCCTAATGGTAGCTCTCTCTGGCTAGTAAAATATCACCACAAGACTGCCAGGAAAGGAAGTTGCACAAGACTGAAATGTAACAATTAATTAACAATGCAAAAGAACATACTCTGAAAGGTAAGGACAGGAAGCGCTCCATAATCCTATAAATTATTCCTGCTTATTGAGTGCTAAAAGCACAAGTTCCAGACATATATAAATAATATATTCGTATAAATAATTGAAAACACAAGGAAAATTACATAAGCAGGAACCAACTCTAAATTTAGCAAGGCCCCTGGTTTTTAGAACCCCTACACATTATGCTTCTCACTAAGCTCCAGCACAGGAGAAAATCAAGGTGAGAAATATCTGTATCATATAGAACTGACCATAGCATTACCATATCCTTTCTCTGGTTTTCATTTTCCACACCAATAAGTAAATGTGAACAAATGAATTCTAAAATTTCTTCCAGCTCTAACATATTATCTCCTTAAAACTTACTAGAATATTCAGGCTTGATTTTGTGTTTTATTTTGTTTTGTTTTGTTTGAAAGAGAGAGAGATCCCCCATGTAAATGTATCCCAAGCACCTCTGAATCTCAGGTTTGTGACATATGGCTTGACCTATCCCTAAGCAGCACTTCCTCTAGTGACATTGGCAATCGTGATTTGGTGCTTTTTAAACTAAGGAATGACTATCTTCAGCCAAGAGTGTACTATAACTACAACCTTACTTCAAAAATTGGCTATTTGTTTCTCCCTCCTTGGGAAATTAGCTTGTTGTCTGTTTCCTTCAGAGGAAGATTTTACATGGTGCCAAGAGCTCTGGTGTAAATGGGCTTCATTTTCTAAGTTGTGTGAAATGCAGAAGGTCTTCTTTCCCCCAGCAAGGAAATAAACTATCCAGTAGCCACCAGTAGCCCTGGTTAATAAGAAAAGGAAAAGATAGGTGCAGTTGGAGTTTGGAAATAGCTTTCTTCCTCTATGCTTCTGTATAGACTCAGAGATAACAGTTAAATCACCTGCTATTGTTTATCGAATGTGGACCATGTGACAGGCACATATATTATCTCTGGTTTTGTGGCCATTGGGCAAAGTAGATATCATCAGGAAACTGAATCTCAAAGGCTAAGTAAATTTCCTGTGACCACATAAGAGACAGAAATAAGATTTAACCAGGGTCTCATCTGAATCCAAACTCAACAATCGTCTTTGGTGTTCTTACATTGATTCTAAGCTCCTTCTCAAGCAACACACTACAGTGCTTAAGCCTGTGGGTCCCAGAGACAGTATACCAGGATTTTATTCCTTGATCTAAAATTTACTAGCTCTGAAGTCTTGCACAAGTTTTTTAGCTTCCTTGAGCCTTTGTTCCCTCATTTGTTGGTAGTATCAATACTGCATAGGGTGAAATGATGCTATGTTTTAATAATATAATATAATAAAGCAAGTACACACATTTGGTTTATTCCTTGCCAAAAATAAGCACTCAGCACATGGTAGTTACTATTGTCTGACTGACTCCCTGTCTTCCTTTTTCCCTCTCTTCCATTTCTCTTTCTCTGTCTCTCTTTTCTTTCTCTTTTATGGGGCCCTCACACATGCTAGGCAAATACTCTACCTCTGAGTTACACTGCCAGCCCTTGTTTTTATATTGTGATCCTAGAATCAGAATTACTTCAAATTCTGCATTGGAACAAGAATCTTTGTGGGTGGTATCCATCAATAGTAGGTGCCTAATACATGCTTGTTAGTCATCTCTATCATTTGTCTAAGAATGTATTCCTTGTCTGGGCAAAGGTACGTGTGCTTTGTATTTGGGGACCATGTGTACAATAGACCCTTTTGCCCCTTTGCCCTTTTGTGTGTAAATTAGTGTACATGTGTACATTCCAATATATTTGTATATATAGCCATAGTTTATTATTATTCATTCATATCAATGCTCCAGAAATGTTTTATTCCAAAGTTTCTCATGTGATACAAAATAGCATTTCTAACTTCAAAATTGCTTATTATTTAATCCCTAGCACCACAAAAATAAAACAAAAAAATTTTTTGCAATTTCATTTGAACACTTGGTATGAGCACAATACATGTAGTTTGAAAGTCATTAGCATCTGATCTTGGAGAAAAATGTCATACGGAGAAAACAGGTGTGTACATGCATATTTGTGTATGTGTGTGTCTATTTTAGTCAGCTTTGTGTCACTGTTACCCAAAGACCTAACAAGAACAACTTAGAGAAGAAAAAGTTTATATTGTGATTACAACCTTACTTCACAAATTGGCTATTTGTTTCTCCCTCCTTGGGAAATTAGCTTGTTGTCTGTTTCCTTCAGAGGAAGATTTTACATGGTGCCACGAGCTCTGGTATAAATGAGCTTAATTTTCTAAGTTGTGTGAAATGCAGAAGGAGGTTCAGTCCATGGTTGGTCAACACTGACTCTATTGTTCTGGGTTGAGTTGAGGCAGAACATCATGGCAAAAGGTGGGGCAGAGGAAAGCAGCTTAGGACTGGGCACCAGGAAGCAGAGAGTGAGTTCCACTCACCAGGGACAAAATATAAACCCCAGAGGCATACTCCTAGTGACTTACTTCCTCCAGCCACACCCTACCTGCCTCCAGTTACCACCCACTTAATTCATATCAGTGTATTAATCCACTGATAAATAGTGATATATATACACAATGTGATATATATACACAATGGAGTTTTGCTGAACCATGAAGAAGAATAAAATTATGTCATTTTCAGGAAAATGGATGGAATTTGAGAGTATTATGTTAAGCAAAATAAGCCAGACTCAAAAAAAGCAAGGATCATATCTGTCTCTCATATTTGGAAGCTAGAGAGAATAAAGGAAAAAAAGTGGGGAGAATCTTAGGAAAATAGAGGGGAGATCAATAGAGTAGAGGGAGAGGACCAGGAAACTATAGGGATAGGAGAGAAAGAGGAGGTACTAGGGAATGAAATTAGCAAATTATGTCATATGCATGTAGACACCTAACAATGAATTCCATTACTGTGTATTATTATGATGGAACAATAAAAATTTTTTAAAAATCAAATGACTTCAAAAAGTGAATCTAATTGAAGTGAAAGTAGGTGCTTATGCCCTAAACTTACCAAATATAGATCTAAAATCACAGGAAATATTGAATGTTTGTTATAATATGCGGAGTTCATCCTTAATATGGAATGACTTTAAGTGTTGAACTGAGTCCTTAATATAAGGACAAAAATTTGCCTAAAGTTCATGCAAAAGTAATAGGATTTAATATGTTTTTGTTGTTATATTAAGAAAAAAAAATTCTTTGGGAAGAAAACCTCCACTCATATCAAACTATCCAACCCCAATTGGCTACCGTCACTGTGATTTCCTGATCTATGACCTCTTTGTCTCCAACTCCATGCTCTGATTGCAACTGTCACTGAGTCACACAGCCTGCTCTAGGCATGGAGCCAATTTGATTACAACAACTGCTTGTATGACAGAGAAAGGTAGTTTTTCAGGGCCCTAGCAAATGGCTCACCCAAGCTCCTGACTCTGGGGCATAAATTTTGACTGTCATTCATAAGATGGAAAATAAATATCCACCTAACCTAATAAACCAACAACCTAGAATACATATGAACACAGAGTTCTATAACCAGGATACAGGAGTGACCAGACTGCTCACACCCTAGATTTCTAATAAGCAGTCCTAAGCACAACCACTTTCCTCAAAAGCACAATTTCCACGTACTCAACACATTCACGGTCTTATTTTTATTTTCCAGGGTTACAATATAACTTGCCATTTTTGAATCCAAGATGTCCAGTATATTGTATAGGCATAAATAATATTTGACTGAAATGGAATAAAAATAATTAAGACACCAACCAAGAGGTAGCAAGTCACCAACTACAAAGACTTAGTCACTCCAAAAGCTGCTAATTTGGTGGGGAGTGGAAGGAGTGGGAAATCTAAATACTCTTTCAGTCTTTAAAATTGAACCAAATTGTTCAGTTTTCAACTAATTATTTTAGTTTCATGGAAACTAAACCCGTTATTTTTAAAAAAATCAAATAATATGGTATTCTACTACTGTAGTTAAGACAATCAAAAATGATATATGCAAATAAAATATCATAACCATTATAACAATCATATAGTATACCACTCTATTTCTTTCCTTTTTGGGGTGGGGAGGGTACTGGGGATTGAACCCAGGGGGACTTAACCACTGAGTCACATCCCCAGACCTTTTTATTTTTTATTTTGAGACAGTGTCTCACTAAGTTGCTCAGTGCCTTGCTAAGTTACTAAGGTTGGCCTTGAACTTGGCAATTTTCCTGCCTCAGTCTCCCAAATTGCTGGGATTATAGGCATGCACCATCAGGCCCAGCATATTTATTTTCAAGTTTCTGTGTTGCCCTTCTTGGTTTAGATCTAAAGTATAACTTAGACCATTAAAATTATTCAACCCCCTGAAAAGCAGAAAACCTTTTACTTTATCTTTTTTTCTTAACGGTTTCACTCACATAGATTGCCCAATAAATCCTTATTAACTGAGAAAATAAGCACTTGCATGAGAGTAAACACTAGACAAATAATAACAGTAGTTGTAATATAATGAATACTTCTCAGTCTCCACTTCTCTGCTAGTGTTTTATATGCATTATTTAATTACCACAACAAACCAATAAGTTGTTATTATTCTTACTCCCTCTGAATAGATGAAGAAAGTCAGAGAGGTTAAGTAATTTGTTCAAGGTTACCTATCTAGGTAGTAGAGCAGAAGTTCAGCCTAGGGCTCCTTGGCCCACAGGCCCAGTTCTTTTCTGTCACACACAAGACAGAACCAAAGGAGTCTTAAGAGGAGCTTTCTTATTCTAACCAGTAATTTGGTTGGTCAGTGAGACTCTTAGACCTTAAACAACTTGCATGGCTCTCAGGAAGTATAAAAGAAGTGTAAGATGGCCCAGGTAAAACCACTCCCTGATAAATAAATCAATTGCAACGTAAGAAAAGTAGGTCTCTGCAAAGCCCTGCAAACATATCCCAGACCTGAAAGCGTGTACTTTTTAGTCATCACCACAGTCCTCCCTCTGGAATATTCCTCTCCCAGCCCAGACAGCTTTTTCAAGTTTTTGTTTTGCAGCTGGGGTGTCCCCCAGGGCATTCTGCTTTCCATAGATTTCTTGGCCTCTGTAGAAACTTACTCTTCTTCCCTCTTAGTTAGCTGAGTCAAAGCTGGAATTTTTCAAAAAGCATTCTAAGAAATGGAGGGAGAAAATGAACCAGGAGGAGGAGGAGGAAAAAGATAGGAAGAAAGGAGAACATAAAAAGTTTATAGTGCAGTTAAGAAAGAACTTTTGAAATTATGGAAATTGTTTATGAATGTTACTTTTTTTTCTGTAGGTGTTTGTCCTTTAAAAAATCCATTTGTTTCTACTTAATTTTGTAAATTCAAAGATGTCAAGTTTCTTGGCCTTTGCCCCCACCTTCAACCCACCTGCTAGGGATTGAACTGAGGGTCTACTTGTTCAACTGCTGCATCACTGAGCTACACCCTCAGCCGTCCTGCTTTGCCTTTGATTGGGGTGGGGGTAGATGACAGCTAAGGTTTCTCTATGCCTGTGATGCATATATTATTTAGTTATGATAACAGTGAAAGTAGATTATCATCAGCTTTTTATGGAATAGAAAAATGAGGTTCAGAAAAATGAAATGCCTTTTCTAAGAGCCCTTAGCTAGTCAGAGATGAGCAGAATCTCTCACCAGGCTCTCTTTCTCACAGTTGCACATTGCAACCTTTAGAACTCTCCCTTTTCTTATCCTAAGGCATCTCTTTCTACCACTCAATCCTTTGCATTCTTTCATGCGTCCATAATTTCTCTAATGGCTGAAGCAAAAGCCGCAGCCCTAGGGTAGTATACTTAAGATTGAAGTATCTAAGGAGATCCTTAGAGATTGTATACTTTTAACAGTATGGCCTTGGGCAAGTCCCTTAACCTTTCTGGGATAAGGTTTCCTCATCTGTAGAAGAGGGATGAGTAAAAATATCACCATCTTGTAGAGTGAGAACTAAATACATAAACATGAACTAAAGTTTTTAAAGTTATACCTCGAACACATAAACATTAAATATACACATGCCTTTTATTAGAGAAGTTATGTGGGAAGGAATAAGAAATTAGGACTTCAACCCTCTTTCTAAAACATATCAGTAATTACCGAGTCAATCTTCTACCAATGGATCCATGGTTTGGTATAGGGCAAGGAGTCACCAGAGAAAAAAAGGATATCTTGGAATTTCCAATGTCAATGCACACTGTCTTGTTTGCTTTTTTGAAGTAATATATCATTTGGAAGAAAATAAATGCTTTGCTGGCCACTTTCTGAGTGTGTATATTGCACTGAGCAAAACAAGAACTACAGATAAACAACTATTTATTTGGGGACTGGGACAACCTCCAGAGATGGAAGTTAAATGCTTTCACAATACTCAGCCACAGTTTTCTCACTACTTTCAATCCAATACAGATGTTAAGAACATGCTCCCAGAGAAGGCAGATTGAAAGATAGCTCCAATATGAAGTATTACTCCAAATGGACTCTTTCTTTTGGAAAATGTTCTTTTTTTAGAGAGGTAATCATAAGGAGATGATAGATGATAGAAGTAGATGGATCTATCTATGTACGAGACAGAAAGAGGATGACATTATTTAGAGGGTGGAGGAGACATTTTATAATGATATCACTTTTAAGAAAAAAGCTCATTGAAGGAAATAGAGATATACTCAAGCCTATTTGCAATGACCTGAAAGATTTAAATGGGTCCTTTTGAAATAGGACTAATTGTTTGGGAGATATGAGCTGGTTAATAAAATTCAGCAAGTCTTTGACTTAAATAATCACACTTAAAAGCAAATCTCTGCTTAAAGAAAGTTCTAATCTGTAGAACGTTCCAATTATTCTTGAAATACTTTAGATGGGCCTGGGAAATTTCACTTTTAATAAGTTCCTCAGGCAATTCTGATGTGCACTACAATGTGAAAACCACGGCATACCTTTTGGTGGCCACCTGTAAGTATATTATATAGACAGACTTGTTAATATATTATGTAGACATGATAAAATATATTTAATCTATCTCCTTTTCTTAAACATGTAGGTTTAATCTAAGTTTGTACCATTATAAATTATGATATTATATACATCTTTAAAATAACAGTTAACAGGGGCTGGGATGTGGCTCAGTGGCAGAGTGCCTGTCTGGCATGCACAAGGAACTGGTTGGATTCCTAGCACTGTAAGAAAAAAAAAAAAAAAAAAGATAACAACTAACATTTATTCTATGTGCTGGTCACTATGCTAGATATTATTTCCTTAGGATGAATTTTTAAGGAATAGAATGACTGAGAGAAATTTTGTGGTTTTTTGAGGGTTTTGATGCCCATTGCCAACTTGCCATTCCAGAAGGTTTTCTCTGTGACCATATTTTAGGTTAGTTAACTCCCCATTTATGCAATGGGAAAACACTGATGGAGACCAGTATTCAGCTATCCACTCAGTAAAGCACTCTCCAACAGTGCCTTTTCCAAAAGACGTAGAAAAGATACAGCACAGTGTCCTGGCTCGTGTATCAGATCTTAACCGCTATTGTTGCTAAAAGCAGCACTCCTGAGTGGTTGTTTCCAGGAATGTCTATCCAGAATCTACCCACAGAGACTGTATGCTGTTTCTGGGAACTGGCACATTTCACATGCTGTCTCTTCTAGGGACCATCAAGGCATAGCTGTCTCTGGTAGTCAAGGGAACACAGGACAGTGTGGAAATGCTGGGTTCAAGATCATTTTTTAAAATAGAATCCAATAAAAAATGTTCAGATATTAGACAAAGATATGTATAATATATATAATATATATATATGTATATGCACTGAACTATGTATCGAGGTAATAAAAAAAGTAAAGCACACTGGAGTTATTCAGTGAGCAATAAGATATCTTTTCTTCTCATCCCTCTTTTCTTAGATTTTTCACAGAGTGAAATGTGTGGGAAACTCTGAACAATATGCATTACATGTTCAGAACATATGTTAGCCTTCTAATATGAGAAGGGACAGAAGAAATCATTTGGAGGGGTGGCATTTTCTCATGGAAGGCCAGTGTGAGATTTTTTTTAGCTACCTAAATAGATTTAAAAAAAAAAAAAAAATGACAGTAGGGCTAGGGATATAGCTCAGTTGGTTGAGTATGTGCCTCACATGCACAAGGCCCTGGGTTCAATCTCCAGCACCACACACACACACACACACACAAATAATAATAATAAATGACAGTAGCAGCCCATTACCATGCTAGTATTCAGACAAGGTCACCTTGTTTTCAAGGAATCTGGCTGATCTAGTGAACTTCACTAGATCATGTAGGATCTGTGTATAAATAGTAAAGTGCAGGCCACTTACCTATGAATGAAGCACAGTGAAACCATTTGCTATTATGAAACTGTAGACTTTTGAAACTGGGATGAATTTTATATTTAATTGGCTTCTCAAATCTTTTTAAGAACATAGTAACAGTATGGAGTATAAATAATTTCAATAAAGATTGTCTAGTCTCCACTCGTTTTACAAATTACAAAGCTTAAGTGAACTTCTAGACCTCGCTTAGGTAGAAAATAGAAAGTGGGATGTCTGACTATAAATCAAAACTCAACTTTATTTCCTTCTTGGTTTTCCTAAACAACTCCCCAAGAATTTGCAGTCTTTAAGTATAAATGTTCTTCCTTGAGGCAAAGTAGTTAATATGATATCATAACTACTAAATAAAGGTGTTTATTTTTACCTCTCCACTTACAATTTGCCTCCTGTATGGTGAAAATATCCATATCCCTTCAAAATCCTTGTACATGTTAACTGAGTGTCTAGCACAGCAATTCTTCTTCATGCAGATTTTAGGAAAACTCATGTCAGACTCAATTAGCATGTGGAAATGCAATGAAGAGGCAGAGGGAATGAGATATTTTCTTGAAATTTGAAATCAGGAAAATTGGGAGCAATGATTATTTAAAAAAAAAAAAAGAAGAAGAAGAAGAAGAAGAAGCTGTTTAGAACAGGGTATACAGTTAGTTGGTAGGACAATTGCCTAACATGCATAAGGCCCTGGATTTGATCCCCAGCGCACACACACACACACACACACACACACACACACGCTTTTCAGGAGACCATCTGTTTGATCTAAAAAGCAGTTTAGTAAGGATTAAAACTTGCTGCTGAGGATTACTGCAGCAGACAAACTGCAGTAAACCTTTTGGGTGTGGCACTTAGTGAATGTGCAGTCAATGTGTTTTGAATTAAAGCACAAGAGTTGAGCTCTCGGGATACCTGGACTCCAGCTCTGGCTTTCTCACTCATTTTGGTCAATCCACCTTTCTGAGCCTCAGCAGCAGCACTGACTACATGAAGGCCTTGAACTATATCTTTGGTAGATACAGATACTTTTTTCTGCAGTTTTGGATTATCAGTGGACCTGCCCCCCCTCCAGTCAATCATCTATGTCATTACCATGGGACAACACCACTAACTACCACCTTGGTCACATCCTAAGCCAGGCCAATGGGAGTCTTTTCCAGGGATTTCAGAACTGGAATTAAAAAAGGTAGTGTCCATCTCTTTCTGGTGACTGAAACTGAAGCTATACAGACCTGCAACTGATTGATGGCCATCTTCTCCAATTTGATTTGCGTAATATGCATTTCAATATGAGACAGAAGAAAGTCATCGCAGAGGAGCAGAAAGAATAACTTTTAGTTCTGCACCTGGTTAAATCTGAGGCCCAGTATATCCCTGTTCTTCATGTAATGAGACACTGCAGAATTCTCATATTAAATCCCCCATTTAAAAAATTAGGTTAGCCATTTAGTCAATAAACTATCTATTAATTGAGATGAAAATAGTTATGTCTAATATATCATAATATATCTTTCATTTCTAAGGATGAAGATTTAAAGAACTATGAAGGCTGAAGAGATGGTCAGATAGGAACATTTCTCCTTGACAGGAAATCATTTAACTGGAGTAGACTCGAAAACAGAAGATGTTCTGCTGAAAGGAAATTTCCTAGAGTAGAAATCAAAGACATTTTTATTTAATTGTCTAAATAAACAGTTAAACGAAGTATCGTCTTATCTAAATACGAAAGTAAATTATGAAGAAACCAGACAGAATGGATAGTACTTTCACAATCCCAAGAAAACTAAGAGATAGGCAGGCTCCTTTGTTATTATTTGAAATCTTGATATTTTGTTCATCATAGATTTTTTTGCATTAATTTTATTTAAAGAAAGATCATTGCATTAAAATAATATATATATTAATTACTGAAATATTTGTCCACCCCACACCACCTTACACTGATTGTGAGGCAAGTTCTCCACTCACCAAATCTTTGCTCCAGGCCAGAGACAATGGATTCCATCTACAGAAAGAGTCAGAGCAAAAATGTTGGTAAGTAAAATGGGAAAAAATAATGCAAGCTTTAGAAGCATACTGAGCCAAATTAATCAAATAGCTAAGTTGTGTGTTTATAATTTGGTTCCTGTGTGTAATTCATGCCCCCAGGATGCCTTCCTTCTTCAGTTTTTCAGTTTCAGTGGGTGACTCCAGTACATATTTTACTGAATAATTGCTATGGAAAAAGCACTGGGGAGGGATTAAAAACATTTCCTTGGGACTCTGAGATAAACTCATTTGTAATAAAATGCTAGGTATCCTTCAATTTTGTGGTGTATGTCCACCTTTTCACACTGTATTTTTATTCTGGTGGATGATGAAAGGGCAGAAGCCCCTCCCTCTGCCACTGCACTATTCTGATGGATGAGAATCATATTCTCCAATCGTTGTTGTGTCATTGGTTTTAAGTTAGTCCGAACGAGATTGTCATCTAATACTGATCCGATATGAAGCTACTAATAAGGGAGTCTCTGAAGACGCACAGCCAGGTCTCTGAGTTTGACACATACAGCAAAAAATACTATTATTGCAGTGATCTTGGAAGTAGGTGGAAGAATCCCAGGAGGCATACGGAATGATGATCTATCGAGATATAGAAAGAAATACCAGAAATTCAATTTTCACTTGCTCTTTATTACATTTCAGTTTTAAAATTTTATTTTGGAGTATTTCATAATGAACATAATGTATTCCCTATAGTAATACATTTATCATATTTGTACTTTGATTTCACTTAAAAGCACATATTTAAATTACCAAAAGAGTTTTATTCTATGCTTTGCATGATCTGGTGAGTAAGGATAATGAGATAGGCAGTATCAGATTGTATACATAATGCTATATTTTTGGTCAGGGTCAGAGGACATAAATTCAAATGCTAGTGTGCTTTAGCTCATATAAGCTGGGGGAAATAACCTCACCTTTCTGGATCTTTGGTTTCCACATTTACAACATGGTTATATGAGGGCTGGGGATGTAGCTCAATGGTAGAGTACTCCTATGTGCACCCTGGGTTTGAGCCCAAGCACTGAACAAATAAAATAAACAGGTACATGGGATTTGATGAAATAATGCACAGAAGACTGAGCAGAGTATGTGGTATTTTAAATAGTACATAAATTTCAGTTATTACTATCAAACACTTTGATTTTCTTAGAATACATAAAAATACCATGTTATCAATTAACATATAAAAGATACAACAAGTATGTTAAGTAATTTTTCTTAAGATAAGGAAAATTCTAGTCTAATTTGGGGGTAATAATTATTCCTGAGGCAGTTACAGTTGAATAAAAGTTTTCCTTTCTTCTATTATTATCCCAACAACATCTGCTCAGTTTCATTTTAATCCAGGCCTTTATAAAAACATCCAAATAATATCATTCACAAAACCCTCCTGTAAAATATTCCCTGACTAGAGAGAAAAAACTGGCAAGAAATTGCACCCAAATATATTGGCTGGACTTTTATACTAGTTCTGTTTTGCAGGATTCCTCCCTCCCTCCCTCCCTCCCTCCCTCCCTCCCTCCCTCCCTCCCTCCCTCCCTCCCTCCCTCCCTCCCTCCTTTCTTTCTTTCTTTCTTTCTTTCTTTCTTTCTTTCTTTCTTTCTTTCTTTCTTTCTTTCTTTCTTTCTTTCTTTCTTTCTTTCTTTCCTATACCCTGGCTTTAGGCCAGACAGGAAGGAGATGGAAAGAAGAAAAAAGTAGAATTTAGATAGAAAGAAAACTTCTGCTTGTGGATATTTGTTAGGGGACAAATCCCCATTTCATTAGAGAAGACCTTCAACTTGAGCCTGGGTACCACTGCCTAATGAAACAGGGTTCTCTACCTTAGCACTACTGGTATCTTCAGATAATTCGTTGTCACAAGGGGCTGTTCTTAGTAGTATCCCTGGCCTCTATCCATTGGATGCCAGTGACATCCCCTCCAAGCAGCACCCCAAGCTATGACAGCTAAAAATGTTTCCAGACATCACTGAATGTCCTCTGGCACAGTGGGGGATGAACTTGACCCAGTTGAGAACCATTTTCATGAAATGATTGCCCATTATGTTTTCTATACTGCTTAAGATGAAGTGAGTCTAATGAATTAGGAGGAACCTAAAACCCAAATCCAAATTTACACTATGTGTCTTCTAGAATTTTTTTAAGGGGCACACATTGGAAATATCTGGCAACTTGTTTATATTATACATAAAAGCACAAATCTGACAATGATTTTAGAATGGACCCCATCTCTTTTTTTAGAGCTCATATCCTTTACAGTTTTTGTGAATCATGGAAGTGCAGTGCAGGGAGATGCCGAGATGATGTCATCAAGTTGGAAGAAGTATGTCTGTATGAGGGTGTGAAGGGGCAGCTAAGCCAAGGGCTAGGAAGGATGAGGAATACCAAATCCAAAATCCAGTACATTGTATTGGTGCTGATATGAGCAAATTGTTTAATTGGCCATTGGCTTGATGACATGAGAAGGGTGAGAGGGTAATTATTTTCACCATTTCTTTTCTTTATTTGTCCCCCCTTGTGGTACTGGAGATTGAACCTAGGGTTGCTTTACCACTGAACTACATCCCTAGTCCTTTTTATTTTGAGACAGGGCCTCACTGAATTGATGAGGCTCACTTCAAACTTGGGATCCTCCTGCCTCAGCTTCCCTACTTGCTGTGATTACAGGTGTGCACCATGGCATCCAGTCAATCATTTTCCCCTTTCTCCTCCCTTTTCTTCTTATTCACCTTCATTTTCCTTCTTTTCCCTCATGTTCTTTTCTCTCTTTGGCCATACCCTTCTCATGGTCCCTTTCCCTTTTGTTACTATTTTAGTCAAGCCCTGGTCAGGAAAGCTTATCATTGAGGTTTGAGTGGGGCTCTGCAGCTCCATGGCCTGACTGTGAATCAGAGCTCTGCAACTTTCTTGCTGTGAAACCTATTTAAGCCTGTCACTAAACCTCCATGTGCTTTCATTTCCTTACCACTAAGATGGAGATGATACTTAAAAGCACCTATCTGTGGTGAGATTACAATTAACATATGTAAAGCAGGTGGGACAGAGCCTGAGGCCTGTGGTGAACATACAATAAAGATGAGTTATTGTGATTATCATCATGTTTTCTGCCAAGGAAGAACATGTACCAACACTTTTATATAAAAGAGTCCAGCAACATTTTCCCATTTGTATTTATCAAGGGAGTTATTCTATATTACTGATTTGGGAAAAGAGAAAATTAGGTATCTGTTTCATGACACTTTAAGGATTAATGCTGGTTTAATACCTTTGTGTTGGGGAAACATTATAGACAAATGTACATTTTATACATAGTTTCATTGAATTTTTCCCTGAAGTATGGGCATTATTATTGCTAGGGAATAAAATTCATACAATATTCCTGTGTGACTGGAGAAAAGACAAATTTTAAAACTGCATACATAAAAATAGAACATCAAATACAGGAAAGAAAATTTTGAAAATTCTTTCTAAACCACATTTTACCTATTATTTTTCTTAGTGACCTAATAATAATAATAATGATTAATACATTAGTATTTTCTTAGAGGCTTGGGGTGTAGCTCAAGTAGAGTGATTGCCTCATATGCACAAGGCCTGAGGTTACATCCTCAGTGTCACAAAATAAATAACTAAATAAAATAAAAAAGAATAAATGAATATTTTGTGCAATTATTTCACAATAATAGAGAAGGGTACAGCTAAGGAAACTGAGGCAAAGAGAAATTAATGCAAAACAGGTAAATTAGGGAATTCACTGGTATGAATGAAATTAAAGCCAGTTTGATTAGGGATGCAAAAACAGTAAAAGATACTATTTTGGCAGGATATCACATGAGTAAAAATTAAGAATTATAATCCTTCTTAGGAGAGGATATAGAGAAACAGGTATTCTCATATGCTACTAGTGAGAAAAAAAATTGGGTTAAAAAAAGAATAATGCTTTTGGAGGACCATTTGGCATTATCTTTCAGTATTTAAAATATTCATTTTCTTTGACCTAGTAATATTACTTATGAAAACTTTGAGAGTAATTTTTGCCTTTAAGTCCAAAGAAAAGTATATATGAATATTCACTGAAGCATTATTTCTAATACAAAAAACAAAACTTAGAAACGATCAAAATGTCCATTTATTGATAAAAACATAAATAGAAGCAGATATCTTAAAGACCAACCATATTACAAAATACCTTATAACCATGTAAAAGAATGAACACTAGTATAAAAAAATGTATATAGCACCTGGCACCGTAGCACACACCTGTAGTCCCAGCAGCTAGGGATCGTGAGTTCAAAGCCAGCCTCAGCAACTTTGTCAGACCCTAAGCATCTCAGTGTGACTCTGTCTCTAAATAAAATATAAAAGTGGGCTGGGGATGTGGCTCAGTGATTAAGCGCCCTGGGTTCAATCCCTAGTATCCCACTCCAAATGTACGTGGCACATTAAAAAGTAGCAGAATAATATGCAAAACTTGTGTTTATTATGATGTATATGTGGTCACCTTTGAGATAAGTTGGATTAGAGTCTTTCCAGTGACTCTGAACTGCTTTCTAAATAGAGTTCCAAGCTCTTACTTACAAGGAGTATTTGGTTTAATTTAAAATGGACAAAAAGGAAAGTTTATATTTTATTTTTTTAACACTTTGGGATTACTGGGGTGTTACATGTAAAGTCCATGTGAAATTGCAACTCCTGTACATCTGATTTGAGGTAACAAATTAAGTTTTGAGATTTCTCCATCTCGATATTATTTTGTGATTCTTAGAATTATTGTTTTGAATTAAACATGATGGCACAAATTTGCCTGAGTTTTCTTCAGATTTCTGAGAGGCAAAAGATATTATGAGGTCAAAAGGAGCAAACATTTGGGAAGCATTTCTATCCATTAACATTATTGAAGATTCAATACTAGGTATTTGGGGAAGATAAAAGAAAGTAAGTCTCCTGATTTCTTGGCCTGATATACAGAACATAACTAGGAATCTAAGAACATTTTTTGGAATAAAATAATATACACAAAAAGATATGTCTCATGTAGAATTTTTATAAGCATTCAGAAGAGAAAAGAGAAACATAAGGCCCAGAGAAAACTACATTGAGATGGATAAGATGAGAGGCAAGACAAGTGGCCTTGGGCATTTAGAATTAATATAAAAGGCAACTACTGTCGGTTCTTGAGCTGGGAATCAAAACAAAGTGTATTATATAAAAGGTTATTTTCTCAGAATATGTAGGTTCTAAATTAGGGGATTGCTGAGCTAAGCCAAAGAGGACCCATATAATACCTAACTGCCAGAAAATACAATTGAAAACAAACAAGCCAGCTCTCTCAAAATCCACTGAGTTGTATCAAACACATATTCTCCCACACCTATCTTCATTTCACGGAGAAGACAGTCTGAAGGTTGGGAGAGGATTATCCTTAAAAAATCCTCATTGGCCTTGTTGTATAAAAGCATACAAGAAAAGAGAACCACACATTTGTCTGATCTCTCTTAGCTCCAATTGGCGCTTGCAAAGTTGAAATTATACAAATTAATCGTCATTAGCATTTTTTTCTATTCACAGTCTCCTTGAACACATGGGGGATGTCAACTTCAAGTATGATTTTTCATTTTGTTGTTTTTGTTGTTTCACAATAATGCTTTACGGTAACTCATCTACCATTAATTCTCTGTTTTATGTGAAGCAAAATCAGTTGTTCACATAGGGCTTTACTCAAAACCCTTATAGTACTGATCGCAGTAACATCAACTTATCAATTTATGCCTTCACTAGACCATAAGCTTCTGGAAGTCAAGGACTGCTTTCATTTCATCTCTGGTACTAAGCCTGGCATATAAAATAAATATTTCAATGAATCAATTCTCTTGATACAGATCACTTTTGTGAATTTAACAAAGATGGTCCTTTCAGACTTGAACCAAAATACTACTCTCTAATGAAGTCTAGATGGCTCTGATAGCCTTCAGAAGGTTCTCTCTATCCTTTATTGAGTACATTTGGTTTTATAAAATAGGATAAACATTGGAAGTGAAAGTGACGAAAAAGAATCAAAAAGCTAAACCAAGAAATGGTCATTGTTAGAATTAAATGAGTTAATTAAATTAAATTATATCACATTTCAAGTGATTTTCAAGGAAACTTAATATTTTAGATGTCTGAAAAATAAAAAGATACTGGGATATAACGTAGCAATTATTGAAATTAGAATATAGAATTATGAAATTAGATGACAGCATGTCAAAATTTCTAATGTCCTTATTGCATTTGAATAAATAGGAGCTCCAGAGATAAATTAAAAATATAAACTAAAAGCTGTCCTACTGAAATAACAAATTACAATTATTTTCATAAAATAACATTTGGTAAGGAACTATCAGACATCTCACTTTACAAGTTATTATAAAAATAATATGATACATATGAATATCAAAATTTTATAAAAACTTGGAAAGGATGGATAACTAAGTATAGACATTAAACAAATATTGTTAAGAATAGTACAATGGAACATATCAAGAATAGCTACATTTCTAAGATGCAGACTGGACCAAATAATGTAGGATTTTAGAAAGCAACATTATTTTTCCAAATCAATTCTAAAAGCTTTATGGAAAACTTCAAGAGATAGACTTAAAATAGGCAAGGACAATAAGAGGTAAAAAAGGACTGTTGAAAGTACATGGCACGCTTGGCAAAGTACCCAGAAGGAAGTCTGGGACACCCAACAAAGGAAGGAAACTTGAAATAAACAAAGATTGGCTAAAACCCAGGAGGCAATAAGGGTGTGAAGTGTTTTAAGGCTTTTAGATAAAGAGTTTTAGGACTGAAGGTGGTGTTCTCCAGTGAGAAGGAAAGCCAGCATCTTCTCAGGATTTTAAATCTTATGGAGAATAAAGACATCTCTTTTTGGCCAGATGTCACTAGAACTGAAGTTTAAAAATCTAGTAATTATTAAATATGGAAGCTTTCATTTTGGTGTGTAGTTTTTGCTTTATTACACAACACTATAATACCACAGAATTCCAAAATGGACACATTTAGAGATGGTAATAATATTCGTGTCATTAGAAGAAAACAATAAGTTAATTTTATTACTTGCTAAGGCATTTAGTCAAACTGCATCTTGTTTATCTACATGTTTCTCTTTGGTTTCCATGTCTTCCAAACTAGACTGCAAATTCCCAGAACAGTAGGCTTCAACCTTGAACCGAAAGTGATTCTGTGAATTCTTCCACTGAGATGTATTTCTAACCATTCTCTTTGTTCTAGCCCCATGAGTAGTGCCTTTTTTTCCTCTTGTATAGACTCTCACAACAGCCTTTTTACTGATCTCCAAAATCTTAT
This sequence comes from Sciurus vulgaris, assembly GCF_902686455.1. Classification (NCBI taxonomy): domain Eukaryota; kingdom Metazoa; phylum Chordata; class Mammalia; order Rodentia; family Sciuridae; genus Sciurus; species Sciurus vulgaris. Next base: position 87,856,401 of record NC_136462.1, read on the forward strand.
TATACAGCTATGAAGATATGGAAAAATAAATTAAAACATTTAGATTATATAAGATGCTATAGAAACAGAAAATGGAAGTACTTGTTATTTTTTTCCCAAAATACTGATACTTCCTTGATAGCTTTCCTCTAGCCTCTACCACCTAAACTTACATATTCTGACTTTGAATTATAACTATTAAACTATACACAGTTACACACACATTTGGGGGGGTTGTTACATATAACCATGTCATATGTAAATGTAGGTTCTTAGGTTTTGTTTTGCTTTTTAAAAGTGTAGTAGATCACATGGAAAGTACAACAAAATTCAAAGTTTTAAGAACATCTGAACAGGTTGTGTAGAAGTACTAGGCTTCACACACACCTAATGAAATATAATAAAGTCCAACTCAAATGTGATGTTTGCAAAGTGGGAAGAGAAAGGAACCTTCAGATAAGCCCGAAACAATTTGAAAAGATAAGTTTTTGGGTTTTGTTTGTTTGTTTGTTTTTGCTTTGTTTTGTTCTGTTTTAAAGTAGGGAGATTTGAGAGACAAGAAGGAAAGGGGGAGCAGTCCTTTAGTGCACAGTCCCCTGACAGATAGTCCAGGACCAGAGAAAACTAAGAGGAAGTAGCAGGCTTAATCCTGAGCTGAGCTCAGTGGTCTAAATCACAGGCCAGGAAAAAGAGGTTAAAAGGAAAGAAGAACAAAAGTCTGTTTGAGGGGACAAGAGAAAAGACTGGAAATGGTGATAGGCAATAGTATACTTTTATATGGAGACTGGACAAGCCCTGGGAACATTATACTCAGGCAAGGTGAGGAAGGGACACTCTTATAAAGAGATTATTTAAAGCACAGCTTCTTTTCAAAAAAATTTTAAAATTTGTTCCAGATATACAAGACAGTAGGATGCATTTTGACACATCATACATAGATGGAATATAACTTCTTATTCTTCAGGTTGTACATGATATAGAATTATATCTGTCATGTAATGATACATGCCCATAGGGTAATAATGTCTGATTCGTTCTACTATTCTTCCTACACCCATAAAAGCACAGCTTCTTAAACTTTTAACGTGCACATGGACACATGGATCATGTAGCAACCTTATTATTTTTTTTTTTTTTTGGTGGTGCTGGGGATCAAACCCAGGGCCTTGTACATGCAAGGCGAGCACTCTACCAACTGAGCTATATCCCCAGTCCCAAAAGTTACCCCCCCCCCCCGCCCCCACTGCAGTGCTGGGGATTGAACCCAGGGACTTGTGCTTGTGAGGCAAGTACTCTACCAATTCCCCAGCCCTGTAGTGAGGCTGTTAAAATGCATATTCTGAATCAGTAAGGCTGGGCTGGAGACCAAGAATCCACATTTCTAACAAGTGACCAGGTGAAGTTTGCAGCTTTGGGTAGCAGATTTACAGTATTAAATAAGAATACCTGAAGTATCCTTATAAAATAATCAGTGAATTTGTTTCTTCCAAGATAGATATCTTGCTGGGTGCAGTGGTGCACACCTATAATCCCAGTGACTAGGAGGCTGAGGCGAGAGGATCGTGAGTTCAAAATCAGCCTCAGCAACTTAGCCAGCCCCTATGCAACTCAGTGAGACCATATCTCTAAATAAAATACAAAAAAGGGCTGGGATTGTGGCTCAATCCCAGCCAGTGCTTAAGTGCCCCTGAGTTAATCTCAGAAAAAAAAAAAAAAAAAAAAAAAAAGATACCTTCTGGGGGTTTATCAAAGACTCTAATTAGAAATTATGATCCTCTCTTTTACCTTTAGTGGATGGATGACAACACAGATAATCTGAGATCAAAAGAGAAAATTCAGTATGCTAATTCAAGCCAATAATATTTGAAAGCATAATTGTTACCTGTTTGCATCAGTAACAAGATAACTACCTGTATTGCTTGCAACATATCTGGACATTAAGTGTTCATTAGAACAAAGACTGTCCAAAGTGGTAACCACTAGCCACTTGTGACTATTGAGGACTTAAAATATGAACAGTATACCTAAGCAATAATAGCCACACATGGCTAGGGAACTACTGGGATCATCAATGGCTGCTAGCATCAACTGGAGGCAACCAGATGTTATTTGCCTTCTGATTAAAGTAGTCTTGCTATCAAGGCTCTAGATTTGGCTACTAATTTACAAGGAGATCCCAGAGGTCTTCAGATCCTACTCTGAGAACTGAAGGTATAAGGGAACAGATATACTGAAACCCACAGAAGGCAGTTGATAACAGTCAAGGAATTTAATTCTCTTTTTAAAATAAACTAAAGTTGGATTTTCCTGCCAAATTATCCAAAGTAATAATGACTTGAAATAGAAAGCAATATCCCACCTAGGATTCCTTGTGTGAAATATTATATAAAATACTGAAAAAAAGAAAAATCCAACACAGACACATAGATATGCAGTCACACACACTTCTGGGCTCTTGAAGATGATTTGGATTGCAGCTCCACCCATACCTTTACTTCTGTGTAAACTCTGGAACACCAACTGACCTCTCTAATCATCAGTTCCCAAGTCTCTCTATAATAGGAGTTGATAGTAAGACCTACCGGACAAGGGTGTTAGGAAGGTAAGCTCCTAAAGGACATTGTAAATCCTAGTTAATTATTAGTCACAAAAAGGGAAATCAATGCCATAAAGCAAAATCCAAGAACTGCCTAGAATTTTTGTTGTCCAAGAATTTTTGTTGTCTTAAATTTGTGTTGTGGGTATATGGCCTTAGAAATCTTTTGTGATGGATATTTCAGTCCTTCCTATTTGTTGTAATGGAACATAGTTTTTGAAGAATGAGCATGCCAAAGCCATTTGGGAGAATGATGGTAAGGGAGGAGTGCTTTATTTAGTAGCAGAGGGTCTGGTAAGCATCCTCCCTGCTAAGATTATACCGAGCATAAAGGAAGTCACAGACTGCTCATTTCCCTTGTACTCCTCGTAATCTTGTGGAAACTTCCTGTAAAAGGCAGTTATAGCATTAAAAGTAAACTGATTTCACACTCACCGGATACTAGCAGACCAACAATTGCAGTCCTTAGGGAGAAAAAGAAAATAGCATACTTATCCTTTATACTTTGTATTAGTTTGGAGAACATGGAAAGGCTAGTGATGGAGAAACAGACTCATGCCAGAGGCAAGGAAACTATTTAGAAACATGGTTACCATTTAGTAATTCCACTGAGAGGCAGAGCTCATTAGCCATGAGACTGGTTACACTTAAAAAAAAAAAAAAAGAAAGAAAAGAAAAAAATTCATTAAACATAGAGTAACATGGAAATACAGTCCTTGAAAAATAATTTTAAAATACAAAACTTTAATAACATCTGCTAAGAAATAATGCGAAGGGGAATGTTAGAAACAGAAATGTTCACTTGTATTTTATATAAGAACTTCAAGTGTTGGTATGGCAGTCTCTTCTTTAGCTTCCCAAGTGTACAAACATCTGCAGACAGCTAATAGTACAAGGCGCAGTGTGTGCAAAATGCTGAACTATAGAAGCATTCTAGTTGCAAGAGGAAGCCAGAGGGAACTCCTGGATCTACCAGTGTCAGGCAATACAGCTTTAATGGTAGACAAAGATTTTGTTTTGCGTAATATTGTACCTGAAAAGTTCTATTTTTTAAAACCACTGCTGAAATGCAGCCTCTGCCTTCAAGTTAAAATTTAACTGGGGAAACAAACATAAACTGATAGAATATTAATTAGCAATATGGGTGTGTGTGCTGTTAATTAGCAGTGTATGTGTGTGTGCGTATGTTTGTGTATAATTGTAAGTGTATACAACGAAGATAAGAAAACTTGAGGTTTTCTTTCTTTTTATTTTCCTTTTCTTTTTTTTTTTTTTTTTTTTTTTTGAGATAGGGTCTTAGAGGTCTTACTATGTTGAGATCAGGCTGGTTCAAACTCTTTGATTCAAGGCCTCCCAAGTGCTGGGACCATAGGCACAAATTACTATGCATAATCCCGAATGACAAAGTCTGAGTTCAAAAGAAAGATGGTAGTGAGCAGCCCGGGAAGAGAAATTCTTGCATTGTAGAGCCACATGCCATCTACCAGTACCTCAGTAAGGACAGTGAGGACAGTCTACTTTTTGCTATCCTTGTGAACCCTTGGACTGATACCTACCTGGAACTTAAGATTCCATGTATGCCTTCTTAACTTTGTTGATATCCTGTCCTGGCAATTACTTGACAATCGAGTTGTCCTTCTTTCTCTTTGATCCATGGGTTGTTACTGATAATTCAGCACCTCTAACAAGGGCTATGGCTAATTTTTACATCTGACTACAATACTACAGAGAGCCACTATGAGAACCAGCTTCTGTGACCAGGCTTCTCCTGTGGGCCCACCTGAGAAATTACAATCAAGCAAATATAAGTGTCCCCTTCCTTGCTGAGCCCTGATATGGCATAGGACCCCTCTTGACAGGTACCAGCTGAATGGAGTTGGAACTTAAGGTGAAATTATGTTCCATATTTAGCTTCTCACAAAACTATTCAAGTCTGGCTGGACCCACCTTTCTTAGAACTATCCCTCTTGCCTTGAATAGTGTCTAGATAAGCCTGTGATATACCTTGGACTACCCCTTTTTGGAGGTTTTCATTAGGGATGTGCTGGGAGACAGGGTGATAAAAATAGTTGCAAGGAAAAGGGGAAACACTGTGAAGGACTTAAAAAAGGTCAAGTACCTGGCATATTTCTGAAAAAGCAGATTCGTTGATCCCAATATAGACCTGCAGGTTTCAATCTGTGAGCTGGAGCCTAGGAAATCTGCATTTTAAAGAAATGCTCACAGTATTTTAGAAAAAAAAGATCATCATGAGAAAATTTCAAATATATAAAATAATAAAGAGAATATGCTCATTAATCTCCAGTTAAACTTGTTTCTTTACATTCCTACCCACTTCTCCCCCCTCTTCACTACACTGAATGATTCTGAAGCAAATCTCAGAATCAATTTTATTTGTGAAAATTTCAATATGTATCTTTGAAAGATAAAGACTTAAAAACATAATCATAAAGCAAAGCTTTAAAATTTTTATCTTATCATATCTCCAGTTAATGTTCAAAGTTCCCCTGTTGTATCACATTTTAAAATATTTTTTCAAATCAGAATCTAAATAATTAGATTATTATTATATATTATCAGTTGGTAAGATTGTCAACAATTGGGTAGGAGGACAGAATGACAAATGTGCTGTTAAGAAGGGCATGAAAGAATGGCATGGGGACCACCAAAGCAGTGAATGGTTTGGTGATTGTATCTTGGCTATGGGGATTCAGAACAATCTAAAAAGTATCAATTTGGGCTGTCAATCACATCATGCCTCTTTAGGTAAGTCATGTATTCAAAAGTGGCCTGTACTGCCTGGCACATGATAACAAAGATGGTTTTCATATCATCTCCTAAAACTGATACGGATGATTTCCCTGATATGCCAGAACTTCAACAGATGTACATCTTTGAAAGTGAAAGATGCTTTTGCAAATGACCAACTTGCTTTACACTTAATCATTACTGTGATAGTTATTTTATTGATATCTTACTAAAGACCAGGTCATGTGTCTAGCAAGGTACACAGAAGATGAATGATGAATTATTTGTTGAATGAATGAACACCAATACAGAGTCCTTTAACTTTCAGAGTAACTGCCATCAATTTGCCATGGAGTTTATTATCTGTTTTACAAAATAATCGTAATAGCTAGAACTTCCTAGGTTCTTACTATGAACTCTTAATCTTTTCAAAGTGCTTTATGTATTTTTACTATCTTATTATAAATCAGTACAACAGCTCTATGAGTTAGGTACTACAATCCCCATTATACACAGACAAAGAGTTTAAGCAACTTGCCTAAGAACAGTGATTATAAGTGTTGGGACTTGATTCAAACCTGAGTGCCCAAAGTTTTTAACGGATATTGGAAGAAGAGGTCTGTATCAACACTCTGGGTTATAGGTTCTTCAAAAGGATAAGTTTAAAAAACAGGTCTTCCCAACATCTTTCCCCATCACCAACAATGCCCTTCCTTGATCTGAGTATGGATAAGCCTTCTGACGAGTCAGGAAATCAGTTAAGTAAAAAACCCTTAGAAACCAACAGGATGATTTTTGGGCATACTGACTGCTTTAGCTCTTTCATTCATTGTTCAAACGTTTATTAAGCGCAACCATGTTAAAAATATTGTTAATAGGTTAGTGTGCGTGCTCATCCAGAGAACAATCCTGAAGCTTCCTGAAACAGATGGCAAATAAGAAGTGTTGATTTGTTTGGGAGGTTCTCTCAACTTTCTTCTTCCTCAGGAATTATTCTACTCCTCAAACTGGCTGGAGCAGCAAGCCTCATTCTCAGATCACACAAACCTGAGAATGAAGTGAAAAGCATTGCGCACAGAGCTAGGCTGATGTGTCAGGAACTTGGGATCATTTTGGATTAGGTCCTCCAGCCTGGATGATGTATAGACTGGCTTTCTAGATAGAGAAAACAATTTGCAAAACCAGGTCCTTTGTAGGACAGACCCTACGCTCCAGCTCACAACCCCAGTAGGTTTCTTCGTAAAAACCTTTCGAAATAAAAGCATACATTGTCCTGTGACAATGCAAACCTCACAGCTGCCTATCCAGTAAGCGTTCCACCTCCTTTCGGAGCAGTTGGTGCTACAGAGGCATCTCCTGCGCTACAGTTATGCAACCTCACTCGCAGCGGGAGTTATTTCCTGTGCTTCTGGATGCGCCAGATTCATGTAACACGCCTACCCTGGGTTTCAATGGAAGTCGTTCTCCATTAACAACCACTCCAGCTTTCGGAGATGAATGCCCTGCATAGCATATCTCTTGCGCAGTAAGAATCGGGCAGCGAGATATTAAAACACCGCCCCCCCACCCCCCGCCTTGTGCACGAAGCTAGGGGACTGCAGCAATGCAACCATAGGGACAGCAGGAGGAGCTCTTTTTGCAGTCCTTACCCGTAACCCCCACTAACTAAAGATGAACTCAAGCCAGTTCCATTCTTCGTTCTGCAAGGAACACCCACCCCTCGCCACACACAAACATACACAGAGCAGAACAGAGCAGCATCCAGATTTGCTCCTTGAGCATACTGTCTTTGTAGTCTGTTCGTTCAAGCAATCCAGATATTAAAAGCAGAGTAATAAGGGGTAACGCACCCCAACAATGCAACCTCCCAAGCAGCTCCTCTTGCAGCTCACACCCCCGCCCCCTTTCGCAGCGTGCCAAGAGTTTGGAGCGCGCGCACGCACACTGAGCGCGGTGCAGTGACATATCCCTCCGCCTCCCTCCCCCTTTCCCCGCTCAAGTGGCTCGACCACGATTTGGGAAATGAAGGGAGGAGGGAACTACTTTCCTGAAACTTGCTATGCTGCACACGACTTCGAGTTGCAGTGATTCGTCCGGGGGCCGCAGTTTTCAGTTCTCCCACCTACGGCCCCTCACAGCCCGGGCACCCCCGCTCGGCAGCCCCACCCCGCGTCCGCTTTGGCCCTTGCGGGAAGCAGGAGGCCGGGAAAAGTCGCGAGGGACTACTTCTCCTCCTTCTCCCGCGGGCGCCCCCGGTTCGGGCAGCGGCGGCGGCGGAAGGAGCGGGCGGCGTGAGCGCTTCCGCGGCCCCCCTCGCAGCTCCCCTCTGGCGGGTGAGAGGAGCTGGCCCGCGGAGTCGCTGGTGGGCACCGGTTGGCGAGGGTCTTCTGGCCGCTATTCTCGGGACCCTGTGCCCCCGAGCTCGACCGTTGTTCTCCGGCCCGGGTGGGAGTAACCAGCTTGCCTGCCCCTCGTCTCTCACGCTCCCCGCCGCCCCTGCCTCCCCCTTCAGGAGGAGTCCCGGCTGGAGCGTGTCTGGAGGAATCTGCCGCCGCGGGGCCCCTTGCCCGGTTCCGCTCGTGCCTGAGGGCCGACCCAGGCGCCGCCGGGGGCTGAGCGGGTAGCCGGCGGCGGGGCGGGAGATGGTGGGGTGGGCTCCGGCAGGACCGCGCCGCCGCCTCCCGGAGCCTGGGCTCGGCACCCCCCCGCCGGCCCCCACCGAGCGGAGCTCTGCTTCCTCCTCGCCGCATCCCTGAGGGAAGCGCCGCCTCTGCTCCCGGCTTCTCCGCCCGCCCGCTCCTTCCTGGCCGGACCGACCCCGCGGCGCTCCACCCCAGTGGCTGGAGGAGCAGCTCTGCAGCCAGCCTTTGCAGCCCCCCTTCCATTTTCCCTTGCCACCGGCCTTTCCGGAACCCCTGGCTGGGCGCTGAGGCGGGGGAAGAGGCTGGGGTCGCCACGGCGGAGATTACTGCCGCCACCCCCCTGCGGGGGTGGCCGGGGTTCCCGGCTGGGGGGGCACCGTTCGGGGTGAGGCATCCACCATGGTGAGGCCCCTGAGCCGCTGCCCCCGCGCCCCCCCGGCCGCCACTGCCTGCTGCCCCTCGGTGCTGCTGCTGCTACCCCGCCTGCTGTTGCTCCTCCATCTCCGGATCGGATCACGGTGAGGGAAAGATGAGCGAGGAGACGGCGACTTCTGACAACGAGTAAGCACCTCATTGATCTTGATTGCTAACTCCCCTCCCCCAGTCCTCCCTTGGCACTTTCCCAGACTCGGTGGAGACTTGGGTGCCGGAAAACTGGCAGCTCTGGGGAGTTGGTGCATCTTGTGTTCGAGATAACCTATTTTTGGGGCCATTTTATTTAGTGGCAGCACCCCCCCCCCCCCATCCCTTATATTTAGTTGCCTTCTGCCGGGGAGGGGTATTAAGTATAGATTAGGATGGCAATTGTTGATGGAATACTGTGGATGGATAGAAGTGAAGTAGAAATTGCCCCTTGACCTCGAAGACCCCTGCCTTATCCTTCGCTCTGTCATGCCAACCAGCATACCTTGGATATCCATCCTTCTTCCTTTATAGATTTTTCACTTGGAAACTAATGTGTGGGAGCACCTCCTGCAGCAAACTGCTTTTGAATCTTAATTCGATGAGTCAGTGACTCTTAAATACCGATTAAGCCTTTGTCTTCCCCCTTCTTCCCCCCTTTTAAACTTATGACCTGCAAGATTCTTGTAAAAAATAGGGTTAGGGAAACATTTTTGAAATTTAATAGGATTAAGGACACCTGGAGTGTGGGAGGTGTTGACCTATTGTGTTTACTTTTGTAAATATTGGATGTGTCTTCAAAATTTTTAAGAATTTTTGAGTGCTAGTTTCAACCTTTCGGCTATATTAAAACGTTATCAGTTACGTTGATTTAACAGAATTTATAATGCTTGAACATGTTGGTGACTTCATCAACTTCTAGAGTATTCCAGTTTTAAGTTTTTGCTTATTTGGGCTACACTTATGTTTTCCAAACGAAGTAGTTTGCCTGTTAAATATTTTGCTTCATCGAGGCAGCTGCTTGGAATAATGCTGCGGTGGTAACAGTTTCCTGCGGAGAAGGGATTTAATTCTGTGCAGAATATTAGTATTCGTTTTCTTGTAGTTGAGTTTTTGTTTATCTTTGGAGGGTTAGAAAGAGTTAAGTGAGTTAGGACTAGTTCTTAGGATGCATTCCTTTAAATAAAGTGCATTCCTCAACTCAGATCTTTTGAGAAAACTTTAAAGCCCGATGACGAGACCAATTGGCCGTAAAATAACTAAAAAAATGACAAGCAGCATTTCCTCTCCTCAAAAAACACACCCTTCTGATGAGCGAGTGTAGAAGGAGGTAAATTGCTGCAGTGTCAGCGCAGTCTGGAAGCAGAAGTGGCCGCCATGTTCTCTCTTTTTGTGAATCGCCCTCATTTGCATAACACACTCTTCATTCATAAAAAAATAATTAAACATCCATCACCTTGGACACCTTGAAAGAATTTCCCAAGAAAAAATTGGAAGCTTGTTTGTCTTTATGTATATTTTTGAATTCAGGACGTAAGGAGAACTTGAAGTTTTAGATTAAATTTAGAAACACAACGCACACACAAACAACTACCCCAGTTCTCAGAATGTTGACACAGTTATGTGGGAAATATCAGTTCGGGGAGGTGCTGAGATCACGTGATTGCCTCCATTCATAAAATACCTGGCTGTCCATTCACAGTGCAGAACACTGTCTCACTGCCTTCCGCAGAGTAGACCTACTTTGAGGGAGATCAAAAACTCTCTTTTCTTAGTGCTTGGTTAGGAGAAAAACTGCTGAAAAGCTGAACGGAAAAACGGTAACTTTGGGTATTTTTCAAGCAAGTAGCTGGGAACAAAATGTTAAGTTTCTAAAATAAGAGACGGGAAAAGACTTCTTAACAGTTTTTGTCTTTAAGTACTGAATATTTCCTTGTGGCTGCAGTTCATAGAAAAACAAAGGATGCAATGTGAATTTGACACACGTGTAAAATAGATTGTTTCTAAATGGACCCTTAAAAAAAAAAAAAAAAAAAAACTTACCATTGATAGATAAACCGGGAGTACAAGTGTGTGTGTAAAACACTGGATGATACCCTGGTTACACTAAGATGAGAAAATATTTCAAGTGGTTTATACTTCTCAAGATGTTGATTTTTGGAAATCTGAAACTTCACTGGCAGGATTGCTTTTTTCTTTTTAATCTTAGATATACTAAGTATGGGACCTCTTGGAAATCACTTTACTCATCCAGACTTAAAATGCAGTTTTCACAAATGTATCCTGCTTCATTATAAATTATTAATTATAAACTTTGTAATACTGTTAAATTTGGTAGGGAAAGCATAATATTTATATAGCATTAATATTTTTGGTATGAGATGTTAACTCTTTATGGGGAAAAATCTTGGTTTTACTTTAAAAAACTGTTAGAAAGTGATGTGTTCATCTGGTAATTACTTATGCTGGAGCTGACATTGTTTGCTTGTGCATTAGCTAAACCATAAAGAGTGAACTTCTTTGGAATGTAGCTTTTAATCTGATAATTTACATCTCATCTTTATGGAGTAATGTTTTGATGGAAATTTATTATTTATAATCATATATTATGAAGACACAAAAGAGATATATCATGTCAGAAGCTCATAAGGTCTTAGCATAGTTTAAAACTGTACTGTAGTAAGGATTTTATTTGGGCTTTTTATATTCTTTTTCTCTTTTTTAAAGCCACAGTTCATAGGGATTTAATTACAACAGAGAATGTTCTTAACCCTAGTACTGTTTTTAAAACCTGATTTCAACCTTTAATAGACGTGAAGATCACCCATTTCTTGGGATATTAACTTTATTTAGGTAACTGTTGTGTTAAAATCCAGTAAGACCTTTAGAGGTCTTAGTATGAAGTCTATTATTTGACTTCAGAGTTCTCTGTAGAGAAAAAGATAACTCCTAGAATACTGTTGTACTTATGTGTTTAAGAATTAGCGAAGAATCTGTGTAAGACTTAAAGTAACAAACTAAATGAGGAGGAAAAGAATTTGAATAGCTTAAAACATTTTTATCTCAGACTTTCAAATTTGTTTTTAAAATTCTTAACTTTCGAAAGGCAGTAAATAAGTAGGGTAAAATGCTTTGCGTCATAAATGAGTGAAGGGGTTAGCTACACATAATTTTTGTATGTAACCTTTTATGTTACAGAAATTATTTAGTATTCCAAACATTCCCATAAAACCGTGTGTACTATTCATATTGAATAGAATTTAAACAGAACTTTAAATATTTGAAGGCACATTATGTGATACTTAAGGGTCTTTGTCCTTTGCTAGTAAGTGAATATAATACTATATAGTATAATACATCCTCTGCCAATTTGGCCAAAGCCTTGAAGAAATGAAATAGCTGAAATTTTAAACATTTTACATATTATGCTGTCATTAGCCAGACATATTTACCATGTCAGTACTAGGTTTTCTAATGGCAAATTGGGATTATATAAGATATTAGAACTAAGATAACCAGAATTAGATCATTTTGTGATAAACTTGGTGTAATCTGGATTAGAACCCTTTTATTTCCTAAAACACAGTTTTTTGTGATTATATTATTTAATGCCTTATTAAAAATATACCGTATGGTGGATTATTTTGAGGACGTGTTTGAAAATGTGTGTGTGTGTGTGTGTGTGTGTGTGTGTATACATACATATACATACGATGTGTTCACCTACATATATCTTTACGTGTACATATGCATGCATATATACATATGTAATTGGAAAGCTTTCTAAATATGAACAGAAACATGGAAAGCTGTGTAATATTGTTAAATAATGTATATAAATATAGATGTAGTATATACATAATATAAAATATTTGCCTAGACTATGGAGCTAAATTAGCTAAATGACTGCCCACTTGCTTCAGCGCTTTATTTCCCTCTTCTTTCTGACTTAAAACTTTATGACCTTGAATTTTTTTTTTAAAACCTGGCATGTCAGCACATCTAGAATAATCTCTCCCCTGAAGAAATCTCTTATAAATCATTATTTCCCTCCAAAAGATTTTCTCATTTATGCTTTACTGCTCCTCTAACATTCCCTCCTTATGTATTGTCTTATACCTAGTACATATTTATATTAGGGTTTTTACAGATCACATAATATGTAATCATTTGCTTATTTCTATGTCCCCTATTACATAACCCCTTCCTTTCATTTGTATGACTAGCACAATGCTTGGTGATAGATATTTAAAAAATAGGTTGTATTAATGGATTCATACCACCTTGTATTTGTTTCTTGTGAGTTTATGCATTTGAGAACATTAGCTGTGTTAGAAAAATAGGTTAAAAATTTTTGAGAAAAGTAAATCAATACACTGTCCTCGTTTTTTTTATTTTAAACCAAAATTGGTTTCATTTTTGCATGTTTTATTTCAGTAAATTTGAGAAATGACTTAGTTCAGACCTAAACCTATCCTAGGTGCTTTTGAAATATTTGAATGTGCTTGGCCTCTGAACTTTGTGGTATATCTGAAGAACCATGTCATCCAACAAGGAGAGGTAGATGTTTGTCTTTTTTAACATGGGAAACTCAAAATTTAGCACTTTATATCTCTGGCTTTGATCTCTTTAAGTTATTTAAATCTCCTCTTATACCCCTAGCTCCTCCAGGGTGCCAATTATGAGGAAGTGAATTGGAATTGGAAATTGATTTGGAAAGGGTAAAAGGTACAGGTTCCATAGTTTTATGCTACAACTCTTGGTTTTTACATAAAAATGAAGAACTTTGTACTGCTCATTAAAAAATGTATAACCTCCATCCATGGATGAGCTGAATAAGTGAGCAAAAGAATATTGAACTTCCAACTTGAGTTATTCTATAAGGAACCAGTCTTCATACTTTACTTAGTGACCACAAAGTACCAAAAATAATTCTTACTTGGTCATATTAATCAGATACTAAGGGATAATTGTATGTGTAATTAGTTTAAGAAGTTAACATAGATGATGAGTTTTATTATTATTTAATGTTTAGATTTAATTCTTCACTGTGACATGTGTGGTGTTAGGAGCTGCATCTAGTCCAAAAACAGTCATTACAAATCTGTGAGATTTCGTTTTTTAACATGGAATGGAAAACTGGATTTTTGTTGAAACGGTACATTAATAATAGATCTTAAGCCAAGGTGTTGAATGACTGTAGACAAAGATTCTTAAGATTTGGAGTGTTTTTGTACTTAAATGGGAAAAAGTGACATTTTAATACCAAAATTTGTTTATGTTCGTAAATGAAGAAAATGCCAACAAGCTGTAGTGTATATACTTGTGATAGCAAATGTATTAATTTCCAAGGGCTTCTGTAACAAAGCCCCACAAACTAGGTGTCTTACAACAAGAACTTTATTGTCTCACAATTCTTGAGGGTAAAAGTCCAAAATCAAGTGTTGACTGTACTATGTTCTCTCTGAAACATTGGGGGCTGGGGGGTGCAGGGTGTGGGGAAACACCACTCCTTCCTTGCCTCTTGCTAGTCTTTGGTTGCTGAGAATCCTTGGCATTCCTTGGCTTGCAGTCTCTGCCTGCATGATATGTCCTTTTTTCTGTGTCTCTATTTTCATTTGACCTTATAAGAAACACCAATCATTGGATTAGGAGCCAACCTTCAGAATGTAACAGCCCTGTTTCTCTGTTTCTAAGTAAGGTCACATTCTATGGTACTGGGAATCAGGGACTTCAAAAGTATATTTTTGAGGGACACAGTTCATCCCATAATACCCATAGAAATTATAGAATTTTTTCTTACAGCATAATTTCTGCTCAGTTGTTACAACTATCCTGATAAACTATTTGTAGTCATCACTACCTCGAAATTATTTATTAAACCCATTGCTATATCTTAAGTTAAATGTGTTAAGGAACCACATTTAATACTGTATCAAAATCCAAAATACTTAGATAACTACATCAATGTAATTGATTTCTGTGTAATCGTATTTATTTTCTTTTAGGCCTTTCATATTGATCTGAGAAGGGGGCCATAGGCTTCATTGTACTGCAGAAAAGTCCATTACACACAAGATTAAGATCTTGTCTTATAGACTATATGGAGACTCTGAAAGTTGAACTTAAAGATGGAGATATAAAATATGAAGATTGAGAAATATGGAGATGATGAGCAATCCAATACATAGCTAATTCCCTGAGAATAGAGATAACGGAGGAGAGGAAATATTTAGAGATTGGCTGTGAATTTTCAAAAAGTAAAAAAAAAATCAAACCCAATTCAGTGAACTAAATATAAAACAAAATCTCACAGAGCTTATTTTGAGAATGCTGAATCAACATGAGAAAATCAGTTTATCACATTTGAAGATTACAGAAGAGAAATAATAATATGATATTAATAGATGCCAGAAATTCAATATTATCTAATTTGTCCCCATAGGAAATGTTCATAAGTATAGCTATATTTTTCTCCCTAGAATTCTAGGTTTTTAATTTTTCTGATTTAATGTGAGTATTGGAATTGTTCAACTTTAGGGTTTCTTTCACTTCTAAATCCTAACTAATTTTCTTCATACTTCTGAAATTTATATTTACTAGATCGTATCAGTTACTCATAAATGTGGAATTGATTAGTGGAAACTGCCCTTCTCTGAAATTTTAAAATTATCTTGCAGAGTGTTTAGAGAACAAAGAATAAGCTTTAGTAAATTCAAGAGTAGTTGGAAATTTTAATCTATAAGTTAAGTAATTTTATATCCAAATATTACTTTAGTGTAGATAAATGCTATTATTACTTGGAATCTGGAATGTAATTGTTTTTCTGGTAGTATTAGTGATACTGTTGGATATGATTAGATATAACTTGTTTGGAGAGTACATGTGGTTAGAAATTAGTGTCTTCTACTATAATCATAGTAGCACTACCAAAAATTTAGATAAAATTTAATGAATTATGACTTTTCTGGCCATATTTTTTTCAGTTACCATAACTTTCACCACATCAGAGTGTTATATTAACTTAAGCACAAATTCACCAGACTTTTTTTTAAACTAGTTTATTGTGTTATTTTGAAACAGATTGAATTAGGAATCAATTCTGGGTTTTTCCCCTTGATATTGAACAACATTGTTATTTCAGAATTTTTAGTTGCTGGAATACAAACATACATGTATGTATGCATATTTCTTACACATTAAGGACAGATTTGAACAAGCACCACTGATGATTTTTTTTCTTCAAGGATTTAAGTTTAGTGACATTTGAGTACTTTTCCTAGGTGCTTGACTTTTTCAACTCTGGAGATAAAAAGATAAGTACACCTCTGTCTCTTTCACAGTTCTGCAAGGAAGATAGATTCTTCTGAAATGTGATGAGTGTGCTTATGAAGTTCTTCAAGATTAAGGGGAGGCAGTTCTATCTGGGGGTAGATAGTAGCCTTGAAGGTAATGTGTGAAGGAAGGCTTCAGGATAGAGGTAGCATTTAGGAGTCAGCAGTGAGTAAGAGCATGGAAAGCAGGAAGGGCATTCCAACCAAGAAGTAGTGAGGGGCTAGCATAGAATGAGAAAAGGAAAAACAGGGAAAGCACTTGTTTTTTGGACACTTTTGTTTAGAGGATTGGTGAGGGAGTAAGTGTTGGGAGACCAGATTGTTAGTAGTCTAGATTTTGCTTAACTGTGTAGCAGCAGTCTTGGGGCAAAGAGAGGTAACTGAGCCTGGAACATAGAACCATAAGATGAACACAGTAGAAGCCCTTAGATATCAGTTTTTCTTGAACAGTTGAGAAAAACTTACTTAAATGGTCTGTAATGACATGAATTTTGAACAGTTTTCATTAGTTTTTCAGATGAAGTACTGAAGAGTTAAAAGAAAATTTTCTCTTTGAAATCCTCTCCCTATACCACAACCCTCTTTAGTCAGTAATGACACTTAATGAAAGTACCAGAGATCTTATTCATGTAGGCAGTGATGGGGAGTCACTATTTTAAGTGAGGGTAGTGATAGCAAATTACTGTGGAAAGCTGACAAAACAAATAGATAAACTCACCAAGGCCTGAAGTAGTAGAGCATTTGGAACTATTTGAGATGAATTTGAGGGGCAATTCAGATGTTTAATTCATAAGATTACTTGACTGGATGTAAAGAATGGAATAGGAAAAATGTGGAATCATTTTAAATAAAGTGAAAACATTGGCAAAATAGATTTTTAATGGAAAAAAGCCCAATTTTGATCTTTTAAAGTCTTGAGTGTTCACTAGGTATCAAAGTAAAGAATATCCCATAATGTGTTTTAAATATAGGTTTAGTTTCCAAAGAGAAGATTAAGAGAGCAGAGTTAGAGGTGATATCCTAGTCTGATTTATAATAGTTGAATCCAATGCAAAATTGTCCATGGAATATTAAGTATGGAAAAATGAGTGAGAAGCATCATTTTTAAGGGAAAGCAGAAGAAAGAAGAGGTACCAAAAGACAGAAGTCTTGAGAGGTAGGAGCATTCAGAGGGGAAAGTGTTTTAGAAGCCAATGGAAAAAGGAATATGAAGAAGGCCATCAGTGTTAGGATATTGCAGAAAGATTGATTGGTGATACCTAAAAAAAGGGTTTAATGTTAGGATGTCACTGACCTACTACTTTGTCAGAATAGCAGTGGAGGCAAAAATCTGTTATTGCTGTATATTGAAGAGAAAATGAGACTTGATCAAGTGGAGAAGGCAAAGAATAGTTAGTACCCATTTAGGGGAAGTTAGGAGTAGAGATTATTTGTTGGCCGAGGTGATGTCAACAGTGGAGAGGAAGAGGGAAAAAAATTAAGGAAAGATGAGTAATTAATAGACAAGGCCTAGGAAAGAGGAGTCTCCAACTGTTTTACTTGTTGGACAGTGCTTGATTTGTAAGAACTTTGTGAATTAAGTATTACCCATAGTTAATAGATTATTAGATAATTTAAACTCAAGAGAGATTTAGTATCTTTCCTATAGCCATACAAAGGAGTGAATTGTAGAATTGATACTGGAATTACATAGTATTAGCAGGGCAATATGGCACATACCTCTAATCCCAGTAACTGGGGAGACTAAAGCAGGAGGATTGCAAATTTGAGACTAACCTTAGCAATTTAGTGAGACCCTGTCTCAAAATAAAAAGAAATAAAGCCTGGAGATATAGCTTGGTGGTAGAGTGGCCCTGGATTCAGTACCATGCAAAATAAAAAAATAAAATAAAATAAATAAATAAATAAATACATAAATAAATAAAAATTTAAAAAAGAATGAATGAATGAATTATATTGTATTTGTATCATATTGTACCTTATACATGCACATAAGCTAAATTTTTGAAACATATGCTTGAAGTAATAAGTAGACATAGAGAATTGATGGCTATATTGAGGGTTTGGTAAAATTACAAACCATGTAGGGTGTAAGTGGGAGAAATTGGAAAAAGAAATTTTTGATCAGAGAATAAGTTCTCTAGAATGACATGAGGGAAGATTAAAAAGTAGAAACAGAGGTGAAGGTTGTTGAAGTAAAGAAGCCAGGATTTGCTAGAATGTTTTAAAAAAAAATCAATAATACAAATTTTTAAGTTGTTAGAGTGGCATCAGAGTTGAGATGGAGCGGTATCTTGAGCCAGTGGCAGCATGTTGATATGAATGTAGGATGAGTGACTTAGAGTAAAAATATAAATGTTGCCATCTGCCTCTTTGAAGAGGCAGGATTAAGGATTTTGAAATTGGAAATTGAAGAGAAGGGTTGTTGGTCGTGGTGAGAGAAGTGTTAAGAGTAGTAGTTTTTGTGAACATCATTCTTAATGGGGTTAGAGCAGCCCTTTCAAAAGAAAATTTACTAATTTAATTTCTGCAGTTAGCCTGGTGTTCACAATTAACATGATCCTGGAGTTAACTGCTGATGTTAGCATTAAAACTTCGGCAAATTTGCATAACCTGTCCTTGTGTTTGATTCTCCAACTGTAAAACCAGGATAATGTGTGCCTACTTCAGAGGGATGTTGAGATAAATGTAAACTCCCTCTCCCCAATAATACTTTTTTATTGGAGATAAGAGAATATTAAAAAGAACTTTTAGTTCTTCAGAAGAGTAGTACTATGTTCATGAAATAATCAGTGCTTATTTCATTAGCCTGAAGGTGCGGTTATTATTTTTTTAATAACCTGTTTGAAAAATTGTATGTCTGTTTAAATGTTAGAAAGCAGCTCTTCAGAAAAACTTAAAATCTAAAAGTTCCAATAAACAGAAAAGTAGCTACCTATGTGTACAGTGAACATTTTCTTCCATGTTCTAGTCAGACTGAAAAAGTAGGTAAATAGAACTAGTGTTGTTAGGCAGGACAATGAGGCAAAGACCTCATTCTGTATGTCTCGTTTTTTTTTTTTGTTTGTTTGTTTGTTTTTTTTGTCTTATTTGTCTTTAATTCACTTGAAGTTTGTATAGCTGGGTAGATTTTATTTCTTCACTCATCTTAAGGATTAAAGACTTAGTTAACAACTGTTAACAATTTAGGGAAAAGGACCAAAAGAATATTACAGAAAGTATTTCTGTAACTGCTAATTCATATTTTATGTCTTATAAATACAATTTTATTTATATGTATGTGCATAATACTTTTATTTGATGTGTGGGATTTTGATCTTTTTTAAAAATTAGTTCCTTCACTAACATGCATTTTGAAATGAATAATTTGTAATTCTCTGATAATTAGCCCAGTTGGGTTAGGATTTAATGTAAAAGCTTGAGATATGTTATTCTAAGTCATATAAATGGTCCATACAACCTAGATTTCTGATTGAAAAATGACAGGGTGTTTTAGGTGAAGAACATAGTTGTGGTTCCAGACTCCTCAAATAACTTGTGAACCTACTGAACTGTGTTTCTCTCTCCCTTTCCATTCAGTTAATTATACTAAAAACTGAAGATTGTATGGGTGAGAGGCCAAGGTGGAAGTAGTGAAGAGATTATGTAAACAATGCCTGGCCTGTCACTGCCTGTCTAGCCAATTTTGGTAATCTTGAGAATTTTTCGCTATTATGTACTAGAGTTATCAAAGATGAGTGACAGTTAAAGGTGAAGTAATTATAAACTAGACCTCCTCATATTGCTGAGTTTCTTCAGAAAATTCTTATGCATAGAATCTACTTTAAGTTCCACAGTGAATACAAAGAATGTACAGTGTGTACAAAGAATACACATATGCTGTTCAGGCAGTGTCCCAAAATGTTAACATCTTACATCACGTCAGAAAATTAACATCTAAACAATATTATTATATACTGATCATTTAGTATCTACTGATTTCATTCACATTTTACTAGTTGTTCCAGTTCATGATACAATCCATGATCACATATTGCATTAAGTTGTCATGTCACCTTAGTTTTATTTAATCTGAAACAGCTCTTCAGACTTTCTTTTATAATCTTGACACTTTTGAAGAGTACTAAATAGATATTTGTAGAAAGTTCCAAGTTCAAGTTATTTTTGTCAACCGTTTTGTAGTATGGTGATGGTCTTCTGGTGCCTCAAATCAGGAGATTAATGTTGATTGTACTATAACTGGTGATGTTAACTTTGACCATTTGGTTAAGATGATATTTGCAGGTTTCTCAAATGTTAAGTTTCTTTGTAATAACATCTTCTGGGAAATACTTTTGAGACCACTTACATATCCTATTATACATTTGTTTACTATTTTTGGCCTTGTTGATGATTCTTCCCTGCAGTAATTATTGTGATGTTTGCCAATGGTGATTTTTTTTTTTCTTCATAGGCCCACCATTTCTTCTATTTTATTAATTGAAATTCTATAAAAAGCTTTCTTTTCACATTTATGTATTTCTATTAGTATTAATTACAGTCCATTGTTGTCATTATTTTTAAACTCTATAGTCCCAGATTTGACCAGTGGGATGCCCCATCAAGTTGGCTCCTGTTCTTTTGACATATCCCCACATTTGAGCACTTTCTGGTATCACAAGGTGTTCCAGGTTCACTTCATGCTTTCTTTTCTTTTTGGAATCATGCCATTTCTCCAAGAAGCTCTGGTTCCTGTTATTGGACAATGTATTGAGAAATTGGGTGCAAGGTATGCTAATTGACTTTGGGGTGAGGTTTTATATATGGAGAAAACCAAGCTAAAGTTGTCTTATTTATAACACCCAGAATAAGTCATAAGAGTTAGGATGTAAGGTTGGGCCTTCTTCATCCAAAGATGGTATTTCTACTTGCCTGTTATTCCTCCCTTATGTTTGCTTTTGTCTTATTTTTGCTATTTCTCTTTCCTGGGAAGGAAGAGGGAACAACCTAATTAAAATATATTTAAGAAAATTATTTGTTAATTAATAGGTACAGCTATTTCAAAACAAAATAGTTACTGTAGTTCTAAAAATATTTACTATATGCTTGTTAGGAATAAGGCATTATATTAGACATTGATAATATTTAAGTGTGTGTATATTGTGCTGAGTGTGTTTGTTTACTGGAACTTTTTTCCCTAGATATATATTTAAGAAGTGATGAATGGTATGGTGATTGTAAATTATTTCAGTATCCATGAATTCATATGGCTTAGGATTTGTGTAAAATGTATAAATATATAATACACAAATATAATACTAGATTTAGTTATTTTCATGTGTGCCTTTTATTGTACTGCCATTCATAATTGTAGTAATTTGACACACTCTAAATTACATCTAATTGCTAAACATTTATAGGAACCTTGTTTACTATATTTAATTCTCAGAACATCTTCATGAGTTGGAATTACTTTTACCATATTCCAACTGAATGAACAGACTATGTGGAGTGATATTTCTGTTCTTTTATATATTTTGTTCAGGCTTTCACACTGTCCTTTAGTTTCAAGATTGAGGATCTGGTGAGTAAGTCTATT
Organism: Sciurus vulgaris; assembly: GCF_902686455.1. Taxonomy (NCBI): domain Eukaryota; kingdom Metazoa; phylum Chordata; class Mammalia; order Rodentia; family Sciuridae; genus Sciurus; species Sciurus vulgaris. The sequence goes on from NC_136462.1 coordinate 87,877,680, forward strand.
CTGTTTAAAAAGTTTTTTGGCTTGCACATTTTGATCCTGTCCATTCTCAGCTTATACCTGGTTCATAAAACAGTGTAGTTTATCCTTAATAATTTTATCTTAGAGTCATTTTATTAGTTTTTATGGGATATTCTTATGGTATATTAAATTTTGTTGGACTAGAGACCAACATGTGTAAGTACAAAGAGGGAAGCATGTATGTGTTAGTTCCAAATACTAGGCTAATGCTTGTTTGGTGAACATTTCTTTCCCAGTGTTCTCTGATAGGTTGTAATTCATCTTTGTCAAAAAGAATAATATTCGTGAAGCTTACCTTTGTGCTTCTGCATTAAAGGAAAAATGTATTTAAAATATCTGACCAGGCATGTGGCACAAGCCTGTAATCCCAGCAACTTGGGAGTCTGAGGAAGGAGAGTTGCAGGTTCAAGGCCAGGCTGGGCAATTTAGGATGACCCTGTTGCAAAATAAAAAATAAAAAGGGCTGCAGAAATTGTTCTGGTAAAGCACCCCTGGGTTCAACCCCCATACCAAATAATAATGATGATGATGATGATGATGATGATGATAATTATTATTTTTCTGGCGTTAAGGAAATATCAATGGCAAGTAATATGGGATTATGTTTTAGCTGTTTCAGAGTAGGTTGAAAGATGAAAACCTGTATGAAGTAGTATATGGTACAACTGTGTATGTGTTTTTCACTAGTAGGAATGAAAATAGATCTCAAAACAAAAATTCATCTTTTTTTAGGAACTCAGAAATTTTATTAGCATGTATGTGTACTCAATATATTTGTTTTTCATTATCTTACTATAGTTCTTTGAGAGTTGGTGAGTGAACAACAATTCTACCACTTTTTAAAAATTGTATTTTAAATAAGGGTTGATTTCTCTGTGTAAAATGATTTCCCAGTGTAAGACTAAGGCTATGGTTTATGTAGGCTGTGGTTTTGCAGTTCAGGTTAAGTTTAGTAAGATTTAGTTTTAAAACTAGATGCAGAATATTGTTTCTTGTTTTCTTAATGTTATCTTATCGAGTTGTAAGTTGGCCTCTTGACCAAAAGAGGATGTGTGTGGTTTTGTGCTCCACAGTGCTATCTTATTTTAATCACAGCCTTTGAAGTACACTTCTACAGGAAATTTGAGTTCCTTTCTAATGACCAGGTTCAGGGCTCCACTATGCCATTTACCAGTTATGTGGTCTTGGATTTCCATAATCCTTAGTTTTTTCCTCTGTAAAATGAGGATAATAATCATACCTGTTTGGAAGGTGATTATAAGAATTAAATATAAAGCACTGAACTGTTTTTGTACATAGCAAGTACTAAAGTATTAGCTATCTATTGATATAGTGAAAGTAGTAGAAGCAGTAATTCATTGCAAAGAAATGTTGAAAGTGTCTTCTGTTGAATAAGTGTTTAATAATGTATGCCAGACATTTATGGGAACTATCTAGCATAATTTTTACAAGTCTTGAGTGTTTCATAGAATCAAAGAAATTTGGAATTAGAAAGGATTTTGATTAAATAAGCTCTTCCGTATTTCTATACATGAGACCTGGAATTATGAAATAACTTGCCCAAAATATAACAGTTGCATTGTGTCAGTTTAATGGAAAGTTTATCTTAAATATCTGTTCAGTTTTTTTGTTTTTTTTTTTAAACTGAAAAATGTCACCTAATCAGAATCCTTTCATTAATCCCTGGCTCAGGGCAAGGAAAAAAAACCTTTTCTAAAAGGACTGTTCAGATTCTTATAGCAACCAACTGGGTCTTGTCAAGAAATAAGTTCGATTTTTAGCTTATGAGTGAGCTGCTTTTTAATATTTTATTTTAAATATTTTTTAGTTGTTGATGGACCTTTATTTTATTTGTTTATTTACATGTTTTGCTGAAAATTGAACCCAGTACCTCACACATGCTAGGCAAATGCTCAACCTGTTTTTTTTTTTTTTTTTTAAGAAATTTAAAAAATCAAGAAGGTCCAAAGAAAATAACTCATCTATATCCTTGTTATGCACAATTAACCACTCTTATTTTTGTTCTACATTTTTAAAAAATTCTTTTATTGTTTTTGTGGGGGTAATTACAATTGAATTAGGCTATCAATTTAGTCTTGCTTAAAAATATATGTGGTGAGAAATGTGATTTTCAGCTTGGGACATCTTAGAATGTTTCAGTAATATACTCATGAAGTTAATGCGTCTGTATGTGAACATGCAAACTACATTTTTTTTTTTTTTTGATGATCTGAAACAGTTCTTTGAAAAACCAAGTGATTTAGAGTGAATCAGTACTAATTTATTATCTCTTACAAGTAAAAGAACTACTTAGGTTGTGAACATATGACCCAGTGCAATAGGTTTGACTCTTGGTGACTACAAAACCTATAACCTCAACTGAAAAATACAAGAGTGAAGGTTTATTATTATTACTTGCAGCAAGTAAGAAGAGCACTGGGGGTCATTTCCAAAGCAGTATCTCCTGAACAAGGGAAGGGGCTTTTATTGGAGAAATGCATACATTTTCACGCAGGAGCAGGATAGACTTAGCATCATGTATAGAGGCATGTGATTGAGGACTACCTCTGGGTAGAGAATTTAGTATTATAATGAGTATAAAAGTTCACTTCTAGGTCCCCAAAAAGGTGGGCAGGATGACTCCCAAAGTAGCTTTAGCTAAGGTAGTGTTCACTTCCAGGTCACATTTTAAGTTTTTCTGGCCAATCTTGTCTAAAAGAAAAAGCAGTTTTAAAAGGCAGACTAAGGAGCTAGGGTTGTGGCTCAGTGGTAGAGTGCTTGCCTAGCACATGTGAGGCACTGGGTTTGATCCTCAGCACCACATAATAAATAAATAAAATAAAGGTAGTATGTCCATCTACAACTTTAACAAAAAAAAAAAAAAAAAAAAAAAAAAACAAAAAAGAAAGACTAAACAGGAATTAAAGGGACCAGAGCTTTTCCTCTACAGGCTTAGGTGATTGTCTCTAACAGTACCAGCCTAGTGACTCTCAAGATCTATTCACCTTCATTCAAGAATATTATAGTCATAGAATAGATGATGCTCTGAAGAATACAGTGAGTAACTTTTTTAGTGAGTACACTTAGCCTATCACCTAACATCTGTATCTAAAAGGTTATTGTGTTTTCCAATACACACATAACTGTTGTGATAAGTCCATGTATTCACCAATGTGGTGAGATATTTAGAAATGAATTTAAATTAGGACAAATTGTAGGAACTGGTCAGGTGGAACTTTTTGAGAAGAGTTGATGAATGAAAAATATTTCTATCTCCAGATAACTGAAAATCTGTTTTTTTTTTTGTACAGTGTGAATAAACTTAGAGTAAAACTAGAATTAGTGGATGGAAATTAAAGAAGTGGAGAGCAGATTTTTGTTCTATGCAAAAGAGGACTTGCTAATGATTTGATTTGTCTGATAGTGGAATGGATTGTCTTGGAAAGTTGGGAACTTCGTTTCAAGTTAGAGAAGATTGATCATCTATATGGATCTTTACAAAAGGAGTGCTGTGTTGTGTATCATGTTAGTCCAGATCTTTAGGGCTCCTTATGACTACTTAAGTTCCATACTTTTACTTTTTTTAAGTTCTTTTTTAAATATTTTTTTTTAGTTGTCAATGGAATTTTTTATTTCATTTATTTATATGTGGTGCTGAGTATCGAACCTAGGGCCTCACACATGCCAGGCAAGCACTCTACCACTGAACCACAACTCCAGCCCCTCCATGCTTTTAATTTTTATACATGCTATTTTTTAAGTTTTCACCCTCTGAAAATTCATTTTTATATAAAAATAAAACAAAATGCTTAGCTTTAAAGAAGTGCTCTATAGTTTGAAATTTAAGGGTGAAGAACAGATTGTCAAACTCCATTAATCTTTTGTTATAAAGAAAAGCACAAAGTTTATGTTAACTTATAGAAATTTCTGAAAATTCTAATTATAAAGTTGGTTATTAGATTGGTTTTACACAACCAATTCAGTGTGAGCTCTTATGGAGAAAAACTGATTTTATTACTAAAGAAAGTATCAGATGGGAGTATAACTCAGTGGGGAGAACCTGGGAATTGTGATAGTCTGTAGGACACCAGCATTACTGAGTTCATACATAGTGCATAATTTTCTTACATATCTTTTTGGGACATATTCCTTATTTTGATGTAGAATCTGTGAGTAATATGTTTGATTCACTCCAGCTTTGTTTGATTGGAAAAAAAAAGCTATGAATTGATAGATGTATTAGTCAGGGTTCTCAAATGGAATAGAACCAACAAGAGGTATGACTATAAAAAGGGGATTTATTAGATTGGTTTACACAACTAGAAGCTGGATAGTCTACAATGGCTGTCTGCAGGCTGGAGAGTTGGAGGAACCAGTAACTGCGCAGTCCAAGATGCTGAAGCCTCAGAACAAGAAGGATCAATGATGCTACCCTAGTCTGAGACTGATGGCTTCTGGAAAGTCTCTGGAGAATCACTTGGTAGAGTCCACTTTGGAAGAGTAAAGGAGCAAGAGTCTGATGTACTCAGATGATAGTAGCAATCAGAACCTGTTCAGAACCTGCATCTGCTGGTGCTTCCTTGTTTTTCCAAAGTTTATTCTACACAGGTCTCCAATCTATTGGATAATGCTACCCACGCTTAGGGAGAGTCTCTATTTCAGTTCACTATCCCACAGGTCATTCATTTCTAGACATACCCTCATTGACATGCCCAGAAGCCTCTTAATCTTCTGCATCTCTTAATCCATTCAAATTCACAATTCAGCTTACCCGTTGCTGGATGCCATCCATGACCAGCAATAAAACCAGGCTTGGTTGATCTATTAGACATGGAAATCTGACTTTCAGAACTGGCAATTACGAGAAATTGTTCTAGATTGCCTGTAGTATGTGGTTTCCATACAGTGACTCACTGCAGAAATTGCATGCCCTAGATGCGCCAGTGACCAACTAAGCAAAATGGTTTGCCTAATTCCACCCCATCCTGTTTCTCATGGAAGAAGCTCCTATAGGTCCACCCTTTGATCTGTACCACTATAAATAAAATGTGGGCTCCTCTGTTTTGTTAGAGCCAGACCCTTATGAATGGCTCAACTCTTCATGCCCCCTTTCTAAAGATAATTGTCTCTTCTTTTTCTTGATAATTAAATTTCTTAGTGATTAGTTCACAGCCAGCCCATCCCTTGAGAGTAACCCTTTCCCTTGCTCATATGTGTGGCGATAATCCATTATGATGGATAAGTGATATTAGAGTGGGATCTTGCAAATACTTGAAATTTCTTACCTATGCCTGTTTCCCAGTATCAGTAAAAATATATTCCGCATGTCTTTATTGTAATCTTTTGTTCATTATAACTTTAGAAACTAAAGTTTATAACTTTTTTCCAATAACGGTTATTTTTATTTTGTCATTTTTTTTTTCTTCCAAGTAAGAACCATGTTTTTTTTGATTTGTAAGTGCCTCACATTTCTCTTGTTATTTTGAATGGTGATTTGAATTCAGTATGGCTTATAGTTAAAAAGCTTCTTATAAAACATGACTGTAGCCTAGCTACTTGGGATGCTGAGGCAGGAGGATCATGAATCCAAGCTCAACCTGGACAATTTGCAAGACCATGACTCAAAAAAGAAAAAAAAAAAAAGTTGTATTTTCTAGTATGTTTCCACGAGGTTCTGGGTTGCTGAACATTTTAGGGAAGAAGAGTGTAGGGCAAATATGAGAGAATTTGTAGATAAGGTAGGCAGATCTGTGAAATAGGATTATAGATTTTGAAACTTGTTTCTTTGTGGCAGTAGGACAGGAACATGATTGTGGAATCCTGTTTTTTGTTTTTCCTGGTAGATGCTGTGATCTCACATTTAGACTTTTCATCTAGACATTTGACCCAGAATATATTAGGTTGGGTGAATGTTTGCAATTAGGTGTTCACTATTAAATATTAAAGCATAGATGACTGTTTCATTTTTGGTAGTTTTACTGTTTTATGTGACCATAAAAGAGAAAATTAAGATAATCTGTACTTCTAAGAGATAACCATGATGATGTTATACTGTTTTTTTCCAAAATAGTTTTTTAAAACAAATTATGTACTTTTAAATTATTTCTCCAAAACTGAGATCACACTGTTTTATACTGCTTTGAAGTCTTTTTACTGTCAGCCTGTACAAAATACACATCCTAATACCTAATGACTGAATATTTACTTTTAATATCTTATTAGTCCTTAGCCAGTTTTTTAGGTTTTATTCCCTACTGTGATAAACGATGTTGTGATATAGTGTTATGCATACACTCCTGAGTGCACTTTTCTGTTTCTTTAGGATAAATTTCTAGATATAAAATTTCTGAGTCTAAAGGTATATGTATTGTATATTACAAGAATATTTCTAAATACAGTTTTAATTGTAGTCTAGAGATTCAAGTTCTAATTTGTTTTCAGAAGGCTTGCCTTTTACTCTGACATTATAATTTGAATTATCTTTTTCTTCATGGATTTGATATATTATTGTTATCACATATTAAATGTTTTTATGTGTTTGAGTATTTTCTGGACTCCATTCCTGTGGCATTCAAACATATTCTACATAAATATCACCTCATCTGGGCTGTTTTTTTTTTTTTTTTTTGTAAATCATCTTCATGGGCTTTGCCTTTAGAGATCTTGATTCAGAACTTCAGGATTTAGGGAATAAGTTTTGTACTAAATATAGATTATTGTGATGCATGGGTTTTATGAACCATACACTGAGAAACCTTGCTCCATTTCATCCATACCACACTATTTTAAATACTTTTAATCATTTTTTGTTCTCCACTACCCCTGCTGCCTGGTTGAAAGGACCTCCTGCCCACTCGTTCTTTAGAATACTATTTATTTACCATGTATTGTGATAAGTACTATGAAAAAGCTCCTCTCTGTAATTGAAATGTTTGTTTATTCAGTGGATATTTTATTCAGTGCTTACTCAGTGCCAGGTCCTCTTCTAGATTAAGGATGTATTTAGAGAACTAAACAAAGATCTTTGAGCTTTACAGTAAGCAGGGGTCAGTGTGGGAGGTATCACAGAAAATAACAGTGAAATATAGCAAATAAGCTATAGTGTTGTGGTAGCATAGGTTATTTGGGATGACAGAGTAATGGTGATTATCTTATTAATTCTTTGTTTAAAATATGTAAAAAGACCCTTATTTCAGACAATGGAAACAATTGAAAAGGCACAGAAATACAACAGAGAGATCAGAATTTTGTGCATACAATTTTACCTCCAAAGTATATCTTTAGTACGTTAAATTTTCTGGTCTGTTTTTCCAATTATCTCATCTGAACCTTTCTTTCTCAACTGGATTACTAAACTACTATTTGTATCCCACTGTTGACTCTCTCTTCTTTTATCATCTTTCCCTTCAATTTATAAGGCAGTGTAATTTTCATTTTTAAGTGTAGATACTCTATATTCTGTTATTTCCCTGTTCAAAATGTTTTTTTTTTTTTTTTTTAACATTAAAAGTGGAATCCTTAGTATGACTTTATGTGAACTGGTCTATTTATCCTATTACTCTTCCCTTTCTCTTCTATGTAAAAAAAAAAATCTGTCTGAATCTTTAGTTTTCATTTTCTCTAATGCTCTTTCTTGCTTGTAGCCTTTAACAAAATAAAAATGGATAAAAATGATATATATTTCTCTTTGATTAAAATCATTATTTAAGACAGAAGATGAAAATTTCTTATATGAGCCAACATATAAGAAATTGTGAGGTTTCAGTAGGCATAATTTCCATCATCTTTAAAAGATCAAACATTCTCATGATAATGAACTTGCATTCCTATAAGGCAAACTGCTAGAGTGTAGTTTGAAGTATCCTAGATAGCTGTAGCCTCCACCACTACAAGCATTATAAAGACTCAAAGCCACTTACTTTGCTCATTTATGTCTGCTTTAAGACCTATGATACTATTACAAGTATCAAGATAGGTCAGTCTGAATCTAATTGTGAAATAAGAAGAGATAAAAAATTCAAATATTTATTTGTAACTGCTGACCTCCTTTCTAAAAGACAGATTGTCTTAAAATGATTTGGCTTAACTAAAGATGTCTGAATCTGAATTCATGATTTTATTAATTATCCTTATTAGTGGAGGAATCAGTGTTCTACATTGATTGTACCACTTTTAATACATTTGCATTTTAAGGCAAGAACTCTTGACATTCATCACACTTTACTTTGCAAGTTTTCCACCTGTCTTAAGTATTCCAACCCCTATCACTGATGCCTCTCTTCCTTAAAAGGAGTATTCTACTTTTCTTTCACATAGGCTTTTGATTAACTTTCAGAGCTTCTGTTACCAGAATAAATCACTTGTTCCTCTGAACTTCAGATAATGTCTAAAAATTATTGCCCTTATTATATTATTGACGTTAGTTGTGTTGTAAATACTTTGAGTAAGGGACCTTATCTATTCATCTTTGGTTACGTTCTGCTTAATATATTGTTTGGCTTATAAAAGATCCAGTAAATTTATTCATTGCTTTAGAGTTTATGTCACCATGACCAAAGTGTCTCACAACAACTTAGAGGAGGAAAAGTTTATTTGGGCTCATGGTTTCAGGAGGTTCAGTCCATAGTTGGATAGCTCCATTGCTCTGGGCTTGAGTTAAAACAAACCATCATGGTGGGAGGGCAGGGTGGAAGAAAGCTGCTCAGATTATCATGACCAGGAAGCAGAGAGAGAGAGGAGAGAGAGAGAAGAAAAAAGGAGGAGGAGGAGGAGGAAGAGGAGGAGGAGGAGTCATCGTCAGGGGGACAAAATATAATCCCCAAGGACCCACCTCCTCTGGACATGCCTTACCTGCCTACAATTACCACCTAGTTAGGTCCATTCAAGTTATTAATCCATCAAATGAACTGATTAGGTACAGCTCTTGTAATTTAATCATTTCATCTCTGAACATTCCTTCGTTAACATAGAAGTTTTGGGGAGATACTTCATACCCAAACCATAGCTTGCATCTGTATGACTAATTTTTAAATCAATATCTGTATGTGCTGGGTAACTGGTACTTAAGCTTTCCATGTCTTTTTAGTTACTTCTTTGAATCTTTTTACTGTATGTGTTGGCTTTCCATTGCTGTGACAAAATACCTGAAATTATGTATATGGAAGAAAGATTTATTTCAACTCACAGATTTAGAAGTTTTAGTTAGTGGTTGCTTGGCCATGTTGCTTGGGCCTGTGGTGAGGAAGAACATCGTGGCAGGGAGTGCATATTGAAGCAAAGTTTCTTACCTCCTGGTGACTTGGAAGCAGAGAGGGAAGAAGGGGTTAGGTCCTAATAACTCCTTCAAGGGCATGCCTCCTGATGACCTAACTTCCTCTCACTAGTCCCTACCACCTGGAGGTTTCACAGTCTCCCAGTAATATCACAAGCTGGCCACCAAGACTTTTAGCACATGGCTTCTAGGGAACGTTTAAGATCCAAACTTTAATTCCATATTTAACAACTCTTTTTTAAAAAAAAATACTTTTTTAGGTGTTGATAGGCCTTTATTTTATTCATTTATTTATATGCAGTGCTGAGAAGCGAACCCAGTGCCTCACATGCTAGGCATGAACTCTACCACTGAACCACAATCCCAGCCCCTAACAACCGAACTCTTGTTCTGAGTTTTTTTTTTCCTCTTCCCCAAAAGAATAGGTCTGTTATTCTACATTCTACCTGTGTCTGCAGAGACACTGCATACCTTGGCTTTTTGTCTTTTAAGATCTCTCTACTTTCCTTGGGGAACTCATTTCTTCTTCACTTTCAGGCCTTTTCACTGAGTGGGTTAACCTAGGTGTGCGATGGTTCAGAGATTAGCAGATAACCTAATGCAGACACATCAGACGGTGAGATGCAATTCTAGAAATTTTGAACTCTGAAAACAGTCACTCTGTTGGGACTGTAAGGATTTCATGAATCTAAAGCTAATAAAGAAAGATAAGTGAGGAATCCTTAACAGTTAAGTTTAAAAAATGAATTTTATTTTAAAAACAAAACTTGCCAGATGTGGTGGCACACACCTGTAATCCCAGCAACTTGGGAGGCTGAGACAGGAATATCACAAGTTCAAAGCTAGCCTGAACAACTTAAGGAGTTCCTGTCTCGAAATAAAGATGACTAGGGGTGTAGCTCAGTGGTAGTGAGCCCCTGGTTTTAATCCCTAGTAAGGAATAAATGAAGAATAAGAGCATTTTAAGATCTCTTTCTATGTAGTGTCTACTTTATAATGTTCTCATAAGCTGTTCAGTATTATAATTGTTAGTTTACATATAACTGTTGAGGACTAGGCAGAATTGATGTATACTACATGCATAAAAAGCACATCAAATTTTGAAGATTTAAAAGTGAAAATCTTTTTTATTTTTTTAATTATTATTTTGGATTTATAAATGAAAACAATTAACATTTTACCTGTATTAAACATTGAGTGAAATCACATAACATGAATTTAACCATTTTCAGGTATAAAATTTAGTGTAGTCACAATGTTGTGCAACATTACCCCTGGTCTAGTTTGAAAGCATTTCATCACCCTTAAAGAAAAATATGTACACATTCCATTGCCCCCTTCCCCATCCCTTGACAGCCACCAAATGGTTTTTGCCTTTGGATTTACCTATCAAAATAATTTAATATGTGACCTTTTATGTATGGGTTCTTTAATTTGTGACCCTTGTCACAAATCAGTAGACTGAATGCTCATTCTTATATATGTCTATTTTTATGCCAGTACCACAGTGTTTTGATTATTGTAACTTCGTAGTAAGTTTCATAATTGAGAAGTGTGAGTCTCTGTTTACCATGTGGTCATATTATGATTTGACAGACATTTCCTTGAATACCAGAAGTTTAAGAAAGAAAGAAAAACCCATCTTTGAAGAGTATTGCTGTATGGCAGCACTACCTCAGAATTTAGCCAGGCCATCTACAGTTCTTATACCTTTTACGTTCTGCTTATGCTGAGCCTAGAGATCAGCTAGAGGTGAAAACATTCTCATGTCTTTTCTGAATGTGCATATCCTATCCACGCATGTGACTTTCTAAATCCTCCAGTATGTGAGGTCAGTTTTGATTATCCTAACCCCCGAAGGACTTTCCCCAACTTTTGCTCACAGTGTTTTTGTAATTATATTGTTGGTACCAACTGTAATATTTTGACCTTTACCCTTGTCTGGATTCAACTGTTGAAGTGTTTATTGAATGCTTACTTTGTGGAGGTACTTTTAGGACTTCTAATTGTTAGTCATATCCAGAGAATCGGATGGTGGAGGTTTTTAAATCATGTTTTGTAGCAATACTTCCATTTTTAACCAAATGCTATGGTGCATGCTTGTAATTCCAGCATCTCCGGAGGCTGAGTAAGTAAGATCTCAAGTTTGAGGCCAACCTTGGCAGTTTAGCAAGACTCTGACTCAAAAACTAAAATGGACTGTAGATATAGCTCAGTGGTAGAGAGCCATTGAGTTTGATCCCCAGTATCAGGCCAAACCAAATAAAAAACTTTTCTTTAGGAGATTATTCTATTGATTAATCTGGGTCTCTGCTGCTGTCTCCATATTATTTTTTTTAATCCCCAGTTTGGTGGCTAATCCTTGTTATTCCTTACTTCTTTGCCATTAAATGCCAAAATTATATGTGCATTTTTATACTACTGGTGTGATGGCACCATGTACAGCCTGAGGAATGAGAAGTTATGCTCTGTGAACAGTGTGTCAAAATGCACTCTACTCTCATGTATAAAGAATGAATTAAAAAATAGGAAATAAAAGATTTTATATGCATTCTTAACATGGGTAAAGCCACAACTCTAAATACCTGCCTCTAGGTATATTTGGAAAAACAGTGCTTTTTACCACTCCTAAATGAAGTTACACGTACAGAACCTTCAAAAAGGAGTTGGCAATGTATCCAAAAGTTTTGGATATTCACTCTAAGGAATTCTAAGGCTTCCTTAGTAAAACCAACCTATCTTCTGATGTAGACAATTAAGAAATTACCTTTACAGGAAGATCACCTGAATTTCCCTGTATGGAGAGAAAAAGATCTCTAACTGAATGCTCTTGCCACTCTCCTGAGTGGTCAGGAGAATAATACTTTATCCCTAGCATAAGCCCACAATTGTCATTATAATTTCTGGTAGCACAGATAAGACTAACAATATAATTTTACTAAAGACATTGAGAAAGAAGAATAATAAACTCTTATGCCTTCTTTCTAGCTAGTAAAAAGTTATTTTTAAGGGGATATCAGTTTTCTTCTATGTTATGTTTGTGGTAGAATAATGTGCCCTCTATCTCTCCCCTCCCCAAAGATGTCCTTGCCCTAATCCCCAGAACTAGTAAATATGCTAGGACTTTGTAGGTATGGTTGCAGTTATGAGCTTTGATATGGGGAGATTATCCTGGATTATCTACATGGCAACAGTCTACTCACAAATTTTAAAAAATAGAGAACCTTTCCTGATTGTGGAACTGTGATCAGAAAGAGAAATGACTACAGAAGGCTCATAGAAAACCCATGTTCCTGGCTTGGGTGGAAGCCAAGTGCCTAGGCACATAGGAGGGATTTTTCTTCTAGAACCTCTTGAAAGAGGTGCAGTGCTACCAATACCTTGATTTTATCCCAGTAAAACTGTCTGGACTTCCAACTCACAGAGTTATATAAATTTGTGGTGTTTTAAGGTACTAACTTAATGGCAGGTTGTTATAGTGGCAATAGAAAACTAATATATGTACTGTATGTTTGTTTTTTCTCAATTTGCTTTTTTAAAAATAATTTATGGTGTCTGCTATGTAGATATGAGTTTAATATGATTGAGTTTATATTTTAATGCATTCTGAAACTATATTTGTCTATTTTGTATTTATGTTGGTTTTCTTTCTGTAAGATTATTTTTACATTTTCTGTATTTTATTTACTTTATTCTAATGGTTTTATGCTCTTCTCTTCTCTCTTCTGATTTCTTGTTGACAATGAATACTATTAATCTTCTGACCCAGACCTGGAGAACTTCAATATGAAATCACAGTATCATTGCTGATAACCAAGGAAAAGTAGTGGTGCTAGAAGACAGGGAATTTACAAAGTCATTAGAGTGCTGAACCACTTTTTAATTTGTTGATAATACTATCAATCAATACCTAGAATGGTTGATTCTAAAGGGATAGTTTGTGAATATTTTTTTGATCAACATTCATGTTTTAAGTTTTGTTCCCCCTTCCCCCCTTCTGGAAGATTTCCCAGATGTAAGTTCTTCCATCCTTTAAGGAGTTTTGAAAGACTTAGAAAATGGATTATTTGATTCTTAACTGTGGTTAATGATTCTTCCTTAAACTAAAAAGTTCTGAGGAGAGGACTGTCTTCTGGATTTATTATGGGCAACCGTATAAAATGACACAAATTTATACAGTGTCAGAATACAAATACTGTAATAACATAAAGTTGGCCTAATAAATTAAGTCATTGGAACATTATTGGGCATCTTTGAGCCAGGCATAATGCTAAGCACTTTACATGTATATCCTCATTAACTTCTTATAACACTGTAATAGCTTATTATTTTATAGAACTGGAAATGGAGATACACAGCTTAAGTGATCCAAATGTGCTACTTTGGGTTGATGGTTACAACACATGAAATATTTGCTCCAGTTTTTAAAGTTACTAATGCTAAAGGCATAATTTAGACTCTTTTCTTTCTAACTCATTCAGGCCTTAATTTCCTTATCTGTAAGGTGGGAAAATACCTTTCTCATTAGTGTTCAGCAAAGTTCTCTTGGTTGTTCCATGAGAGATCTTTCAAAACACAAATCAGAATATTGTACCCCTGTGTTTATATCTATTCCATGTTTTCTTTATTGCAGTAAAATAGATGACTAACCTTGAGCGGAATATGCAAGGCCCAATTCAGCAAACTAACTGCTGTCTCACTTTGCCTTCCCTGCTTCTGTTCATGATTACCTTTTTTTTTTTTCCGGTGCTGGGGTCATGATTACCTTTTAAACTTAGTTTTGGTCCTTAGCATAACATATTTCTGTCACACTCCATGAGTGTCCTATCTAATATACTGATAGTCAAAATAAACACAAATCAAATGTGAATACTTCTATAATCTCATTATATTTTTGCCCATGAGATGATAAACCTCTATAGGAAGGGGATCGTGACTTCCATTTTCTTTATGTTTGTAGCATAAAAATAGGCCATTTACTTAGTTAACCAGCAAGCACTTATTTATATGCTACATACATAAATAAAATGGAAAATATAGGAGTATTCACATTTGTTTGTATTTTATTTTGATTATCAGTATATTAGATAGGCCCCTTTATGGAATGTGACACAAGTGTGTCATACTAAGGACCAAAACTAAATGACATAATTATCTTCTGAATATCTGCATTCTACATAGCTTACAAAGCAAGTATTTATACTGTGAAGTGTTAAATCATCTTAAACTACTTCTATTAAATACTTTTCTCCTAAACTCAATCTCCATAATAATGTTTACTATATGGATGGTGTTTGCTTAAAATGTACCATAGACAGCAAAGTGTATTTTGATCTTATATGGAAAAAATACCATAAATTTTTGTACTGAACAGGAGTTAGAGAATCTTCTCAATTGTGATATGTGTGTGTGTGGGGGGGGTGTTTTAGTACTGTTGTAGTTAGAAATTGAAAATAGTTATGTTTATCTCCTTTCATAGATTGCTTTCATATCCTCAAGGTTTTCCCCCATATTTTATATTAGTTTTCTGTTGCTGCTGAAACAAATTACAACAAACTTCAGGGGCTTGACAAAATAGAAATTGATCATATTGTAGTTTGGAGGCCAGAATCCAAATGGGTCTCATTGGTCTAAAATTAAGATGTTAATTAGGTATATTGTAGAGAAGAGAGAAAAAACTGGGGAAATAACTTGTTTTAGAAATGTTAAGCTTAAGAAAAGTCAGCCATAATATTATAAACTGTTAACAGGCAACTAAAATGTATCCAAACTTAGGAAACAATTATCTGAGCAAGAATCAGAGCAGTATAAAGTCATTGTTTGTTTTCTGTAGCAGTGGTTCTTAAAATTGGACTAGGGCAATCATTGATGCTATTGAAACTGTGATGGAAACTATGTACTGTCTTCACTAAGGAAAATACATATATGTCTAGGAACTCACAATTTAATACAATTTTGGGGATTCACAGCCCCTTCCAAGAGGTGAACAAATGTGAGATTAAGACTTGAGTCGTAAAAAGTAATATTGCTTTACAGTGGGCTTTTTAGGTTCTTTGATTTATGTCTTTATCAAGATAACATTTCCTTGAAAGTTAGTTAAACTCTTGAGTGTGAGTTAAGTGGAGTTGCAGCACTCTCTCAAGTCATAAAATTATACACTTTGCAACAAAAATACATTAAATAGTTCAAAAATGAAAAGAAACCAATATAAGATCAATTACGCTTCTGTACAAGTCAATATTGTAACATGGTAGTTGACAGCTTCCTTTTCTGGTTACTTAGTTGAATGGAATGATAGGTGTTAGAGTATTAATTTATAAACATCATGGGCAATTTTTTTTTTACCTCACAGTAACAAAATTGAACCTATGGTTAATTATTATAAGCGTATAAAAGTATCCAATGCATTATACTGCCACATATACAGAAGTCTACAGTATGTAGTAGCTATGTTATCTGACTTTGAGTATATTCTGGTTTCTCTGTAGTAGACAAGTGGGAGAAAATGGAAAGGTGGGAACTTTTGGTAGTGATCAGAAAATGAGAAGAGTAAGAATCAGTAATAAAACTCTTCAAGTATTCTGTGTACCAAAAAATGACCCAATATTTGATTATAGTCTATATTTTCTGAGGAATTTTAAGTATTCAACATTTTGTTTTAAACTTGGGCTTTCCAAACATTTAGTACATTATTCATACTGTTTCTTCTTTTTATATTCTACATTTCCAGCAGTTGGGGGGTCATAGAATAGGCTTGGTAATCACAAAGCAAGAAGGGTTTGCAAGGGAGAAAAGAAAGTGAAAAAGAAGGCCACTTTGGACCAAATATAAAGTATTTTAGCCAGTTAAAACATTTAGAGCTTGTCACATTGTCTGTAACTGTAAGCTTCATTTAGTAGTTAAGAAATACTTTGACAGTAAAATGGGGCTATAATAGGTACTTATCTGCAGAATGCTTTAAATTATAATTTAATAGTTATGTTAGCTTGTATATAATATAGTAATGCTATTTTGAAGAAAAACCTACATAGATCAATACAACTTAGGCAAAATTTATCTTTGTACTTGTTCGTATTCTTTTGCCTATATTGAAATACCAGTTGAAAATTGTAGAAAATAAAGCTCACAGTTACAATTAAGAATTTTAGAAAATTTAGAACACTTGTATAGTCTTATCAGCAAGTCTTTGCAGCCCTGCATCCAAGATATACCTTTATCAGTTCATTCTTCTCCATGTCCATTATCACCCTAGTCCAATCCAATATTATCTCTTACCTGGATTTCTACATCAGTAGTTGCAATGGTTTTGATATTTTTGTCCCTTCAAATTAATGTTGAAAACTTAATCCCCAATGCAGTGCGTAGGGATGTTTGTCCTTTTGGCAGGCATTTAGGGCATGAGAATGGAGTCCTCATGAATCAGTACCTCTATAAAAGGGTTTGACAGAGGGAGTTCTTCACTTTTTGCCCTTCTGCCTTCTGCAGTGGGAAGACCCAACATTCCTATCTTCCAGAGGATGCACCATCTTGGAAGCAGACCTTTAACCATTGAACCAGCTTGTGCTTTGATCCCTCCAGAACTGGGGAAATACATTTTGTTCTTTGTAAATTAACCCAGTCTGGTGTTTTATTATATAGATTAAAACAGTAGTTTGATTCCTCTACTACATGTGAAAGGATATATTCAAAATAATTGTTTAAATAAAATCAGATTAGAAATTTTAGGTACAATTTAGATTTTAAATGATAGGAAGGAGAGTGGGGAGGAAACTAAGTATCTTTTAAGAGTCTCTTCATTTGCCTTAGAATTAAAGCTAGCCTCCTCAAAAGTGATTTTTTTTTAATGTAATAATGCTTCTACAGCCTCAAGATGCATACCATGTTTATTTGTAGTAGAAATACTTGCTCCATCCTACCCTAGAAGGAAGTGTGTAGTTTGATATCTATACTATCTTAACCATTGTGCATCCACATATCTTCTCACCAGTTTTCCGTGTTGAAGAATTTCAGGAATTGGGCCCAAAATAAGAATTTGATGAAAGCAATGGAGAATTATGGTTTTCCATGTAAATTTTATTAATTCCTAGTTCTTGCCTGGCTTTGAGTTACCACATGGCAACTTCTTCAATTTTAAGTGTTTCATTGATATAATAATAAGGATAATAATAATTAATCTTATATAGTGTTTATTATGTGTCAGGCACTGATTACCTTTAGAAAAGGTGGATGCTGTTATTTACAGATCAGGCTAAGGTACAGAAATTGATTAACTTTCTCCAGATCACACAGCTAGTAAGCTGTGAGCCAAGATCCAACTTAGGGAAGCTTGACTCTGGAATCCTCACTCTTAACCCAACACAGTGCAGTCAGTTTTCTCTGGCAAAAGACTTGTGTCCAGAATATATAATGAATTTCTAAAAATCAGTAATAGGACAGCATAATAAAAAAGCCCATAGCTTTAAGAAGAAACTAAGCAAATGACCAAAAAAATACATGAAAACATGCTCAACATTATGAATTATTAGGGAAATGAAAAATTTAAACTACAGTGGGATACTAGAATATACACATCACAATGAGTAAAATTTAAAAAACTGAAAACACCAAATATTGTCAAGGACAGAGAACACATATGTTATTAATGGAATATATAAGAGTACAACCACATTGAAAAACTTGTAGTTTTCTATATAAACTTGTACCTATCTTAAGATCCATTAATTCAATTTCTTGGCAATTACCTAAGGAAAATTAAAACATCTCCACAAAAAGGCTTGTACAAAAACTTTATTCGTAGTAGCCAGCAACTAGGAAAAGTTCAAAAGCCCATCTATTTAAGAAAGAATAAAGAAAAAAATTGTATTTATGCAACTAGAGAATGACTTGGTGAAAAGAAAAATGAACTTCCGATACACAAAACAACATGAGAAAAAGATGTCATATAAAAAGGGGTGTGTTAGTCAGGGTTTTGTTGCTGTGACCAAAAGACTTGACAAGAACGGTTTGCAAGGAAAAGTTTATTTTGGGTTCAGGGTTTCAGAGATTCAGTTCATGGCCAGACAACTCCATTGCTCTGGCAGAACTTCATGGCAGAAGGGCCTATGGAGGAAAGCTGCTCAGTTCAGGGCAGCCAGGAAGCAGAGAGGAGAACTCAAGGAGCCAGGGAAAAGAACATAATCCCAAGGGCACACCCCCAATAACCTACTTCCTCCGGTGCACCTCACCTTCTTGTAGTTATCACCCAGTAATCTATTCTGATGTTTAAATCCATTGAATGGTTTAATCCACAGCACTCACATTTTACCCCTCCATTGTCTAATGTTGTGTTTTTTTGGGTGAAGACCTCGCGTGTAAACCATAATTGGGTACAGAAATGATAATTGTGTCTGATTCCACTTAACAATAGCTTAGAATAGGCAGAACTAATTTGTGTACTAGAAGTCAAAACAATGGTTACTTGGCAGATAGGAGACATAAGGGAATTTTTTAAAGTAATAAAAATGTCTTATATCTTGATTATTATGTTGGTTGTACATGTTTGGGCTTCTCTGTAACTCGGTAGCTTATACACAACAGAAATTTCTTGGTTCTAGAGGGTAGGAAGTTCAAGATGGAGGTGTCAGCGAATTTGGTTCTAGTGAGGACCCACTTTGGGTTCTTGAATCAAACTTTGTTACCATATGGTGGAAAGAAAGCGTAACTTTCTGGGTGTCTCTTATAATGGCTATAACCTAATGATGAGAGCATTACCTTTGTGATCAAATCAAACCTGCTAAAACTTGATACCCTTATTTTAAGGGTTAGGGATTTCAGCATACAAATTTCCGGACACAAACACTTAGACTATTGCAACAGATAGATATATATCAATGCACACGCACATTTATACATATGAACACATATGTTTGGTAGAATTCAACAACTCTGAAGTCAATATTTAAAATTGTATTTGAAATTGATGCATATTATTGTATGTAAAGTGTACCTCAAGAAAATAAATATATAAAGAACTTTTTTTCTTAAGCAAAGGGGAGCTTTCAGACAAACACGATGGCAACAGACAACTTAGTGCAGAGACACACTAAGAAGCACAGAATTGTTACATAGGCCCTCAATTGGTATTTCAAATAACAAAGACATGTTTAAGTTACATTCAGTATAATTTTTTCAGAAGTCAGCAAGGCGTACTGCTCTTAGGATTCTATTACTACTTTTATTAAAAGTTTCAGAACTAAAAGGCTTAGATGTCAATTTTATGTTAAACACATTTTGTAGATTTTATGTAAAGATCGTTGTTAATGAAATGATTCTGGGATGGAACTAGAATGTAGTCTTAAGAATAGAGTCTGCCAGAAAGAAGTCATAAATACTTTCTACACACCAATTTGCTTAATAACTGTATTAAACAGAACATTTTTCTGCATATGATTTGTGTAAATTATTTAGATTCCCATTTGGTAGGAGAAATAAAAAATGTGGCATGTAAGCCTAAGCATGTTTGTTTCAACACTTCATTTATAACTCCATTTATAACTTAGAGATGCCATAATTAAATGTGCTGAAATACTGCAATAGTTTGTCCTGGCTATAATGCTGAAGCAAATGGACATATATAGAGAGAAGTTTGATGGTAGTCTGTGTAATTTGACAGTATTTGTGGGGGATCTTCACAACCCGCTCTGTGCTCGTGCTCTGTCCCATGCGCTTGGCCTACTGAAATGATAAATCAAAATACGAGTTTTGTAGTCTTTTATTACAGGGCTAGTCTTCAAAATAAAGGATAACCTTTAAGTTTAGTTATCTTGTGATTCTTTTTTTTTTTTTAACTTTTTTCAAGTATGCTTTTTTCTGTGGACTGTCATAGAAGTATGAAACCATTTGGTCAGCATATGTTAACTGTTACAATCTTTGGATTCTCAAGACTGACAGTTCAGCCCAGTTTTGCTTATGGAAAAGCTAATTCCTGATCTCTGCATCTGTTTTAGTAATAGTTATGCACGAGTGCGAGCTGTGGTGATGACCCGAGATGACTCAAGTGGTGGATGGTTACCCCTTGGAGGGAGTGGACTAAGCAGCGTCACTGTCTTCAAAGTCCCTCATCAGGAAGAGAATGGCTGTGCTGACTTTTTTATTCGTGGAGAGCGACTCAGGGACAAAATGGTAATGAATAATGTATCTACTGCTATAATTTTAGGATATGTTCTACAAAATGAATTATCTGTTTAAAGTTGATTAGTATGTTACTTACGAGAATTATTTTTGCTTGTGACTCAGTGATTATGTTCCTAGAGCTAATTTCTGTTAAAGACAGTTAAATATGACAGTTTTCAGAACTGGATCTGACATACACATTGGGCGTGTGCTCTGCTTTTCTGTTTGGGATAAATGCAAGAACACTGATGAATAGTCCTCCACCCCCAGTTATTAAAGCATTTACACTGTGCTTTCTTTCTCCCTGAATTCCCTATACCAGACTTTAACAAATGGTAGTCCAAGCCTACCACATTTTTTTAATAGGAACTATAAACTAACAGTGGTTTTAAATGATTCTTAAAACTCAAAGAAGGCTTATGATTTTGTGACACATAAAAATTATATGAAATTCAGATTTCATTGTCCATAAATGGAAGTTTTTGAATATGATTGAGTTGTTCATTTATGTTCATCCGTGTCTTCTTTTACTCTATGAAGTCGGAGTTGAGTAATTGAAACAGAGATCATAAATATCTGCCTCCCTTGCAGGACAATTTTGCTGATTTCCTGCCTTATGCTCCTGTGTTCTAAGGTTCTCTCTTTCTTCATTCCCCATATTAATCTACTTATTCTAGCTCGTAAGATTACCTGGTAGTCAGACTAATTTTTAACACTATAATCTTCTCAGATGAATGTTTTCTTATATTTGTTTTTAAATTTCAGTCTAGCCTTTGATAGTTATTTGCTCTTTTAATTTGTGTGAAAAGCTTTTTCTTAATTTTATTTAAGAACCAAAAACAATTATATATAAAAAACTGAGTGATGTAGTGAATTTATGCATCAAGGAAGAGGAGAGCATATAACAACCAAAATGAAAAGTGCCCCTAATTTTTAAGATCCTTTTAAGTAACTAGAATTCCCTTTTAATATACATTTGTGAACCAGTTTATGAGGCCCTTTAACTTCTGTGTTGTTTCTGTTGGAAATGTGTTTTAAGATCCAAGTCGTTCTTTCATATATGAATATTTTGGATACAATCTTCTTTAGTTTTGGGTTTGGGTTTCTTGAGTTTTTTAACTTATCAGTGCCCCAGTTTCTTACTTAATTAAAGGGAGAGAGATCCTAAATAATTTTTGGAAGCATTTTAATGCCAGTGTTTTATAAATTTATAATTTACTTCTGTTTTATGCACAGTATCTCAGTTAATAAGAATGTGCAGTGCTATGGAAAACCCAGTTGAAGTCAGGAATGAATATAATAAATTTAACATGTCATCTTTTAAAAAGTTTAAATATTTAAAGTTGCTTTTAGCCTTAGATAAAAATGATGCCTGGCATATGTTAATACTTGAAGACACCTATGAAAAAGCTTATAGTGACCTGTCTAGAGTATAATGCTTCTGGTATAAGCAAAGATAACTGGAAATGTCATTGGAAAAAAAGTTATAGATTTTAGAAATTGAACAAAATAGGATCTAAGATTTTTTGTTGAAACTTAAAATAATAGAAATGAAAAGGAAGAAGTTAAATACAGAGTAAGAGTTTGGGGAAAAACTTGCTAGGAAAATCATAAGAGCTAGGAAAATCATAAGAACTAGGAAAAGATGACTTAGATGTAAAATAGAAAATAAATGAGTGAAACTGATATCTCTGTGTATTAACAGAGGATGCAGTTTATTTTAGAATAATTAAAAGGACCAAATCTGTATTAACTTGGGGAGTGAGGCTGGTCAAAGATAACTCAGATTGATGGATTCAGTGATGGTTCTGAATGTGACTTTAACAGAAAGCTAGGAAAATAAACGTGGGATTCAGAAAGAACACAACCTATTCCCTGTGACAGGGCTTAAGGAGGAGGGAGAAACACATAATCTACTCCTAGGGTGTGGAATCATGATATGTTAGTAAGAAAATAGGTTCTGCTAAAAGTACTGATCAGGAATTAGAACACCTGTTATTTCACCTAATCATTTCTCCTTGAGGAAACCTGTTATTTGTGAAACAGAGATAATCAACATCCCAGAGTAGACAGACAGGAAAAATGGA
The DNA here is from genome assembly GCF_902686455.1 of Sciurus vulgaris. Lineage (NCBI taxonomy): Eukaryota > Metazoa > Chordata > Mammalia > Rodentia > Sciuridae > Sciurus > Sciurus vulgaris. The sequence continues at coordinate 87,900,207 of NC_136462.1, forward strand.
AGGTTGCCATATTTTGTAGAGGGATTAGCTATAGTCAAGCATTCTAGGTTGTGGGGACTTACATGATCAAAGGCAGAGGCAATAACTCATGACTATCAATTGTAAATAGCAGCGTTGCGGAGTCTCAAGGGAAATGAGATGGTGGCATTGAAATAAGCAGATAATGGCCCCCTCTGCTGGGTGATACACTTCTAATACTATTTCTGAAGAATCCAGTGATGGATTTGAAAGTATACATACATTCATGCTTTCCAGGATCATTAATATTCTTTTCCATAGAAGTCTTCCCAAATTTTAATGCTAGCTTTCTTTTAAAAGCTTTCTCAGTAAGTAAACAGTTCATTTTCATAGTTTTTTTTCATATGTAATAGTTCATTATGTAAAAGCTGATAAAAATGATTCTATACCCATCTGCCTGTTGGTTACATAAGTACATGTGAAATTATTGCCCCTAATGCTTCATGAATAAATTTGTGACCTTTAAGAAATAATAGATAAACAGTAAAGTGCACATGGTCATTTGTTGGCTAAAAAAAGACATACTTGATAGTATTTTAAAGGATGTTTATAAATACTGGTAACCATAGTGAAGAGGAAAGAACTTTTCTTAATGATGAGAGAAACGGTGCTGTTGCAGAAGACTTTTCCAACATTTGTTTTACAATTACATGTACTAAAAATAATTCTTACTGTATTTCCTAAAGGGTTATTATACAATTGGTCCTCTGTATTGCAGGTTCTACATTTGCAGATTCAACCGAGGAATAAAATATTTTTTTAAAAAATTCTGAACATGTCACTTTTTTTCCTTGCCATTATTCCCTATACAACAGAGCATAAAGCTACTTTCATAGTGTTTGCATTGTATTAGGTTATCATAAGTAACCTAGAGATAATCTAAATTGTGTAGGTTGTGGGCAAATACTACATCTTTTTATGTAAGGGACTTGGGCATCCTCACATTTTGGTATCTACTGGGGCCAGGGTTGAGGTGGTTGGGTCCTGGAACTAATCCCCTTAAATACTGAGGGACAAATGTACTCAACTTTTTTTTTTTTTTTAAATAACAGAGGGGGTCACAAATAAAGAACAGGCTGCCCTGGACTTTTTTCTAAGAAGGCATCATTCTGGGTTGACTCAGCATTCATTCATTCATTCATTCGTTCATTTTCTTACTGGAATTGATCAGAAATTAATTTCCTATGATATTTACCTATAACTTACTCTCTCTTATTATGCCTGTAGAGGGAGAGGTTATTTCCAAGGTTGTCCTTTTCTTAAAAAAAAAAAAAAAAAATCTTTTTAGTTGTCAGTGAACTTTATTTTATTTATTTATATGCAGTGCTGAGAATTGAACCCAGTGCCTTAAACATACTAGGCAAACTCTCTACCACTGAACCCTGACCCCAACCTGAGGTTGTCCTTTTGATCCTTCTCTAAATTAGTGTCCCAACTTGTTTCACCTTTAATGGATTAAAGTATCTACAGTCTCCATACTATTGCCTTACACAATTTTTTTCAGTGTGTATCTGAGGAGAAAAGAATTAGAAAGCACTGTTTGTCTTTCGTGCTTTATTGACAATTGAGAAAGAATTTGAAAGAACAACCACCAGAGTTGGTTGTTACAGCCTAAGAAAGTAAAAGTACTAAAAAAAAAAAAAGAAAGAAAGAAAAGTAAAAGTACTATCTTTCTTGCAGATACTCAAGGATAGAACAGAATGGTCCTTATCACGGAAAGATTCTCAGAACCTCTTTCTTGTATATGAGTATAAACTGTACTCTCCATTTCCTTCTAAATCTGCACAACCTTGATTTCTCTATTTAATTAATAAAAAATATTGTTATTCTGGACAATATTTTGTGAGATACTAACTAAACCTTGACTTGACTTACGTAACTTTTACAAAGCTCTACATTCCTCATGATAGAAATAGATACAGCTTGTTCTTCTGTAAGTACAACACTTTTTGTCTTATAGACATTTTGTTAAAACAATTACCATATGTACAGGTTGTCATTTGACCATTTTTAGCCAATTGTATCTAGTATGGAGATTAAAAACACTGAATTATAATGTACCTTTAGATTCTTTATAGCTACCTATAAAGGTAGCTTATTAAATGGTAGCCTATTAAATTTGCTAAAATATGTATTTACTGCCCAACAGTATTTCTTTATCATAGGGATCTAAATAGCTATTCTTAAGTTTACATATTAGACAAATACTTTAAATTTTGCTCACGTAATTAAAGTAATGCTTTTAAAAGCATATCTGCTAAGAGATGTCAGAAAGTGGGGGAAGGTAAATAAGTCAGTAGGAGTGTCTTAAAACAGCTGAATTACTTAAGATGCTCTGTGAAAGCAAGAATAAACGAGGTTATAAACCTCTTGTGACAAAGCTGATTTTGAAATGGAAAAAGGGAAAACAAGAAGCATTTCCAGTTTAGGAAGTTGCCACAGGGAGTGAGGAATTATTTTTAGGATTAGTAAATTATTAGGTTGTGGTTAAAAAAGTTGTTCATAAAACTCAAAGTTCTCTTGTTTAAAAAGAACACATTTTCTACTGGGGTGCACACCTGAAATTCCAGTGTCTCATGAAACTGAAGCAGGAGGGTCCTAAGTTTGAGGCTAGCCTTAGCAATTTAGCAAAGTCCTAAGAAACTTAGTGAGACCTTGTCTCAAAAAAAAAGAAAGAAAGAGAAAAAAAAGGAATGGGGATGTAGCTCAGTGTTGAAGTGCTCCTGAATTCAATCTTGAGTACCTAAATAAATAAGTAAAAAGAATATATTTTTTTTTTTCAAAATGGAGTTTCTTGCCAGTTACTGGAGACTAAAATAAAATTAGAATAATTTGTTTTTAAGTATTTATAATATAGCAGTAGCTCTATTAAAAATGAAACTCATCTCCTGTTCTTTCGTAAGTAAGTCTTAAAAGACCAGGGAAACATCTTTGTGCCTTGGGTTGAACTTATACAAGTATAAAACAGGAATTTCCTGCTAAGCTTTCCACTATGCAAGTGTGAATTATTCTATTGTGAAACCTCAATCCTGCAGAATTGTTCCTCACTAAAAACTAATTACCTAACTAGCATTTCCTTAGGCTTCAGCCTTCCTAGCAGTTTTTGTCTCCTGAAAAATATGTTCTGTTCTCTGGAATACCACAGTTAGGTAAAGGGTGGGGTAGAGGTGGTACATGAATTGTTATTGTTCCTCATCCCTCTTTCAGGCTATTATTCTGTCACCCACATACATAAAATCTCTTTATTGATAACGCATTACCATTCCAATTACCATCCTCTAGCTTTCATTTTCATCCACTACTTTAGTAATTGATTCTCATAGGTAACTTTTCTACATTTGCATCTCATCATCCATCCGTCTTTGCTACTCTTCTTTGCAGTCTTGACCTTTGGGTCTTCATTTCAAGAGGCTACTTTCCTGGATCTGGTAGTTACTAAGAACTGTTTCATTTAAGGAATTTTGTAATTTCCTCTCATTTCTTTTTTATTCTTCTCCTCTTTAATTTCATGCTTTTTTCTATTTGTTGCCAGTTTTCTTATTTCACTAGATTCCTTTTGGCTTCAGTATCTTATTATTCTTATGGTTGTTATTTATCTTCATTACAATTTTTCTTTTAATTTCTTCCTGCAGTCTCTTAAACTAGTCTTATTCATAATCTAGTAGACAATTTGTTGCTGAGTTTTTACTTTATGTCAAAGAAATTTCATATTCCCTTTTACTTACTCCCTTTTAAAGGTGAGTCATTCAATCATGTAACAAATGTTAAACAGCTACTGTGTGCCAGATACTGTTGTAGGCATTGGGAATATGTAAATGAACATAGGCAGAAGTCTCTATTCTTAACTGGAAATATGCACTCTAATGAGAGAGGGTTAAATAAATTAGTAAAATAAATAATATGCTAGTAGTGCTGGAGGAAAGGAGTATAGGGAGTTTTTTGAGGGAGGGGGATTGGTTAATATTAAGTAAGAGTATCCAAAGAGGGCCTCCCTGATAAAGTGGGTAACATTTGTTTGAAGATGATTTATATTATGAATAACATCTTCTGTTTGTAATCCAGATTCCAAATGTTGAGTATTATATTTTTTTTCTTTGTGGTACTAAGGATTGAACCCAGGGCCTTGTGCATGTGAGGCAAACACCCTACCAACTGAGTTATATCCCCAACCCAAATGTTGAGTATTCTTAAAAGTAAAACATAAAAGCTTTTATGCCACACTGTATAAAATCTTAGCCTTTTTTTTCCTCATTGGGTTATTTGCTTTTTCACTGTTGAGTTTTTGAGAGTTCCTTATATATTCTAGATACTAGTCCTTTGTGGGAATATGTGGCTTACGAAAGGTTTTTTTCCCAGCAGGTAGCTTGCCTCTTCATTCTTTTAACATATGATATAAAAATGTGCAACAGCAGTAGTCATAAACCTAGAGATTACTCCATTTGTTCAAGCAGGTCTTTATTCTTGGTTTTATTTCATCCTTTTCATCTCTCCCTCTCTCAGCTTGCTTTTGCTACTGCAATTAAGCTCCCAGTTTGTTTGTTTGTTTGTTTGTTTGTTTTGTTTTTATTGCTCCTTCTAGCCTCTCTGTTGTTTGCCATAATGAACTTTTTAAAGCTTGGGTCTAATATTTCTTTGGTATTTTCTAATAATTTCCTAGAGACAGTCTCATCTTATCTCAACACAGAAAGCAGGTTTATGAGGCTTGCCCTTATATCATTTGTCTTCAGTTGCCTTTTTTTCAAGGAAAGGCGATTATTTTTGGTATGGCCCTTACTGATTTATTCTTGGGTCATCAAAAGTACTGTGCATTAAACTTAAGAAAATGACCTTCCTTCTTTTCCATTAGTAAATATGAAGAATGTAAAGATAGTATATTATGAAGAATTTATGTGGATTAGAGAATATTCCTAGATAGTTCACTAGTTCTCAGGAAACAACAGTGGGCAGTAAATAGTTTTCCTTTTATTGACACAGGTGGAAAAATAGGAAAATTGGTAAGAGAAAGTACCTGGGCAAACCAGTTTTGCTGTGAATAATTCGAGCTGGAAGAATTGTTAATAGTAATGTTTTACCAATTCAAAATTTACCGGGTTTTATTTCAATCCATTGAAAATATAATAAATTGTGCTATTAATACCTTTTTGTACAATTGTAAAATTGTTAAACTTTTTCCCAGAAGTTGTAGTACAACAATTTATTCTTTAACCTTACCTGTATTTCTTGAAGAAACATCTATTTCCTTTTTTCTTTTGGAGATTTATGATAGCTAGTTGTTTGAAAATAAAGATTTAGAATATAGGCCAGCTTATCTTCCTTGTTGCTTTTATTTCCTCTTCTGAAGACAACCTCAGCTTAATCCTTTCACTTTACTTCAAACCATTATTTACTGTTTTTTACATTTCCTCTTTACTGTTCAATTGTTTGTTTTTAATTAACATCATTCCATTCTTTAGTTATTGACATTGGTTTGTATTGAAGTTTACTGATTAATTTATCAAGTTTGTCAGTATTATCTTGGCTTCATCTTTCTCTTTCATACCTGTTTGTGATATAATATATTTTTTAATACACATTTGTTATATTCTAATTAAACTGTTATAATCTCTTTAATAGTTAAGTTAAATTCCAGACTCTTTGACCTCAAATTATTGCTTTACATATTAGTTCTCTCCCCGTCACTCCTTTTGTTTTATTAGAATCTAAATTACAATTTGAATGTGCCAGGCATTTTGTTGATTGATATTATTCCTTATTTAAAAAACCATCTGCTTGTTGGGGAAACTTCTATGTGCTGTACTTCCTGTATTAGTCTGTCCAGGCTGCCATACAAAACATAGATTGGATAGCTTAAACAAAAACTGAATCTTACAGATCTGTAGGCTGAGTCGTCAAAGATAAAGTTATTGACCAATTCCATTTCTGGTGAGAGCTCTGCCTAGATTGCAGACTGTCTACTCACTGTGTCCTCAGATGCCTAAAAGAGCTCTGTAATTTCTTTCTTTTATTACAAGGGCACAACCCTGTCCCAATTATGCACCCACCTTTCTTGATCTGATATATACACCTTTTCACAAATCTTAACTACCAAATAAAGCCACTTGTGGGGTGGGATGTGTCGGTGTGGGAGTGGATGTCCAGTTTCACATATTCACTTCCTGTTTTATTCTTTTGGTTTGTCTCTTGATTCTTGGTGAATATTATACTTTAAAATTATTTTTAACTTTTGTATAGAGTTTAGTATATGTTAATACGAGTTGCTCTTTCATTAATTGTCTTTAACTTTTTATGAGGCACTGTATTTGTTTGTTATTTCTTTCAGAATTCTATAAACAGGCTTTTTTTTTTTTTTGGGTCCTCCATGGGTACATTCATTTAAGCCTTTTCATAGCTACATAAGAAATTGGGGACCATCCATGCCCACCTTCAGACATCGGGATTCCTGTCCTCGATGGCCCTACCCAGGCGGCTGCCAGGATCTGCCTGGGTGTGCAGGGGAACTGAAAGCCTGGGAAAGCTTTCAGTTTTTGGAAGATCCCAGAAAATCCAGGCTACCATGAGGGAACTGTTCAAAGAGAGGAGGTAGGCTGGGATCATAGAAGAGATGTTCGAGGACACTTTTGAAAGCATGGACAACCAAGAAGAAATGGAAGAAAAAAGCAGAAATGAAAAGTTGACAGAGTTCTGTTTGAAATCACAGCAGGGGCCTTGGGCAAAGCACCTAGTAAAGTGACCATGCCCTTTATTGAGCCTGAACCTCAGGAGCCATGGCTGCCTCTGAGGACCATGCCATCCCTGCTGGCCACCCTCCACAATTTAGGGCTCCAGGCTGGGCTCTCAGTCTCTCCTGTCTGCGGACCTCGAAAGAACCACCATTCATGCATCTCTTGCACTACACCTGTTGTGAGCATTGCGTTTCAGAGAAGGTTCTATGCCTGCATCTCTTCACTCTGCCAGAGGCTTTGGGGATCTCAAGGGTTGTTGCAGTGAAGGTGGTTGGTGCAGTTAAACACACAATCTTCATGAAATAAACAGCAGACATGTTTTCTTGGGGGGAGGGCAGAGATCAACTTCCTCATGATTCAGTTCTGAGAATGGAGTTGGTTGCCCAAATGTTGAGGACTGTATACATATTGTGTGTGTGTGTGTGGTGTGTGTGTGTGTAAAACACATGTAAATGGATTTTAAAAAATTTCTGCTTTTAACAAAAAGAAATTGGGAAGCTGTTGTAATGATATCTCTGTCATCATTTCTGGTATCTTTAAAAGTTCTTCCTGCATCTTTTATTTGTGATACTCACTAGAACTTTTAGGATAGTGTGAGATAATGTTGATTGAGGATCTCTATCTTTGTGAATTTAAAGGAATTTCTAGTATTAAGTGGAAAAGTCTGATGTTGTTATTTTGAGATATCCTTCATCATGAATGGAAGTGTCCTTATATTCCCCATCAGAATTTTATACATATTTCTATGAAATCTGACTTTATAATGGACTTGTAAAAGAAGACTATAAAGCGATCCTGTGTACCCTCTAACCAGTTTTCCCAATGGTAACATTTTTTATAACTATTATAATATTTGCAACCAGGATATAGATGTTGATACCATCTACCATATTTAGATTTTTTATTTCAGTCATTTTTTTAGTGTATTTGGGACTATACAGTTTTATCACATGTCAGCTCTCAGAGACAAGATAAAAACCCCTCCTTTGTTGCTGTTCTATAACCATGTCCACTTCCCCCTTAGCCTGGCAACCACTAATCGGTTTTTGATTATTTCTGTAATTTGTTATTTCATAGATATTATAAAAGTAGAATCATAAGTATGCAACTTTTCAGGATTGACATATTTCTTTCGGCATAATTCACTGAGGTTTCATCTAGGTTGAGTGTCTCAAGAGTTTGTCCTTATTTTGTTGAGTAGTATTCTGTCATATGTATGTACTACAGTTTGTTTAACCATTGAAAGACATCTAGGCTGTTTCCATTTGGGGACTTTTGTACAGATAAGACTACTATGGGCTAAGTAACCAAGAGTGCAGTTGCTAGGCTATGTGGGTAGTTACATTTTTAGTTTTTTAAGAAAATGCCAGAATTCTGTTTAGAGTGGCTTGCTATGTTACAATTGCCACCAACAGTGTATGAGCAAGCAGCTGTCCTAATATTCTTCCAGCAGTTTTGTTTCTTTAATACAAGATCTTATAGCATCAACTGAATAATTTTTCAGTCTTTCATGTTGTGTAAAATACACATGTAAAAATACACAACAATCATTTTGAAAAAAGTTTGGACGTGCCTAATATTTCCCCACATTTAGCTTCCTTGCCTAGACTGTCCTCTAATATCTTGTGCCACTAAGTAAAGGAGCAAACAAAAGAATCATTTGAAAAGACAAAAGAATCAGTGTGAAAAAGTTCTTCTTTGTAAATTATTGTAATTGACTAAAATAGGAATCCATATAATCTGTATCCGTAGCTAAGCAGGCAAACAAATGGGGTAGAAGGAGTTCTTCCTTTTTGTATAATGGGGTTTTTTTTGTTGTTGGTGGTGGCAGTGGTGTTGGTTGTTTTTGTAATTTATACTTCTTACCTTTATTTCTTAATACACTCTTTGGATTTATTCTAATTTTTAACATTGACATTGAATTCATTTGTTTTCAGATTTCCTTTTTTTCTGTTCTAAGATTTTTATATTTCAAACTTTTATATTTGTGGTTCTGGGAATAAAACTTACGGCCTCACACATACTAAGTAAGTACATACTCTCACTGAGCTACAACCCCAGCTCCCCATGTGTTTATATGTGGTTACTGCATTATCTTTTGATTCTATGGGTTTTCTAATTCTCGTGCTGATTTCCTTGTTTGTTTTGTTTTTTTTTTAGAAATTGGTATAAATGTTTTTGAAAGAATAGGTTATTTTAAACTTTTTCATCTGTGAGCTATGTTTAGAGAATATAGCCTATGTGATAACAATTATAATTATTTTTTCAAGACATATGTTGTGAGGAAATGACTCATTTATTTAAATATTCCATGTATTTTGTTTGTTTGTTTTTGTTTTTTTTGTTTTGTTTTTTTTGTTGCTTTGTTTTTTGGCAGTACTGGGGATCGAACTCAGGGCCTTGTGCTTGCAAGGCAAGCACTCTGCCAGCTGAGCTATCTCCCCAGCCCTGTTGCATGTATTTTTAATGAATATATTTTTTAGGCATTCATTTCATGCAGGTTTCTATGTGTGTCCCTAGGTCAAAATTTTTAATGCTGATATTCAAATATTCTTTATCTTTCCTAATTTTGTGTCTATTTCATCTACCAGTTGAGACATATTTAAATATCTTACAGTGATAGTATATTTGTCAATTTATTATGAATCTCATGGGAAATCTGAGGAGGCATTATCTACTAAGTAAACTCAACTTTCATTTCATTATGCTTTTTTATGTAAAAGTCTTCTTTTGTTTGGTTATCATTCAACATTTCCTACTTTTTACTTGATATTAGTGATATCAAATTAATTTCCACGTTACAGTTTTTCAGTTCCCTGTAGTCATTGGTCTGTACATCCAGTTCAGTTTTATTCTTCAATCTGCAGTGTATTCTAATTTTTACTGTTTGAATATTTTGTGTGCACTCTTGCCTCTTATATATTTACTTGTTTAATTTAGTGAGAACTAGGTACAAGTGAGTGCTTACTGTAGTTTGGAAACTAAATACTAGTAGTATTTCATTTACTGTCTTTTTTTTGAATGGAAATAAAATTGCGTGAGTGTGTATGGGTTTGACGGACTGTCAAGTATTTCATCTTTTGTGTAGTTTAGTCCCACAAAAATAATGTGTATTAAAATATGTGCTGTAATTATAAAAAGGTGATATAATTTTTCTTCCTCCTTTGTGTTAGCTGAACTATTATTATCTGAGAATCACTGTCATTGTAGCTTGTTATTTTTTTTTTATTTCTAAAATCCTAGCTCAGAACACAGTATTAAACACAAATTTTTACTAAACTCATTTAAAAAAAAGTACTTTTAACAATATAATTTCATATTTCATAGAAATCACAGTATCTTTCATAAAAGGAATTAGGCTTTGAATCATCCAGAAAACTAAAGTTCATAACATGAGGCAAATCTGAGAAACTATCAGTTTTGGTTATTGGGTAAATTTAATTTGATTTGGAATTTTTATTTCAAAAAAACAAAATGATTTTTTTCATTTGATTTAAAGATACTTCAGAAAGTTACTAGTAAAATTATTTTGTTACCAACTGTACTGCTTTTTAGACAATATTATTTGCAAACATAATTAATTGTAAGGTAGTAACTAATAAAGTACATATTACTTTAAAAATATATATTTAATTTTACTTTCCATTCCCAAATTATAAGTTGTTGTTAGTGAAACAAAAATGCACTTATATCCATTTTTGACTTGGTCTATTTTGAAAACTTCTGGCAAACAGTACAGTAATTTTATGATGGGAGTTTTACTCTATATCCCTAAAATAGAACACGTCTTTAGAAGTTTTAGTTATTTAATGACCACATTCCCCCCCCCCCCCACCCCCCGCTTTTCCTTTCATAAATTCTTACCCTGGAACTTCTTTCAAATGAAGGACAAACTTGGAGGTTAAAATATTTTTATTGCTTTTAGAATTGATTAACTTAAGCAATTCCAAATCTATTCATATAAGCTCTTTTAAGTCCAGATTATCTGTGCTTATCATTCAAAAACCTCCCTCTACTGTACACAAAAAAATTTCCCCTTAAAAATCACAACTCCCAGCCTCTCATATCTACTAACTTATCATGGACCAGTGGCTTTACCTAGTGACTACCATCACCATCACTGCTAGTATTTATTGGTGATTGACTATGTCAGGCATTGTTTGAGTACTTCATGTATTTTATCATTTAATTCTCAGAAGTGAGTTGGAGAGTAATTGGTAGAGACTGGCTTGTACCCAGCTGGTCTTGGCTGTTGAGCCCACAAGCTTAACTAACAACTACACAAAATTCCTCTCAGCTATACCAAATTCTCCATCCTTGGAATCCTGTTTCTTCTACTTTTCATAGCTGATTGATTTTATTTTGGACCCTTTTTACTCATAAATCTGTTCTCATTAATCACCTTCTTCTTCCCTCTCTCTTAGCCTGGTAGTAAGTATACAGGGACATCTTTTTTCTTTCCCTTCAACTATTTTAGATTTTAGTACATTTTTGCTGAGTAGTTTTCATTTGTCTTGAATTCTAGAATTCACCTATTTATCTGTATTTTTCATAGTTAGCATATAGTTAACCTTTAGCTAGGATTACACCACACACCACAGTTTCCATTTAATGTAATTTTTGAAAATACTACTTTTCCTACTATTTGTGAATGAATATAGTAAAAACATTGCAGCAATTCCTAATGTAATAGTGGATTTCTTAAGTTCCAGAACTTAATTTAATTATCAATTTTATCATTACTATTGCTTCAAAATGTTTATTTGTTTTGGTACTAGAGATTTAACCCAAGGATGCTTTACCGCTGAACCATATACCTAGCCTTTTATTTGAGATAGGGTATTGCGAAGTTGCTGAGACTGGCTTTGAACTCATGATCCTCCTGCCTCAACCTCCCAAGTCACTGGGATTATGGGCATATGCCACCTTGCCCAACAAAATGTTTATACAATAAATCTGTGTAAAATGCCTTAACAAAGAACTAATTCGTAAAAGTCATGGATATATGTCTATTCTTTTCTAATACATGTAGAGTCATCAAAATGTGGGTAGTAGAACTGTTGAGGCAGTTTCATTCCATTGCTTATAAACACTTTCTTGATTATTTATTCCGGAATTAATAAAACTTACTATTAAGAATCATTGATAGTTAGTGATATGCTGATAAAGATTTAACAGTTAGCTTTGAAGATGGAACAAAGGCAATGATTTATAGCATTTGCATATTTGCACCTTGTTTGATTTCCATCAGTATAACATCACTGAATGCAGAATTGGACAGAAATAAGCAATAGTACAGCGTATGTAGTATTTTCACCATATAGATGGAGAGATATAAACTACTGTTTCAAGAATATATGTAATTGTAAGATGTAATTAGGAAACCATGAGTTTTAACTATTACTTTGGTTTTGGAGTAACTTAATTGTAAAGATATATAATTTAGCTTTATATAATGACCAGCAAAATTCCTTAAAAAATTAACAATTGACTCTCAGGAGCAAGTACAAGTAGGCTCTACTGCATCAGTGGTTGCCTGGAACCTAAATCATTCCTAAAGTATCAGAGGTTCTTAATTAATGATCCATAGGGGAGTACATAAAACCTGAAAATTTCTGGGAAAAGAATGTACATTTTTCTGAGGAGGAATATTTGTTGAATACTTAATATAAAGTTGCTACTGTATGATGAAGACTGGGAATATAGTGATGATCAAATGTGGCAGTCTCTGCCCTTATCCAGCTTTTAGACTAATGATCTGTCATTCCAATTTAAAAATTATAAATGCATACAGTAAAGTACATCGGGGACCTTATCAGACTATATCCAATCTAGGGATCAAAAAAGGCTTTACTTGGGAAGTTATATGTGAGTTGAGTTTATTTTAGTTTTAATTTTGATTTTTGGTATTGGAGATTGAGCCCAGGGGCACTCTACCACTGAGCCCCAGCCCATTTTATTTTGCCATACATAGGGTCTCTAAGTTGCCAAGGCTGGCCCTTGACTTGAGGTCTTCCTCTTGAGTCCCTGGGGATACAGATGTGCACCACTGCACTCAAACTCCAAGTTGAAATCTTAAGTAGAATGTATCTATAAGGTTAAGAAGAAGAAAGAGTTCCAGAGAGAGGAACTAGTACTGAGTGGGCACCAAAGGGTATGAATGGTGGATGTAATGTGAACATACATTTAGGAAGAGTGTAGAGAGTGAGAATGGAGCTTAAATAGACCAAGACCAACTCATGCAGACCCTAGCAGTTTATGAAAAGAATTTTGGCCTCAGTCTTGAAAGCATTGAAAAGACTGAAGACATTGAAGCAAGGGAGTTGTCTGATAAGGTTTATACTTGTTATAAAAGTACTCTGCCTGCACGTTAGTATGAGTACTGTTAAAAAAAAATAGGATATGGGATCTGGAATTTATTTGGATGGTTTTAAATTCTTCCTGCCTTTTTCTAGAGTATTCCCTAATATTAAGGTGTGTAGTCTTAATTTCTAATTAGGTTAATTGCAAGGATTAGTGTAGATTTACTTTTGTATGATAATTATGATAACTAATGTTTATTAAAAGTGTACTATGAATGGCATGGATATAAAAGGCTAAGAAAACTGTTCTAGGCTGAGAAAAGACTGAAGACACATTATAAGTAAATGTAATCTGTAATCCTACAATGGATCCTGCACTAGAAGTTTTTTAAAATGCTATAAAAGTCATTATTGACACACCGGACAGGATTAGAATATACACTATAAATTAAAGTGTCTCAATTTTAAATTATCTGAATTTGATCAGTGTACAATAATTACATAAGAGAACAGCATTCCTTTAATACTCAAGTATTAAAGAGCAGTGGGATATTATATATGTAAGCTCCTTAAAATAGTTCAGGAGAAAATGTCTGTTTATATATGGACATATTCAGAGGGAAAGAAAGAAAGAATGCTAAAAATAAGTGTGATAAAATTGGGTAAAGGACAGACAGGAATTTCTGTTATTCTTGTTACTTTTCTATAAATTTCATATAATTTCAAAATAAAAATAGGAGGAAATCAAACAAAGGCATATTGTTTTACACATTTCCTGGAGCTTTTTACATGAATGCTCATTCAGTAATTCCATAATATGAGGTATTTAATATTGCAGTTGATATTTCAAGATGAGGGAGTTATGGCTTTAAAAGTTTCAGTAACCTACTTAATATATATTCTGAGAAAGGGGCAAAGCAGGAATTTGATCTGCTGCTGTGACCATTAAATCCTCAAAATATTAACATCTTTTAAGAAATTTAGGGAGGTGGTTTTAAAAAGTTTTTATTACCACCGCCGCCACCATCTGCTTCTTTCCCCAAAATAATTCCTGTTTTTTGTTTTGTTTTTTAATCTTGTGTGCAGTGGGAATATGTGTATTTTTTAAAAAATGAAAGTATGATAAACATACTGTTTACAAATTGCCTGGTCTTAATGATTCCCATCTTAAGCTTTTTAGTGAGTGATTTTGTGATGTAAATTGAGATCAAGAGCTTATTGTATTAGAATATTTATTATCTTTTATTTATTAAAACATTGTAACTATTTTCTCACTTTATTTTGTAACTAAGCTCTGCCTTAGATTCGTTTGATATACATATGTTAATGTTAGTATCTGACTTTTTGCAGGTGGTTTTGGAATGTATGCTTAAAAAAGACCTCATTTACAATAAGGTCACTCCAACATTTCACCACTGGAAGATTGATGATAAGAAGTTTGGGCCTTACCTTTCAAAGTCCTGCTGATGCTAGGGCTTTTGATAGAGGCATTCGAAGAGCCATCGAGGATATTTCTCAAGGTAGGTTTCCTTGATTATTTATCAGTTTATCTGTTACATATACAGAGTAGAGGTCATCTTTCTTAAAAGTTGACCCACAGTAAGTAGTTCTTCTTGCCAGTTTTTGCATTATGTGACCAGGCTTGGAAACCTCACAATAGGTAGAGATGAAATAATGGACTCCTTAACCAATTTTATATTTGTCAAATCACAGCCTATACCAATTGCCTGTGTTATTTGGCCATATCAGTAGCCTTCAGATAAGACAAATGTTTTAAAGTAAGAGTTTGAAGAAGAGGAAACCAGTAAGAGCTATTAAAATCCCAGTGAGATATTCCCCTGTACATGTGGTCTGTCAAGGTGATTAATTCTAAAGCTTGTGAATTTTTGAGGAAGTATTTATTTTCATGTAAAACTGGCTTAATATCTACTTTAAAAAAATCACATTAAAACTCAGTTTCTTTTCTCAAAGGAAGAAATAATTGAGATTTACATTTTTTCTAATTAAGGAGGAAAATATCTTTATTAATGGAGATAACTTTCTATATAAATTAATCAAAATATGTAAGAGGGGATTTTATAAGGAAATTTGAAGGAATTAACTAGTTTGAGAAAACCTCAGACAAGAACATGAAAATGCTTAGTATAGATATTGTTTTCATAATGCATGAAACTGGTTAAATAACTTATCTACTTTAAAAAGATTAGTACCCCTGAGTTCAATCTCCAGTACCAAAAAAAAAAAAAAGAATTTGAAAAACAGTCTAATTTCTAATTCAGAAAAATTACCATGAAATATTAGTCATTTATCTTTATTACAAGACATAAATTCTAAAGAGAGAAACATCTCTTTAGTATCTGGAATTTTACCAGTAGAAGAGGGAACACTTTCTAATAACGGGGTAAGAACAAGTGACCGATATCTAACTGGGTTGCCAGGTAGCCCAGAACAATTTCTGATCAGTCTTCTGAAGGGATTTAATGACATCAGTTAGTGAATAATAAACTCTTAAGATAGAAATTCTATGTTTAATTAACTTTTACCTGTGTTTTTAGGATGTCCAGCATCTAAAAATGAAGCTGAAGGAGCAGATGACTTACAAGTAAGTAGTTTGGCTTGAAAAGAATCTTTAAACATTAAAGATATAGAGGAAATTACTAGACTTAGTAAATAGCCAATCTGTAAATTATTTAAAAATATTCAAAGACACTGTATTTGTCTGGGTTTTTTCAGAGAAATAGAATAAGTATGTATAGAGGGAGAGTTTTTATTTTTTTTATTTTTTTTAAGGAATTGGTACACTAAATTGTGGTGGTTCACAATTTGAAATCCACAGGGCAGGCAGGCGAGCACACATGCTGGAAATTGGCATTCCAGGCAGATCTCAGTCTTTTTCAGCTGCTTGAATAAGGCTACCAGCATGGAGGGGAATCTCTTTGACTTCATGTTTACTGATTTAAATGTTAGTCATGTCTAAAATGTTACCTTCACAGCAACATCTAGACTAAAATATAGGCACTGAGCATAGCCTAGGCAAATTGACACAACATCATAGACCCCCATCCCCAGAAAAAAAAAAAAAATAGGGAAGGTTCTTCCATACAAAAATACATAGAAAAGAAATTGCAGATTGCTGTTGAGCATATGGATACTATTGCATTTTAGCTAACTTGTAATTAAAAGGTAATATAAATTTAAGCAAATTAACTGTTTTAGTTGCCAAATGACTGAAGTTTTTAAAAAAATGATACCACCCCATGCTCTGAGATTGGTTGATGCCCCACTACAGAGAATACAGATTGTAAATTTTTTTTCTAGAAAGCAGTGTGTCAGTATACTTTAAAACTTCCAGTTCACATGTTGACATTTCTAATTTTTGAAACCTGCAGAATCTATTCTTTTGAAATCTCATGTTACTAATGTCAGAGTCACTTTAATTAAAAAAAATAAAACCTTAAAAATATAAACAGTTTTGATCTAGTGAATCAATTTGTAAATTTGTAGCAATGTATATAAAGAGAACATACACAAAAGTTTTTATACATGGATTTAATGTGTATATATACTTAAATATTTGATAATAAAAATAAGGCATTATCTAAATAATAGAATGGTGGGATTGGTTGAATAAGGTATATCTGTCATGTACCTATTAAAATTTTATCAGCTTTCCTCATTACTTAGCCAAAATGTTGAGTATTTTTGTCGTTTACCTTTGAACTAAAATTTTAAGCAGTATGGCTTTCTTTTTAATGTTTTTCTGTTTTTCATATTTGCTGCAAAAAGTATTAATATTTTTCTAAGTTAAAATACCCAAATTCATATATGTCATATTAATGTATTACTACTCATTATTTTTAAAATAGTTTTGACCTAAAGACATGGCAAAATGTTTTATGTACACAATTGCTCATTTTAATACTTTTAAAATCTGAAATATGTTTGTTTTAGAAGATTTGAGACCTACAGCAACACTTAAAGAGGAAAAAAAAAAAAAAAAAAAGAAGAAGCCGGACATGGTGGTATGTGTGTTCCAGTTGCTTGTGAGGCTGAAATAGGATAATCATGAATTTGAGGCCAACCTGAGCAACATAGCAATAACTTGTCAAGAAAAAAAGAAAGAAAAATATTAATGTGCTACCATCCTTGATAACTTCTTCACAGAGGATCATATTAAGTTGCCCTGGTTGGCCTTGAGCATGTGATCTTCCTACCTCAGTCTCCTGAGTCACTGGGATTACAAGGTGTGCTATTGCACCTGTCTGGTTATTCATTTTAATATGCTTCTGATTTGGTCTCACATAATTTCTGTATTTAACATTGTGTGGGAAAATAAATACTGGAAGACAGTTTGCAAGACCTTATGTGTGTAGCAATTAATTTTGTAAAAATTATTTTCAAAATCATGTTCCTTGATAATACCATATGTGTGAAGGTTTTGTCATAGAGTAAGAAAAGCAAGATATGAGCCCGGAATAATATGTTTATTGTAGACCCATGCAAAGTAATAAAAAGTTAGAGTCAGGAAAGAGAAGGCTAATAAAGAGGATTATGGCATAGCAAAAGCAGTAAGAATAATCATCTATTGTTAGTTCCTTAGGATTCCTGCTTCATAGTAAAGGTGATATCTAGTACCCTCAGTCCAAAAATTTACTCATAGACCACTAAAAGAGTCTGTATTTAGACACTAAAGTACTTGCTTAATTTTCTTTTTCATAATATAAGATAGGCAATAATCCTAGAGATGCTAGCCTTTCATTTAAATGTCACTTCAGTAAGAACAATTTTGTATCTAGTTTAATTCTTTTTTAAAAATACTGTGGTGTTTTCAAAGTAGAATCACAATTTTTTAATATTCTTCTTTCTAGTGGAATATAATCCACCCCTTGAATGTGTACTATTCTTAGTGAGTTGTTATGTTAGCAAAGAGAGTGTTATAGGAATGACAGTTTGTGATTCCAGGGGTGGGTTATTGCAGCTTCTGTCTGGCTCTCTCTCATAGACCACTATTTCTGGGGAATGCCCACTTTCTGTGTTATGGGACATTCAGGCCACTCTATATAGATGTCCATGTGGTGAGGAACTGAAGCCTTGGGACAGTGGCAACATTTGTTAGCCATCTTGGGAGCAGGTTGTTCATCACCAGTCAAGACCCTCCAATAACAATGACTTACCTGGTGTTGTGATTGCAACCTGGTGAGGAATCCTGAGCCAGAACCATCTAGTTAAGATATATCTTGAATACCAAAAAGTATCCAAAGTTCCTTTGTTAAGACTGTAGAAAATTCTAAGGTACTACCTCAGAAAACCTTTAAGTCAGAATAATAGTACTTAGAAGAAGCATAAGAATATGTCACTTAGCAAAAGGTTAAGATAGAGAGGTTTCAGAATGATTTTATCTTTTTTTTTTTTTTTTTTTAAGTACTGTACCACTGAGTTATATCCTCAGCCTTTTTATTTTTTTATTTGAGACAGGGTCTCTCCAAGTTGCTTAGAACCTAGCTAAATTGCTGAGGCTGGCCTTGAACTTCAGATCCTCCTGCCTCAGCCTCCCGAGTAGCTGGAATTATAGACATCTGCCACCACACCTGGCTCAGAATAATGGCTCATGAGCATGCTTTTTATCTAATGAAGTGAGTTAAAATAAGATTTACAAGACCCACTGAGTTTTCTTTTGGAATTCAAGGAATCCTGAGCTAGATCACCTGTTAAGATATATCTTTTTTAAAAATATATATATATTTTTAGTTGTAGATGGACACATTACCTTTATTTTATTTATTTTTATGTGGTGCTGAGGATCAAACCAGTGCCTCATGCATGCTAGGCAAGTGCTCTGTCCATGAGCTACAACCCCAGCCCTAGTTAAGATATTTTGACTGTGCCAGAACCACCTAGTTATGTTGCTCCAAAATTTCTGACTTATGGAATGTTGTTTGGAACTGCTAAATTTTTTGCTGATTTTTTTTAATACAGCAATAAAAAACTAATGCATGAACAGAAAGGAAGTTTAACTTCTCCTGAAGATGATTAGAACCACAGGAAATGTTTTAAGTCAATACCCAGAATTAAAACTGCAAAAGAAAACTCATAAATTGACCTTTGTGCTATACTGTTTATATCATGATGTGCCAAAGAATTAAGAAAATAATTCTTTTGAAATACATTGGAGAATACAGTGTATTCTAGTTTATTTAACCACTTTACTAGAAATAGAATATATCATCTTAAGTTTCATAATTCATCTTAAATAAGTAACAGAATTATTCTGAATATGAGCTGATTTAAAGTAGTGTTTATATCAGATTGATGTGTAAAGACAGCTATAATGGTTTTAAAGAATAACCCATTTGAATTTTTTTAATCCAGAGCAATAATTGTGTTATATTTAGATCACAAACATGAAGGCATTAAATCTTCATTTTGAATATTCATTAATTTATTCAAAAAATATTTACCTATTCTTTGCCAACAACTGTGCTAGACATTTTGTGTGTGTGTGCCGGGCAGTTTATTATTTACTGATAAACAGCTTTCTGCTTTAAACAATTTAATGTCCTCATCAGTTTTCAGAAGTAGAAGCTTACCTTTCCATTTCATGGTTTTCTATGAAGGATTTCATAACAAGTTAACATTGGATTTGGGGGGCAGGGGGAGATACTGAATTGAATCCAGGCGTGCTCTCCCACTGAGCTACATCCCTAGCCACTTTTATTTTTAGACAGGGTCTCACTAAGTTGCTGAGGGCCTCATTAAATTGCTGAGGCTGATCTCGAAGTGTGGTGATCATCCTGCCTCAGCTTCCTGAGTTGCTTGGATTACAGGTGCGCTCATCTTTTATCCCTGGTGTCTAGTATAGGACTGATCTAGTACATAATTGGTACTCCAGAAAGGCTTTTTGAAGAAAGTCTTAAAAATTAGGGTTGTTTTTCTGGGCATGGTAGTGCATGCCTATAATTCCAGTGACTCTGGAGACCAAGACAGTAGGATCACAAGTTCAAAGACATACTTAGCAACTTAGTGAGACCCTGTCTCAGAATACAAAATTAAAAGGTGGGTTTGGGTGCCTGGGGATGTGACTCAATGGTTAAGTATCCCTGGTTCAATCCCTGGCACCAAAAAAAAAAAAAGAGGATTGTTTTTTAAACCTATCTAGTCTAATATATAACTGTTCTTTTCATTTGGTTTCTTTTGACTGTACTGATGAAGCAATTAAAGGTTTTGTGTGGGGGGGTGTTTTAAATGCTAGCTTATGCTCATTTTAAGACTGCTTTAATATTTTCCAAATAGAGCAGTCAACATTTGTAGCATTTATTTTTAAGATATACTGAATTGATAGCAAAACCACAAAACTCACCTCGCAACAGGCTTAGTGTTAGAAGGAAAGTATCTTAGATGTTATGCTTTGGGGTAGAAGAAAGAAGACTTGATTGATCTGAAGTGAAAAGTTGTATTTGTTATCTCTTTTACCATTGAGAAATACTTGATTAACTTAATCTGTTTTTTTTTTTTTTTTTTTTTTTGAGAATCCTATAATGTGACTTATGAGCCAAAATATTCAAAAGGCTATGATTTATATTTATTGTCTGAAGTAATTTTGCATTAGGCAGGAGGATATAAATTGTTCATGAACTCATTTTATAAGTTGGCAATATTTTAATAAGGTTTTATGAGAATTCAGTTAATGAATGGACTTTATTTAGCTAGTGAAAAATATTTTATGATACTGTAGTCAACCTATCACCATTCTTTTAAACTTATTGTCATAAAATTAATTTCTAAAAGCCCTGATATTTTTAGACTAAGTTTTATTTATTATCCAAATTTACATAAATTTTTGTTTACATTTTACATTTTCAAGTGTGACCTTGGAGTAGAATCCTAGAAATAGATTTACCAGTTAAAGAAAGGGTAGTTTAAAGATTTATATGGTTGGCAAGAACTGAGTAGCTATTGGTTATTATTCAAAAAAATAGATACATATGGTAAACAAATTCTACAAACTTATTATCAACATTTAAACTAAGCTAACATTTCATTTGAAAGATAGGTTTAGTTCTTATGTAAGCCAGGACAGATAACTTGTTTTCCTTCACTGTTACTGCCAGACATTGTATCTTAACACATTTTTCATATTCTTTCCATATTGTTTCATCACAGATAACTGTTGTATTCAGGGTGTTTAAAGAAAATACTATATACTATTAATGTTTCTAGACAAAGCTCGTAGACAAATAAAAATTAAAAACTAAGTGATTTGTTTATTATCCTTAAAAGTTACTAAAGAAATCTAGTGAATGCAATAGGTGTTGGTTGTGGCCAAATCTAAAATGAATTGATACTGGAGATACTACACCAAAATGTTAATAATGATTTAGTTGGGTTTGTGGAATTATGGGGAGTTTCTTCTGCTCTGTGCTTTTAAAGCACAGACATATAATTGGTTTAATTTCAGCATATAATTTTTAATACCAATA
Organism: Sciurus vulgaris; assembly: GCF_902686455.1. Classification (NCBI taxonomy): domain Eukaryota; kingdom Metazoa; phylum Chordata; class Mammalia; order Rodentia; family Sciuridae; genus Sciurus; species Sciurus vulgaris. Next base: position 87,921,726 of record NC_136462.1, read on the forward strand.
GTATAATTATTAAAATACCAGTAGCATAATTATTGAAAACTTTTTGTTGACTATGACCTAATCAACATATGTTTTAAAAATCCTGTGATTAGTGATATAAAACTGTAACAACTATAAGAATGAATTTCTTAAGCAAATGTAGACTATAATATTACTCTTTCATCATTCATTTATTGAGACTCGTATATTTTCTGTTCTCAGAGTTAACACTGGAAAAAGGGACAAAAAGAGGAGAGAAGCAGGGTCTTTTTATTTTCTCTACAGTTCTTTTATTCTGATCAAGAGCTAGATATGGCATTATTTTATTGCTGTACCCTGTTTTTTTTTTTTTTTTTTTTTACACGCAAAATTACTATAGTAGTGTTGGGAAAAGAAAAAATGTAACAGCCTCTTAGCTAGCGTAGGAGACTATTATACCAGCAGCTAAGAGCAAAACAGATTTCCATTGTGCATTAAACGTTGGCCTGGGTTACTTTATGTATGATACAGATGAGTTTATGCCAACACACAATATTAAAGGCATTGGATTTGGGGGTATGTGACTGCCATACATGTTTTTTTAAAAAACTGGAGACCGCATGAGTGAATCTAGTTTTTGTGTGTATCATATACTAAACATTTTGCTCTTGTGGAAGAATTTTGGCATTTCTCACCTAATTTGTGTTTATTTTTTACAGCACTGGTTATTAAACCCAGGGTCTTGTGCATGCTAGGCTACTGAGCTACATCCTAGTCATTTGTTACATCCAGGTTTCCATTGTAGCTGTTACTTTCAGGGATTACAATCAAGCAAAAACCAAAAATTTCTTAAAGCCCAAAGACTGTTTTACTCAGTTGTATCTAAATTAAGAAAGGTGTTTGGTTGTTATTCATTTTAATTATGGAAATGATACAGATAATCTTTTTGGAAAATAATGAGGTATTTTCCTTGGTAGATGGACAAACATTGGTAAAGTGATAAGACCCAGTGCAAGCAAAGATGTAAGGAAATGGTCCCTCATCATAAATTATTGAGGGGTTTTTAATATGCTTGCTGAAAGTAGCTTGGTAATATAATTGAATGTATGCACATGCTTTGCCCAAATTCCATTTGTGGGAATTAATCACAAGGAAATATTATCACAGATGTGCTAAGATTTATCTATAAGGAGTTTCATGGGAGTGTACATATCAAAAATTTGAAACAATCTACACGCCCATAATTATAGTATAGCACTATAGATTGTCTATAATGTAAGTAGAATCAAAGTAGACAGAATCAAATGTGCATACATTAGGATATCTAGAAGGATGTATGTCAAATAGAAACAGACTATCCCCTGGGAATGGGATTTTGGGAAGAATTTTTATTTTCTTATCATTTGGATTTGTAGCAGTTACTGAGAGATGTTTTGTGTAAAAATTTAAGGAATTTTCTTTCTACATTTTTTAAAATTGCACAACATTTACTCCTGAGGTCTGTAATATAACGTGATCTGATGTGTAGATATTTGCATGGCACATACTATTTATAGTGTTCTTACTGTGTGCTAAGCATAGTTATTTCTAATCTAAAGGGATAAAATATGGTCAGAATTTCTCCTTGTTTAGGCTATCCTTGGTTTTTTTCTAGCTGTTTTAACATAATACCATAAACTGATAGCTTATGAAATTTATTTCTCACAATTTTTGTAGCTGGGAAAATCTAGGCACAGGCAGATTAAAAGTTGCCTAGGGATCACTTGCCAGGTTCTAAGTAGCACCTTCTGCTGTGTCTTTACATGGTGTAAGATACTAGACAGATTTCTGGGGCCTATTTTATAAGGGTGCTAATCACATCTAATCACCTTTGAATGGCCCTACATTCAAATACGATTGTGTATTGGTAACTAAGTTTCACATGTGGATTTTTCAGGGGGAAGGTCATGCAGACCACATAGCACTGGATCATAAGAAAAAATATAAATACAAGAATATTTAAGTTGTAGATATATGTATATTTATGGAATTCAAAGAAGGCATGATCAACTGGAGAATGGTTCTTCTCTGAAGAGTCTATGGTTAAGGTTAAGTATAAAGAGGGTTTTCTAATGAAAATTTGAAGGTAGCTATTGTGGACAAAAAAAGAGATATACAAAAAATCAAAAATATGAAATGTCAGGTGGTAATTGAGTGAAGAAAGTATGTGTTTTAAACAGAAAAAGATTAGAGTAAAAACAGAATGAGCCCTGTAAGGAAGTATCTTGACTTTTTCTTTTTTAAAGTAAGAAACCTGTGCATTCATTTGTTCTTTTGTTCATTTTCTAAGTTACTTCCTAAGGGAAGATGTAATTTTGTATAAGACTGATCCATTGTAGAAATTAAATAGCATATTACATTATATGAGCGAACATTGTGATAATGCCTAGTCTTGATAAAGATAGGGATTGCTGCTTTTGGGTATGTAAATTATTAAAACCATCTTAGAAAGTAATTTTTATCATGAAACCTGGAACACGTGTATATCCTGCAACTCAGCATTTCTAACCCCTAGATATGTACCAGAGAAACTGTTGAGCATGTGTACTGTGAGGCCTATACAAGATTATTTATAGCAACATTTTTGAAATAGCAAAAAATTAAAACAACTCAAACATCCAGAGACAGAGATTGGGTAGGTGAATTATAGAGTTCTTATTGAGACTCTGCTACATATAAACTGTATAATTTTAGGCAAATTACTTAATTACTTTGAATTTTAGTTTCTTTTTATGAAGTAGAAAGGATGTCTATTATTGTGGGGATTAAGTCAGTTAATATAAGGTGCTTGGGATGATGTTTGATACATAGAAAATACTCAGTTTGTGTTATGTCATTGCTGCACAGTTGGTATGCATCAATATAAATTTCACCCAAAAACAATTGAGCGAAAAGTTGAGTCTCAAAAGGTCCCATGGTGGTATATTAGTCAAATAAAACTCAAAAGCATCTGTAGCAATCTGTTTACAGATAAATACTTACGTAGTAAAACTGTAAAGAAAATGAAAATAATGACTTCAAGGTAGTTTTAACTACTGAGGATCTAAAGGGTAGAGGGGAAGGTTTACATGGAGAAACCCAGAAGAGTTATTTAGTTGTATTGATTATATTTACTTTTTAAAGTTGAGTCATAAATATACACAATTCATTTCATTATATCATTGTAGTGGGTATACCATAATTTACTTAACCATTGCCCAATTGTGGCGTAAGCAGATTGATTGTTTTAGTATTAAAATAATCCTTAGAGAAGTGCTTTGTGCCTAAACCTTTTTATTTGTAATACTTAATATTTTTCTTTGTTCAATATAAAAAGTAGTAAGTGTATGTGATTTTTCTTGTTGTTTGCAACTCTGTTCATACATATTTTGTTCTGAAGGCAAAGTTCAATATTTGGGCCAGAAGAATTTTGTTTTGGAGCATATTTGGAGTATATTGAGAAATTTCAAATAAAAACACCTTAAGTAGGAACTCTTAAGTACTATAAAATTCATAAAAATCAGTTCTGAAATATCTATTTTTAATTTTTTAAATGGCTAAAATGATATGTTTTAAAAGTTGATACATTTACTAAAATTGCTTTTTAGAAATAATTACAGATTTGACTTCTGTGTGTGTAGAATTAACAGTTCTCATGCCCATTTTCCTTATCACTATTTATTTTTAGCATTGCCAATTTAATCTAAATTTTTAGTTTGCTGGAAAAAAATATTATTAATAAGAAATCCATTTTGCCAATTTAGAATGCTAATTCAGTTCTCTTAATTAAATGAAAACTTTGAGTAGTTCCCTTTTAAAATAAATAAATATATTGAATCAAGTAAAATCTGTTATTTTTATAGAATACAATTAGAGTAGCCTGAGTTATTATAGTAAAATTAGGATGGTTATATAACCTTTTTTGTTTGTTCAGTATATTTTTTTGAAAGTACAGTATATTTTTATTTACAATTCTTAAATGACTTTTTTAGACTATAATTCAATAAAAGACACCCTAATAAAAACTATCACCCTTTTAGGCATAGTTACTTCATAATTATCATTGATGCTACTATTACAATTCATGTTTGTTTATAGTTCCTAATCACAAGTGTCTCTGTTAACCCTGATACAGATACTAAACTTATAATGGAAAGAAATTGTGATTCAGAGAAGTTAACTGTTTTAAGTTCTATGTCTTAATTGAATGAGACAGAATTCTGAGACCCTTTCTCTTAGGCTTTGTGTTTTTTTAGTGTTTCCTTCTATTCATTTTGTTTATGATTTCTGATAATTAACTCAGTGTTTTCAGAAATCTCTGGAACAGATAAATACATTTCTTGAATTATTTTACTCTTCCCAAATTTGATTATACATTTTGAAAGAGTGGATACCAGTGTATAGGCAATTCCTTTTCAATAATTTAGCTTTAACTGTTACAACATATTGGGACAATTGTTACGAAAATTAGGCAAAATTAGTGATTACTGGTTTTAACATATTTAGTTTTAAGTGAGAGTAAATTCTCTAATATATTGTTTGAAGTTTATTTCCTGGTACAATAACAACTTTTCAGATTATTTTTACTTTTATCATCTCACTAGATCTTACAACACTACAGTGCCATGAAGTAGTGTAGAAATTATAAATATTTTGTAATGGAGCAAATGATGTGCCAAAGAAATTAAATGGCACAAGGCTATTTGTTCCAGAGCAAGAGCTTGTATTTATAAAATTAAAATCTCTTTGGGTCTTGAAGCATAGCTCAATGGTAGAGCACTTGCCTAGCATGTTTGAGACTCTGAATTTGAACCTCACACCGCAAAAGGTAATTAAATAAAAAGTAAACTAAAATATTCCAGTCATTTTATGAATTTTATTGATTACTTTTAGAAGTAACACCAAAAAAAATTTTAAACCTTTTCTTAATTATAAAAAGAAAAGTTTATAAAGGTATGAACCTTTAAAATTATTAGCCTGTATTCTGAATTATTTTAGAATGAGTCTGTAAATGTATTTCAGCCTTTTTTACTGTCTATCACTGTTTTCCTCTCAAATAAGTATACAGCAGTGGAGAAAATTATAGCAGTTATCCCATTTCTTTAAAAAAACTAAAAGAAATAAAACTACTTCTAGCACTTTTCTGGTTTGTAGTATATTAAATTTTACTTATTTAACATATGTCTCATAGACATTATTGTTCATGACATTTGAAAGCATGTTTTTAGTGACTGTCATTATCTAACCATATCCCTCTACCTAAGTCTCTTGTGCTGAATTCAGTCCTTCTAAGTAAGCATCAGATCAGACCAATTTATTTATTCAAAAAGATTATTGACTGTTACTGTCTTCCTTCTTTTTCTCCATGGTATCACTGGCCCAGTACTTGCTACATAACTACATACTTTTTTTTCAACTTGCAAAATAAGACTGTCATTGAATAGTATTTTCTAATAATTTCTTCAGTTTTCTAGATTCAGATCATTTTTACTATAATTAAAGGCTTTCTTCTAATTAGATGGCTCTTCTACATGGTTACCTTCAATTCTTCCTAAGTTGTTTTCAATAAGAAAGTTATTTTGCTCATAAGGTCGATTTATAATTTTTTTCTAAATCTCTTATTAATTTTAACATGGTTCCCTAATCATGTGCTTTGGAACTTTTGGAATTGCCTTGCATAGCAATGGGAGTGGCATATACTTAATATTTGCTAAATACTTTATAATTAAAGTATCTGTTCAAGTATCTTATTTGTTGTATCTTTTTTTCCTCTGACAACTAATGAATTGAGGGTTGTTCCCATTAGGCAACAGAAGAGGATACTTCCAGTTCTTTAGTGAAAGATCACCTTTTCCAGCAAGAGACAGTTGTTACCAGTGACCCTTACAGGGGCTCAAGTATAAGACCATCCCCTTTTGAAGATCTGAATGCCAGAAGAGTCTACTTGCAAAGCCAAGCCAATCAGGTGAGAAAATAAATATTTTTTAGCATGTATAACATATGTATAGAAAAGGTGTGTTTTAAAGAAGGACCTTAAGACCATTCACCTTTTACTAGTTAAAATAAACAGCAACAACAAAAAGGGAGGAAAACCAGGAATATGATTTAGAGTGAATCAAATCCAGAGTGTGACAGGAAATGTAGACCATATAATCCTATGCAGGTATGTACTAAACTAAGCCATAAGTTTTAAATTTTTTGGTGGCAAAGGTAAAAATGGAAAATGTGTCAGAGAAATTTTCATTAACCAAAAGGAAAAAGTATTCTAATGTTTTGGGAAGCAAGTTTCTCTAGCCTTACTCTTAAGAAACTTATAAAAGATACTGTTTGGAAAAAAATGTCCTCAGTAAATTTGTTAGTACACTTCCATAAGGTTGCTTCTTATAATGTTCCTTACCAAGTCATACCTGTTATCTATGTACAAAAATCAAAGGTCAAATGTACTTTTTAAAATGTTTCAAAATATCTGTTCTTCTTGATAGATGATATTGAAAAGATGTACAGTTGACCATTGAATAACACAGGTTGGGGCAGTGACCAACACATGGTCAAAACTCCATATTTAGCCCGGCGCAGTGTCACATGCTTATAATCCCAACAGTTTAGGAACCCAAGGCAGGAGGAATGTGAATTTAAAACCACCCTCAGCAATTTAGGGAAACCCTTTCTCAAAATAAAATATAAAAAGGGCTGGGGATTTTGGCTCAGTGTTCAGGTGCCCATGGTTCATTCCCTGATACCAAAAAACAAAAACAAATTTAAAAAACTCCATGTATACCTTGCTTTTTTTGTTTGTTTATTTTGAGACAAGTTCTTGTCATATTGCCTAGGCCAGTCTTGAACTTCTGGGCTCTGGCGATCTTTCTGTCTCAGCTCAATACACCTTTCTGGGCTTTTTGAAAAATGTTTGTCATTACCAAAAAGAGAGATCTTCAGGTAAACATTGTAAAGTGCCTGTGTATGTTGAATAAATATTGCATGTAGTTCTAGTTATATGGGCAGTTGGCAAAAATGAAGTGCTCCAGGATTTTTGCCCTTTGTGTTTCTGGAATTTCATCTTCATTTCTTCTTGTTGGATTACCAGCTGATGGTAGAGATGGTAAATTGCTGTTTACTCTGTCCTGCCCTACTCAGTCTCGGGAATAGATGAATTCTGTAATCCCAAGGCTGGGATCAGTTGCTCTTGTTTCTTCCATCTTGTGGTTTAAGGTTTTGTAGGTGTTTGCATTGATGATTGAAGTTGCAGTGATACCATTATTGAGGTGGCTGCTGACTGGGGTCTCACCTTGATTTTCCTTACCCTCTTCATTGTCATCCTTTTCACTGGTGCAGAAGGCACTGTGGAATCATGGTTTATAACCTTGATACATATTCTGTCTCACTGGTCTACCTTGTACCCTGATTGTTATCATCATCCTTTACCTCTCCCTGCACAAGGAGACTTGGAATATGGTGGTTAAGACCTGTAGGATCTCTGTGTGTGTAGTAAGGTGGAAACCTCTGTTTGGTATGGCTGATATTTTCCAATCCCTCCTATTGCCCACTCTTACCCTTCTGGTAATTCAGCTGGTAACTGTATGGAAGACTCCAACTACATGGATGGTGACTACAATGATTATAGTCTGCTGCATATTTACTGCCTTGAACTGGAACTCCACCAGGTCCTGTAACTTTTGCTGCCTCTGCTCCCCTTTCTTCTACAACATCATCAGACTCTACAGACTCAATGTCTCCTTCACTATGAAGAAAGTACCCGTGGTGGTTATTCATGTCAGACTAACTGTACAACTATATCATACTTAGTGTCATTCCTGTTAATGAAACCATATCCGTTTCTTACATTAAACTATTTTATTGTTCCCCAAAACTTTCTTATGACTTTCTTGCACTGGGAGCAAGCCAGCTGGGCCATCACTGTCTGTGGTGATGGACTTGGACTTGTTGTCAGCAGCACTGAGGGTGGTGTCTGCTAGCTACTGGATCTTGGCTCCTAGGGTATGATGTATCTAGGCCAGTGCCAGCAGTGGCAGACTACTCCACTTTGTCTGGACTCTTCACTTCTGCAGCTGGTAGAACTTTGTGTATCACTTTTGATTTCCCCCAAATTTAGCTACTAGTAGCATGGTCTTGACTGGAAGCCTTACCCATAACATAGTCATTTACACATTTTATTTGTTACATGTGTTATATATGGTGGAAAAACAAGTAAGAATCACAACGAGTTCACTTTTTACTAAAATACAGAATTTACTGGAGAGAGGAGCTGCTTAACTTTTTGATATTTCTAATGCTATGCAGCTCATCTGTAAGTTCTTTCAAACTGTCACATATCTCAAAAATTAAGAAAAAAAATCTACATAAAAGTGGACCCATATAGTTCAAACCCATATTGTTCAAAGGTCAACTGTTTTAGTTTTCAGTGACATAGCTACTCTGCTGAAAGCCTACCTGATTCTCTTTTAATGATTTTCATTTTTACCTGAGGAATTCAGACAGTTTACAGTTCGTTAGGAAAAAAAATTTGCATCCACCTTTATAGTGAGACAGATCAAATGAACAACATGATAAAGCATTCAGTTCAACAAATTATTGCCATTAAATATGTTATACAGTATGTGTACAGCATCTGTCAGACCCTGAGCTTAGAGTTGAGGGATACAAAGGAAGATAAGCCATAATTTCTCTTCTAAAGGAGATTCTGATGATAATAATAGGTGCAATCTCATAATACTATGAAAGTACATTAAACTCATGCTGGAAGATGACCTTTCTAGATGCAGTTATACTTTTTAAGGATAAGACATATCGTTAGCCAATTGAAGGGTCAGGCTGGCAATGAAAATTGTGGGAAAGGACACAAGAAGAGTGAAAGATGAGTGTTTTAATTGGGGTGTTTTAGCTTGGACTGCAGATATAACTGGGTGGCTCAAACAACAGAAATTTTTTTCAGTTTGGGCAGCTAGAAGACTAAAGTCAGAGTTTCTTGCATGGCTCTGATCTGGTGAGGCCTTCTTGCCACGCCCTCAATTTGGCAGGCTAAGAGAACCCAAGCTTGCTGGTGGCTCTCCTTACAAGGACACACTGATCCCATCAGACCAGGGCCCTGCCTTAATTTTCTGTCTCTCGGAGTTCTTTGGGGGTTAGAATTTCAACATTTGAATGTCGGGGAGACACTTTCAGTCTGTAACAGGGAGCAGTATGAGCAAAAGGTGTGCATGATCTGGAACATTAAAAAAAAAAAAAAAATCACAAGGACCAAATAATTGGATGTTTCTGTTGTGCAAAACACCTTAGGCTTTGTTTAGTTTGTTGTTTCACAAACCTGGTACACAGTCATGTGCAAGAAGATACAGGAAACCACAGGCTAAACAAGTACATTTTTATGGATCATTGGTTTTACTCAGAAACAAAAAGTTCAAAGTAGTCTTCCACTTTACATTCCTACAAGTGGTAGAGGTTTTCCAGAACATGGTGTGGCACCCCCTACCTTCTTTTCCCTGGTTTAATCTTCTTTACTGCTTTAGGTAGAAGTAAAGTTATATTTTATTGTGATTTTATTTATATTTTCATAATTATTAATTAGCTAATATACTTATTGACCATTTAGAAACTTTCTCATAAAGTACCTTTTTGGGTCTATAAGCACATCTTAAATTGAATTTTTGATTGTTTATTACTGATTTATAGGCATTTTATGATTTTATTGGAACTAAGTTCTTTGTTGGACATATGTATTACAATCCCTTTGTACCTAAGTATCTTCACCTGTACATTGGGATAATATCAGTATCTATCTCCTAAAGTTATTATGAAAGTAAAATGATTAAATGTGTTTATTAAGAACTTAGCAAAAAGTGTTTCATTAAATAAAACAGTGCTATTCCCAGTTCCTTATAATTGATATTTATCTTCCAGATTAATGTGACATAGAGAAACAAGAGTTTTTGTTTTAGTCCCTTTGATGTTGCTGTAACAGAATACCACCAACTTGGTAGTTTATAAAGAAAGGAAATTTATTTCTAGTAGTTCCAAAGAATTTCAAATATCAAGGTGCCAGTGTCATGAGAAAGCCTTCTTGCTATGTCATCCCATGGCAGAAGGAAGGAATTTGAGATGGTAAGAGAGAAGAAGGGAAAAGAAACCAAATTTCATCTTTTAATCAGGAACCTACTCCTGTAATTAAGGCATTCATCCACTCCTAAAGGTAGAGCCCTTGTGACCTATTCATATCTTAAAGGTACCACCTTTCAGTCCTTATTTTGGGGATTAATTTCTAACACATGAACTTCATAGTATTGAAACCCCATAGCAGTTAAATTATATAAATGTGTATAACTAGGTGTTCACACATTTACTGGTGTTAAAATATGTAAATATCTCAGCTTAACAGAAATTAGAATGGAATGGCTTTTCTATTTTAAAGGTCCAGATTTAGTAAATAAATAGTGTAGAAATTTCTTAATAGGAATAAAGCACACTTAGGTTTAGCAAATACTGTTGGGATTGTATACCAGTCCTCCATTTGGATGTAACCCAAAAGGCCTGACAAATGAATTTCCCATTGTATAGACTCTGGCCCTCAATTTGCAGGTCAGAAGCTTCATTTTTTTCAAGACTAAAGTCATCTTTCAAAGATTTAAATAATTGAGTTTAAGAAAATGATATGCAAAACTCAGAATGTAAAATTTAAACTGTCATGAGGACTGTAGTACTAGTGAATACAAGTTTATACATTCTGTACATAAAATAGATTTCCATACCATCTGACATACCAGATCATTACTAAAAGCTAATTTGGTGGGTGTAAGTGCTGAACAGAGTAATTAATATGCTTTGAGTATTTAGTTGGGGATAGATAGCTTGATGAATCCTTTTCTAAAACACAGGAACAGCCTTACCAGAAGAACTAGACTGTGGCTTTGCTGAACTATAGTCTTAACATTTTACCTTGTGTAATCCTGCCAGTTGACCTACCAGGTTTATGGATTCTTCCAAAAGGTATGATACTGCTGGGTCAGAGACAAAGGACTTTATTACTTATGGCACAATATATGGCATAGGTTTCATGTTTGTGTTGAACATGCATATGCATATCCTTGGAAAGATAATCTGAAACAAAGGTAGGCAGTGCCTGTGTGCATTAGATTTGCATAAATGAAACCTGTGAAGTATTGTTACCTAATGCTAGCTTAGGTTTTACCTTTGAGTAATGTCATTAAAAAAGTAACATTGTCAATTTTTTGTGTTCAACTGTTTTGTATACTTTTGTGGACTGTTTAAATCCTTCAGGTAAATAAATTGATTCAAAATGCTAACACAGGCAGGTTTTAGTTGCATCTTATAGGCCTGGAAGCCTTTTTCTTACTTTCTTTTTCTTACTTTCAAGTTCTCGAGGATCATTTCACTGTAGACAAATAGGAATGTGTATGAATGAACTTATCAAACATTTATGACATATTTAATACCTAAGAAACCATCAAACAACTTGTAAAGGAAGATCTCCAATTTATCCCCTTTTCTTCATTTTGGAGGTAACCATTCCCTTGAATTTTATTTGCTTAGTTTTCTCATGATTTCCACCACTTTCATAGTTTTCTTCTGCCAGAGAATATTCCATGTTTTTCCAGGTTTTTGTTCTTATTAGGCATAGTACAGGTACAAACTTCTTATCTCTGTGCTTGAAATTTCTTCAGGGTATATAGGAGTGGACTTTTGATGCTGTGTTACAAAAAGACCCTGAAACAAATTAGACTATTCAGTAGATTTGTACCATATATACAGGGGATAGTGTGCCCACTGTAATATAACCTTATTACCGACTAATAAAATTTTCATTATCAACTTCTTTGTGTATTCTGAGTACAAATCCTTCTTAAGTTTTATTTGTGACTAGCATCTCCTAGTTTGTGATTATTAATTTTACTCTATGTATGGTATTTTAGTGAGCAGACATTCTAGGTTTATTGCAATCAAATTTATCTTTTGTTTCCTTGGTGTTATTTTACAAATTTCTCCCTATTCTTAGCTCAAGAATGTCTCCCTATTCTAGAAGTTCTGAAGTTTCTGTCTTTTGATCTACTTTAAACTGTTTTTTTCTTTTCATAACAGGGATTCAGTCCCCCCCATAACTAATCCTTCCAGCACCTTTTATTAGAATCTTCTCCTTGATGATGAACAGTGCCATATTTGTCATGTATCAAGTCCCCATATGTTTGAATCTGTTTCTGGTCTTTCTAAGCTGATCTGTTGGTCTGCTGTCACTGCATTAGTCTTTACTATGTAATTGCTGTAGTTGTCTAATAAGTCTCAATATATATGTACAGCAAAGTACAGCAAATGCCCTTACTTTTTTTTTTTTTTTCCTGTGGAGTCTTTGACTGCTTGACCTTTCATAAAATTTAGAATCGGTTTGTTAGGTTTGATGAAAAATACTTTTGTGTTTTATATTCAAATTATACTGAATTTGTGTATTAGCTTAAAGGGAAACTTCAGTTTTATCCATGAGTAGGATATATTCCTCTTTTTAGTTCTCTCTTAATAAAACTTTGCATTTTATGAAGATTTTACTGTTCTTTTATTATATTTTATAATCTTTTATTCTTTTGTTTCATTTTGTTGTCATTCTAAATGGAATCCTTTTAAAATTTTGTGACCAACTTTGAAAAAGCACCTCCTGTGCGTTTTTCAGCTGATAAATTCTGAAGCCTATAAATATAGTTTTGGTTCTCAGTGTTTTAAAAAGCAGTAGTTGGTTGGGTGTATTTTACAATATCTGTGTTTAAGTTTAATAACAACATTATCCGTTTGTCTTTTCACTTAAGGGTATGTGAGAGGACTAAAAATTTATAAACTGTTGACTCAGGTAAATTTTAGTTACATCTGTGTAAGTAGTACATGTGACTTTTTTCTGAGACAATGAAATTTGGGTGATAAGTGAAAAAAGTAAACATCTTTGCTTCTTAAAGTATAGTTCAGGCATGTGTATTTAATGTATAAGTTAAGGTCATTAACTTTTATCAGGAAAATAATGCCTTCTCTACTTCCTTTTCTATGTTGACCTTTTGTTTCTTTTTGGTGGTGGTGGTGGTGGTTGTACTTGAACAAATACTTAACTCACTCTGTGTTTACTTCAAACCCAGTCTCCTTCATGAAGCCTTTCCACACCATTTAATCCATAATGAATTTTTCCCCTGTTAATTTCTGAATTCTTACAGGTCTACCTATAAATATTCAAAAGTATCTGTAACATATCACTAAGTGTGAAAAGAAGTTCCCATTTTATTAAAACTTTTAAAGATGTACATATATGTTTGTGTGTGTGTAAATTTTTGAAAGAATTCACCAAAAAAATTTTGTGTCAGTTAACCTCTAGGATGTGGACTGAACATCTAAGATGATAGATTTTTATTATATGTACTTCACTATTGTTTGAAAATTTTGCCATGTACATGTATTACTTTTTATTTTCAAGGTTCTAGTCTTATTAACAATAGGATTTGGATCAAAATATTCCAGGAAAATAACCAAGAATAACACAAGATTACTGCAATATTGATAATTATTGGAGCTAGATGGTAGATGAGGAAATTCATTATATTATTATTCTTGCATATATTTGAATTTTTTCACTATAAAATTCTAAAAATTAAGCTTTAGTAAATTTTAACTATAAAATCTGACTCCAAAATAGGCTTTGCAATTCAAACAACTAAGAAATATATTAGGATATTAAATGTCTCTATCACTTTTATATATATGATTTATATATCATTTAAGTCATCTTTTTAAAGTATACAACTTGTTGGTTTTTAGTAAATTAACAAGATTGTGCCACCATCACCACTGTTGAATTCCAGACCATTTTCATCACCCTCCAAAATTTCATACCAATTAGTGGTGATTGCGACTACACCTTTTTCCTTCGGCCCTATCAATCACTATTATGACATAACAGCAATATTTTTTTCCCTTTGTAGCTGAGGAATATTCCACTATATGGATCTGCCACATTTTGTTTATACATTCATCAGTTGATAGATATTTGGGTGATTTCTACTTTTTTGACTACTTGTTACTTGGTGAATGTAATGCATACATTTTTAAATGTATAAGAACATACCTTTTTAAAAAAAATAGAATGAGGTGAATGACAATGCCTTTTCTAAAACCATTTTGAAAGTATGCACTGTGTATGGTTTCGTTAAGAGTAAAAAATTCATTCTGTTGTCACTTACATAGACAATGTTTGTATTTTAGATAACATTTGGACAGCCAAGCCTAGACATTCAGAGCAGAAATGTGGAATATGTACAGCGGCAAATATCCAAGGAATGTGGAAGCCTAAAGTCCCAAAACAGGGTAAGTAATATCTTCTGTTATAAAATATAGGCAATTAGCATATAAGTGAAAGTTTCTAGTCCTTCTAATTATTTTTATAGTTGAAATATAGTTGAAAAAATTTCAGTGTATAAAGTTGCTTCCCATTTACTTACAAACCCTGTTAAACTCCATCCGAAACTTTTCTTTTGAATCTGTATGTATATCAGGTAGGACCAATAAGAATTATACACTGTTGATTTAATAGACTTCACCCATCAGTCCACCCTTAGCCCAGATTTGGAATTTAATCCCAGTTTCAAATATCTGTGAACTGAAAGATTGCCCCAAACTGGATTACAGGCTTATTTGTAGACTAGTCCCTATGTCCTGGAACTAGAATTATGTAATACAGATTAGACTACTAGAAAACTGCCTCCTTTGTGGGCTGATGGGAAGGGTCAAAAGACAATTTTGTCCTCCAACCTTAAAAAGTCATCTGCCCACAAGGGAAAAAGAGAAATGGGGTTGGTGTGTAAGTCATTTTTCAGGGATTTTTCTGTATAGCCATGCTCTAAACATGTGTATTCATATATTAGTTTGATGAGGCTACCAGAGTGAAATACCACAGACAAAGTGGCTAAAACAACAGTTTTATTTTCTCAGTTTTTGAGGCTGAATTTCAAGATCAAGATCAAGGGGTTGGTATGTTTAGTTTCTTCTAAGTCCTTTCTCTTTGGCTTATTGATGGCTACCATATCACTGTGTCTTCAGGTGGTTTTTCTATACATGCTTCCCTAGTAAATCTCTCTGTGTTCATATTTCCTCTTAGAAGGCCACCAATAAGATTGGTTAAGGTCTACCGTGATTCCTCATTTTAAGAAATCTCTCTCTCTTTTTTAAGTCACCTCTTTTAATCTCCCTATCTCCAAATATCATCATATTCTGATGTTAAGGCCTCAATATTATGAATCTGGGAAGGACAAGATTCAGCCCATAACATTCTACCCGTTGGCCCCCAAATTCATGCCTTCTCACATACAAAATACACATACCTTCATTTCAGTGGCCCCACGGTCCTAACCGATTCTACTATCTACTCTAAATCCCAGATTTCTTCTAAATAGCATCTCCACCAGTTGTGGGTGTGTTGTGGTATGATTCATCTTAAGACAGATTTCCTCGCCAGCTGTCAGTCTGTGAAACCAGACAAGTTATTGCTTTTAAAGTAGTGGTAGGAAAGGCATAGGGTAGACATTTCCGTTCTAAAAGAAACTGAAACGAAGAAAATTGTCATGAGTCCTAAGCAAGTTCAAACCTAATGGGAAATTTCATCAGGTTTGAGACTTGAGATTAATTCTCCTTCACTTTATGCTCTGTCCTCCAGGCCCACTGGGATGGTGGTCCTACCTCTGAAGCCCTGGGTATAAACTTCACCTCCAAGGCTCTGGACTGTTACTACATGGCCCACTGAAACTAAGAAGTTAGCCCTGCCCTCTGGAACTCAGGAGGAGACAGTCCTGCTTCAGGGTCCTTCTTCCCCTTTCTTGAAGAATGACACCTGTTCACAGCCACATAACTTGGCACATTCTGTAGAATCCCAAAAGTGCTACAGCCTTTCTTCATTTCATCCTGCCTCTGTCCCTTTACATCCAAATTGGCAGCATCTTACTTTATTGTATAATCATTCAGCCACACCCTTAGTATTCTCTTCAGAACACACTTTGCTTAGAAAGTTCCTCTGCTGAATATCCATGTTTATCACTCACAAGTCCTACCTTCCAAAAAATTCTGAAACACAATTCATCCAAGTTTTGTTATTTTATACCAAGGATTGCCTTTCTTCCAGTGTCCAGTAACATGTTCATTGCCATCTTAGGCCCTACCAGATAGACCTTCAAATTCATGTTTCTAAAAGTTGTCTCTTCAAGGCTCTTTCTAACATGCATCTTAAAATTCTGTCAGGTTCTACCCATTACTCAGTTCCAAAATCACTTCCATATCTTCAAGATACTTATTATAGTGGCATATCACTTCCTGGCATCAAAATCTGTATTAAGGTTCTACAGAGAAACAGATTGAGTAGGATGTGGATATAGGGTTCAATTTAAGAAATTGGCTCATATCATCATGGAGGTACAAATCTATAAAGTTTACAAATCTAAAGTAAACCATCAGGTTGGAGACCCAAAGAAGAGTTGCAGTTTCAGTCCTAAGGTAGCCTGTTGGCAGAGTTCATCTTTGGGAAAAGCAGTGTTTGTTCTATTAAGGCCTTCAACTGATTAGATGGGGTCCACTCATATCTTGGAAGGTACTGTGCTCCTCACAGTCCATCAGTTGAAATATTGTTCTCACCCCTACCAAATCATAGAAACATCTAGAAAAATCTTTGAACAAATATCTGAGCAGTGTCACTGTACCAAATTGACATATAAAATTAACTGCTGTAGTCCTTACTGCATTTTTCATCTCTTTCATTGTTTAGGTCCCTTTGAAATCAATCAGACATGTCAGCTTTCAAGATGAGGATGAGATTGTCAGAATTAACCCTCGAGATATCTTAATACGTCGGTATGCAGACTACAGGCATCCTGACATGTGGAAAAATGACTTGGAGAGAGATGATACTGACTCCAGTATTCACTTTCCTAAACCAGACAGTAAAAAATCAGACTATCTCTACTCTTGTGGGGATGAAACTAAGTTAAGTTCACTCAAAGACTCTGTGGTATTTAAGACACAGCCTTCTTCCTCATTAAAAATTAAGAAGTCAAAACGAAGAAAAGAGGATGGTGAACGTTCTCGCTGCGTATACTGCCAGGAAAGGTTTAACCATGAAGAAAATGGCAGGGGAAAATGTCAGGATGCTCCAGATCCTATTAAAAGATGCATATATCAAGTTAGTTGCATGCTCTGTGCAGAGAGCATGTTGTATCATTGTATGTCAGACTCAGAGGGAGATTTTTCTGATCCCTGTTCATGTGACACTAGTGATGACAAGTTCTGCTTACGATGGTTAGCCCTGGTAGCTTTGTCTTTCATTGTACCATGTATGTGCTGCTACGTCCCTTTAAGAATGTGCCATCGCTGTGGTGAGGAGTGTGGGTGCTGTGGTGGGAAACATAAAGCTGCTGGATGAAATGATCCAGTGCCAAAATGAGCTTAAAATCTTTGTTTCCAGGAATTAGCTAACTTGGTTTTGTGGAAGCTTTTGGCAAGCAATATGGAATCTTGCCTGGTATCACTGGGGCCACACATGGAAGAAGCAGAACTCGCCAGTTCTTGGCATTTCACAAATGCTAGCCATGCATTTTTTTCCTTGAGTGCATGGCATGTTTCGTTACAGGTTGTAGAGTATTTGCAGAAGGAAATCATTTTTGGCTGTTGACTATAAAAAGTCAGCATAAATATGATCCAACAAAAAGGGATTAATTTTTGGCATTTTTGTATATTTATGCATTAGGTGATGGGACTTTAAAGGTTTGAATTCATGAACTAAAAATAAATGCACTAGGGGACAGTTGATTTCAATCTAAGAAAAGTTAACACTTGGTAATTATAAGAAGTAAAACAAGTACAACTAAATCATTTGTTGTTTTTTGGAAAGCAGTTTTATGTATAAATAACAAAATGTTTATATTTAACTAAATGTAAGGTACGAATTATTACATATTAAACTTTTCTTGCCCTTCCTAATTCTGAGGTAGATACACATTTATCTACTGTCACATTCCATATATTTTGAATATTTAACTCATCTAGTTAATAACATTTTTATTCCATGTGAATGATTTGATATTTTTATCCTTGTTTCTCTGACTACAATTTATATTGAGTTATATCTGTACATTCTGGTAATCTAAAATCCTTTAAAATATTCTAATAGCCTTGAGTGACCAACTTTTTTTTAAAGCACAGATGTAATTGTCTAATGTTCTGATGGAAACGTAACCCTTATTTTTATATAAAAGAGACTGAGTAAACAGAAAATTCAAGGGTTTTGGTTGTTCTGGTTTTTGTGGTATTCAACCAGCAAGTTGTTTTCTTTCAGAGTTTCCTCCTTCAGAAAATGATATTGCATTTACAAATGTTTTACAAGGCAAAAAGTGTAACTGCATAGTTAGTATAAAACAGTTTCCTCTTGAAATCTCCATTTATTGTTCTGCTACACTGAAATATGTTCAGCTGCATTACTAATGTTTTAGCTTAATCCTCAGTGCTTACTATTCATAGAATACTGATAACTTTCTCAGCTGTATTTTTTAATTTAAACTGCCAAAACCAAAATTATTTTGTTAAGTATGCTAAACTATCCCAGGAAAGTATTTAATCCAACATCATTGTGAATGAAATATCTTGTAGATATGAACTTATTTTTTTTTGCAGAGCATTGTATTACTGATGTTTAATTTACAAAGTAGTAGGATATGTGTTCCAACTTAAAGTATCATGGAGTCAATTTTTTTTTTTTTAACATCAAAACTAACCAAATAAGGGATTCTTTAAGAACACTCCCTTAGAAAAAGAAAGTTAAGAAGTGTGCCTTTTTCTTTTTTTTTTTTTTAATTAATGGCTTGAAGTACCAGAGGTGATAGAAATTAAAATCACACTACCATTTGAAGTTTATTTTCTATGCAGGGTTTTAAGTGTCATTTATGTTTCATTTGTTCTGCATATCAAACTGAAGCTTGTATTAGCTTTCTTCTTTTGCCCCAGATCAAACTGAACAATGTATATAACACTATCTGTCTGTAAAATACTTTTTTTTAAAGAAAGCATTTATATTTATATGACAGCTTGAACTGACAACATTGTGTACATAGATCATCTTGAAGTATTATTTCACATTGAAAAGAAGAAAATATATTGATAACTATAGATGTTATGAAGAAGAGGTTATTTCTAGTTTTGTACTAAAACAATTGGATGAACTAAATCCAAAACATGACATTGTAGCAGCAATTTTAAGTCTTATTTTTACTGTTTATATATTTGAAAGCTGCTACACCTGATGATCTTCATCCCTCAAGTTTTCTGCTAAACTTGGTTTCCTAGAATAGACTGTTAACTTTCAAAATTCCTTTTTATTGATGAAATGGAAATACTGGTTCTCCTTTTGAATGAATTTTCATATTTGTAAGTGCTGAGTTTTTAATTCAGGTTTGAGCAAGGTGTGAATAACTGAAGAAAATAACTTGCTGGCTATATAGGAAAATGCTGTGGAAATGAACTGTGTATATACTTCTGGGAAGAACAAATTTAATCATTTCTTCTGTTAAGCACTAATCAGTATAGTGCAACTCCTGGTTCTGTACTGTATTTTATATGCAACATATATGCTTTAATATTTTAATGTTTGTGCATTAATATTTTCAATTTGTTTAACCACTTTGCTGCTAAGATTTTGCCATCCCGTCCCCATTTTTTCCTTTACAATTTTAAACAAGTTTCTTCATTAAAAACTATGGTGATGAAATTGGGTCTTATTTCACCTTGGATCTTTATAACTAACATACCCAGTTTCCAAATCAATCTAGGAAACAAAAACTGATAATGTAGTGTTATTGAATCCCTATGTGGAAATTTTCTCTTTGGAGTAAATGAGAATTCCTATGTGCAAACAATCTCTGATTCTCAAATGTGTATAGGTACATTCAGAAACTCTTTCTTATTCTCTATACAGATTTGGCGCTGCCATTTGGCATTTCTTCTAAAAATTTTTTAAATTATTGTATAAGCAAATGGCTCAACAAAACTG
The DNA here is from genome assembly GCF_902686455.1 of Sciurus vulgaris. Lineage (NCBI taxonomy): Eukaryota > Metazoa > Chordata > Mammalia > Rodentia > Sciuridae > Sciurus > Sciurus vulgaris. The sequence continues at coordinate 87,941,776 of NC_136462.1, forward strand.
TTAAAGTAAACATTAAAAATGAGATCATCTAAGTGGCACAACAAGAAAGAATTTGGCCTAATGAGTTTGTTTTGTTCAGAACTGATAGTTTTCAAATGATAATTCTGAATCATTTGGTTTCTGAAGAAATCCACGTGTGGAACTTCAGCACACCTATGGATAATATCAGACCAGAGGCAAGAGGGCAGTAGGCATCCAGCAGGGTTCATTCACTACCACCAGTAAAGGGCTAGTCAAGTGGTGGCCACTTCCTACAGGGAAACCAGGAGTAAGAAATATCCTCAAAAGAACTGTAAAATGATTTTTTCTCTAATGCATTTTGTTGGTCGCTGAAAAGTTTAAGCACTTTTTCTTACATATCCTGTTTTAAAATATTTATTGATATTTGGACGCTGGCAATCACACTTAATGAATACTGCTGAGGCATTTATAGAACCAGTTCCTTTAACTGGAAGCCATTACCAAAATGGTGTTTTCCCTCCCATTGTCTGTCAGGGAGAATTTTTTAAAATAAATAAATAGATAAACATAACCCACCTATATTTTATCATGACATCTTTAAAGAGAGTATGTGTAGTTTCTGAGACAAAGATGGGCAGGATTAAAATTTAAAGGGGGAAACCTTGAAACTACCTATTTTCATTGGTTATTCACTAGTGCCTAAAATGAGCTTTTTGAAGTTTAAACAAATGCACTTTCAATTCACGTGTATAGTGCCCATCTAATGTCCTTGGTAAGTCATGCTTTTTACTTTTTTCCTCTCTCCTTCCCCCTTAAATTAAATGGCTCAAAGATATTCCTACTATCCATGTAAGTATCAGAGTACAGGCAATGTACTACTTCAGACATGCAGTATAAAAATTCTAAGATCTTCTGTTATTGTTACTGAAATTGTCTCTAGATTTTGTGATTACACTTGGAATATGTATTTGGGATTACGATTGTTTTTAAAAATTGTAGCCCAAAGGTGCATTAAGCAAATATACATTTTTCTTCATAAAAGTTAGAGAACTTTAGTGTTACCTGAAAAACAGATTCCTCACTGTTATGATTCTCATTCTTCATTTGACCTCCATGATCACGTTTCTAAGGGAAAGTGCTAGAAACTTGCATTATTGTTGCACTTAAAAATATCTATAAATCATAATAGCACCATAAGGTGTTTTGCAGTAAGTCAAACATAGAAAAATATTTTTTTAAAAAAAGAAAAACAACCAGAGGTGATTTATATTACACACAGAGAGTGAGAGAGAGAAGAGAAAAAGGGCTTTAAGGTACTATTTGCCTAGCAGCCAGGTGGTTATAAAACTTTCATATGCTTTGGTACACTAATAAATGATAGCCATTGTTACTGAAAGCTTAAATTGCATAATTGTTAGTTTTGAAAATTTTCAAGAATAATCTAGTTGAAAAGCCTTTGTATTAAAGATACACATAGATTTTTGTGAACATTTCCAGTGTGTAGTATCATTTGCTTTCTATTCTCTTGACTTCAGGAAGTGCCTCCAACTTGTACAATTATTTCCATTAAAAGCTTGACTGCATTTTTTTCTAAATAAGCAATGAAAAATTGTTTAACTCATGTAATAATGTTATCTCCTCAGATATAGTTGATAGCTGGTAGTTTTGAGTATATAATGTAAATATGCATATATACGTTTGTAACTTTTTGTTACGATTCTCATGTAATTGGACATACAGAGATATCATAGAATTGTTTTAATGGTTTCCCTCCCCCTTGGAATACCTAATTAAATCTATCATGAAATATTAAAGGACTTTTCTTACTCTTTAGAGCTAATCAAATTATCACATAAGAGATAACAATTACTGGAAGACAATGTAAATAGAAACTCCCATCAGAATTTTATGTGTTCATTCTTATAAGCTACATTTTTTAACTGAAAGTTCAATATAGTTTATCACCTATTTATTGCATTTCAGATTTTTTTTTTAGGTCTGTTACTTAGTACATTATATTTATTGGTTTTGGAAATATGTTGCAGTGCTGGGTATGGTGGCACCACACAGTAATCTCAGCTTCTCAGGAGGCTGTGGCAGGAAATACACAAATTCAAGACCGGCTGATCAAATTTTGGCAAGATCCTGTCTCAGAATTTAGGAACTGGGGATGTAGCTCAGTAATAGAGTGCTTGCCTAGAATGTGCAAGGCCCTGAGTTAAATATATCTCCACATTGCAAGGGGGAAGAAGTTCTGTCTTATCTGGAAACATGATGTAGTTAAGTTGGATTAACAACTTTAAAAACCTTAAATGATTATTGGCAGCTATTTGACCTAAGGCTGCCACTGTGTGTGTGTGCATGGCGTGCATGCACGCTTGTACACACCAGTCAGTTGCATTTGTAAACAAAACTAGTCAAAATGTCTCAACAGCAGAATAACTTGGTTTTACTAAGTTACACTTGTAGTCCCTGAAAAAGTCAAGAATTAATTGTGCCCTTCTATGAATTATGAAATGTAGTCTCATGTGCTTATATACAGGTTTTTAGAACTTTTTTATATTCTTCACATCAAGGTATTATGCACAAGTAAGTTGAATAGTTTTTACATCAAAGAAATTGAAACTAGGGTTCCTGCTTGGCCATCAGTACAGTGTCATGCATAGGGTTCTTTAAAGGGGAAAAAAATCAGTATTAATAGAAATGAAAGTTGGAGTGGATTGTTTTTAAAATTAACTGCTCTAAGATTGGCAGTTTTAGACAACCTTGAAGTGATGACTGCAAAAGTACTTTTTGTAACAAAAGCCTAACAAAATTATAATTGAAAAGTGTTATTTTTGTTATGTAATGTCTTTTATATTTAAATCACTTCTAATCCTTAGATAACCCCATAATATAATATTTTCTTCCTCATTTGGAGAGAGTACCAGGGATTGAGGGGGCCACTCAACCACTGAGCCAGTTTCCCATCCCCCGCCCCCTCCTTTTTGGATTTTTATTTAGAGGCAGGGTCTCACTTAGTTTCTTGGTGCCTTGCTGTTGCTGAGGCTGGCTTTGAACTATCAATCCTACTGCCTCAGCCCCCTGATCTTCTGGGATTCCAGGCATGCTCCACCCTTAAAAGCCCATGCTTTTAATTCCCAGTGCAGTTTTTGCCTTTATGTATGGGGGTGCAGATACATTTTTTAGAACAATCATTGCTCAGGTGAAATTCTGTCTAAGCTATTCACATGTCAGTTGTTTCATAGAAAAAATCCTGTCCTTGGAATAAGGGTTATGTTTATTATCAGGTCTACTTAAGTGTGTCAAGTAAGACATTCCTCTTCCCTTGAACTTAAATTATTAGTTCTTCTAATGTGGAAATGATTTATAGAAATGAGGGCTATATTTAATTAGGAAGGAAGACAGGAGAATCCAGACTGTCCAGTGTTGAAATGAGATTAATTTCTCTGGACAATAAAACAGATGGTTTTTCCATCACTCCCTAAGTTTGTATTGCCAGATTACAAGATGCCAATTTTAAATGTTTATTTTCTTTATATATATGAGATCTTATGGATTTTTGCTTATCAGCCCCTTTTTTCATGCCCTCCAATTTTCTGCTCCTTCTTTTGCCCTGTTATAGAAATTCTGTCTTTTTAATATATCAAGTCTATGAGGGCAAGAATTCATGAGAAAAGGAATTTGTGTATATACAGGGATCGATATATTTATGTGTATAGTTATTGATTCAATCCTGTTTTTCCTCCCAAGAAACGGCCAGGAGGCTTAATTTGTGTCTTTATAATCAGTAGGGGAACCCAGTCTTGACTTTCAGTCTAAGCATTTAAAACAAAGACATATGACTACTTGAGCTCCCAACTAGTAATAGTTTTGTTCAAGTACCAAAGTAAAATGCACGGGTATGATACTCCAGAGTTTTAAGAAAAGGAAATCCAAACCAATTCAAATTACTTAATCGATGACTAAAGTTGTCAGATCTCTGAAGTTTTAGGCTGGGAAGTACCAAAGAGATTATCTAGAATAGCACCCTCCTTATAAATGTAGTAACTGAAATTCAAAAGGTTTAAATGGTAGTGCAAGGTCTTTTGCTCATACAAGAACAACCCGCACGAAACCTGTATACCCAGCTGAGTACATTCTGTTGCAAGCACTTAACATTTAGTGTGCCCCAACTGACTTCATCATGATTTCCCCCATTCCTTCCTTTTTCTCCTCTGCCCATCTAATTGCTCTGTACATAAACCTGATCATCCTTAGTTTCCTCATTTTCTCCTTTTCACCATTGATTCTGAATTTCCTATGGTTCTGTTTTCTAAGTGTCCCTCAAATCTGACCCACCTTCTTCTATCCCCAGTGTCACTCTTCTAGTAGAAGTCAGATCACGCTACTGACCCTGGAAATTAAACAACCGATAAATCACTTGTGTCTTTATTAACCAGAGATGGTTTGTATTTTAAATATAATTGGAATATGGAAGTATTTTATACTACAACCAAATAGTTATAGAAAGTTAGGATCTTCAAATTGAGATATTCCCAGATTAAGAAAAAAATTTTTAGATGATTTTATCATGAGCTGGGCACAGTGGTACATGCCCATAATCACAGTGACTCAGGAAACAGGCAGGAGGATTCCAAGTTCAAAGCCAGCCACAGCAACATAGCAAGGCCCTAAGCAACTTAGCAAGACCCTGTCTCTAAATAAAAAATAAAAAATCCTGGGGATGTGGCTCAGTGGTTAAACGCCTCCTGGGTTCAATCTGTGGTACCAAAAACAAAACAAAAAAAAAGTTTTTGAAATTGAATCATTGTGACTTGGAAGAGCAGTTCAGCATCCTGGAGGTAATTGAGAGCAAATCAAACTATAGAATGCAACCTTACAGAAATTATGAACTTTAGTTTTTCCCTGTCCTCAAATTCAATTTTTTCTAAGTAATTTAAAGTTTGTTATCTCTTGTTATTGTTTTCCAAGAATTTGGGTGAAAAAGGAGGCCATTACTAGAAAGTTTTAGAATCCCATTGTTGATAGCATTATAAGTAATTATAATAGCTGCATAATCAGGTGAGCCTACTTCAAAAGTTCACCTTTGCTTTTTTTACAACTCTTTTTTGCTGAAAAAAAGAGTTGTAAAAAATAAAAAATAACCTACCTAGTGCAACTTTCATCCCCTTTTGTAAGTCACACCTCTAGGCAAGGCTAACTACTTAAATGATGTTGTGGAGCTATGTACCAGGAAGGCTGTGCCCACAGTGAGAAAGAACCATCTAGTTAAAGAAAGCAAACGCAGAGGCTTTTAGTAGACGAGATCTTGGCTTATTGAAGGAGCAGCAAGAAGACTAGTATGGTTAATGAGACTAAATGATACAGCTTGAGGAAGAAGCTAAGGACAGAAGCAAGAAGTGCCAGATCTTGTGGAATTTGTAGGTCATGATAAGTTGAGATTTTATTCTGAGTGTGGAAGAAATTACTGGAAAGTTTTTGAACAGGGAAATATGATTGCCTATGTAGCTTTTCTTTTTTTAACCATAAACCCCATTTCTGGTCTCAGATCTTGTTGGACTGGTATTGCATTACCTCAGGCATTATCCTAGCTATTCCACTAAAATGCTGTCAACAAGTTCTCCCACTACCTCCACACTTCTGAACCTGGTGGATGTTTTTTAACCCTTACCTCGCTGAGCAGCTTTTGACACATTCTTCACTGGGATTCCTTGGCAGTAAACTGTTCTAATTTTCTCTTCTTTCACTGGTTCTTCCTTTCTACTGGCTCCTCCTCTTTCCAATCACTACAGGATGGAATTTCTCAGGGTAATAGATACTCCCCTCTTGGGGAATTGCATCCATTCTCATAGGTGAATAACATATGCTAGAGTGATCTACTTTTAGATCTTCTTGACATCTCCACTTTGACATCTCATAGGCATTTCAGTTTTATAAGGCCAAAACAGAACTCTTGATTCCCTGCTCCAAACCTGCTTCACCTCTAGCCTGCCCTCATTTTTAAAAATGATCATTTACCCAGTTGCTAAAGAGTTAGTCTTTCTGCATCATGTGTCAAGTCTAGACCATCTGCCAGAGACTCAACTTAAATAGATTTCAAATCTGAATAGTCTCACCACATGCACTACTACCATCTCAGTACATGGTTTAGTTATCTCTGGCCTACAATTTCTGTAAGAGCTTCCTGCTTCCATTCTTTCTCCCCAGGGCCTTCTATTTTTAGAATGATTCTTTACCTTATATTCGTTGCATATTAGTTTCAGGATTATTACTACTTTTTTTGAGGATTTGACAGTTATTCCCCTTATCCTGTTTCTTTCCTTCCCCCCGTATCTTGTGCACCTGTAATGAGGGAAGAGAACTTACCATTTATTGACTGCTTGTTAGGTACCAGGCACTGTGTTGAAAATTTCACATATATTATTTAATTACTCAATAACTTGGTGAAGTCAGCATAATTGCTTCCATTTGACAGATAAGGAAACTGGGCATAGAGAAATTTAAAAACTTAACTAGGTTCTTAATTAAGCAGGGGAACTGAAATCCAAACCCTAGTGTTTCTGACTCCCACGTTTTCTTGGCTTACATTTTGGCTCCGTGGGATGTTTTTTCCTTTGTCCCCCTCTTTCAGTCTCCAATCTCTCCTCTGCTTTTATTTCAACATCCATCTGCATTGTCTCCTTTTCTCCCCCTTCAAATTCTTGCCTCTGTTTTCTCTTATTCTGCATTTTCTTTCACACTCACTGATCTGTCTTACCCACAAATGAGATTCAAGTAATACTGAAATTTCAAAAGATAAACTGGGATTAACTTCATGGTTCCCATGAATAACGAAGTCACCAAAAGATGTTAAGTCTATGCTTTGAAATTTTAGAAAGAAAATGACTCATTAGGAGGTCAGGGTGAGCCTCTGTAGCATGCTTCTGCTATGCCTAGATTCTAACAAAGAGGTCTTTATTTGCTGTCTGGTAACGGTGCAGCATTAAGTCCATTGTACTTTAGCAAAATGTGGGCACCTATCCATTACTTGCTGTATTTTGATCTACAATTGATTTATCTTTTTTTTTTTTTTTTTTTGTCACCGGGAATTGAATTCGGCTTCACAAGTGCTCTCTACTTACCACTGAGCCACATCCCAACCCCAGACATCTCAACTTCTGATGACACAGATGTGAACAGGTTATATCTTAATAGAGAATGTCTCCTCTTTGGCATTTAAAAATCTTTTTCTTCTATAGGAATGATATTTTTCTTAGGCTTTTTATTTTCTCCACTTAATTTTTAATAAAAGCAAACCTAATGTTTTAGTCAGCGTTTTCACTGCTGCAACTGAAAGACCCAACCAGAACAACTGTAGAGGAGGAAAGGTTTATTTAGGGGCTCACAGTTTCAGAGGTCTCTGGCTCCATTCCTCAGGGTTCAAGGTGAGGCAGGACATTATGGCAGAAGAGTGTGGCAAAGGGAAGCAGCTCACATGATGGTCAGGCAGGAGAGACGAGAGGAGAAAGAGGAGGAGGAGGGAGGGAGAGAGGGAGAGGGAGAGGGAGAGAGAAGAGGAGGACAGGAGAGAGAGACTCCACTCACCATATACAAAATATATACCCCAAGGCCAAGCCTCCAATGCCCACCTCCTCCAGCCGCACCCCACCTGCCTCCAGTTACTATTCAATTAATCCCATCAGGGGATAATTCACTGATTCAGTTGAGATTCTCACAGCCAATCATTTTGCCTCTAAACCCTCTCGTATTGTCTCACACATGAGCCTTTAGGGGATACCTCACATCCAAACCATAACACCTAATGATACATGATAGTGTTTTTAATCAGGAATAAAATTATTAGCAGTAGATTTATCTAATTTTTGTATGCCTCTGTGTTTCTCAAGAAGTTGTTCGGCTCAGAAAATTTCAAAAGAAAATGGGATAAAAAACAAGAACTCTAAAAAAATGTTGTTAAGGCATAAGACCACTCTTGGTCCACTAAAATTTCGTCAGCCAGAAACAGGCTGAGAGATCTGTGCAACCTCAAAAGGCCCATTCAGATATAGTTATGGAGCATAGTAAACAAGGAACAACCTCCTGTTGGGTACTTCATAATGGCCCCCAAAGACAGCAGCTCCTAATTCCTGGAATCTATAAATGTTATATTGGAAAATTGCCTTCAGAGTGTGATAAAGAATCTTGAGATGGAGAGATTTTCCAGATTATCCAGATGTATTCTAAATGTCCTTATATGAAAGAGGTAGAGGAGGAAACAACATACTTAGAAGAAGGTGAAGTACAGATAGAACAGGCAACTTGAAGATTGCGCCGGTGTAGATGTAGCCAGTCTAAGGAATGCTGGTAGACAACAGAAGCTGATATAAGCAGAGAACAGATTCTCCCCTACCTAGACTCTCCAGAGGACTAGATTTATTTCATTCCAGCAACTCTAATTTCAAACCAATGGCCTCTGGAACTGTAGTAACTTAAAAATGTAATTTGTTTTAACAGTCATCGGAAACTAATACACCTCCCGAAAACAGAGCATCAGGTCACAGCATTTTGTTTGTTTGTTTGTTCTCAGAAGAATCAGTGACTCAAAAGGGATTCTCTCCCATTTTTAAGGCAGGAGACCATCCTGGTTCCTCCTGAGTGAGATTTTAGAACTGCTACGGGCTACTGATTTATATTTACTATTCCTATTCTTTTCAAATGAGAATGTTTATTGCAATTATCTTCTTCTTGCTTCTTATATATTGCTTGTGTTGGAGGAAGGGCAAGTACTTTGGCTCTTGGTTCATAAACCTAAGGAGAAGAACCGTGTCTCAAAGAAGAGAATGCACAGATCACTTGGCGATTCAGGACAGCTGGATGCAAGATGCTACTTTACATTCTTCACTGTGAGAAAGGATTGAGTGTGTTCTTTGGAGTTAAAGATAATCATTCAGAGAATTGTTAAAGCCAAAGGGCAGGCTTTATTCAGAACTATTGTGATAGACGTGGGGACAACAGCAATTGAGGGTTTTGCAATAGGAAAGAAAGATTGGTCTCAACTGAATACAATAAAAAAAAAAGTGAGAATTTATAGTTAGGGAGAAGGGTAGGTGCCAGTGGATGTAAAGTTACTGAGAGGAAACATGAGAGGTGAAGGGGATTTTGCCTAAACCAACTTGACGGGATCCTTGCTGAAGGCAAGCTAGAGTGATATCAACAGGGGTGGGTCAGGACTTGGATCAGATATCAAAAATAGGGGTAGGGATTGTCACTAAACTGACCCAGCAGGATTCTTGCTAAAACTTTACTTAATGAGCTGAGGACAGAGCTCAGAGTTGGAGCCTGGTCAAACAGTGGGCTCACAAGCCACACTCCAGCCATTCAGAGAATCTTTCTCAATGGATAGAAAGGGTCAGAGGAATAATTGATGGCCTGATTAAGGCAGAGATGGTTGGTGTTTTTCCAGTATCGATATGCTTCTCTCTCTCTCCAAGTTTGCCAGAGGGATAGGTTGAGGCCATGCAACTACATCTAGCCAACATAATTTAAATTAAGGGATGACATGTGACATGAGTTACATTCAGGGCAGGGCAGTTAAGGACTAGTGTGCTTTTTTCTCTTCTGCTTAGCTACAGTGATCCTGGAGGTCACTTGTCGCTGGTGTAGCTACAAGGTGGAGGAGGGCAGCCTGGAGTTGGCTGGAGTCTGTCAGTATGACCTGACCTATTGTAATACAGGCCCTCAGGTGAGAACAAGCTTTATGGGTTACAAGAGAGAGGAGAACAGGACAGGAGCTGAGTGAGCAAGGGAGAGAGAGAAGTCAAATTCCGTAGACTTCGTACGTAAACCAAGGTAAGAAGTTTTGATTTCACTCCGAGTATGAGGACATAATTTAAGGGTTTTACTTGAACAGGGCATTTTATAATTATAATAGACTATTCTGGCAACTCCACGGTGTAAGAAAAATGAGGCTCAGCTCGGGTCCCAAGCCAGCTCAGACCTTAAATCCAGGGGAGCAGGCACTCTGGGGTGCCCAGTCTGAGTTGTGGTCCAGCAATAGCACCCAGAAAGCCACTCAGGATGCAGGAACTCACACCAGAGATTTTATTAGGTAGAGGACTAGAGAGTCTGCTGGGAGCTGGGAAAGAAAGGAAAAGAGAAAAAAATGGCGCAGGAGCTTCTCCTAAATATTGGAATTCCACGGGCTAACAAGGGCCAATAACTGAGGAAGATACTTGCAGGATGACTGAAGAACCAATAGCTAGCTAGGATGTTCACAGACTGACAAGCTAGGTTGTAAGATGGGAGGGGAAGAAATGGCTGCAGTGTAAAGGGCGGGGGAGCAGCTTTATATTATATTCACTAAGAATTGACTGGGGAGGAAGGAAGGGGAAAAAAAGCAAGAAGGCCAATTAGAAGCTATTACAGTGGTCTGAATGAGAGTTATTTTTGTTTGGACCAGGATAGCAGTTGTAAAGTTGAAAAGAAGTAGGCAGATGCTACATATGTTTTAGAGGTAGCACCAACAGACTTTCCTAATGGATTAAATGGAGTGGGAGGAGGGACTCAATGAAAGAGCATAACTTTTCTTTTTTGGTACTAGGGACTGAACCCAGGGGTGCTTAACTGCTGAGCCATATCCCCCTTTTTTTTTTTTTTTTTTTTTTTTTGAGACAAAAAAAGTTTTATTTTGAGACAAAGTTTCGCAAAGTTGCTTAGGGCCTCACTAAGTTTCTGAGACTGGCTCTGAACTTACCATCCTCCTGCCTCAGCCTCCTGAGTTGCTCCACCATGCTCAGCGGAAGAGAATAATCTTTGATCAAAAATCTGGAACATTAGAAAAACACTGAGAAAAACATTTTCAGTTCAAAGAGAGACCTATAGTAAGAAATTAAGATAATTTAAGCCAGAATAATAGTAACCAGTATGAAATATCAAAACATGTAAGCTATGGCCAAAGCAGTAGAGAGAAAGTTACAGATTTAAATTAACTTTTAATTGTAAAAAAGAAGGAAGTCTTAATAAGTTTACTAAAGAGTCAACATAGGAAGTCACAAAAGGAGTAACTCAATAAAGTCAAAGAAAGTAAAGGAAGGAAGGAAAGATAAGATTAGGATTTAATAAACTAGAAAACAAGCATACAATACAGATCAACAGAGCCAAGAGGTGGTTTTGAAAAGACTAATAAAGGTGATAAACTTCTGGCAAGATTGACCAAATAAAGAAGGGACAAATAAACAAAATCAGGGTTCTATATCCATCAAAATATATTTCAGAAACAATGATGAAAAAAAGACTTGTTCAGATATACAAAGACTGGATGGATCCCTTACCATCAGACCCACACAGCAGGAGGTGTAAAAGGAGGCCTTTCAGCCAGAGAGAGGACACCAGGTGAAACTCTAGACCCTCAAAGTGAGCATGCTGGAGGGAGGAGCCTGTGATCAATAAAGACTTTATTTATATTTGAACTTATTTTTATGTGGTGCTGAGGGTCAAACCTAGGGCTTACTCTTGCTAGGCGAGTGCTCTACCACTGAGCCACCACCCCAGCCCCCATATTTAATTCTTTTAAGGAGAATATTGGCTGTTTCATCACAACTAAAACCAATGGAGGATTTTTTTTTAATATAGAAAACATTTGCAATCACACAAAAGCTAGGAGGGGAGAAGCAGCATCATGGGGTTCTGTTTAAGATGTGAAACCTTATGCCATCACCAAGATAGACTGTTAAATGTTTATACTAGAAACTCGGAAGTAATCCTTAAAATAGCAAAACAGAGTTATGCAAAGATTTCCCCTGTCTACAGTAGAGAGCCTCTTTATTAGAATGAGAAGGCTTGGCTCTCCTCATGGACCTCAGGAACTAACTCTGCATTACACACACACACACACACACACACACACACACACACATCACTCAAGGTGTTTTCTGAAACAGATGTCAGCCTCCTGATCATTGGTTATCATCAACACAAGCAAACCGGGCTTTGAAATGATAGTTTCCTTAGGCAGGGCTTCTACCCACACAAATCTCAGTCAAAGGAAGGAGGGCAATAGAAAATTTTCCAGTCCACACCACAGATGCCTTTTCATATATACTTATCGAAACTTCTCTTAAAAAAATATACAATTTTGCTGGGCATAATGATACACACCTGTAATCCCAGCAGCTTGGGAGGCTGAGGTAGGAGGATTGACCATTGAAAGCCAGCCTCAGCAAAAGCAAGGTGCTAAGCAACTCAGTGAGACCCTGTCTCTAAATAAAACACAAAAGAGGGCTGGGGATGTGGCTCAGTGGCCAAGTGGCCCTGAGTTCAATCCCTGGTACACACTCCCCCCCAGAAATACAATTTTCTCTTGGACCAAATGTTATTTAAATGTTTTTTATCTTTCAGTACCACAGGGTGCTCTTCATTTTGATTCGTGTCTCTTCAAAGAATATTTGCAGAATAAAGGAATGATTGGTTACAGGGTGGGCAAGCCCATGTGGAAGGAGAAGAAATGAATCATAGAGATGGGAGGGGAATTTAGAGATGGGAGGTCCCCTGCATTCCCACCTTGCCACTTAGCTGTCTATGTGCCAAGAATGTGTCAGGTGATGGGACTGTTCTTGACATCCTTGAGAACTGCATCATAACACTCTGCTACTTCTGTGCTTCTGCCATGATTATCCTGGTGTCAAGTCACAAGATCACCTGTACACACAACTACTTAGCTTGTTCATCAAGCTTGTTCTGCAATGGCTTTTTATGGACCAAGAGAGCTATCATTTCCCACTCCCAATGTTGAATAAAATATGCATTTATTCTTTACATTATGTATCCAGTGTTAGAGTCTTTTGAATAAAGAAGGGTTATAGAAAATAGAGTTAGTACTACTCTCAGTGTCTTTCTAAAATCTATTGAATGACACCTCTAGAAAAGTTTATTTTCCTTCTCAGCGAGGTACAAATAATGATGTTTGCAAATACTAATTCATAGTTTGATTTATTGGTCTCTTTCTCCATTTGCTAAATTATCACAGCTTATAAATATTAATTATGCCAGTACTCCTTAAGAAACTCTTTATATGCAATAATGCCACCTAGTATTTAAGTAGCATAAGATTGACAAAGTTATTGGAGTTTTCTTATGAATGAATGAGACAGGAGTATGAAGAGATCCACATTTCAGAGTTACATGCCTTAACTCTACCTGTGACTTTGGTAATAGTACTGGGGATGGAAAGTTGGGATTGGGGGACAGAGAATGAAAGTAGGGACAAGAGGTTCAGGTTTCAAGTGGGGTAGGCCAACAGAAGAGGGCTAAACCATGGTCCAACCTTTCTTCACTAGCTCCTTACCTCTAGTTGCTAGAGTCCCTAAGATTCCATTCCAGGATACTTTGCTTCCATTCAGTGTACACTGCTGGGGAAATTTCACTGGCTTTGGGGACCTCAAACACCAACCAAATACCGGTGACATCTGCCTCTACGATTCTGGCTCAGATGTTTCTCAAAAGGGTAAAACTTGTGTTCCAATTAACTTTGCAGTAGAGCAGGGCTTAGAAAACTACAGCCTGGGGAGTAAGCCAAGCCTACCACCTGGTCTTATTTAGCCTGTAATCTAAGAATGGGTTTTACACATATAAGTGATTGGAAAAAAAGGTGACCCTCAGCAGGCTGAGGCAGGAGGATTGCAAGTTAGAGATCAGCCTCAGCAATTCAGTGAGACCCTGTCTCAAAATTTAAAAAGGCTGAAGATGTAGCTCAGTGGTAAAGCACCCCTGGGTTCAATCCCCAGTACCAGAAAAATAAAAACAAACAAACAAACAAAATACAGTCATACTTGTCTGTATTGACTGGGGCTACTTTTGTGCTTTAGTGGTTGTTATGGTTTGGATGTGAGGTGTCCTCCAAAAGCTCATGTGTGAGACAATGCAAGAAAGTTTGAGGTGAAATGATTGGGTTATAAGAGTCTTAACCCAATCAGTGAAATTATCCCCTGACAGGGATTAACTGAGTGGTAACTGAAGGCAGGTAGGGTGTAGCTGGAAGAGGCGGGTCATTGGGACCTGCCTTTGGGGTATTTATTTTGTATCTGGTAAGTGGAGTGCCTCCCCGCCCCCTGCTTTATGATCATGTCCTGAGCCACTTTCCTATACCACACCCTTCCACCATGATGTTCTGCCTCACCTTGAGCCCCAAGGAATGGAATCAGCCTTCTATGTTGTGCACTGAGACCTCTGAAACCATGAGCCCCCAAATAAACTCTTACTCCTCTAAAAATTGTTCTTATCAGGTCTTGTGGTCAGAGCAATGCAAAAGCTGACTTCAATGGTGGTAGAATTGAGTAGTTATGACAGAGTCCTTACAGTCTACAAAGTCTAGAACATTTACTAGCTGGACCTTTATAGAAAAGAATTTGTCCCACTCTAAAGTACAGCTGGAGTGACGCTGGGCAATTTCTGAGATTAGACCATAAAAGGTGATGTCATTCCTGCTTTGTAAACTGCCTTGTCAACTTCGAAGACTTTTGCCTCTATAGAAGCGGTCTGACACCCTGGGCTCACTGTATTGCAGGAGTGCTCCACAGCCGACTTGCAGAGTCCCTGAAACTACCCAAGAGAGAGCTACTCCAGTCTTCTGCCCCAGATCCCCACAACCACACTGCAAGCTCAGCGTGGTCTCCCAAGCCAGAACTTCCCAGCTGAGCCCTCCCTGAACTCTTGGCCACAGAAACCATGAGCAACAATAAGACGGTTGTTGCTTTAAGCTACTACACTTTGGGAGTGATTCATTAGGCTATAACAGGCAACTAGAATATTGCCACTACTTTTTTTCTGGGCTATGATGGCAGCTTTTTGCTTACTCCTCCTAAATCCATCTGTATTACATTGTGTTGTCATTTCCAATCATATGTTCCCACCTCTGAAAGAGCATTTTATGTATCCATCCTTGTCCCTTTCTGCAGGCTGAGTGTATGTTCTTTTCCCGTTGGTGTGGCCATGGAGCTTGCTTGGACCAATGGACATGTGAGCTGATGTGACTTCCAAGCAGATGCATTACAGGAAGTTCCCTTTCTGCCCTATGCATGAGAAGGGAGCAATTCAGAGAAGTGCCACTCCTTCCCCCTAGATCCTAGAATGAACATCCATGCAGGACTGGCACACAATCCACTTGCCTCCTACAGCAGAACCTCAGAATCACAGAGCTGCTGAACATCACCAGATCCATTGCTGATATGTGACATGAATGACAAATAACATTTGTTTTTGCAAACGCTGAGATTTTGAAATTATCTGTTCCTCAGCATGATGGTGGCAAAATGAGTTTATGCTGTGAGCCAAAACCCTGAGCAGAAACAGAGCACACTGCTGTGAGTCAATTCTACCCTTTAGCATGGCTTAGGATTCCTTGATGATCTGGTTTCTCATCTCCTGCCATCACTTGACCATCACTTCCCAGCCGTTCCATGTTCAGGTGCCCTTTGCACACACAACTCCCTCTTCCTGGAATGCTCTTGACTGCCTACCAAATTATAGGTACTCTTCAAAACTTCACAGAAGCACCATGTCCTTTTTGAAACCTCCTCCAGTGGTCCCCGACAGACTTCTAGCACCCTCTCCAGCATGTGTTTACATGCTGGTGAGCACCTGTCTTTATATACGTAATATTTGTTCACCAGTCCGAGTGCCCTGCTAGACTCTTAACTCCTTTGCAGATAGAACATCTTTTCATGTTTGTGTCATATCCTCCAGCCCTAGCACAAAGTCTAGCACTGAAAACTTCCCAAGGAATGGTGTTTGAACAAATGACCAAGATGAGGGCATCCTGGTGGTGAGGGACAGGATTTAAGTTTGAGCTAAATCCTATTTAGAACATTTCTCATTTCTTGTCTCCAACATTTTCCTACAGAACAAATAAAATTGAAATAAATTTCAAGGGCAAGCTTTAAGGGTAAAGGAGTTATAGAAAATTTGTCTCAAACATTATAGTGGTCTTAGGAGTTGAGTTCTAAGTTGACTTTATGTATATGAAGCTTGGTCTGTTTGTTTAAGCACCCACTATTCATTCTGTCCTCTACTCCTCTTCATTTAACAGTCTTCCCCACAACCCATTGCTGGGGATCCAACGCAGGGTTTCACACATACTAGACAAACACTATACCACTGAGCTACACTCCCAGCCTGCTTAATAGTCTTGTCCTCCAAATTCTACAGCCAAATTCTACCATTAAATTTCAGAACACCAATTTGCAATATCCTAGCATACCTTCAAAGAATTGCCCTAGGTTCCTGCCAAAGCAGACATTTATGATTCACCTGCTCACTTAAACCCTTTGGGAATCTCTGAGTGCTGAGTGCAGCTTTGTAGAGAGGCCATTGAAGAAAATGCCTGGTGTGGATCAGTCCCTTCATAGGAGAGGCAGAAAATGAGTGAGACTTTTCCATCTTTTAGTGCCAACAGCACCACTACACGGAGCCACAGGCCATTTGCTGATTGATGGGACTGCTTGTCAACAGATCTGGATTGTCCTTTTAGCACATGGACATGCTGAGCAACCTTAGGTGAATCTAACTCTTCTGTTCATTTCTTTAAAAACTCTACATGAAAATAATAAAATAACTATCAGAGACTGTGAGTATTAATTGGATGTGTACTTGTTTTATTTGACTATAATCGTAGTTCTTCCTCTAGTTAGCTCTTTGGGCCCAGAAAAATAAGTGGTTTGGTAGTAACTGAGAGCTAATGTTCCCTTAAACCTCAGAGAGTCTAAGATTTCATAATGGATTTAGCAGCTGCAGGTTTTTGATGATGTGCCCAGAAATACACATCACAATTGGACCAAGATTGTGAATGCACTGATCTTTCAGTAAGGATGAATAGGAGGAGTGATGAAATTTTGGTGAGGATAAAGTAAAATGCTGGATGTGAACATGCTTTGAAAATGTTTGTGTGTTTTATGCAAAGTCCCACCCCTACTGAAGAGTGAAATACCACATTCAATAGTTTCCTATCTCCTTAACAAAACTGGCAATTATTTTATACCAATGGTACTCCAAAGAAGAGTAAAGAACTGAAAACAGGTTCTTTTAAGAGACAGAGGCTCCTTACATTACAGTCTCCCACCTCTTTGCTCATTGAATAAGTGATTACTTTCACTGTCCATCACCATCTCACCAGCTTACAAACTAGAAACCCAGAGTCCTTCTGGACTCACCCTCTCCTGCATTCCTGTGCCTGGACCACTGCTCAGCACCATCCCCCTAGTCCAAACTGCATTCAGACTTCTGTATCAGTCTGTTCCACCTACATCTATAGGTGCTCTACCCACCTCCTTCAGTTCCTTCCCTACACTTCAAATAGGCTGGGATCCCTTCCGGTTTCTCTTTGGCCCTAGGGCCAAAGCACACCCCCTACTACTGCTGTGTGCACTCCACAGTTTCTTTATCTTTCTTTCAGTCTTTCAGTCCGTGCTCCCTCCCTCCACAGGGCCTTCACTTATGAAATCTTGACTCTGGCAGCTCCCTCCATATCTCCCCTCCTAACCAACTCCTCCTCAGGACCTTTCAAGCAGCCCTAGCATCATTTCATCAGGAAAGTTGATCTGGAATCCCAAGCAGTTATGCCTTTTCACAGTTCCATGAACACACTTGACATTGATTTGTGTAACTTTCTCATATGCAATAAACTGCAACTCCCCTGAGACCTGGTACCAAGTTTCTTTTTGTTAATTCAACAGTACCTAGCAGTCTAGGGGCTCAGTATTTTTGAAGAAATGAATAGTTTTAGGCATTTTCCTCTTTCCCTGAACTTCTCTTGAGGCACAAGTACCCTGGGGTGAGAACACCCTAAGTTATCAGGCCAGTTTTCTTCAGTAGCAATAACCACCAAGAGGCCAGTGAGATCATTTGATAGCTTTGCTAGCTCCTCCTCCTCTGCCAAGCAGCTAGCTATGCTTCAACTCTTTTATCTGAGTGTTTTCATCCTGAAACACGACTTTACTTACCACTTATTAACTGATAGCTCCCAAATGTCTATCTCTACTTACACTTCTTCTCAGACTTGCTTAACCAAAAAGTGCTTTTTAGCATTTCCATTGTGTAGTAGTGGATATTTTCCATTTTACCCTCCTGATTAAATCTCCAGCCATCTCCTTCCTATTCTGTGCCCTGGGAAGCTGGCCTGTGTGCTACATCACCAGGTTCTCTGGGCCTCTAGCTGCCAGTTGAGTTGGTCCCGTGGGAGGTGTTAGCTATCTGGGGAAGGCAGAAGGATTGGGAGAGGAGAATAGACATCTCCTTGTCTTCCTTGTCGCCTGCTCACCATGAGTTGGATATTTTCCTCTACTGAAGTCAACCCTTCCCAGCAATGGCAGCTACTCTCTGGCTTCCAGTCAGTCCAACCTTTCTCCCACTGTCGCTAAAGGCTAGAGATAGTAATCATTCTGTGCTGTGGCTTGTCCCAGAGCACTCCACCACCCCCTTGTTGGTTTTCTTGCCCATGTTCATGTATCAGTTCCATCATTTAACTCTCTCGTGAATTATCTAGTTTGACCATACATCTGGTTCTTGCCTGATTCTGACTGATAATGGCTATCTACAAGACAAGACCCCTCAAATTCAATGTGGCCAAAATAAAACACATCTCCTTCCTAGACCTCCCAGTCTTCCTTATCACAATAAATACCAGTGTGCATCCTTGTTCAAGCAAAAAACTTAAGACTCAATTTGATTATAAAATATAATTTTTCTTGGTCCTCAGCATTTTTATACAGATATATTTATCTGTTTTTCTCCATCTGTACCAATGACAAGGTATAATTAGAAGATTGGGACTTGTTCTGAATACTGTTTTGTCCATGTGCAATGAGGATTTCCTAGCATTTCTCATTATACTTTGAATTCTCAATAGCATAAGCTTTCACCTTTGTATCATTATGTAGCTCAGAATATGAAATATAGTAGAGGCCCCCAAAGTGTACATTGGGTCTATGAGTTAGGATTTGTTGGGTAATGGAACCTTTTTGTTCTCATGCATTTAAACTTTTAATAAAAGGATAAATCTTTTATCTGATAGTACTATTCATTTTGTACGATCTTAACTTGTGTGGAGGTAATTCTTTCTGAGTCTTAATATTCTGTGACTCTTAGTCTGATTTGTTCTAAAGTGCAAGGGATGAAGATTAAGTAGGAGTGTTTTTGGCTTTTGAGATATTTTTGAGCTCAACGAAGTTTGCAAAACTACTGGGAGACTTACTTGCACAGCTGTTATGGGACCCGGTAGAAGGAAATGTGCATTATAGAAAAAAAAAAGGGGGGGGGAGGGCAAAGTATAAATAATAAGCATGCTGGGAGGTCACATTGAAAAGAGGAAGAGGAAGGCTGGGAATGGGGGGACTGAGACAAGGGAATATTTCACATTAGCTCTGGAGGAGCTAAGCATTTTTACTGATGTCTTTAAAAGACATTTTAACCATTTTTGGAGAAGAGAAGATTGTGGCTATTTATGAACATCGCGTTGCTAGGTGACACCATGGGATGAGCACCATGCTAACCTATCACTCACTGACATCCAGAACTAGCAATGAGGGGCTGTACAGGGTGGGGACGGACTCCAGGGAGACATGCAGGAGCCTCATGCAGGAAGGCATGTGTCCTAGTTGGTTGAATCAGTTTTAGAAAGACCTTCATTTTTCTCTCTCCAATCCAGTAAAATGATCTGTTCAGGATCTTGGGTCCAGCCTTTCCCCTGCTCTCTCATTAGGGCCCCCTTGCTGCTTAGCAGCCTTTTTCTCTATTATGACATTTGGCCTCCTTTGGGAGAAAAGCAAATCTGCTTCCTACAGAAGCCAAGTCGGGAAGTCACCAGGGAGGAAACTGAGAAGCCAGGCTCCCCGTGCAGCACGTCTGAGAACAGGCATTTCCTTCCCAGTCGGTGCACATGCATCGTGGGAATGTGTGGGAGGCCGTGCATCTGCACTTGAGTGTAAGTCGGGGCTTCAAGGATGGTGATGTGTGGAAAGACTCACTTCCAATCAGTTGCCTGCCTGACAGAAGCCAGAGTCTTAGCAGCAATTCAAATATATTTTTAGCCATTTTGAAACAACAGTGACAGCAATTTAAATACATTTTAGTCATTCTGAAATAATAGTGACCTGAGGCAAAGTCAATCACCATTTTGAAATATACCAGGTGAAAACCAGGCTCCTGATGTATATTTGCCTAATAACCATGGACTTGCAATGGGACTCCCCAGGTTCACAACTAGCTAGAATCAGTGAATGGACACTTGCAGAATATTAGCCAGCATCCTGAGGGTATTGAGAATTTATGAATGCTTTGGGGCAGAATGGTATGTGGGCATGTATTATGTAGCCTGTTTCCTAAAGCTTCTCCCACCTTAGGGACAGGAGACTTCTCCCACCTGGCTTATAATTGCAAGGTAGAAACTTTGAGCCTCATTCAAAGCACTTACTAAAACCAGAATGCCTTTCACCCCACCTGTCACTGAGGCCACAGTGAGTCTAATGCACCTCCTAGTGGCCGTAACTTTGTTCTGTCCTGATCCCTTCCTCTTCCTGCTGCCCTTCTGCTGCTCTGTGAAGAGCTAGGCATGTGTTGTTCTCCCTGCTGTGCTCTCCCCTCACTTCTGCTGCTGATGTCTCTACCACTGACAGTTCTTTAGCAGTTCTCTGAATTAAAGAAGAGGTTTTCCCAAGGAGACTGGTTCTTGAATGCCACTCCTGTCTACAGCCCCTGCATCATCTTATGCAAAAATTGTAAAGAACATTTCCCAGCATGAACAGCAAAATGACTGCTCCGAATGGACCATTTGAAAAAAAAAAAAAAAAAAAAAAAAAAAAAAAGGCCCTTCTTCCCACTGACTGCCCAGCAAGGCAAATGGTTTGGCAAGGAAAGTCAGGACTGGGCTTCTGTCCTTACGTATCCTCTCAACTTGGTGGGTGCCCTGTGAACACCATATGTGGTAGCCTTGTGTTTAACTGAGATCAGATGCTCATTTTTAAAAAATGTTCTATTGTGGAAAAATTCAAATCTATACAGAGTAGGTGGAATGAACTGGGATGCTTCCATAAAGGGAAAGCTCTCAGAAGCTGTTAAGTTGCCCTGAGGTTTAGAAAATACAAGAAAGGCAGGATAAGCCCTCTATTCTTTTTCTTCAGATGCCAGTTTTCAAAACAGTGAGGTGGTTCCCTACAGTCCTTCAAAAGCAGCCAATGAAATTTAAGGGGTTTGATGTGTTTCCATACCTTACAGATATTATCATTATTAATGTTCAAATTGTCCTATCTTTTTAAAAAATATGTTTTAGTTATAGATGAACAAAATGCCTTTATTTTATTCACTTATTTATCTGTGGTGCTGAGGATGGAGCCCAGTGCCTCACACGTGCTAGGCAAGTGCTCTACCACTGAGTCACAGCCCCAGTCCCAAATTTTCCTGTCTTTGATCACATGGTTTCATTTCCCCAGGATTGTCTCTGTGTTACTATTGTTACTGCTGCTATACTTACTTTATTTATTCATTCATCAGTCATCAAACCTTCTCTGGTTCATTTTAACATATATTTCCACATATATTATTATTCTATAAAGCAAAGCTTTCCTTTTTTAAAAATTTAAAAATTTGTTCTAATTAGTTGTACATGACAGAATGCCTTTATGCATTTTGATACATCATACATAAATGGAGTATAATTTCTCATTTTTCTGATTGTACATGTTGTAGGATCACATGGGTCATGATGTCATATATGTACATGAGGTAATGCTTTCCTTTTTAAGCATTTATTATTTATTTCATTATATAAATATGGACCCCCATTTTTTCAAAGGGTTAGAGCATATTATTATTACTATTAATTTGGCCTATGTGATTCCCTTCCAATAGCTTCTGTCAGGTACCCATTGTTCTTTGAGCATCTTCTTACTTTCTAAAACCACAGATGTTCCAGTCTCATTTTGAACATTCCTGTCCCAGTCCCAAGACAAGCCATTTCTCCAGTGAGCTCTAGTGGAGGATAGCATTCAGAAATCAAGATCTAGGCACACTAGGTGTGTGGCTATTATGAGGTGTTGCTTCTCAGTGGACAAATCCAGGAATATATGCACACATACACATACACATATTCACACATTTACATCTCTGTCCATTCATCTCTTGAATAACATGAGCTAATTCTGTTATCTCTACTTCCAATCCAACACCACAGGGTTGATCGTTGTCTTCTCCCTTCTTGTGTTTGTAAGTGTATTCTTCAACAATGAGAAACTTAGATCTCATTATCCTCCGTATATCCTTATCTGTTCATTCTTTCTTCATCCTACATAGAATATATTCCTGTGTGGGCCCTGTACCCACCACTGAGATGCTCCTACTCTCACTGGCTTAACTTTCTCACATGAGTCTCCAGCAACCCCAAGGGACATCTTACTCACCCAACTCCCTGGCCTATAAAAATCTATAAACTGAACCAGAAAGGAAGAGAGGGAGAAAAGGCGATGTGAGGGAAGGAGGAAGAAAAGAGGGAAGGAATAGACAAAGAAATGAAGGAGTAAGGAAGAATTAATGTTCCTTTGTTTCAAGAAGGATTCTATAGAAATAAACTCTCAAAAGAACCCATGAAAATGGTTAAGAGCTATCACTGACATAGCTTGTTGGAACGTAATTAAATGTTTTGGAGTTCTCAGATGAGGAAGTACAGATGCTCCCCAACTTGTGATGGGGATAACTCCATTGTAAGTGGGAAATATCCCAAATTGTAAATGCAACTTATATCTACTGAACCTACTGAACATCAGAGCATAGCCTAGCCTACCTTAAATGTGCTCAGGACACTTAATAGCCTACACTTAATTGAAATCATTTTCACAAAACCTATTCTATTTTTTTAAATATTTGTTTTTAGATATTGATGGAACTTTACTGTTTTCATTTATTTATATGTGGTGCTGAGAATTGAACCCAGTGCCTCACACATGCTAGGCAAGTGCTCTACCACTGAGTCACAACCCCAGCTCCCCAAGCCTATTTTATAATAAAGCATTGAATAACTCCTGTAATTTACTGAATTTTGTATTGAAAGTGAAGCACAGAATGGTCGTATGAGGACTTGAAGTACTATTTCTATGGAGTACATTTTACTTTCACAACCTCTCACAACAATGTAAATTTGAGAAATAAACCATGGTAAGTCAGGGGCCATCTGAATTTTAAAAGAGCAGGGTATTATAGTTTCAGATGTTCTTTAATTTTTAGAGCCATGGTTAGAGTAGTAAGGGTGCAGTGAGGTGGTCCCCTACAGTCCTTCAAAAGCAGCCAAGGGGATTGAGGGGCTTTGATGTGTTTCAATACATTACAGAGAAAATCTTTATTAGTGTTCAAATTGTCCTATTTTTGGCCAGTAGAAACGCAGTTTGGTTGTAATAAGTAATTATTTGATGTAACATGGGAAAAAATAATAGAACTTCTCCATATATTTATTTTTAATTTAAAAATTGGAAAAGTATCAAGTTTTACAAATACTAGGCACTGAAATCTGTATGTTAATCATGTTACACAGATTTTAACCAAGGTGATGTGAGACAAGCCTAGAAGCTCACCATTTCAGAGGCCTGTCCTATTGGTAAAGAGCTGCTGTTTTCATATACCCGTTAAAGGAACTAAGAGATAAAATTATTTCATTTTAAACAAATAAACCATATTAAAATAGAGAAAAAGAATTTTGCAGATTCTTGCAAAGAAATTGAAGATAATACTGTTAGTGTAAGCACGTTTACAGAAAGGAAATGTTGGTACAGTAGAAGCTCTGTGACAACAACATGAGATTCAAACGATGAGGCCTTAGAGTCAGTCCAGAGACTCAAAGAACGTTAAACACACCATTTCATGTGTGAATTTCTATCTCCTATCCTTGATCCTGACTCTTGTTGTTATTTAAAATATAAGCCAGCAAGCTTGGGCAGATAAAGAAAGAAACAGATGATCCAAATGTGAAGACAGACCTCTGCATTTTCTCCAGCAGTGTTCAAATTTGTGTACTATAACACTCAGCCCAGTACCGTGTACACATTCTCTAAACTCAATAATAGGTGTTTAGAAGACTTTTTTCATTGCTATTTGAAAATCACCATTGGGAAACTTTTTCTGGGTTAAAAGAACTGAAATGATGCATAGAAACTGACATGGCAATGACGTAAACTGCACTCTGATGTTAGAAGATTCTGTTGGAAGACACAGAAATCATTGCTGATAAAATGCAGATATAAAAATTAAAAAAACAGGCAGAGTGGATGTTTGCCATCCAGTCAGATCAGGGATGGGTGAACTGTGGCCCATGTTGTGAAACTGGCCTATCACTGATTTCTGTAAATACAGTATTGCGGGGACACAGCCACACCCGCTTGCTTACGTACCGTCTGCGGTTACATTTGTCCTACAGTGGCAGAATTGAGTACTTATGACAGAGATCATACATAGACTGCAAGGCTCAAATATTTACTATCTGGCCTTTTACGGAAAAGTCTGTTGACCCTTGAGTAAGATGAAAGTAAAATGGCCCTTTATTTCCTGGAATGTTTTAGGGATGAAATATGCAAAAGTTTTTTGCATGAGTCTTTGTAAATTTGCATTACAAAATATATAATTTCAGTAGTAAACGACATTTTAACATAATAAATACCAATGTGCATTGAAGGTTCACGTATATGTACCCACTGAAAGGAGTGGCTGCTTTGACCCAAATAAAGGAGTCTGGAGTTACAAATATAGCACCATATAAAACTCATTCTGCGCATGATTCATAGGCAAGCTATTGCTCCGAAAATGGGTGAGGCCAGGAATTTACAGAGAGTCACCAGATGTCATCAATAAGGTAAATATACAAACAAAAGTGTAATTATTTGTGCCTCAAAAAATTTTGTTACTTACCAGTACAAAAGTGCTTGACTATAGTTTCCAGTCTATTAGCAGGTATGGAAAATTCTCAGTCATTATCTTTTCAAATGTTTCTTCAGCCCCAATTTTCTTTCTGCTTTCTTTCTGTGGCTCTGTTTATCTATTTCCTCCACATTTTTACCACACACACACACACAAACACACTACATGTGTATACAGGTATATATATATGTGTGTGTGTATATGTGAATATCGAAATATCTATATAATCTCTTTGTGCTTCAGTCTTAATATTTTCTTCTGATCTACTTACAATTTTCTAAAAGCTGTGCTATTTGCTTTTAAATCCATCCATTGAAGTATAATTTGTTTTTTAGTTTTATTTGACTGTTTTTATACTTTCCAATTTCATACCAATATTCTTAAACTTGCCTTTTTATTACCTGAACATAGTAATCATATGTAAGTTAATATTAACACATTAATCATGTTTATACCCAATAGCTTCCTTGTCCAGATCCCTTAGTTGTTATGTATCCCATGTTTTTTCTCTTGATTTTCAATTATGCCTTTCTCTATGCCTGATAATTTTTTTTATTGAGATCTTGACATCAAAGAAATATTGTAAAGCTCTAGATTATGTTCTCCTCCCCCAAGAAATAATGTGTTTTCTGCAGCAGGTGTGTAAGTAAGGAGTAATATCAATTACAGATCATCTTAATTCAGGTGCGGACTGAAATGATGTGCAGCTGGGCTTTAGTCCTTGAGCGGTTATGATTTCTTTCTTTTTTATTTCTGATCTTTTCTTTTTTGTTATTATTTTTTATTTAGCTTTTAATTTTTACAGACTGTATTTTGATTCATTTTACACAAATGGGGTACATCATTCCGTTTCTATGGTTACACACGATGTAGATTCATACCATTCGTGTAATCATACATGTCCATAGGGTAATGATGTCTGTCTCATTCCACAATTTTTCATACCCTCCTCCCTCTCATTTCCTTCTACATATTCTAAAGTTCTTCCATTCTTCTCTCATTCCCCACCCCCCAACCCCCATTATATATCATTCTCCACTTATAAGGGAAAACATTCGGCCTTTGGTTTTTTGGGCTTGGCTTATTTCACTTAGCATGATATTCTTCAATTCCATCTATTTATTTGCAAATGCCATAATATTATTCTTCTTTATAACTGCATGGTATTCCATTGTGTATATATACCACAGTTTCCTTATCCATTCATCTGTTGAAGGACATCTAGGATAGTTCCACAATCTAGCTATTGTGAACTGAGCTGCTATAAACATTGATGTGGCTGTGTTACTGTAGTTTGCTGATTTTAGGTCCTTTGGGTATAAACCAAGGAGTGGGATAACTGGGTCAAAAGGTGGGTCCATTCCAAGTTTTCTCCACACTGCTTTCCAGAGTGGCTGCACCAATTTTCAACTCCAACAGCAATGTAAAAGTGTGCCTTTTCCCCCACATCCACACCAACATCTATTATTGTTTGTGTTCTTGGTAAAAGCCATTCTAATTGGAGTAAGATGAAATCTTAGAGTTGTTTTATTTCTAATACAACTTACCTTGCAGTATTTACCAAGACCCCTCCTCTGATTCTTGTCGCCCAGGTCAGTGACCTGTTGAAAGCTCCTTTAGGCTTTCAGTCCTCACTGTGAAGACTGGCAGTGCCTGCAAAGGAACAAGCAGCTCTAACTGCATGCTCACCTCCCTGGGCTCCCCTGCTCTCAAGGAGAGGCCTTGCCACCTTCGCAGCTCTCTTATACCTTCAGATTTTAAAAGATTCTTTTTTTTTGGTTTAATTTTTATAGAAGTTTTAAATAAGAAAATACTTGCGAAACAAACTAGTCTACCAAAACTGGCAGCAAAATTCCATTGAAAAGGAAAGATAAGGTATGAGCTTTTGTTTATGAAGGATTGAACATAACAAATTTATTGTTTCTGCTGATGCTGTATGGTTATTGATAGTATACATACTTGTAGTTTTTTTTTAAATAAACTTTCTTGATCTATGTTTTCTCTTCCTTCCCATTCTTTTTTTAATACTGGAAATTGAACCCACAGCGCTTTACCACTGAGCTACATCCCCAGTTCTTTTAAATATTATTTTTAAATTTTGAGACAGGGTCTCACTAAGTTGCCCAGGCTGGCCTCCAGCTTATGATCTCCCTTCCTCAGCCTCCTGAGTCCCTCAGATTACAGGTATGAAACACCAAGCCCAACTTGATCCATACTTTCAAGATAAAGGTGAAATTTAACAGTCAAGTAAGACAGGTAATACTTTAGAAGAGTACAGTTTTTTTGTTTCACTTTTGTTGTTGTTTTGAGAAAGAGTCTTATCATGTTGTTCAGACTGACCTTGAACTAGCAATCTTCCCATCTCAGCCTCTTGTATAGTGGAGATTACAGATGTACAACGCCGTACCCAGGCAGGGACCACTTAAAAAATATATATATAGAGAGAGAAATTTGCAATGGAGCACTTGTAAAACATTTCCATCATTTTAAGATGTCACTGAAAATGGTAAGTTTAGCCCTTATAGAATCTCCCATCTGCATAACAGTTGAACTGTAGGAATCATAGTTTGCTAACCTATTTAAATTTTTCTAACAGAAAAAAAAATTCAGTGTCTTGAAGCCATTTGCTAAAAGTACAAAAATGTAACATCTTCTAATTATTTGCCTAACAGCAGCAAAAATGGAAATTGACTAAATTCTAAATTCTTCTTTCTACAGTCCCCTCTCCCAAAATCTTTTGCATAACTGGTAGTTGGAATTAAAAGTAATAAGAAATGTTGTTTAATAAACATACCCAATGATGAACTTCTTTCATTTGGGTTTACATATCTTTGTGAATTTTTTTCTAAATATAGCAACCTTTTAACATCAAGTCTAAAAATAAGCTGTTTTAGGACCACATATTTGAAGCATATTCAGTTAACTTACATTAGCAATTCCTTAATGAAATAGATTTTTTACTGTTTCAATATATGTTATTTAAAAATATTTTATCATTTTTCCTTTTTAGATGTTAATTAGCATACAGACAATGTATAAGTATTGTAGTATATGTATCATTTACAAACAAAATATAAATATATAAGGAGTAATGCTTAGAAATATTTAATGATGGATATCTAATCCAAAAATATGAATGCTACTTCTCCAGGGACTATATCAGAGTCAGCATATGCAGAAGAGAAAAGAACAGAATCCCAATGTTTATATTTCAAAGACAAAACAGTCAAACTGCTTTAAAAAAAAAACAAACCAGCAACAAAACAGCTGGGTTAGCATTCTTTCAGGTTGCAGAGCCAGGCGGAAGTTGAGCTTCTGCTTCAAATTACTTCTCTTTGTTTTCAGACAGGCACCACAGTTTCCACAAAGTTCTTTGGAGGCCAGAGATAGCCATCCCTTGGTAGCTAGAAGCAAAAGTTTTGGGTTCTGGTGAAGTTGTGTGAACTCAGGGAAGTTATATACATTTCACACGCCCCAGTTTTCTCACCCATAGGACAGGTTAATATTTTTGCTTATTTATTTCTGACAGCGAGGTACCCTCCAGTTTACAATTGTTCCACTTTGGGAATCTTTATGAAAACCAAAGCATCCAATCTTTTCTGCACTTGGCAGAACACCAGTTGCCATGGTAGAACTGATTTCTCAGTGTTAACAAGGAAAGTAAGGGATTCTAGCCAGGGCATTGCTGGAGTATCACCTTCCCAGTCCTCACTCTTTGTCCTTGTTAATTCTGTGAGCCAATGAAGAGTCTTCATATACAACTCTTTTCTGCCTAAGTTAACTGGAATCACTCCTGGATGCTTGTCTCCAAGGATCTTGACAGACATGCTATCTCCCTGTGATTTAACTATCATTCATTTTATTTTTAGAATGATCACACAGAAATAGTTCAAATATTGGCATACAGTGTAATGAAGTTTTACACCTGTGTGAATTCACACACAACCACCATCAGGATACAGAACAGGTTCCTATCTGGCAAACTGCCTCCTGCCGACTCACCCCCAGTTTTACCACCCCAACAGTCAGACTGAATCCGGGGTAGGGATCTATTGTTTGTTCTGTTATCAAAATTAGGATTAGATCATGAATGCTCAAGTAGCGGGGTGAGCTTAGTAGTTCATCATCAACTTTATGGGGTTCCTTTTCAGTGTTCATTTCTCTCGGCGACTTTTCAGTAATTTCTGGTTCTCAGAGTCTCCTCTTTCATCCTTTGACAGATTGCCGAGGTTTTAGTCACCCCATTCTACCATCCATGGAACCAGGTGGTAGAACACTGGGGGGAGGGAGGAAGGGAGAGAGAGAGAGAGAGAGAGAGAGAGAGAGAGAGAGAGAGAGAGCGCGCGCGAGAGCAGCAGGGTCACAGCTCCCTGGACTGGGGAGGAAGGGCCATTTCTGCCACAGTTTTGACTTCTGTTGAATTATAGCCTCTATCACTGCTTCCACAGAATGTAGGGTATAAGAAAATGGGAAGGAGGGAAGAAAAGGGAGGGAGGTTTCTGCATCTTCTCTTTTGGTAGATTCCTTTTTTGCTCCAAAACCAGAGGGTTTCTCTCTCTCTCTCCCTCTCCCCCCCGCCCCGCCCTCTCCCTCTCTCCCACTTTCTCTCTCATATCATGCTAATACCCACTCTCCAGTTATTCATGACTTCATTAAGTTCAGGCTGAGGAATGTCTGCAAAGAAAATGTTGATAAGCACCACCACTTTGAACTCTGGTGTTTTTCAAAACCGTCCTCTTCCATTTACCTTCCAGAGCCCTCAGATAGCTGCTGTATACACTCACTCAGTTCAGGATTTATAGTTGCATTTACTGGGCACTCCCTGAGTTTTTGCAAGGATGCAAGGTGATATTGATACCATGTATCAGAATGCCTAATACAAACTGAAAGATCATTAAATATTAGATACTATTATCTTCTGTTACCAGATGAACATCATATTTCTTCTGATAAAAAATTATACCCAGGATTGTGTTTGATATTGCAATCTCTGGAAAAGACTTTCCCTGAAACATTTTTCCTCCTCTCCTTACTTTCAATGTGATTTAGAGCTCAGGTTAAAGTTAGTACATTCTATTTTCAAATGGTATTTATGTTACAAAACAGAAGATGCCATGAGACCCTTACCACTTGTAGATCAAATTGAGACGTGAGGACTGGGTGGTGGGACAGGGAGGCTCTGGTTCAAGGATGCTGTTTTTCTTTTTTTTTTTTCTGAGTCCTCATTTGTGAACTCAAAGCAATTAGTGTGGAGATTTCCAGAGTTTTTATTTTGTGTGTAACTTAGACCAGTGAAAAGGGAACAGAAAGTAGAATCTGAGGAATTTGGTTCTTCTAGACCAGGGGTTGGTAAACTACAGTTTATGAACCAGACAAACTTAGTCTACCCAGCACCTGAAAATACATACAGACATATATAAAGTGATAATGTAATAAATAATGTAATTAGTGAATAAAGAATTTTTTGTAACACAGACATGTGGGGGTCCTCTCTGCCACATCCTGTGTGGATGAGAAAAGGGTTAACTGCTGGAGAATGATGTTGGCTGTATATCACTCAATCATTCAAAAAAATTATCTACTCAATAAACAAAGAGCCAATACTCTTTAAATGAGAGGGGGCCTGATGGGTCTGGCCATACCAGCTCTGGCCTCTCACAACAACAACTCGCCCAACTCTTTTTTATTTAAAATAAACAGGTAAAGGGGGCCAGGACCTGGAGGAGCTTCTTCTGTGATGGACAGGATAGGGTGGAGTTAGGGGAGCCATTCTCTTAAAGGGGGAATATTCCAGAAGGAGACAGGGAACCACTCCCACACAGTGCCATACTTCCTGGCGGTTCCCAGAAGTCAGGCCTCTGCGTCCCATGGTTCCACCTAGTCTGATTCTGCTAAATAAGGACGGCTTCCCACACAGGCATACTCATTTCTTTATGTATTGTATATGACTGCTTTCCTATCATAACTGTAGAGTTTAGTAGTTGCAAGAGAAGCTGACCTGCTAAACCTAAACCATTTACTGTGTGGTTCTTTACAGAAAATACTTGTGTTGAAAATCCAAAAGAATCAGCAGAAAACCTCCATTACTAATAAGTGATAGTGGTATTGTACGATAAAAAGTTAATACCTAAAAAAAAAATCACTTTCCTATATTCCAGAAATGAACAAATGGAATTTGAAATTAAAAAGTGCCATTTACAGTAGTATTCTCCACAATGAATTTATGTAGGTATAAATTCTACAAAATTGCCCATGATCTATATGAAGAAAACCACAAAACTATGATGAAAGAAATCAAAGCACTAGATAAATGGAGAGATATTCCATGTTCATGATGCAGAAGACTCAAGTGTCAAGATGTCAATTCTTCCCAACTTGATTTACGGATTTGGTGCAAAAACCTATCAAGTTATTTTGTGTATAACAACAAACTGATTCTAAAGTTTATATGTAGAAGCAAAAAATCCAGCATAGCTAATATGATAATAAGGAGAAGATTCTTACAATACTGATGGAGGACCCAAACTCAAGACATAGGAAAGCTACATTAATGAAGTTGGTGTGGTGTGGGTGGAAGAACAAACACCACAGGGCAGAACAGACTGTCCAGAAACAGGCCCACAAAATATCACCAACTGATTTGTTGACAAAGGAGCAAAGCAGTACAATTAAAAAAAAAAAAAAAAAAAAAACTGGCTCTCCAAATGCAAAAAAATTGAATCAAGACAAGATGTCACATTCTTTATAAAAAATTGACGACAAATAGATCACAAAACCATACATAAAATACAAAATTATAAATTCCTAGAAGGTAACATAAGAGGAAATCTAGATGGTCTTGGCTTTTGGTGATGACTTCTTTTGATGCAATACCAGAGATCTGACCTATGAAAGAAGGAATTGATAAGCTAGACTGCATTGAAATTTTAAAAATTCTGCTCTGTGATGAAAAACACTGTCAAGAGAAAGAAAAGATAAGTTACACACTGGAAGAAAATGTTTGCAAGACATATCTGATAAAGGACTGTTATCCAAAATGTACAAAGGATTGTTAAAACTCAACAACCTGATTTTTAAAATAGGCCAAAGACCTTAACAGATATCTCACCAAATAAGATAGATAAATAGCAAATAAGCACATTAAGAGATGCTGTACATCATATGTCATCAGAGAAATGCAAATTAAAATGGATAATGAGATACCACTACACACATATTCATTATGGTCAAAATCCAGAACACTGACAACACCAAATGCTGGTGAGGTGTGGAACAACAGAAACTCTCATTCCTTGCTGGCAGGAATGAAAAATGGCACAGACATTTTGAAAGACAGTTTGTTGGTTTCTAATAAGTTAAGTGTAAATCATATTCTTACCATACAAAACAGTAATCTAGAGGTGAAAACCTGCAAACAATGTTAACAGCAGCTCTGTTCATAATTGTCCAAATCTAGAAGCAACCAAGATAACCCTTATTAGGTGAAATGGGTAAATTAACTGTGGTACATTCAAACCACAGAATGTTATTCAGAGCTAAACACAGATGAGATAAATGGGGCATGCATACCTGTAATCCTAGTGACTCCATGAGGCTTGGGCAGGAGAGTCACAAGCTTTCGGTCAGCCTCAGCAACTCAGAGAGACCCTATCTCAAAGTAAAAAGATTAAAAAGTGTTGGAAATATAACTTAGTGGTAAAATGTCACTGGGTTCAATCCCTAGTGCTGTAATCAGTCAATCAAATTTATCAAATATTAAATCATGAAAAGACAGAAATGTAAGTGCATGTTACTAAATGAAAGAAGTCAGTCTGAAAAGGCCACATACTTTATGATTCCAAGTATATGATATAATGGAAAATGCAAAACTATGGAGATAGTAAAAAACAAAACAAAACAAACAACAACAATAACAAAACAATGGTTCCCAGAAGTTGGGGGAAGAAGAGAAAAAAATGCACAGAAGTTTTTTTTTTTTTTTAAGTTTAAATTTTTAGAGTAGTTTAAGTTCCCCCTTCCATCATACATGCACAGCCTATAGGGTGCATAGGGTTTTTAGGGTAGTAAAAATACTCTGTTGGGTACTGTAACAGTAGGTACATGTCATTATGCACTTGTCCACACCAACAGAATATACAACCCCTAATGTACATTTGGACTTTGGGTGATCAGAGATGTGTCAATGTAAGTTCATCAATTGAACAAGTATACCATTTTGGTGAGAGATACTGATAATAACCTAAA
Organism: Sciurus vulgaris; assembly: GCF_902686455.1. NCBI lineage: Eukaryota > Metazoa > Chordata > Mammalia > Rodentia > Sciuridae > Sciurus > Sciurus vulgaris. Next base: position 87,974,902 of record NC_136462.1, read on the forward strand.
ACTGCTGAAGGTGTTTAGGAACTATCACCCCAAAATATATCACTTTGGTGTGATGATTACTTCAAACTGAGGGTTCTTGGGGAAGAGTGAGACAGAGGATTTCCATGAGTCCCCTTTATCTGCCTAAAGACAGATCCTCCAAAAAGAATCAGTCAAGAATCTCCTCCGCCGAAAACTTATCAGAAAAGGACACCATGCCCAATCACTTGTACTTCTGAGAACTGTTCCAAGACAATTTAATTACTAGAGAGACTTTATCTGAGTAACAAGACACCTTTATCCATTATACCTTTTTTCTCTTCACCTTCCCATAACTCACGACCCACAGGAACCCAAAACCTCTATGCCTTTCTGTAGCTCAGGGTGCTAAAGGAGCTTCAGCCATCTGACTCTTCTTCTTGTATATTTTGTGGGTCTTCCATGCATATATATATAATTAAATATGATTTTTCCTGTTCATCTGTCTGGTGTCAATTTAATTCATAGCTCAATCAAAGTACACAGGAGAGCAGAGGAAAGCAATTTCATATTATGGGTCCTTATTCAAGACCTACCTCTGGTCATTTGGGAAAATAGTTTCCCCACGCTCTGTGGGTATGTCGGTTTCCACATTTATATAGAAAGAAAGAGCTCAATTAGATGATCTTTAAGGTCCTGTTAGTGCCCAGTGTGCTCTGGCTCTGCCACTATTGTTAATCTGTGACCTGACAACACAACTGGTTGATCATAAACTTTTACTTAAGAGAAATTTCAAACACATTTGAAAATAGAGAGAATAGCATAACAACTCCTTATGACTCATCACTCAACTTTAACAAGTCTGAGCTCATGGCAAATCTCATTTCATCTATTCCTTCCCATATTACCTATCTCCATCCCACTAGAATTTATAAAAGCAAATCATAGACATCATCATGTCATCCATAAATAAAGTGTATATAGGAGATAAAGGCTCTTTTTAAAACATCACTATACTATTTAAAACATCTTTTTATTGAGATACAATTCATGTAACATAAAATTCATCATTTTAAAGTACACATTTCAGTGATTTTATGCATATTTACAATGTTGTCCTTCACCACTGGCAAAGTCATCCTTTACCACAGTGAGTATGGGAAATTGGAAATTTCAGTACATTTTAGTCACCACCCCCAAAAGAAATCCCTTACCCAATAGCAGCCACCCAATTGCAGTTACTTCCACTCCTTTCTCCCTCCATCCTCCCAACCACTCACCTGCTTTCTAATTGTCCTATTCTGGACATTTCATATCAATAGAATTATACTACATGAGACTTTTTTGGTCTGACTTCTTGAACTTATACTATTTTCAAGATTCATTAACTTTGAATCAGTTAGTAGTTCTTCATTTCTTCTTATGACTGACTACTATTCCATTGTATGACTATATCTCATTTTGTTTATCCATTCATCAATTGATGAGCAGTGGGTTGTTTCCTCTACTTCTTGACTATAGTAGTAATGATGCAATGAGGATTTGTGTATAATTTTTAAGAAGGCATATGTTTTTCTTTCTCTTAAGTATCATTATGGTTTAGATAAAAGTTGTCCCCCCAAAAGATCGTATGGAAATTCAGGTACATTCAGAGATAGGATGATTAGATCATGTGAGTTGTAACCTAATCAGTGATCAGTCCATTTGACAGATTAATAATTTGAATGAATTCTGGATGGTACCTGTAGGCCGGTGGCATGTGGCTAGAGTAGGTGGGTCACTGAATATATACCTTCAAGGATTATATTTTTCCCTCTGCTCTTTGTGTATCCTCTCTCTCTTGCTCTCTCTTCTTCCTGGATGCCATGAGCTGAGCAGCTTTTCTCTGCCATGTCCTTCTGCTATGATGTTCTGCCCCATTTTTGAGACTGGAGCAATGGAATCTCTGAAACCATGAGCTCAAAATAAGCTTTTCCTGGTAGTTGTTCTTGTCAGGTATCTGGGTCACAGCAACAAAATCCTGACTAACCCAGGATTATACCTATGAGTGGAAAGAGGAATTACTGGATCATATAGTAATTCTGCATTCAGCTTTCTGAGGAACTGCCAAACCATTTTCCAAAGTAGCTGCATCATTTAACAGTCCCACAAGCAACATATGTGGTTTTGATTTCTCCATATCCTTGCTAACACTTGTTATTTATCCATCATTTTTATTATAACCATTCTAATGGGTGTGAAATGACATATTGTTGTGGCTTTGATTTGCATTTCCTTAATAACTAGTGGTATTGAGCACTTTTTGGGTGTTTATTGAACATTTATATAGATATTTTTGGAGAAATGTCTTTTCAAGTTTGTTACCCACTTTTAATTTAGTTGTTAGTCTTTTGGTTGTTACACTTAAGAGTTCTTTATATTTGGATACTCAACCCTGTCAGATATATGATATGAAGATTATTTTCTCCCATTCTGTGGATTTTCTTTTCACTTTCATGATGGTGTCTTTTGATGCACAAAAGTTTTAATGTTGAATGAAATCTAATTTAATTTTTCTTTTGTTGTTTGTGTTTTTGGTGTCATATTTAAGAAACTGTTGCTTAATCCAAGGTTGCAAGATTATTACTATGACTAAATAAATTATAGCAATTTCCTAATATCATCAAATTTGTAGTCAATATTCATATTTCCTTGATGGTCTCATAAATGCCTTTTTGCAATTGGTTTTTGTTGATTGATAATTAAATAATTCAAAGAAGAATTTAAAAGATGGCATCTGGTAATGTCTTTTTTAATAAAACAGTCCCTCCTCTTACTCTTTTTCCCTTGCCACTCATTATCCATACAAGTAATCCAAAATTTATTCTGGATTTTGCTGATTGCCCCCAAGGTATCATTCATTGTGTTTCTCTATTTTCTGGGTTTCCAAGTAAATAAAGAGTTAGACCTAGAAGCTGGATCAAATTCAATTTTCATATTTTGGAAAAATGATTTCCTAAGTGATGCCATAAAATTCCTTCTGCATTCTATCAGAAATTACATATGGTCCAGTTATCTCTCATTTTGTAATGCTAAGATTTATCAGAGAGAGATCCAGGGGCTGTGACCCACTCCTGTAATCCCAACTTCTCTGTAGGTGCAGCCACGAGAATGGCAAGTTTGAGATCAGTCTGAGCGACTTAGCAAGACCCTGTCTCAAAATTAAAGATAAAAAGGGCTGGGGATATGGAGCACCCCTGTGTTCAATATCCAGTACCAAAAAAAAAAAAAAAAAAAAAAAAAAAATTGATAAGTGAGTTCAGATGTTTTTAGCTGGAACTACCCATGATGCAGTCCCCCATCCTAGTTTAATTAATAGTTTTAGCACATCATTGATGATCATTGCCTGGATCCATTGTTTCATTAGGGATTACAAAATTCAGCAGATTTCGTTTGATCAAATGGCTATTGTCCACTGATTTTTGAAACTTCTAAATGGATTATTTGTTTGGAATAATGCTAAGCTACTGGTACCTCTCTGTGTTTACTCTCTTCCTCATACTTTGGTTTTTAAGTGCTTTACATTTTTTAAGTTAAGTTGAAGCTCAGATTATGTGGTTCATATCCATGGAATTGTCTTACCACTTATTTACTTTCTGGTTTCAGTTACCCCAGGAAATAAGTACAAATAAGTACTCTTCTGGACATTTTTTACATTGACAATCCTTGGAATAGTTATAAAGTCCCCTGATGGACTTCTGGTCTCTCTTTTCTTTCCTGTTTCAGACTCCTCAATTTTCATAATTTTCCCCTTCACTTCCCCAATACACGTATCTTTTAGCTTTCAGAGACTTTCTAAAGTTAGAATGAACTAGGAGGAGCTTTACACTAGAGTGTAAGGGACTTGCTCTTTTGCCTCTTAACAAGTGTGCATTTTAAAGGGGAAACTTGTAACACTTACTTAACCCAAAGAAATGAATCTCTGGTGATAGGATGTCAAACTCCTGGGCTAGAGATATTTTTCAAACCATTATTTTATCTGAGAAACATCACTAATCACAGATCTTTTTTACCTTGAAAATAATCTAGCCTGTACATGCATCTTCTCTAGGGTGGTAGCCTCACTATTCTCAGATGTTCTATGTTCTTTTACCAAAACCTCCCAGGTGTCTTGTTTGTGTTGAGAGCCACAGCATCAAATGAATAAGTAGTAGACAGGGATAGGATGGATGCTATGACCATATCAGCTTAACAGAATGGATTTAAGTTTAGATATTGGAGAATTTAGACTTCTTTGCCACTCCCTTGATAAAACAACCCTTAAAAATAGCTTATTAGTTATGGATTGCTTTTACTGAAAACAATAGAGAAACTTAAAGCACAGTGGGTTTAAGCAGAGTGGAAGTTCATCCTCTCATGTTCCAGAGATCTAGTTTGTCAATGCAGAACAATCCGGGCATTGCCTTGGGCTGAAGATTTAGGCTTCTTCCATTTTCTTGTTCCACCACATTCAGTTTCCATTCTCAAGGATCCTGTGGCTCTAACTTATTATAAGAACATTACTCATCATATCTGGATCCCAACCAACAGTAAAGAGGAAGAGGACAAAGAAGAGCTTGTCCCTTCTTTTAGGGTATGCTCATAAGTTGCACATACCACTTCCTCTTTGCATCAGCCAGAATTAGTCAGGTGCCATGCCTAGCTGCAAGGGAGAATAGGACATACCTTTGTTCCATGCAACCATACAATCAGTTCAAAATCATGTTTTAGTTTTTTTTTTTTTTTTTTAATATGAAAGGAGAAACAAATGATATCAGGAGACAACTAACAATAATTCAGCTAATATCAGCTACAAATAGACATTATTATAGCAAACAAGGAACAATGTGATATTTAGTCCTTAAATTAAAACAAAGGTACCTAGGCTGGAGATGTAGCCCAGAGGTAGAGTGCTCGGGTAGCATGTGCTGTGTTTGATACCCAGCACTGAAAATAAGGAAGCAGAGAAAGAAAGGAAAAAAAGAAACAAAACCTCAAGGTATCCTCAGACAGTTAAATCACTTATGCTAAACTATTAACAATTATTTTGGATAGAGCTAACCTTACTTCCTAATAATACATCAAACTGCTGTACTCTGCTTTTCCTACAAAAAAAAAAAAAAAAAAAAGAAAACAAAAACCTATATATATATATATATATATATATTTTTTTTTTTTTTTTCCTGGTGCCTTTTGATGTAATTTGAAAGCCCACATTTGATGAAAACCAAATTATTGTGGCCAGTTGTCTCTATTTCAGTGACTTCCCTTTTTTCAGGGGAAAAAAACTACTAAAATAGTTTCATGTGTATTATATTTTTAAAGTTAGAGTAAATGAATGCTCATTGAATCCATTTGGTACTTGGGTTTGTCGGCTTGGGTTTTTGAATTGGTCATGTGGGAGAGGAATTCCTTGAAATCATTTATTTATTTTTTGCTTTGTATAAAGCACACCATGTTCCCAGGCTCAAATGTTGTAAAAAAAATCCTTACTTCCAAAACAACACATTGTCCAAAGTGGTTGCCCTAACTTACTCCTCTGGGTAATGGCGGCTGATTCACTGTGTTCTGGCAAGACTCCTGCCTTCCACAAACAGTGTGAATTCTGTAGACAGTAGGATAAGCTTCCCATTTGGTCAGGCAGTGGCTAAGAATCAAATGACAGTTGTGGTTTATCTCTCTGGTTTGGTACTCAAGATGGAGCTCACTGTGGGACGGTTCAGGGGCCACTCTGATTGGATGACAGAGAAGGGCTCCGGGATCTTCCCACCAGTCATCCTTTGATCTTCTCCCATGGCAAAGATCCAATTTCTCATATTTCCAAGCTTTTCTCTGATCAACTTTTTAATTTAATTTAATTTTTTTTGTAGAGGGTTGGGGGTGTACTGGAGATTATATTTCACAACTAAGTTACATACTCAGTCCTTTTTATTATTATTATTTTTTATTTTGAGGCAGGGTCTTGCTAATTTGCTGAAACTGGACTTGAACTTGCAATCCTCCTGTCTCAGCCCCTGAGTCGCGGTGATTACAAGCGTGTGCTACCCTGCCCAGCTCTCCAATCAACCTTTAAGTCCCTCTGGTTTGTGCCTCAACTTCCCAAACATGTGAACAAGGTGAGTGCAATGATTTGCATGCTTGTTCCCCAGTATTTAATTTGTGATCAAAAACTTCTTCTCACATTTTTTTTGAGTTGCTTCTTTCTACAATCATTTCTAGATCCCTTCATATATTCTCACACATCTGCCCCTAATTTCTCTCTTCCTTCCACCTCCATTTTTTTTGTTGTTATCATCATTCTTTTTAAATCTAAGCCCATGCACACTTCAGATGCTATGAAGAACGACTCTTCTTTTGCAATTGCTTTGTTCTGGAATGAACCAGCACCTCTCCCCCACTTCTACAAGGGCTCATACAGAATGTCCTGAATGAAGGTCAAAACTCCAAGTCAAAGTGGGGGGGAAGGGGTTGATTATAAGTCCTTGCCATAGCTCTAAAGTATAACTTATATTTTAAAGGATAACGCACATAAAATAAAGTACAACCTACCTCCTAATTCTTTGATTCAGGGGATTTTTCCATTCCATTCTTATACTCTACTGTTTTGGAGAGCTTTGTAGGAGTGGTAAGATAGGAGTATCAGGTCAACTTCTGAAATGTTCTCTTTTTTGGTCCATCACTTTTTAAAGGAGCATTTTAAGTGTCCACTTCAGCGGCATTAACTACATTCATAGTTTGGTGCAACCATCAATACCGACCATCTCCAGAACCTCTTTATCTTGCAGACTGAAATGCTGTACGCATTATACAATGACTCCCCATTCTCCCATCCTTAAGTCCCTGGCAACCACCAATATACTTTTTGTCTTTATGAAGTTGATATCTCTGGGCACGTCGCCTAAGAGGAATCATGAAGTATTTGTCCTTTTATGACTGGCTTATATCACGTAGCAGTATGCTTTCAAGTTGCATCTGTGTTGTAGCATGTGTCAGAATTTCTTTCCTTCTAAAGTTGGAGTAATATTTTATTGTATGTACACATCACATTTGTTTGTCCGTTCATTTGCCAGTGGACACTGGGTTGCTTCTACCTTCATGCTATGATAAATAATGCTGCTTTGAATACTGATGTACCAATATCTTTTTGAGACCCTGCTTTCCATACATTAGGCTATATATCCAGAAGTGGAATTGCTGGAGCATATGGTAATTCTATTTTTAATTTCTCGAGGGCTTGTTAAGCTGCTTATTCTGTTCAACTTAAAATGTACTCTCATGGTAGCAAGCAATCCACCCTGTATTTGAGTTTGCTTTTGAAGGACTGTTGAAAACAAAGCAATTTAATGATAGCCCCAAGTTGAAAAAAATCTTGTGGTAATTCAAACCAACTAATAAACAAGAGGGGAATAGAGCATAGGACATAAATAATGAACAATGAATTTAAATGTAAGTACTCTGCCTACTTGGAACTTTGCAATGGCTAACGCCCAACACTCCCCTGCTATTTCAGGTGCCTCTGAGAGGTTCTGGGTGATTAGCACTTGGCAGAGCCTGCGTGCTTTTTGCAGAGGAACACTTCCACAGTAGTCAGACAGAAGCAGTTTGGAGTCTATTCATCATGGTTTGATACCCTGTGGATTTCTCTGGAATGAATCATTAAGCTGGGCTTCCAGAATGCTACCCTGAGAAAAGTGGGCAGAGCTCTCTTTGAATTAGAAAATAAAAAACAAAGGTCTGGAACACATCTTGTGTTCTCCTGCCAAGTGGAGGCTGTCTGTGGAGAAGCCTGCATCTGTGGCATGGTGGGCCTGCTTCCCACAGCTGCAAGTGGACATTTCTGGGAAATGAGAGAACTTATTTGTCCAGACTTCAAACTTGTCACTACTCATAAGCTCATAGGTTAGATCTGAGGTTGTCAGTTTTCAAGTTCTCAGCCTTTATTGACAAAATATAACTTCCAGCTTCAAAAGTTGGAGGTAGGGGTGGAAAAGGAGGTTCTTATAGAGGCTTATGTTAAAAGAAGAATAAAGCACATCAGGCTTCTTAGACACCAATGGATCTTTAAAAGTTGCATTTTGATGGGTTAAGGGCAAATGCTCCCAAAACATGTGGATTAAATTTTCCAAGAAGCACACATGGATTTAAAAAGCAGAAGAAAGGCGATCTCGGTAATGTTAGTTTTGGGCTTTCCCAGACTCTCCAAATACTTTGCTGTTCTTGGTGCCTGGTGGGTTTCCATAGTCAGACTTTTCTTTTTCTTTTTTTTTGCAATGGTGATCCAAAGGATGGTTGACTGAGCAGTTAGCTGAGAAACAGGGTTTGCCAGTTGCCAAACTAGCATCTCAGACCGAAAATTCCCCTTGAACTCTAATTATGCGAGGTCATCTCTCCATATCATCAGGTTTACTGATGATTTGGCCATTCTTATCCTCTACCTCAGCTGGCACATCAACATCACGAACACCAACAGTTCTGCCAACATCACCACCTCCCCATGCAAAGGGTAGCTCATGCCTGGGGAGTACCCTTACCTACCTCCTGCTTCATTTGGGTGAAATGGTGAAAGAAGTATCACGTACAAAAGAGCCCAGGATTTGGAGTCAAACATGGGTTCAAATCTCAATATGGCCACTTATTTTCTTCCTTCAATGATGCTGCTTCATGTTTATCATAGCATTGTGAGAATAAAGGGGTAACATATAGGAAGTGGCCAAAGAGTGCTGGGTACCTAGAGCTTAATAAACAGTAAATGTTGGTGGTAGACTGCCCATATCAGTTTCTTTGTTCTTTCTTGTGTGCTACTCCCTGCTTCCAGAGGCTTCCATAACGATCTCCTCATTCACTACCTTTTCCTTAGTGGTCTCACAGTCATGTTCTGTTCCCTAGACCAGAATTATAAAATTCAACAATGAGTAAAGATTACCTTGGGTGCTTTTTAAAATATAGGCCCCCAGGTTGCATGCTCCAGAGGCTTAGGATGATGGAGTGGGAATCTGTAGGAATGTTTCCAGTGATCCTGATGCAGGTCTGAGGCCTGCACTTTGCAAACAAAGGTCCTCCAGACCTTCCTGTTTGCCACCCAAGGAAACTGTGTCCTGTGAACCATGCACAGATGCTCCCAGACCATAATGGCTTAAGTCCATCTCTCCAGGAATATATTAGTACTTGATTATGCAACAGGATTATGTTGTCAGAAAGTAAATGAGGGGCACTCTCTCTGCTCAGGTGTCAGTTTTGAAAGTGATGTCTGTGTGGAAAGGTGCCTCGTTGACAGTAAGGTAGAGAGCATTCTCAAGTAGACCATGCCATGTCAGTGACTGCTCTCATCCCATTCCTGCTCCACTTTATTAAAGACACACGAATGAGGTCATTACTTTGAGACTTGGAGATCATCATCTGGTGTGGTGGTTCTCAAATTATGGTCCCAGACCAACAGGATCAGCAACGCCAGGAGTTTGTTAGAAATGCAAGTTCCCAGGTCCCTACCCAGACCTGCTGAATTAGAAACTCTGGGAGTGGAGCCCAACAATCTCTAGTTTCATAAACCTCAGAGATGATTCTAGAGCATGGTATAGTTTGAAAATCACTAACTTAGAAAAACAAAGACATTCCTTGCAATCAAATGCCCAATAACTAGTATGTGAATACATTTATAGGCTTTAGAACTGTGTCTGTCCTAAACTATGTTAAGGTAGTGTATGTTTTATGTGGACACAGGACACACATATGCTGCTCCATCATAAATATGTTCTGGAATTATACAGTGGATCTCATTCTGGGTGTTGGGGTGAAGAGAGAAAATTTTACTTTTCACCTTATACTTTTATGAACTATTTTGTATCTTTTAAATATGTGCATATGTTACTTTTCAAAATGTTTTATTTGTTCTAATTAGTTTTATATGACAGTAGAATGCATTCATGCACTTTCATATATCATACATAAATGGGGTACAATTTTTCCTTTTTCTGATTGTACATGTTGTAGAATCACGTTGATCATGCAGTCATATATGTGCATAAGGTAATAATGTCCGTTTAATTCTACTATCTTTCCTATGTCCACATCCCCTCCCCTCTAATCACTCCCCTCTACCTAATCTAAAGTAACTCTATTCTTCCCTAGTGCCCTGCCCCCCTTATTGTGAAATAGAATCCACATATCAGAGAAAACATTTGACCTTTGATTTTTTCGGGATTGTTTTATTTCACTTAGCATGATAATCTCTAACTCCATTAATTTACTGGCAAATGCCATAATTTCATTCTTCTTTAAGACTGAGTAATATTCCATTGTATATATGTACCACATTTTTTATCCATATTTGGAGCAAGGTATTTTTATGCATATATTATTTTTATTTGGAAAATTTCATTAATTAATGACTAAAAAACCAATAAAAGACAACTAAAAGAAAGTACAGATAAATAATTTTCTGATTGTGAGAGGGAAAAACATACAAAGACCATAATTACAAAGAAAAAAAAAGAGGATTTTTTTACATAACCATGCAAAACTTTTATAAATCGACATACCATCAATACGAACACAGGTTAAAAAGATGAAAAGTGACTTTAAAAATTGATAGTCTCTTGGTGTTGCTGATACTGCTGATCTGGGACTTTGACAGGCCTTTGGCAAGACAAATCAAGGATAAAAGAAATGTCAAAAATAAATGGAATGAAAAAGAGGACATTGCTACACTTTATAAATTAAAAAGCAAAAAAATTATACATTTTTTGGCAAATAATGAAAAATTTTAGATGATATGCACAAAATGCAAAAAAAGGTAATTTACCAAAACTTGTTAAAAAAGAGAAAAATTTGAAAAGTCTTAATGAAGAAATGGAATCCATAATTAAAAAGACAACTACAGGTCAATGTAAGCTGTGAATTACCACAAACATTCAATAAGGGGAAAACAATCCAACCTTACAAAAACAATAAGAAGAGCAAAACCAAATAACAATAGGAAAAGAGAGTGCTTCCCAATTTGTTTTACAAGGCCGGCATACTATGGATTTTAAAAACTTAACAAGGATTTTACCAAAAAGATAATTATAGGACAATTTCTCTAATAAAGAATGCAAAAATCATAAATAAAAATGAGTAACAAGGTTTAAACATCACTGTAATGTTGGGTTTATTTCAAAAATGCAAGATTTGGGGCTAGGGTTGTAGCTCAGTGGCAGAGTGCTTGCCTAACTTGTGTGTGGCACTGGGTTCCATCCTTGGCACCACATAAAAATAAATAAAGGTATTGGATTCATTTACTACTAAAAAAATATTTTTTAAAAATGCAAGATTTGCAAACATTAAAAAAATCAGCTAATTCAATTTACCATGTTAACAGAATAAAGGAGAAAAAAAATCCTCTGCTTATCCTCATGGACACAGACACTTGATTGATCAAAGTGAACATCGCTTCATGTTAAGCACGGTAAACTAGGCAGGGACCTTCCTCAGTCTCATAAACAGCTTACATTTTAAAAACTATCACAAAACACTGACCGACCACTAGTTAAGCCAGCGTCAGAATATGGAAGAATTTTACAGTTACAAAGCCCAAGAAGCTGATGTGGAAAACACAATTCAATTTTTTCTGTGCTGTGGCAACTAGAAGAAAGACGGGATGGTCCACACCTCTCCATCTCCTTCAGAAAGGAGGTCTGCACCCGGTGAAGAACTGGGCGATCTTCCCTCCGCTGTGCTGGCCCTTTGTCTCCAAGGAGCCAGTGTTGTCCCTGTTTCCCATCTGTACCTTTTTCTTGTATTCAGCAGAATAAAAACACTTTCAAGAAACAACTGGGCAGGAAGTAAGGGAGGACTGAATTTCATCCTGGGAGGTTTGATTCCCACAAGTGAAGCGCCGTGGTGGGAGCCGTCGGGAAGCATTGGCGGCACATGGGGACCGTCCTGCTTTATGAACTCCATCTGTTCCGAGCATCCGCGAGGCATGCGGTGGGGTGGGGCAAGATTCTATTTCATTCCAGCATCTCCCAGCTAGATGAAACCCTGCTGGAAATGGAACCAGCTATAAATTATGTGCATCAGCTCATCATACACCGACATCAGCCATGGACCTAAGAAAGGGACTGTCCACCCAAACTGAGTTGAGATGGCTCCGCTCACCCCACTTGGCCTAGGGCCAAGAGTAAAGCATACATTCTGTGTGTGTGTGTTAACTAAGCAGAATGGAGTCCAATCTAGGATGGCAAAACAGGTGAAATTTGAATCTTATGGGGAAAACTACTGCCAAAGTAAGAAGAAGCAAGCACTGTTCTGAAGATTCGAAGTAGGGAAAATAGTTTATCATAAGAACCAAGAGAAAATGAGTATAAGCCTAGGATGTAGGAAGACACAATTCTAATTAATAGGTACAAAAGATCCACAAAAGACAAAAAGAGAGCATGGTTGAGATGCAAAAGCAATATCATTAAGTGAAAAGAGGTGCAGGAGAGAAAAAAAAAAAAAAAGAGAACAGAAAAATTAAGAATCTCCTAGAAATTGTTCAGTTGTTATTTATTCCAGAAACATGTATTGAAAATGTTTTATGTGCTAAGCATAGAAACAGACTCAGTAAGGAGCAGAGTAAACATGATAAACATTGAACCAGAGGTGTGGAACACAAACTTGAGAAGATCATCAAAAAATACAGGGAGAAGGACCAAGAGATGACAGTGAGAGAAAAGATGATCAGTGTGCAGGACAGGGACTGTTGGTTTCAGCAGTAACAGATGCTTCTAAAGATAAAGACAGGGACAACCAGGGCATAAACCATGATCCAAGACAACCAAATTTGCCCATGTTTAAAAAATAAAGCAAGTATGATACATAAATGAGTTAGTTTTCTATATTCCCGGCAGAATCAATGAAAAGAGAATGACCTTTAAGCATAAACTGAAATTAAAAAAAAAAATTAATAGTGGCTTCAAATGATTTTAAAAATATTCAACAGGGATAAAAATTATCTAAAAAAGATGTAATACCCACCCTGGTTCCAGACCATTCATTTTTAAAACAAAATGCTAGATAAAAAGGTAGCAAAATTGCCAAAGTTTTGAGGTTTAATGATTGTAAGTTAGTAACTTTACACATAGCACCACAGTGCCTAAAAATGCAGAACAGTTACAAATACATTAGAATGGAAAATAGCATGGCATACTACAATATATGTTCTAATTTATTAAGAGCTTGTGATACAGTAAATAACGTCCATCATTTCTGCTCAAGTTCTGCAAAATAAATAAAGTTCCCTGAAAGAAAAACAGGAGTGAAGCAGATGCACCAAAACACTTCCCTTATAGTGTGATAACAGCCATATTGGAGATTGTGTCTTATACCGGAACCAAAGGACTAAGCATCTGGACTCACAAAGGTCTCCACCAAGTGCCTTCTGAGCAAAGAGGACTGGGCAGGGTAGAGGCTCTGGAAGCAGGCTGGGTTCAAAAAGGACGGTGCAGATCCTGACTTGGTGGATTTTTGGTCAGGTGAGTCCCTGCTCCACTCCTGCTCCTACTGTGGGAAAGTGAGTGAGCAATGACAAAGAAGCCAGGACTGTCCCCTTGGCACCATCAGGAGTAAGGAAGAAGCATCCCCCTGCTCCCCATTGCATCTCCCCATAGTTGCTGCCTGAGAAATACACGAAAATGAAAAACCAAAGATTGAGGAAGTTGTAATATAAAAGGTCTGAAGTTCATGCTCCTTGTTGGAACCTATACCAAGGGGGAAATATCTAAAATAAAGACAACTTTTAAATTATTCATTATAGCACACTTAGTAATTTAAAGTACCTTTGTATTATTTATGATAGCAAATTATTGTAAAATACTAAATGAGCATCTTCAGAAAGTGGAAAATCATTCTGGCTTTAAAGTGATGTTTTAAAAAGGATTTTAACAAAATGGGGAAATGCAAGAATCATAACAATAGATAGGATGGAAATTGTATATAAAGTTTCACTCATGTTAACTAGATTGGTTGTGATAGCATTCTCTCTCTCTCTCTCTCTCTCTCTCTCTCTCTTCAGGTGGATTTTGAGGCCACATTTGGGTCGCAGAGGACAGAACAGAAAGAATGGTGTGGATAAAAGTTGTGGGCTCTGGTAATTTGGGATATCATGAGGATCAGGGTAGGGGATGGTGTGATACTGTCCAAATATTTGCCATCTGCCTTTGGCATAGTTTCAATTGTGTGAGAAGAAGAATGCTAATCAAAAAGAGTCAAGAGGAAGATATACCAAAGCATAAACAGACATGGCCTAGATAGCTGGGAGCATGTGATATTTTCCCCTGCTTTCTGTAAGAGTTGCCATTGTGAATCTAGGGCCAGGCTCCCTGGGATTGAGCCTCAGATCTGCCCCTAGCTGGCACGTGTTGCTTAACCTCTCCATACTTGTTTCATCTCCCAAAGAAATGGTGATAATTGCACATGCCTCATAAGGGCATGTCAGGCAGACGGGACAAACTTAAATACAACAAAATGTGTAGTGGGCTTAGGACAGTGCCTGGAATGTAGAAGCCCCATTCCAATTGAAGCCAATACCAGCAGTAGCACTGCAGGGAGCAAATCTTTTCTTTATAATGAGATAAAAAACAAAAGTAACAAAGATAGTGGTAAGTGGCAAAAGTCTTATGCTACAGTTTAGAAATGGAATGTTCCTCAAAGGCCCACGAGTTAAAGGCTTGACACCTCAGGGTGGCGCTCCTGGGAAGTGGCGGTACCTGTAGGAGGTGGGGCCTACTGGGAGATCTTTGGGTCCTTGGGGTTGTGCTCTTGAGCAGGAGGGGCCCTGGTCTTTTTCTTTCTGTGTTTTCATTTCCTGACCAGGTGAGCCATTTCACTCCACCACACGCTTCTGCTGTGGTGTGCTGCCTCACCACAGTCAAGGCAGCAGGACCAATCAGTCATGGACAAACCTCTAGATATGTGACCCCAAATTAGACTTTTCTCTTTATAAGTTGATTATTTCAGGTATTTCTTATCATGATAGAAGGCCAACCAACATATGATTTTATGTTTAACATAAAATCTCTTAAAAGTCTTTCATAGTTTATATTCCTTTGAAATATTTTTCCACATGCAGTTTTATATATATGCATATATATATATATAAGCATATATAAAACTGTTTTATATATTTATAAAACTGCATGTGGAAAGACTTTTAAGAGATTGAAAATATGGGCTTTCAAAACCATTTCCTTTAATGTCTTTATTAAATTATTTAAAAATATGCATGTGATTAAAGAGCCCCTCCTCCACACCCTTACAAAAAAGTAAATTCATCTGTACCAGATATCTGTAATTTTGTTTGCTCAGTATCTCTCTACCTTTGCTCTGGGAAGAAGAACCTCCTGTTACTGAACCTCCACTTCTTGTTAACCATGGGTTTGTGCGAATGCTGGTAAATCTGTTTGACCGAAGGGAGGGCACTTAACCCCAGCTGAGTCAATTAGATCCCTTCCTTGGGGAATTTTGAACTTGGGACTAGAGAATATGATTTCATCTCTCTCTCTGGTGGTAGGAGCCATGATTTGAAAGCATTGAGAGCCATATAGAATGTTCCCACCCCCCCTTAGATGAGCATATGTGTGTGTGTATGTGTGTGTAAGTATGTGTGCACATATGCACATGCAGAGAGAAAGAGAGTGAGAATCAGTCTCCTGATGGTATTTAATTCTTGTCTCTCCTTATTCCTCTATCCCTGCCTTGTCTGCAATTTCATTGTTTGTTATGTCTTTTATGGAGGAGTCTCAGTACCATTACAATAAATACCCTTTTTGCCTGAGGTAGTTTGTATTGGTTGCAACCAAAAACCATAACTGACTCATTATTATAGCTTTATTAATAACAACAAAAATAATGAGAAGTCTAAATGTACCATATTAAGGAACATATTAAAGGAATTGTTAAATAAATTATGGTGTATCATGGGAAATTATTCAGCCTTTAAAACTACCTTCAAAGAGTATTGGAACTCTTTCAAATGTCAACTAAAATAAGGAGACTTATGACATTAAAAGAGAGATGGAGATTAGACACAGTACAGGAAGAAGAACATGTAGGTACAGAGGCCTTGAGGTTAGGTGAACTTAGTTTGTCAAGGCACCGAGGAGAGACCCTTACACATGGAACAAAGAAATCAGATTCCTGGGACTTAGCCTTAGAGTTTGTGACTCAGTGGGCCTAAGACTGAGCCTGGAAATTTGTGTTTCAAATAAACTCCCAGGTGATGCCAGCGATGTTGGGGACGACACTTGAAAAACATTGCTGTAGATGTATGCTGGTTATGAAACCTACTCAGGCTCTCGGTACTGGCTTAAGTTTCTAGTGCATTTTTTCCCTTTTCTGGTGAGTTTCTCGTTCTGTTCTGTTTGTTTTTCACATCTCTAATGTATCTCTGTTGTGTTTGAGTCCCAAATTCGTGACTTAACTTCCCCAGATGAACTGGGGGGACACTTCTCAGTGACCTAGTGAGGAAGCTATGACCATTTTTTATCTGTTGCCCTTTGTTCTTAGACTTCATAGGGCTTTGTCTCCCCCACCCCAAACAGTGGTGGCTTTAGAGCTTCTCACATCTAAATATTCCTAAATCTCTGTATTAGTCAGTTTTTCATTACTACTTCATCAAGAAAATAAGTTTATTTAGCTCACAGTTGTGGAGGCTGGAAGTCAAAACAGCTTGGCGTAGGCTTGCTGAGAGCCTCCTTTTATTTGTCAAGTCATGGTGAGACTATGCTAAGTCCATATCTGGTCTCTTTCCCTCTTCTTATGAAGTCATGAGGTTCAGTTCTCAGGGCTCTACCCCGAGTATCATATCTAAGTCTAGTCCTTCCAAATGCCTTCTCTCTGAACACCATAGTTGGATTAAGTGACCACTCTCTCACTTTCATTAATATATGACTTTAGGGTTTAACCTAAATTCCAACAGACTTTTTTTTTTTTTTTTTAATAATTATGCAGATTTTTTCTGCTGGCCAGCTGCTAATAAACTCACTTTTTTTTTTGTACCAGTAATTGAACCTAGGGGCACTCAACCATGGAGCCCATTCTCCAGTTCTTTTTTATATTTTATTTAGAGACAGGGTCTCGCAAAGTTGCTTAGGGCCTCATTAAATTGCTGAGGCTGACTTTGAACTCTCGATCCTCCTGCCTCAGCCTCCAAAGATGCTGGGATTAAAGGTGTGTGCCTCTGTGCCTGGCTCAGATTAACTCACATCTACTCTCTGCAATTGTTTCTTGGAGCTGCTCTTCTTCAGCCACAGTTCCTAAGTCCTTGTGCCCTCTCCTATCTCAGGGACCACATCCTTACTGCAAGCCTGCAGATTCAGTGATCCTCTGGTCCTATCTTGCAGATCTCTAAAGGCCCAATTGCTATGTTGACCATTAGACAGCACTGACTGCAGTAAACCACCTGTGACATTTCTTTTGCTGTTTTTACTCTCCTGATCTCTGCTGACTGAGCCCCAAGAGTCCTCTGGACTCATCACTCATCAATCCCATTAAGTCTTTGTAGGAAGACACAGCTTCAGAGAACAGTGTTGCCAGGGAGACTTTAGCCTAGAAATAGCAGCTACTTTTCTCAGTAGTCTTTTCCTGTTCCTGCTTTCAAAATCTTTCTTCTTTTTCACAGCGTCAGGGTAAGAGACAAAACAGCTGTGCTTTATGTTTGAAAACTGCAACTCACATTTAAAATGCTATGATCGCAGCAGAAATTCTATTTTCAGCATTTTAGCACTCTTTTTTTGAGAAGCAGGCAAAGCCTTTTATTTTAATGTAACTTTGCATGTTTATTAATTACAAAAGGAATATTTTTTCATTGTGAAAATTTTGGAAGATACAGAAAACAAAAATAGGGAAATAACCATTGATGATCAACCAATCAATCAATAAAACCAACACCTCTAACTCATCTAGTTCATATATTCTAACAGCACAAATTTTTCTGTGAGTAAAGTCATACATAGATGTCCAATGTGTAAATGGATGACACAGGGCTGCATTAGAGGCAGAGGTATGGGGCCTGCTGTTCAACTTGACCCTCATTGATTCACAATAGACCCCCAGGGCCTCTCCATGGGATGCTCAGCCTTTGGGAGGCTCCTGTGAAGACTGCTCTTGAAGATCATTCCTGTGCAAGTGCACTGCAAACAACTTGCCAAAGTTACTATAGGTTTAATATCTGGTTTCCTGGGGTTGGAGCAGAGCCCATTATTTTGCCTTGAACTGACCCTTATTCTACCTTTCCTTACAGCCCCCAGTCTAAAATAGAAGTGAATAATATGTAGCTCAAATACTCCTGAAAATTTATATTCATAGTTTTGATTAGTGTAGGGTTCATTCAAATTATTTTTCTTGATAAATGATAGTTTTGAAGATCTCAGTAATTTCTAGTTTAGCAATATAGTTGAAAAGTGAATTTAGATAGTTAAATTGTTGCATCGTTAAGTATTTAAAATAGGGTTAGGAATATAACTCTGTAGTAGAGTGCTTGCCTAGCTTTTGTGAGGCCCTGGGTTCATCCATGGCACTGTGGAGGATGGAGTGTGTTGGGGGGAAGATTTAACAAAGAAGCAAACAATTTGAGTAGATCTCCTCCCCGCTCCCGTTGCTTTTAAGCTTGATCTTAGCATGTCCATCATATTTTTGTTTTTTTACAACTGATTAGCATTTTGTTCCTTCCCATTTCTAAATTTAAATTGAAATGTCTTATATTTATCCTTCAATACCTGCATTCTGGGATAATCACGGAACACATAAAACTAACCTTAGAATAAAAATGAGTGGTAATGGCATTGAATTCTTAAAAAGAGTATGCTTCTCCCCCCTTGTTATTAGTTTAATTCAATAGGCTATAAACTTATTGCTGAAAAGTTGTTTCCAAAACATTAGTAATTTCACCTATTTTAAGAGAAATCCTGCAACAAGTGCATCCTTCCAAGAAGTGATAGCACTTCTGTGATGTTTGCACTTTTATAATGTGAACAAAACTCTGAGTTTAATTGTTTCTTAGGCTCCCATCTCATATTTTGAATTTTTTGAAAGTTAGTGTATGGAGAGTCATGGCTAAGTGCCTGTTGTATACAGAAATACTCATGTCCCATTCTTGGACTGATAGACATGTGGCCAGTCTACATCTCTCTCACTAAAATGTTCATGACCTCAGTCTGTAGCAAATAGTGGGTTGCATGTAAGACTTTTGATTGTGGTGAATCTGGTCTGGGCTGTGGCTCTGCTCTCTGTTGCTGATTTTATTAACCATTCATGACATGCAGAATATTTTATACCTCACTTCTTCCTTTTTTTTTTTTTTTTTTGCAGTACTGAGGGTTGAACCCAGGGCCTTGTGCTTGACAGGCAAGCACTCTTGCAACTGAGCTATATCCCCAGCCCCTCCTCACTTATTTCTTATTTTTTGTCTATGATAAAATCTATGACAGAATTTAAAAGAAAAGATTAAGATGAGACCTTAAATTTCCTGCCCCTTCATGGAGACCTCAATGAACATCTTTTATTTAATATCCTTATGTTTTTAATGATCTTAAATGTATTATTGCAGCACCGGGTGCTCTCCTGTTAATGGATGTTTGGGAAAAGAGGCAAAAATCTGTTAAGAATTTGGAGGAAAAAATTCATTCAGCAGGAAGCAACCCTGTGGCTCCCTCAAATATGGGGAGTGACTCCCTCTGCTCCCTGGAACTGCAGGCCCCCCTAGTGGCTACATGGCAACTTCTCCTCCTGGTACCTCTTAGCAGCTGCAGTTCCTTGCCAGCTGGTGGCTCCAGTGTGTTTGCCACAGCAAGATCTGTCTCTGAAATCAATTGAATTCAGAGCTTTTTGTTCCATCTTGCATGGCCTTGAATGAAAAAAGATTCCAGAAACATAGAAACAGTAATTAAAGTTCTTCATTTCCCCTTAGCAGATGCCTGCTTGCTGCAGATGAATCCTTTCCATATCTTGGTGGAGAGACCCCAAGTGAGGTCAAATGTGCAGAGGTACTGAAGAGTGCTTGTTGAGGGCATCTGACCTCTGGTAGTGCACTCTGAGCACATCTGAGAGCATTCGTTTTAGAGCCACTGAGTTGCAAGAGATCTAAGCAGTTCTCGTGACCTCTTGAAGCAATTCAGTTTATGTTAGGGGTTTTAGAAATGTATTCTGCTGAATTGTAGACTAGCCCATTGAGTGCTGGACTTCTTTGTAACTTCAGTTCTGATCATAAAGTCTTATTCATGATATATACTTAATAAACATTAATTAATTAATTGGTGTTCGTGTATAGATGGCATCCTATCTCAACTTTAGTTTTGTAGGGGAAATTTGTTATTTCCCTTGGCATACCTTTCTTCCAGAATCATTGCATACTTAAAAAGAGTCCAAGAAGAGATAAACACTGTATTTAGCAACAACATTTTCCTGTTTTTCATCCACTGGACACAAACTGAAACTCTTTATGTAGAGAGGATGCTGACTCCTAGAGGCTAACACCGTCTGTTTTATCTAGGATGGGGTGAATGGTAGTGATGTGGAGATGTTGAGCTCCCCTCATTAAGCTGTTCATTTTGGGCTCTTACAGAGAGGTTAACAATGTGACCTGAGCACAACAGGAACATGCTGTTACGAAGGCGTGAGGTCCAAGGAGAGGCGATGGGTTCTTGTGCTCAGTATTTTTCATGTATGCCCCGGTACTCCCAGCACCACCACCCAACCCCTGCTTGATGTTCTTCTCCTCTTCTGTCAGTATAGTTCTCAGATCATTGCCAGCCATGGCTTTTCCTCAAAGAGATACCTCACCCTTGGTTTGGCACAAATCTACCCATTGTCTCCATCTTCTGTTCCAATTGGACTGCTACCTGTCCAAGTGGGACCAGGAGGGTGAGAACAGAAAGAATGTTCCAAACTCTCTAGTGAACCACCTCCCCTCCTCCTTATGCTCACAAGGTCCTCAGTGCAAACAGAACCCCTTGCTGGACAGGCTCAATAGATGTGTCTGTATTGGTAGTGAGTGTATATGTAGCTCATGCCCTACACTTATATACAGATATTTAGCTGATATATATGACTTATGTGTATATAGTTGAACTGAGATATATGTATGAATAAAGTGAAGAAACTGTGGAAGATGTTAGCTTTGCAGGTGTGTGTGTGTGTGAGTGTGTGCACATGTGGTTGGTTGGGAGGTGAGTGAGGAACTGCAGAAGTTTTGTTTCTTGTTTTAAGTACTGACATTGCATCTCTTATATTGAAGAGACAGTGTAGTGACTCAAGGATGAAGCCAGACAAACCACCTCCCACCTCTACCACTGAATAATCTGTAAGCTCATGCAGAGTCACTTAAGCCTCACAGGGTTGTAAGGAGAATTAAATATCAAGTGCTTAGTACAGTGGTTGACCACTCAATGAGTGCCCATAGTAATGGCTCACCAAGTTGAAGTGAATATTGGTGGTTGCAATAATTAGCTACAAACTGTAGGGCTACTTTAAACATTTTTGATTCATGTGAATTAAAATTGATGTTGCCAAGTAGCAGGATACTCTATAAAAGATTTCACTGTTTTCAGGGAAAGGCTGTTCCAGTTCCTACCAAGTATTTAAAAACGAAACCAAAAAAAAAAAAAAAAAAAAAAAAACTTTGAAATAGATTTTTCTGTAATTTGAATGGTCTTGATTTATTATGAAAATCTAAGACCAAAACTTTGCATTGGAGTGTTGGGAAGAACCCTTGTCCTTTCTGGGTGGATTAGCGGAAGCTCTGTCATTGCTTCTGCAGTGACTATGCAATGTTAAGCCCAAGAACTGACACAGAATGTCTGGTGGGATTCCAGAAACCAGTAAGTGGGTAAGGATGATATGGCAGCTGGAGAAATGAGGTCTTCCTGGCGCCTCCAAAATCTGCATTGGAAATCAGTAATATAATATTCTCTGCTTGTGAAAAACTGAGCTTGATACAGTGTATGCATAGCAAGATTCAAAAATTTCCCAAATTCTTCTGTGATTCCATATGCATGGTGTCCTTTCAGTGCTTCTCTATTTTATTTCTGACTCCTGGTCTACTACAAACAATACCATGTGATCTCATCATTCCAGATAATAGCAGTAATACCTACCTCAGCATTCGAGAAAATACAATCACTCAAAGTTTATCATGAATTTTACAAAAGATTGTTTCCTTAAAAATGCCTGCCACATACTTATGCTCTTGTTCATTACAGTTATAAAGATACTAATTCTGATTTGAAAGATTATTTAATTTTCTACAGTGCTAAATCTCATCTAATACCATAAAATTTTTTCTTAGCAGGTACTTTAATATGACATGAAAATTACCTGGTTTTTAAAATTTGTCTTTAAGTGATGATTTATTACAGCAAGGAATAATTTGGTACTATTTCTTTTGAGAAAGAAAGAAGTATATTTTAAAGATAGCAAACTTAAGGTAAAATTAGCCTACTTTTTAGAATTTTATTCATGACCCCTTCTAAGTTAATGATCATTAAATTTGTCTTGCAATCAATTTGAAATAAGTCATGTAACAATAATGGATATAACTGACTATAATTTAGGAAACAAACAATACTAATAGTATTTATGACAATGAGATGAAAAATGAATCCTACAGTTTATGATTTTCATAGAACTTGGACTCGAGGATATTTTGAAGTTATAGGTTACAACTAAAGAACTCTTGATACAATATTTTTTCCCTATCTATAATATATATTCATAAGTTTATTGTTGAATAAATTTAGTTTTATTTGATATTGAATGGTGTCTCCATTTGCTTTGGCTGGTTACAAACACCAGAAACTAACTTAAGTTAAAGCAAATTATGGAAAATTGAAGGCAATTCGTGAAATTGAAGGAAAAGCTGAAAAACCATGATGGACCAGTTTATAATCTTTCTTTCTCCCTCTCCAGAATTTGAGAGCAGATGAGAGGTATACACAAAATTTATAAAGATTAAGATCTTAAAAAATCACCTTTATTACCTATAAAACTGAAGGTACCATTGCTATAGTTAGCTTTTGCATTGCTGTGACCACTATACCTGACAAGAGCAACACAGTGAAGAAGAGTTTATTTTTACTCATGGTTTCAGAGGTTCAGTCCATGTTCAAGTGATTGTATAGATCTGGACCTGAAGTGAGGCAGAATATCATGTCAGAAGGGCATGGTGGAAGAAAGCAGCCCAGGACCTGGCAACCAGGAAACAGAGAGAGTCACTCAGTTGGGACAAATATAAACCACAAAGGCGTACCCCCAGTGGTCTACTTCCTCCAACTGCACTCTACTTGCTTACAGTTACTGCATAGTTAATCCATATCAGTGGATTAATCCACTGATTAGATTATGCCCCCTTGTAAAATTCTTGCACTGTCTTACACAGGAGAATTTGGGAGATATCTCATATCTAAACCATAACAACTGTACAACTTTAAATCTGAGCCAAGTGGACTTTCGAGTACATCACCCATGAATTAGCCCTTAGCACGCAGATGCTGGTACAGCTGGACAAAGGCAGGCTCCTTACCACATGGCAAGGTGTAAACAAAATGCACTCTGCTCATAGGAAAGGAAGACAAACTAGAAAAGAATGAAAGTTCTCCGTGGAAGCATGAGGCCAGGAAATTACAGCACTGTCTGTTGTGTAGTGTGGTTTGTGCAACACATACTCAGATTAGGATTAACCAATAAAATTTAAATCAAGTCTTTTAATCAATCTGAATTAAGTTCAAGTTATTCCTAACTTAGTGTAGGAGACTTCATAACTCAGATCCCTTCTTTACTCTCAAACCTTCTTACTCCTTTTATGCCTAGGAAAATATGTATTAAGCATGCACTTATTCAGGGCTACGTTTGCATGATTTATTGCAAATCTGTGTGAGGAAAAAAAAACACCATGTTTCAGCTGATGGTACTAATGTTTCACTTTGTTGGTTAGTTTCAAAGTCTACTGAAGGAATCAGGGATTTGTCTCCCTACCATGCAGTTTGTGTCCCTGACCTAAAAGGAAGGTAACACTGTAGAAGGACAAGAGTAGGCTGTTGATAACAGCTCTAAGGCTGCTGGTCCCAGATCTGGTTCATCATCTAAATCACCCATGTGAATGTTAAAAACTTTGAATGAGTATCTAGAAATGAGTCTGGTTTGCAGGACCTCAGGAAATGTTATCAGGCTTGTTTAACAGTCAGGACTAGCTCTCAAGGAGTAAGTTAAAGTAGCTTAGACAAAAACAGCAATGTGGGGGGGTTTTCAAGATGGCGGACTAGAGGGTGGCTGCATTTCATGTTGCTCCAGGACTCAGGATTCAAAAGAGGAGATATTGAGAGACTTGGGACCAACTCAAAGCAGCCGGGTGAGTCTCTCCCGTTGGGGAGGTGTCCCAGATGGGGCGGTAGTCCCGGAACGCAGGGAACTTTGTGAAGTAGAGCTGCCTGGCGAGACACCCCTCCCCCCGCTGGAGCAGTGAACTCGGACAACTGGGAGTGTCATAGAGGAGGCGGCTCAGCACAGCGCTGGGACTTGGAGCAACCACTGGGGCTCCCGGCGGCCCAGAGGAGGGGCTGCAAGGAGAGCTGTTTGGACTCAGAGTGACCACTTCTGAACACCGGGGCCTGGCCGGAGGAGGAGGAGGAGGAGGAGGAGCGCGGCCACTTGGACTCAGAGCAACTGCACCAGAGCTGCAGGCGGTTGCCAGAGGAAGAGCTGCGTGGTGAGCTGTTTGGACTCAAACCCACCACTCCTGAACGCCAGGGCCTGCCCTGAGGAGGAGGAGGAGGAACGCAGTGGGTCGCTTGGACTTGGAGTGACGGCGCCAGAGCTACAGGCAGTTCCGAGAGGAGGAGCTGCTCAGCGAGCTGTTTGGACTCAGAGCAACCGCTTCTGAACACCAGGGACCAGCCCAGAGGAGGAGGAGGAGTGTGGCAAGTTGTTTGGACTCGCAGTGACTGCATTAGAGCTTCAGGAGGCTGCTCAGAGGAGGAGGCGAGTGGTGAGTTGTTTGGACGCAAAGCGACCGCTCCTGAACACGGGGGAGCTGCCTGGAGGAGGAGCACGGTGGGTCGCTTGGTCTTGAGCAGCAGCACCAGAGCTCCGGGGGCTGCCCAGAGGAGGTGTGCAGCGGCTTGCTTGGACTCACAGCAACTCAGAGCGACCACTCCTGAATACCCAGGGGGCTGCCCGGAGGAGAAGGAGGAACGGGGCGGGTCACTTGGACTCGGAGTGACTGCCCAGGACTACGGGTGGTTAGTGGGAGGAGGAGGCGCGCAGTGAGTTGCTTGGTCTCCTAGTGACCGCTCCGGAACACTGGGCAGCTGTCCAGAGGAAGAGACATGCGGCGGGTCGCTGGGTCTCAGAGGGATGGTACGGGGCTCCAGGTGGCTGCTTAGAGGAGGGTCCACATACCCAGGCAATTAGTTGCAGAGCAGGGTCCCAGGATCTAGGAGGCTTCTTGGTGGAAGAGCCCCACAGAGACACGCTTAGGGGCGGAGCGAAGGTTCCAGGACTGTGGGCAGATTCTCTGAGGAGAGGCAGCCTAAGGAGACTTGTTTGCAAAGGGTGAGGCTCCCAGGCCTTGGAGGTAGGTCTGGACCCCTGGGAACATTGCAGAGGAAGGCAGCCCAGCCCAGGCGGTAGTTGTAGATTGAGGGGAACCTCTAGGAGGGGAACTGACCAGCAAGACCTCCCCACCGGGTGATTCTTCCCTGCCCGGTGAGGTTTTCCCACAAGGACGGTAAAACCAGAGACACAGGCCCAAACAGGCCTTGCCTCAGCCCGCAGCCTAGTTCCCCTTTGGATGACCATTGGTCAACAAGTGGAGGACCTCTGCCCACTAACAGGGAATATACCCCACCGGAAGGCCACCACCCCTAGAGAGGCAGATTCCTTGTGGAGCACTGCACTATCAACTTCCTCCAAGACTTCAGCCTACTGAAGGCTAAGAGGGGATATACTAGAAATCTTCAGGGACATTGTAAGTCAATAGAGGAAATCTGTAATATCTCAGTGGTCCACTGATACCTGAACAATATGAGAAAACAAGGAAAGAAAATGCTGCAAACAAATCTAGATGTTACATCAATAAAACCCAATGACAGCATGGCAGAAGAAATGACGGAAAAGGAGTTCAGAATGTACATAATTAAAATGATCAGGGAAGCAAATGATGAGATGAAAGAGCAAATGCAGGCACTGAATGATGAGGTGAAAGAGCAAATGCAGGCATTGAATGATCACACCAATCAACAGTTAAAAGAGCAAATACAGGAAGCAAAAGATCATTTCAATAAAGAGTTAGAGATATTGAAAAAAAAACAAACAGAAATCCTTGACATGAAGGAAACAATAAACCAAATTAAGAACTCCATAGAAAGCATATCCAGTAGGATAGAACACCTGGAAGACAGAACCTCAGACATTGAAGACAAAATATTTAACCTTGAAAACAAAGTTGAACAAACAGAGAAGATGGTAAGAAATCATGAACAGAATCTACAAGAACTATGGGATATCATGAAAAGGCCAAATTTAAGAATTATTGGGATTGAGGAAGGCTTAGAGAAACAAACCAAAGGAATGAACAATCTATTCAATGAAATAATATCAGAAAATTTCCCAAATCTGAAGAATGAAATGGAAAATCAAGTTCAAGAGGCTTATAGGACTCCAAATACACAAAATTACAACAGACCCACACCAAGGCACATTACAATGAAAATACCGAACATACAAAATAAAGACAGAATTTTAAAGGCTGTGAGAGAAAAGAACCAAATTACATTCAGGAGGAAACCAATACGGATATCAGATTTTTCAATCCAGACCCTAAAAGCTAGAAGGGCCTGGAACAACATTTTTCAAGCCCTGAAAGAAAATGGATGCCAACCAAGAATCTTATACCCAGCAAAACTTACCTTCAAATTTGACGACGAAATAAAATCCTTCCATGATAAACAAAAGCTAAAAGAATTTACAAAAAGAAAGCCAGCATTACAGAACATTCTCAGCAAAATATTCCATGAGGAAGAGATGAAAAACAAAGAAGCAAATCAGCAAAGGGAGGAATTATCCTAAAGGAATTCTCAAATAAAGGAGGAACCAAATCGTGTCAAATGAATAAATAAATAAACAAAATAAAATAAATGAACCAAATGACCGGGAAACCAAATCATATCTCGATAATAACCCTGAATGTTAATGGCCTGAATTCATCAATCAAAAGACATAGACTGGCAGATTGGATTAAAAAGAAAGATCCAACAATATGTTGCCTGCAAGAGACTCACCTCATAGAAAAAGATACCCATAGACTAAAAGTGAAAGGATGGGGAAAAACATACCATGCACATGGACTCAGCAAGAAAGCTGGAGTATCCATCCTCATTTCAGACAATAGGGACTTCAAGCCAAAGTTAGTCAGAAGGGATAAAGATGGACATTTCATACTGCTTAAGGGAAGCATAAATCAGCAAGATATAACAATCATAAACATCTATGCCCCAAACAGTGGCTCATCCATGTATGTCAAACAAATCCTTCTCAATTTCAGAAACCAAATAGACCATAACACAATAATACTAGGTGATTTTAACATGCCTCTCTCACCACTGGACAGATCTTCCAAACAAAAATTGAACAAAGAAACCATAGATCTCAATAACACAATCAATAATTTAGACTTAACAGACATTTATAGAGTATACCATCCAACCAAGAGCGAATACACTTTCTTCTCAGCAGCACATGGATCCTTCTCTAAAATAGACCATATATTATGCCACAAAGCTAATGTTAGCAAATACTAGAAGATAGAGACACAACCTTGTATTCTATCAGATCATAATGGATTGAAGTTAGAAATAAATGAAAGAGTAAAAAACAGAAACTATTCCAACACCTGGAGATTAAACAATATGCTCTTATATGATGAATGGATAACAGAAGATATTAGGAAGGAAATTAAAAAATTCTTAGAGGTAAATGAGAACAAAGAAACATCATATCAAAATCTCTGGGACACTATGAAAGCAGTACTTAGAGGAAAATTTATTTCATGGAGCGCATTTAATAAAAGAAGTAAAACTCAACAAATAAACGACCTAACACTATGGCTCAAAGCCCTAGAAAAAGAAGAACAGACCAGCACCAAAAGTAGTAGAAGACAGGAAATAGTTAAAATCAGAGCTGAAATCAAAGAAATTGAAACAAAAGAAACAATACAAAAACTTGACAAAATAAATAGTTGGTTCTTTGAAAAAATAAACAAAATTGATAAACCTTTAGCCACGCTAACAAAGAGAAGATGAGAGAAAACCCAAATCACTAAAATTCGGAATGAACAAGGAAACATCACAACAGACACGATTGAAATACAAAACATAATTAGAAGCTATTTTGAAAATCTATACTCCACCAAAATAGAAAATTTCGATGACATCAACATGTTTCTAGGGACATATGAATTGCCTAAACTGAAGGAGGAGGACATACACAATTTAAATAGACCAATTTCAAGTAGTGAAATAGAAGAAGTCATCAAAAGCCTACCAACAAAGAAAAGTCCGGGACTAGATGGGTTCTCAGCCGAGTTCTACAAAACCTTTAAAGAAGAGCTCATTTCAATACTTCTCAAAGTATTCCATAAAATAGAAGAGGAGGGAACCCTCCCAAACTCATTCTATGAAGCCAATATTACCCTGATACCTAAACCAGACAGAGACACATCGAGGAAAGAAAACTTCAGACCAATATCCTTAATGAACATCGACTCAAAAATTCTCAATAAAATTTTAGCAAATCGCATACAAAAACATATTAAAAAGATAGTGCACCATGATCAAGTGGGTTTTATCCCAGGGATGTAAGGTTCGTTCAACATCAGGAAATCAATAAATGTAATTCACCATATCAATAGACTTAACGTCAAGAATCACATGATAATTTCAATAGATGCAGAAAAAGCATTTGATAAAATACAGCACCCCTTCATGCTCAAAACACTAGAAAAAATAGGGATAGTGGGAACATTCCTTAACATTGTAAAGGCCATCTATGCTAAGCCCATGGCCAATATCATTCTAAATGGTGAAAAACTGAAAGCATTCCCCCGAAAAACTGGAACAAGGCAGGGATGCCCTCTTTCACCACTCCTATTCAATATCGTTCTTTAGACTCTAGCCAGAGCAATTAGACAAACCAAAGAAATTAAAGGGATACGAATTGGAAAAGAGGAACTCAAACTATCCCTGTTTGCTGATGATATGATTATATACTTAGAGGAAACAGGAAATTCCACCAGAAAACTTTCAGAACTCATAAGTGAATTCAGTAAAGTATCGGGATATAAGATCAATGCACATAAATCTAATGCATTTTTATACATAAGTGATGAATCTTCAGAAAGAGAAATTAGGAAAACTACCCCATTCACAATAGCCTCAAAAAAAATAAAATACTTGGGAATCAATCTCACAAAAGAAGTGAAAGACCTCTACAATGAGAACTACAGAACACTAAAGAAAGAAATTAAAGAAAACCTTAGAAGATGGAAAGATCTCCCATGTTCTTGGATAGGAAGAATTAATATTGTCAAAATGGCCATACTACCTAAAGTGCTATACAGATTCAATGCAATTCCAATTAAAATCCCAATGATGTACCTTACAGAAATAGAGCAAGCAATTATGAAATTCATCTGGAAGAATAAGAAACCCAGAATAGCTAAAGCAATCCTTAGCAGGAAGAGTGAAGCAGGGGGTATCGCAATACCAGATCTTCAACTCTACTACAAAGCAATAGTAACAAAAACAGCATGGTATTGGTACCAAAATAGAAAGGTCTATCAATGGTACAGAATAGAGGACACGGACACAAACCCAAATAAATACAATTTTCTCATACTAGACAAAGTTGCCAAAAATATGCAATGGAGAAAAGATAGCCTCTTCAACAAATGGTGCTGGGAGAATTGGAAATCCATATGCAACAGAATGAAACTAAACCCATATCTCTCACCACGCACGAAACTAAACTCAAAATGGATTAAGGACCTCGGAATCAGACCAGACACCCTGCAGATTATAGAAGAAAAAGTAGGTCCAGATCTTCAACATGTGGGCTTAGGACTAGACTTCCTCAACAGGACTCCCATAGCACAAGAAATAAAAGCAAGAATCAATAACTGGGATAGATTCAAACTAAAAAGCTTTCTCTCAGCAAAGGAAACTATCAGCAATGCGAAGAAAGAGCCTACAGAGTGGGAGAAAATCTTTGCCAATCATACTTCAGATAGAGCAGTAATCTCCAGAATCTATAAAGAACTCAAAAAGCTGTACACCAAGAATACAAATAATCCAATCGACAAATGGGCTAAGGAAATGAATAGACACTTCACAGAAGAAGATCTACAAGCAATCAACAAACATATGGAAAAATGTTCAACATCTCTAGTAATAAGAGAAATGCAAATCAAAACCACCCTAAGATTCCATCTTACTCCAATTAGAATGGCGTTTATCAAGAATACAAGTAACACCAGGTGTTGGTGAGGATGTGGGGAGAAAGGTACACTCATATATTGCTGGTGGGGCTGCAAATTAGTGCAGCCACTCTGGAAAGCAGTGTGGAGATTCCTTCGAAAACTTGGAATGGACCTACCATTTGACCCAGCTATCCCACTCCTTGGCCTACACCCAAAGGACTTAAAATCAGCATACTGTAGAGATACAGCCACATCAATGTTCATAGCTGCTCAATTCACCATAGCCAGATTGTGGAACCAACGTAGATGTCCTTCAATTGATGAATGGATAAAGAAACTGTGGTATATATATATATATACAATGGAATATTATTCATCCATAAAGAATGATAAAATTATGGCATTTGCAGGCAAATGGATGAAACTGGAGAATATCATGCTAAGTGAGATAAGCCAATCTCAAAAAACCAAAGGACGAATGATATCGCTAATAAGTGGATGATGACGACACATAATGGGGGTAGGGAGGGGTTAGTGTTAGGGTTAGAGTTAGGGTTAGGGAGGGGGGCAAGAATGAAGGAAGGAAGGACTATATAGAGGGAAAAGAGGGGTGGGAGGGGTTGGGGGAAGGGGAAAAAAACAGAATGAATCAAACAACATTACCCTATGTAAATTTATGATTACACAAATGGTATGCCTTTACGCCATGTACAAACAGAGAAACAACATGTATCCCATTTGTTTACAGTAAAAACAATAAAAAAATTAAAAACAAACAAACAAACAAACAGCAATGTGCTGGCCTCTGTGATAGGAAGTTTAGGAGCTGGATCTTGTTTTTTCAGATAGAGCTGGTTTGAGGGATTCCAGTGTGTCTTAGATTGCATTTACTCCTTGTTATGGTTTAGATGCAGTGTTCCCCAAAAGCTCACATGTGAGACAATGCAAAAAAGTTTGGAGGAGAAATGATTAGGTCATAATTTTAACCTAATCAATGAATTAATCCCTGATGTTAACAGAATGAAAACTGGAGGCAGGTGGGGTGTGACTGAAGCAAGTGGTTCATTGGGGGTGTAGCTATGGGGTATATATTTTGTGTCTGGAGCGGGTAGTCTCTCTCTCTGTTTCCTGATTACCATGAAGCCACTTTCCTCTGCCACACTCTTCTGCCATGTTTTTCCTGTCTCACCTGGAGCCCTGAAGAATGGAGCTGACTGTCTGTGGATTGAGATCTCTGAAACAATGAGCTCTCAAATAAACTATTTCCTACTCTACAGTTGTGCTGGTCAGGTCATTAAGTCACAACTGGGAAAAAGTTGACTAAAACACTCCTCGCCAATTTTATCCTTCATGTTCTCTTCACGTGATGACAAAGTATGTCCAGGTCCTACTACAAGCAATTTTGGAGACAAGGAGCCTCTCTTTCCAATGCTACAAAGACCTATTCTGAGTGTCCACTGCTTTCTTACCAACCATGCCCTGAGCCTGCCTTGCTACACCCATGCATTACAGGGTACACCTTAGGACAGACCCAGTTCCCCACTGCTGTAAACTTCCCCAGAAACAACCAGCCCAGAGCTGGTGTGTATGTCCTACATTCTCCTCAGAGTTCTTTAATGGAACCAAAACTGTACAAGAGATGTTTCCTTGTTCTTCTTATTGAATGGAATGCCATGGATCCTCTACAGCATGTGCTCATCCCTGCAAATCAGCACATCTGATTTTGTCTGATTGTAGGTTGGTGCCGGGGAGTCTTTGACTGATTAAGCTTTAATAGAGACATAGGAGAAATGTGCCTCCCTATATAAGATTTACCCTAAATTAGTCCTTCCAGTATGTTTTCTGATAGTATTTTCTGTGTGCTCTTGATTTCCTGTATTAAGTAGCACCTACCAATCTTTGCTGGAAACTCTCCAGGTGAATCTGAATGGTTTTGACAGTATGTCACTAAAGATATCCTTCCTTTAATATCTAGCATCACACAAAAATCAAAATTACATTACCCCCAGGAGTTCCAATTACATATAATTAATTTTTAATATGAAATCATAATAGAAATAGGAATGTGGAAAGATAGGTGTTGATGGTAAAAGTGGGAAAGGGGATCATGGCATACCAAGACAGAGTGACTGCTGCTGGCCTGGTATAGATCTTTTAAAATATTTTGTTTTTTTAACTTGTATTAACTGTACATATTAACAGCGTTCAGTGTGATATTTTAACACACACATATGATGCACACTGATCAAATCTAGCCTTCCTTCATATACCCTCCCCCTCTACCCAATCTGTATTAGTTACTATTCTATATTCAGGTCAACTTTTTTTAGTTTCCACATACAAAGGAGAACATACTGTACTTGTCTTTCTGTGACTGGCTTATTTCATGTTATTTTAACATAATGTCCTCCAGCTCCATCCATTTTGCTGCAGACAAAGGGATTTTATTCTGCATTATATGGATCTTATCCATTTGGTTATTTTTCCTGTAGGCTTTGTATTATTTATGCTGCCTAATACACCAATTTGTCAACTTCAAATAACTAATGTGCCATCATCCTTGGAGATTCTACAAGTCAAGAATTCAGAAAAGGATACAGTAAAGATGGACTATTTCTATGCATTTGGGCCTGGGCTGAGCTGACACAGAAGCTAGTGGGTCATGATGGCTGGCAGATATCAGCTGGAATCTTTGTCCTTCACAGATCTGACAGTCAATGCTGTGTGTCTCCTGGACATCTGTTGAAACTATAGGTCAGTACACTTACATGAGGCCTATTCAGGTAGACTATGCTCTCCTAGCATGTAACCTCAGACTTTTTATATGGTAGAGCAGAGCATCAAAATCAGTTGCTCAAGAGAACCGGTCATAAACCATGTCGACTTTGATATTCTCTCCTGCAGTAGAGCACCACTTTCACTGTGCCCTATAGGTCACATGCCCTCCCACGTTTGAAGGAGGGTCTATAGACCTCACTTCTCAATGGAAAAAAATGTCAAGGAATTTGTGGACATGTATTAAATAGCCACAATCAATGTTGTCCCCCTTTCTCTTTCCTTTTCTCCCTTCCCTTCCATCTTTCTACATATCCTAAAGACATTTTCCATGTATTCATATAGTGAAGAGCAGTATAGATCCAAGGATTCCTTCTGGAAGCTATTTCTTGCTCTCATACCTATATTTTTAAGTACTTTTTACATCTTCATACAATTAAAGCTGAATTTATAAGAAAAATTTTCTGTTCAAGAGTTAGGTTCAATGCAAACAAACTTTAACTGGGATTGGAAATAGTTGTGTCCTATCGGGCAATATGAGTAATGGCATTAGCTTCCATTGTGAACCAATCAATGCATGTTTAAATTGAGCATTGGTGTGGGATTTGCCCAGGAGAAGGAAAGCTTATCTTTTCTGTTAGAAAAACAGTGGTGAAAGATAAAAAGCACTTACTAGAAATTCTGCCCATTTGAGCCAATAGTCTCTAGACAACGGAAGATTTTTCAAGAATGGGACTAGTGAATGAGTGGTTTCAGGCTCATATTACAGAAGTAAAAGGAGGAAATTAAGTGGATTCCAGCACTGATAAATCAAATTAATGATTCTGGTATTCCATGTATTTTTATAATATCAATATATACAAAAAATTAATATTCAGTGAGGTTCCAAGGGGAGTATCTCATAGGGGAATCTAATGTCAAAGGAAATTTTATTGATCTTCATCTAAAGCATTTGAGAATAGGACAGGGCTTTGAATACTAAGCAGTTTGGTGGAGGAAAAAATGACAGATTATTGTTTTCATAAAGATAACCAAATCATTTCCTTCTGAGAAAAGACTTGATCAGATATAATAGACCTGAGTTTATTTTCCTTTGTAATTGCTTGTTAGTATTGCTCACAAAATAGATATCACAATTCATTCAGTCTCTACTTAGATGGTAGTTGTACAATGTGGTATGTGAAGATTTTCTGTAGCTGAACAAATGCAGGGGAGTCTCAAACAATTTATATGCAAGAGGGTGCAAAATCTGATACAAATGCTTTATATTCCATGACCATGAACATTCTTCTTCATAAATGCTTGAAACTAACAAAATATTAAATCGATATTAATGAGTTAGGTAGCATTTAGCATTTTTCTTCATATGTTTTTGTTGGTTCTTTTTAGTTATACATGATAGTAGAGTTCATGTTGATAAAATTATACATGCATGGAATGGGTCTTATTGCAATTAAGACCCCAGTCTTGTGGAGGTACATGATGGTGGAATTTACTTGGTGATTCATATATGTACATAGGAAAGTTACGTCAGATTCATTTCACTGTCTTCCCTATTCCTGTCCCCCTCCCCTTTGTCTAATCCAATGAACTTCTATTCTCCCCTCCCTTTATTGTGAGTTAGCTTCCACCTATTAGAGAAAACAGTCACCCTTTGTTTTTTTTGTTTTGTTTTGTTTTGTTTTGTTTTGTTTTTTTTTTTGGCATTGGCTTATTTTACTTAGGAAGATGATCTCTAGATCCTTCCATTACCAACAAATGTCATAGTCATTCTTTCTTATGGTTGAGCAATATTCCATTGTGCATATATATCACATGTCTTTATCCATTCATTTGTTAATGGGCATCTAGATTGGCTCCATAGCTTAGCTATCATAATTGTGTGTCTATAAACATTGATGTGACTGTGTCACTGTAGTATGCTGATTTTAAATCCTTTGGATATATACCAAGGAGTGGGATAAGTGGGTCAAATGGTGTTTCCATTCCTAGTTTTTTGAGGAATCTCCGTATTGCTTTCCAGACTGGTTGCACTAATTTTTAGCTCCACCAACAATGTATGAGTATAGCTTTTCCCCACATCCTCGCCAATATTTATTGTTACTTGTAGTCTTGCTAATTGCCATTCTGACTGGAATGAGATGAAATCTCAGGGTTTTTTTGTTTTTTGGGTTTTTTTTTTTTTGGCAGGGGGTGGTTCCAGGAATTGAGCTCATGGGTACTCAAACACTGAGCCACATCCCCAGTCCTATTTTGTATTTTTTATTTAGAAACAGGGTCTCACTGAGTTGCTTAGTGCCTCGCTTTTGCTGAGGCTGGTTTTAAACTCACAATCCTCCTGCCTTAGCCTCCCGAGCCTGTAGAATTATAGGCATGCACCACCAAGCCTGGTTCTCAGTGTATTTTTAATGTGCATTTTTCTAATTGCTAGAGATGTTGGACATTTTTTCATATATTTTTTGATGAATCATATTTCTTCTTCTGAGAGGTGTCTGTTTAGTTCCTTTGCTCATTTATTGATTGGGTTATTTTTTTTTTGGTGTTACACTTTTTGAGTTTTTTGTATATCCCAGAAATTAACACCCTATCTGAGATGCAGATGGCAAAGATTTTCTCCCATTCTGTAGGCTATTTCTTCATGGTCTCGATTGTTTTCTTTGCTGTGAAGAAGCTTTTTAGTTTTATGATATTTATTGATATTTGATTTTATTTCTTGTGCTTTTTGAGGATGTTGGTTGGTAAATGATGGAGGTTTGGATCTATGTTTTTTTCTAGTAGGCGCAGAGTCTCTTGTATAATGCCTAAGTCTTTAATCTACTTTAAGTTGAGTTTTGTGTAGGGTGAGAGATATGGGTTAAATTTCATTCTATTACATATGGATTTCCAGTTTTTCTAGCACCATTTGTTGAAGAGGGTATCTTTTCTCCAATGTATGCTTTCGATGCCTTTGTCTAGTATGAGACAACTCTATTTATGTGGGTTTGTCTCTGTGTCTTATGTTCTGTTCCATTGGTCTTCATGTCTGTTTTTGTGCCAATACAATGCCATGTTACTGTGGCTCTATAGTATGATTTAAGGTCTGGTATTGTGATGTCTCTTGCTTTGTTTTTCTTGCTAAGGATTGCTTTGGCTATTCTGGGCCTCTTATTTTTCCAAGTGAATTTCATGATTGCTTTTTCTATTTCTATGAAGAACATCATTTGAATTTTAATAGGAATTGCATTAAATATGTGTAGCGCTTTTGGTA
This sequence comes from Sciurus vulgaris, assembly GCF_902686455.1. Taxonomy (NCBI): domain Eukaryota; kingdom Metazoa; phylum Chordata; class Mammalia; order Rodentia; family Sciuridae; genus Sciurus; species Sciurus vulgaris. The sequence goes on from NC_136462.1 coordinate 88,011,378, forward strand.
GTATGGCCATTTTGACAATATAATTCTGCTTATCCAAGAACATGGAGATCTTTCCATCTTCTAAGGTCTTCAATTTCTTTCTTTAGTGTTCTGTAGTTTTCACTGCAGAGGTCTTTCACCTCTTCTGTTAGATTGATTTCCAAGTATTTTGTGGGGGTGCTATTGTGAATGGGATAGTTTTCCTAATTTCCTTCACCTGATTCATTATTAGTGTATAGGAATGCAATTGATTTATGGGTGTTAATTTTATATCCTCCTACTATCTGGTGGAGTGTCGCTCGCAATGACGACTCTTACACGATCTTCCTCAAGCAGTTTTATTACCCCAGGTTCTTACAGAGTTCCCGTAGATCTTCTTCTTCCCCCTACCCCAGAAACCATTCCCTTATAGAGCCCATCAGCCAATCAGCAGCCTGTCCACGTGCGCATCACATGGACTCAGCCAGTCCATTGGCAGTTGCTCCGTGGCATGCGGTGTTCCCGTGCATCTCATGTTCCCGCTGTCAGACCTCCTGAAAGTTGTTTACCACCTAAGTGCTCCGAGGAACTTCCGCTCAGCGCCATCTTAGCTCTCAGACTTAATGGCCGATGGGCGGGGCCCGTCACAGTGGAGTTTTTGGATCTTCTAAATATAGATTCATGTCATTGGCAAACAGAGATAGTTTGAGCTCTTCTTTTCCTATTTGTATGCCTTTCATTTCTTTCTTTTGCCTAATTGCTACAGCAAGAATTTCAAGGACTATGTTGAATACAAGTGGTAAAAAGGCCGTCCCTATCTTGTTCCAGTTTTTAGAGGAAATTCTTTCAGCTTGTTTTTCCATCCAGAATGATGTTAGTTTTGGTTTAGCATATATAGTTTTTACAATGTTGAGGTATGTTCCTTTCATCCCTAGTTTTTCTAGTGTTTTAAACATGAATGGATGTTGTATTTTGTCAGATGCTTTTCTGCATCTCTCCAGATAATCATGTAATTCTTATCTTTAACTCTATTAATGTGATGAATTACATTTATTTCCATATGTTGAACCGAACTTTGCATTACTGGGATGAAACTCACTTGATCATGATGCACTTCATTTTAACGTGTTTTAGTATGCAATTTGCCAGTATTTTATTAAGAATTTTTGCATCTATGTTCATCAAGGATATTGATCTGAAATTTTCTTTCCTTGATATGTCTTTGTTCGGTTTTGGTATCAGGATGATATTAGCTTCAAAGAATGACTTTGTTAGGGTTCCCTACTTTTCAACTTCATGGAATAACTTGAGAAGGATTGGTGTAGTTTCTTAAGTTTGGAAGGGTTCCCTTCTTTTCTATTTTGCAGAATAATTTGAGGGGGCTTGGTGTAAGTTCTTCTTTGAAGGTCTGGTAGAACTCACCTGAAAATCCATCCTGTCCTGGGCTTTTCTTTGTTGGTAGACTTTTGATGGTATCTTCAATTTCATTACTTGAAATTGATTTGTTTAAATTTTCTGTGTCCTCCTGGAGCATTTAGCATTTTGTGGCTATGAATTATCATGCTTATTCCTTAAAATAAGTATGTGTATCTAGCATTATATGGGTTAAAAAAGGGAAACTTGTACTTTCAATTGGATAAATATAAATGCAGAGTCATTTAATTACTTATGCCTATTGTTAAATAAAAGAAGTAAATGTCAACTGATACTTTTATGATGCATTTTTTTTGTAATGACCTTTTTCATACTTCAAAGAAATACAAGATAATGTCAATAACAATTATGTATTTGATGTTTCTTCGTGTACTGGGTACCATCTTGTATGAGAGTATATATTATGTATATTCTCTTTATATATTATATAAATACATATAAAATACATTCTGTATTTGCACTAAAATTTAACATAAAAGTAAATATGAAACTCTTAAGGTGAACTTTTGTTATTTGGGTTACCTAACAATAATTTCCCTTCCTCTCAGTAATAGGTCCCCAATTGCTGTTTGGTATACTATTTCTATCTCCATGTGCTCAGAGGATGCTAATCATGCTGCCAGACTTAAAGATTAGGCCGGTACGTTCAAATAAAGTAGCAAAACCTCTCTTTCTGGCCAAGGTAACTAGTGCAAGAAGGGCACAGAACTCAGTTTGACCAGTAAGAAGAAAGGAGATTGGCTGAGGTCCCTTTACAGGTACTTCCCCTCTTCTGAAAGTGTCATCAGAATAAGTTCTTCCTTGTGGCATAAATCTGCAAATATCCAGAAAGTCTACATCAGGGATAGAACTGGGAGAATTGCAGAAAAATAGAGTTAGGGCCTTGATAGCATTGTGAAAACTCTTGGGACCATTCCTAAAACTATAAATATCTATGAGCCTAAATTGGTTTGAGCCAACACACTCCCATTCCAGAGTCAGCCGTTTTGGATTGGCATTTCTGTTACTTTCAGCACAAAAACTTGTAAGTGAGAGATAGGGTAAAATGTTCAGTAAAAGAAAGAGCAAAATACTGAGCTGAACTGACCAACTTATTTACGTATAAAGTTTCATAGAAAAGCATTCATAACATTTCAATGTTGTATCATGTAAGAGAGCTTTCCTCCTCCTGTCCTCCTCCTAACCCCCTGTCCTAGTCCCTCATCAGGACCACGTAAGGAAGGGGGACATTAAGAGAAAAACATTGGAACATTCTCATTTTGCCTTTTGAAGAAGATTCTAGTGTTTTACCTCTGGCCAAATCAAACTGTCTCTTCTTCAGGTTGTCACCTCTGATAGACTGAACAAGGAAGAGAGTGATGGCTACTTTGCTATATTTATCAACTTAAAAAGTTTTATTGAAGTGTAATACCAGAAGAGCCACTCATTTAAAATGTGCTGTTTAATAAAGTGTGACAAATTTATACACACATCAAACCATCACCACAATCAGGATGGTGACAACATCAATCACCTTGGAATGTTTCCCTGTGCTGTTCTGTAATTCTCCCTCTTACCTGACACTCCCCACCTTAAACAGTCTCCAGGCCACCACTGATCTGCTTTCTGTCACTGTCAGTCACTGTGCATTTTCTAGCAATTTACATAAATAAAATAATATGCTCTGTGCTCTTTTTTGGACTGATTTCCCTCACAGTTATTTTGAAATTCATCCATATTTCTTGGTATATCAGGTGGTTTATTTCTTTTATTGCTAAGTAGTATCCTGTATGGAAATTCCACAATTTATTTCTACACTCCATTTACATTTTGATGGACATTACTATTACTGGATCATTTTCCATTTGGGGTGATTACAAACAATTCTGTGAACATCAACATACAAGCCTTTGGACATATGCTTACCTTTCTTTTAGGTTAACATCTAGTCATAGAAAGGAGGGCATCTGAAAGATGTGTGTTCAGCGTTTTAAGAAGCCATGGTACTGTATTCTAAAGCAATTGTATCATCTTATCTACCCGTGGTGTGTGAGAGCTCAAGTTACTCTGTGTGTTGCTCAGGCTTGGTATGGTCAGTCTTTTTAAAATTTTAGCCATTCTAAAAGTACATAATGGTATCTTGTGATTTTTAACTTGCATCTATGAAATATTATATTGAACATAATTTTATGTACTTTTCCATATTTTCTTTGGTGAGGTATCTATTCAAAACTTTTGCTTATTTTTAAAGTTGGGTTGTATGTTTTGTTATTTTGAGGGTATGAGAGATCTTCCAATATTCTGAAAACAAGTCATTTATCACCTATGGCTTATAAACATTTTCTTGGAGCCTGGGGCTTGCTTTTCATTCTTTTAATTATTTCTTTTGAAGAGCAAAAGGTTTTAATTTTGATGAAGCACAGTGTATCAGTTTTTGCTTTTCTAAATTATGCATTTAGTGTCATTTCTCAGAAATGTTTGCCTCTAAGCCAAGATCACACAGATTTTCTTCCAGAAGTTTGTTGTTGTTGTTGTTAGGATTTACATTTATATATCTGACCCATATTAAGTTAAATTTTGTATATGGTAAAGGTATTGATAAAAGTTTCTTCTGGATGACTTCTAACAGAGATAGGTCTTTTAAGAGAATATTTTGGTGGAGAAAATTCAATGTCTTCATCCACCATTTATTTTTCCTTCTAGGCATACAGGAGACTGCAGTTCCCAGCTTTCCTGCAGATAGGTTAGGATGAGGTGACAGTTTCCATCTGTGCAATGTGGGCTGAAATCATGTGCTCTCTTCTAGAGATTTTACCATTAAACCCTTTGTATTGTCATCTACACTCCCCATATCCCTTTTTATGCTGATTTTGGTTGCCATGTGTCAAAAATAGCAGAGTCACAAGAAGGATCCTGGGTCCCTGAATTATCACATGAAGGGTCACTGTTCTGGTTATCTACTGTTGAATTAAAAATCACCCCAAAATTTAGTGGCTTTAGCAATAGCATTTGATTATTTCTGTGACTCTGTCGATTGACTGGGCTCTGCTAGCAGTTCTAGCTCATGTAGGCAGTTGTTAGCTAGGATTGCAGTCAGTCATCAGATGGCTTAGCTAGGAAGAATGGACAGGCAGATAGCTATTTGCTGGAAACCTAGCTTGGACTGTCAACTGGAATGCTTTCATGTGGCCTCTTCAATCTGGTGTTGGGCTCCAAGAGGAAGCATCCCATTAATGTACTATAAGAGGCAAGAAAGAGAAGCAACCAGCCATTTAAAAGCTACACTTGGTATGGCATAACATCATTTCTACCATATTCAAGCGATCAAAATGGTCATAGGAGCCTGACTTAATTCAAGAGAGGCATAATACTTCTTGTTTGGGGTGTAGCAAAGTCACATTGCCAAATATCATATGGTATTGATGACATTATCATTAATCATCTTTGGAAACACTGTATTTCATACCCTCCCACCAAACACTTTCCTGGTCTATGACATGAATGAGACATAAACTTATATGATCCTAATCCACTGAAATTTGGGGACTGTTATAGCAGTTAGTTTACTCTAACTACCATACATCATATTGCTTCAACAGGGGGGTTATTCTCGTGTCTTCTGGATTCACAGTAATGCCTTTTCTCATCTTGCATAAGGAAGTAGTACTTTATCTTAAAAATGAAGATACGAGGTTTCAAGATGGCGGCCTAGAGGGTGGCTGCATTTCATGTTGCTCCAGGACTCAGGATTCATAAGAGGAGATATTGAGACGCTTGGGACCAACTCAAAGCAGCCGGGTGACTCTCACCCCCTGGGGAGGCATCCCGGATGGGATGGTGGTCCCGGAACGCAGGAAACTTTGTGAAGTAGAACTGCCGGCGAGACGCCCCTCCCCCCGCTGGAGCAGTGAACTCGGACAGCTGGGAGCATCGTAAAGGAGGCCGCTCGGCACAGCACTGGGACTCGGAGCAACCACTGGGGCTCCGGCGGCTGCCCAGGGGAAGAGTGGCGAGGAGAGCTGTGTGGACTCAGGACACCGGGGCCTGCCCTGAGGAGGAGGAGGAGGAGCGTGGCCACTTGGATTCGAGGTGACTACACCAGAGCTACAGGTGGTTGCCAGAGAAGGGGCTGCGTGGCGAGCTGTTTGGACTCAGACCACTTCTGAACCCCGGGGCCTGCCCAGAGGAGTAGCAGGAGGAGGAGGAGGAGCGCGGCGGGTCCTTTGGACTCGCAGTGACTGCATTAGCGCTCCAGGCGGCTGCTCAGAGGAGAAGGCGAGTGGTGAGTTGTTTGGACTTAAAGTGACAGCTCCTGAACACAGGGGGGCTGCCTGGAGGAGAAGTGTGGTGGGACGCTTGGTCTTGAGTGGCCGCACCAGAGCTCCGGGCGGTTGCCCAGAGGACCCGTGCTGCGGGTCACATGGACTCAGAGCCACTCAGAGCGACAGCTCCTGAACACCCCGGGGGTTATCTGGAGAAGGAGGAGGAACGGGGAGGGTCACTTCGACTCGGAGTGATTGATTGCCCAGGGCTACGGGTGGTTGGTGGAGGTGGAGGCACGCAGTGAGTTTCTTGGACTCCTAGTGACCCCACCGGAATACTGGGCGGCTGTCTGGAGGAAGAGGCGTGTGGCGGGTCTCTGGGATTCAGAGCGATTGTACAGGGCCCCAGGTGGCTGCTCAGAGGAGGGGCCGCATAGCCAGGCGATTAGGTGCAGAGCAGGGTCCCAGGATCTAGGAGGCTTCTTGGTGGAAGAGCCGCACAGAGACAGGCTTAGGGTGGAGCGAGGGTTCCAGGCCTGCGGGCAGATACTCTGAGGAAGGGCAGCCTAAGGAGAGTCATCTGCAAAGGGTGAGGCTCCCAGGCCCAGGAGGTAGGGCCGGGCCCCTGGGAACTTTGCAGAGGAAGGCAGCCCAGCCCACGCGGTAGCTGTAAATTGAGGGGAACCTCTAGGAGGGAACTGACCAGCGAGACCTCCCCACCGGGTGAGTCTTCCTGCTGGGTGAGGTTTCCCCACAAGGACGGTAAAATCAGAGACTCAGGCCCAAACAGGCCTTGCCTCAGCCCACAGCCTAGGTCCGCTTTGGATGACCATTGGTCAACAAGTGGAGGCACCTCTGCCCACTAGCAGGGATTATACCCCACCTGAAGGCCACCACTCCTAGAGAGGCAGCTTCCTTGTGGAGCACTGCACTATCAACTTCCTCCAAGACTTCAGCCTACTGAAGGCTAAGGGGGGATATATATAGAAATCTTCAGGGACATTGTAAGTCAATAGAGGAAATCTGCAATATCTCAGCGGTCCTCTGATACCTGAACAATATGAGAAAACAAGGAAAGAAAATGCTGCAAACAAATCTAGATGTTACATCAATAAAACCCAGTGACAGCATGGCAGAAGAAATGACAGAAAAGGAGTTCAGAATGTACATAATTAAAATGATCAGAGAAGCAAACGATGAGATGAAAGAGCAAATGCACGCACTGAATGATGAGATGAAAGAGCAAATGCAAGCATTGATTGATTGCACCAATCGACAGTTAAAAGAGCAAATACAGGAGGCAAAAGATCATTTCAATAAAGAGTTAGAGATATTGAAAAAAAAACAAACAGAAATCCTTGACATGAAGGAAACAATAAACCAAATTAAGAACTCCATAGAAAGCATATCCAATAGGATAGAACACCTGGAAGACAGAACCTCAGACATTGAAGACAAAATATTTAACCTTGAAAACAAAGTTGAACAAACAGAGAAGATGGTAAGAAATCATGAACAGAATCTACAAGAACTATGGGATATCATGAAAAGGCCAAATTTAAGAATTATTGGGATTGAGGAAGGCCTAGAGAAACAAGCCAAAGGAATGAACAACCTATTCAATGAAATAATATCAGAAAATTTCCCAAATCTGAAGAATGAAATGGAAAATCAAGTTCAAGAGGCTTATAGGACTCCAAATACACAAAATTACAACAGACCCACACCAAGGCACATTATAATGAAAATACCGAACATACAAAATAAAGACAGAATTTTAAAGGCTGTGAGAGAAAAGAACCAAATTACATTCAGGGGGAAACCAATACGGATATCAGCAGATTTTTCAATCCAGACCCTAAAAGCTAGAAGGGCCTGGAACAACATTTTTCAAGCCCTGAAAGAAAATGGATGCCAACCAAGAATCTTATACCCAGCAAAACTTACCTTCAAATTTGACGATGAAATAAAATCCTTCCATGATAAACAAAAGCTAAAAGAATTTACAAAAAGGAAGCCAGCATTACAGAACATTCTCAGCAAAATATTCCATGAGGAAGAGATGAAAAACAAAGAAGCAAATCAGCAAAGGGAGGAATTATCCTAAAGGAATTGTCAAATAAAGGAGGAAACAAGTTGTGTCAAACAAATAAATAAATAAAATTTAAAAAATGAACCAAATGACCGGGAAACCAAATCATATCTCGATAATAACCCTGAATGTTAATGGCCTGAATTCATCAATCAAAACACATAGACTGGCAGATTGGATTAAAAAGAAAGATCCAACAATATGTTGCCTGCAAGAGACTCACCTCATAGAAAAAGATACCCATAGACTAAAGGTGAAAGGATGGGGAAAAACATACCATGCACATGGACTCAGCAAAAAAGCTGGAGTATCCATCCTCATTTCAGATAATGTGGACTTCAAGCCAAAGTTAGTCAGAAGGGATAAAGAAGGTCATTTCATACTGCTTAAGGGAAGCATAAATCAGCAAGATATAACAATCATAAACATCTATGCCCCAAACAGTGGCTCATCCATGTATGTCAAACAAATCCTTCTCAATTTCAGAAACCAAATAGACCATAACACAATAATACTAGGTGATTTTAACACGCCTCTCTCACCACTGGACAGATCTTCCAGACAAAAATTGAACAAAGAAACCATAGATCTCAATAACACAATCAATAATTTAGACTTAACGGACATTTATAGAATATACCATCCAACCAAGAGCGAATACACTTTCTTCTCAGCAGCACATGGATCCTTCTCTAAAATAGACCATATATTATGCCACAAAGCTAATGTTAGCAAATACAAGAAGATAGAGACACTAGCATGTATTCTATCAGATCATAATGGATTGAAGTTAGAAATAAATGAAACAGTAAACACAGAAACTATTCCAACATCTGGAGATTAAACAATATGCTATTATATGATGAATGGATAACAGAAGATATTAGGAAGGAAATTAAAAAATTCTTAGAGGTAAATGAGAACAAAGAAACATCATATCAAAATCTCTGGGACACTATGAAAGCAGTACTTAGAGGGAAATTTATTTCATGGAGCACATTTAATAAAAGAAGTAAAACTCAACAAATAAACGACCTAACACTATGGCTCAAAGCCCTAGAAAAAGAAGAACAGACCAGCACCAAAAGTAGTAGAAGACAGGAAATAGTTAAACTCAGAGCTGAAATCAATGAAATTGAAACAAAAGAAACAATACAAAAAATTGACAAAATAAATAGTTGGTTCTTCGAAAAAATAAACAAAATTGATAAACCTTTAGCCACACTAACAAAGAGAAGACGAGAGAAAACCCAAATCACTAAAATTCGGAATGAACAAGGAAATATCACAACAGACAGGATTGAAACACAAAATATAATTAGAAGCTATTTTGAAAATCTATACTCCAACAAAACAGAAAATTTTGAAGGCATCAACAGGTTTCTAGAGACATATGAATTGCCTAAACTGAACGAGGAGGACATAAACAATTTAAATAGACCAATTTCAAGTACTGAAATAGAAGAAGTCATTAAAAGCCTACCAACAAAGAAAAGTCCGGGACCAGATGGGTTCTCAGCTGAGTTCTACAAAACCTTTAAAGAAGAGCTCATTCCAATACTTCTCAAAGTATTCCATAAAATAGAAGAGGCGGGAACCCTCCCAAACTCATTCTATGAAGCCAATATCACCCTGATACCTAAACCAGACAGAGACTCATCAAGGAAAGAAAATTTCAGACCAATATCCTTAATGAACATCGATGCAAAAATTCTCAACAAAATTTTAGCAAATCGCATACAAAAACATATTAAAAAGATAGTGCACCATGATCAAGTTGGTTTCATCCCAGGGATGCAAGGTTGGTTCAACATCAGGAAATCAATAAACGTAATTCACCATATTAATAGACTTAAAGTCAAGAATCACATGATTATTTCAATAGATGCAGAAAAAGCATTTGATAAAATACAGCACCCCTTCATGCTCAAAACACTAGAAAAAATAGGGATAGTGGGAACATTCCTTAACATTGTAAAGGCCATTTATGCTAAGCCCATGGCTAATATCATTCTAAATGGTGAAAAACTGAAAGCATTCCCCCTAAAAACTGGAACAAGGCAGGGATGCCCTCTTTCACCACTTCTATTCAACATCATTCTTGAGACTCTGGCCAGAGCAATTAGACAAACCAAAGAGATTAAAGGGATACGAATTGGGAAAGAAGAACTCAAACTATCCCTGTTTGCTGATGACATGATTATATATTTAGAGGAACCTGGAAATTCCACCAGAAAACTCTTAGAACTCATAAATGAATTCAGTAAAGTAGCAGGTTACAAGATCAATGCCCATAAATCCAACGCATATTTATACATAAGTGATGAATCTTCAGAAAGAGAAATTAGGAAAACTACCCCATTCACAATAGCCTCGAAAAAAATAAAATACTTGGAAATCAATCTCACAAAAGAGGTGAAAGACCTCTACAATGAGAACTATACAATACTAAAGAAAGAAATTAAAGAACACCTTAGAAGATGGAAAGATCTTCCATGTTCTTGGATAGGAAGAATTAATATTGTCAAAATGGCCATACTACCTAAAGTGCTATACAAATTCAATGCAATTCCAATTAAAATCCCAATGATGTACCTTACAGAAATAGAGCAAGCAATTATGAAATTCATCTGGAAGAATAAGAAACCCAGAATAGCTAAAGCAATACTTAGCAGGAAGAGTGAAACAGGGGTATTGCAATACCAGATCTTCAACTCTACTACAAAGCAATAGTAACAAAAACGGCATGGTATTGGTACCAAAATAGAAAGGTAGATCAATGGTATAGAATAGAGGACACGGACACAAACCCAAAGAAATACAATTTTCTCATACTAGACAAAGGTGCCAAAAATATGCAATGGAGAAAAGATAACCTCTTCAACAAATGGTGCTGGGAGAATTGGAAATCCATATGCAACAGAATGAAACTAAACCCATATCTCTCACCATGCACGAAACTAAACTCAAAATGGATTAAGGACCTCGGAATCAGACCAGAGACCCTGCAGATTATAGAAGAAAAAGTAGGTCCAAATCTTCACCTTGTTGGTCTAGGATCAGACTTCCTTAACAGGACTCCCATAGCACAAGAAATAAAAGCTAGAATCAACCACTGGGATAGATTCAAACTAAAAAGCTTTCTCTCAGCAAAGGAAACTATCAGCAACGCGAAGAAAGAGCCTACTGAGTGGGAGAATATCTTTGCCAATCATACTTCAGATAGAGCAGTAATCTCCAGAATCTATAAAGAACTCAAAAAACTTTACTCCAAGAATTCAAATAATCCAGTCGACAAATGGGCTAAGGAAATGAATAGACACTTCACAGAAGAAGATCTACAAGCAATCAACAAACATATGGAAAAATGCTCAACATCTCTAGTAATAAGAGAAATGCAAATCAAAACCACCCTAAGATTCCATCTCACCCCAATTAGAATGGCGATTATCAAGAATACGAGCAACAACAGGTGTTGGAGAGCTTGTGGGGAGAAAGGTACACTCATACATTGCTGGTGGGGCTGCAAATTAGTGCAGCCACTCTGGAAAGCAGTGTGGAGATTCCTTAGAAAACTTGGAATGGACCCTCCATTTGACCCAGCTATCCCACTCCTTGGCCTATACCCAAAGGACTTAAAATCAGCATACTACAGAGATGCAGCCACATCAATGTTCATAGCTGCTCAATTCACAATAGCCAGACTGTGGAACCAACCTAGATGCCCTTCAATTGATGAGTGGATAAAGAAGCTGTGGTATATATATACAATGGAATATTACTCAGCCATAAAGAATGATAAAATTATGGCATTTGCAGGCAAATGGATGAAATTGGAGAATATCATACTAAGTGAGATAAGCCAATCTCAAAAAGCCAAAGGATGAATGATATCGCTAATAAGTGGAGGATGACACATAATGGGGGGGAGGGAAGTGTTAGTGTTAGGGTTAGAGTTAGGGTTAGGAAGGGGGGCAAGTATGGAGGAAGGAAGTACTGTATAGAGGGTAAAGAGGGGTGGGAGGGGTGGGGGGAAGGGAAAAAATAACAGAATGAATCAAACAACATTACTCTATGTAAATTTATGATTACACAAATGGTATGCCTTTACGCCATGTACAAACAGAGAAACAACATGTATCCCATTTGTTTACAATAAAAAAAAAAATGAAGATACCAAAATATCAAACAGAATATTTAGTCCTAGGTAAATCCCAAATTCTATTTTGCATGTGCCAGAATCTTATTTAAACTCCAAGTTGGTTTTGAAATGCTTCTCTGTGATTCTGAGAATTGCATATGTTCAAATGAATTTTCTATTTTGCATAATTTATAATCATCCCTCCAGAGATTCTTAGAGCCCTTGGAGTAGCACAATAAATGCTACCTCTTTTGTGTAAGGCCCACATCAAATCATTTGCTTGTCAACTATATATTGGTTAGGGGTTCAGTCTTGTACTTCTACCTTCAAAGAGTCTTACTTCCACTGCTAAGAAACTCAAAGGACTAATATTAAGACACAGGTATTGCCTCTGATTGCTCCTCTAGTTTGTATGATGCCCAGTAAAAGACCTCCTTGGATTTCCTGCAAATGTGAGAGTCTGGGAGGTCTTGTTCATCCTCCGCAACTAGTAAGGTAAATGTAAATTCCTTGGTCAAGCATATAAATGTCTGAACACAGACCATTTATCTGAATATGTCAATCTACATTGAGATCAGTCAGGTAGGTTCTCCATGCTGATACAAATGAATATAGATTTGCCTAAGGGCCTCCGATAATCCAGTCCATTTTGTGCTGCTGTCTGTCCCATTCCACCAGTTTTCATGCCCTTCCTCCCTTTCATTTCCCTCTATGTAATCTAAAGTTCCTCCGTTCTTCTCTCTCCCCTACCCCACCCCCACCCCCATTATATATCATCATCCACTTCTCAGGGAAAACATTAGGTCTTTGGTTTTTTGGCTTATTTCACTTAGAATGATTTGCTACAATTCCATCCACTTATCTACAAATACCATAATATTATTCTTCTCTATGACTGAATAATATTCCATTGTGTATATATACCACAGTTTCTTTATCCATTTATCTGTTGAAGGGTATATAAATTGGTTCCACAATCTAGCTATTGTGAGTTGAGCCACTATAAACATTGATGTGACTGTGTTACTGTATTATGCTGATTTTAAGTCCTTTGGGTATAAACCAAGGAGTGGGATAACCGGGTCAAAAGGTGGATCCATTCCAAGTTTTCTGGGGATTCTCCACACTGCTTTCCAGAGTGGCTGCACCAATTTTCAACTCCACCAGCCATGTAAAAGTGTGCTTTTTTCCCCACATTCATGCCAACATCTATTATTGCTTGTGTTCTTGATAATAGCCATTCTAATTGGAGTAAGATGAAATCCTAGAATTGTTTTAATTTGTATTTTTCTAATTAATAGAGATGTTGAACAGTTTTTCATATATTTATTAGTCGCCCGTATGTCTTCTTCTGTAAAGTGTCTGTCCAATTCCTTGGCCCATTTAGTGACTGGGTTCTTTGTATTTTTGGTGTAAATCACTTACTAAATGGTAGTGATTTTCTTAACCTAGTTTCCCTAGAAATCAGTTTGAGACTAAAGCTTAGGCGCTAAGATACTATCAGTAAGTACAACACTAGGAAAGAAAGAATGATGCAAAGGGAAAGAGGCAGGAAGGAGAGCAATAGATAGAAGTACATTTACTGCAGTGTTGAATGCTAACCTACCAGCAGCAGAGCCCTCAATGTGGCATGTCCTCGGGATTCCAGCAGTCACCTGTGGAAGACTGGATTACAAGTAATCTTGGAGGGATAATGATTCTAGGTGGGAGTTTGCCTTTTCTGCCCAGTTTGTTGCCCAGCATCACCAGTGTGAGTGTTCACAGAATGTCTGACCTATCACCTTAAAATGAAGGATCCATTTTATGGCAAGGCATGTGTGAGGGGTCACGATATTTATAAGTGCGGAGCAAGTCAAGTCCTTGTCCCAGAGGGGCAGAGCAGTGGAGCAGCAGCCAGGTGGGCTGGAGTGTGAGTGAAGACTATGGGCCATGGCCTTTGGGAGACTGCCAAGCCAGCCTGGGTCTGAGGCACTTGCCAATCTGTCACACCAAGGCACCCTGGCCCAGACCCCTGGTGGATGCCTGCCCCACACAATGCCACAGCCTCGAATCCCCAGCATTCATAATACCACAACCTTACTCTCCCACTTCCCCAAGTGGTGTGAAAATGGAAGTGGGGTAGACCCGAATGGAAGTTCAGGTCCAAGGGTTAACCAGCAGCATTAGTACTTTTCCAAACCCTGATTAGCATAAATTTGGACCAACAGCATTGACCCAAGTGTGATATAAATCTCTAGACTAGAACAATCAAGCGACAACCCCGTGGGGATCCCCTCTTGCCCCTGCATGAGTTCTGTTTCTGTCCTTTACACTTGAATAAATATTACTCCTTTCACTCTTGCCTTCCCTTGTGCTATGGATTTCATTCTGTGAATTTACAAGATAAGAACCTGGAAAGAGATTGGCCATGAGCAGCTGGGGTCTGTTGTAACACTGGAGGGCATGGCCTGCATTAACAAACAGCTGCAACATGAGGAGGAGCCCAGGTTCCAAGCCAGCCTCAGCAACTTAGTGAGGCTGTAAGCAACCTAGTGAGACTCTGTCTCAAAATAAAAAGGGCTGCAACATGGAGACTCAAAAAAGTGGATTAGAGAAAGTTGCTTTCCTGGTCACTCCGTGGCATGAAGCTAAGAATTCAGACACACAGCTACTCAGCAAGCTGAGAGAGGGGAACTTTTCTGGGAATTAACTCTACACATTCAAAACAGATGGGTGGGAGGGGATCAGGCAGTTGGATATAAGAAAATAAAGAAATTCCCAGTGCTGCCACTGCCACTAGAGGCACCAGTGGGTGCAATCTCCCTTGCACTAAAATAGTGAAGCCCTACATCAATTAGAGGAACCCCCTGTCTCAGGAGGTCTGAGGGGCCTATCAGTACCAAGAGACCAGAGAGCAAAGACACTGCATGACTAACCTGAAAGGTGTCTTGCACAACAATATCGTGAGGAGGGAAGGAAAAAACAAAACAAAACACACACACACACACACACACACACACACACACACACACACACACCACATATCTCCTGGCTACTGGGGGAATTAAGAGGAAGGAACCATTCTGCAGCTCCAGCACAGGGGACAGCAGCCAGGGCATCTGAATACTGACCAATGTGCCAAACCTGAAAAACAGGTTTGGCAAACCTACAACACCAGGCATAGCATATGTCTAAAAGGCAAGAAGACAATCCAAAGTGGAGCAGGGTTTATATAGGGGAAAACCAGTTGGGAAAACACACCAGGCGTCCTCCCTGCTCTAGAAGGGCCACTTGTAAGATGGGTCACATGAGAGTTTGGGAGAAAACGCCAGCCCAGCCAAGAACATGAAGGGGTCGGGAGGAATTGAGTGAGTCCAGAGAATGAATCTGAGAGTCCTAAAAGCACCAACTTCGCACGTGTCTGAGGCGAGCAAGAATTAGCTCCTCCACTGCATGAGTGAAATCCAGGGGGTTTTCCTGGGGGACAGTCTCCCAGCATGACCCAGCAACTGCCCCACCTGGAAGGTGCACTGATTTTAAATCTTCAGACCAATCCAAGGAAGAGCTTGAATGCTAATTAAGCCCAAACCCCACCGCCTTCATACGGGATCTCCCTTCACTCCAGCAACCCCATCTAACACATCTGAGAAGAGTATTTGGAAATCCAACAGAAACGATTCCCTAACTTTTCATCAAGATCCTCTTCTTTATTTTAGTTTGTTTTTTATTTAAATTTTTTTTTCTACTTGTCATTCAATTGTGATCTGAATAGTTCATGGACTCTTATACATTCATATCTGTTTTTTTCTTTTTTTTATTTGTTTACTTATCATTCCTAGCATTTTTAAGGCAGTTATTTCTCATTGATCAATATATTGAGGACTAAGATGTTTGATTAAAATATATCAGTTTTGTACTTGTACTCTTATTCTTTTTTTTTTTTTTTTTTAATTTTTTTGGTACCAGGGATTGAACCCAGGGGTGCTCAACCGCTGAGTCACATCCTCAGCCTTTTTATCAGAGTTTATTTAGAGACAGGGTCTCACTGATTTGCTTAGAGCCTTACTAAGTTCCTGAGGCTGGCTTTGAACTTGTGATCCTCCTGCCTTAGCCTCCCGAGCCACTGGAACTCCTTCACTCTTATTATTTATATTATTAATTTTTAAATATTTATTCTATACACTTTTGTTTTCTCTCACTTATCTATTCCCCAGATTCTCTTTCTTCTTTTCTTCTGCTAATAGCCAACCTCTATTGATCTATCATTTATCCTCTATTTTCTACTTTTTTTCCTCCTTTTTACACACAAACATCACATCCTACATTACTTCTATTCTATCCCTGTTCACTACTTAAAATTATAAATCCATGTGTAAACTTACTTTTTTGACTATGGGTAACAACTGATCATATCATATCTGTTTATGGTGACAATTAACATAGTAGATACCAAAGCTGGAACTATTTAGTTTGATGCTGTAAATTGTTTGCATTGGTCATTGTTACTGTCTCCCACTAAACTGTGAAGTACTGGGAAACTTCAGAGTCCCTATAAGTTCACAGGGAAGAATCTCTACTTCCTCAAAATCATACTATCAAATGGGCAGACACACAAACAACATGAAAAGGGAAGTGAACAAATCAATCAAACAAACCAATATAATTGAATAACAGAATCTATCGACACCACAGTGGAAAAAATGACAAGAGAAGGAGTTTAGGATGTTCATAGTTAAATTGATCTGTGAGGTAAAAGATGATGTAAGGGAGAAAATACAGGAAGAAAAACATTTCAATAGAGATTCTGAAAAAAAAAAAAAACAAGCAGAAATTCTTGAAATGAAGGAATCAATAAACCAAATTAAAAATTCATTGGAAGGCATCACTAGGAGACTAGACAATTGGAACACAGAGTTTCTGGAAATAAAGACAAAATATATAATCTAGAAAATAAAGTTGACCATGGACAAAAGATGTTAAGAGACTAAGAACAAAACTTCCAAGAAATATGGGATAACATAAAAAGACCAAACTTAAGATTTATTGGTATAGACAAAAGCTCAGAGATACAAACCAAATGAATACATATTCTTTTCAATGAAATAATATCTGAAAATTACCCAAACATTAAGAATGAGATGGCAAATCAAATGCAGGAGTCATACATGACCCCAAATATACAAAATTACAACAGACCCACTCGAAGGCACATTATTATGAAAATGCCCAACTAAAAGAATAAGGACAGAATTTTAAAGGCTTTCAGAGAAAAAAAATGATAGGTTACCTTTACAGGGAAACCAATCCAGATGTCAGATGATTTCTCAACCCCACACCCTTAAAGTGAGGAGGTCATGGAATAAGATATACCGAGCTCTGCAAGGAAGTAGATGCCAACCAAGGATACTATACCCTGCAAAATTAAGTTTCAGACTTGATGATGAAATAAAAACCTTCCATGATAAACAAAAGTTAAAAGAATTTTTAAGTAGAAATCCTAGATATTCTTAGCAAAATATTTCATAAAGAAGAAATAAAAAATAAAAGAGAAAACCGGCAAAGGAAGGAATTACACTAAAGGAATGGTTAAACAAAGGAGAAACTACTTCAAATTAAAAACCAGAAATAAACCAAAATGACAGGGAATAAAGACCATTTCTCAATAATAATATTGACTGTAAATGGCCTAAACTCATCAATCAAAATGCATAGACTGCAGACTGAATTAAAAAACAAGACCTGACCATATACTGTCACCAAGAAATTCACCTCCTAGGCAAAGATACCTGCAGACTGAAGATAGAAGGATCATTCACAGGGATCTCATAAACAAGCAGGGGTTTCTTTCCTCATATCAGATAAAGTGGACTTCAAATCAAAATCAGAAAGGACAAAGGACATTTCGTACCACTTAAGGGAAATATACATCAATAAGACATAGAAGTCTTAAATATTTATGTCCCAAACAATGGAGCATCTACATACATCAAACAAACCCTTCTCAATTTCAAGAATCAAATAGACCACAACACAATAATATTGGGGGACTTTAACATGCCACCCTTATTACTGGATAGATCTTACAAACAAAAACTAAAACAAAAACAAAAGCTACAGAATTAAAATTATAATGATTAATTTAGACTTAACAGACATAATTATGAATATTATGAATACATTTATGAATATTTATGAATACATTTTCTTCTCAACAGCACATGAATCCTTTTATAAAATAGACCATATCTTATGCCACAAAGCAACTATTAGCAAATACAAAAAAAAAAAACCCAGAGATAATACCTTGCATTTTATCAGATCATAATGGAATAAAATTAGAAATCAACAATAAAAAAAGAAGCAACTCTAAAACCTGGAGACTAAATAATACAGAATTGACCAAAGGATAGCTTAACAAATCAGGGATGAAATTAAAAAATACTTAGAGATAAATGAGAACAGCAATACACTTATTAAAATCTCTGGGATACAGGCTGGGGAGATAGCTCAGTTGGTAAAGTGCTTGCCTCGTAAGCACAAGGCCCTGGGTTCAATCCCCAGCACCACAAAAATAAATAAATAAATAAATAAATAAAATAAAAAAAATCTCTGGGATACTATGAAGGTAGTTTTAAGAGGAAAGTTCATTGCATTGAGCTCATTTATGAAAAGAATAGAAAGTCACTAATTGAAGAACTTAATTTTATGTCCCAAAGCACTAGAAAAAAAAAAAACAAAACAAATCAACACCAAAGCAGGAGAAGACAGGAAATAATTAAAATCAGAGCTGAAATTAACAAAATTGAAACAAACACAAAACAGTTCAAAATATCTACAAAACAAAAAGTGGGTTCTTTGAAAAAATAAATAAAATGGACAAATCCCTAGCCAAGGTAAAGGAGGCAGAGAAAGAGAGAGAGAGAGAGAGAGAGAGAGAGAGAGAGAGAGAGAGAGAGAGAGAAATCTCAAATTACTAAAATTTATATTGCAAAAAGGAAGTAACACCAGGGACATCACTGAAATAGAGACGATAATCAGAAATTACTTTGAAAATCTATACTCCAATAAAATAGAAAATCATGAAGACATTGACAAATTTCTATAGACATACTATCTACCCAAATTGAATCAGGAGGACAGAGAAAATTTAAACAGTTCAATTTCAAGCAATGAAATTGAAGACACCATCAAAAGCCTACCAACAAAGATAAGGCTGGGAACAGATGGCTTCTCAGTCAAGTGCTACAAGACCTTCAAAGAACTTAAGACAGTACACCCCAAATTATCCCATGAAATAGAAAAGAAGGGAACCCTTCCAAACTCATTCTATGAAGCTAGTATCACCCTGATACCAAAACCAGACAAAGGCACATCAAGGAAGTAAAATTTCAGTCCAATATCTCTAATGAACATAGATGCAAAAATTTTTAATAAAATCCTCACAAATAATATACACAAACATATTAAAAAGATAATGTGCCATGATCAAGTGGGGTTCATTCCAGGGATACAAGCTTGGTTCAACATATGAAAATCAATAAATGTAATTCATCACATCAATAGATTTAAAGAATCACATGATTATTTCAATAGATGAAGCATCTGACAAAATTCAGTATCCATTCATGATTAAAACACTAGAAAAACTAGGGATAGTAGGAACATAACATTTTTAAAACTATATATGCTAAACCCAAGGCCAACATCATTCTAAATGGAGAAAAATTGAAAGCATTTCTTCTAAAATCTGGAACAAGACAGAGATGCTCTCTTTCACCACTCCTATTCAACATGGTCTAAAATCCTAGCCAGAGCAATTAGACAAAAGAAAGAAATTAAAGGGATATGAATAGGAAAAGAAGAGTTCAAACTATCTCTACTTGCCAATGACATGATTCTATATTTAAAAGATCCAAAAACTCCACCAGAAAGCTTCTAGGACTTATAAATGAATTCAGCAAATAGCAATATATAAAATTAACACCTATAAATCAGCTGTGTTCCTATATACCAATGACGAATCAGCTGAAAGATAGATCAGGAAAACTATCCCATTCATAATAGCCTCAAAAAAATTTTGGGAATCAATCTAACAAAAGAGGTGAAAAGACCTCTACAATGAAAACTACAGAACACTAAAGACAGAAATTGAAGAAAACCTTAGAAGATGGAAAGATCTGCAGGTTCTTGGATAAGCAGAATTATATTGTCAAAATGGCCATACTACCAAAAGCGCTACACATATTTAATGCAATTCCTATTAAAATTCAAATGATGTTCTTCATAGAAATAAAAAAAGCAGTCATGAAATTCATTTGGAAAAATAATAGACCCAGAATAGCCAAAGCAATCCTTAGCAAGAAAAGCAAAGCAGGAGACATTACAATACCAGAACTTAAATCATACTATAGAACTACAGTAACAGAAATGGCATTGTATTGGCACAAAAACAGACACGAAGACCAATGGAACAGAACATAAGACAAAGAGAAAAACCAACATAAATAGAGTTGTCTCATACTAGAAAAAGGCATCAAAAACATACATTGAAGAAAAGATACCCTCTTTAACAAATGGTGCTGAGAAAACTGGAAATCCATATGTAATAGACTGAAATTGAACCTCTCTCTCTCACCCGGCATAAAACTCAACTCAACCTGGATCAAGGACCTAGGCATTAGACAAGAGACTGTGCCTACTACAAGAAAAAGTAAATCCAATTCTCCATCATGTTGGCTTAGGAACCAATAGCCTCAAAAAGACTCCTAAAGTGCAAGAAGCAAAATCAAGAATCAATAAATGGGATGATATCAAATTTAAAAAAAACTTCACAGCAAAGGAAACAATCAAGAACAGAGAGCGTACAGAATGGGAGAACATTTTTACCATCTGCATTCCTTAACATTGTAAAGGCCATCTATGCTAAGCCCGTGGCTAATATCATTCTAAATGGTGAAAAACTGAAAGCATTCCCCCTGAAAACTGGAACAAGGCAGGGATGCCCTCTTTCACCACTTCTATTCAACATCGTTCTTGAGACTCTTGCCAGAGCAATTAGACAAACCAAAGATATTAAAGGGATACGAATTGGAAAAGAAGAACTCAAACTATCCCTGTTCGCTGATGACATGATTATATATTTAGAGGAACCTGGAAATTCCACCAGAAAACTCTTAGAACTCATAAGTGATTTCAGTAAAGTAGCAGGTTACAAGATCAATGCCCATAAATCCAACGCATTTTTATACATAAGTGATAAATCTTCAGAAAGAGAAATTAGGAAAACTACCCCATTCACAATAGCCTCGAAAAAAATAAAATACTTGAGAATCAATCTCACAAAAGAGGTGAAAGACCTCTACAATGAGAACTATACAACACTAAAGAAAGAAATTAAAGAACACCTTAGAAGATGGAAAGATCTTCCATGTTCTTGGATAGGAAGAATTAATATTGTCAAAATGGCCATACTACCTAAAGTGCTATACAGATTCAATGCAATTCCAATTAAAATCCAATTAAAATCCCAACCTTACAGAAATAGAGCAAGCAATTATGAAATTCATCTGGAAGAATAAGAAACCCAGAATAGCTAAAGCAATCCTTAGCAGGAAGAGTGAAACAGGGGGTATCGCAATACCAGATCTTCAACTCTACTACAAAGCAATAGTAACAAAAACAGCATGGTATTGGTACCAAAATAGAAATGTAGATCAATGGTACAGAATAGAGGACACGGACACAAACCCAAAGAAATACAATTTTCTCATACTAGACAAAGGCCAAAAATATGCAATGGAGAAAAGATAAGCCTCTTCAACAAATGGTGCTGGGAGAATTGGAAATCCATATGCAACAGAATGAAACTAAACCCATATCTCTCACCATGCACGAAACTAAACTCAAAATGGATTAAGGACCTCGAAATCAGACCAGACACCCTGCAGATTATAGAAGAAAAAGTAGGTCTAGATCTTCAACATGTCGGCTTAGGACCAGACTTCCTTAACAGAACTCCCATAGCACAAGAAATAAAAGCAAGAATCAATAACTGGGATAGATTCAAACTAAAAAGCTTTCTCTCAGCAAAGGAAACTATCAGCAATGCGAAGAAAGAGCCTATAGAGTGGGAGAAAATCTTTGCCAATCATACTTCAGATAGAGCACTAATCTCCAGAATCTATAAAGAACTCAAAAAACTCTACTCTAAGAATACAAATAATCCAGTCGACAAATGGGCTAAGGAAATGAATAGACACTTCACAGAAGAAGATCTACAAGCAATCAACAAACATATGGAAAAATGTTCAACATCTCTAGTAATAAGAGAAATGCAAATCAAAACCACCCTAAGATTCCATCTCACCCCAATTAGAATGGCAATTATCAAGAATACGAGCAACACCAGGTGTTGGAGAGGATGTGGGGAGAAAGGTACACTCATACATTGCTGGTGGGGCTGCAAATTAGTGCAGCCACTCTGGAAAGCAGTGTGGAGATTCCTTAGAAAACTTGGAATGGACCCTCCATTTGACCCAGCTATCCCACTCCTTGGCCTATACCCAAAGGACTTAAAATCAGCATACTACAGAGATACAGCCACATCAATGTTCATAGCTGCTCAATTCACAATAGCCAGACTGTGGAACCAACCTAGATGCCCTTCAATTGATGAGTGGATAAAGAAGCTGTGGTATATATATACAATGGAATATTACTCAGCCATAAAGAATGATAAAATTATGGCATTTGCAGGCAAATGGATGAAATTGGAGAATATCATGCTAAGTGAGATAAGCCAATCTCAAAAAGCCAAAGGACGAATGATATCGCTAATAAATGGAGGATGACACATAATGGGGGGGAGGGAAGGGTTAGTATTAGGGTTAGAGTTAGGGTTAGGGAGGAGGGCAAGTATGGAGGAAGGAAGGACTGTATAGAGGGAAAAGAGGGGTGGGAGGGGTTGGGGGAAGGGAATAAATAACAGAATGAATCAAACAACATTACCCTATGTAAATTTATGATTACACAAATGGTATGCCTTTACGCCATGTACAAACAGAGAAACAACATGTATCCCATTTGTTTACAATAAAAAAAAAAAAAAGGGCTGGGGTTGGAATTCAGAGATACAGTGCCCCTGAGTTTATTCCAAGTACTGCAAAATAAAAATAAAAATAAATAAAATACAGTATAATAAAATTAAAAAAAAAAAAAAACCTTAACACACATATGCACACATAAATATCCCAAATAGCCCAATCAATAAATGGGTTAAGGAACTGAACAGATATTTCACAGAAGAAGAAATACAAATGGTCAATAAAATATGAAAAAATATCCAACATCTATAGCAATTAGAGAAATGCAAATTAAAACTATACTGAGATTTCATCTCACTCCAGTCAGAATGGCAATTATCAAGAATACAAGTAACAATAAATGTTGGTGAGGATGTGGGGGAAAGGGTATACTCATACATTGCTGGTGGGACTGCAAATTGGTGCAACCACTATGGAAAACAGTATGGGGATTCCTGATAAAACTTGGAATGGAACCATTTGACTTAGTTATCCTACTTCTCAGATTATACCCAAAGGAATTAAAATCAGCATACTACAGTGATGCTGCCACTTTATTGTTTGTAGCAGCTCAATTCACAATAGCCAAGCTATGGAACCAACCTAGTGCCCTACAACAAATGAATGAATAAAGAAAATGCAGTTCATATGCACAATGGAATATTACTCAGCTGTAAAGGAGAATATCATGCTAAGTGAAATAAGCTAGTCCCAAAAAACCAAAGGCAGAATGTTCTCTCCGATATGTGGATGTTAACCCACAACATTGGATTAGACAAAGGGAAATGAAGGGAAGGGAGGGAGGGAATAGGAAAGACAGTAGAATGAATCAGACATAACTTTCCTATCCTTATATACGAATACACGACCAATGGAACTCCACACACGTCATGTACAACCATAATAATGGGACCCTAATTGGAAAAAGTTATTCTTATTCTATGTGTCCAAATACATTCTACTGTCACTTATTTCTAGAAAGAACAAACAAATAAATAATTTTTTTTTTAAAAAAGAGCTGCAACTCAGAACTGCTACATGCCACCCAATGGCAGTGGAGAAGAATTGGGCTTTGCTGGCTGCGACTCTCCCCACAGGTAGGCATTTGCTTGCTGTGATTAGCTGAACACTAAAAGGGGCCTTTTTGGCTGCAGAGTCCTTCAGCTTTCACAGGCACCACCCACCAGCAGAAGCAGAGAATCAAGTTTCAAATGCTGGTTTCGCTGCTTACCATGCACTCAATCAGAAGCAGCTGTCCTCACAGAAAGGCGAAATGGCCTATGGAAGACTCAGCTGGGGCTCAACATCTTGCAGGTTGAGGTACTGATTTCCAGCATCTTCCACATTGTGATGTGTTCTATTTTTATTGTCCTTCAGTTTAAAACACTCTTTAATTTCCTTTGTAATTTCTAGTTTGATGCCTGATTATTTAGAAGTATACTGCTTACATTTTGGAAATCAAATATTTGAATCTTTTTTGAAGTTTTCTTCTTATTGATTCCAAGTTTAATCAGAGATCATGCTCTTTAGGATTTCAACCTTTGAATGTGAAGGATCTATTAAAAAGTCAAGTTTTATAAGTGATAAATGTACTTGAAAAATACATATTCTGATGTTTTGGGGGAAGTTATCTATGTATATCAATTAGGTCAGATTTATAAATCACATTTTCCAAGTCTCATGGATGACTACTGATATTTCATAACCTTCTTTCCCTGGCTGTATCTTAACCTTCTTCCTCTGATGTTGCAGTTTTGCCTATTTCTCTTTTGAGTTGTTTTTTAATTTATATATTTGGATACTGGTTGTTAAGCAAATAGACACGATTGTTTCTGCTGTCTTGACCCTTTATTATGAAATGCCCATACTTACATTTCTCCATAATACTTCTTGCATTAATAACTAATTTTTCTGCCATTGATATTGCTACCTGGCTATCATATAGTTTAATGTTTTCTCTTTTGCCTTATTTTAGATTTAATAAATATTTTGCATTATTCTATTTTCCTCTTAGTTGTTAGTTAAATAATATTAGATTATTCCTTTTCTGATTTCTGTAATGATGTCAGTATGTCATCTTGATTTACTACCATGAATTAGTTATTTTACCACTTCCTGGATAATGGAAGAGCCTAAGGTTCTTTAATTCTATTTGCTAACCCCCCCCCCCCCCATTTCCCAATTCTCTCTATATTTTAAATTTCATAAGACATTGCTATTTCTGGTTTCATAAGACATTACTACTAAATACTCAACTATGCCTAGTTTAACTCACATATTTATTCTTTCTAGGCTTATTCTCCATTCCTTTTTGTACTCCATTCCTTTTTGTGCTTTCATCTGACTTTATTTTCTTTTTACCTGAAGAACTTCCTAATACTTTTTAATATAAGTATGTGGGAAACAATTTATATCAGCTTTAATTTGTCTGAAAACATCATTATTTTTGCCTTAATTTCTTAAGATGTCTTTGCTGTGTGTAAAATTATGGATCTGTAGTTATTTAGAGCATATCAAAGGTGTTATTCCATTGTTTTTTTTATTCCCATTGTTTCTCTTAAGAAGTCAG
This sequence comes from Sciurus vulgaris, assembly GCF_902686455.1. Classification (NCBI taxonomy): domain Eukaryota; kingdom Metazoa; phylum Chordata; class Mammalia; order Rodentia; family Sciuridae; genus Sciurus; species Sciurus vulgaris. The sequence continues at coordinate 88,036,873 of NC_136462.1, forward strand.
CTTATAATTTTTGTTTTTTGTTTCATTTTTTCTTTTTGTGGTGCTGGGGATCAAGCTTAGGGCCTTGTGCATGCTAGAAAAACATGCTATCACTCAGTGCATCAGATTATGATAGTATTGAAGTTTGAATTTTTTCCTCTCCATACTTAAGATTTTCCCTTTGTTATGTTCAGTATTTTTACTAAATTGTGATTTCTAAATCGTAAATTTTCTAAATTGTGATTTTCTTTGTATTTATTTGATTTGGAGTTAGCAGAGCTCTTGAATCAGTGGTTGTTTTATCTAAACATTTTTGGTTAAAATCTCTTTTTGTTTCTGCTTCATTTTCTCAATGCTTTTCATTTTGAAGTTTAATTGTTCCATTTATTGTCTGAGACCTTTTCCCATACATGTCATGCTTAAAAAACAAAACAAAACAAAACAAAACAAAAAACCTCTTGACTATGCTTCAGTTCTGCTGTTTATGTATTTTTAATGAAAATCAGCAGCAGAACACTCAAGATTGACAATGAAGAAAAGTTACTTCATTGCTATTAGACTTGGGTTTTTTTATTTTTATTTTTTTGGTACTAGGGATTGAACCTAGGGGTGCTTAACCACCGAGCCACATCCCTAGTCCTTTTTATATTTTATTTTGATTCAGGGCCTTTGCTAAGTTGCTGAGGCTGGCTTTTAACTCTGGAGCCTTCTGCCTCAGTCTCCTGAGTTGCTGGGATTATAGGCTTGTGCCACCACACTGGGCCACTGCTATTAGATTTTTACACTCTCTGTCAAGATTACTAAGAATAGTGCCTCTATAACTCTCCAATTCCTTGATGAAGGTGATCACTGGCAATATCCATTCTCTTCTCTCTAATTTGGGAATTCAGATTCATTAAAGTGCAAGTCATTTGTAGGACACAAAGAAACAGTATAGGATAAGTAATTATTATATATTATGAGCAAGTATCCCTCAGAGTGTGTAACAAATTTATGAGTGGGCTTTTTATTTGTAACACTAATTAGGAGGTGAGAGTATTATTGACTTTTACTGAACTGGGGCTAGGGATGCTATGTATTCTGCAATGTAGATGACAGTCCTTTACAAGAATCAATAGTTATCCAGGAATGGTGGTGCATGCCTGTAATGCCAGCGACTCTGGAGGCTGAGGCCGGAGGATTGAAAGTTCAAATGGTGTTAAAACTTAGTGACACCCTGTCTCAAAATAAAATATAAAAACTGCTGGGGATGTAGCTCAGTGGTAAAGCACCCCTGGATTCCATCCCTAGTACCAAAAGAAAAAAGAAAAAGAAGAATCAATACTTGTCAGTAGTTGTATGTCTTACATGTCTATAAGGGGTCCTGAGATACCCATGTAGGTGATATAACTGTTAATAATGATCTGACCCAATATTCTTTTTCTCTTTTACTTATGAACCCTAGGATTTCTTTCTTTCTTTCTTTCTTTTTTTGCATTGTTTAAAGATTGAATTTCTCACGAATGGTAACAGAGGGAATATTGTATTTTGTTTGTTTGAAATTTTATGGAGAATTAGTCATAATTCTAGAAATTCACATCCACTACTTTACTCTGCTCTTGGTATTTGGGTTGCCTATACAATTCACATATTGTTTGCAATACAACAAATAGTTCGTATATGTATTTGAACTGATTCTACAAAGAGAGGCAAATATCTGGTCACTTCATTGGTCTTCTATATTCCATAATGAAATTATATTTTTGTTGTAAATGACCTTCCCTTCAGTTCCTCTTTATATTAAAATCGTAGCATTGCTGTGTATATTGATTTAATAATTATATTTGTAAGTAGATGCTATTATTTAATAATTTTAGCTCAAGATAATTATAATTTCATTTCAGAATTTTTGTTTTAAAAAGAGAGGTCTTAACCGGGCGTGGTGGCACAGGGCAGGAGGATCCCAAGTTCAAAGCCAGCCTCAGCAACTTAGCGAGGCCCCAAGCAACTTAGTATTTGTTAAGTTTAATTTCAACATACGGATAAGGCCCAACATAAAGACTCCTTTTATTACAATTATTTACTTTTAATTATTGTTTTAAGAAACTACTACTGTTATATAAAGTGATTTTTAGGCTCTTATCTATCAAGCATGAATTTGCTCGGGCCTGGAACCTTGGAAGCCTCTGTCAGGAGCACTTAGTTATCATTTATACTAACCGGAACCTTGGCGCGGTGACGCTGGTTTCCGGCGGGCTGTTTAGAACGCGGAACAGCTTTGGGCCAAAGGACCATGAGAGGGCCAGAGCCCGGTCCCGAAGCTACCATGGAGGGGGACGTGCTGGACACACTGGAAGCTCTGGGGTAAGTGTTCTTGGGGCTTTCCCCACGAAAACGTAGCCTTTCCCTTCGTTTGGCTGCTGCAACCTCCTCTCCGTCAGCCTCCGCTGCGTCTGCGCGGCCTGGTGCAGGCCTCCTCAGCCTTGCTCCTTCCGGCGCCGACGGAGTTAAGCGGGAGGCGGGAGAGAAATCCGTTTGGAGGGTGGAGCAGGGCCGGAGATCTGGGGAGCGTGGCCCCCTCTTCCAAACTCTTTTTGAAACTCTGCAGCTGTAGCGGGCGGGATGGGATGGCGCGGAGCCGGCGGGTTAGCGCCTGTCCCGCAGACACGCGGGTGCAGGCAGGTGATGTTTATGTTGACGTAGTTTTCGCGCCCGGGGGCGGTCCTGGAACCCTAACTATGGCGGTGGACTCGTGTCTTCTAGAGTGTACGACCAGTGACTTACTTGGGGCCCAGGGGCCAATCACTCCTGCTTCTTTGACAAGAGAGAGCATTTTATTTAGTTCAGTGTGAGTCCATACATTGAACCATTTCGTTTGTTTGTTCATGCATATTTATGTGCTAGAAAAGAAGGTTTTCGCATTATTATAAGCTCACATAGCCGTGGGACGTACAAGGAATCTCTTGCCTGCTGCTGTCTACAATTCAGGGTACCGTTATGAGAACTCCCAGGGTTGGAGGTGGCAGTGATGTTGTTAGCAGCTTCCAGGTATGGAGGTCCTTATATGCAACAATATAAACCATGCTCATCCGGTTTTTCATCACAGCCCTTGCCCCTATCTGGTTTGCCACTTTCTCTTTTTAACTTCGCTCTTGCTTTTTCTCTCTCCTCCCAAGTTAGCTATTGGAAAACTGGTACCTTCCTCATTTTGTTCACTGCCGTGCTCCCAGGAACATCCCAGAATGGAGTCTGTCACACTAAATGGTGGTTGAGCGAATGGGTAAATGAATGAAGACGAGTTCAAAGGAAAGTGCACAGAAGTAAGCGTAGGACCAGATTAGTTGAAAGTCGAAAAAAATTCCTATTAAAACCTAAAAAGTTTGGAGCAATCTGCACAATCTTTTGCTCTGTTGCATGCCAGAGCTTCTTAATGAGGTGAGCTGTGCCTTTGCAGAACTATGTAAAGCTTGAAACTCTTATGTGCTTGATTTTTTTCCCCCGAAAACTGCATTTGCTCCTCTACCAACTATTTCTTTACTTGCACCCAGATAAAACTACTTCTCTGTGACCCAGCTTTAGAGAACTTTCCCTTAGTAGGTTTTGGAAAAATATTTGTTAAATGAAGGAATAGATAAAGAGGCATTTTAAAAATATTTCTCTGTAATCCCTTGGAAATTCTTCTTTAACTTAATTAAGGAAGTAATGAAGATTCCAAGTTAAAATACTTCAAAGTGTTCAGGCTACAATTTGAGTCCCAAAGTACTCCCAATAAGAACAGTGGGATCCTGTAAATCGTTTATGAAAAAGGGGAAAACAGTGCTTTTATTCCTTCTTTCATTCTTTGAACTTATTGTTCATATTTTAGTGATCTAGAAAATGAAGTTTTCTGTAATCTTGACTTTTATCAAGGAAAATTGGTTTCGCATTATTCAGTATGGAAAGTAAAATAGTTTGCATACTTTAGAATTATTTTTTCCTAGAATATCTGAGGAAAAGTGTTTGAAGTTTGGATTCCATGATAATGAAATGTGAAAAAAAAATTAGTTTATTTACAGTATATGTTGTAACTTAACACTGTTTTCTAATGTCCATGTAAATAGTGAATAATTATTTTCTGTTGTGGTTAAGACATATGTGATATTAGTGAAGGTGCTTTAGTTTGTACTATAAAGAAATTAATAGGAACTAAGAGGGAAAAATCAGATAAAGAACAATTTAATGATATATTATGAATGAAAACAGGGTACAAATCACTCAGTTTCCTCATCTCTGAAATGAGTGTGTTTGAGCAGATCGTTTCACATTGGTCTATGATTTTGTGGAATAGTAGATCTCAACCAGTAGGTCTTGTTATGCCTTAGAATCATGCATGGAACTGGGAGCAGTGGCACCCTTCTATAATCCCAGTGACTCTGGAGCCTGAGGCAAGAGAATCTTAAGGTCAAGGCTAGCTTCAACAACTTAGTGAGATGCTGTCTCAGGAAAAAAAAAAAAATCACTTATGGAGCTTGTGAAGAAAGCCCCCCCCCCCCGGCCCCCCCATTCTGGCAGATATTACAGACTGATTCATAATCTTCAGAGGTGCAGTACAGGCATGAATATTTTTACAAAGCTACACAGCCTAGGTTGAGAGCCACTGTTATGAAAGGTAGCACAACTGTATATTGAACACTGTTCTGAGGTGTTGGCGGTGAACACAGTAGTTTTGGTTCTGGTCTCTGTGGGGCTTGTGATCAAGTACAGTGGCCACACAAATAATTATAAACTGTAATGAGTGCTTCAAATGAAAGGAACAGGGTAATATTTCAGAAGGCTAAGGGTTGGTGATAGGTTTCTGAGGAACTAATATTTGGGATGAAATAGGAAGGGAGAATTGAGGTTAACTGAGAATGGATGGAAAAGGAGAAAAAGGTGTCCTTAACAGTGAGAACAAAATATGAAGGCCTTGAAGTAGGAAGGAGCATGCTGTATTAGGAGAAAAGGAAGTTAGTTCTTGTGGTGGGAAGGCATAGAGTGCAAGGCACACAGTGGTGGGAGATTAGAAGCAAGAGTCAGGTGAGGACCAGCACATGCAGCAACGTTTTAGGCTTTGTTGTAGATTTTATTCTTTAACAGCATTGGGATATAATAGGAAGATTTAAATAAAAAAGGGAATTATGATATATCTAGTTTGAAAGATACATCTCTCAGCAGATGAATTGGAGAATTTAGTAGCCTGAGATAGACGATTGTTTAGTGGTAGTTGATATGAAAAGAAATGCATTATAAGACTTAGTGAGGAAATGAATGTTAGAATTCAAGAATTCATTTCTTTAGTCAGTATTAAGCACCAAAGTGAAATGACAATGTAGAACCTAAATTGAGTAGGAAATGAAGTGAAGGAAGGAGGGAGTTAGTAAATAGAATGCAGAGGGACCAGTGGAATGGAAGTAGTGATGAGATCAGAATAGTTGTAGGTGAGTAGTAAAAAATTCAAGTTGGAAGGATAGATAGTAGGTTGTGATGAGAGAATGTTACATTTGAATTTGTGATTTGACAGGTGGAGTAGGTCTAGTGATGGCAAGTTCCAGGAGATAGCTGATTGACATGAAATGGAGAAAGTTGGTAAAAAGGAAGTTAGGGAATTGAGGGCTCAGGGTATCAGATTGGGTATACATATGGACTTTGAAAAAACTCAATATAATTGCAAGAATATGAGTGGAGAAGAAAACTGATAAAAAAAAAAAAAAAAAAGGGGGGGGAATGTTGAGGAGTATCCAAGAGATTGATAGATGAAAAATTCAAGTGGAAAAAGGTGGTAGATTTGACTGGCCAGTCCTTTTTAGAGGCAGGAACAATGATTTGGATACTGTCTTGAAAAGCAAGGAGGTCAAAAACCTTACCAACTGATCTTATACAATTTGAGAATAAAATAAAGAAAGCTGGAGGTGGCAGGGATAAACTTTCTGAGATGAGGTGGACAAAATGCAAGAGTTGTTTATGGGTGGAACACAGTAGAAGAGATGGGAAGCAGGTAGAGGTGGAGAGCTGAACCAGAGGCTGGACAGTCAGGTAGGTAAATGACAGGAAAAGACACAAGTTTGTGTGTTACGTTGGCTGATGAAAATAAATGGAAAATATGTTAGGCCCTGGATGTCTGTTTGAGGAAGCTTGCCAATATCCTTAATGGACTAAAGATGTGGATCACCTAGTTTGAGGTGATGTCAGATCACCATCAACTATGATTCTAGTAAGAGGCCCTGGTGGGTAGTCTAGGCTTAGGAGAGGTGTTGCCAGTAACACTTTCCTAATTAAATAAGCATATATAGAACACACTAAGAGCATGGCTATTCTCAGTAAATAGCAGAATTGCATTGGAAATCAAAATAAGCATGCAGTAATAGTGATAAGCACTAAACATTTGCTAGATGTAACATAAATAGACTCATGATGCCTGCTGTAATTTCTCATAGTCTATAAGGGAAGAACAATGAGCAGTGATGACAAACACTGAGAAATATTTTAGTGGGAAAAAAAAAAGAAGTATGCTAGTACTGTGCTGCTTAATGAGAGGTCTATGGACCAGCAGCATGGATATCACCTGGGGAGTAGGAATGCAGAATCCCAGACCTCACTATAGCTGTGCTGCATTAGTCTAGTTTAACAAGACCCTCAGGAGATTAATATGCACATGAAAGTTTTAAAAAGCACTGTTCTAGTCTGATGTACTATTTTATACTCTTATTAAATTATGTAGCAGAATATTTCAGATACTGGTATTATTGCAAAACAATTGGATATGTTTCTGGGTGATGACAATTCAGTAGGGGCATTAGGGATTAAGAACATAGGGCTATAGTGATAGATTGTATGTTTCAGTTCCTACCTAGTTAGCTATGATTATGGCAGTCCTGAGGGAGTTATTTATCTCTGTTCTTCAGTTTTCCCATCTGTAAAATGAGCTAAGAATAGGACCTACTCCAATGAGTGTCATGTTAGTTAAATGAGGTAATATATACATAACACTTAGCGCTAGCCTAATATGCAATAAGCAGTTTATAAATGTTAGTCACTTATGAATATTATTATATATTCAGGTTTGTTAAATGCATTTATTTTTTCCTCTTTTTATTTTTACCCTACTTGATTAGCTAAGGTATTAAAGATGAATTTTTTCCTTTGGTGATTTGAGCAGTTTTTGTTGAATGTTTTAATTGGCAATGAAAAATGATGTACATCCACCACTATGAATTAGTTACATTTCTCAAGAGTTTATGATTATTTTATTGCAGAAATGAAAGAAAATAGGGGAAATAAGACATTTACTATTAAATCTCAATGAGGGATAGTGTAAGGTATGGAGTAAGGGGTGACACATAAAGGAAGTAGTCTTGGGCTGGGGGTGCAGTCCATATCTGCCTTTTACTTGCTGAATCATCTGGGCCAGGTTAGTTGCTTAGTTTCCCTATAGGTGTTGACAGATGTTTGAGTTCATAAAGAGTGTTTGGGCTCAAATCTACTTAAATCCTAATGCCATCATTTATTTGCTTATTTTCTAGTCCTACAGAATTAGGATAATACTAACCTCAAAGCATTGTTGTAATGATTGATTGAATTATATATGACTACCATTGTGCCTAGCCTGCTACTTAAACAGATATCCTCACCTTGTTAAGTCTTCATTTCTTTACCTGCAAAGTGGGAATTAGAAAATATTCCTCATGTGATTCAACTGGAGAATTCAAAGAAAAACAAATGCAAATGCCTTCAAATATACACAGATAAATTATCCTTGCTTATAAAAGAAATGTAAATTAAAACTACATTGACCTACCACATAGTCAGAAATCCAAGTTTGATACCTTTGGAGAGTTATCATATAATGATTGACACATTGATGGTATAGCTCCTATAGAGGAAGATATAATAATATCTAGCAAAATTATATATCCATGCACTCTTTGATCCAATAATCCCACCTTTAGGAATCTAACCTAAATATACACTGACAAAAATTTTGTCAAATTGTAATAGCAAAATAGTAGAGAAAACCTGAAAATTCTTCATTATAAGTTGATGAAGATATGATGTATTCAGACAGTTGAATAATATATAACTGTAAAAATGATTGAAAATTGTATGTGTAAATACTCTAGTAAATGCAAATGTGTGTGTGAGCATGCATGTTTGAAGCAGGGAACAGAACAGAATGTAGTGGGCTACCTTTTATCTTAAAAGGGAAAAAATATATATGCTTATTTTAAAAACCATTATGGAAGTATAAATCAAAACTAGTACATATGGTTACATGTGGGGTAGGAGGCAAAGCATAGGGAATAAAATAAGATTAAGATTGTAAACTAGATTTGTGTGAATGTTCCTTGTTTTGTAAATTAGAATTTAAATCCATGTAAATATTTTATATAATTATGTAATTATAAAGCAGAATTAAATTAAAGATGAAAGCAAAACAAAACAAAACAAAAAATCCCAAGTTGTGGAACCAACGTAGGTGCCTTGGCCCTACAACAGATGAATGGATAAAGAAAATGTGGTATATATACACAGTGAAATATTACTCAGCCATAGAAAGAATGACTTTGTGACATTTGCCAAAAAATGGATAGATCTGGAGACTATTATGCTAAGCGAAATAAACCAGTCCCCAATAACCAGAGGTCAAATGTTCTCTCTGATATATGGATGCTAACATGTATCAAGGGAGTGTGGAGAAGAATAGAAGTTAAGTAGATAAGACAAAGGGGAATGAAGGTAAGGGTGTGGGGGTCAGGAAATAGGAAGGACAGTGGAATGAATCTGACTTAAACTTTCATACATACATATATAAATAAATACACCACAGTGAATCTCTACTTCATGTACAACCACACGACTGGGATTTTAATTAGAATAAGGTGTACTACATGTTTGTATAAATATGTCAAATTATACTGTACTATTATTTAGAAAGAACAAATAAATGACTTAAAAATTTTAAAAATCCTAAAAATTAATGAATCAAGTGTCTGTTGGTACATTGAGAAGATGGAGTAATTGCATGGAAATGAATTGTTTTTCTGTACAGTCTTATTGGAATATATTCTAAATATAAAAATTGGATCAATTGGACAGTTTATTTCTTGGGTGTAGTTAACTGAAGAATTTGTTCCTAGACATTTTTACTAAAACATGTTACAATTAAAAGTAAAACATTGTGTTAGTTGATAGCAAATTGTTCTGATATATACAGTGAAAGGGAATTGAAAGCATTATTTACACATTGTGCCACATAAATTCAGCCACATATGAGTACAACATATCAAGGCAAATTCCTCTCATGGTCTTGCACTTTGCATTATATTCGTTCCAGTAGGACTTAATGTTTTGGATGTGCACACCAATACGTGACATGAAACAGAAGTTGGGAACATTATGGTAACCTTAGCATGTTGGAATCCAAGTTGAGGCTGAATGTTGTTATATACAGCCCACTAATCAAAAGTAGTCCATGAATCAGAGTGAATGGTAGAACCAGACTGACCTACATATTGCAGAATAGGCAGCAAGGTTTGGGCAGAACAGTCACCAATAGTTTCCAAATAACTAATAGCTGGTATCTGTAATACTAGAAATCCATATTTCTCTTTCCGGAGCACAGTGGCAATTAACAGTATATCTTAATAAATGCCTATCCATTGGGAGAATGATGAAAATTTTCTCAAAAATAAAACCATTGAAAAATTGAATTTTATTTATAGGGATTAATCATCGTTGAGGAATTTGACCCACAAGGATAATTAATTGCTTTAAAAACTTAAACTATTTTCTGTAATTTTGTTAATATTGCTGGATTTTCTATTCTGAAACTAGGTAATTTATACCTTTTTGTATATAATAGGATTATGCAAATATCATTAGAATTTTCATTTTAAAAGAAATGTATAAACAAGTAAAAAACTCACAGTTTTAAATTCAAATTGGAAATAGCAGTATACACTCCTGATGTAGTTTCTCTTTAAAGGGCATAGAGTTTGGGGGTATAGTTCAGTGGTAGAGTACATGCCCTGGACTTCAGCTGCAGCAACCCCTCCCCTCAATAGATGTAGAAACAATGACCAATCTATAATAACAGATTATATCTAAATGCTATTAAAAAGGATCAGGGCCTCTTAGAAGTCTGAATACAGCAGGTCTAGGGCAGGAACATCCTGTAATAGAAAGCAAGGAAATTATTCAAAGACTACTTGGGATAAGTCATAGGATTCATTTGCCATATGAATGGCTTCCAACTAACCAGAGTTAGAACAATTTAAATATCAATAATAACTGCAGTGGATTAAAACACATGAAATACATTAAAATCTATGAATATATAACATTTTAAAAAGTTTAGTTGTAGAAAGAACAACAAAAGTAGAAAATTGGTATCTAATTCAATTAAAATAATAAGGTATTTTGAAACTTTAAGGTTCTTGTCAAATACTATTTGCAAAAGTGTTTAAAAGTTAAAATTGTGAAGTAAATGATTTAGGTTGAATTGATCTCAGGTATTTTTCAGGGTTAGGTTTTTGAAATTTAAAATTCACATCTGTATTTTTTTCACTATATTAGTTTTGGAACTAATATAAAACTCTTAAGACTTCCCTGTAACCTTTTGTTATCTGTAATATTGACAGTTGGAAGATAGTTTTATGGTAAAATGTTAAAATATGGGAAAAAAAGCCAAATACTAATTGTATAGAGTAAGAATTGGTAAACTATTTCTGTAAAAGGCCAAATAATTAACATTATAGGCTTTGCTGACTAATTACCTGATTGTAACTATTCTGTCGTGGTAGTATGAAACCAGTCATAGACAATCTGTAAATTAATAATTTTACCCATTATGTTTTAATATAACTTTATTTAAAAGCAGGTAGCAGGTCTTAATAGAGAATATTAGATTTTTTTCTTTTCTTTTTTAACTGTTTTTTCTTCCTTTCTAGGTATAAGGGACCATTGTTAGAAGAACAAGCCCTTACCAAAGCAGCAGAGGATGGACTGTCTTCTCCTGAATTTTCAGAGCTCTGTATTTGGTTAGGCTCTCAAATAAAATCATTATGCAACTTGGAAGAAAGTATCACTTCAACTGGTATTGTTATTTGGTTTTATTTACCTTTCCGTTTTTAATAGTAAAATAAACTGACAACTCATAATTTCTAGTTTTATTAGTAATGGGATCACTGTACAAAGAAAAGTTGCTACTATGGAGTAGTTCAGTATGGAATATTAAAAATCTTTTGATTAAATGTTGTAATAACCCCAAACTGATTCTTAAATTTGCTGTAAAATTATAAACAATTACTATTTATCAGCTGTGTTAACCCTACTACTGTTCTTTCAGAAAAAGATATTAATTTGATTATTTAAAAAGTTTATTTTTTGAATATGACTCATTTTGAATTTTTTAAATTTAAATACCTGTCATCCCTAATTTAAATTTTATTCCTAAGCCCAAAACTCAGGACATGTATTCACATAGAAATACTTTTATCAAAAATATATGTCCTGACTCAAAGTTTGTTCAATTCATTATCATCTGTTAATTGGAGTCCTCGTGGGTCTTTGGTAGAATTTCAGATAGTGTAATAAAAGGAGAAATGAAAAAGTATTGGGTATTTGCTAGGGAACAAAGTAGCCTTCCTTTCTAAATCTGTCCTTTGAAATAATTTTTTTTCTTGCCAGATTTAACAGAAGTTAGGCTGGGAATGTAGCTCAGTGGTAAAGCGCTTCCCTAGCAGGTATTGGGTGAAGAGGTATTGGGTTCCATCTCTAGCACTGCAAAACACAAAACAAGCAACAGATTTAACACAGTTCCCTTGAAACAAAGCAAAATAATGTGAACTCAAAACAAGGCACAAATTCATACATAATTACATTGTGAATTAAAGATAAACAATGAGACTTAATTAGATGATTTCATTTAATATATGAATAGATAGAAATACAGTAGAAATGGGTCATCTACTCTGAAGCCAATTGTAATAATTGTAGCCCTAATAATGTTTTAAGTGTTTCAGTTGCTAATACCAAATATTTCTAGTTTATCTGATTTTACAGAGTTTTCATTGTACAGTACTTGTCAGAGATTTAAATATAAAAGTGTTTGCAATCATATGATACATATGTTCCTAAGTGACATTTTTGTTCTTAAATTTAAGTGTATACACACACACACACCCACACACACACCCACACACATACACACTTTGAAATAGAAATGGGTTGCTTTAACCTAAGCTTTTTAGTTATATACCTAAAAGTTAAAAGTGAAAAAAGTGAAAGTGAAAATTGAAAATCGAATGTAAAATTGAAATTAATGTACTGGATTTTATAGTATCAAATTATATGGTTAGTACTTAGTAAATATGTTTTGATTTTTCTGTTTTGAAGGGAGAGATGACCTAGAGAGCTTCCAACTTGAGATAAGTGGTTTTTTAAAAGAAATGGCATGTCCATATTCTGTTCTCATATCAGGAGATATTAAAGACCGTTTAAAAAAGAAGGATGACTGTTTGAAACTTCTATGTAAGTTATCTTTCCTTGGACATTTAAATGCATTTGTTTGATCTGGTTTGTTATTTTCAAGTCAAAATTTATGCAGTTTCTTTAATGAAGCATTACCCATTTTATCTGTTAAAAAGGATTAGTAGTTGGCTTAAAATATGAAGCTATCTCAGAAATGTTTGCATAAAATAAATAAATTCTAATATGTGATAATATGGCTAATATAGAATGCCCTGTGTTTGTACTTTATATAGTATCTTAGTAATTTTTTCCTTCACCTAATTCATCTCTTAGCATTTATGAGTAGATGTCTAAAGTTGGTGCTCTCCAAGGTTCTGTTTAACTTAAAACTCTGGGTACTAGACTACTAAGTAGATTATCAGATCTTGTTTTAGTGATAAGCATTGAATGATAATCTGTTCAAAAACATTTATTGATTACCTACTCTTGTACCAGAAATTGCTGTAGGCACCAGGAAGATGTCAGTGTTTTTTGTTTGTTTTGTTTTATTTTTGTAAGATGAAATTTTTGCCTCTAGGGCTCTTGAATGTGGCCTGTTTTCAAGGGGGTACAGGTGAACCTATACTGAAATAATAATAATAAATAATAGATCCATTTCATGAGTCTTTTCAAAATGACTTTAGTTTTGTTTTTTTTTTTAAGTTCTACAAAAAAATTGGCCACTTGAAAGAATTTTCTTACAATGTTTTTGAAGTTTATTATTATTTTAGGTTGTATCATTTATAACAAAAGATCCATGTAACATATCCCTCATAGGCTTTAGTATTAGTAAAGTTTTTTTTTCATCAGGGATAAAATTGTATATGTTTTTGTTTAGTGATGATAGAAGTGTTGACATTTGTATGACCTTGTATATGTTGAAGGGCATCAAAATTAGGTAGCCCCCCAACACTCCCAGTTCTTAACAGTTTTCTTCCCTTTCAGTGTGAGTCAGTGAGTTAATGAACAATTGTTATTAATATGAGGTCACAGTAACCTTTAGGTACACTGGGATAGAAAGGAAGCTAAGAATCACTAACCTAGAGGAGCTTTCACACTCTTACTGTCAGTCCATGAGAACTTTATAATCCATGATCCTTATCCTTTTTACCTTAGCTCCTGAAAAGCTCAGTAGTAATAGCAATACAGGTTTCTGGTACACGTAAAATTAAAGAGATATAAGAGAATTTTGTGTAGTTCTTTCTGATTATAAACATACATACTCAGGAGGAGTGTGATGGGGTGTTAATATTTATAGGTACTGAGTTTCACTGGGGAATATGAAAGCATTCTGGAGGTGGATGGGGTGATGATAGCACAGTAATATAAATGTACTTAATGTCACAAAGCTGTACACCTAAAAATGACTAAAATGGTAAATTTTAAAATTTATATGCTCGTTGTGTAAGTCTTAGTATATAAAATTGTAAAGAAGAAAATAATTTATTATTTTACTACCTAGAAAAAATTATATTATTTTATATTTTTGGTATTTTTTTTTCCCTTTTCCCTGTGTGTACACATACAACACACATACACAGAGGAATGATTGAAAAACTGTTACAAATGCAATTCCTTTTCCTCTTTCCCTCATTTAATGTATTGTCCTATTCATTTATTTCCTGTTGTTGTTGTTTTGTGGTACTGGTGATTAAATCCGGGACCTTGTGCATACTAGTCAAGTGTTCCTTTTATTTTATTTTGAGATAGGGTCTCATTAAATTGCCAGTGTTGGCCTCAAACTTGCAATCTTACCTCAGCCTTCCACATAGCTGGGATTACAGGTATATTCCACTGTGCTCAGCTTATTTTTTTTATCAAAATGATTTAAATTGACTTCATTACTTTTTATTGGCATAATATTTTTAGTTAATAGATTTAAAGTTTGGAGGTATTTGAATTTTTTCCCCCTATTTTAAAACAATTTATGTTTCTGGTTACTTAGACAAAGACTGTGAAAATTTAAAAAATCTCTTGTCTAGTTATATTGCTATTTTTTGCTTCAGAAAGGTATATTAATTCATAGTCTTAACAGAATTTATTCTTTATTTTTTTTTCTATCCTATGGTGCTGGGGATTTGAACCGTGGCCTTTCCGCTTTAGAATTTATTCTTTATCTTTAGTTCTACTGTTTAAATTATAATTGTAGTTAGCTGTTTGAATCATATTTAGTCATATAACAATCTTGCTGTTCCTCCTGGAATGTTTGCAATGTGTATAAAATAAAAAGGGCCACATTCCTTCCTTTGGGAAAGCTTTTATGAATCAAGAGGAAATGATGAGAACTTCACCAGAAAAAAGTATATAAGTATATAATGAAGTATATAAGACATGAACATGTATTCCAAAGGAAAAAAATATATATATATGCTTTTTTGTACTGGGGATTGAACCTAGGGACGCTCAACCACTAAGCCACATCCCCAGCCCTTTTTTATATTTTATTTAGAGACAGGGTCTCACCGAGTTGCTTAGGTGCTTGCTGAGTTGATGAGACTGGCTTTGAACTCACAATCCTCCTGCCTCAGCCTCCTGAGCTGCGGGATTATAGGAGTGTGCCAACACGCCCAGTAAGATAAAGAATTTTAAAAAATTGCTCGTAAACTGAAAAACTGCACAATACTATTCAACACTAAGGTCTTATAAAAATAGAATAATAGAAGTTTGTAGGAAAACAAATTCTTATATACTGTAGGCATTGTACTATGGTGGTAGAATAACTGTGTAGTCTCTTAGAAGGGCAGATTTTCAAAATCATAGTTAAAATTGACTCCTCCTGGACCTGGTAGTTCATTGTCTCTGAATACATATGCCCTAAGTGTTTAAAGATAAATGAAAAGGATGTTTATTACAACATTGTAGTAGCAAAAAGACTGGAAACCTGGGTGTCCACAAATAGTTAAATAGGAATGGCACATTTATGCAGTGATATCACTATATAATCATTAGGAAAAATGAAAATGGATCAAATGTACTTATATGGAATAATCTCTGTGACATGTTGGTAGTAAAGTGCAATGTAGAACATGTGTAATGTACTCTTGTTTGTATAAAATAAACCAATTACATAGATAGTGAGTCTGTGTACTAAACATGCACGCACATTATACATGTCTAGAAAGATACCCAAGCAACTAATAATGGTGGTTACCTCTGGGAAGGGGGAATCCAAGGATCTGTGGTGGGAAGACAGCTTACTCTCTATTGTTTACAATCTACATAGGTTAGCTTTGTAAATACTAGACTGAACTCTTGATTGAGCACTGCTTAGAGCAAGCTTCCACTGAACAAAAGCAGACTTCCAAAGACACATTTCTGAAGAACTGGTATTCTCTTTTAATGAGTCTCAAAGGGGCCTTGGTGTAGTCCACATAAACAAAGTATGGTAGATACTGGTTGTAACTTTGTGGTATTTGGCTCTTTAGACTGTAATATGTAAATTGCATAGCAAATTAGTGGTTTTTACTTCTCTGTCCATGAGAATCACCTTGGGTATAAAACAACTTCTACTTCAACTTCTGTTTAACTTCTGCTTCAACTCTGTTGGTTTAGAATCTCTGAGGATGGGATTCTGAGGATGGATTCTATACTTTTTATACAGTCTTCCTAGATATTGTTCTCAGCTGAATTTGAAACTGCTATATTAAGTTGGGCTTTTGTGTATTATCAATTTTAACTAAAGACAAAAAACAATATCTTAACTGTTATAGTGAAAAGTTAATTTTAAAATAAGACTGTCCATCTAAGATTTTTTTGTAATTTTCTTAAATGTCTGTTGAAAGGATAGAATAAAATGGTGAAAGGAGAGGGAGTTGTGAACAGCCTCATGTGGTCTGTCCTGACTCAGATTGTTCTACGTATAGATAAGTTAGAGCTGCACATTATCTCTTACCTCAGTGCTTTGACCAAGAGAGAATGTGTTAGTAAAATCTCATACATTCTTAATTTTTTGATTTGCTGGTAGTCTTTTCTACTGGACTTTAAACTCTTTGAGGGCAGGCAGTCTCTCTTATTTGATGTTGCATCCCCATTGTATGTGCTCTGCTTGACTTAGAACAAAATATGTACCTATTGAAATAGCAGTCTAGCTCATTTAATGTATTAATTAAATGGATCTGTAGCCAGCTAGTGCATACTCAGGGAGAACATAAGTCATTCATTCATTCCTCTTGCCTGATGGTATTAAATAAATTCATTTTAGTTTTTATTTTTAGTGCCCCTTTTTGTACTCATTCATCTATTCAAACTAAGTCTTAGAGTAAACCTATACAGGTAAAATAGAAGAAAGTGAAGCAGCTCTTTTGCAGGGACTTGGAGCCTTGTATGCTTAATCTAGAGGGAGTTGCTCAGGCTTCTTCAAAGTGAAAAGCTATTAGCCATTTATAATATAAATTTGAAAGAGTATTTTGTATAACTTTAGGTAGGTACTCCCCTTCTCCTTAAGTTTACTGTGTTCTGCAACTGTCGTTATTGCTCTTTTGTTCTCTGTAAGGTGGTATTGTTTTTGGTATTGTTGATCCTTATTTTAAATGAATTATTTCACCAAAATTTTTTAAGATATTTTGTTCAGATATCAACATTATTCATTTTAACTTCTTTTGTTATAGTATTTTTAAGTACAGAACTTCAAGCTTCACAGATATTGCAGAAGAAGAAATGTAAAAATTCTCAGTTAGATAAAAACAGTGAAATTTATCAGGAAGTTCAAGTTATATGTGATTCTCTTGGTGTACCCAAGTCAACCACTTCTGACATTCCACTTATGCTAAACCAAGTGGAATCAAAGGTATTGTGTTTGTTTTATTTTTATTTTCCCCAAATTAACTTAAATACTAACATATAAATGTTGTATTAAAGTGAAAACATTTCCTTTAAGAGTAAAATATACATATCATTTCAAGATGAGTTTGTCTTCATGTAAACTAAATTTTGAATTGGGACTTAATGTGCATGTGACTTAATTTGCCTATAGCTAATATTTAGGAATTGGATCTTAATGGGTGAGTGCCCTTAGGCTTTGCCAGATTTTGCCATAATGGAAATAACTTGCAAATTCAAAGATTGCATTGCTAATCAGGGATGTAATACAGTATAATGAAAGAAGGATGGTTTTCCTGTAAAGTCAAAAGGGAAACTAAACTTTTTTCCCAATGGATGTTAGAGTGTGGTTTCTTTGGCAGTGAGCAAATATTTGTTTTGTTGATAAGGGATTCATAAGTGCGTATTATGTAAGTGTGCACTCATACATGAGTATTCTGATAGAATAATTAAAAAGAAGTACAACTCTTGTACCTCATGCTTTCTCCATTATAATGGTCATCTGGGCTATTTACCTAAAATGGTTTCCTATAAAAATTTCTCTATTTTCTTCTACCTGTGTTGTACCCAGAAGACAACTTATCATTGGGAAGAAAATTTTTACAATCTAATTTAAAGCTGTTCAAATGTGTAACAGCAAATAGGTATCATTTACTGTTCTAAATGTTTATATGTATAACTTGTCTAATCATATTACACATGAGGTAGATACTGTTAATAGCTATAACCTCCCTGGTAAGCAACTGAGGTAGTGAAAGATTTAATAATTTAAATAAACATGTTTCCAAGTAATTGTAGACCTGAGGTTTGAACATAGGTAGTCAACTTCCAGAGCCTATGTTCTTCATTCACTCCATAATAAGTAATATTACATGTGTGTATTCAGAATCCCTCTGTAGTAAGGAGTTAAAATGTGAGGCATGCCTGTAATCCCAGTGATTTGGGAGTCTAAGATAGGAGGATCATAATAAGTTCAAGGCTGACCTGAGAAACTTATCAAGGCCTTAAGTAACATTGTGAGACCCTGTCTCAAAATGAAAAGGGCTGGGGATATGGCTCAGTGGTTAGGTGCCCCTGGGTTCAAATCTCTGGTACCAAAAAAAAAAGATAAATAATATATAAAATAACATAAAATTGACATTACAATGATTGGAACTTGTAGAAGTGGCATATTTTAAGAAAATAAGTTAATTCCATAAAATATGTAGAAATCATGTCAGTATCATTGGTATAGAGGTAGATTTGCTATGAAGCTTAAACTCTGAGGCTTCTTAATTTGCACAGGTACTTTCTAAGCTAATTTAAAAAAATTACTTTCTAGATATGATTTGCATGTCATAAAATTAATTTAATCTTAAATATATAATCAGTGAACTTTAGTGTTATTTACCAGGCTGTTCAACTATGTCTAAAATCTAATTTTAGAACAGTGAGAAGAAACCTCATGCTCATTTACAGTCATTTCCCATACAGCCCTATCTTCCAAGGTGATTTTGAATTATTTGAATACCCCCAACATTAAATAAGCTTTTATTCTCCTTAAAATCTGAACTGCTCCTGATTATCTTTCATTGTTACCTTGCAACTAAGAAACTTTAAATATTTCATTTATTTTGAAACATTTTCTTTAGTTAGTGAAGGATTCTATAGTTAGGAAAGTGAGCCTACTTAGGCTCTCATTCTATGGTCATTTTATTCAGGATAGATTATTATTATTGGATGACCTCTGATAATACCAAAGCAAAAGTAATGCCTGATATCTTGCTTGTCAAAATAAAAATGTCTTAAGTATTGTAAATCAGTGACTTTACAAAAGTAATGAAAATGTGTATGTGGTGAAACCAGAATAAATACAATTAGAATGTGTACATAGTATTTATTTGATAAAAATCAATGTGCTTGTTAAATGTGTAAGTATGATCTTGAGATTTACCTGGAAGTAAGAGATTGCTGTCTTTTAAGAAGAAACTCCAAAATTATTTCACATAAGACACAATTCCTCATAGTAGAACCTTTGATTAGGTACCTTAGTCTCTGTACACTGTTTCTTCTTATTGGAAAGATCTTCTGTAACTTGAATCAATATAACTGGTGCTTCTTTGAAAAGATAATTTGCATTGTAATGGTACTATTTCCTGGTTTGTGAAGGTGTATTTTAATTATTTCACTTTAATGTTTATTCTCTGATGTTCAAAATACCATTCAAACCAGAGTAAGATTGTTTTAAATTAGGTATATACATTTTCACAATCTTTTGTATTTACTTTTAGGTGAAGGATATTCTCTCTAAAGTCCAGAAAAATCATGTGGGAAAACCACTGCTGAAAATTGATTTAAGTTCAGAACAGGCGGTAAATCTTTCTTTTTATTAGTTTGATATAATTAAATTGGTGCATATAACTGTATTAATACCATTTTTTGTTGCTATGAAATGCTAAAGTCAGAATAACTTTATAAAGAAAAGAGCTTTATCCAGCTCACAGTCTTATAGGCCAATGTCCAGATAACCTGGTATAGGCTTTGGCAAGGCTTTTGCCTCTTGGCTTTGTAACCTAATGACTGCAAGGATGGGAGTGGAAGGGATTATCACATTGTCAGACAGGAAGCCAGAGAGGCTGGGCCCCAGTCCCTTTCAGGGATACACTCAGTTGATCTAGGGATCTCCTACTAGGCCCTGTTTTTTAAGTCTCCTACCACTTCACATTACTGCCATCCTTCAGACAAAGTCTTCAACACAGGAAACTTTGAGAGGACCAACAGAATCTAAACCATAGTAATGACTTAATTTTGTAAACAGACATTGAGATTTTACAGTGCATAGCAGTATGTTATTTTGGAGATTTAAAATGAATTGATATTCTAGAGTAATATATTCAAACATTTCTTCGGTCAAATTATTAAATAAAAACATTCTTGGTCAACAATATTGATTGTGCCTAATATATTAGTGTTATGATTTCAAAAAGATAGTATCTTTAAAAGTGATGAGAAGAGAAATTGCTGGTGTGTTTTTTCTATATTGGTCCATACTACATAGAAAGTAGATGTTTTACTTAAATTAACATGTTTAATTGAAGATAAACTTGTTTAATATCTTCTGAATATTATAAATGTTCTGTCAGATGCTCATTTAAATAATTCACCATAAAGTCTCATGGGAATCTGAACATGGTTAAGGACAGTATATTTTGAATTACTAGGAAGTACTTAATTCTAGGTTTCTGTGTAGAACGAGTCTGAAGTTTATGGTTTTTGTTCCAAATTCTTTAGGAACAACTGGAAAGAATTAATGATGCCCTTTCCTGTGAATATGAATGTCGTCGGCGGATGTTAATGAAACGATTAGATGTGACAGTGCAGTCCTTTGGATGGTCTGATAGAGCAAAGGTAAGGCTGTTTTCCCATTTGTATCCTGTAGGTGGTGTCCTGTGACAGCTCTTCAAGGTCTCATTTGCTGTTTTGCAACTATACCACATTTGTCCCTTATCACTAATCATCTAAGTCAACTATTAGTCATGTATAATGATCCCAGTTTTGTATAAACCCCTGTTTGCAAAAAACTTAATTTTTCCACAGGCTTTCACATTTGTTTTAAATTCATAGATGGTGTGATTTATGTCAGAATGTGCATTGAGGAGGAGGCATCCTGTGAGATAATGACATAGATATAACGAACAACTTACTAAGAAAGCAGGGTATAGGAGTGGGAACAGGTAGTACTGATACCTGAACAGATTTTAAAAGTATCTTAAAGCTGGGTAGGTGTGGGATGTGTTCCAGTTGAAAAGGAGGTTTCAGGAGAGGGGGATTTCCATTTATGAATCTCTCAGAAAACTTTTTAGAAAGCTGTCTCCCATCACTCCCATTTTATGTCTTTAGTTTGTATTCAGGTTTAGTTTGGGATCCTCCCTGTTATGGTTTAGATATTAGGTATTCCCCAAAAGCTCATGTATGAGACAATGCAATAAAGTTTAGAGGTGAGGTGATCGAGTTATGAAAATCTTAACCTAATCAGTGTATCAATCCTCTGATTGAGATTAACTGGGTGGCAGGTTGAGTATAGCTGAAGGAAGTGGGTCATTGGGGGTGTGCCTTTTGGGTGTGTGTGTGTGTGTGTGTGTGTGTGTGTGTGTGTATTTGTGTGGTGCTGGGGATTGAACCCAGGGCCTTGTGCATGCAAGGCAAACACTCTACCAACTGAGCTATATCCCCAGTCCCATGTTGTGTATATTTTGTCCCTGGTCAGTGGAGCCCTTTCACTCAGCTTCCTGGTGCCAGGTTCTAAGCTGCTTTCCTTTGCCACACCCTTCTGCCATGATGTTCTGCCTCCCTTTGGGCCCCAAAGAATGGAATTGTACATCAATGTACTGAGACCTCTGAAACTTTGAGCCCCCAAATAAACTTTTCCTCCTTTAAAATTCTTGTCAGGTCTTTTGGTCTTAGCAGCAATAAAACTGACTAAAACACTCCCTGTCCCAGTCTGCATCATAACCTGGATACTCTCCAGGCAGTAAACAGGGACAATTATAGAACTTACCTTCTTTCAAAGATCACCATCCTGATTCTTTGTTGTGTACTATCTGAAAATCATTTGTACACATGAGTTATCCAGTTTTTTTTAAATTATTTCAGGTCAAAGGGTAAATCTGGCCTATTGTCTGCAGATGAATTCAGGTGTTACTTACTTTTTTTGGGTTACTTCTGCCTGTATTAACATCAGTTGGGGCCACTTATGCAGTACTTTTGTTTTGGATATGGTTTGCCCCTCAAGTGGGCATGTGCTGGAAGATTGGTTCCCCAGTGTTAAGGTAATGGAATCTTTAAGAGGTGGGACCTAGTGGAAAATAATTAGGTCATCCACCCTTTGGAATAGTTTAGTGCTAGTCTTGAGTGGGTTTGGTCTTGCAAGAGTGAATTCATTTTTGTGAGAATGGGTTGTTGTAAAGCATGGCCACCCCATGTACTTGGCCCTTCTGCAGCAGCTGTTTCTCTTTGACTTCTTTGCCATGTTGTGATGTAGGTAGGGGCCATGCTATTTGAACTCCCTACTGACTAGAATTGTGAACCAAATAACCCTCTTTATACATTATCCATCCTCAGGTATTTTGTTGTAACAAGACAAAACTAATACATGTAACTTCTTTCAGCTCATGCCTGAAATCTTGGAATGACCAAGATGATTGTCTCATGTGTGTGTCCTGACTCTGTTGTGGTATTTCCATTCTTTTCTTGGTTCTCACATGGTCCCTCTCTCTCCATGTGGAGTATTAGTTTTCCATAGCTTCTATAACAAATTGCCACAAACTTAGTAGCTGAAATAACCCAAACTATTTTCTTACAGTTTTGGAGACCAGAAGTTCTAAAACAAAGGTATTTACAGGATTGTAGTATACTTGGATGTTTTAGGGGACAATCTGTTTTTTCACATTGCCTGGCTTTTACATGCCACCTGCAGAGTTTGGCTTTTAGCCTAATCTTCTATCTCAAAGCTAGTAGCAGAATCTGATCTTCTAATCTTTCTGTCTCTGCTTCTGTTGTCAAACTACCTTCTGTTGCTGACACACTTCTCTATCTCTCTTCATAAGGATCTTTATGATTATATTGGGACCACAGATACATACAGATTAATTTTTCCATCTTAAGATGCTTAATTTAATTGCATATGCATCTGCAAGGTAATATTCCAGGTTCTGGGGATAAGGATGTAGACATTTTTGGGAGGTTGAATGAACCTATAGATATCTAATTTTTTAATTGAATTTTATTTTTCATGCATTATATTTCTGCAGAATGGTGGTATGCTTTTTTTTTTTTTTTCTTCATAGGAATACTTTTAAAAATTAAGCCACCATTATTGGTATATTTTTTTTCTCAGAAACTTGTGTCCTCTTATTGCAAGCTGAACTGATTATATGGCTATCATTGGCTGCTCCTCTGTTTTCTGGACCCCATGACCTGTTCTTTCACTGATTACTCCCTCATTTTGCAATAATATATTTATAAATAACTTCCTAATACAGTGTATAGGACATGATTTTTCTGAATCCCCAAATTCTGAAAATATTCTGTCACATTTGATTTTTTTTGATGAATATAAAATTCTAAGTAAAAAAAATTTTTCTCTAAGAATATTGAAGGCATTGTTTCAGATTTTTCAAGAACTTGGTACTGCTGTTATGAAAACCATTGTCATTTGCTGTTGTTCTCTCTGGACTGTTGGGCTCTTTATTTGTGGAGTTGTGACATTTTACAATGTGAGTTGGTTTGGATCTTTTTTCATTCATTACACCAAACACTAGTTAGACATTTCAATCTGTAGATTCTTTTAGCTTTTATATTTTTCTTTATTAATTTCTTCCCTTTTGTTCTCTGAAATTCTTATTAGTCAGATATTGGACAGCCTGGATAGATCTGCTTAAGATGATTAATTTTCTCTCTCATTTTCCATCAGTTCCTTTTTGATTTATTTTCTTAGATATATTGTTAATTTTATTTTGTACTTAGTGTTGAATTTTTTTTCTACCGTCATTTTTAAATTGCCACAAATTCTTTTTTGATTCTTCAGTTTTTTTTTTTTTTAATAATTTTTTCTTGTTTTTGAAAGTACTGGCTTCTTGAATGCAGGTGGGGACTTTTTTATTTTGGAGTTGTTGTTATTGTTATTATTTTGCCTTCAATTATCTCAGTTTCCTCCAGGGTGGTTTTTGTCTTTGTCTTTTTTTCCCCTTTATCTCATACTCATGGCTTTCATCAGCTGGATGGTGGTCTTGGTTGTTGATATTGAAGGATGAGGAGCTGAAAATCAGACTGGAAACCATAGTCATTGATAGGGATTGTTAACATCAGGCTTTGAAGCTGGCTTGTGCTTGTGGCACTTCTGACTTTAGTGTATCAGAAGTCTTGCCTTTGTAGCTGCCCAGTATGTTTTACAAGAAGGGAAACTTCATTTTACTTTATACTCCCCCTGCCCCCGACACCTTTTTGGTCAGGGAAGGAGGGACAGCAGCTTGGAACTAGAGGTTGGAATAGTTTTCTGATGTTGGTTCTCCTCTTCTCTATGTCCCTTTCATTCTGTTCGCTGTAAGATATGTGTACCTTTTTATGTTTAGTGTGTATTCATTCTGACTCATTTATTTATCTATAAATCCTCCCTTATATATCTTACATAGAGTCTTTTCAAACACCTGGGGACAGATAAAGAAAAGTGAAGAATGATTAGAATAGGGTAGTTGGTGCAAAGTATTATTTCAGCATAGTAGTAGAATAGCTGTAAGGCAGAGCTGAAGATTATCATCCATGTATGTTCTTTCATAGGAATACTTTGAAAATATTACATGCAGTACTTTGTATATGTCAAGCACTCTGAGGTACCTGTTTGTGGTTAGGCATTTCAGTATTCTCTATAGGTACAGGATATTTGTAGAAGATGGCTGTTTCTGTAGTACTCACTAGGCTTCTCATGTGGTTAAAGCCCAATTCTTTTCTGCATGTGCACCTGGATAAACTCTTGGATGTGTTTGTCCATGTTATTGGAGTGACTATTATTTGCAAGAAGCAAACAAATACCCTAAAGGCTGTGAATTATCAAAGAAATAGATATAATTGTTGACCTCAAGAAAAAGAGTTCAGCTGTGTGGGAAGTACCAGTTTTTACTGATCTCTGGCAACTTAAGAGATATTGTATATATGTTGGGTCTTCAGTTTAATCTGATAGAATTTTTATGAGAAAAAGGAATTTAGAAATATGAGGCAAATTATGAAAGATGGTAGCATGAAAATTGCCTTATTATACCAACTTGGAGGATGTTTTCAATGTTGGCTTTAATATTATAGAGGAATCTTAAACAAATGAGTTTTGATACATTCTTTTCTTTGAACATTCACAGTGACATGGATACATGGGTGTATTGATCCTTTACTGGCCTTAAACAGAGGCTTTGAACAAATATGCCTTTAGGAAATATGTTGCTATGTTGTTTATCTTCTCATCTTGGTATTTTTTTCATCATATATTAGGAAAGGGAGACTTTTTTTTTTTTTTTTGTCTTTTCCTAAGTCTGGAAGATTTTTAAAATATTTTACCTTAGGCTATTTACGGATAAATTTTGGCCTTTCGTTTTGTCATTTTGGGTTGATTATGTGCTTATGTACTCTAGGTTTTGTTTTCTTGCCAAATTTAGTAGATCTTTATTATTTTTCCTTTATTTTCACGATAGAAAAAAAAAATGTTTGGTATTGTTGAATGGCTGTCATCAAATATTGTTCTGTAAGAGTTTAAATCTCTGCAGAATATTTTTTCATATAGATACATTACACATTGAGGTTTCTTCTTTGTCTGTTTGATCCCTTAATGAAAACCTTGGCAGCTAAATTTCTGTCCAGGTCCATGTCATATTCCTAAGAGTGGAATTTCTTGATTAAAGAATATTCATGATTTTAAGGCTTTTGAGTCATATTCTGGGGTTCCTCTTCAAAGATTAATTTCAGTTATTAGTAAGGTTAATCTAGTTTCTTTTATTTTGCTAGTCTAATTTTATAGTTTGCCTTTTTCACTAAATATATTGTGACCATTGTCCTATATTTCGAAAAGCTCTATTTCAATACCCTTTTTAAATTAATTTTTAATTTCTTTTTGAGATATAATTCACATAACATAAAATTCTTCATTTAAAAATATACAATATAATGGCATTTCATAGGTTCATTATATAACAGTTGCTACTAATTCCAGAAAATGTGCATTGCCCCAATATGAAAACCCATTAGCAGTCATTCTCAACACCCCATCTCCATTTCCTGGCATCCATTTTTATAAGGAATTTTCTGTCTCTATAGATTTACCTATTCTGGAAATTTAACATAAATGGAATCATGACATGTGCTCTTTTGTATCTGACTGCTTTCACTAGATAATGATTTCAAGGTTTGCCCTTGTTGTAACATATAAAAAAACTTCAGTCTTTTTGATGTCCTATTTATGTTGGCATTACATTTATCTTTTGAAATTTTGCCATAATTTATTTCTTGTTTTATGTTTTCTCATATTAACAAAAATGAAAAAAATTGGACTTTTTTTGTAAGATTATTAGACACTTGAACTTCTCTTTTTTCCTGTGCCTTTTTCTTTTTTTTTCCTGCAGGGTCTTCTTGTTTTCCTCTCAGTTGAGCTTTTTATATATTAAGGAAGTTTTGTTACTTAGTTAAAAAATATTTTCCCCATTGTCTATTTGTTTTACCTTTTGATGTATAGAAATTTTAATCTTTATAATATGGTTAAGTTTTTAAAATAAAACTTCAAGCAATTAACTATTCACTTCAGAATTCTTTTTGGTATTCGATGTGCCTTATTGTTGTTATTATTACTGTTTAAATAAATAGCTAACAGTTTATTCTAGCCCTATTAAAAATATCTCTCATTTCGTATTAATCTCTGATGCCTCCTTTATCATTTATGTAAATGTATTCATACATTTATGAGAACCTGAATATAAATTGTTTCATTCCATCAATTTTTTTTCCCCAAGTTTCAATTAATTATATGAAGGTAGGATAGTATACTATCTATACACCTGTGCTTGAGGGGCATTTGGCCTTTATTAGTAAACAGACAAAACTGGGATTCTTCTTCATATTTTGGGAATAGTAACCTAACCTTTCTAAGCTTTTTTTTTTTCCTGTCTACAGAAGGGGCTGTTGAAAATCAACCACTCTAAAAGGATGTTTTGAGGATTAAAGAAATCATGCCTAAGTTAACAGCATCTTGGAATATTTAGCTTTTTTTTGTTGTTGTTTTTCTGAGGATTGAACCTGGGAGAGCTTTACCACTGAGCTACATCCCCTTTATTTATTTATTTTTTAAATTTTGATACAGGGTCTCACTGAGATGCTTAGGGTCTCATTAAGTTGCTGAGGCTGGCCTCAAACTTGGATCCTCCTGCCTCAGCCTCCCATCTCTGGGATTATAGGTGTGTTCTACTCCACCTGTCTAAATGTTAGCCCTTAAAGCAATGATAATTACATGTTTTATATTAATATATTGTAGGACTCTTTCAAAATTCTTCAAGTCATTCTTTCATATTTAGTTTCTGAATTCTGATTTTTTTTTTTTTTTTTGTATTTGGGATTTAACTAGGACATTTCACCACTGAGTTACATCCCCAGACCTTTTTTATTTTTTATTTTGAGACAGAGTCTCACTTAGTTCCTTAGGGCGTTGCTCAGTTGCTGAGTCTGACCTTAAACCTGGGATCTTCCTGTCCCAGCTCTCCCAAACCCCCCAGTTGCTGGGATTATAGGCATGTGCCACTTTCATTTTTTTTTTTTTTCCCCATCCTTCCCCAAACCATTCTAATGGAACTGCAGTAAATCTAAACTTATACATTAGCTTGAGAGAAAGTTGACATGAATATTCACTCACTTGACCCAGAAACTTGTTATTTCTCACCATTTATTCAAGTTTTCTTTTTGTTTTTGCAAGATTTACTGAAGTTTTGTTTTTTGAAGTTCTGTACCTATTTTTTTAGTAAAACTTTTACTTTTTCTTTTGTTAATAACGAATAGAATCATTTTGTGTTAAATTTCTTCGTGAGTTGTTGCTGGTATTTATATATTCTTTTAGCATCTTTTGGTCTATTTTTTCATTGTACCTATTAATTATCATCAGATATTTGAATTCCTTTGCTCTTTCCTGTTTATTTTTTTATCTCTTTTTCCTTTCTGACGATTGTGACTGCTCTTGCTCTTTCGTTAAACTTTACTTTTGTACTTTTTCTCTAATCTTTTCATTTAGGTAAAAACAGATAACATAGCAAGAATTTACCAGCCCAAACGTTATGCTTTGTCACCTAAGACAACAATTACATTGGCACATCTACTTGCTGCTCGCGAAGATCTGTCTAAGATTATTAGGACAAGTAGTGGCTCCAGCCGGGAGAAGACAGCATGTGCCATTAATAAGGTTGGTTTTTCTTTCAACATAATGGAGAGTAAATTTACCATTATCCTTGTTTGTCATTTTTATGGAGTTTGGTCCATTTTTCTTTTGTGTTCTTTTGTGAGCCAGAAAAGAGCATGGAGGAGCTTAAGTCCATGTAGACTTAATTATGCTTTTTAGTGTGTATTATTCATTTGAATATTTGTGTTCATAAATTAAAGTTTTATCTGAATCTAAGGAATTAAGAATTACTTTTATCAGTAGCTTTAGCAAGAATTATTTGCTTTATTTCTAGTATGTAGTCTTCTTTTTCTTTTTCTTTTTTTTTGTAGGAATCTGAAGGAATTTTTTCAGGTATTGACTTTTGGTTGCAGGAGGTTGGGGGGGCAGTAGAAATTTGTTCTTTGTAGATATACATGATAGTAGAATGTATTTTTGACATATTATACATACATGGAATATAACTTCCCATTCTTGTTGTTGTACATGATGTGGCATTACATTGGTCGTGTATTCATTTATGAACATAGGAGAGTTATGTCTCATTCATTCTACTGTTTCCTATTCCTATCCTCCTTCCCTTCCCTTCGTTCCCCTTTGTCTAATCCAATGAAATTCTATCCCCCTTCCCCCCTCGCACTTATGGTGTTGTTAACATCGGTATATCAGAGAGAACATTCGGCCTGTGCTTTTTGAGGATTGGCTTATTTCACTTAGTATGATAGTCTCTAGTTCCATCCATTTACAGCAAATGCCATCATTTCACTCTTCTTTATGAATGATGATTTAACTCTATATCTTTGATATAAAGGGAAGAAGAGCACATAGTTTAGTCATACCAGTCTGGCCTTTATTTAGAGGAATCACTACCTTGGGCAAGTCACTGAATCTCTTTGAGCTTCTATTTCCCGATTCAGAGTATAGATCCATTTCTTTGACAGTGATCTTAAATTAAAAAAGCTCAAGGACCCTGAAGTTTTTTTTTTTGTTTGTTTGTTTGTTTTTTCTTACAGTGTCAATAATAGTAAACTAATTTAGAATGTTAATATCAGCTAGCTAGCATGTCTTCTCTGTTTCAGTAGCATCCTTCATGGCAGACTATTATAAAAGAGTAAAAAATCAAAAGGAAGGGATATGGATAATTTAAGGCATTGTTTTTCAGTGTAGTTTGAGATAGGATATATTGTCAGAGGGACTTACTTTTTTTTCCTATTCCCTCCACTCCATCTCCTCCTCCATTCTCCCTTCCCCCTCCTCTCCTTGGTGCTTGGGATCCAGCCCAGGGCATTGAGCATGATAGACAAATGTTCTACTACTG
Source organism: Sciurus vulgaris (assembly GCF_902686455.1). Lineage (NCBI taxonomy): Eukaryota > Metazoa > Chordata > Mammalia > Rodentia > Sciuridae > Sciurus > Sciurus vulgaris. The sequence continues at coordinate 88,066,425 of NC_136462.1, forward strand.
AGCTGGACCTCCAGCCCTGGAGATAGTTGTTTTTAAAGTGAACTTTCTAATTATTGCTAAGTTAGGCATCACAAATGTTTGCCTCTCTGCTTCCATTTTGGATCACCCCCTTCTATATTCTGAAAGTGTTCTTTCCTTAAATATGTTACTTAATGTCTTAAATTGGATTATAGTCAAAATCTAGTCTTACTGGATTAAAGTTCTGTTTCTTTAAGTAACATTTGCCCATGTTTTATCTGAGTTTATAGTCTACTTGAGGGTAACCTTAAGATCATTTCTTGGAGCAGCATCTCCATATACCCGCCAACATATTATGTTGGGTTAGAGAGACCAGTGAGAATAACAAGCAAAAGAAGGTGGATTTTGGGGGGGGGGGGGGTTTGTTAATTAGGATATTATTGCTGACATTAAAAGAGTGTTTGCATACTTAGAACTTTGTTCCAAAATGAGAATGTGGTGGTACTTTCTGTTACTTATTTACCACATAAATTTTTAAAGTCAGTTTGATTAAAGCATCAGTGGAAGTGGAATCCAACTAGTCCTAGGTCATTTTGGTTAAGGAGTACATATTTTGCTTTCTTTCCTGAAAAGCAATAGTAAAATGCTGTTGAATTCCCCTTGACTGTGGTGAGTGGTTGACACCCTCCTCAATTACCTTTCACTCTGCTCACGGCATATGTTGTTCCTTCTGGAGAAGTTTAGGAATTAAATTCTTCCCTAGTTTGTCCTTCAGGGTATTGCAAAGCATAGGTTAAGGAAGTATATCAACTTTTAATTTTTCTTATATAAGCTGAGTATCCCTTATCTAAAGTGCTTGGGAACAGAAGTGTTTCAGATTTGGATTTCTTTTGAATTCTGGAGTATTTGCATATATGTAATGGAATAGCTTGCAGATGGGACCCAGAATTCATTTATGTTTTATATATGTGTTATACAAATAGCCTAAAGGTAATTTTATATCATATTTTTAGTGTACCTATGTGTTGACTGACCCATTATATAAGATTAATTGTGGAATTTTCTACTTGTGAACATCATGTTAATGCTTAGAAAGTTTTTGATTTTGGAGTATTTTACCTTTCGTATTTTAGGAGTAGGGATGTTCGACCTGTAATGTTATAGTTACTGTCATTAAAAAGTTAAGTAAGTGAACTTAAGTTTCTCATGAGAAAAAAATGATTCATTGAAAAATCCTTGTATCTCTTTGCTGTGATGCCTGGTATTATACTTATTATATTCAATTCTGACTTCATTACATTCACATGTTATTATCAATACTTTGTGCTTTGTTGAAATAAAATGTGCTTAGGAATACAATTTTTTATTTGATACTCTATTACCAAATTAATGTTAAATAAAGGGTATGTAGTTTGTATTAAAAAATATTTTACTTATGAAGTTCTTAGCATGATATATACTACATTTGTTATTGAATTTGTTAGACTTAAATAAGAGGAAATTAATAAGCTCTTCATTTCAGAAATACTCCCCCAGATTTTTTTAAAAATAATATCACATTCTGAGGAATTTGTCATATATCACACTTATATTTTTCAATATTAATTTATACTACTGTGTGTGATACTTTCATGTTGTTAAATATTTGGCTTTTTTATTAGAAACAATAACTTTAGTATTATTTGAAATCTTTATGTAAATTTTAACTTTTAAAGTACTAGAAACTGAAAGAAAATATTTCTTCACACAGGTGCTGATGGGAAGAGTTCCTGACAGGGGAGGACGGCCAAATGAAATTGAACCACCACCCCCTGAAATGCCCCCATGGCAAAAGAGACAAGATGGCGGTGGAAGGGGTGGTTGGGGTGGTGGCGGTGGAGGTGGTGGTAGAGGAGGTGGTGGGGGTGGAAGAGGTGGGTGGGGAGGGGGAGGCGGAGGAGGGTGGGGAGGAGGTGGTGGAGGAGGTGGTGGTAGAGGAGGTTTCCAGGGCAGAGGAGATTATGGTGGTAGGGGAGATTATGGTGGAAGAGGAGGCTATGGTGGAAGAGGGGGCTATGGTGGAAGAGGTTATGGAGATCCATATGGAGGAGGAGGTGGTGGTGGTGGTGGTGGTGGATATAGAAGATATTAAAAACTGCAAAAATTAGATAGTAGTGCTTACTTCTTGTTAGATATTTTAGGCATAGTATTCTAAATAACAAACTTGACTATCATCTTTGAAGGAAACACGTTAGATTCCCTGATGAAATCATTCTTGAATTGGGTTAATGTGTAAGAACATTGTTTTATACTACCAGTTGATCTCTCAAAGTGATGACTTTTTCCACATTCTGTGTACTCTTGAGCATGTTGTGTCTTTTTAAAAAACAAAAAATGAACAAAAATATTTTTTAAAATGTAAATATTTATTACCATCAGACTTGGAAAATGGAAAGTATTTTATTGTCATGATTGAATTTAGATTGTTAACCTGTATTTTGTTCAGGATTGAAACACATAAATGATTCTGCCTGTAATAGAAAAGAATATAGACTCTTGCCTCATCTGTATTCCTGTAGATGTTTTATATTTGTTAATTCTATTTTACAAAATAGGAAAGGGACTCATAGTTCTGTTCAAAAGGTAGTTGTCGTGATTTGTTTTTTCTTTTATAGGATGAGATTCTTCTGATCACGTTTCTGTTTAAGGTTCTATTAATTGAAGCCGTCTTTTTATGATGCATATTTGATTTTTGTTTTCCAGTTGGATTTGAAACTGGTACAGTTTTGTTTGAAAAGCTAAGTCGAAACTTGAGGTCAGAATTACTTTGAAGGGACTAAGATACATACCCGTTTTACATAATGTTGTGAAAAATATTCCTATGAACTGATCTCTTCATTGTGCCCTCACTTTAGGTAACCTAATATTCAAAGGTAGACTGAACTGTATTACATAGGAGTAAGGCAATAATTTCCAGTTTCAGTAGATTGGGGTAAGGTAAGGCATGGTTGATAATTCTGATTCACTGCTAAATTTGGGAAACATAGTATTAGGGAATGGCTACATGTGGTTTTGTGTTATGTGGTTGGGGATCAAGAGTTGTGAATTTGAACTGTGGCCAGGGGTGATATGGATTGAAATGACCTTAGCTCTCAAGAATTGATTTGTCCTTAATTGTCAAAAGAGAAATGAGTCACTTGCCCATTGCTCAGGTTGTTTCTTAAAGACTTAATTAGCAATGAAATTTGTTGAAAACTTGTAGAGATCCTATTGTGAGTGGTTTAAGAGATGATTGGTATTTTTCTCAGCATAAGAATTGGAGAAAAAGAGCTGATCATATTAATTTTTTCACTCCCCCTATAAAATCTCAGTGTGGGCTCCTGGTCAATACCTGTACATAATAACCTGGATCTAACCAATTCAACTGGTAATAGCTGAATTACCAGTGGGCAAATGGTATTTGATATTTGGCAGGTTTGTTGTAAATTCTCTGGCAAAATCTAAAATAATGTTAAATCTTTAAACATAAATATTGTGTATGGTGTAGTCTTTGACATGTATTTATCAAGCTAAATGAAGAAATGTGTTCAGGATAGAAAAACGAAGTTTTGGTTATTTGTAAACTTCAGGGGTTTTTTGTGTTTATATTTAATGAAGTGACTTAATTTCATTTGTGATAATTGAAGGAAAAAGGGTTTACATAATTAAGAAAACGCCTATATCAGTAGCTATAAACTTGAAAATACTTTAAAATACATTTATGTATAAGTAAAAGACCACTTGAGTAAAATGTTTCAGAAGAGTTAGTTTTAAAAAATGTTCATTTAAAACTTTTATATTTCTGCCTCTTTTCTTTTTGAGACCATTAGTTGCTGATATGGAAAGACTTATAATCACTTTTAACTTTTTTAACACTAAAGGTTTATAATAAATATGGCAGAAGAATTAGTTTGTAAAATTCTGTAATACCTTCATAGAGTACCACTTGGTTGTTTATTGTAATCACTATAAATCTTTTCTCATTTGAATACCTCTCCTGGAGTCATAGTAGAGCTGGAACTCCTATTTACACATTTCTGTGAATGAAAAGCAGTCATCTAGACCCAAACATCTTATTCTTTCTTTTAACATGGGATTTTCATAATAATCTTTGATCTGTAAATTTTTTTTTTTTTTTTTCAGAACAGCTTGCTGAGCAATATTTAAAATAGCAGTGAGCTTATTTAGGACCTTAATGTGAAAGGCCATAATGTGAAAATGTTTTATAAATTGAGTGCAGTACAAATATAGAATAAGATGAATGGTACTCCACTGCTTCCTAAAATCTAACAGCTTTTTTTGATACAAGTTCTTCATTCTTTTCAACCTCTTCATTAATGGTTCTCAGCTTCATTATTTTCTACTTTCATACTTTCCTTTCCTGCCTGTCTTTGTCCAGCTAGTGGCACCTAATAGCACCTATAGACATGATCTTACTGGAAGTTTCTGGATTAAAGTAGTAATTGACCTTTTCTCTGGGCCATAAAATAGCATGCATTCTGTCCATAGGTAATTACCACACAATTACTCATAAACTCGCATCAAAAAACAAAACAAAACAAAAACAAAAAACGGGGGAAATAGGTATTTTCTTTGAATCTATTTCCTTGAATCTATTTTCCAAGGTGTCCATGGAAACCTTGCCTCATTAGGGAGAATAAACGAAACAAAACATTTTAAACCAGCATTTAAAAAAAAAGAAACCTACCTGTATTTGTGACAAAAGGTATGACAACCTAAAAAAGATAAGTGGCCAGAAAATGTTTTTTTTTTTTTTTAATTTTTTTTTATTTTTTATTTTTCATTTTATTGTAAACATATGGGATACATGTTGTTTCTCTGTTTGTACATGGCGTAAAGGCATACCATTTGTGTAGTCATAAATTTACATAGAGTAATGTTGTTTGATTCATTCTCTTATTTTTTCCCTTCCCCCCACCCCTCCCACCCCTCTTTTCCCTCTATGCAGTCCTTCCTTCCTCCATACATGCCCCCCTCCCTAACCCTAACTCTAACCCTAACACTAACCCTTCCCTCCCCCCATTATGTGTCACCATCCACTTATTAGCAATATCATTCTTCCTTTGGCTTTTTGAGATTGGCTTATCTCACTTAGCATGATATTCTCCAATTTCATCCATTTGCCTGCAAATGCCATAATTTTATCATTCTTTATGGCTGAGTAATATTCCACTGTATATATATACCACAGCTTCTTTATCCACTCATCAATTGAAGGGCATCTAGGTTGGTTCCACAGTCTGGCTATTGTGAATTGAGCAGCTATGAACATTGATGTGGCTGTATCTCTGTAGTATGCTGATTTTAAGTCCTTTGGATATAGGCCAAGGAGTGGGATAGCTGGGTCAAATGGAGGGTCCATTCCAAGTTTTCTAAGGAATCTCCACACTGCTTTCCAGAGTGGCTGCACTAATTTGCAGCCCCACCAGCAATGTATGAGTGTACCTTTCTCCCCACATCCTCGCCAACACCTGTTGTTGCTCGTATTCTTGATAATCGCCATTCTAATTGGGGTGAGATGGAATCTTAGGGTGGTTTTGATTTGCATTTCTCTTATTACTAGAGATGTTGAGCATTTTTCCATATGTTTGTTGATTGCTTGTAGATCTTCTTCTGTGAAGTGTCTATTCATTTCCTTAGCCCATTTGTCGACTGGATTATTTGAATTCTTGGAGTAGAGTTTTTTGAGTTCTTTATAGATTCTGGAGATTAGTGCTCTATCTGAAGTATGATTGGCAAAGATATTCTCCCACTCAGTAGGCTCTTTCTTCGCGTTGCTGATAGTTTCCTTTGCTGAGAGAAAGCTTTTTAGTTTGAATCTATCCCAGTTATTGATTCTTGCTTTTATTTCTTGTGCTATGGGAGTTCTGTTAAGGAAGTCTGGTCCTAAGCCGACATGTTGAAGATCTAGACCTACTTTTTCTTCTATAATCTGCAGGGTGTCTGGTCTGATTTCGAGGTCCTTAATCCATTTTGAGTTTAGTTTCGTGAGAGATATGGGTTTAGTTTCATTCTGTTGCATATGGATTTCCAATTCTCCCAGCACCATTTGTTGAAGAGGCTTATCTTTTCTCCATTGCATATTTTTGGCCTTTGTCTAGTATGAGAAAATTGTATTTATTTGGGTTTGTGTCCGTGTCCTCTATTCTGTACCATTGATCTACCTTTCTATTTTGGTACCAATACCATGCTGTTTTTGTTACTATTGCTTTGTAGTAGAGTTGAAGATCTGGTATTGCAATACCCCCTGTTTCACTCTTCCTGCTAAGGATTGCTTTAGCTATTCTGGGTTTCTTATTCTTCCAGATGAATTTCATAATTGCTTGCTCTATTTCTGTAAGGTTGGGATTTTAATTGAATTTTAATTGGAATTGCATTGAATCTATATAGCACTTTAGGTAGTATGGCCATTTTGACAATATTAATTCTTCCTATCCAAGAACATGGAATATCTTTCCATTTTCTAAGGTGTTCTTTAATTTCTTTCTTTAGTGTTGTATAGTTCTCATTGTAGAGGTCTTTCACCTCTTTTGTGAGATTGATTCCCAATTATTTTATTTTTTTCGAGGCTATTGTGAATGGGGTAGTTTTCCTAATTTCTCTTTCTGAAGATTCATCAATTATGTATAAAAACGCGTTGGATTTATGAGCATTGATCTTGTAACCTGCTACTTTACTGAATTCACTTATGAGTTCTAAGAGTTTTCTGGTGGAATTTCCAGGTTCCTCTACATATATAATCATGTCATCATTGAATAGGGATAGTTTGAGTTCTTCTTTTCCAATTCGTATCCCTTTAATTTCTTTGGTTTGTCTAATTGCTCTGGCTAGAGTCTCAAGAACAATGTTGAATAGAAGTGGTGAAAGAGGGCATCCCTGCCTTGTTCCAGTTTTCAGGGGGAATGCTTTCAGTTTTTCACCATTTAGAATGATATTAGCCACGGGCTTAGCATAGATGGCCTTTACAATGTTAAGAAATGTTCCCACTATCCCTATTTTTTCTAGTGTTTTGAGCATGAAAGGGTGCTGTATTTTATCAAATGCTTTTTCAGAAAATGTTTTGACAGTGATACTTCTATACCTTGTAAGAAGTACAGAATAGAGAAAATTTTGGTGGCAGTTTAATCTTTTCTTCAGGTTCATGTTGTCAGTATTGTTTTCATTCTTTTGTGTGAAATATTATGAATTTTCAAAATGATAAATACACCTCCATCCACATGTACCAGAATGCTTTTCACAGTAGAATTTGAGTGACTAAAAATACCTCCATTGATCCAGTTAACAAAATAATTGGGAATTAAGGGAAAATCATGGCTATCTCCAATCACTGTAAAGAATTATGACCACGAATGAACTACTATGAGTGGGTCTGTGCCCTCAGATGAATAATTTTCTACCAGAGTTATCTTCTTTACTTGGTAGTTTGTTTTTGTGGAATGGGAAATTAAAGGTGAAAGCCACAGAGAAATGATAGCCTCAAGTTTGTCTCCATTAATGTTAAGAATTTATAGACTTATATTTGGGGATCACTGTAAGTCATCATGAATAAGGTGGGAAAAGGTTAGATACTTCTCTACGGTTACTTCTTCATGATATTAAAAACTCAAACTGAAAATTTAGTTGCTTTGCTTGTCCTTTCAGGAAAATTGATTGTTTAATAGCATAGGGGAGTGATCTCATTGTGGATATAGTAAAAATTCAGGTGAAGTTTTTACATATTCATGAAGTTGAAGAAACACAGGACATTTATTTTATAGGGATTCTAATGTCTTTTATCATATAAATATTACACAAGAAAAACTTACATCAAGTATCAAAAAAACTTTACAGTCTATACATTTTTTTTTCCTTGCAGTTCTTTTACATTATACATCTTTAGACAGAAATTCACAAATGGTCAGGGAAAAGGTGAGTCAATTAACGAGGAAAATGAGAAGTGACATTGCTATTAAAAAAAAATTTGTCCTTGTTTTGACAGATACATTTGTGCCCAAATTTATTTCAGTCAATATGAGGAACAAAATTTGCAGCCTAGTTTTGATAAACCAAAAACGTTTTAGATTATTTCTGTAGATTCCACCAGATCTTGTAGCTCAACATGAATAATATTAATTTATACACCGTACTTTGGCCCTTGCTGGATTATAAAAACTTGAGATGAAACTACTGTCTCCTATTCATTTTGATGATAGATTCTACAGTGCTTGAGATTGTCTAGTCATGATAATTTGACTAAGGGGACTGACCTTTTGAATTCCTACATATTACAGATTATTTACATTAAAAACTAATTGGGGGGTCTTCATTTTGGATGGAGAGTAAGAAGAATGAAAAATTTTTTTCTGTGACTGTTTAAAATATTGAGTTATACAGCCATTTTGGTCTTTATGAGAGGAAAATAATAGAGAAGAATACAATTTTAAAATTTGTCAGAAGTGCATATTTGTCCCATAATACATTAAGTAACAGTACTACAAAGAGTTTGTATACCAGGTGGTAGACCTGAGCAGCCCTGCTTTGAGGATTTCTGAGTTTGGACTTAGAAAAAGAATAAATTTGTGTGCAAAGTGATTCTTTAAAATGTAATGAAACACTAACTATAATCTAGTTCTGTGTCAGTAAAACTCAGTACAAAAAAGTGTTCAGATGGAAAGTAGTTTTTCATAAAGAAGCTACTTAAGTGATCTGAATCCTCTAAGTAGGCAGCACAGTATATATACTTTGCATTTTTATGAAGACTTTGTGCTGATTATTGACTTTAGGTTTGAGACTTTCAGTTGTTAAGATTATATTCTTGGCAGTTGGTGAACTTGTGTAGGAATTGCAAGTCAGCCTGATACCAGACTTTGCAAGCATGAAAATTCCTTCAAAAAGAAAATGGTGGTTGTATGATTTTTAAAAAGAGAACTAAAATAAGGCTGATAATGGAGTTTGTGACTACTTGCCTAGGCAACCAAATGATCCAATTTATCATTAATCTTAATAGTAGAATATTCATGGGACAGTTGTTGTTTTTGCCAAATAATAACAGTTTATATTTTTAGCAGTTTCTCCATCTTCTAACAAACCGAACTATATATTTGTGAATTTTTAACTGAAAGTCACATTTGTGAATAAATGACTAAAGATTGTTCAATTTACTTCTACATTTATGAAGGAAAAAAATCCCAAGCCACATGCATATCTGATATTGTATATACATGTTATGTACATATGTACATGCTGTCAGCTATTATTTAAGCCACTAATCCAATTAGCTTATTTCTAAATAGTATTACTAGAAAGACAGTTTAAGCACACATTCAGTTCAAAAGAGAACTTTAAAAATAGTTTACTTAAAAGATAAAGATGGAACATGAGTTAAATGAGTTAAATACACTTCAGAGACCATTTCTTAAAACCATAAACTCCTAATTCTATCCACTGTAGAATATATGGAGACAAACATGTTTACATTGTTTCTTTAGCTCATTAAGCTAGTCATGTATGAGATGATAATAGCTATATTTCTAGATATTGGATTTGATTACTTATAATGACTTCAAGACTAGAATCATGAGTTGACCTGCAATTGGATAATGTCATGTTGTTTAATAGGTCCCTAAAAAGCCATGGCTGCATTTCTGGAAATTCCTTTCTAGATAGATATGCTCATGTGTGTGAGCACAGTGAGGAAGGAGGGGAAAGAAGCTAATTGATTAGGTCTGAGGTAGCGAAGTAGAAAACAGATTCACAAGGAGTGCTGGCATGTAGAAGACAGTCTGCTTGGAATTGGGTATTTTTTCATTATAAACAAAAAATTGGGCAGGTCAAAGTAATTTCTTCAGTTTATAGAAAACTCAAGGAAGCAAATGCATTTTTCAGAGATTTTAGTTCTAAGGAAGAATCAGTTATGCATGCCACATGAAATGCTACCTTGTCACGAAACTGTAATCATGTTTTAGCACACTTTTGGTATTAGTCCCAGGAAGGGAAAAAAGTTTTAGCATGAATGCCAGAAGTTTTTCATTCTTCAACTTTCCTCCCCTTTGAGTCAACTGACTGAAAGAGAAAACAGTGCTACAGATTAGGAATCTTTTAGGTAAAAACAAGTAACAAAAACAGTAACTGACTTTTCTTTTTTAAAGTGCCCTTTTTAAACAATCCCTGTAAAGTTCCCCGGGTCTTTGTGTTAATCAGTTAAGGAACAGATCTCCAGTGTAGTCATCTACAGATTGTGCTTCTTGAGTTTCTGGGCTAAGAACAATCACTTTGCTCCATTTGCGCTAAGACATGATTGGTTTTTTCAAGCTGAAGAGATTCTATTTTCTTCTGTGCATATTTCAGCTGGATCTTTAGGGCATCATTATCTGCTTTCAGGGTATTTATTTCCTGAAGGGAAAGGAGAATAAGGTGTGTTAATAAGCAGCAATGAATAGCAAATCAGCTAAAATACTGGAAATACTACACTTGATTGGCATCTCCTATTTATTGTGGTTGAGAATTTAAAACTATTTTCAAAAGTTATTTTGCCCTGAATAGAAAATAACATGTTAAATATCAAATGTGCATGTGCAAACAGCAATTAATCTTTGTTATCATATCACAGATGTGAATGGCTAGCAAGCAGAATAAACTATTCTTGGGTAGTGGGTGGAGGATGACGAAACCTTTGAATATTGTGTAGCAGATCTTCTTGGCAGAAAGTCTGGTCAGATATGAGCTGTGAAAGCAGTGCTTGCAAATTCTATAAGATGTTAGAGTTAGTTAATCTAAGACCCTCTCAAAGTCATTGAAAACTAATATATCCTTTTGATGCAGATAAAAATTTTATCTCACCCCTGAAACTGAGATTTAGTAATCTAATTTGTAGTGACTTAAGAGCCATCAGTTTATTTCTAAGCTTCTGATTTTGAAGCCCGTGTTCATACATTGTATTGCATTGATTACACCACAAGAATATGTGGGCAGTGTCTGTATAATGAGGGATAAATTGGGTTGTTTCTCAGCCTGAATTACCTGGTTTACTGTCCATTAGCTATTATATAATATTGAGCACCTGCTGGTGCTTGTGATAATAGACTATCTTAACGCTCACACTCACCCTAAAAAAAACTTGCCATATGGTGTCAGACTGGAGATTGGAACTCGATTACAAGTGACCCAAAAACCTATGCTTTTTCTTTTGTCCCATGCTTATTTAGAGGTATAGCATGTCATATTCATTAATATTTCTATTCATCTATTACATGCTATTTTCAAATACTGGTATAATAGGTAGTTCTTATGGATTGAGTTGTCAAATTTCAGACAAGTCATGTAAGGATTTTACTTAAGTGAAAAGTGGGACACATTGTTACTCTAAAATGTACATAGTGAATTATGGTCCTGAAGTCTCTTTGGCATGGGTGAAAATAAAGAGGCAACCATGAAAATGGTTAGGGGGTTTTCTGGCCCTGGTATTACTGAGGAAGAATTATCCTGGACCTAAATCATCTGAAATCTTTCTGCCAGCTACACTGTTCAGTTCATAGGCATGTAAAATGTCAAGATTTGAAAACTTAGCGTGGAATTCCATCTTTATATTTTATAGAGGATCAAATAGGTTGTAGACCTTAACAGCTGGGATTGGAAACAAATCTTTGTCTCCAAGACCGAAGTCCTTATAACTTTATCAAGTTCATTTTTCAAGGTTTCTTCCACTGTTGGTAAAACTTCTATTTGGTAGTTTTTACCCCTAAGGAGAAAGGGGTTTGTGTAATCCATGTTTGGCCACTTGATTCCTAAAGCACATCCTAATACTTTAAATAAAAATTCTTTCCTTTTATCCAGGAAATCTCTTGTTTTGTTTTTACATGTTTTTCCTAATATTATGTCTCTCATTCCAGGCATCAAATCAAGAGTTTCACAAACAATTTCTAACTTGTTTCTTCAAATGTTTCTCTAATTCTGTTCCTAGAAGTCTGACAGGAAAGGTACAGTGTTGAGAACAGTGCAGGAAATCCTGAGGCCTGGTGGGCAGTTTCACTGTATAGTCTGTAGAATTATGTAAGGAATTCTAACTAGAGTCGATGTTGGGTTATGTGTTTGTACTGCTATAGGCCTCCCAACACATATTGCAAACCTTGCTGTTTTGGGAAAAGGCAGGCAAGCATTCCTCCCCTTTAATAAAGTGAGTGATAATGTTAAAACTAATATAGCTTTGCTTCCTTGTCTCTAAAATGGTTTGTTACCTATAATTGGCAATGTTGTTCCTCCCTTTCTCCCTCCCCCCCTTTATTCTGTTAGTAGTCAATCTGAGCTAAATCTTCAGAATCTTCAGTTTACCTGCTCTGCCCTGTTTAGTTCTACTTTACCACAAGACTGATAAAAAGTGAAATGAATAGGTACCTGTTCCAGCTCTTGGTAGGTTGGGAGTCTGAGGTGACGGAGCTCCTCTTTTGATTTTATGAGGGATTCTTTATTTTCCCACTTGACAAAAGCCCGCTTTCTGACCAAGACTGGGCTGGGGCATGGAGATGTGGGACTGGGAAGCACATAAAGGGTATCCTGGGCTGCCTTCCTTGGAGAAGACAACACAAAGTGACCTGAAGGGCCCTCGCTGCCAATCCAAGGAAGTGACTCCGTCTGGGTGGACTTGTGGGCAACAGTTCTCTTCAGACGAACGGAAATCTTCTGTGAGGACACTCCCATCAACATGATTGTTCGATCCTTACTCTCCTCACTGTGTTCTACCATTTCCCCATTAGGGAATGTAAAAGAGCCTTCCTCAGGTGCTGTGGGAAGACACATAGTGTGTTAGTACTCTCGGGAAAGCAGACTCAAGATACTCAGATGAGTTTCACATGAGATGTTTCTTACTATTACAGGAATTCCACATTTCCAAATAGCCCCCATTTGCAGGTACCCATGTGGGAGGTAAGTAAAGGCTGAAATCCAGGGATTTCAAACTATAGCCTTTTTTCCCTGTTTGTACAAAGTTTTCCTGGAGGGTTACTGTTTCTGCAGGTAAGTTGGAATCCCTTCCTGAATGCTGCAAAGTTTCATCAAGTAAAGGGAGCAGGGTAAGTATAGAGACAGAAATGCTTCCATTTGTATAATAGGCACAGCTTAAATATGAGGGGAAAGTTAGCTTTGTGGAAATATGTTCCAAAATACGTTGCTCTTGTTTTGATACTAATGCAGAAGGACAGATGTGTCATTCTGGATCTTTTCATTGAACCAGTACACCTCCCTTTGCCGCAGTATAGAAATGTTAACCATAAGGAGTAATTTCCTGGAAAAGTAGAGTATTTGAGATGAGTGGTAGACTTTAAGATAAACTGCACCTCATCTAAGTTTACTGTTTGCAAAGACTCAGCGCTAATTTTGGATTCTCTGAAAAGCCCTATTATGTCCTGTACAACACTTAATAGACACAAATTTTGGATTGTTTATTTCAATGGGGACAAAAAAAAAAAAAAAAAAAATCCTTCCAGACTTTGGGGAATGATGGATTATGTGAAAGTATACATTTGTATTAAAGTTTTTGTTTTTTCCTGTTAGTAGATGTTTTTGCTTAAGACATTGGATTTAATCCAGGGCCTCACATGTGCTAGGCACTGAGTTATATCCTAACCCTTTATTTTTCTTACGTTTTTATTTTGAATCAGGGTTTTGCTAACTCACCCAGGCTGGCCTCAAACTTGAGATCCTCCTAACTCAGCCTCCCGAGTAGGTGATATTATAGGTGTCCCACCAAACTTGGCTTATTTTCCTACTTTTTAAAAAAATTTTTTTAGATGTTGGTAGACCTTTATTTTATTCATTTATTTATATGTGGTGCTGAGAATCAAACCCAGTGCCTCACACATCCAGGCAAGCGCTCTACCACTGAGCCACAACTCCAACCTGTATTTTCCTACTTTTTAAATTAATTCATATTAAATGTGCATATTGATGATTGATCATGTCCAAGCACCATTTTTCCACCCTCCTCCTGATCCCCACTTCTCAGTCCCTAGTAATCACTATTCTTTCTACTTTTAGTTGAACTTTTTTTTTTTTTAATTTACACATATAAAAGATAATATGCAACACTTTTCTGTGTCTGGCTTATTTTGATTAACATGGTATTTTCTAGTTCTATCCATTTGCTGCAAATGACAATTTCACTTTTCCTTATGGCTTAATAACATTCAATTGTGTTCATATACCATATTTTCTTTATCCATTCATCTGTTGGCAGTCACCTAGGCTTATTCCATATCTTAGTTACTATGGATAGTGCTGCAGTAAATTTGGCATACCGGTATCTTCTTCATTTATGGCATCATTTTCTTTGAATATTTGCCAAGAAATGAGATACCTAGATTATATGGTAGTTCTATTTTAATCTATTTTAATCTTTTGAGGGAACCTAGTGTTTTTACTAATTGACATTCCCTCTAACCATATATATGAGTTCCTTTCTATCCATATCCTTTCCAGTATTTGTTATTTTTTTTTTTTAAATAGCTATTCTAACTGGGATGAAATGGTATCTCATAGTTTTGATTTTTATATATTCTGGATATTAACTGTCAGATGAATAGCTGGCACATATTTGCTTGCATATTGTCTCGTCACTCTTTTTTCTTTTCCTGTACAGAAGCTTTTAAATTTGATGTAATTGTGTCAATTTTTGCTTTTGTTGCATGTGCTTTCATTGTAACCAGAAAATCATTGCCTGTACCAATCTTGAAGTGTTTCCCTTATATTTTCCTATAGTACTTTAATCTGTTTTGAGTTCATTTTTGTACAGGGTGAGAAGGGTCAAGTTTCAGTCTTTTGCATGTGGATGTCCAGGTTTCCAAGTATCATTTTTTGAAGAGGCTATCCTTTTTCCAGTGTATGTTTTTGGCACCTTTTTAGAGAATCACCTTCCATACCTAATTTGTTCAAGGTTTTTACCATGAATAGATGTTGAATTTTAATCATATGCTTTTTCTGCAACTACTGAGTTATCATAAGGATTTTTATCCTTCATTCTGTTTATGTGACATGTTTATTGATTTGCAAATGTGGAACCTTCTTTGTATACCTAGAGTGAAACCAGCTTGATCATGGTATATTCTTTTTGATGTGCTGTTGAATATGAGATACTATTTTCTTGAGGGTTTTCATATTGATTTTCATCAGGGTTATTGGTCTGTAGTTTTTGTTGTTGTGTCCTTGTCAGGTTTTTGTGACATAGTAATGCTGGTCTCGCAGAATGTGTTTGGAAGGGCGCCCTCTCTTTCAGTTCTGTGGAACTGTTTGAGAAATATTGGTGTTGGTTCTTCAAAAACCCTCCAATACTGGGCTTTCTTTGTTGGGAGTTGTTTTTGTTTGTGTTTTTTAACTGATTTGGTCTCATTACTTGTTATGGATTTATTCAGGTTTTGTATCCTGTTGGTTCAATTTTGGTAGGTCATATAACTTTGTCTGTTTCTTCTAAATTTCCCAGTTGATTAACACAGTTTTTCCCGATAATCCTTAATGATCCTTTGTATGTCTGTGATGTCAGGTGCTATGTCTTCTTTTTCACTTCTAACTTTATTTCTTTGAGTCTTCACTTTTTTTTCTTAGTCTGTCTAAAGGTTTGTCAATTTTGTTTATTTTTACAAAGAACCTTTTACTTAAGTGTTGTTTTGTTATTTTTTTTTAGATCATTTATTTCTGCTGATATTTCCCCCTTAATTGGGGGTCTGATTTTTTCTTTTCTAAACCCTTGAGATACATCATTAGGTTGTTTATTTGAAATTTTCTTTTTTTAAAAAAAGATTTTTTTAACGTAGTCATTCAGTGCTATAAACTTCCACGTTAGTATTGCTTTTGCTGCATTTCACAGGTTTTGATATGTTGTGTTTTCATTTTCATTTGTTTCAAGAAATTTTTAAATTTCCCTCTGACTTCCTCAATGACTCACTGTTCATTCAATGTGTTCAGCCTTTATGTACTCATATAATTTCTAAAGTTTCTCTTATTGCTTCTAGTTTTATTCCACTACGATCAGAAAAGATACAGGAAGTGGTTTGATTTTTTTTTTTTTTTTTTAATTGTTAAGACTTGTTCTGTGGCCTAGTACTTGATCTATTCTGGAAAACATGTTCTGATGAGAAAATGTATATTTTGAAGCTGTTGGAATGTTCTATAAATGTCAAGTCCATAATACTCTATATGAACTTTATAAATCTATATGATCTATAATAAAGTTTAACTGTGGTGTTTCTTTCTTGATTAGTTAGTGAGCTTCTTTGTCTCTTTTTAAGGACAGCTTTTAAGGTCCATATTCTTGAAATCTCATTTTCCATCCTTTCAACTTTCAGTCAGTCTATATGTATCCATACTAGTGAGGTGAGTTTCTTGTAGGCAGCAAATTCTTGTTATTCACTCAGCCAGGCTATATATTTTAATTGGACAATTTAGTGCATTTACATTCAATGCTATTGAAAGGTAAAGACTTGTGCTTGTGTTTTGTTGATGTTGAGTTTCTTCTAGTTGTTTTGAATATTCTTTGTTTTAAATTTTTAAATTTCTTCCTCTTTTGAATCACCTTTGTGATTTGATGGTTTACTGTATTGCAGTGGTTGATTCTTTACTTTCTTGTGTATGTACTCTTCTAGTGGAATTTGTATTTTTAATGCTAGTATTATGGTAGTCATCTTTCTTTCACTTAAGGATATAGGACTCCCTAAAGCATCTTTTGCAAGGCAGGTCTGTTGATCCAGAATTCCTTCAGTTTTTGCTCATCTTAGAAGGTCTTTATTTTTGAAGGATACCCTTGCTGGGTATAGTAATCTCAGTTGGCAGTTATTTTTCTTTCAGAACTTGAAATATTTATTTCCTCCTGGCCTGTAGGGTTTCTGCTAAGAAACTGATTAGTCTAATGGGGAACCCTTTATATGTGATTGGGCACTTTTCTCTTGAGATTTTAAAGTTCTTTCTTTGTCCTATGCTTTTGACGGTTTGAATATAATGCCATAGAGAATATCTTTTCTGATCTCCTAGTTGGAGTTCTATAAACCTCTCTATATGCCCTAGATTAGGGCAGTTCTGTGATTTTATTCATTTAATGGGTTTTCTACACCCTTAACCTTCATTTCCTCACATTGGCTATCCCAGTGATGCAGACGTTTGATTGTTTAATGTCTCAAGATCCTAAATGTGCTCTTCTTTTTTTCTGTCTGAATGTGTCATTTCAAAAGACTTGTCTTCCGGATAGAAAAGTAATTCAAAATCTATTAGTATAAAGTTCAATTTACATGGTATTAAAGCTCTAGTGTTAATACCGAAATATTCAGAGTTGAGATGATTAGATTATTAGAGCTGTAGCCTAATCAGTTTGAATGGACAAACTGGGAGATAACTGGAAGCAGGTAAGACCTAGCTGGAGGAAGTAGGTCACTGGGAGTGTGCCTTGAAGTTTAAGTATTTTGTCCCTGGCATCTCCCTCTCCCTCTGCTTCCTCATAACTATGAGGTGAATATCTTGCCTCTGCCACACCCTTCTACTGTGATGCTGCTCCTCTTGTCAAACCCAGAATGATGGAGTCAGCTGACAATGGACTGAACCTCTAAAATTGTGATTCCCAAATAAACTTTTCTCCAAAAAAAAAAAAAAAAAAAAAAACCAAAAACTTGTTTTCAAGCTTTAATATTCTTTCTTCCCCTCGATCTACCCTTGTCAAGGCTTTCATCTGATTTTTTTTTTTTAAATTTCATTTATTGATCTCTTCATTTCCAAGATTTCTGTTTGGTTCTTTTTCAAAATCTCAGTTTCTTTGTGGAATTTCTTATTCATATCCTACAGTGTCTTCCTACTTTAGCTATACATCTGTATTTTCTTGGACCTCACTGAGCTTTTTAAAAATCATTCTTTTGGGACACTATGAAAGTGGTACTAAGAGGAAAATTCATTGCATGGAGCGCATTCCAGAAAAGAATGAAAAGTCAGCAATTAAATGACCTAACATTACAGCTCAAAGCCCTAGAAAAAGAAGAACAGAATAACAGCAAAAGTAGTAGAAGACAGGAAATAATTAAAATCAGAGCTGAAATCAATGAAATTGAAACAAAAGAAACTATTCAAAAAATTGACATAACAAAAAGTTGGTTCTTTGAGAAAGTAAACAAAATAGATAAACCCTTAGCCACACTAACAAAGAGAAGGAGAGAGAAGACTCAAATTACTAAAATACATGATGCAAAAGGAAATATCACAACAGACACCACTGAGATACAGAACATAATGAGAAGCTACTTTGAAAATCTGTATTCCAACAAAATAGAAACTACAAAAGACATTGACAAATTTCTAGAGACATATGCTCCTCCCAAACTGAACCAGGAGGACATACATGATTTAAACAGATCAGTATCAAGCAATGAAATAGAAGAAGCCATTAAAAACCTACCATCCAAGAAAAGCCCAGGACCAGATGGATTCTCAGCCGAGTTCTACAAGACCTTCAAAGAAGAACTCATTCCAATACTTCTCAAAGTATTCCAGGAAATGGAAAAGGAGGGTACCCTACCAAACTCATTCTATGAAGCTAATATCACCCTCAAACCCAAACCAGGAAAAGACACATCAAGGAAAGAAAATTTTAGACCAATATCCTTGATGAATATAGATGCAAAGATCCTTAACAAAATATTGGCAAACCATATCCAAAAACATATTAAGAAAATGGTGCACCACGATCAAGTGGGGTTCATTCCTGGAATGCAAGGATGGTTCAACATTCGTAAATCAATAAATGTAATCCATCATGTCAATAGACTTAAGGATAAGAATCATATGGTTATTTCAATTGATGCAGAAAAAGCATTTGACAGAATACAACACCCCTTCGCTCAAAACACTAGAAAAAATAGGGATAGTAGGAACATACCTGAACGTTGTAAAGGCTATTTATGCTTAAGCCCATGGCCAACATCATTCTTAATGGAGAAAAACTGAAACCATTCCCTTTAAAAACGGGAACAAGACAGGGATGTCCTCTTTCACTACTTCCATTCAACATTGTCCTCAAAACTCTAGCCAGAGCAATTAGGCAGAATAAAGAAATTAAAGGGATATGAATAGGAAAAGAGGAACTTAAGCTGTCACTATTTGCTGATGACATGATTCTATATTTAGAGGATCCAAAAACCTCCTCCAGAAAACTTCTAGACCTCATCAATGAATTCAGCAAAATAGCAGGCTATAAAATCAACACATATAAATCTACAGCATTTTTATACGCAAGCGATAAAACAGCTGAAAGGGAAATGAGGAAAACAACTCCATTTGCAGTAGCCTCAAAAAAAAAAAAAAAAAAAATACTTGGGCATCAATCTAACCAAAGAGGTAAAAGATCTCTATAATGAAAACTACAAAACATTGAAGAAAGAAATTGAGGGAAACCTTAGAAGATGGAAAGATCTCCCATGCTCTTGGATAGGAAGAATTAATATTGTCAAAATGGCCATACTATCAAAAGTGCTATACAGATTCAATGCAATTCCAATTAAAATCCCAGTGACATACCTCACATAAATAGAGCAAGCAATCATGAAATTCATCTGGAAGAATAAGAAACCCAGAATAGCTAAAGCAATCCTTAGCAGGAAGAATGAAACAGGGGGTATCGCAATACCAGAACTTCAACTATACTACAAAGCAATAGTAACAAAAACCGCATGGTATTGGCGCCAAAATAGACAGGTAGATTAATGGTACAGAATAGAGGACACGGACACAAATCCAAATAAATACAATTTTCTCAGACAAAGGTGCCAAAAATAAGCAATGGAGAAATAATAGCCTCTTCAACAAATGGTGCTGGGAAAACTGGAAATCCATATGCAACAGAATGAAACTAAACCCCTATCTCTCACCCTGCACAAAAATCAACTCACAATGGATCAAGGACCTTGAAATCAGACCAGAGACCCTGCATCTTATAGAAGAAAAAGTAGGTCCACATCTTCACCTTGTTGGCTTAGGATCAGACTTCCTTAACAGGACTCCCATAGCACAAGAAATAAAAGCAAGAATCAATAACTGGGATAGATTCAAACTAAATAGCTTTCTCTTAGCAAAGGAAACTATCAGCAATGCGAAGAGAGAGCCTACAGAGTGGGAGAATATCTTTGCCACTCATACTTCAGATAGAGCACTAATTTCCAGAATATATAAAGAACTCAAAAAACTCTACACCAAGAATACAAATAACCCAATCAACAAATGAGCTAAGGAAATGAACAGACACTTCACAGAAGAAGATGTACAAGAAATCAACAGATATATGAAAAAGTGTTCAACATCTTTAGTAATAAGAAATGCAAATCAAAACTACACTAAGATTCCATCTCACCCCAATTAGAATGGTGATTGTCAAGAATACAAGCAACAATGGGAGTTGGAGAGGATGTGGGGGAAAAGGTACATTCATACATTGCTGGTGGGACTGCAAATTAGTGCAGCCACTCTGGAAAGCAGTGTGGAGATTCCTTCAAAAACTTGGAATGGACCTACCATTTGACCCAGCTATCCCACTCCTTGGCCTATACCCAAAGGACTTAAAATCAGCATACTACAGAGATGCAGCCACATCAGTGTTCATAGTGGCTCAATTCACACTAGCCAGACTGTGGAACCAACCTAGATGTCCTTCAATTGATGAATGGATAAAAAAAACTGTGGTATGTATATACAATGGAATATTACTCAGCTATAAAGAATAATAAAATTATGGCATTTGCAGGCAAATGGATGAAATTGGAGAATATCATGTTAAGTGAGATAAGCCAATCTCAAAAATCCTAAAGAGGAATGATCTCACTGATAAGCGGATGATGACACTTAATGGGGCATGGAGGGGGACAAGAATGGAGGAAGGAGGGACTGTATAGAGGGAAAAGAGAGGTGGGAGGGGTGGGGGGGAGGAAAAATAGAATGAATCAAACATCATTATGTAAATATAGGAATATGCAAATGGTATACTGTTACTCCATAAAAAAAACAAAGTTTTTTTGTATTTTTCAAAAAAAAGATTCTCAAAAGTAAAAAAAAAAAAAAAAAAAATCATTCTTTTGACTTATCAGGCATTTAATCCATTTTGATTTCTTTGGAATCTTACTAGAAAAATCTGATCTTTCGGGGGGTTTCATAGTACCTTGTCCTTTCATATTTCTTGTGTTCCTATGTTGAAATTTGTTCATCTGGTGGATCTGATATCTCTACCACTTTTATGGGATGGCCTTCTTTATAAGCAGCTTTCTCCTGAAGATGTAAGGGTATTGGTTTGTTATGCAGTTTTGACTTTATTTCCAGCTGGGCACCATGTTGTAGTCTCCCTGAAGTTTCTTTGGCTGTGATTAGTGAATGTAGGTACAGTACATACTGTGTTCGAGTCAGAGAGACCCACTGTCTCTATAGCTTATGTAAGAATGGGACGCATTAGTGGTTGAAATCAGGTGTGATACAGACAGCATAGTATGTGGGTTGCACACTTTATAGCTACTACCACAATAGAGTGGTGGCCCCTGTCATGTGATAGAGGTTTGCTCAGGCATTGGTGATAATTGGCTTTATTACTTGTAAGAGCCTCTAGTATTGGTTGTACCAGTTATGGCAAGGGGCCTGAAGCACTTGACTTCTTGATCAGACAGTGGTTATAGAACTAGATACTTCACCAGGAGAGATGGGGACAAAAATCACAGCAACCCATCCATGGTATTTACACTCAGTCCTGCCAAAAGTGTGTGGTCAAAAAAGGTCCCGGGGTGGCCAGTAGTGGGAAGGATTTGTAG